>NC_139143.1:34302853-35601522 GCF_964270905.1 Leucopleurus acutus | reverse complement strand
AGGCTTCTCATCTGGCTGTGCACTGGTACTCTCTCTCTGGGTGTGCTAGTCCGCAGGGCAGGGCATCCCCTGGGCAGGGTGGAGCGTGATCTCTGCGGCCTCGTCTTGCAGCTCCTTCCTTTCATTCTCAATCATCCTGCCCACAGTGGCCTCCTCTCAGGCCTGCATACTTACAACGGCGCATTGCCCGTGCTGCCCCTCTGCAGGAAGTGTCCCTCTGTTTAGTTTGCAGCTGACTGATGCCGCCTCACCCTTCTCATGTCTTCTCAGGTGTCACTTGGTCAAGAAAGCGTCCCCTTACCTACTCAACTCATCTCGTCTCCCTACCATAGCTCACGTGACACCACGCACCTCTCGCTTATGGCCGTCATCGCCTTTCGCATCCAGTTTCAGGTAGGTAAGTTTACCCCGTGGTCCGTGAGGAAGAAGAGATCACGCCTGTTTTGCTTACTCTTGATTCCCAGCGACTAGCCCGGTTACTGATAACCTCTGTTAGAGGGAGAAAGGAATGCACCCAATCCCTGGTGAAGCCCCGACCGTTTTCCTTTCTAGTGTCCCTCGTACTCCTCCCTGCCGTCTGTGTCGCCCTTACTCCGCGTCTACCGTTTATGAGTTTACACCTGGGTTACGGTGACTGCTTCGGAGAATCGCATGCCTTTCTACCTCCCTCGCTGCGACCTCTCCTACACCTCCCAGGGCTCTTGGGTTATGCCCTTGCCCTCTTCCGAGCCGTCCGTGGCACCCGCTGTCAACCCCGTACGGCCAGGCTCCTAAGACTGACACTCCAGGCCCTCCGTAATTTGGCTTCAGTTTCACTTTCTAGACGTTTCAAGAAAGAACGGGGTCTAAATATCTGTGCACCTCTGCTCCGTTTCATATCTACCCACGAGGTTAATTTTTTTGTTTCTTCCAGTCCACCTATTTTGCACCTCCGTCTCTGCGAAGACTTCACTGAGAATCCAAGCGATTTCTGGATCCCTTCTCTCCCCTGAAGCTGTAAACAGTTTAACAAGACAGGTGCGGAACTGCCGTAAGGTAATCTACATCTTGTCTCCCTCTCTGGTATCTAACCTCCCTGCGAATGGGGGTACGTCTCCGTGTTCTGTGCGGTTTTCAGCACAGTACTCTCTACACGTAGTGGATATTTGATTTGGTAAGTGACCGAATAAGTGAATGAGTCACCAAGATAAGGGTATTGTCTCATTCTTTCTCGCTTTTTCCACTTCCAAGTTTCTTTAGTTAGTTTCCTCAGACAAAAGGTTTCTTTGTAGCTACACAGTGGCCAGGTCCAGAGAATGTTGCAGATAGCTGCTGAAAACATCCCTCCTCCACTTGAGAATGGCTTGCTCTCCCTCTCAAGCGGAGAGAGCTGGGATTCGATATTTAATTAAGCGCCTCTGTTCACTTGGCATTTAGAGGCACTAGGGGGCGTTAGTGCTCTACACCCGGTGAAATGCCTGTTTCGTTTGTGATTTTCCTTTGTGAAAAACAACTATGCACAGAGTGTTTTGTGCCAATTTTCCATCCTTTTAGATTGACGGAAAGCATTTTACCTACGTAGAAACAGAAAACGAATAGAAAGAGCGTCGCATTGCGTTTAATGAAAGCTTAGGGCGGTCTCGGTGGTACGTTAGTGAAGTTATCTGGAGACACCTTAGCCACGTACATTGTGTTGGAGAGGCACCGAGAATTCATTCAGGAGTTCTCAAAGTTCGAGGACACAGTTGCCTTACACGTAGGCACGGTGGCAGCCGTGGACATGGCAGTGATTTGGAGAATGTTGTACTAGTCGGCTCTCGCTGTGATAATGCTTTGCAACAAATCTCCCCAAAACTCACTTACATAAAGAAGAATCTAGTTTTCTCGGACCTGTGGGCTAGCTGCAGCGGCACTCTTGTAGACCTCTCGATGGCGGGTGTTGCTCCATGCCGTGGGTCAGTTTGAGGTCTGTCCCGCACACCTTACCGTGGAGCCCAACTGTGAGGCTGCAGCTCCCTGTCCTCTCGCAGAGTTCACTGAAACGTAAGAGGTGAGCCCAACCACACAAGGCCACGTAAGGCCTCTGCGACTCATTGAAGGCCATCGTGTCTTCCCTTGGCCTCCTGGGAACCCCCTGGCCCCAGGATGCAGCTTCGGTAGCCCAGGGCAACCGGCGGAGGGGGGCGGGCGGGGCTGCAGGAGGGTGGAACGCTGAGGTCACAGAGGGTGTGGGTGTGGCCACCTCTGCTGTGACTGAACCAAGGGCGTGGGTGGGGGACTGGGGGTCCAGGGCAGGGCCCTCAGAGCCCGGTAGGCCCAGGGGGGCGGCGCAAGCACCTAGGCCCAGGCCGAAGAGCGCCTTCTTGGTCTGCGCGGCAGGCCGGCCTCTCGCCTTGCCACTCAGGCCGCCCTCCCTCTTGAAGTGTGTGTGGCACGCGTCCGCGGAGTACACCTCGCTGCACAGGTAGCCGTGGGACTGGGCGTCGTAGCTTCCTGCGAGGCGGCCGGAGGTCCCGCAGGCGGGTGGGTCCCTGGGACAGACGCGCGGAGCGGCTCCTGCCCGGCCCCCCTGAGAACCGTCGCCGTTCCGTAAGGCGGGGCGCCTGCTTCAGAATGTAAATCACGTGTCCGCTCTATGGATACGCTGTTTAGTTTACCAGGCAAGACTTTCTTGGTGAAAGAAGCAACGTTGGCTTGCATCCTCGAGCAGGCTTGTCATCTGGCTGTGCACTGGTACTCTCTCTCTGGGTGTGCTAGTCCGCAGGGCAGGGCATCCCCTGGGCAGGGTGGAGCGTGATCTCTGCGGCCTCGTCTTGCAGCTCCTTCCTTTCATTCTCAATCATCCTGCCCACAGTGGCCTCCTCTCAGGCCTGCATACTTACAACGGCGCATTGCCCGTGCTGCCCCTCTGCAGGAAGTGTCCCTCTGTTTAGTTTGCAGCTGACTGATGCCGCCTCACCCTTCTCATCTCTTCTCAGGTGTCACTTGGTCAAGAAAGCGTCCCCTTACCTACTCAACTCATCTCGTCTCCCTACCGTAGCTCACGTGACACCACGCACCTCTCGCTTATGGCCGTCATCGCCTTTCGCATCCAGTTTCAGGTAGGTAAGTTTACCCCGTGGTCCGTGAGGAAGAAGAGATCACGCCTGTTTTGCTTACTCTTGATTCCCAGCGACTAGCCCGGTTACTGATAACCTCTGTTAGAGGGAGAAAGGAATGCACCCAATCCCTGGTGAAGCCCCGACCGTTTTCCTTTCTAGTGTCCCTCGTACTCCTCCCTGCCGTCTGTGTCGCCCTTACTCCGCGTCTACCGTTTATGAGTTTACACCTGGGTTACGGTGACTGCTTCGGAGAATCGCATGCCTTTCTACCTCCCTCGCTGCGACCTCTCCTACACCTCCCAGGGCTCTTGGGTTATGCCCTTGCCCTCTTCCGAGCCGTCCGTGGCACCCGCTGTCAACCCCGTACGGCCAGGCTCCTAAGACTGACACTCCAGGCCCTCCGTAATTTGGCTTCAGTTTCACTTTCTAGACGTTTCAAGAAAGAACGGGGTCTAAATATCTGGGCACCTCTGCTCCGTTTCATATCTACCCACGAGGTTAATTTTTTTGTTTCTTCCAGTCCACCTATTTTGCACCTCCGTCTGTCCGAAGACTTCACTGAGAATCCAAGCGATTTCTGGATCCCTTCTCTCCCCTGAAGCTGTAAACAGTTTAACAAGACAGGTGCGGAACTGCCGTAAGGTAATCTACATCTTGTCTCCCTCTCTGGTATCTAACCTCCCTGCGAATGGGGGTACGTCTCCGTGTTCTGTGCGGTTTTCAGCACAGTACTCTCTACACGTAGTGGATATTTGATTTGGTAAGTGACCGAATAAGTGAATGAGTCACCAAGATAAGGGTATTGTCTCATTCTTTCTCGCTTTTTCCACTTCCAAGTTTCTTTAGTTAGTTTCCTCAGACAAAAGGTTTCTTTGTAGCTACACAGTGGCCAGGTCCAGAGAATGTTGCAGATAGCTGCTGAAAACATCCCTCCTCCACTTGAGAATGGCTTGCTCTCCCTCTCAAGCGGAGAGAGCTGGGATTCGATATTTAATTAAGCGCCTCTGTTCACTTGGCATTTAGAGGCACTAGGGGGCGTTAGTGCTCTACACCCGGTGAAATGCCTGTTTCGTTTGTGATTTTCCTTTGTGAAAAACAACTATGCACAGAGTGTTTTGTGCCAATTTTCCATCCTTTTAGATTGACGGAAAGCATTTTACCTACGTAGAAACAGAAAACGAATAGAAAGAGCGTTGCATTGCGTTTACTGAAAGCTTAGGGCGGTCTCGGTGGTACGTTAGTGAAGTTATCTGGGGACACCTTAGCCACGTACATTGTGTTGGAGAGGCACCGAGAATTCATTCAGGAGTTCTCAAAGTTCGAGGACACAGTTGCCTTACACGTAGGCACGGTGGCAGCCGTGGACATGGCAGTGATTTGGAGAATGTTGTACTAGTCGGCTCTCGCTGTGATAATGCTTTGCAACAAATCTCCCCAAAACTCACTTACATAAAGAAGAATCTAGTTTTCTCGGACCTGTGGGCTAGCTGCAGCGGCTCTCTTGTAGACCTCTCGATGGCGGGTGTTGCTCCATGCCGTGGGTCAGTTTGAGGTCTGTCCCGCACACCTTACCGTGGAGCCCAACTGTGAGGCTGCAGGTCCCTGTCCTCTCGCAGAGTTCACTGAAACGTAAGAGGTGAGCCCAACCACACAAGGCCACGTAAGGCCTCTGCGACTCATTGAAGGCCATCGTGTCTTCCCTTGGCCTCCTGGGAACCCCCTGGCCCCAGGATGCAGCTTCGGTAGCCCAGGGCAACCGGCGGAGGGGGGCGGGCGGGGCTGCAGGAGGGTGGAACGCTGAGGTCACAGAGGGTGTGGGTGTGGCCACCTCTGCTGTGACTGAACCAAGGGCGTGGGTGGGGGGCTGGGGGTCCAGGGCAGGGCCCTCAGAGCCCGGTAGGCCCAGGGGGGCGGCGCAAGCACCTAGGCCCAGGCCGAAGAGCGCCTTCTTGGTCTGCGCGGCAGGCCGGCCTCTCGCCTTGCCACTCAGGCCGCCCTCCCTCTTGAAGTGTGTGTGGCACGCGTCCGCGGAGTACACCTCGCTGCACAGGTAGCCGTGGGACTGGGCGTCGTAGCTTCCTGCGAGGCGGCCGGAGGTCCCGCAGGCGGGTGGGTCCCTGGGACAGACGCGCGGAGCGGCTCCTGCCCGGCCCCCCTGAGAACCGTCGCCGTTCCGTAAGGCGGGGCGCCTGCTTCAGAATGTAAATCACGTGTCCGCTCTATGGATACGCTGTTTAGTTTACCAGGCAAGACTTTCTTGGTGAAAGAAGCAGCGTTGGCTTGCATCGTCGAGCAGGCTTGTCATCTGGCTGTGCACTGGTACTCTCTCTCTGGGTGTGCTAGTCCGCAGGGCAGGGCATCCCCTGGGCAGGGTGGAGCGTGATCTCTGCGGCCTCGTCTTGCAGCTCCTTCCTTTCATTCTCAATCATCCTGCCCACAGTGGCCTCCTCTCAGGCCTGCATACTTACAACGGCGCATTGCCCGTGCTGCCCCTCTGCAGGAAGTGTCCCTCTGTTTAGTTTGCAGCTGACTGATGCCGCCTCACCCTTCTCATCTCTTCTCAGGTGTCACTTGGTCAAGAAAGCGTCCCCTTACCTACTCAACTCATCTCGTCTCCCTACCGTAGCTCACGTGACACCACGCACCTCTCGCTTATGGCCGTCATCGCCTTTCGCATCCAGTTTCAGGTAGGTAAGTTTACCCCGTGGCCCGTGAGGAAGAAGAGATCACGCCTGTTTTGCTTACTCTTGATTCCCAGCGACTAGCCCGGTTACTGATAACCTCTGTTAGAGGGAGAAAGGAATGCACCCAATCCCTGGTGAAGCCCCGACCGTTTTCCTTTCTAGTGTCCCTCGTACTCCTCCCTGCCGTCTGTGTCGCCCTTACTCCGCGTCTACCGTTTATGAGTTTACACCTGGGTTACGGTGACTGCTTCGGAGAATCGCATGCCTTTCTACCTCCCTCGCTGCGACCTCTCCTACACCTCCCAGGGCTCTTGGGTTATGCCCTTGCCCTCTTCCGAGCCGTCCGTGGCACCCGCTGTCAACCCCGTACGGCCAGGCTCCTAAGACTGACACTCCAGGCCCTCCGTAATTTGGCTTCAGTTTCACTTTCTAGACGTTTCAAGAAAGAACGGGGTCTAAATATCTGGGCACCTCTGCTCCGTTTCATATCTACCCACGAGGTTAATTTTTTTGTTTCTTCCAGTCCACCTATTTTGCACCTCCGTCTCTGCGAAGACTTCACTGAGAATCCAAGCGATTTCTGGATCCCTTCTCTCCCCTGAAGCTGTAAACAGTTTAACAAGACAGGTGCGGAACTGCCGTAAGGTAATCTACATCTTGTCTCCCTCTCTGGTATCTAACCTCCCGGCGAATGGGGGTACGTCTCCGTGTTCTGTGCGGTTTTCAGCACAGTATTCTCTACACGTAGTGGATATTTGATTTGGTAAGTGACCGAATAAGTGAATGAGTCACCAAGATAAGGGTATTGTCTCATTCTTTCTCGCTTTTTCCACTTCCAAGTTTCTTTAGTTAGTTTCCTCAGACAAAAGGTTTCTTTGTAGCTACACAGTGGCCAGGTCCAGAGAATGTTGCAGATAGCTGCTGAAAACATCCCTCCTCCACTTGAGAATGGCTTGCTCTCCCTCTCAAGCGGAGAGAGCTGGGATTCGATATTTAATTAAGCGCCTCTGTTCACTTGGCATTTAGAGGCACTAGGGGGCGTTAGTGCTCTACACCCGGTGAAATGCCTGTTTCGTTTGTGATTTTCCTTTGTGAAAAACAACTATGCACAGAGTGTTTTGTGCCAATTTTCCATCCTTTTAGATTGACGGAAAGCATTTTACCTACGTAGAAACAGAAAACGAATAGAAAGAGCGTCGCATTGCGTTTACTGAAAGCTTAGGGCGGTCTCGGTGGTACGTTAGTGAAGTTATCTGGGGACACCTTAGCCACGTACATTGTGTTGGAGAGGCACCGAGAATTCATTCAGGAGTTCTCAAAGTTCGAGGACACAGTTGCCTTACACGTAGGCACGGTGGCAGCCGTGGACATGGCAGTGATTTGGAGAATGTTGTACTCGTCGGCTCTTGCTGTGATAATGCTTTGCAACAAATCTCCCCAAAACTCACTTACATAAAGAAGAATCTAGTTTTCTCGGACCTGTGGGCTAGCTGCAGCGGCTCTCTTGTAGACCTCTCGATGGCGGGTGTTGCTCCATGCCGTGGGTCAGTTTGAGGTCTGTCCCGCACACCTTACCGTGGAGCCCAACTGTGAGGCTGCAGGTCCCTGTCCTCTAGCAGAGTTCACTGAAACGTAAGAGGTGAGCCCAACCACACAAGGCCACGTAAGGCCTCTGCGACTCATTGAAGGCCATCGTGTCTTCCCTTGGCCTCCTGGGAACCCCCTGGCCCCAGGATGCAGCTTCGGTAGCCCAGGGCAACCGGCGGAGGGGGGCGGGCGGGGCTGCAGGAGGGTGGAACGCTGAGGTCACAGAGGGTGTGGGTGTGGCCACCTCTGCTGTGACTGAACCAAGGGCGTGGGTGGGGGGCTGGGGGTCCAGGGCAGGGCCCTCAGAGCCCGGTAGGCCCAGGGGGGCGGCGCAAGCACCTAGGCCCAGGCCGAAGAGCGCCTTCTTGGTCTGCGCGGCAGGCCGGCCTCTCGCCTTGCCACTCAGGCCGCCCTCCCTCTTGAAGTGTGTGTGGCACGCGTCCGCGGAGTACACCTCGCTGCACAGGTAGCCGTGGGACTGGGCGTCGTAGCTTCCTGCGAGGCGGCCGGAGGTCCCGCAGGCGGGTGGGTCCCTGGGACAGACGCGCGGAGCGGCTCCTGCCCGGCCCCCCTGAGAACCGTCGCCGTTCCGTAAGGCGGGGCGCCTGCTTCAGAATGTAAATCACGTGTCCGCTCTATGGATACGCTGTTTAGTTTACCAGGCAAGACTTTCTTGGTGAAAGAAGCAGCGTTGGCTTGCATCGTCGAGCAGGCTTGTCATCTGGCTGTGCACTGGTACTCTCTCTCTGGGTGTGCTAGTCCGCAGGGCAGGGCATCCCCTGGGCAGGGTGGAGCGTGATCTCTGCGGCCTCGTCTTGCAGCTCCTTCCTTTCATTCTCAATCATCCTGCCCACAGTGGCCTCCTCTCAGGCCTGCATACTTACAACGGCGCATTGCCCGTGCTGCCCCTCTGCAGGAAGTGTCCCTCTGTTTAGTTTGCAGCTGACTGATGCCGCCTCACCCTTCTCATGTCTTCTCAGGTGTCACTTGGTCAAGAATGCGTCCCCTTACCTACTCAACTCATCTCGTCTCCCTACCGTAGCTCACGTGACACCACGCACCTCTCGCTTATGGCCGTCATCGCCTTTCGCATCCAGTTTCAGGTAGGTAAGTTTACCCCGTGGTCCGTGAGGAAGAAGAGATCACGCCTGTTTTGCTTACTCTTGATTCCCAGCGACTAGCCCGGTTACTGATAACCTCTGTTAGAGGGAGAAAGGAATGCACCCAATCCCTGGTGAAGCCCCGACCGTTTTCCTTTCTAGTGTCCCTCGTACTCCTCCCTGCCGTCTGTGTCGCCCTTACTCCGCGTCTACCGTTTATGAGTTTACACCTGGGTTACGGTGACTGCTTCGGAGAATCGCATGCCTTTCTACCTCCCTCGCTGCGACCTCTCCTACACCTCCCAGGGCTCTTGGGTTATGCCCTTGCCCTCTTCCGAGCCGTCCGTGGCACCCGCTGTCAACCCCGTACGGCCAAGCTCCTAAGACTGACACTCCAGGCCCTCCGTAATTTGGCTTCAGTTTCACTTTCTAGACGTTTCAAGAAAGAACGGGGTCTAAATATCTGTGCACCTCTGCTCCGTTTCATATCTACCCACGAGGTTAATTTTTTTGTTTCTTCCAGTCCACCTATTTTGCACCTCCGTCTCTGCGAAGACTTCACTGAGAATCCAAGCGATTTCTGGATCCCTTCTCTCCCCTGAAGCTGTAAACAGTTTAACAAGACAGGTGCGGAACTGCCGTAAGGTAATCTACATCTTGTCTCCCTCTCTGGTATCTAACCTCCCTGCGAATGGGGGTACGTCTCCGTGTTCTGTGCGGTTTTCAGCACAGTACTCTCTACACGTAGTGGATATTTGATTTGGTAAGTGACCGAATAAGTGAATGAGTCACCAAGATAAGGGTATTGTCTCATTCTTTCTCGCTTTTTCCACTTCCAAGTTTCTTTAGTTAGTTTCCTCAGACAAAAGGTTTCTTTGTAGCTACACAGTGGCCAGGTCCAGAGAATGTTGCAGATAGCTGCTGAAAACATCCCTCCTCCACTTGAGAATGGCTTGCTCTCCCTCTCAAGCGGAGAGAGCTGGGATTCGATATTTAATTAAGCGCCTCTGTTCACTTGGCATTTAGAGGCACTAGGGGGCGTTAGTGCTCTACACCCGGTGAAATGCCTGTTTCGTTTGTGATTTTCCTTTGTGAAAAACAACTATGCACAGAGTGTTTTGTGCCAATTTTCCATCCTTTTAGATTGACGGAAAGCATTTTACCTACGTAGAAACAGAAAAGGAATAGAAAGAGCGTTGCATTGCGTTTAATGAAAGCTTAGGGCGGTCTCGGTGGTACGTTAGTGAAGTTATCTGGGGACACCTTAGCCACGTACATTGTGTTGGAGAGGCACCGAGAATTCATTCAGGAGTTCTCAAAGTTCGAGGACACAGTTGCCTTACACGTAGGCACGGTGGCAGCCGTGGACATGGCAGTGATTTGGAGAATGTTGTACTAGTCGGCTCTCGCTGTGATAATGCTTTGCAACAAATCTCCCCAAAACTCACTTACATAAAGAAGAATCTAGTTTTCTCGGACCTGTGGGCTAGCTGCAGCGGCTCTCTTGTAGACCTCTCGATGGCGGGTGTTGCTCCATGCCGTGGGTCAGTTTGAGGTCTGTCCCGCACACCTTACCGTGGAGCCCAACTGTGAGGCTGCAGGTCCCTGTCCTCTCGCAGAGTTCACTGAAACGTAAGAGGTGAGCCCAACCACACAAGGCCACGTAAGGCCTCTGCGACTCATTGAAGGCCATCGTGTCTTCCCTTGGCCTCCTGGGAACCCCCTGGCCCCAGGATGCAGCTTCGGTAGCCCAGGGCAACCGGCGGAGGGGGGCGGGCGGGGCTGCAGGAGGGTGGAACGCTGAGGTCACAGAGGGTGTGGGTGTGGTCACCTCTGCTGTGACTGAACCAAGGGCGTGGGTGGGGGGCTGGGGGTCCAGGGCAGGGCCCTCAGAGCCCGGTAGGCCCAGGGGGGCGGCGCAAGCACCTAGGCCCAGGCCGAAGAGCGCCTTCTTGGTCTGCGCGGCAGGCCGGCCTCTCGCCTTGCCACTCAGGCCGCCCTCCCTCTTGAAGTGTGTGTGGCACGCGTCCGCGGAGTACACCTCACTGCACAGGTAGCCGTGGGACTGGGCGTCGTAGCTTCCTGCGAGGCGGCCGGAGGTCCCGCAGGCGGGTGGGTCCCTGGGACAGACGCGCGGAGCGGCTCCTGCCCGGCCCCCCTGAGAACCGTCGCCGTTCCGTAAGGCGGGGCGCCTGCTTCAGAATGTAAATCACGTGTCCGCTCTATGGATACGCTGTTTAGTTTACCAGGCAAGACTTTCTTGGTGAAAGAAGCAACGTTGGCTTGCATCCTCGAGCAGGCTTGTCATCTGGCTGTGCACTGGTACTCTCTCTCTGGGTGTGCTAGTCCGCAGGGCAGGGCATCCCCTGGGCAGGGTGGAGCGTGATCTCTGCGGCCTCGTCTTGCAGCTCCTTCCTTTCATTCTCAATCATCCTGCCCACAGTGGCCTCCTCTCAGGCCTGCATACTTACAACGGCGCATTGCCCGTGCTGCCCCTCTGCAGGAAGTGTCCCTCTGTTTAGTTTGCAGCTGACTGATGCCGCCTCACCCTTCTCATCTCTTCTCAGGTGTCACTTGGTCAAGAAAGCGTCCCCTTACCTACTCAACTCATCTCGTCTCCCTACCGTAGCTCACGTGACACCACGCACCTCTCGCTTATGGCCGTCATCGCCTTTCGCATCCAGTTTCAGGTAGGTAAGTTTACCCCGTGGTCCGTGAGGAAGAAGAGATCACGCCTGTTTTGCTTACTCTTGATTCCCAGCGACTAGCCCGGTTACTGATAACCTCTGTTAGAGGGAGAAAGGAATGCACCCAATCCCTGGTGAAGCCCCGACCGTTTTCCTTTCTAGTGTCCCTCGTACTCCTCCCTGCCGTCTGTGTCGCCCTTACTCCGCGTCTACCGTTTATGAGTTTACACCTGGGTTACGGTGACTGCTTCGGAGAATCGCATGCCTTTCTACCTCCCTCGCTGCGACCTCTCCTACACCTCCCAGGGCTCTTGGGTTATGCCCTTGCCCTCTTCCGAGCCGTCCGTGGCACCCGCTGTCAACCCCGTACGGCCAGGCTCCTAAGACTGACACTCCAGGCCCTCCGTAATTTGGCTTCAGTTTCACTTTCTAGACGTTTCAAGAAAGAACGGGGTCTAAATATCTGGGCACCTCTGCTCCGTTTCATATCTACCCACGAGGTTAATTTTTTTGTTTCTTCCAGTCCACCTATTTTGCACCTCCGTCTCTGCGAAGACTTCACTGAGAATCCAAGCGATTTCTGGATCCCTTCTCTCCCCTGAAGCTGTAAACAGTTTAACAAGACAGGTGCGGAACTGCCGTAAGGTAATCTACATCTTGTCTCCCTCTCTGGTATCTAACCTCCCTGCGAATGGGGGTACGTCTCCGTGTTCTGTGCGGTTTTCAGCACAGTACTCTCTACACGTAGTGGATATTTGATTTGGTAAGTGACCGAATAAGTGAATGAGTCACCAAGATAAGGGTATTGTCTCATTCTTTCTCGCTTTTTCCACTTCCAAGTTTCTTTAGTTAGTTTCCTCAGACAAAAGGTTTCTTTGTAGCTACACAGTGGCCAGGTCCAGAGAATGTTGCAGATAGCTGCTGAAAACATCCCTCCTCCACTTGAGAATGGCTTGCTCTCCCTCTCAAGCGGAGAGAGCTGGGATTCGATATTTAATTAAGCGCCTCTGTTCACTTGGCATTTAGAGGCACTAGGGGGCGTTAGTGCTCTACACCCGGTGAAATGCCTGTTTCGTTTGTGATTTTCCTTTGTGAAAAACAACTATGCACAGAGTGTTTTGTGCCAATTTTCCATCCTTTTAGATTGACGGAAAGCATTTTACCTACGTAGAAACAGAAAACGAATAGAAAGAGCGTTGCATTGCGTTTAATGAAAGCTTAGGGCGGTCTCGGTGGTACGTTAGTGAAGTTATCTGGGGACACCTTAGCCACGTACATTGTGTTGGAGAGGCACCGAGAATTCATTCAGGAGTTCTCAAAGTTCGAGGACACAGTTGCCTTACACGTAGGCACGGTGGCAGCCGTGGACATGGCAGTGATTTGGAGAATGTTGTACTAGTCGGCTCTCGCTGTGATAATGCTTTGCAACAAATCTCCCCAAAACTCACTTACATAAAGAAGAATCTAGTTTTCTCGGACCTGTGGGCTAGCTGCAGCGGCTCTCTTGTAGACCTCTCGATGGCGGGTGTTGCTCCATGCCGTGGGTCAGTTTGAGGTCTGTCCCGCACACCTTACCGTGGAGCCCAACTGTGAGGCTGCAGGTCCCTGTCCTCTCTCAGAGTTCACTGAAACGTAAGAGGTGAGCCCAACCACACAAGGCCACGTAAGGCCTCTGCGACTCATTGAAGGCCATCGTGTCTTCCCTTGGCCTCCTGGGAACCCCCTGGCCCCAGGATGCAGCTTCGGTAGCCCAGGGCAACCGGCGGAGGGGGGCGGGCGGGGCTGCAGGAGGGTGGAACGCTGAGGTCACAGAGGGTGTGGGTGTGGTCACCTCTGCTGTGACTGAACCAAGGGCGTGGGTGGGGGGCTGGGGGTCCAGGGCAGGGCCCTCAGAGCCCGGTAGGCCCAGGGGGGCGGCGCAAGCACCTAGGCCCAGGCCGAAGAGCGCCTTCTTGGTCTGCGCGGCAGGCCGGCCTCTCGCCTTGCCACTCAGGCCGCCCTCCCTCTTGAAGTGTGTGTGGCACGCGTCCGCGGAGTACACCTCGCTGCACAGGTAGCCGTGGGACTGGGCGTCGTAGCTTCCTGCGAGGCGGCCGGAGGTCCCGCAGGCGGGTGGGTCCCTGGGACAGACGCGCGGAGCGGCTCCTGCCCGGCCCCCCTGAGAACCGTCGCCGTTCCGTAAGGCGGGGCGCCTGCTTCAGAATGTAAATCACGTGTCCGCTCTATGGATACGCTGTTTAGTTTACCAGGCAAGACTTTCTTGGTGAAAGAAGCAGCGTTGGCTTGCATCGTCGAGCAGGCTTCTCATCTGGCTGTGCACTGGTACTCTCTCTCTGGGTGTGCTAGTCCGCAGGGCAGGGCATCCCCTGGGCAGGGTGGAGCGTGATCTCTGCGGCCTCGTCTTGCAGCTCCTTCCTTTCATTCTCAATCATCCTGCCCACAGTGGCCTCCTCTCAGGCCTGCATACTTACAACGGCGCATTGCCCGTGCTGCCCCTCTGCAGGAAGTGTCCCTCTGTTTAGTTTGCAGCTGACTGATGCCGCCTCACCCTTCTCATCTCTTCTCAGGTGTCACTTGGTCAAGAAAGCGTCCCCTTACCTACTCAACTCATCTCGTCTCCCTACCATAGCTCACGTGACACCACGCACCTCTCGCTTATGGCCGTCATCGCCTTTCGCATCCAGTTTCAGGTAGGTAAGTTTACCCCGTGGTCCGTGAGGAAGAAGAGATCACGCCTGTTTTGCTTACTCTTGATTCCCAGCGACTAGCCCGGTTACTGATAACCTCTGTTAGAGGGAGAAAGGAATGCACCCAATCCCTGGTGAAGCCCCGACCGTTTTCCTTTCTAGTGTCCCTCGTACTCCTCCCTGCCGTCTGTGTCGCCCTTACTCCGCGTCTACCGTTTATGAGTTTACACCTGGGTTACGGTGACTGCTTCGGAGAATCGCATGCCTTTCTACCTCCCTCGCTGCGACCTCTCCTACACCTCCCAGGGCTCTTGGGTTATGCCCTTGCCCTCTTCCGAGCCGTCCGTGGCACCCGCTGTCAACCCCGTACGGCCAAGCTCCTAAGACTGACACTCCAGGCCCTCCGTAATTTGGCTTCAGTTTCACTTTCTAGACGTTTCAAGAAAGAACGGGGTCTAAATATCTGGGCACCTCTGCTCCGTTTCATATCTACCCACGAGGTTAATTTTTTTGTTTCTTCCAGTCCACCTATTTTGCACCTCCGTCTCTGTGAAGACTTCACTGAGAATCCAAGCGATTTCTGGATCCCTTCTCTCCCCTGAAGCTGTAAACAGTTTAACAAGACAGGTGCGGAACTGCCGTAAGGTAATCTACATCTTGTCTCCCTCTCTGGTATCTAACCTCCCTGCGAATGGGGGTACGTCTCCGTGTTCTGTGCGGTTTTCAGCACAGTACTCTCTACACGTAGTGGATATTTGATTTGGTAAGTGACCGAATAAGTGAATGAGTCACCAAGATAAGGGTATTGTCTCCTTCTTTCTCGCTTTTTCCACTTCCAAGTTTCTTTAGTTAGTTTCCTCAGACAAAAGGTTTCTTTGTAGCTACACAGTGGCCAGGTCCAGAGAATGTTGCAGATAGCTGCTGAAAACATCCCTCCTCCACTTGAGAATGGCTTGCTCTCCCTCTCAAGCGGAGAGAGCTGGGATTCGATATTTAATTAAGCGCCTCTGTTCACTTGGCATTTAGAGGCACTAGGGGGCGTTAGTGCTCTACACCCGGTGAAATGCCTGTTTCGTTTGTGATTTTCCTTTGTGAAAAACAACTATGCACAGAGTGTTTTGTGCCAATTTTCCATCCTTTTAGATTGACGGAAAGCATTTTACCTACGTAGAAACAGAAAACGAATAGAAAGAGCGTCGCATTGCGTTTAATGAAAGCTTAGGGCGGTCTCGGTGGTACGTTAGTGAAGTTATCTGGGGACACCTTAGCCACGTACATTGTGTTGGAGAGGCACCGAGAATTCATTCAGGAGTTCTCAAAGTTCGAGGACACAGTTGCCTTACACGTAGGCACGGTGGCAGCCGTGGACATGGCAGTGATTTGGAGAATGTTGTACTAGTCGGCTCTTGCTGTGATAATGCTTTGCAACAAATCTCCCCAAAACTCACTTACATAAAGAAGAATCTAGTTTTCTCGGACCTGTGGGCTAGCTGCAGCGGCTCTCTTGTAGACCTCTCGATGGCGGGTGTTGCTCCATGCCGTGGGTCAGTTTGAGGTCTGTCCCGCACACCTTACCGTGGAGCCCAACTGTGAGGCTGCAGCTCCCTGTCCTCTCGCAGAGTTCACTGAAACGTAAGAGGTGAGCCCAACCACACAAGGCCACGTAAGGCCTCTGCGACTCATTGAAGGCCATCGTGTCTTCCCTTGGCCTCCTGGGAACCCCCTGGCCCCAGGATGCAGCTTCGGTAGCCCAGGGCAACCGGCGGAGGGGGGCGGGCGGGGCTGCAGGAGGGTGGAACGCTGAGGTCACAGAGGGTGTGGGTGTGGCCACCTCTGCTGTGACTGAACCAAGGGCGTGGGTGGGGGGCTGGGGGTCCAGGGCAGGGCCCTCAGAGCCCGGTAGGCCCAGGGGGGCGGCGCAAGCACCTAGGCCCAGGCCGAAGAGCGCCTTCTTGGTCTGCGCGGCAGGCCGGCCTCTCGCCTTGCCACTCAGGCCGCCCTCCCTCTTGAAGTGTGTGTGGCACGCGTCCGCGGAGTACACCTCGCTGCACAGGTAGCCGTGGGACTGGGCGTCGTAGCTTCCTGCGAGGCGGCCGGAGGTCCCGCAGGCGGGTGGGTCCCTGGGACAGACGCGCGGAGCGGCTCCTGCCCGGCCCCCCTGAGAACCGTCGCCGTTCCGTAAGGCGGGGCGCCTGCTTCAGAATGTAAATCACGTGTCCGCTCTATGGATACGCTGTTTAGTTTACCAGGCAAGACTTTCTTGGTGAAAGAAGCAGCGTTGGCTTGCATCGTCGAGCAGGCTTCTCATCTGGCTGTGCACTGGTACTCTCTCTCTGGGTGTGCTAGTCCGCAGGGCAGGGCATCCCCTGGGCAGGGTGGAGCGTGATCTCTGCGGCCTCGTCTTGCAGCTCCTTCCTTTCATTCTCAATCATCCTGCCCACAGTGGCCTCCTCTCAGGCCTGCATACTTACAACGGCGCATTGCCCGTGCTGCCCCTCTGCAGGAAGTGTCCCTCTGTTTAGTTTGCAGCTGACTGATGCCGCCTCACCCTTCTCATCTCTTCTCAGGTGTCACTTGGTCAAGAAAGCGTCCCCTTACCTACTCAACTCATCTCGTCTCCCTACCGTAGCTCACGTGACACCACGCACCTCTCGCTTATGGCCGTCATCGCCTTTCGCATCCAGTTTCAGGTAGGTAAGTTTACCCCGTGGTCCGTGAGGAAGAAGAGATCACGCCTGTTTTGCTTACTCTTGATTCCCAGCGACTAGCCCGGTTACTGATAACCTCTGTTAGAGGGAGAAAGGAATGCACCCAATCCCTGGTGAAGCCCCGACCGTTTTCCTTTCTAGTGTCCCTCGTACTCCTCCCTGCCGTCTGTGTCGCCCTTACTCCGCGTCTACCGTTTATGAGTTTACACCTGGGTTACGGTGACTGCTTCGGAGAATCGCATGCCTTTCTACCTCCCTCGCTGCGACCTCTCCTACACCTCCCAGGGCTCTTGGGTTATGCCCTTGCCCTCTTCCGAGCCGTCCGTGGCACCCGCTGTCAACCCCGTACGGCCAAGCTCCTAAGACTGACACTCCAGGCCCTCCGTAATTTGGCTTCAGTTTCACTTTCTAGACGTTTCAAGAAAGAACGGGGTCTAAATATCTGTGCACCTCTGCTCCGTTTCATATCTACCCACGAGGTTAATTTTTTTGTTTCTTCCAGTCCACCTATTTTGCACCTCCGTCTCTGTGAAGACTTCACTGAGAATCCAAGCGATTTCTGGATCCCTTCTCTCCCCTGAAGCTGTAAACAGTTTAACAAGACAGGTGCGGAACTGCCGTAAGGTAATCTACATCTTGTCTCCCTCTCTGGTATCTAACCTCCCTGCGAATGGGGGTACGTCTCCGTGTTCTGTGCGGTTTTCAGCACAGTACTCTCTACACGTAGTGGATATTTGATTTGGTAAGTGACCGAATAAGTGAATGAGTCACCAAGATAAGGGTATTGTCTCCTTCTTTCTCGCTTTTTCCACTTCCAAGTTTCTTTAGTTAGTTTCCTCAGACAAAAGGTTTCTTTGTAGCTACACAGTGGCCAGGTCCAGAGAATGTTGCAGATAGCTGCTGAAAACATCCCTCCTCCACTTGAGAATGGCTTGCTCTCCCTCTCAAGCGGAGAGAGCTGGGATTCGATATTTAATTAAGCGCCTCTGTTCACTTGGCATTTAGAGGCACTAGGGGGCGTTAGTGCTCTACACCCGGTGAAATGCCTGTTTCGTTTGTGATTTTCCTTTGTGAAAAACAACTATGCACAGAGTGTTTTGTGCCAATTTTCCATCCTTTTAGATTGACGGAAAGCATTTTACCTACGTAGAAACAGAAAACGAATAGAAAGAGCGTCGCATTGCGTTTAATGAAAGCTTAGGGCGGTCTCGGTGGTACGTTAGTGAAGTTATCTGGGGACACCTTAGCCACGTACATTGTGTTGGAGAGGCACCGAGAATTCATTCAGGAGTTCTCAAAGTTCGAGGACACAGTTGCCTTACACGTAGGCACGGTGGCAGCCGTGGACATGGCAGTGATTTGGAGAATGTTGTACTAGTCGGCTCTTGCTGTGATAATGCTTTGCAACAAATCTCCCCAAAACTCACTTACATAAAGAAGAATCTAGTTTTCTCGGACCTGTGGGCTAGCTGCAGCGGCTCTCTTGTAGACCTCTCGATGGCGGGTGTTGCTCCATGCCGTGGGTCAGTTTGAGGTCTGTCCCGCACACCTTACCGTGGAGCCCAACTGTGAGGCTGCAGCTCCCTGTCCTCTCGCAGAGTTCACTGAAACGTAAGAGGTGAGCCCAACCACACAAGGCCACGTAAGGCCTCTGCGACTCATTGAAGGCCATCGTGTCTTCCCTTGGCCTCCTGGGAACCCCCTGGCCCCAGGATGCAGCTTCGGTAGCCCAGGGCAACCGGCGGAGGGGGGCGGGCGGGGCTGCAGGAGGGTGGAACGCTGAGGTCACAGAGGGTGTGGGTGTGGCCACCTCTGCTGTGACTGAACCAAGGGCGTGGGTGGGGGGCTGGGGGTCCAGGGCAGGGCCCTCAGAGCCCGGTAGGCCCAGGGGGGCGGCGCAAGCACCTAGGCCCAGGCCGAAGAGCGCCTTCTTGGTCTGCGCGGCAGGCCGGCCTCTCGCCTTGCCACTCAGGCCGCCCTCCCTCTTGAAGTGTGTGTGGCACGCGTCCGCGGAGTACACCTCGCTGCACAGGTAGCCGTGGGACTGGGCGTCGTAGCTTCCTGCGAGGCGGCCGGAGGTCCCGCAGGCGGGTGGGTCCCTGGGACAGACGCGCGGAGCGGCTCCTGCCCGGCCCCCCTGAGAACCGTCGCCGTTCCGTAAGGCGGGGCGCCTGCTTCAGAATGTAAATCACGTGTCCGCTCTATGGATACGCTGTTTAGTTTACCAGGCAAGACTTTCTTGGTGAAAGAAGCAGCGTTGGCTTGCATCGTCGAGCAGGCTTCTCATCTGGCTGTGCACTGGTACTCTCTCTCTGGGTGTGCTAGTCCGCAGGGCAGGGCATCCCCTGGGCAGGGTGGAGCGTGATCTCTGCGGCCTCGTCTTGCAGCTCCTTCCTTTCATTCTCAATCATCCTGCCCACAGTGGCCTCCTCTCAGGCCTGCATACTTACAACGGCGCATTGCCCGTGCTGCCCCTCTGCAGGAAGTGTCCCTCTGTTTAGTTTGCAGCTGACTGATGCCGCCTCACCCTTCTCATCTCTTCTCAGGTGTCACTTGGTCAAGAAAGCGTCCCCTTACCTACTCAACTCATCTCGTCTCCCTACCGTAGCTCACGTGACACCACGCACCTCTCGCTTATGGCCGTCATCGCCTTTCGCATCCAGTTTCAGGTAGGTAAGTTTACCCCGTGGTCCGTGAGGAAGAAGAGATCACGCCTGTTTTGCTTACTCTTGATTCCCAGCGACTAGCCCGGTTACTGATAACCTCTGTTAGAGGGAGAAAGGAATGCACCCAATCCCTGGTGAAGCCCCGACCGTTTTCCTTTCTAGTGTCCCTCGTACTCCTCCCTGCCGTCTGTGTCGCCCTTACTCCGCGTCTACCGTTTATGAGTTTACACCTGGGTTACGGTGACTGCTTCGGAGAATCGCATGCCTTTCTACCTCCCTCGCTGCGACCTCTCCTACACCTCCCAGGGCTCTTGGGTTATGCCCTTGCCCTCTTCCGAGCCGTCCGTGGCACCCGCTGTCAACCCCGTACGGCCAAGCTCCTAAGACTGACACTCCAGGCCCTCCGTAATTTGGCTTCAGTTTCACTTTCTAGACGTTTCAAGAAAGAACGGGGTCTAAATATCTGTGCACCTCTGCTCCGTTTCATATCTACCCACGAGGTTAATTTTTTTGTTTCTTCCAGTCCACCTATTTTGCACCTCCGTCTCTGCGAAGACTTCACTGAGAATCCAAGCGATTTCTGGATCCCTTCTCTCCCCTGAAGCTGTAAACAGTTTAACAAGACAGGTGCGGAACTGTCGTAAGGTAATCTACATCTTGTCTCCCTCTCTGGTATCTAACCTCCCTGCGAATGGGGGTACGTCTCCGTGTTCTGTGCGGTTTTCAGCACAGTACTCTCTACACGTAGTGGATATTTGATTTGGTAAGTGACCGAATAAGTGAATGAGTCACCAAGATAAGGGTATTGTCTCATTCTTTCTCGCTTTTTCCACTTCCAAGTTTCTTTAGTTAGTTTCCTCAGACAAAAGGTTTCTTTGTAGCTACACAGTGGCCAGGTCCAGAGAATGTTGCAGATAGCTGCTGAAAACATCCCTCCTCCACTTGAGAATGGCTTGCTCTCCCTCTCAAGCGGAGAGAGCTGGGATTCGATATTTAATTAAGCGCCTCTGTTCACTTGGCATTTAGAGGCACTAGGGGGCGTTAGTGCTCTACACCCGGTGAAATGCCTGTTTCGTTTGTGATTTTCCTTTGTGAAAAACAACTATGCACAGAGTGTTTTGTGCCAATTTTCCATCCTTTTAGATTGACGGAAAGCATTTTACCTACGTAGAAACAGAAAACGAATAGAAAGAGCGTCGCATTGCGCTTACTGAAAGCTTAGGGCGGTCTCGGTGGTACGTTAGTGAAGTTATCTGGGGACACCTTAGCCACGTACATTGTGTTGGAGAGGCACCGAGAATTCATTCAGGAGTTCTCAAAGTTCGAGGACACAGTTGCCTTACACGTAGGCACGGTGGCAGCCGTGGACATGGCAGTGATTTGGAGAATGTTGTACTAGTCGGCTCTTGCTGTGATAATGCTTTGCAACAAATCTCCCCAAAACTCACTTACATAAAGAAGAATCTAGTTTTCTCGGACCTGTGGGCTAGCTGCAGCGGCTCTCTTGTAGACCTCTCGATGGCGGGTGTTGCTCCATGCCGTGGGTCAGTTTGAGGTCTGTCCCGCACACCTTACCGTGGAGCCCAACTGTGAGGCTGCAGCTCCCTGTCCTCTCGCAGAGTTCACTGAAACGTAAGAGGTGAGCCCAACCACACAAGGCCACGTAAGGCCTCTGCGACTCATTGAAGGCCATCGTGTCTTCCCTTGGCCTCCTGGGAACCCCCTGGCCCCAGGATGCAGCTTCGGTAGCCCAGGGCAACCGGCGGAGGGGGGCGGGCGGGGCTGCAGGAGGGTGGAACGCTGAGGTCACAGAGGGTGTGGGTGTGGCCACCTCTGCTGTGACTGAACCAAGGGCGTGGGTGGGGGACTGGGGGTCCAGGGCAGGGCCCTCAGAGCCCGGTAGGCCCAGGGGGGCGGCGCAAGCACCTAGGCCCAGGCCGAAGAGCGCCTTCTTGGTCTGCGCGGCAGGCCGGCCTCTCGCCTTGCCACTCAGGCCGCCCTCCCTCTTGAAGTGTGTGTGGCACGCGTCCGCGGAGTACACCTCGCTGCACAGGTAGCCGTGGGACTGGGCGTCGTAGCTTCCTGCGAGGCGGCCGGAGGTCCCGCAGGCGGGTGGGTCCCTGGGACAGACGCGCGGAGCGGCTCCTGCCCGGCCCCCCTGAGAACCGTCGCCGTTCCGTAAGGCGGGGCGCCTGCTTCAGAATGTAAATCACGTGTCCGCTCTATGGATACGCTGTTTAGTTTACCAGGCAAGACTTTCTTGGTGAAAGAAGCAGCGTTGGCTTGCATCCTCGAGCAGGCTTGTCATCTGGCTGTGCACTGGTACTCTCTCTCTGGGTGTGCTAGTCTGCAGGGCAGGGCATCCCCTGGGCAGGGTGGAGCGTGATCTCTGCGGCCTCGTCTTGCAGCTCCTTCCTTTCATTCTCAATCATCCTGCCCACAGTGGCCTCCTCTCAGGCCTGCATACTTACAACGGCGCATTGCCCGTGCTGCCCCTCTGCAGGAAGTGTCCCTCTGTTTAGTTTGCAGCTGACTGATGCCGCCTCACCCTTCTCATCTCTTCTCAGGTGTCACTTGGTCAAGAAAGCGTCCCCTTACCTACTCAACTCATCTCGTCTCCCTACCGTAGCTCACGTGACACCACGCACCTCTCGCTTATGGCCGTCATCGCCTTTCGCATCCAGTTTCAGGTAGGTAAGTTTACCCCGTGGCCCGTGAGGAAGAAGAGATCACGCCTGTTTTGCTTACTCTTGATTCCCAGCGACTAGCCCGGTTACTGATAACCTCTGTTAGAGGGAGAAAGGAATGCACCCAATCCCTGGTGAAGCCCCGACCGTTTTCCTTTCTAGTGTCCCTCGTACTCCTCCCTGCCGTCTGTGTCGCCCTTACTCCGCGTCTACCGTTTATGAGTTTACACCTGGGTTACGGTGACTGCTTCGGAGAATCGCATGCCTTTCTACCTCCCTCGCTGCGACCTCTCCTACACCTCCTAGGGCTCTTGGGTTATGCCCTTGCCCTCTTCCGAGCCGTCTGTGGCACCCGCTGTCAACCCCGTACGGCCAAGCTCCTAAGACTGACACTCCAGGCCCTCCGTAATTTGGCTTCAGTTTCACTTTCTAGACGTTTCAAGAAAGAACGGGGTCTAAATATCTGTGCACCTCTGCTCCGTTTCATATCTACCCACGAGGTTAATTTTTTTGTTTCTTCCAGTCCACCTATTTTGCACCTCCGTCTCTGCGAAGACTTCACTGAGAATCCAAGCGATTTCTGGATCCCTTCTCTCCCCTGAAGCTGTAAACAGTTTAACAAGACAGGTGCGGAACTGCCGTAAGGTAATCTACATCTTGTCTCCCTCTCTGGTATCTAACCTCCCTGCGAATGGGGGTACGTCTCCGTGTTCTGTGCGGTTTTCAGCACAGTACTCTCTACACGTAGTGGATATTTGATTTGGTAAGTGACCGAATAAGTGAATGAGTCACCAAGATAAGGGTATTGTCTCATTCTTTCTCGCTTTTTCCACTTCCAAGTTTCTTTAGTTAGTTTCCTCAGACAAAAGGTTTCTTTGTAGCTACACAGTGGCCAGGTCCAGAGAATGTTGCAGATAGCTGCTGAAAACATCCCTCCTCCACTTGAGAATGGCTTGCTCTCCCTCTCAAGCGGAGAGAGCTGGGATTCGATATTTAATTAAGCGCCTCTGTTCACTTGGCATTTAGAGGCACTAGGGGGCGTTAGTGCTCTACACCCGGTGAAATGCCTGTTTCGTTTGTGATTTTCCTTTGTGAAAAACAACTATGCACAGAGTGTTTTGTGCCAATTTTCCATCCTTTTAGATTGACGGAAAGCATTTTACCTACGTAGAAACAGAAAACGAATAGAAAGAGCGTCGCATTGCGTTTAATGAAAGCTTAGGGCGGTCTCGGTGGTACGTTAGTGAAGTTATCTGGGGACACCTTAGCCACGTACATTGTGTTGGAGAGGCACCGAGAATTCATTCAGGAGTTCTCAAAGTTCGAGGACACAGTTGCCTTACACGTAGGCACGGTGGCAGCCGTGGACATGGCAGTGATTTGGAGAATGTTGTACTAGTCGGCTCTTGCTGTGATAATGCTTTGCAACAAATCTCCCCAAAACTCACTTACATAAAGAAGAATCTAGTTTTCTCGGACCTGTGGGCTAGCTGCAGCGGCTCTCTTGTAGACCTCTCGATGGCGGGTGTTGCTCCATGCCGTGGGTCAGTTTGAGGTCTGTCCCGCACACCTTACCGTGGAGCCCAACTGTGAGGCTGCAGCTCCCTGTCCTCTCGCAGAGTTCACTGAAACGTAAGAGGTGAGCCCAACCACACAAGGCCACGTAAGGCCTCTGCGACTCATTGAAGGCCATCGTGTCTTCCCTTGGCCTCCTGGGAACCCCCTGGCCCCAGGATGCAGCTTCGGTAGCCCAGGGCAACCGGCGGAGGGGGGCGGGCGGGGCTGCAGGAGGGTGGAACGCTGAGGTCACAGAGGGTGTGGGTGTGGCCACCTCTGCTGTGACTGAACCAAGGGCGTGGGTGGGGGACTGGGGGTCCAGGGCAGGGCCCTCAGAGCCCGGTAGGCCCAGGGGGGCGGCGCAAGCACCTAGGCCCAGGCCGAAGAGCGCCTTCTTGGTCTGCGCGGCAGGCCGGCCTCTCGCCTTGCCACTCAGGCCGCCCTCCCTCTTGAAGTGTGTGTGGCACGCGTCCGCGGAGTACACCTCGCTGCACAGGTAGCCGTGGGACTGGGCGTCGTAGCTTCCTGCGAGGCGGCCGGAGGTCCCGCAGGCGGGTGGGTCCCTGGGACAGACGCGCGGAGCGGCTCCTGCCCGGCCCCCCTGAGAACCGTCGCCGTTCCGTAAGGCGGGGCGCCTGCTTCAGAATGTAAATCACGTGTCCGCTCTATGGATACGCTGTTTAGTTTACCAGGCAAGACTTTCTTGGTGAAAGAAGCAGCGTTGGCTTGCATCGTCGAGCAGGCTTGTCATCTGGCTGTGCACTGGTACTCTCTCTCTGGGTGTGCTAGTCCGCAGGGCAGGGCATCCCCTGGGCAAGGTGGAGCGTGATCTCTGCGGCCTCGTCTTGCAGCTCCTTCCTTTCATTCTCAATCATCCTGCCCACAGTGGCCTCCTCTCAGGCCTGCATACTTACAACGGCGCATTGCCCGTGCTGCCCCTCTGCAGGAAGTGTCCCTCTGTTTAGTTTGCAGCTGACTGATGCCGCCTCACCCTTCTCATCTCTTCTCAGGTGTCACTTGGTCAAGAAAGCGTCCCCTTACCTACTCAACTCATCTCGTCTCCCTACCGTAGCTCACGTGACACCACGCACCTCTCGCTTATGGCCGTCATCGCCTTTCGCATCCAGTTTCAGGTAGGTAAGTTTACCCCGTGGTCCGTGAGGAAGAAGAGATCACGCCTGTTTTGCTTACTCTTGATTCCCAGCGACTAGCCCGGTTACTGATAACCTCTGTTAGAGGGAGAAAGGAATGCACCCAATCCCTGGTGAAGCCCCAACGGTTTTCCTTTCTAGTGTCCCTCGTACTCCTCCCTGCCGTCTGTGTCGCCCTTACTCCGCGTCTACCGTTTATGAGTTTACACCTGGGTTACGGTGACTGCTTCGGAGAATCGCATGCCTTTCTACCTCCCTCGCTGCGACCTCTCCTACACCTCCCAGGGCTCTTGGGTTATGCCCTTGCCCTCTTCCGAGCCGTCCGTGGCACCCGCTGTCAACCCCGTACGGCCAAGCTCCTAAGACTGACACTCCAGGCCCTCCATAATTTGGCTTCAGTTTCACTTTCTAGACGTTTCAAGAAAGAACGGGGTCTAAATATCTGTGCACCTCTGCTCCGTTTCATATCTACCCACGAGGTTAATTTTTTTTTTCTTCCAGTCCACCTATTTTGCACCTCCGTCTCTGCGAAGACTTCACTGAGAATCCAAGCGATTTCTGGATCCCTTCTCTCCCCTGAAGCTGTAAACAGTTTAACAAGACAGGTGCGGAACTGCCGTAAGGTAATCTACATCTTGTCTCCCTCTCTGGTATCTAACCTCCCTGCGAATGGGGGTACGTCTCCGTGTTCTGTGCGGTTTTCAGCACAGTACTCTCTACACGTAGTGGATATTTGATTTGGTAAGTGACCGAATAAGTGAATGAGTCACCAAGATAAGGGTATTGTCTCATTCTTTCTCGCTTTTTCCACTTCCAAGTTTCTTTAGTTAGTTTCCTCAGACAAAAGGTTTCTTTGTAGCTACACAGTGGCCAGGTCCAGAGAATGTTGCAGATAGCTGCTGAAAACATCCCTCCTCCACTTGAGAATGGCTTGCTCTCCCTCTCAAGCGGAGAGAGCTGGGATTCGATATTTAATTAAGCGCCTCTGTTCACTTGGCATTTAGAGGCACTAGGGGGCGTTAGTGCTCTACACCCGGTGAAATGCCTGTTTCGTTTGTGATTTTCCTTTGTGAAAAACAACTATGCACAGAGTGTTTTGTGCCAATTTTCCATCCTTTTAGATTGACGGAAAGCATTTTACCTACGTAGAAACAGAAAAGGAATAGAAAGAGCGTTGCATTGCGTTTAATGAAAGCTTAGGGCGGTCTCGGTGGTACGTTAGTGAAGTTATCTGGGGACACCTTAGCCACGTACATTGTGTTGGAGAGGCACCGAGAATTCATTCAGGAGTTCTCAAAGTTCGAGGACACAGTTGCCTTACACGTAGGCACGGTGGCAGCCGTGGACATGGCAGTGATTTGGAGAATGTTGTACTAGTCGGCTCTCGCTGTGATAATGCTTTGCAACAAATCTCCCCAAAACTCACTTACATAAAGAAGAATCTAGTTTTCTCGGACCTGTGGGCTAGCTGCAGCGGCTCTCTTGTAGACCTCTCGATGGCGGGTGTTGCTCCATGCCGTGGGTCAGTTTGAGGTCTGTCCCGCACACCTTACCGTGGAGCCCAACTGTGAGGCTGCAGGTCCCTGTCCTCTCGCAGAGTTCACTGAAACGTAAGAGGTGAGCCCAACCACACAAGGCCACGTAAGGCCTCTGCGACTCATTGAAGGCCATCGTGTCTTCCCTTGGCCTCCTGGGAACCCCCTGGCCCCAGGATGCAGCTTCGGTAGCCCAGGGCAACCGGCGGAGGGGGGCGGGCGGGGCTGCAGGAGGGTGGAACGCTGAGGTCACAGAGGGTGTGGGTGTGGTCACCTCTGCTGTGACTGAACCAAGGGCGTGGGTGGGGGGCTGGGGGTCCAGGGCAGGGCCCTCAGAGCCCGGTAGGCCCAGGGGGGCGGCGCAAGCACCTAGGCCCAGGCCGAAGAGCGCCTTCTTGGTCTGCGCGGCAGGCCGGCCTCTCGCCTTGCCACTCAGGCCGCCCTCCCTCTTGAAGTGTGTGTGGCACGCGTCCGCGGAGTACACCTCGCTGCACAGGTAGCCGTGGGACTGGGCGTCGTAGCTTCCTGCGAGGCGGCCGGAGGTCCCGCAGGCGGGTGGGTCCCTGGGACAGACGCGCGGAGCGGCTCCTGCCCGGCCCCCCTGAGAACCGTCGCCGTTCCGTAAGGCGGGGCGCCTGCTTCAGAATGTAAATCACGTGTCCGCTCTATGGATACGCTGTTTAGTTTACCAGGCAAGACTTTCTTGGTGAAAGAAGCAGCGTTGGCTTGCATCGTCGAGCAGGCTTCTCATCTGGCTGTGCACTGGTACTCTCTCTCTGGGTGTGCTAGTCCGCAGGGCAGGGCATCCCCTGGGCAGGGTGGAGCGTGATCTCTGCGGCCTCGTCTTGCAGCTCCTTCCTTTCATTCTCAATCATCCTGCCCACAGTGGCCTCCTCTCAGGCCTGCATACTTACAATGGCGCATTGCCCGTGCTGCCCCTCTGCAGGAAGTGTCCCTCTGTTTAGTTTGCAGCTGACTGATGCCGCCTCACCCTTCTCATCTCTTCTCAGGTGTCACTTGGTCAAGAAAGCGTCCCCTTACCTACTCAACTCATCTCGTCTCCCTACCGTAGCTCACGTGACACCACGCACCTCTCGCTTATGGCCGTCATCGCCTTTCGCATCCAGTTTCAGGTAGGTAAGTTTACCCCGTGGTCCGTGAGGAAGAAGAGATCACGCCTGTTTTGCTTACTCTTGATTCCCAGCGACTAGCCCGGTTACTGATAACCTCTGTTAGAGGGAGAAAGGAATGCACCCAATCCCTGGTGAAGCCCCGACCGTTTTCCTTTCTAGTGTCCCTCGTACTCCTCCCTGCCGTCTGTGTCGCCCTTACTCCGCGTCTACCGTTTATGAGTTTACACCTGGGTTACGGTGACTGCTTCGGAGAATCGCATGCCTTTCTACCTCCCTCGCTGCGACCTCTCCTACACCTCCCAGGGCTCTTGGGTTATGCCCTTGCCCTCTTCCGAGCCGTCCGTGGCACCCGCTGTCAACCCCGTACGGCCAAGCTCCTAAGACTGACACTCCAGGCCCTCCGTAATTTGGCTTCAGTTTCACTTTCTAGACGTTTCAAGAAAGAACGGGGTCTAAATATCTGGGCACCTCTGCTCCGTTTCATATCTACCCACGAGGTTAATTTTTTTGTTTCTTCCAGTCCACCTATTTTGCACCTCCGTCTCTGCGAAGACTTCACTGAGAATCCAAGCGATTTCTGGATCCCTTCTCTCCCCTGAAGCTGTAAACAGTTTAACAAGACAGGTGCGGAACTGCCGTAAGGTAATCTACATCTTGTCTCCCTCTCTGGTATCTAACCTCCCTGCGAATGGGGGTACGTCTCCGTGTCCTGTGCGGTTTTCAGCACAGTACTCTCTACACGTAGTGGATATTTGATTTGGTAAGTGACCGAATAAGTGAATGAGTCACCAAGATAAGGGTATTGTCTCATTCTTTCTCGCTTTTTCCACTTCCAAGTTTCTTTAGTTAGTTTCCTCAGACAAAAGGTTTCTTTGTAGCTACACAGTGGCCAGGTCCAGAGAATGTTGCAGATAGCTGCTGAAAACATCCCTCCTCCACTTGAGAATGGCTTGCTCTCCCTCTCAAGCGGAGAGAGCTGGGATTCGATATTTAATTAAGCGCCTCTGTTCACTTGGCATTTAGAGGCACTAGGGGGCGTTAGTGCTCTACACCCGGTGAAATGCCTGTTTCGTTTGTGATTTTCCTTTGTGAAAAACAACTATGCACAGAGTGTTTTGTGCCAATTTTCCATCCTTTTAGATTGACGGAAAGCATTTTACCTACGTAGAAACAGAAAACGAATAGAAAGAGCGTCGCATTGCGTTTAATGAAAGCTTAGGGCGGTCTCGGTGGTACGTTAGTGAAGTTATCTGGGGACACCTTAGCCACGTACATTGTGTTGGAGAGGCACCAAGAATTCATTCAGGAGTTCTCAAAGTTCGAGGACACGGTTGCCTTACACGTAGGCACGGTGGCAGCCGTGGACATGGCAGTGATTTGGAGAATGTTGTACTAGTCGGCTCTCGCTGTGATAATGCTTTGCAACAAATCTCCCCAAAACTCACTTACATAAAGAAGAATCTAGTTTTCTCGGACCTGTGGGCTAGCTGCAGCGGCTCTCTTGTAGACCTCTCGATGGCGGGTGTTGCTCCATGCCGTGGGTCAGTTTGAGGTCTGTCCCGCACACCTTACCGTGGAGCCCAACTGTGAGGCTGCAGGTCCCTGTCCTCTCGCAGAGTTCACTGAAACGTAAGAGGTGAGCCCAACCACACAAGGCCACGTAAGGCCTCTGCGACTCATTGAAGGCAATCGTGTCTTCCCTTGGCCTCCTGGGAACCCCCTGGCCCCAGGATGCAGCTTCGGTAGCCCAGGGCAACCGGCGGAGGGGGGCGGGCGGGGCTGCAGGAGGGTGGAACGCTGAGGTCACAGAGGGTGTGGGTGTGGCCACCTCTGCTGTGACTGAACCAAGGGCGTGGGTGGGGGACTGGGGGTCCAGGGCAGGGCCCTCAGAGCCCGGTAGGCCCAGGGGGGCGGCGCAAGCACCTAGGCCCAGGCCGAAGAGCGCCTTCTTGGTCTGCGCGGCAGGCCGGCCTCTCGCCTTGCCACTCAGGCCGCCCTCCCTCTTGAAGTGTGTGTGGCACGCGTCCGCGGAGTACACCTCGCTGCACAGGTAGCCGTGGGACTGGGCGTCGTAGCTTCCTGCGAGGCGGCCGGAGGTCCCGCAGGCGGGTGGGTCCCTGGGACAGACGCGCGGAGCGGCTCCTGCCCGGCCCCCCTGAGAACCGTCGCCGTTCCGTAAGGCGGGGCGCCTGCTTCAGAATGTAAATCACGTGTCCGCTCTATGGATACGCTGTTTAGTTTACCAGGCAAGACTTTCTTGGTGAAAGAAGCAGCGTTGGCTTGCATCGTCGAGCAGGCTTGTCATCTGGCTGTGCACTGGTACTCTCTCTCTGGGTGTGCTAGTCCGCAGGGCAGGGCATCCCCTGGGCAGGGTGGAGCGTGATCTCTGCGGCCTCGTCTTGCAGCTCCTTCCTTTCATTCTCAATCATCCTGCCCACAGTGGCCTCCTCTCAGGCCTGCATACTTACAACGGCGCATTGCCCGTGCTGCCCCTCTGCAGGAAGTGTCCCTCTGTTTAGTTTGCAGCTGACTGATGCCGCCTCACCCTTCTCATCTCTTCTCAGGTGTCACTTGGTCAAGAAAGCGTCCCCTTACCTACTCAACTCATCTCGTCTCCCTACCGTAGCTCACGTGACACCACGCACCTCTCGCTTATGGCCGTCATCGCCTTTCGCATCCAGTTTCAGGTAGGTAAGTTTACCCCGTGGTCCGTGAGGAAGAAGAGATCACGCCTGTTTTGCTTACTCTTGATTCCCAGCGACTAGCCCGGTTACTGATAACCTCTGTTAGAGGGAGAAAGGAATGCACCCAATCCCTGGTGAAGCCCCAACCGTTTTCCTTTCTAGTGTCCCTCGTACTCCTCCCTGCCGTCTGTGTCGCCCTTACTCCGCGTCTACCGTTTATGAGTTTACACCTGGGTTACGGTGACTGCTTCGGAGAATCGCATGCCTTTCTACCTCCCTCGCTGCGACCTCTCCTACACCTCCCAGGGCTCTTGGGTTATGCCCTTGCCCTCTTCCGAGCCGTCCGTGGCACCCGCTGTCAACCCCGTACGGCCAAGCTCCTAAGACTGACACTCCAGGCCCTCCATAATTTGGCTTCAGTTTCACTTTCTAGACGTTTCAAGAAAGAACGGGGTCTAAATATCTGTGCACCTCTGCTCCGTTTCATATCTACCCACGAGGTTAATTTTTTTGTTTCTTCCAGTCCACCTATTTTGCACCTCCGTCTCTGCGAAGACTTCACTGAGAATCCAAGCGATTTCTGGATCCCTTCTCTCCCCTGAAGCTGTAAACAGTTTAACAAGACAGGTGCGGAACTGCCGTAAGGTAATCTACATCTTGTCTCCCTCTCTGGTATCTAACCTCCCTGCGAATGGGGGTACGTCTCCGTGTTCTGTGCGGTTTTCAGCACAGTACTCTCTACACGTAGTGGATATTTGATTTGGTAAGTGACCGAATAAGTGAATGAGTCACCAAGATAAGGGTATTGTCTCATTCTTTCTCGCTTTTTCCACTTCCAAGTTTCTTTAGTTAGTTTCCTCAGACAAAAGGTTTCTTTGTAGCTACACAGTGGCCAGGTCCAGAGAATGTTGCAGATAGCTGCTGAAAACATCCCTCCTCCACTTGAGAATGGCTTGCTCTCCCTCTCAAGCGGAGAGAGCTGGGATTCGATATTTAATTAAGCGCCTCTGTTCACTTGGCATTTAGAGGCACTAGGGGGCGTTAGTGCTCTACACCCGGTGAAATGCCTGTTTCGTTTGTGATTTTCCTTTGTGAAAAACAACTATGCACAGAGTGTTTTGTGCCAATTTTCCATCCTTTTAGATTGACGGAAAGCATTTTACCTACGTAGAAACAGAAAAGGAATAGAAAGAGCGTTGCATTGCGTTTAATGAAAGCTTAGGGCGGTCTCGGTGGTACGTTAGTGAAGTTATCTGGGGACACCTTAGCCACGTACATTGTGTTGGAGAGGCACCGAGAATTCATTCAGGAGTTCTCAAAGTTCGAGGACACAGTTGCCTTACACGTAGGCACGGTGGCAGCCGTGGACATGGCAGTGATTTGGAGAATGTTGTACTAGTCGGCTCTCGCTGTGATAATGCTTTGCAACAAATCTCCCCAAAACTCACTTACATAAAGAAGAATCTAGTTTTCTCGGACCTGTGGGCTAGCTGCAGCGGCTCTCTTGTAGACCTCTCGATGGCGGGTGTTGCTCCATGCCGTGGGTCAGTTTGAGGTCTGTCCCGCACACCTTACCGTGGAGCCCAACTGTGAGGCTGCAGGTCCCTGTCCTCTCGCAGAGTTCACTGAAACGTAAGAGGTGAGCCCAACCACACAAGGCCACGTAAGGCCTCTGCGACTCATTGAAGGCCATCGTGTCTTCCCTTGGCCTCCTGGGAACCCCCTGGCCCCAGGATGCAGCTTCGGTAGCCCAGGGCAACCTGCGGAGGGGGGCGGGCGGGGCTGCAGGAGGGTGGAACGCTGAGGTCACAGAGGGTGTGGGTGTGGTCACCTCTGCTGTGACTGAACCAAGGGCGTGGGTGGGGGGCTGGGGGTCCAGGGCAGGGCCCTCAGAGCCCGGTAGGCCCAGGGGGGCGGCGCAAGCACCTAGGCCCAGGCCGAAGAGCGCCTTCTTGGTCTGCGCGGCAGGCCGGCCTCTCGCCTTGCCACTCAGGCCGCCCTCCCTCTTGAAGTGTGTGTGGCACGCGTCCGCGGAGTACACCTCGCTGCACAGGTAGCCGTGGGACTGGGCGTCGTAGCTTCCTGCGAGGCGGCCGGAGGTCCCGCAGGCGGGTGGGTCCCTGGGACAGACGCGCGGAGCGGCTCCTGCCCGGCCCCCCTGAGAACCGTCGCCGTTCCGTAAGGCGGGGCGCCTGCTTCAGAATGTAAATCACGTGTCCGCTCTATGGATACGCTGTTTAGTTTACCAGGCAAGACTTTCTTGGTGAAAGAAGCAGCGTTGGCTTGCATCGTCGAGCAGGCTTCTCATCTGGCTGTGCACTGGTACTCTCTCTCTGGGTGTGCTAGTCCGCAGGGCAGGGCATCCCCTGGGCAGGGTGGAGCGTGATCTCTGCGGCCTCGTCTTGCAGCTCCTTCCTTTCATTCTCAATCATCCTGCCCACAGTGGCCTCCTCTCAGGCCTGCATACTTACAACGGCGCATTGCCCGTGCTGCCCCTCTGCAGGAAGTGTCCCTCTGTTTAGTTTGCAGCTGACTGATGCCGCCTCACCCTTCTCATCTCTTCTCAGGTGTCACTTGGTCAAGAAAGCGTCCCCTTACCTACTCAACTCATCTCGTCTCCCTACCGTAGCTCACGTGACACCACGCACCTCTCGCTTATGGCCGTCATCGCCTTTCGCATCCAGTTTCAGGTAGGTAAGTTTACCCCGTGGTCCGTGAGGAAGAAGAGATCACGCCTGTTTTGCTTACTCTTGATTCCCAGCGACTAGCCCGGTTACTGATAACCTCTGTTAGAGGGAGAAAGGAATGCACCCAATCCCTGGTGAAGCCCCGACCGTTTTCCTTTCTAGTGTCCCTCGTACTCCTCCCTGCCGTCTGTGTCGCCCTTACTCCGCGTCTACCGTTTATGAGTTTACACCTGGGTTACGGTGACTGCTTCGGAGAATCGCATGCCTTTCTACCTCCCTCGCTGCGACCTCTCCTACACCTCCCAGGGCTCTTGGGTTATGCCCTTGCCCTCTTCCGAGCCGTCCGTGGCACCCGCTGTCAACCCCGTACGGCCAAGCTCCTAAGACTGACACTCCAGGCCCTCCGTAATTTGGCTTCAGTTTCACTTTCTAGACGTTTCAAGAAAGAACGGGGTCTAAATATCTGTGCACCTCTGCTCCGTTTCATATCTACCCACGAGGTTAATTTTTTTGTTTCTTCCAGTCCACCTATTTTGCACCTCCGTCTCTGCGAAGACTTCACTGAGAATCCAAGCGATTTCTGGATCCCTTCTCTCCCCTGAAGCTGTAAACAGTTTAACAAGACAGGTGCGGAACTGCCGTAAGGTAATCTACATCTTGTCTCCCTCTCTGGTATCTAACCTCCCTGCAAATGGGGGTACGTCTCCGTGTTCTGTGCGGTTTTCAGCACAGTACTCTCTACACGTAGTGGATATTTGATTTGGTAAGTGACCGAATAAGTGAATGAGTCACCAAGATAAGGGTATTGTCTCATTCTTTCTCGCTTTTTCCACTTCCAAGTTTCTTTAGTTAGTTTCCTCAGACAAAAGGTTTCTTTGTAGCTACACAGTGGCCAGGTCCAGAGAATGTTGCAGATAGCTGCTGAAAACATCCCTCCTCCACTTGAGAATGGCTTGCTCTCCCTCTCAAGCGGAGAGAGCTGGGATTCGATATTTAATTAAGCGCCTCTGTTCACTTGGCATTTAGAGGCACTAGGGGGCGTTAGTGCTCTACACCCGGTGAAATGCCTGTTTCGTTTGTGATTTTCCTTTGTGAAAAACAACTATGCACAGAGTGTTTTGTGCCAATTTTCCATCCTTTTAGATTGACGGAAAGCATTTTACCTACGTAGAAACAGAAAAGGAATAGAAAGAGCGTTGCATTGCGTTTAATGAAAGCTTAGGGCGGTCTCGGTGGTACGTTAGTGAAGTTATCTGGGGACACCTTAGCCACGTACATTGTGTTGGAGAGGCACCGAGAATTCATTCAGGAGTTCTCAAAGTTCGAGGACACAGTTGCCTTACACGTAGGCACGGTGGCAGCCGTGGACATGGCAGTGATTTGGAGAATGTTGTACTAGTCGGCTCTCGCTGTGATAATGCTTTGCAACAAATCTCCCCAAAACTCACTTACATAAAGAAGAATCTAGTTTTCTCGGACCTGTGGGCTAGCTGCAGCGGCTCTCTTGTAGACCTCTCGATGGCGGGTGTTGCTCCATGCCGTGGGTCAGTTTGAGGTCTGTCCCGCACACCTTACCGTGGAGCCCAACTGTGAGGCTGCAGGTCCCTGTCCTCTCGCAGAGTTCACTGAAACGTAAGAGGTGAGCCCAACCACACAAGGCCACGTAAGGCCTCTGCGACTCATTGAAGGCCATCGTGTCTTCCCTTGGCCTCCTGGGAACCCCCTGGCCCCAGGATGCAGCTTCGGTAGCCCAGGGCAACCTGCGGAGGGGGGCGGGCGGGGCTGCAGGAGGGTGGAACGCTGAGGTCACAGAGGGTGTGGGTGTGGTCACCTCTGCTGTGACTGAACCAAGGGCGTGGGTGGGGGGCTGGGGGTCCAGGGCAGGGCCCTCAGAGCCCGGTAGGCCCAGGGGGGCGGCGCAAGCACCTAGGCCCAGGCCGAAGAGCGCCTTCTTGGTCTGCGCGGCAGGCCGGCCTCTCGCCTTGCCACTCAGGCCGCCCTCCCTCTTGAAGTGTGTGTGGCACGCGTCCGCGGAGTACACCTCGCTGCACAGGTAGCCGTGGGACTGGGCGTCGTAGCTTCCTGCGAGGCGGCCGGAGGTCCCGCAGGCGGGTGGGTCCCTGGGACAGACGCGCGGAGCGGCTCCTGCCCGGCCCCCCTGAGAACCGTCGCCGTTCCGTAAGGCGGGGCGCCTGCTTCAGAATGTAAATCACGTGTCCGCTCTATGGATACGCTGTTTAGTTTACCAGGCAAGACTTTCTTGGTGAAAGAAGCAGCGTTGGCTTGCATCGTCGAGCAGGCTTCTCATCTGGCTGTGCACTGGTACTCTCTCTCTGGGTGTGCTAGTCCGCAGGGCAGGGCATCCCCTGGGCAGGGTGGAGCGTGATCTCTGCGGCCTCGTCTTGCAGCTCCTTCCTTTCATTCTCAATCATCCTGCCCACAGTGGCCTCCTCTCAGGCCTGCATACTTACAACGGCGCATTGCCCGTGCTGCCCCTCTGCAGGAAGTGTCCCTCTGTTTAGTTTGCAGCTGACTGATGCCGCCTCACCCTTCTCATCTCTTCTCAGGTGTCACTTGGTCAAGAAAGCGTCCCCTTACCTACTCAACTCATCTCGTCTCCCTACCGTAGCTCACGTGACACCACGCACCTCTCGCTTATGGCCGTCATCGCCTTTCGCATCCAGTTTCAGGTAGGTAAGTTTACCCCGTGGTCCGTGAGGAAGAAGAGATCACGCCTGTTTTGCTTACTCTTGATTCCCAGCGACTAGCCCGGTTACTGATAACCTCTGTTAGAGGGAGAAAGGAATGCACCCAATCCCTGGTGAAGCCCCGACCGTTTTCCTTTCTAGTGTCCCTCGTACTCCTCCCTGCCGTCTGTGTCGCCCTTACTCCGCGTCTACCGTTTATGAGTTTACACCTGGGTTACGGTGACTGCTTCGGAGAATCGCATGCCTTTCTACCTCCCTCGCTGCGACCTCTCCTACACCTCCCAGGGCTCTTGGGTTATGCCCTTGCCCTCTTCCGAGCCGTCCGTGGCACCCGCTGTCAACCCCGTACGGCCAAGCTCCTAAGACTGACACTCCAGGCCCTCCGTAATTTGGCTTCAGTTTCACTTTCTAGACGTTTCAAGAAAGAACGGGGTCTAAATATCTGTGCACCTCTGCTCCGTTTCATATCTACCCACGAGGTTAATTTTTTTGTTTCTTCCAGTCCACCTATTTTGCACCTCCGTCTCTGCGAAGACTTCACTGAGAATCCAAGCGATTTCTGGATCCCTTCTCTCCCCTGAAGCTGTAAACAGTTTAACAAGACAGGTGCGGAACTGCCGTAAGGTAATCTACATCTTGTCTCCCTCTCTGGTATCTAACCTCCCTGCAAATGGGGGTACGTCTCCGTGTTCTGTGCGGTTTTCAGCACAGTACTCTCTACACGTAGTGGATATTTGATTTGGTAAGTGACCGAATAAGTGAATGAGTCACCAAGATAAGGGTATTGTCTCATTCTTTCTCGCTTTTTCCACTTCCAAGTTTCTTTAGTTAGTTTCCTCAGACAAAAGGTTTCTTTGTAGCTACACAGTGGCCAGGTCCAGAGAATGTTGCAGATAGCTGCTGAAAACATCCCTCCTCCACTTGAGAATGGCTTGCTCTCCCTCTCAAGCGGAGAGAGCTGGGATTCGATATTTAATTAAGCGCCTCTGTTCACTTGGCATTTAGAGGCACTAGGGGGCGTTAGTGCTCTACACCCGGTGAAATGCCTGTTTCGTTTGTGATTTTCCTTTGTGAAAAACAACTATGCACAGAGTGTTTTGTGCCAATTTTCCATCCTTTTAGATTGACGGAAAGCATTTTACCTACGTAGAAACAGAAAACGAATAGAAAGAGCGTCGCATTGCGCTTACTGAAAGCTTAGGGCGGTCTCGGTGGTACGTTAGTGAAGTTATCTGGGGACACCTTAGCCACGTACATTGTGTTGGAGAGGCACCGAGAATTCATTCAGGAGTTCTCAAAGTTCGAGGACACAGTTGCCTTACACGTAGGCACGGTGGCAGCCGTGGACATGGCAGTGATTTGGAGAATGTTGTACTAGTCGGCTCTTGCTGTGATAATGCTTTGCAACAAATCTCCCCAAAACTCACTTACATAAAGAAGAATCTAGTTTTCTCGGACCTGTGGGCTAGCTGCAGCGGCTCTCTTGTAGACCTCTCGATGGCGGGTGTTGCTCCATGCCGTGGGTCAGTTTGAGGTCTGTCCCGCACACCTTACCGTGGAGCCCAACTGTGAGGCTGCAGCTCCCTGTCCTCTCGCAGAGTTCACTGAAACGTAAGAGGTGAGCCCAACCACACAAGGCCACGTAAGGCCTCTGCGACTCATTGAAGGCCATCGTGTCTTCCCTTGGCCTCCTGGGAACCCCCTGGCCCCAGGATGCAGCTTCGGTAGCCCAGGGCAACCGGCGGAGGGGGGCGGGCGGGGCTGCAGGAGGGTGGAACGCTGAGGTCACAGAGGGTGTGGGTGTGACCACCTCTGCTGTGACTGAACCAAGGGCGTGGGTGGGGGACTGGGGGTCCAGGGCAGGGCCCTCAGAGCCCGGTAGGCCCAGGGGGGCGGCGCAAGCACCTAGGCCCAGGCCGAAGAGCGCCTTCTTGGTCTGCGCGGCAGGCCGGCCTCTCGCCTTGCCACTCAGGCCGCCCTCCCTCTTGAAGTGTGTGTGGCACGCGTCCGCGGAGTACACCTCGCTGCACAGGTAGCCGTGGGACTGGGCGTCGTAGCTTCCTGCGAGGCGGCCGGAGGTCCCGCAGGCGGGTGGGTCCCTGGGACAGACGCGCGGAGCGGCTCCTGCCCGGCCCCCCTGAGAACCGTCGCCGTTCCGTAAGGCGGGGCGCCTGCTTCAGAATGTAAATCACGTGTCCGCTCTATGGATACGCTGTTTAGTTTACCAGGCAAGACTTTCTTGGTGAAAGAAGCAGCGTTGGCTTGCATCCTCGAGCAGGCTTGTCATCTGGCTGTGCACTGGTACTCTCTCTCTGGGTGTGCTAGTCTGCAGGGCAGGGCATCCCCTGGGCAGGGTGGAGCGTGATCTCTGCGGCCTCGTCTTGCAGCTCCTTCCTTTCATTCTCAATCATCCTGCCCACAGTGGCCTCCTCTCAGGCCTGCATACTTACAACGGCGCATTGCCCGTGCTGCCCCTCTGCAGGAAGTGTCCCTCTGTTTAGTTTGCAGCTGACTGATGCCGCCTCACCCTTCTCATCTCTTCTCAGGTGTCACTTGGTCAAGAAAGCGTCCCCTTACCTACTCAACTCATCTCGTCTCCCTACCGTAGCTCACGTGACACCACGCACCTCTCGCTTATGGCCGTCATCGCCTTTCGCATCCAGTTTCAGGTAGGTAAGTTTACCCCGTGGCCCGTGAGGAAGAAGAGATCACGCCTGTTTTGCTTACTCTTGATTCCCAGCGACTAGCCCGGTTACTGATAACCTCTGTTAGAGGGAGAAAGGAATGCACCCAATCCCTGGTGAAGCCCCGACCGTTTTCCTTTCTAGTGTCCCTCGTACTCCTCCCTGCCGTCTGTGTCGCCCTTACTCCGCGTCTACCGTTTATGAGTTTACACCTGGGTTACGGTGACTGCTTCGGAGAATCGCATGCCTTTCTACCTCCCTCGCTGCGACCTCTCCTACACCTCCTAGGGCTCTTGGGTTATGCCCTTGCCCTCTTCCGAGCCATCTGTGGCACCCGCTGTCAACCCCGTACGGCCAAGCTCCTAAGACTGACACTCCAGGCCCTCCGTAATTTGGCTTCAGTTTCACTTTCTAGACGTTTCAAGAAAGAACGGGGTCTAAATATCTGTGCACCTCTGCTCCGTTTCATATCTACCCACGAGGTTAATTTTTTTGTTTCTTCCAGTCCACCTATTTTGCACCTCCGTCTCTGCGAAGACTTCACTGAGAATCCAAGCGATTTCTGGATCCCTTCTCTCCCCTGAAGCTGTAAACAGTTTAACAAGACAGGTGCGGAACTGCCGTAAGGTAATCTACATCTTGTCTCCCTCTCTGGTATCTAACCTCCCTGCGAATGGGGGTACGTCTCCGTGTTCTGTGCGGTTTTCAGCACAGTACTCTCTACACGTAGTGGATATTTGATTTGGTAAGTGACCGAATAAGTGAATGAGTCACCAAGATAAGGGTATTGTCTCATTCTTTCTCGCTTTTTCCACTTCCAAGTTTCTTTAGTTAGTTTCCTCAGACAAAAGGTTTCTTTGTAGCTACACAGTGGCCAGGTCCAGAGAATGTTGCAGATAGCTGCTGAAAACATCCCTCCTCCACTTGAGAATGGCTTGCTCTCCCTCTCAAGCGGAGAGAGCTGGGATTCGATATTTAATTAAGCGCCTCTGTTCACTTGGCATTTAGAGGCACTAGGGGGCGTTAGTGCTCTACACCCGGTGAAATGCCTGTTTCGTTTGTGATTTTCCTTTGTGAAAAACAACTATGCACAGAGTGTTTTGTGCCAATTTTCCATCCTTTTAGATTGACGGAAAGCATTTTACCTACGTAGAAACAGAAAACGAATAGAAAGAGCGTCGCATTGCGTTTAATGAAAGCTTAGGGCGGTCTCGGTGGTACGTTAGTGAAGTTATCTGGGGACACCTTAGCCACGTACATTGTGTTGGAGAGGCACCGAGAATTCATTCAGGAGTTCTCAAAGTTCGAGGACACAGTTGCCTTACACGTAGGCACGGTGGCAGCCGTGGACATGGCAGTGATTTGGAGAATGTTGTACTAGTCGGCTCTTGCTGTGATAATGCTTTGCAACAAATCTCCCCAAAACTCACTTACATAAAGAAGAATCTAGTTTTCTCGGACCTGTGGGCTAGCTGCAGCGGCTCTCTTGTAGACCTCTCGATGGCGGGTGTTGCTCCATGCCGTGGGTCAGTTTGAGGTCTGTCCCGCACACCTTACCGTGGAGCCCAACTGTGAGGCTGCAGGTCCCTGTCCTCTCGCAGAGTTCACTGAAACGTAAGAGGTGAGCCCAACCACACAAGGCCACGTAAGGCCTCTGCGACTCATTGAAGGCCATCGTGTCTTCCCTTGGCCTCCTGGGAACCCCCTGGCCCCAGGATGCAGCTTCGGTAGCCCAGGGCAACCGGCGGAGGGGGGCGGGCGGGGCTGCAGGAGGGTGGAACGCTGAGGTCACAGAGGGTGTGGGTGTGGCCACCTCTGCTGTGACTGAACCAAGGGCGTGGGTGGGGGACTGGGGGTCCAGGGCAGGGCCCTCAGAGCCCGGTAGGCCCAGGGGGGCGGCGCAAGCACCTAGGCCCAGGCCGAAGAGCGCCTTCTTGGTCTGCGCGGCACGCCGGCCTCTCGCCTTGCCACTCAGGCCGCCCTGCCACTTGAAGTGTGTGTGGCACGCGTCCGCGGAGTACACCTCGCTGCACAGGTAGCCGTGGGACTGGGCGTCGTAGCTTCCTGCGAGGCGGCCGGAGGTCCCACAGGCGGGTGGGTCCCTGGGACAGACGCGCGGAGCGGCTCCTGCCCGGCCCCCCTGAGAACGGTCGCCGTTCCGTAAGGCGGGGCGCCTGCTTCAGAATGTAAATCACGTGTCCGCTCTATGGATACGCTGTTTAGTTTACCAGGCAAGACTTTCTTGGTGAAAGAAGCAACGTTGGCTTGCATCGTCGAGCAGGCTTGTCATCTGGCTGTGCACTGGTACTCTCTCTCTGGGTGTGCTAGTCCGCAGGGCAGGGCATCCCCTGGGCAGGGTGGAGCGTGATCTCTGCGGCCTCGTCTTGCAGCTCCTTCCTTTCATTCTCAATCATCCTGCCCACAGTGGCCTCCTCTCAGGCCTGCATACTTACAACGGCGCATTGCCCGTGCTGCCCCTCTGCAGGAAGTGTCCCTCTGTTTAGTTTGCAGCTGACTGATGCCGCCTCACCCTTCTCATGTCTTCTCAGGTGTCACTTGGTCAAGAAAGCGTCCCCTTACCTACTCAACTCATCTCGTCTCCCTACCGTAGCTCACGTGACACCACGCACCTCTCGCTTATGGCCGTCATCGCCTTTCGCATCCAGTTTCAGGTAGGTAAGTTTACCCCGTGGTCCGTGAGGAAGAAGAGATCACGCCTGTTTTGCTTACTCTTGATTCCCAGCGACTAGCCCGGTTACTGATAACCTCTGTTAGAGGGAGAAAGGAATGCACCCAATCCCTGGTGAAGCCCCGACCGTTTTCCTTTCTAGTGTCCCTCGTACTCCTCCCTGCCGTCTGTGTCGCCCTTACTCCGCGTCTACCGTTTATGAGTTTACACCTGGGTTACGGTGACTGCTTCGGAGAATCGCATGCCTTTCTACCTCCCTCGCTGCGACCTCTCCTACACCTCCCAGGGCTCTTGGGTTATGCCCTTGCCCTCTTCCGAGCCGTCCGTGGCACCCGCTGTCAACCCCGTACGGCCAAGCTCCTAAGACTGACACTCCAGGCCCTCCGTAATTTGGCTTCAGTTTCACTTTCTAGACGTTTCAAGAAAGAACGGGGTCTAAATATCTGGGCACCTCTGCTCCGTTTCATATCTACCCACGAGGTTAATTTTTTTGTTTCTTCCAGTCCACCTATTTTGCACCTCCGTCTCTGCGAAGACTTCACTGAGAATCCAAGCGATTTCTGGATCCCTTCTCTCCCCTGAAGCTGTAAACAGTTTAACAAGACAGGTGCGGAACTGCCGTAAGGTAATCTACATCTTGTCTCCCTCTCTGGTATCTAACCTCCCTGCGAATGGGGGTACGTCTCCGTGTCCTGTGCGGTTTTCAGCACAGTACTCTCTACACGTAGTGGATATTTGATTTGGTAAGTGACCGAATAAGTGAATGAGTCACCAAGATAAGGGTATTGTCTCATTCTTTCTCGCTTTTTCCACTTCCAAGTTTCTTTAGTTAGTTTCCTCAGACAAAAGGTTTCTTTGTAGCTACACAGTGGCCAGGTCCAGAGAATGTTGCAGATAGCTGCTGAAAACATCCCTCCTCCACTTGAGAATGGCTTGCTCTCCCTCTCAAGCGGAGAGAGCTGGGATTCGATATTTAATTAAGCGCCTCTGTTCACTTGGCATTTAGAGGCACTAGGGGGCGTTAGTGCTCTACACCCGGTGAAATGCCTGTTTCGTTTGTGATTTTCCTTTGTGAAAAACAACTATGCACAGAGTGTTTTGTGCCAATTTTCCATCCTTTTAGATTGACGGAAAGCATTTTACCTACGTAGAAACAGAAAACGAATAGAAAGAGCGTCGCATTGCGTTTAATGAAAGCTTAGGGCGGTCTCGGTGGTACGTTAGTGAAGTTATCTGGGGACACCTTAGCCACGTACATTGTGTTGGAGAGGCACCGAGAATTCATTCAGGAGTTCTCAAAGTTCGAGGACACGGTTGCCTTACACGTAGGCACGGTGGCAGCCGTGGACATGGCAGTGATTTGGAGAATGTTGTACTAGTCGGCTCTCGCTGTGATAATGCTTTGCAACAAATCTCCCCAAAACTCACTTACATAAAGAAGAATCTAGTTTTCTCGGACCTGTGGGCTAGCTGCAGCGGCTCTCTTGTAGACCTCTCGATGGCGGGTGTTGTTCCATGCCGTGGGTCAGTTTGAGGTCTGTCCCGCACACCTTACCGTGGAGCCCAACTGTGAGGCTGCAGGTCCCTGTCCTCTCGCAGAGTTCACTGAAACGTAAGAGGTGAGCCCAACCACACAAGGCCACGTAAGGCCTCTGCGACTCATTGAAGGCCATCGTGTCTTCCCTTGGCCTCCTGGGAACCCCCTGGCCCCAGGATGCAGCTTCGGTAGCCCAGGGCAACCGGCGGAGGGGGGCGGGCGGGGCTGCAGGAGGGTGGAACGCGGAGGTCACAGAGGGTGTGGGTGTGGCCACCTCTACTGTGACTGAACCAAGGGCGTGGGTGGGGGGCTGGGGGTCCAGGGCAGGGCCCTCAGAGCCCGGTAGGCCCAGGGGGGTGGCGCAAGCACCTAGGCCCAGGCCGAAGAGCGCCTTCTTGGTCTGCGTGGCACGCCGGCCTCTCGCCTTGCCACTCAGGCCGCCCTGCCACTTGAAGTGTGTGTGGCACGCGTCCGCGGAGTACACCTCGCTGCACAGGTAGCCGTGGGACTGGGCGTCGTAGCTTCCTGCGAGGCGGCCGGAGGTCCCGCAGGCGGGTGGGTCCCTGGGACAGACGTGCGGAGCGGCTCCATCCCGGCCCCACTGAGAACCGTCGCCGTTCCGTAAGGCGGGGCGCCTGCTGCAGAATGTAAATCACGTGTCCGTTCTATGGATACGCTGTTTAGTTTACCAGGCAAGACTTTCTTGGTGAAAGAAGCAGCGTTGGCTTGCATCGTCGAGCAGGCTTGTCATCTGGCTGTGCACTGGTACTCTCTCTCTAGGTGTGCTAGTCCGCAGGGCAGGGCATCCCCTGGGCAGGGCGGAGCGTGATCTCTGTGGCCTCGTCTTGCAGCTCCTTCCTTTCATTCTCAATCATCCTGCCCACAGTGGCCTCCTCTCAGGCCTGCATACTTACAACGGCGCATTGCCCGTGCTGCCGCTCTGCAGGAAGTGTCCCTCTCTTTAGTTTGCAGCTGACTGATGCCGCCTCACCCTTCTCATCTCTTCTCAGGTGTCACTTGGTCAAGAAAGTGTCCCCTTACCTACTCAACTCATCTCATCTCCCTACCGTAGCTCACGTGACACCACGCACCTCTCGCTTATGGCCGTCATCGCCTTTCGCATCCAGTTTCAGGTAGGTAAGTTTACCCCGTGGTCCGTGAGGAAGAAGAGATCACGCCTGTTTTGCTTACTCTTGATTCCCAGCGACTAGCCCGGTTACTGATAACCTCTGTTAGAGGGAGAAAGGAATGCACCCAATCCCTGGTGAAGCCCCGACCGTTTTCCTTTCTAGTGTCCCTCGTACTCCTCCCTGCCGTCTGTGTCGCCCTTACTCCGCGTCTACCGTTTATGAGTTTACACCTGGGTTACGGTGACTGCTTCGGAGAATCGCATGCCTTTCTACCTCCCTCGCTGCGACCTCTCCTACACCTCCCAGGGCTCTTGGGTTATGCCCTTGCCCTCTTCCGAGCCGTCCGTGGCACCCGCTGTCAACCCCGTACGGCCAAGCTCCTAAGACTGACACTCCAGGCCCTCCGTAATTTGGCTTCAGTTTCACTTTCTAGACGTTTCAAGAAAGAACGGGGTCTAAATATCTGGGCACCTCTGCTCCGTTTCATATCTACCCACGAGGTTAATTTTTTTGTTTCTTCCAGTCCACCTATTTTGCACCTCCGTCTCTGCGAAGACTTCACTGAGAATCCAAGCGATTTCTGGATCCCTTCTCTCCCCTGAAGCTGTAAACAGTTTAACAAGACAGGTGCGGAACTGCCGTAAGGTAATCTACATCTTGTCTCCCTCTCTGGTATCTAACCTCCCTGCGAATGGGGGTACGTCTCCGTGTTCTGTGCGGTTTTCAGCACAGTACTCTCTACACGTAGTGGATATTTGATTTGGTAAGTGACCGAATAAGTGAATGAGTCACCAAGATAAGGGTATTGTCTCATTCTTTCTCGCTTTTTCCACTTCCAAGTTTCTTTAGTTAGTTTCCTCAGACAAAAGGTTTCTTTGTAGCTACACAGTGGCCAGGTCCAGAGAATGTTGCAGATAGCTGCTGAAAACATCCCTCCTCCACTTGAGAATGGCTTGCTCTCCCTCTCAAGCGGAGAGAGCTGGGATTCGATATTTAATTAAGCGCCTCTGTTCACTTGGCATTTAGAGGCACTAGGGGGCGTTAGTGCTCTACACCCGGTGAAATGCCTGTTTCGTTTGTGATTTTCCTTTGTGAAAAACAACTATGCACAGAGTGTTTTGTGCCAATTTTCCATCCTTTTAGATTGACGGAAAGCATTTTACCTACGTAGAAACAGAAAACGAATAGAAAGAGCGTCGCATTGCGCTTACTGAAAGCTTAGGGCGGTCTCGGTGGTACGTTAGTGAAGTTATCTGGGGACACCTTAGCCACGTACATTGTGTTGGAGAGGCACCGAGAATTCATTCAGGAGTTCTCAAAGTTCGAGGACACAGTTGCCTTACACGTAGGCACGGTGGCAGCCGTGGACATGGCAGTGATTTGGAGAATGTTGTACTAGTCGGCTCTTGCTGTGATAATGCTTTGCAACAAATCTCCCCAAAACTCACTTACATAAAGAAGAATCTAGTTTTCTCGGACCTGTGGGCTAGCTGCAGCGGCTCTCTTGTAGACCTCTCGATGGCGGGTGTTGCTCCATGCCGTGGGTCAGTTTGAGGTCTGTCCCGCACACCTTACCGTGGAGCCCAACTGTGAGGCTGCAGCTCCCTGTCCTCTCGCAGAGTTCACTGAAACGTAAGAGGTGAGCCCAACCACACAAGGCCACGTAAGGCCTCTACGACTCATTGAAGGCCATCGTGTCTTCCCTTGGCCTCCTGGGAACACCCTGGCCCCAGGATGCAGCTTCGGTAGCCCAGGGCAACCGGCGGAGGGGGGCGGGCGGGGCTGCAGGAGGATGGAACGCGGAGGTCACAGAGGGTGTGGGTGTGGCCACCTCTGCTGTGACTGAACCAAGGGCGTGGGTGGGGGGCTGGGGGTCCAGGGCAGGGCCCTCAGAGCCCGGTAGGCCCAGGGGGGCGGCGCAAGCACCTAGGCCCAGGCCGAAGAGCGCCTTCTTGGTCTGCGCGGCACGCCGGCCTCTCGCCTTGCCACTCAGGCCGCCCTGCCACTTGAAGTGTGTGTGGCACGCGTCCGCGGAGTACACCTCGCTGCACAGGTAGCCGTGGGACTGGGCGTCGTAGCTTCCTGCGAGGCGGCCGGAGGTCCCACAGGCGGGTGGGTCCCTGGGACAGACGCGCGGAGCGGCTCCTGCCCGGCCCCCCTGAGAACGGTCGCCGTTCCGTAAGGCGGGGCGCCTGCTTCAGAATGTAAATCACGTGTCCGCTCTATGGATACGCTGTTTAGTTTACCAGGCAAGACTTTCTTGGTGAAAGAAGCAACGTTGGCTTGCATCGTCGAGCAGGCTTGTCATCTGGCTGTGCACTGGTACTCTCTCTCTGGGTGTGCTAGTCCGCAGGGCAGGGCATCCCCTGGGCAGGGTGGAGCGTGATCTCTGCGGCCTCGTCTTGCAGCTCCTTCCTTTCATTCTCAATCATCCTGCCCACAGTGGCCTCCTCTCAGGCCTGCATACTTACAACGGCGCATTGCCCGTGCTGCCCCTCTGCAGGAAGTGTCCCTCTGTTTAGTTTGCAGCTGACTGATGCCGCCTCACCCTTCTCATGTCTTCTCAGGTGTCACTTGGTCAAGAAAGCGTCCCCTTACCTACTCAACTCATCTCGTCTCCCTACCGTAGCTCACGTGACACCACGCACCTCTCGCTTATGGCCGTCATCGCCTTTCGCATCCAGTTTCAGGTAGGTAAGTTTACCCCGTGGTCCGTGAGGAAGAAGAGATCACGCCTGTTTTGCTTACTCTTGATTCCCAGCGACTAGCCCGGTTACTGATAACCTCTGTTAGAGGGAGAAAGGAATGCACCCAATCCCTGGTGAAGCCCCGACCGTTTTCCTTTCTAGTGTCCCTCGTACTCCTCCCTGCCGTCTGTGTCGCCCTTACTCCGCGTCTACCGTTTATGAGTTTACACCTGGGTTACGGTGACTGCTTCGGAGCATCGCATGCCTTTCTACCTCCCTCGCTGCGACCTCTCCTACACCTCCCAGGGCTCTTGGGTTATGCCCTTGCCCTCTTCCGAGCCGTCCGTGGCACCCGCTGTCCACCCCGTACGGCCAAGCTCCTAAGACTGACACTCCAGGCCCTCCGTAATTTGGCTTCAGTTTCACTTTCTAGACGTTTCAAGAAAGAACGGGGTCTAAATATCTGTGCACCTCTGCTCCGTTTCATATCTACCCACGAGGTTAATTTTTTTGTTTCTTCCAGTCCACCTATTTTGCACCTCCGTCTCTGCGAAGACTTCACTGAGAATCCAAGCGATTTCTGAATCCCTTCTCTCCCCTGAAGCTGTAAACAGTTTAACAAGACAGGTGCGGAACTGCCGTAAGGTAATCTACATCTTGTCTCCCTCTCTGGTATCTAACCTCCCTGCGAATGGGGGTACGTCTCCGTGTTCTGTGCGGTTTTCAGCACAGTACTCTCTACACGTAGTGGATATTTGATTTGGTAAGTGACCGAATAAGTGAATGAGTCACCAAGATAAGGGTATTGTCTCATTCTTTCTCGCTTTTTCCACTTCCAAGTTTCTTTAGTTAGTTTCCTCAGACAAAAGGTTTCTTTGTAGCTACACAGTGGCCAGGTCCAGAGAATGTTGCAGATAGCTGCTGAAAACATCCCTCCTCCACTTGAGAATGGCTTGCTCTCCCTCTCAAGCGGAGAGAGCTGGGATTCGATATTTAATTAAGCGCCTCTGTTCACTTGGCATTTAGAGGCACTAGGGGGCGTTAGTGCTCTACACCCGGTGAAATGCCTGTTTCGTTTGTGATTTTCCTTTGTGAAAAACAACTATGCACAGAGTGTTTTGTGCCAATTTTCCATCCTTTTAGATTGACGGAAAGCATTTTACCTACGTAGAAACAGAAAACGAATAGAAAGAGCGTCGCATTGCGCTTACTGAAAGCTTAGGGCGGTCTCGGTGGTACGTTAGTGAAGTTATCTGGGGACACCTTAGCCACGTACATTGTGTTGGAGAGGCACCGAGAATTCATTCAGGAGTTCTCAAAGTTCGAGGACACAGTTGCCTTACACGTAGGCACGGTGGCAGCCGTGGACATGGCAGTGATTTGGAGAATGTTGTACTAGTCGGCTCTCGCTGTGATAATGCTTTGCAACAAATCTCCCCAAAACTCACTTACATAAAGAAGAATCTAGTTTTCTCGGACCTGTGGGCTAGCTGCAGCGGCTCTCTTGTAGACCTCTCGATGGCGGGTGTTGCTCCATGCCGTGGGTCAGTTTGAGGTCTGTCCCGCACACCTTACCGTGGAGCCCAACTGTGAGGCTGCAGGTCCCTGTCCTCTCGCAGAGTTCACTGAAACGTAAGAGGTGAGCCCAACCACACAAGGCCACGTAAGGCCTCTGCGACTCATTGAAGGCCATCGTGTCTTCCCTTGGCCTCCTGGGAACCCCCTGGCCCCAGGATGCAGCTTCGGTAGCCCAGGGCAACCGGCGGAGGGGGGCGGGCGGGGCTGCAGGAGGGTGGAACGCTGAGGTCACAGAGGGTGTGGGTGTGGCCACCTCTGCTGTGACTGAACCAAGGGCGTGGGTGGGGGGCTGGGGGTCCAGGGCAGGGCCCTCAGAGCCCGGTAGGCCCAGGGGGGCGGCGCAAGCACCTAGGCCCAGGCCGAAGAGCGCCTTCTTGGTCTGCGCGGCAGGCCGGCCTCTCGCCTTGCCACTCAGGCCGCCCTCCCTCTTGAAGTGTGTGTGGCACGCGTCCGCGGAGTACACCTCGCTGCACAGGTAGCCGTGGGACTGGGCGTCGTAGCTTCCTGCGAGGCGGCCGGAGGTCCCGCAGGCGGGTGGGTCCCTGGGACAGACGCGCGGAGCGGCTCCTGCCCGGCCCCCCTGAGAACCGTCGCCGTTCCGTAAGGCGGGGCGCCTGCTTCAGAATGTAAATCACGTGTCCGCTCTATGGATACGCTGTTTAGTTTACCAGGCAAGACTTTCTTGGTGAAAGAAGCAGCGTTGGCTTGCATCGTCGAGCAGGCTTGTCATCTGGCTGTGCACTGGTACTCTCTCTCTGGGTGTGCTAGTCCGCAGGGCAGGGCATCCCCTGGGCAGGGTGGAGCGTGATCTCTGCGGCCTCGTCTTGCAGCTCCTTCCTTTCATTCTCAATCATCCTGCCCACAGTGGCCTCCTCTCAGGCCTGCATACTTACAACGGCGCATTGCCCGTGCTGCCCCTCTGCAGGAAGTGTCCCTCTGTTTAGTTTGCAGCTGACTGATGCCGCCTCACCCTTCTCATGTCTTCTCAGGTGTCACTTGGTCAAGAAAGCGTCCCCTTACCTACTCAACTCATCTCGTCTCCCTACCGTAGCTCACGTGACACCACGCACCTCTCGCTTATGGCCGTCATCGCCTTTCGCATCCAGTTTCAGGTAGGTAAGTTTACCCCGTGGTCCGTGAGGAAGAAGAGATCACGCCTGTTTTGCTTACTCTTGATTCCCAGCGACTAGCCCGGTTACTGATAACCTCTGTTAGAGGGAGAAAGGAATGCACCCAATCCCTGGTGAAGCCCCGACCGTTTTCCTTTCTAGTGTCCCTCGTACTCCTCCCTGCCGTCAGTGTCGCCCTTACTCCGCGTCTACCGTTTATGAGTTTACACCTGGGTTACGGTGACTGCTTCGGAGAATCGCATGCCTTTCTACCTCCCTCGCTGCGACCTCTCCTACACCTCCCAGGGCTCTTGGGTTATGCCCTTGCCCTCTTCCGAGCCGTCCGTGGCACCCGCTGTCAACCCCGTACGGCCAAGCTCCTAAGACTGACACTCCAGGCCCTCCGTAATTTGGCTTCAGTTTCACTTTCTAGACGTTTCAAGAAAGAACGGGGTCTAAATATCTGGGCACCTCTGCTCCGTTTCATATCTACCCACGAGGTTAATTTTTTTGTTTCTTCCAGTCCACCTATTTTGCACCTCCGTCTCTGCGAAGACTTCACTGAGAATCCAAGCGATTTCTGGATCCCTTCTCTCCCCTGAAGCTGTAAACAGTTTAACAAGACAGGTGCGGAACTGCCGTAAGGTAATCTACATCTTGTCTCCCTCTCTGGTATCTAACCTCCCTGCGAATGGGGGTACGTCTCCGTGTCCTGTGCGGTTTTCAGCACAGTACTCTCTACACGTAGTGGATATTTGATTTGGTAAGTGACCGAATAAGTGAATGAGTCACCAAGATAAGGGTATTGTCTCATTCTTTCTCGCTTTTTCCACTTCCAAGTTTCTTTAGTTAGTTTCCTCAGACAAAAGGTTTCTTTGTAGCTACACAGTGGCCAGGTCCAGAGAATGTTGCAGATAGCTGCTGAAAACATCCCTCCTCCACTTGAGAATGGCTTGCTCTCCCTCTCAAGCGGAGAGAGCTGGGATTCGATATTTAATTAAGCGCCTCTGTTCACTTGGCATTTAGAGGCACTAGGGGGCGTTAGTGCTCTACACCCAGTGAAATGCCTGTTTCGTTTGTGATTTTCCTTTGTGAAAAACAACTATGCACAGAGTGTTTTGTGCCAATTTTCCATCCTTTTAGATTGACGGAAAGCATTTTACCTACGTAGAAACAGAAAACGAATAGAAAGAGCGTCGCATTGCGTTTAATGAAAGCTTAGGGCGGTCTCGGTGGTACGTTAGTGAAGTTATCTGGGGACACCTTAGCCACGTACATTGTGTTGGAGAGGCACCGAGAATTCATTCAGGAGTTCTCAAAGTTCGAGGACACGGTTGCCTTACACGTAGGCACGGTGGCAGCCGTGGACATGGCAGTGATTTGGAGAATGTTGTACTAGTCGGCTCTCGCTGTGATAATGCTTTGCAACAAATCTCCCCAAAACTCACTTACATAAAGAAGAATCTAGTTTTCTCGGACCTGTGGGCTAGCTGCAGCGGCTCTCTTGTAGACCTCTCGATGGCGGGTGTTGTTCCATGCCGTGGGTCAGTTTGAGGTCTGTCCCGCACACCTTACCGTGGAGCCCAACTGTGAGGCTGCAGGTCCCTGTCCTCTCGCAGAGTTCACTGAAACGTAAGAGGTGAGCCCAACCACACAAGGCCACGTAAGGCCTCTGCGACTCATTGAAGGCCATCGTGTCTTCCCTTGGCCTCCTGGGAACCCCCTGGCCCCAGGATGCAGCTTCGGTAGCCCAGGGCAACCGGCGGAGGGGGGCGGGCGGGGCTGCAGGAGGGTGGAACGCGGAGGTCACAGAGGGTGTGGGTGTGGCCACCTCTACTGTGACTGAACCAAGGGCGTGGGTGGGGGGCTGGGGGTCCAGGGCAGGGCCCTCAGAGCCCGGTAGGCCCAGGGGGGTGGCGCAAGCACCTAGGCCCAGGCCGAAGAGCGCCTTCTTGGTCTGCGTGGCACGCCGGCCTCTCGCCTTGCCACTCAGGCCGCCCTGCCACTTGAAGTGTGTGTGGCACGCGTCCGCGGAGTACACCTCGCTGCACAGGTAGCTGTGGGACTGGGCGTCGTAGCTTCCTGCGAGGCGGCCGGAGGTCCCGCAGGCGGGTGGGTCCCTGGGACAGACGTGCGGAGCGGCTCCATCCCGGCCCCACTGAGAACCGTCGCCGTTCCGTAAGGCGGGGCGCCTGCTGCAGAATGTAAATCACGTGTCCGTTCTATGGATACGCTGTTTAGTTTACCAGGCAAGACTTTCTTGGTGAAAGAAGCAGCGTTGGCTTGCATCGTCGAGCAGGCTTGTCATCTGGCTGTGCACTGGTACTCTCTCTCTAGGTGTGCTAGTCCGCAGGGCAGGGCATCCCCTGGGCAGGGCGGAGCGTGATCTCTGTGGCCTCGTCTTGCAGCTCCTTCCTTTCATTCTCAATCATCCTGCCCACAGTGGCCTCCTCTCAGGCCTGCATACTTACAACGGCGCATTGCCCGTGCTGCCGCTCTGCAGGAAGTGTCCCTCTCTTTAGTTTGCAGCTGACTGATGCCGCCTCACCCTTCTCATCTCTTCTCAGGTGTCACTTGGTCAAGAAAGTGTCCCCTTACCTACTCAACTCATCTCATCTCCCTACCGTAGCTCACGTGACACCACGCACCTCTCGCTTATGGCCGTCATCGCCTTTCGCATCCAGTTTCAGGTAGGTAAGTTTACCCCGTGGTCCGTGAGGAAGAAGAGATCACGCCTGTTTTGCTTACTCTTGATTCCCAGCGACTAGCCCGGTTACTGATAACCTCTGTTAGAGGGAGAAAGGAATGCACCCAATCCCTGGTGAAGCCCCGACCGTTTTCCTTTCTAGTGTCCCTCGTACTCCTCCCTGCCGTCTGTGTCGCCCTTACTCCGCGTCTACCGTTTATGAGTTTACACCTGGGTTACGGTGACTGCTTCGGAGAATCGCATGCCTTTCTACCTCCCTCGCTGCGACCTCTCCTACACCTCCCAGGGCTCTTGGGTTATGCCCTTGCCCTCTTCCGAGCCGTCCGTGGCACCCGCTGTCAACCCCGTACGGCCAAGCTCCTAAGACTGACACTCCAGGCCCTCCGTAATTTGGCTTCAGTTTCACTTTCTAGACGTTTCAAGAAAGAACGGGGTCTAAATATCTGTGCACCTCTGCTCCGTTTCATATCTACCCACGAGGTTAATTTTTTTGTTTCTTCCAGTCCACCTATTTTGCACCTCCGTCTCTGCGAAGACTTCACTGAGAATCCAAGCGATTTCTGGATCCCTTCTCTCCCCTGAAGCTGTAAACAGTTTAACAAGACAGGTGCGGAACTGCCGTAAGGTAATCTACATCTTGTCTCCCTCTCTGGTATCTAACCTCCCTGCGAATGGGGGTACGTCTCCGTGTCCTGTGCGGTTTTCAGCACAGTACTCTCTACACGTAGTGGATATTTGATTTGGTAAGTGACCGAATAAGTGAATGAGTCACCAAGATAAGGGTATTGTCTCATTCTTTCTCGCTTTTTCCACTTCCAAGTTTCTTTAGTTAGTTTCCTCAGACAAAAGGTTTCTTTGTAGCTACACAGTGGCCAGGTCCAGAGAATGTTGCAGATAGCTGCTGAAAACATCCCTCCTCCACTTGAGAATGGCTTGCTCTCCCTCTCAAGCGGAGAGAGCTGGGATTCGATATTTAATTAAGCGCCTCTGTTCACTTGGCATTTAGAGGCACTAGGGGGCGTTAGTGCTCTACACCCGGTGAAATGCCTGTTTCGTTTGTGATTTTCCTTTGTGAAAAACAACTATGCACAGAGTGTTTTGTGCCAATTTTCCATCCTTTTAGATTGACGGAAAGCATTTTACCTACGTAGAAACAGAAAACGAATAGAAAGAGCGTCGCATTGCGTTTAATGAAAGCTTAGGGCGGTCTCGGTGGTACGTTAGTGAAGTTATCTGGGGACACCTTAGCCACGTACATTGTGTTGGAGAGGCACCGAGAATTCATTCAGGAGTTCTCAAAGTTCGAGGACACGGTTGCCTTACACGTAGGCACGGTGGCAGCCGTGGACATGGCAGTGATTTGGAGAATGTTGTACTAGTCGGCTCTCGCTGTGATAATGCTTTGCAACAAATCTCCCCAAAACTCACTTACATAAAGAAGAATCTAGTTTTCTCGGACCTGTGGGCTAGCTGCAGCGGCTCTCTTGTAGACCTCTCGATGGCGGGTGTTGTTCCATGCCGTGGGTCAGTTTGAGGTCTGTCCCGCACACCTTACCGTGGAGCCCAACTGTGAGGCTGCAGGTCCCTGTCCTCTCGCCGAGTTCACTGAAACGTAAGAGGTGAGCCCAACCACACAAGGCCACGTAAGGCCTCTGCGACTCATTGAAGGCCATCGTGTCTTCCCTTGGCCTCCTGGGAACCCCCTGGCCCCAGGATGCAGCTTCGGTAGCCCAGGGCAACCGGCGGAGGGGGGCGGGCGGGGCTGCAGGAGGGTGGAACGCGGAGGTCACAGAGGGTGTGGGTGTGGCCACCTCTACTGTGACTGAACCAAGGGCGTGGGTGGGGGGCTGGGGGTCCAGGGCAGGGCCCTCAGAGCCCGGTAGGCCCAGGGGGGTGGCGCAAGCACCTAGGCCCAGGCCGAAGAGCGCCTTCTTGGTCTGCGTTGCACGCCGGCCTCTCGCCTTGCCACTCAGGCCGCCCTGCCACTTGAAGTGTGTGTGGCACGCGTCCGCGGAGTACACCTCGCTGCACAGGTAGCCGTGGGACTGGGCGTCGTAGCTTCCTGCGAGGCGGCCGGAGGTCCCGCAGGCGGGTGGGTCCCTGGGACAGACGTGCGGAGCGGCTCCATCCCGGCCCCACTGAGAACCGTCGCCGTTCCGTAAGGCGGGGCGCCTGCTGCAGAATGTAAATCACGTGTCCGTTCTATGGATACGCTGTTTAGTTTACCAGGCAAGACTTTCTTGGTGAAAGAAGCAGCGTTGGCTTGCATCCTCGAGCAGGCTTGTCATCTGGCTGTGCACTGGTACTCTCTCTCTGGGTGTGCTAGTCCGCAGGGCAGGGCATCCCCTGGGCAGGGCGGAGCGTGATCTCTGTGGCCTCGTCTTGCAGCTCCTTCCTTTCATTCTCAATCATCCTGCCCACAGTGGCCTCCTCTCAGGCCTGCATACTTACAACGGCGCATTGCCCGTGCTGCCGCTCTGCAGGAAGTGTCCCTCTCTTTAGTTTGCAGCTGACTGATGCCGCCTCACCCTTCTCATCTCTTCTCAGGTGTCACTTGGTCAAGAAAGTGTCCCCTTACCTACTCAACTCATCTCGTCTCCCTACCGTAGCTCACGTGACACCACGCACCTCTCGCTTATGGCCGTCATCGCCTTTCGCATCCAGTTTCAGGTAGGTAAGTTTACCCCGTGGTCCGTGAGGAAGAAGAGATCACGCCTGTTTTGCTTACTCTTGATTCCCAGCGACTAGCCCGGTTACTGATAACCTCTGTTAGAGGGAGAAAGGAATGCACCCAATCCCTGGTGAAGCCCCGACCGTTTTCCTTTCTAGTGTCCCTCGTACTCCTCCCTGCCGTCTGTGTCGCCCTTACTCCGCGTCTACCGTTTATGAGTTTACACCTGGGTTACGGTGACTGCTTCGGAGAATCGCATGCCTTTCTACCTCCCTCGCTGCGACCTCTCCTACACCTCCCAGGGCTCTTGGGTTATGCCCTTGCCCTCTTCCGAGCCGTCCGTGGCACCCGCTGTCAACCCCGTACGGCCAGGCTCCTAAGACTGACACTCCAGGCCCTCCGTAATTTGGCTTCAGTTTCACTTTCTAGACGTTTCAAGAAAGAACGGGGTCTAAATATCTGTGCACCTCTGCTCCGTTTCATATCTACCCACGAGGTTAATTTTTTTGTTTCTTCCAGTCCACCTATTTTGCACCTCCGTCTCTGCGAAGACTTCACTGAGAATCCAAGCGATTTCTGGATCCCTTCTCTCCCCTGAAGCTGTAAACAGTTTAACAAGACAGGTGCGGAACTGCCGTAAGGTAATCTACATCTTGTCTCCCTCTCTGGTATCTAACCTCCCTGCGAATGGGGGTACGTCTCCGTGTTCTGTGCGGTTTTCAGCACAGTATTCTCTACACGTAGTGGATATTTGATTTGGTAAGTGACCGAATAAGTGAATGAGTCACCAAGATAAGGGTATTGTCTCATTCTTTCTCGCTTTTTCCACTTCCAAGTTTCTTTAGTTAGTTTCCTCAGACAAAAGGTTTCTTTGTAGCTACACAGTGGCCAGGTCCAGAGAATGTTGCAGATAGCTGCTGAAAACATCCCTCCTCCACTTGAGAATGGCTTGCTCTCCCTCTCAAGCGGAGAGAGCTGGGATTCGATATTTAATTAAGCGCCTCTGTTCACTTGGCATTTAGAGGCACTAGGGGGCGTTAGTGCTCTACACCCGGTGAAATGCCTGTTTCGTTTGTGATTTTCCTTTGTGAAAAACAACTATGCACAGAGTGTTTTGTGCCAATTTTCCATCCTTTTAGATTGACGGAAAGCATTTTACCTACGTAGAAACAGAAAACGAATAGAAAGAGCGTCGCATTGCGTTTAATGAAAGCTTAGGGCGGTCTCGGTGGTACGTTAGTGAAGTTATCTGGGGACACCTTAGCCACGTACATTGTGTTGGAGAGGCACCGAGAATTCATTCAGGAGTTCTCAAAGTTCGAGGACACAGTTGCCTTACACGTAGGCACGGTGGCAGCCGTGGACATGGCAGTGATTTGGAGAATGTTGTACTCGTCGGCTCTTGCTGTGATAATGCTTTGCAACAAATCTCCCCAAAACTCACTTACATAAAGAAGAATCTAGTTTTCTCGGACCTGTGGGCTAGCTGCAGCGGCTCTCTTGTAGACCTCTCGATGGCGGGTGTTGCTCCATGCCGTGGGTCAGTTTGAGGTCTGTCCCGCACACCTTACCGTGGAGCCCAACTGTGAGGCTGCAGGTCCCTGTCCTCTAGCAGAGTTCACTGAAACGTAAGAGGTGAGCCCAACCACACAAGGCCACGTAAGGCCTCTGCGACTCATTGAAGGCAATCGTGTCTTCCCTTGGCCTCCTGGGAACCCCCTGGCCCCAGGATGCAGCTTCGGTAGCCCAGGGCAACCGGCGGAGGGGGGCGGGCGGGGCTGCAGGAGGGTGGAACGCTGAGGTCACAGAGGGTGTGGGTGTGGCCACCTCTGCTGTGACTGAACCAAGGGCGTGGGTGGGGGGCTGGGGGTCCAGGGCAGGGCCCTCAGAGCCCGGTAGGCCCAGGGGGGCGGCGCAAGCACCTAGGCCCAGGCCGAAGAGCGCCTTCTTGGTCTGCGCGGCAGGCCGGCCTCTCGCCTTGCCACTCAGGCCGCCCTCCCTCTTGAAGTGTGTGTGGCACGCGTCCGCGGAGTACACCTCGCTGCACAGGTAGCCGTGGGACTGGTCGTCGTAGCTTCCTGCGAGGCGGCCGGAGGTCCCGCAGGCGGGTGGGTCCCTGGGACAGACGTGCGGAGCGGCTCCTGCCCGGCCCCCCTGAGAACCGTCGCCGTTCCGTAAGGCGGGGCGCCTGCTTCAGAATGTAAATCACGTGTCCGCTCTATGGATACGCTGTTTAGTTTACCAGGCAAGACTTTCTTGGTGAAAGAAGCAGCGTTGGCTTGCATCGTCGAGCAGGCTTGTCATCTGGCTGTGCACTGGTACTCTCTCTCTGGGTGTGCTAGTCCGCAGGGCAGGGCATCCCCTGGGCAGGGTGGAGCGTGATCTCTGCGGCCTCGTCTTGCAGCTCCTTCCTTTCATTCTCAATCATCCTGCCCACAGTGGCCTCCTCTCAGGCCTGCATACTTACAACGGCGCATTGCCCGTGCTGCCCCTCTGCAGGAAGTGTCCCTCTGTTTAGTTTGCAGCTGACTGATGCCGCCTCACCCTTCTCATCTCTTCTCAGGTGTCACTTGGTCAAGAAAGCGTCCCCTTACCTACTCAACTCATCTCGTCTCCCTACCGTAGCTCACGTGACACCACGCACCTCTCGCTTATGGCCGTCATCGCCTTTCACATCCAGTTTCAGGTAGGTAAGTTTACCCCGTGGCCCGTGAGGAAGAAGAGATCACGCCTGTTTTGCTTACTCTTGATTCCCAGCGACTAGCCCGGTTACTGATAACCTCTGTTAGAGGGAGAAAGGAATGCACCCAATCCCTGGTGAAGCCCCGACCGTTTTCCTTTCTAGTGTCCCTCGTACTCCTCCCTGCCGTCTGTGTCGCCCTTACTCCGCGTCTACCGTTTATGAGTTTACACCTGGGTTACGGTGACTGCTTCGGAGAATCGCATGCCTTTCTACCTCCCTCGCTGCGACCTCTCCTACACCTCCCAGGGCTCTTGGGTTATGCCCTTGCCCTCTTCCGAGCCGTCCGTGGCACCCGCTGTCAACCCCGTACGGCCAAGCTCCTAAGACTGACACTCCAGGCCCTCCGTAATTTGGCTTCAGTTTCACTTTCTAGACGTTTCAAGAAAGAACGGGGTCTAAATATCTGTGCACCTCTGCTCCGTTTCATATCTACCCACGAGGTTAATTTTTTTGTTTCTTCCAGTCCACCTATTTTGCACCTCCGTCTCTGCGAAGACTTCACTGAGAATCCAAGCGATTTCTGGATCCCTTCTCTCCCCTGAAGCTGTAAACAGTTTAACAAGACAGGTGCGGAACTGCTGTAAGGTAATCTACATCTTGTCTCCCTCTCTGGTATCTAACCTCCCTGCGAATGGGGGTACGTCTCCGTGTTCTGTGCGGTTTTCAGCACAGTACTCTCTACACGTAGTGGATATTTGATTTGGTAAGTGACCGAATAAGTGAATGAGTCACCAAGATAAGGGTATTGTCTCATTCTTTCTCGCTTTTTCCACTTCCAAGTTTCTTTAGTTAGTTTCCTCAGACAAAAGGTTTCTTTGTAGCTACACAGTGGCCAGGTCCAGAGAATGTTGCAGATAGCTGCTGAAAACATCCCTCCTCCACTTGAGAATGGCTTGCTCTCCCTCTCAAGCGGAGAGAGCTGGGATTCGATATTTAATTAAGCGCCTCTGTTCACTTGGCATTTAGAGGCACTAGGGGGCGTTAGTGCTCTACACCCGGTGAAATGCCTGTTTCGTTTGTGATTTTCCTTTGTGAAAAACAACTATGCACAGAGTGTTTTGTGCCAATTTTCCATCCTTTTAGATTGACGGAAAGCATTTTACCTACGTAGAAACAGAAAACGAATAGAAAGAGCGTCGCATTGCGCTTACTGAAAGCTTAGGGCGGTCTCGGTGGTACTTTAGTGAAGTTATCTGGGGACACCTTAGCCACGTACATTGTGTTGGAGAGGCACCGAGAATTCATTCAGGAGTTCTCAAAGTTCGAGGACACGGTTGCCTTACACGTAGGCACGGTGGCAGCCGTGGACATGGCAGTGATTTGGAGAATGTTGTACTAGTCGGCTCTCGCTGTGATAATGCTTTGCAACAAATCTCCCCAAAACTCACTTACATAAAGAAGAATCTAGTTTTCTCGGACCTGTGGGCTAGCTGCAGCGGCTCTCTTGTAGACCTCTCGATGGCGGGTGTTGCTCCATGCCGTGGGTCAGTTTGAGGTCTGTCCCGCACACCTTACCGTGGAGCCCAACTGTGAGGCTGCAGGTCCCTGTCCTCTCGCAGAGTTCACTGAAACGTAAGAGGTGAGCCCAACCACACAAGGCCACGTAAGGCCTCTGCGACTCATTGAAGGCCATCGTGTCTTCCCTTGGCCTCCTGGGAACCCCCTGGCCCCAGGATGCAGCTTCGGTAGCCCAGGGCAACCGGCGGAGGGGGGCGGGCGGGGCTGCAGGAGGGTGGAACGCTGAGGTCACAGAGGGTGTGGGTGTGGCCACCTCTGCTGTGACTGAACCAAGGGCGTGGGTGGGGGGCTGGGGGTCCAGGGCAGGGCCCTCAGAGCCCGGTAGGCCCAGGGGGGCGGCGCAAGCACCTAGGCCCAGGCCGAAGAGCGCCTTCTTGGTCTGCGCGGCAGGCCGGCCTCTCGCCTTGCCACTCAGGCCGCCCTCCCTCTTGAAGTGTGTGTGGCACGCGTCCGCGGAGTACACCTCGCTGCACAGGTAGCCGTGGGACTGGGCGTCGTAGCTTCCTGCGAGGCGGCCGGAGGTCCCGCAGGCGGGTGGGTCCCTGGGACAGACGCGCGGAGCGGCTCCTGCCCGGCCCCCCTGAGAACCGTCGCCGTTCCGTAAGGCGGGGCGCCTGCTTCAGAATGTAAATCACGTGTCCGCTCTATGGATACGCTGTTTAGTTTACCAGGCAAGACTTTCTTGGTGAAAGAAGCAGCGTTGGCTTGCATCCTCGAGCAGGCTTGTCATCTGGCTGTGCACTGGTACTCTCTCTCTGGGTGTGCTAGTCCGCAGGGCAGGGCATCCCCTGGGCAGGGTGGAGCGTGATCTCTGCGGCCTCGTCTTGCAGCTCCTTCCTTTCATTCTCAATCATCCTGCCCACAGTGGCCTCCTCTCAGGCCTGCATACTTACAACGGCGCATTGCCCGTGCTGCCCCTCTGCAGGAAGTGTCCCTCTGTTTAGTTTGCAGCTGACTGATGCCGCCTCACCCTTCTCATGTCTTCTCAGGTGTCACTTGGTCAAGAAAGCGTCCCCTTACCTACTCAACTCATCTCGTCTCCCTACCGTAGCTCACGTGACACCACGCACCTCTCGCTTATGGCCGTCATCGCCTTTCGCATCCAGTTTCAGGTAGGTAAGTTTACCCCGTGGTCCGTGAGGAAGAAGAGATCACGCCTGTTTTGCTTACTCTTGATTCCCAGCGACTAGCCCGGTTACTGATAACCTCTGTTAGAGGGAGAAAGGAATGCACCCAATCCCTGGTGAAGCCCCGACCGTTTTCCTTTCTAGTGTCCCTCGTACTCCTCCCTGCCGTCTGTGTCGCCCTTACTCCGCGTCTACCGTTTATGAGTTTACACCTGGGTTACGGTGACTGCTTCGGAGAATCGCATGCCTTTCTACCTCCCTCGCTGCGACCTCTCCTACACCTCCCAGGGCTCTTGGGTTATGCCCTTGCCCTCTTCCGAGCCGTCCGTGGCACCCGCTGTCAACCCCGTACGGCCAAGCTCCTAAGACTGACACTCCAGGCCCTCCGTAATTTGGCTTCAGTTTCACTTTCTAGACGTTTCAAGAAAGAACGGGGTCTAAATATCTGTGCACCTCTGCTCCGTTTCATATCTACCCACGAGGTTAATTTTTTTGTTTCTTCCAGTCCACCTATTTTGCACCTCCGTCTCTGCGAAGACTTCACTGAGAATCCAAGCGATTTCTGGATCCCTTCTCTCCCCTGAAGCTGTAAACAGTTTAACAAGACAGGTGCGGAACTGCCGTAAGGTAATCTACATCTTGTCTCCCTCTCTGGTATCTAACCTCCCTGCGAATGGGGGTACGTCTCCGTGTTCTGTGCGGTTTTCAGCACAGTACTCTCTACACGTAGTGGATATTTGATTTGGTAAGTGACCGAATAAGTGAATGAGTCACCAAGATAAGGGTATTGTCTCATTCTTTCTCGCTTTTTCCACTTCCAAGTTTCTTTAGTTAGTTTCCTCAGACAAAAGGTTTCTTTGTAGCTACACAGTGGCCAGGTCCAGAGAATGTTGCAGATAGCTGCTGAAAACATCCCTCCTCCACTTGAGAATGGCTTGCTCTCCCTCTCAAGCGGAGAGAGCTGGGATTCGATATTTAATTAAGCGCCTCTGTTCACTTGGCATTTAGAGGCACTAGGGGGCGTTAGTGCTCTACACCCGGTGAAATGCCTGTTTCGTTTGTGATTTTCCTTTGTGAAAAACAACTATGCACAGAGTGTTTTGTGCCAATTTTCCATCCTTTTAGATTGACGGAAAGCATTTTACCTACGTAGAAACAGAAAACGAATAGAAAGAGCGTTGCATTGCGTTTAATGAAAGCTTAGGGCGGTCTCGGTGGTACGTTAGTGAAGTTATCTGGGGACACCTTAGCCATGTACATTGTGTTGGAGAGGCACCGAGAATTCATTCAGGAGTTCTCAAAGTTCGAGGACACAGTTGCCTTACACGTAGGCACGGTGGCAGCCGTGGACATGGCAGTGATTTGGAGAATGTTGTACTCGTCGGCTCTTGCTGTGATAATGCTTTGCAACAAATCTCCCCAAAACTCACTTACATAAAGAAGAATCTAGTTTTCTCGGACCTGTGGGCTAGCTGCAGCGGCTCTCTTGTAGACCTCTCGATGGCGGGTGTTGCTCCATGCCGTGGGTCAGTTTGAGGTCTGTCCCGCACACCTTACCGTGGAGCCCAACTGTGAGGCTGCAGGTCCCTGTCCTCTAGCAGAGTTCACTGAAACGTAAGAGGTGAGCCCAACCACACAAGGCCACGTAAGGCCTCTGCGACTCATTGAAGGCCATCGTGTCTTCCCTTGGCCTCCTGGGAACCCCCTGGCCCCAGGATGCAGCTTCGGTAGCCCAGGGCAACCGGCGGAGGGGGGCGGGCGGGGCTGCAGGAGGGTGGAACGCTGAGGTCACAGAGGGTGTGGGTGTGGCCACCTCTGCTGTGACTGAACCAAGGGCGTGGGTGGGGGGCTGGGGGTCCAGGGCAGGGCCCTCAGAGCCCGGTAGGCCCAGGGGGGCGGCGCAAGCACCTAGGCCCAGGCCGAAGAGCGCCTTCTTGGTCTGCGCGGCAGGCCGGCCTCTCGCCTTGCCACTCAGGCCGCCCTCCCTCTTGAAGTGTGTGTGGCACGCGTCCGCGGAGTACACCTCGCTGCACAGGTAGCCGTGGGACTGGTCGTCGTAGCTTCCTGCGAGGCGGCCGGAGGTCCCGCAGGCGGGTGGGTCCCTGGGACAGACGTGCGGAGCGGCTCCTGCCCGGCCCCCCTGAGAACCGTCGCCGTTCCGTAAGGCGGGGCGCCTGCTTCAGAATGTAAATCACGTGTCCGCTCTATGGATACGCTGTTTAGTTTACCAGGCAAGACTTTCTTGGTGAAAGAAGCAGCGTTGGCTTGCATCGTCGAGCAGGCTTGTCATCTGGCTGTGCACTGGTACTCTCTCTCTGGGTGTGCTAGTCCGCAGGGCAGGGCATCCCCTGGGCAGGGTGGAGCGTGATCTCTGCGGCCTCGTCTTGCAGCTCCTTCCTTTCATTCTCAATCATCCTGCCCACAGTGGCCTCCTCTCAGGCCTGCATACTTACAACGGCGCATTGCCCGTGCTGCCCCTCTGCAGGAAGTGTCCCTCTGTTTAGTTTGCAGCTGACTGATGCCGCCTCACCCTTCTCATGTCTTCTCAGGTGTCACTTGGTCAAGAAAGCGTCCCCTTACCTACTCAACTCATCTCGTCTCCCTACCGTAGCTCACGTGACACCACGCACCTCTCGCTTATGGCCGTCATCGCCTTTCGCATCCAGTTTCAGGTAGGTAAGTTTACCCCGTGGCCCGTGAGGAAGAAGAGATCACGCCTGTTTTGCTTACTCTTGATTCCCAGCGACTAGCCCGGTTACTGATAACCTCTGTTAGAGGGAGAAAGGAATGCACCCAATCCCTGGTGAAGCCCCGACCGTTTTCCTTTCTAGTGTCCCTCGTACTCCTCCCTGCCGTCTGTGTCGCCCTTACTCCGCGTCTACCGTTTATGAGTTTACACCTGGGTTACGGTGACTGCTTCGGAGAATCGCATGCCTTTCTACCTCCCTCGCTGCGACCTCTCCTACACCTCCCAGGGCTCTTGGGTTATGCCCTTGCCCTCTTCCGAGCCGTCCGTGGCACCCGCTGTCAACCCCGTACGGCCAAGCTCCTAAGACTGACACTCCAGGCCCTCCGTAATTTGGCTTCAGTTTCACTTTCTAGACGTTTCAAGAAAGAACGGGGTCTAAATATCTGTGCACCTCTGCTCCGTTTCATATCTACCCACGAGGTTAATTTTTTTGTTTCTTCCAGTCCACCTATTTTGCACCTCCGTCTCTGCGAAGACTTCACTGAGAATCCAAGCGATTTCTGGATCCCTTCTCTCCCCTGAAGCTGTAAACAGTTTAACAAGACAGGTGCGGAACTGCCGTAAGGTAATCTACATCTTGTCTCCCTCTCTGGTATCTAACCTCCCGGCGAATGGGGGTACGTCTCCGTGTCCTGTGCGGTTTTCAGCACAGTACTCTCTACACGTAGTGGATATTTGATTTGGTAAGTGACCGAATAAGTGAATGAGTCACCAAGATAAGGGTATTGTCTCATTCTTTCTCGCTTTTTCCACTTCCAAGTTTCTTTAGTTAGTTTCCTCAGACAAAAGGTTTCTTTGTAGCTACACAGTGGCCAGGTCCAGAGAATGTTGCAGATAGCTGCTGAAAACATCCCTCCTCCACTTGAGAATGGCTTGCTCTCCCTCTCAAGCGGAGAGAGCTGGGATTCGATATTTAATTAAGCGCCTCTGTTCACTTGGCATTTAGAGGCACTAGGGGGCGTTAGTGCTCTACACCCGGTGAAATGCCTGTTTCGTTTGTGATTTTCCTTTGTGAAAAACAACTATGCACAGAGTGTTTTGTGCCAATTTTCCATCCTTTTAGATTGACGGAAAGCATTTTACCTACGTAGAAACAGAAAACGAATAGAAAGAGCGTCGCATTGCGTTTAATGAAAGCTTAGGGCGGTCTCGGTGGTACGTTAGTGAAGTTATCTGGGGACACCTTAGCCACGTACATTGTGTTGGAGAGGCACCGAGAATTCATTCAGGAGTTCTCAAAGTTCGAGGACACGGTTGCCTTACACGTAGGCACGGTGGCAGCCGTGGACATGGCAGTGATTTGGAGAATGTTGTACTAGTCGGCTCTCGCTGTGATAATGCTTTGCAACAAATCTCCCCAAAACTCACTTACATAAAGAAGAATCTAGTTTTCTCGGACCTGTGGGCTAGCTGCAGCGGCTCTCTTGTAGACCTCTCGATGGCGGGTGTTGTTCCATGCCGTGGGTCAGTTTGAGGTCTGTCCCGCACACCTTACCGTGGAGCCCAACTGTGAGGCTGCAGGTCCCTGTCCTCTCGCAGAGTTCACTGAAACGTAAGAGGTGAGCCCAACCACACAAGGCCACGTAAGGCCTCTGCGACTCATTGAAGGCCATCGTGTCTTCCCTTGGCCTCCTGGGAACCCCCTGGCCCCAGGATGCAGCTTCGGTAGCCCAGGGCAACCGGCGGAGGGGGGCGGGCGGGGCTGCAGGAGGGTGGAACGCTGAGGTCACAGAGGGTGTGGGTGTGGCCACCTCTGCTGTGACTGAACCAAGGGCGTGGGTGGGGGACTGGGGGTCCAGGGCAGGGCCCTCAGAGCCCGGTAGGCCCAGGGGGGCGGCGCAAGCACCTAGGCCCAGGCCGAAGAGCGCCTTCTTGGTCTGCGCGGCAGGCCGGCCTCTCGCCTTGCCACTCAGGCCGCCCTCCCTCTTGAAGTGTGTGTGGCACGCGTCCGCGGAGTACACCTCGCTGCACAGGTAGCCGTGGGACTGGGCGTCGTAGCTTCCTGCGAGGCGGCCGGAGGTCCCGCAGGCGGGTGGGTCCCTGGGACAGACGCGCGGAGCGGCTCCTGCCCGGCCCCCCTGAGAACCGTCGCCGTTCCGTAAGGCGGGGCGCCTGCTTCAGAATGTAAATCACGTGTCCGCTCTATGGATACGCTGTTTAGTTTACCAGGCAAGACTTTCTTGGTGAAAGAAGCAGCGTTGGCTTGCATCGTCGAGCAGGCTTGTCATCTGGCTGTGCACTGGTACTCTCTCTCTGGGTGTGCTAGTCCGCAGGGCAGGGCATCCCCTGGGCAGGGTGGAGCGTGATCTCTGCGGCCTCGTCTTGCAGCTCCTTCCTTTCATTCTCAATCATCCTGCCCACAGTGGCCTCCTCTCAGGCCTGCATACTTACAACGGCGCATTGCCCGTGCTGCCCCTCTGCAGGAAGTGTCCCTCTGTTTAGTTTGCAGCTGACTGATGCCGCCTCACCCTTCTCATGTCTTCTCAGGTGTCACTTGGTCAAGAAAGCGTCCCCTTACCTACTCAACTCATCTCGTCTCCCTACCGTAGCTCACGTGACACCACGCACCTCTCGCTTATGGCCGTCATCGCCTTTCGCATCCAGTTTCAGGTAGGTAAGTTTACCCCGTGGTCCGTGAGGAAGAAGAGATCACGCCTGTTTTGCTTACTCTTGATTCCCAGCGACTAGCCCGGTTACTGATAACCTCTGTTAGAGGGAGAAAGGAATGCACCCAATCCCTGGTGAAGCCCCGACCGTTTTCCTTTCTAGTGTCCCTCGTACTCCTCCCTGCCGTCTGTGTCGCCCTTACTCCGCGTCTACCGTTTATGAGTTTACACCTGGGTTACGGTGACTGCTTCGGAGAATCGCATGCCTTTCTACCTCCCTCGCTGCGACCTCTCCTACACCTCCCAGGGCTCTTGGGTTATGCCCTTGCCCTCTTCCGAGCCGTCCGTGGCACCCGCTGTCAACCCCGTACGGCCAAGCTCCTAAGACTGACACTCCAGGCCCTCCGTAATTTGGCTTCAGTTTCACTTTCTAGACGTTTCAAGAAAGAACGGGGTCTAAATATCTGTGCACCTCTGCTCCGTTTCATATCTACCCACGAGGTTAATTTTTTTGTTTCTTCCAGTCCACCTATTTTGCACCTCCGTCTCTGCGAAGACTTCACTGAGAATCCAAGCGATTTCTGGATCCCTTCTCTCCCCTGAAGCTGTAAACAGTTTAACAAGACAGGTGCGGAACTGCCGTAAGGTAATCTACATCTTGTCTCCCTCTCTGGTATCTAACCTCCCGGCGAATGGGGGTACGTCTCCGTGTTCTGTGCGGTTTTCAGCACAGTACTCTCTACACGTAGTGGATATTTGATTTGGTAAGTGACCGAATAAGTGAATGAGTCACCAAGATAAGGGTATTGTCTCATTCTTTCTCGCTTTTTCCACTTCCAAGTTTCTTTAGTTAGTTTCCTCAGACAAAAGGTTTCTTTGTAGCTACACAGTGGCCAGGTCCAGAGAATGTTGCAGATAGCTGCTGAAAACATCCCTCCTCCACTTGAGAATGGCTTGCTCTCCCTCTCAAGCGGAGAGAGCTGGGATTCGATATTTAATTAAGCGCCTCTGTTCACTTGGCATTTAGAGGCACTAGGGGGCGTTAGTGCTCTACACCCGGTGAAATGCCTGTTTCGTTTGTGATTTTCCTTTGTGAAAAACAACTATGCACAGAGTGTTTTGTGCCAATTTTCCATCCTTTTAGATTGACGGAAAGCATTTTACCTACGTAGAAACAGAAAACGAATAGAAAGAGCGTCGCATTGCGTTTAATGAAAGCTTAGGGCGGTCTCGGTGGTACGTTAGTGAAGTTATCTGGGGACACCTTAGCCACGTACATTGTGTTGGAGAGGCACCGAGAATTCATTCAGGAGTTCTCAAAGTTCGAGGACACGGTTGCCTTACACGTAGGCACGGTGGCAGCCGTGGACATGGCAGTGATTTGGAGAATGTTGTACTCGTCGGCTCTCGCTGTGATAATGCTTTGCAACAAATCTCCCCAAAACTCACTTACATAAAGAAGAATCTAGTTTTCTCGGACCTGTGGGCTAGCTGCAGCGGCTCTCTTGTAGACCTCTCGATGGCGGGTGTTGCTCCATGCCGTGGGTCAGTTTGAGGTCTGTCCCGCACACCTTACCGTGGAGCCCAACTGTGAGGCTGCAGCTCCCTGTCCTCTCGCAGAGTTCACTGAAACGTAAGAGGTGAGCCCAACCACACAAGGCCACGTAAGGCCTCTGCGACTCATTGAAGGCCATCGTGTCTTCCCTTGGCCTCCTGGGAACCCCCTGGCCCCAGGATGCAGCTTCGGTAGCCCAGGGCAACCGGCGGAGGGGGGCGGGCGGGGCTGCAGGAGGGTGGAACGCTGAGGTCACAGAGGGTGTGGGTGTGGTCACCTCTGCTGTGACTGAACCAAGGGCGTGGGTGGGGGGCTGGGGGTCCAGGGCAGGGCCCTCAGAGCCCGGTAGGCCCAGGGGGGTGGCGCAAGCACCTAGGCCCAGGCCGAAGAGCGCCTTCTTGGTCTGCGCGGCAGGCCGGCCTCTCGCCTTGCCACTCAGGCCGCCCTCCCTCTTGAAGTGTGTGTGGCACGCGTCCGCGGAGTACACCTCGCTGCACAGGTAGCCGTGGGACTGGGCGTCGTAGCTCTCTGCGAGGCGGCCGGAGGTCCCGCAGGCGGGTGGGTCCCTGGGACAGACGCGCGGAGCGGCTCCTGCCCGGCCCCCCTGAGAACCGTCGCCGTTCCGTAAGGCGGGGCGCCTGCTTCAGAATGTAAATCACGTGTCCGCTCTATGGATACGCTGTTTAGTTTACCAGGCAAGACTTTCTTGGTGAAAGAAGCAGCGTTGGCTTGCATCGTCGAGCAGGCTTGTCATCTGGCTGTGCACTGGTACTCTCTCTCTGGGTGTGCTAGTCCGCAGGGCAGGGCATCCCCTGGGCAGGGTGGAGCGTGATCTCTGCGGCCTCGTCTTGCAGCTCCTTCCTTTCATTCTCAATCATCCTGCCCACAGTGGCCTCCTCTCAGGCCTGCATACTTACAACGGCGCATTGCCCGTGCTGCCCCTCTGCAGGAAGTGTCCCTCTGTTTAGTTTGCAGCTGACTGATGCCGCCTCACCCTTCTCATGTCTTCTCAGGTGTCACTTGGTCAAGAAAGCGTCCCCTTACCTACTCAACTCATCTCGTCTCCCTACCGTAGCTCACGTGACACCACGCACCTCTCGCTTATGGCCGTCATCGCCTTTCGCATCCAGTTTCAGGTAGGTAAGTTTACCCCGTGGTCCGTGAGGAAGAAGAGATCACGCCTGTTTTGCTTACTCTTGATTCCCAGCGACTAGCCCGGTTACTGATAACCTCTGTTAGAGGGAGAAAGGAATGCACCCAATCCCTGGTGAAGCCCCGACCGTTTTCCTTTCTAGTGTCCCTCGTACTCCTCCCTGCCGTCTGTGTCGCCCTTACTCCGCGTCTACCGTTTATGAGTTTACACCTGGGTTACGGTGACTGCTTCGGAGAATCGCATGCCTTTCTACCTCCCTCGCTGCGACCTCTCCTACACCTCCCAGGGCTCTTGGGTTATGCCCTTGCCCTCTTCCGAGCCGTCCGTGGCACCCGCTGTCAACCCCGTACGGCCAAGCTCCTAAGACTGACACTCCAGGCCCTCCGTAATTTGGCTTCAGTTTCACTTTCTAGACGTTTCAAGAAAGAACGGGGTCTAAATATCTGTGCACCTCTGCTCCGTTTCATATCTACCCACGAGGTTAATTTTTTTGTTTCTTCCAGTCCACCTATTTTGCACCTCCGTCTCTGCGAAGACTTCACTGAGAATCCAAGCGATTTCTGGATCCCTTCTCTCCCCTGAAGCTGTAAACAGTTTAACAAGACAGGTGCGGAACTGCCGTAAGGTAATCTACATCTTGTCTCCCTCTCTGGTATCTAACCTCCCTGCGAATGGGGGTACGTCTCCGTGTCCTGTGCGGTTTTCAGCACAGTACTCTCTACACGTAGTGGATATTTGATTTGGTAAGTGACCGAATAAGTGAATGAGTCACCAAGATAAGGGTATTGTCTCATTCTTTCTCGCTTTTTCCACTTCCAAGTTTCTTTAGTTAGTTTCCTCAGACAAAAGGTTTCTTTGTAGCTACACAGTGGCCAGGTCCAGAGAATGTTGCAGATAGCTGCTGAAAACATCCCTCCTCCACTTGAGAATGGCTTGCTCTCCCTCTCAAGCGGAGAGAGCTGGGATTCGATATTTAATTAAGCGCCTCTGTTCACTTGGCATTTAGAGGCACTAGGGGGCGTTAGTGCTCTACACCCGGTGAAATGCCTGTTTCGTTTGTGATTTTCCTTTGTGAAAAACAACTATGCACAGAGTGTTTTGTGCCAATTTTCCATCCTTTTAGATTGACGGAAAGCATTTTACCTACGTAGAAACAGAAAACGAATAGAAAGAGCGTCGCATTGCGTTTAATGAAAGCTTAGGGCGGTCTCGGTGGTACGTTAGTGAAGTTATCTGGGGACACCTTAGCCACGTACATTGTGTTGGAGAGGCACCGAGAATTCATTCAGGAGTTCTCAAAGTTCGAGGACACGGTTGCCTTACACGTAGGCACGGTGGCAGCCGTGGACATGGCAGTGATTTGGAGAATGTTGTACTAGTCGGCTCTCGCTGTGATAATGCTTTGCAACAAATCTCCCCAAAACTCACTTACATAAAGAAGAATCTAGTTTTCTCGGACCTGTGGGCTAGCTGCAGCGGCTCTCTTGTAGACCTCTCGATGGCGGGTGTTGTTCCATGCCGTGGGTCAGTTTGAGGTCTGTCCCGCACACCTTACCGTGGAGCCCAACTGTGAGGCTGCAGGTCCCTGTCCTCTCGCAGAGTTCACTGAAACGTAAGAGGTGAGCCCAACCACACAAGGCCACGTAAGGCCTCTGCGACTCATTGAAGGCAATCGTGTCTTCCCTTGGCCTCCTGGGAACCCCCTGGCCCCAGGATGCAGCTTCGGTAGCCCAGGGCAACCGGCGGAGGGGGGCGGGCGGGGCTGCAGGAGGGTGGAACGCTGAGGTCACAGAGGGTGTGGGTGTGGCCACCTCTGCTGTGACTGAACCAAGGGCGTGGGTGGGGGACTGGGGGTCCAGGGCAGGGCCCTCAGAGCCCGGTAGGCCCAGGGGGGCGGCGCAAGCACCTAGGCCCAGGCCGAAGAGCGCCTTCTTGGTCTGCGCGGCAGGCCGGCCTCTCGCCTTGCCACTCAGGCCGCCCTCCCTCTTGAAGTGTGTGTGGCACGCGTCCGCGGAGTACACCTCGCTGCACAGGTAGCCGTGGGACTGGGCGTCGTAGCTTCCTGCGAGGCGGCCGGAGGTCCCGCAGGCGGGTGGGTCCCTGGGACAGACGCGCGGAGCGGCTCCTGCCCGGCCCCCCTGAGAACCGTCGCCGTTCCGTACGGCGGGGCGCCTGCTTCAGAATGTAAATCACGTGTCCGCTCTATGGATACGCTGTTTAGTTTACCAGGCAAGACTTTCTTGGTGAAAGAAGCAGCGTTGGCTTGCATCGTCGAGCAGGCTTCTCATCTGGCTGTGCACTGGTACTCTCTCTCTGGGTGTGCTAGTCCGCAGGGCAGGGCATCCCCTGGGCAGGGTGGAGCGTGATCTCTGCGGCCTCGTCTTGCAGCTCCTTCCTTTCATTCTCAATCATCCTGCCCACAGTGGCCTCCTCTCAGGCCTGCATACTTACAACGGCGCATTGCCCGTGCTGCCCCTCTGCAGGAAGTGTCCCTCTGTTTAGTTTGCAGCTGACTGATGCCGCCTCACCCTTCTCATCTCTTCTCAGGTGTCACTTGGTCAAGAAAGCGTCCCCTTACCTACTCAACTCATCTCGTCTCCCTACCGTAGCTCACGTGACACCACGCACCTCTCGCTTATGGCCGTCATCGCCTTTCGCATCCAGTTTCAGGTAGGTAAGTTTACCCCGTGGTCCGTGAGGAAGAAGAGATCACGCCTGTTTTGCTTACTCTTGATTCCCAGCGACTAGCCCGGTTACTGATAACCTCTGTTAGAGGGAGAAAGGAATGCACCCAATCCCTGGTGAAGCCCCGACCGTTTTCCTTTCTAGTGTCCCTCGTACTCCTCCCTGCCGTCTGTGTCGCCCTTACTCCGCGTCTACCGTTTATGAGTTTACACCTGGGTTACGGTGACTGCTTCGGAGAATCGCATGCCTTTCTACCTCCCTCGCTGCGACCTCTCCTACACCTCCCAGGGCTCTTGGGTTATGCCCTTGCCCTCTTCCGAGCCGTCCGTAGCACCCGCTGTCAACCCCGTACGGCCAAGCTCCTAAGACTGACACTCCAGGCCCTCCGTAATTTGGCTTCAGTTTCACTTTCTAGACGTTTCAAGAAAGAACGGGGTCTAAATATCTGGGCACCTCTGCTCCGTTTCATATCTACCCACGAGGTTAATTTTTTTGTTTCTTCCAGTCCACCTATTTTGCACCTCCGTCTCTGCGAAGACTTCACTGAGAATCCAAGCGATTTCTGGATCCCTTCTCTCCCCTGAAGCTGTAAACAGTTTAACAAGACAGGTGCGGAACTGCCGTAAGGTAATCTACATCTTGTCTCCCTCTCTGGTATCTAACCTCCCGGCGAATGGGGGTACGTCTCCGTGTTCTGTGCGGTTTTCAGCACAGTACTCTCTACACGTAGTGGATATTTGATTTGGTAAGTGACCGAATAAGTGAATGAGTCACCAAGATAAGGGTATTGTCTCATTCTTTCTCGCTTTTTCCACTTCCAAGTTTCTTTAGTTAGTTTCCTCAGACAAAAGGTTTCTTTGTAGCTACACAGTGGCCAGGTCCAGAGAATGTTGCAGATAGCTGCTGAAAACATCCCTCCTCCACTTGAGAATGGCTTGCTCTCCCTCTCAAGCGGAGAGAGCTGGGATTCGATATTTAATTAAGCGCCTCTGTTCACTTGGCATTTAGAGGCACTAGGGGGCGTTAGTGCTCTACACCCGGTGAAATGCCTGTTTCGTTTGTGATTTTCCTTTGTGAAAAACAACTATGCACAGAGTGTTTTGTGCCAATTTTCCATCCTTTTAGATTGACGGAAAGCATTTTACCTACGTAGAAACAGAAAAGGAATAGAAAGAGCGTCGCATTGCGTTTAATGAAAGCTTAGGGCGGTCTCGGTGGTACGTTAGTGAAGTTATCTGGGGACACCTTAGCCACGTACATTGTGTTGGAGAGGCACCGAGAATTCATTCAGGAGTTCTCAAAGTTCGAGGACACAGTTGCCTTACACGTAGGCACGGTGGCAGCCGTGGACATGGCAGTGATTTGGAGAATGTTGTACTAGTCGGCTCTCGCTGTGATAATGCTTTGCAACAAATCTCCCCAAAACTCACTTACATAAAGAAGAATCTAGTTTTCTCGGACCTGTGGGCTAGCTGCAGCGGCTCTCTTGTAGACCTCTCGATGGCGGGTGTTGCTCCATGCCGTGGGTCAGTTTGAGGTCTGTCCCGCACACCTTACCGTGGAGCCCAACTGTGAGGCTGCAGCTCCCTGTCCTCTCGCAGAGTTCACTGAAACGTAAGAGGTGAGCCCAACCACACAAGGCCACGTAAGGCCTCTGCGACTCATTGAAGGCCATCGTGTCTTCCCTTGGCCTCCTGGGAACCCCCTGGCCCCAGGATGCAGCTTCGGTAGCCCAGGGCAACCGGCGGAGGGGGGCGGGCGGGGCTGCAGGAGGGTGGAACGCTGAGGTCACAGAGGGTGTGGGTGTGGCCACCTCTGCTGTGACTGAACCAAGGGCGTGGGTGGGGGACTGGGGGTCCAGGGCAGGGCCCTCAGAGCCCGGTAGGCCCAGGGGGGCGGCGCAAGCACCTAGGCCCAGGCCGAAGAGCGCCTTCTTGGTCTGCGCGGCAGGCCGGCCTCTCGCCTTGCCACTCAGGCCGCCCTCCCTCTTGAAGTGTGTGTGGCACGCGTCCGCGGAGTACACCTCGCTGCACAGGTAGCCGTGGGACTGGGCGTCGTAGCTTCCTGCGAGGCGGCCGGAGGTCCCGCAGGCGGGTGGGTCCCTGGGACAGACGCGCGGAGCGGCTCCTGCCCGGCCCCCCTGAGAACCGTCGCCGTTCCGTAAGGCGGGGCGCCTGCTTCAGAATGTAAATCACGTGTCCGCTCTATGGATACGCTGTTTAGTTTACCAGGCAAGACTTTCTTGGTGAAAGAAGCAGCGTTGGCTTGCATCCTCGAGCAGGCTTGTCATCTGGCTGTGCACTGGTACTCTCTCTCTGGGTGTGCTAGTCCGCAGGGCAGGGCATCCCCTGGGCAGGGTGGAGCGTGATCTCTGCGGCCTCGTCTTGCAGCTCCTTCCTTTCATTCTCAATCATCCTGCCCACAGTGGCCTCCTCTCAGGCCTGCATACTTACAATGGCGCATTGCCCGTGCTGCCCCTCTGCAGGAAGTGTCCCTCTGTTTAGTTTGCAGCTGACTGATGCCGCCTCACCCTTCTCATGTCTTCTCAGGTGTCACTTGGTCAAGAAAGCGTCCCCTTACCTACTCAACTCATCTCGTCTCCCTACCGTAGCTCACGTGACACCACGCACCTCTCGCTTATGGCCGTCATCGCCTTTCGCATCCAGTTTCAGGTAGGTAAGTTTACCCCCTGGTCCGTGAGGAAGAAGAGATCACGCCTGTTTTGCTTACTCTTGATTCCCAGCGACTAGCCCGGTTACTGATAACCTCTGTTAGAGGGAGAAAGGAATGCACCCAATCCCTGGTGAAGCCCCGACCGTTTTCCTTTCTAGTGTCCCTCGTACTCCTCCCTGCCGTCTGTGTCGCCCTTACTCCGCGTCTACCGTTTATGAGTTTACACCTGGGTTACGGTGACTGCTTCGGAGAATCGCATGCCTTTCTACCTCCCTCGCTGCGACCTCTCCTACACCTCCCAGGGCTCTTGGGTTATGCCCTTGCCCTCTTCCGAGCCGTCCGTGGCACCCGCTGTCAACCCCGTACGGCCAAGCTCCTAAGACTGACACTCCAGGCCCTCCGTAATTTGGCTTCAGTTTCACTTTCTAGACGTTTCAAGAAAGAACGGGGTCTAAATATCTGGGCACCTCTGCTCCGTTTCATATCTACCCACGAGGTTAATTTTTTTGTTTCTTCCAGTCCACCTATTTTGCACCTCCGTCTCTGCGAAGACTTCACTGAGAATCCAAGCGATTTCTGGATCCCTTCTCTCCCCTGAAGCTGTAAACAGTTTAACAAGACAGGTGCGGAACTGCCGTAAGGTAATCTACATCTTGTCTCCCTCTCTGGTATCTAACCTCCCTGCGAATGGGGGTACGTCTCCGTGTCCTGTGCGGTTTTCAGCACAGTACTCTCTACACGTAGTGGATATTTGATTTGGTAAGTGACCGAATAAGTGAATGAGTCACCAAGATAAGGGTATTGTCTCATTCTTTCTCGCTTTTTCCACTTCCAAGTTTCTTTAGTTAGTTTCCTCAGACAAAAGGTTTCTTTGTAGCTACACAGTGGCCAGGTCCAGAGAATGTTGCAGATAGCTGCTGAAAACATCCCTCCTCCACTTGAGAATGGCTTGCTCTCCCTCTCAAGCGGAGAGAGCTGGGATTCGATATTTAATTAAGCGCCTCTGTTCACTTGGCATTTAGAGGCACTAGGGGGCGTTAGTGCTCTACACCCGGTGAAATGCCTGTTTCGTTTGTGATTTTCCTTTGTGAAAAACAACTATGCACAGAGTGTTTTGTGCCAATTTTCCATCCTTTTAGATTGACGGAAAGCATTTTACCTACGTAGAAACAGAAAACGAATAGAAAGAGCGTCGCATTGCGTTTAATGAAAGCTTAGGGCGGTCTCGGTGGTACGTTAGTGAAGTTATCTGGGGACACCTTAGCCACGTACATTGTGTTGGAGAGGCACCGAGAATTCATTCAGGAGTTCTCAAAGTTCGAGGACACGGTTGCCTTACACGTAGGCACGGTGGCAGCCGTGGACATGGCAGTGATTTGGAGAATGTTGTACTAGTCGGCTCTCGCTGTGATAATGCTTTGCAACAAATCTCCCCAAAACTCACTTACATAAAGAAGAATCTAGTTTTCTCGGACCTGTGGGCTAGCTGCAGCGGCTCTCTTGTAGACCTCTCGATGGCGGGTGTTGTTCCATGCCGTGGGTCAGTTTGAGGTCTGTCCCGCACACCTTACCGTGGAGCCCAACTGTGAGGCTGCAGGTCCCTGTCCTCTCGCAGAGTTCACTGAAACGTAAGAGGTGAGCCCAACCACACAAGGCCACGTAAGGCCTCTGCGACTCATTGAAGGCCATCGTGTCTTCCCTTGGCCTCCTGGGAACCCCCTGGCCCCAGGATGCAGCTTCGGTAGCCCAGGGCAACCGGCGGAGGGGGGCGGGCGGGGCTGCAGGAGGGTGGAACGCGGAGGTCACAGAGGGTGTGGGTGTGGCCACCTCTACTGTGACTGAACCAAGGGCGTGGGTGGGGGGCTGGGGGTCCAGGGCAGGGCCCTCAGAGCCCGGTAGGCCCAGGGGGGTGGCACAAGCACCTAGGCCCAGGCCGAAGAGCGCCTTCTTGGTCTGCGTGGCACGCCGGCCTCTCGCCTTGCCACTCAGGCCGCCCTGCCACTTGAAGTGTGTGTGGCACGCGTCCGCGGAGTACACCTCGCTGCACAGGTAGCCGTGGGACTGGGCGTCGTAGCTTCCTGCGAGGCGGCCGGAGGTCCCGCAGGCGGGTGGGTCCCTGGGACAGACGTGCGGAGCGGCTCCATCCCGGCCCCACTGAGAACCGTCGCCGTTCCGTAAGGCGGGGCGCCTGCTGCAGAATGTAAATCACGTGTCCGTTCTATGGATACGCTGTTTAGTTTACCAGGCAAGACTTTCTTGGTGAAAGAAGCAGCGTTGGCTTGCATCGTCGAGCAGGCTTGTCATCTGGCTGTGCACTGGTACTCTCTCTCTGGGTGTGCTAGTCCGCAGGGCAGGGCATCCCCTGGGCAGGGTGGAGCGTGATCTCTGCGGCCTCGTCTTGCAGCTCCTTCCTTTCATTCTCAATCATCCTGCCCACAGTGGCCTCCTCTCAGGCCTGCATACTTACAACGGCGCATTGCCCGTGCTGCCCCTCTGCAGGAAGTGTCCCTCTGTTTAGTTTGCAGCTGACTGATGCCGCCTCACCCTTCTCATGTCTTCTCAGGTGTCACTTGGTCAAGAAAGCGTCCCCTTACCTACTCAACTCATCTCGTCTCCCTACCGTAGCTCACGTGACACCACGCACCTCTCGCTTATGGCCGTCATCGCCTTTCGCATCCAGTTTCAGGTAGGTAAGTTTACCCCGTGGCCCGTGAGGAAGAAGAGATCACGCCTGTTTTGCTTACTCTTGATTCCCAGCGACTAGCCCGGTTACTGATAACCTCTGTTAGAGGGAGAAAGGAATGCACCCAATCCCTGGTGAAGCCCCGACCGTTTTCCTTTCTAGTGTCCCTCGTACTCCTCCCTGCCGTCTGTGTCGCCCTTACTCCGCGTCTACCGTTTATGAGTTTACACCTGGGTTACGGTGACTGCTTCGGAGAATCGCATGCCTTTCTACCTCCCTCGCTGCGACCTCTCCTACACCTCCCAGGGCTCTTGGGTTATGCCCTTGCCCTCTTCCGAGCCGTCCGTGGCACCCGCTGTCAACCCCGTACGGCCAAGCTCCTAAGACTGACACTCCAGGCCCTCCGTAATTTGGCTTCAGTTTCACTTTCTAGACGTTTCAAGAAAGAACGGGGTCTAAATATCTGTGCACCTCTGCTCCGTTTCATATCTACCCACGAGGTTAATTTTTTTGTTTCTTCCAGTCCACCTATTTTGCACCTCCGTCTCTGCGAAGACTTCACTGAGAATCCAAGCGATTTCTGGATCCCTTCTCTCCCCTGAAGCTGTAAACAGTTTAACAAGACAGGTGCGGAACTGCCGTAAGGTAATCTACATCTTGTCTCCCTCTCTGGTATCTAACCTCCCTGCGAATGGGGGTACGTCTCCGTGTTCTGTGCGGTTTTCAGCACAGTACTCTCTACACGTAGTGGATATTTGATTTGGTAAGTGACCGAATAAGTGAATGAGTCACCAAGATAAGGGTATTGTCTCATTCTTTCTCGCTTTTTCCACTTCCAAGTTTCTTTAGTTAGTTTCCTCAGACAAAAGGTTTCTTTGTAGCTACACAGTGGCCAGGTCCAGAGAATGTTGCAGATAGCTGCTGAAAACATCCCTCCTCCACTTGAGAATGGCTTGCTCTCCCTCTCAAGCGGAGAGAGCTGGGATTCGATATTTAATTAAGCGCCTCTGTTCACTTGGCATTTAGAGGCACTAGGGGGCGTTAGTGCTCTACACCCGGTGAAATGCCTGTTTCGTTTGTGATTTTCCTTTGTGAAAAACAACTATGCACAGAGTGTTTTGTGCCAATTTTCCATCCTTTTAGATTGACGGAAAGCATTTTACCTACGTAGAAACAGAAAACGAATAGAAAGAGCGTCGCATTGCGCTTACTGAAAGCTTAGGGCGGTCTCGGTGGTACGTTAGTGAAGTTATCTGGGGACACCTTAGCCACGTACATTGTGTTGGAGAGGCACCGAGAATTCATTCAGGAGTTCTCAAAGTTCGAGGACACGGTTGCCTTACACGTAGGCACGGTGGCAGCCGTGGACATGGCAGTGATTTGGAGAATGTTGTACTAGTCGGCTCTCGCTGTGATAATGCTTTGCAACAAATCTCCCCAAAACTCACTTACATAAAGAAGAATCTAGTTTTCTCGGACCTGTGGGCTAGCTGCAGCGGCTCTCTTGTAGACCTCTCGATGGCGGGTGTTGCTCCATGCCGTGGGTCAGTTTGAGGTCTGTCCCGCACACCTTACCGTGGAGCCCAACTGTGAGGCTGCAGGTCCCTGTCCTCTCGCAGAGTTCACTGAAACGTAAGAGGTGAGCCCAACCACACAAGGCCACGTAAGGCCTCTGCGACTCATTGAAGGCCATCGTGTCTTCCCTTGGCCTCCTGGGAACCCCCTGGCCCCAGGATGCAGCTTCGGTAGCCCAGGGCAACCGGCGGAGGGGGGCGGGCGGGGCTGCAGGAGGGTGGAACGCTGAGGTCACAGAGGGTGTGGGTGTGGCCACCTCTGCTGTGACTGAACCAAGGGCGTGGGTGGGGGGCTGGGGGTCCAGGGCAGGGCCCTCAGAGCCCGGTAGGCCCAGGGGGGCGGCGCAAGCACCTAGGCCCAGGCCGAAGAGCGCCTTCTTGGTCTGCGCGGCAGGCCGGCCTCTCGCCTTGCCACTCAGGCCGCCCTCCCTCTTGAAGTGTGTGTGGCACGCGTCCGCGGAGTACACCTCGCTGCACAGGTAGCCGTGGGACTGGGCGTCGTAGCTTCCTGCGAGGCGGCCGGAGGTCCCGCAGGCGGGTGGGTCCCTGGGACAGACGCGCGGAGCGGCTCCTGCCCGGCCCCCCTGAGAACCGTCGCCGTTCCGTAAGGCGGGGCGCCTGCTTCAGAATGTAAATCACGTGTCCGCTCTATGGATACGCTGTTTAGTTTACCAGGCAAGACTTTCTTGGTGAAAGAAGCAGCGTTGGCTTGCATCCTCGAGCAGGCTTGTCATCTGGCTGTGCACTGGTACTCTCTCTCTGGGTGTGCTAGTCCGCAGGGCAGGGCATCCCCTGGGCAGGGTGGAGCGTGATCTCTGCGGCCTCGTCTTGCAGCTCCTTCCTTTCATTCTCAATCATCCTGCCCACAGTGGCCTCCTCTCAGGCCTGCATACTTACAACGGCGCATTGCCCGTGCTGCCCCTCTGCAGGAAGTGTCCCTCTGTTTAGTTTGCAGCTGACTGATGCCGCCTCACCCTTCTCATGTCTTCTCAGGTGTCACTTGGTCAAGAAAGCGTCCCCTTACCTACTCAACTCATCTCGTCTCCCTACCGTAGCTCACGTGACACCACGCACCTCTCGCTTATGGCCGTCATCGCCTTTCGCATCCAGTTTCAGGTAGGTAAGTTTACCCCGTGGTCCGTGAGGAAGAAGAGATCACGCCTGTTTTGCTTACTCTTGATTCCCAGCGACTAGCCCGGTTACTGATAACCTCTGTTAGAGGGAGAAAGGAATGCACCCAATCCCTGGTGAAGCCCCGACCGTTTTCCTTTCTAGTGTCCCTCGTACTCCTCCCTGCCGTCTGTGTCGCCCTTACTCCGCGTCTACCGTTTATGAGTTTACACCTGGGTTACGGTGACTGCTTCGGAGAATCGCATGCCTTTCTACCTCCCTCGCTGCGACCTCTCCTACACCTCCCAGGGCTCTTGGGTTATGCCCTTGCCCTCTTCCGAGCCGTCCGTGGCACCCGCTGTCAACCCCGTACGGCCAAGCTCCTAAGACTGACACTCCAGGCCCTCCGTAATTTGGCTTCAGTTTCACTTTCTAGACGTTTCAAGAAAGAACGGGGTCTAAATATCTGTGCACCTCTGCTCCGTTTCATATCTGCCCACGAGGTTAATTTTTTTGTTTCTTCCAGTCCACCTATTTTGCACCTCCGTCTCTGCGAAGACTTCACTGAGAATCCAAGCGATTTCTGGATCCCTTCTCTCCCCTGAAGCTGTAAACAGTTTAACAAGACAGGTGCGGAACTGCCGTAAGGTAATCTACATCTTGTCTCCCTCTCTGGTATCTAACCTCCCTGCGAATGGGGGTACGTCTCCGTGTCCTGTGCGGTTTTCAGCACAGTACTCTCTACACGTAGTGGATATTTGATTTGGTAAGTGACCGAATAAGTGAATGAGTCACCAAGATAAGGGTATTGTCTCATTCTTTCTCGCTTTTTCCACTTCCAAGTTTCTTTAGTTAGTTTCCTCAGACAAAAGGTTTCTTTGTAGCTACACAGTGGCCAGGTCCAGAGAATGTTGCAGATAGCTGCTGAAAACATCCCTCCTCCACTTGAGAATGGCTTGCTCTCCCTCTCAAGCGGAGAGAGCTGGGATTCGATATTTAATTAAGCGCCTCTGTTCACTTGGCATTTAGAGGCACTAGGGGGCGTTAGTGCTCTACACCCGGTGAAATGCCTGTTTCGTTTGTGATTTTCCTTTGTGAAAAACAACTATGCACAGAGTGTTTTGTGCCAATTTTCCATCCTTTTAGATTGACGGAAAGCATTTTACCTACGTAGAAACAGAAAACGAATAGAAAGAGCGTCGCATTGCGTTTAATGAAAGCTTAGGGCGGTCTCGGTGGTACGTTAGTGAAGTTATCTGGGGACACCTTAGCCACGTACATTGTGTTGGAGAGGCACCGAGAATTCATTCAGGAGTTCTCAAAGTTCGAGGACACGGTTGCCTTACACGTAGGCACGGTGGCAGCCGTGGACATGGCAGTGATTTGGAGAATGTTGTACTAGTCGGCTCTCGCTGTGATAATGCTTTGCAACAAATCTCCCCAAAACTCACTTACATAAAGAAGAATCTAGTTTTCTCGGACCTGTGGGCTAGCTGCAGCGGCTCTCTTGTAGACCTCTCGATGGCGGGTGTTGCTCCATGCCGTGGGTCAGTTTGAGGTCTGTCCCGCACACCTTACCGTGGAGCCCAACTGTGAGGCTGCAGCTCCCTGTCCTCTCGCAGAGTTCACTGAAACGTAAGAGGTGAGCCCAACCACACAAGGCCACGTAAGGCCTCTGCGACTCATTGAAGGCCATCGTGTCTTCCCTTGGCCTCCTGGGAACCCCCTGGCCCCAGGATGCAGCTTCGGTAGCCCAGGGCAACCGGCGGAGGGGGGCGGGCGGGGCTGCAGGAGGGTGGAACGCTGAGGTCACAGAGGGTGTGGGTGTGGTCACCTCTGCTGTGACTGAACCAAGGGCGTGGGTGGGGGGCTGGGGGTCCAGGGCAGGGCCCTCAGAGCCCGGTAGGCCCAGGGGGGCGGTGCAAGCACCTAGGCCCAGGCCGAAGAGCGCCTTCTTGGTCTGCGCGGCAGGCCGGCCTCTCGCCTTGCCACTCAGGCCGCCCTCCCTCTTGAAGTGTGTGTGGCACGCGTCCGCGGAGTACACCTCGCTGCACAGGTAGCCGTGGGACTGGGCGTCGTAGCTTCCTGCGAGGCGGCCGGAGGTCCCGCAGGCGGGTGGGTCCCTGGGACAGACGCGCGGAGCGGCTCCTGCCCGGCCCCCCTGAGAACCGTCGCCGTTCCGTAAGGCGGGGCGCCTGCTTCAGAATGTAAATCACGTGTCCGCTCTATGGATACGCTGTTTAGTTTACCAGGCAAGACTTTCTTGGTGAAAGAAGCAGCGTTGGCTTGCATCGTCGAGCAGGCTTGTCATCTGGCTGTGCACTGGTACTCTCTCTCTGGGTGTGCTAGTCCGCAGGGCAGGGCATCCCCTGGGCAGGGTGGAGCGTGATCTCTGCGGCCTCGTCTTGCAGCTCCTTCCTTTCATTCTCAATCATCCTGCCCACAGTGGCCTCCTCTCAGGCCTGCATACTTACAACGGCGCATTGCCCGTGCTGCCCCTCTGCAGGAAGTGTCCCTCTGTTTAGTTTGCAGCTGACTGATGCCGCCTCACCCTTCTCATCTCTTCTCAGGTGTCACTTGGTCAAGAAAGCGTCCCCTTACCTACTCAACTCATCTCGTCTCCCTACCGTAGCTCACGTGACACCACGCACCTCTCGCTTATGGCCGTCATCGCCTTTCGCATCCAGTTTCAGGTAGGTAAGTTTACCCCGTGGTCCGTGAGGAAGAAGAGATCACGCCTGTTTTGCTTACTCTTGATTCCCAGCGACTAGCCCGGTTACTGATAACCTCTGTTAGAGGGAGAAAGGAATGCACCCAATCCCTGGTGAAGCCCCGACCGTTTTCCTTTCTAGTGTCCCTCGTACTCCTCCCTGCCGTCTGTGTCGCCCTTACTCCGCGTCTACCGTTTATGAGTTTACACCTGGGTTACGGTGACTGCTTCGGAGAATCGCATGCCTTTCTACCTCCCTCGCTGCGACCTCTCCTACACCTCCCAGGGCTCTTGGGTTATGCCCTTGCCCTCTTCCGAGCCGTCCGTAGCACCCGCTGTCAACCCCGTACGGCCAAGCTCCTAAGACTGACACTCCAGGCCCTCCGTAATTTGGCTTCAGTTTCACTTTCTAGACGTTTCAAGAAAGAACGGGGTCTAAATATCTGGGCACCTCTGCTCCGTTTCATATCTACCCACGAGGTTAAGTTTTTTGTTTCTTCCAGTCCACCTATTTTGCACCTCCGTCTCTGCGAAGACTTCACTGAGAATCCAAGCGATTTCTGGATCCCTTCTCTCCCCTGAAGCTGTAAACAGTTTAACAAGACAGGTGCGGAACTGCCGTAAGGTAATCTACATCTTGTCTCCCTCTCTGGTATCTAACCTCCCGGCGAATGGGGGTACGTCTCCGTGTTCTGTGCGGTTTTCAGCACAGTACTCTCTACACGTAGTGGATATTTGATTTGGTAAGTGACCGAATAAGTGAATGAGTCACCAAGATAAGGGTATTGTCTCATTCTTTCTCGCTTTTTCCACTTCCAAGTTTCTTTAGTTAGTTTCCTCAGACAAAAGGTTTCTTTGTAGCTACACAGTGGCCAGGTCCAGAGAATGTTGCAGATAGCTGCTGAAAACATCCCTCCTCCACTTGAGAATGGCTTGCTCTCCCTCTCAAGCGGAGAGAGCTGGGATTCGATATTTAATTAAGCGCCTCTGTTCACTTGGCATTTAGAGGCACTAGGGGGCGTTAGTGCTCTACACCCGGTGAAATGCCTGTTTCGTTTGTGATTTTCCTTTGTGAAAAACAACTATGCACAGAGTGTTTTGTGCCAATTTTCCATCCTTTTAGATTGACGGAAAGCATTTTACCTACGTAGAAACAGAAAACGAATAGAAAGAGCGTCGCATTGCGCTTACTGAAAGCTTAGGGCGGTCTCGGTGGTACGTTAGTGAAGTTATCTGGGGACACCTTAGCCACGTACATTGTGTTGGAGAGGCACCGAGAATTCATTCAGGAGTTCTCAAAGTTCGAGGACACGGTTGCCTTACACGTAGGCACGGTGGCAGCCGTGGACATGGCAGTGATTTGGAGAATGTTGTACTAGTCGGCTCTCGCTGTGATAATGCTTTGCAACAAATCTCCCCAAAACTCACTTACATAAAGAAGAATCTAGTTTTCTCGGACCTGTGGGCTAGCTGCAGCGGCTCTCTTGTAGACCTCTCGATGGCGGGTGTTGCTCCATGCCGTGGGTCAGTTTGAGGTCTGTCCCGCACACCTTACCGTGGAGCCCAACTGTGAGGCTGCAGGTCCCTGTCCTCTCGCAGAGTTCACTGAAACGTAAGAGGTGAGCCCAACCACACAAGGCCACGTAAGGCCTCTGCGACTCATTGAAGGCCATCGTGTCTTCCCTTGGCCTCCTGGGAACCCCCTGGCCCCAGGATGCAGCTTCGGTAGCCCAGGGCAACCGGCGGAGGGGGGCGGGCGGGGCTGCAGGAGGGTGGAACGCTGAGGTCACAGAGGGTGTGGGTGTGGTCACCTCTGCTGTGACTGAACCAAGGGCGTGGGTGGGGGGCTGGGGGTCCAGGGCAGGGCCCTCAGAGCCCGGTAGGCCCAGGGGGGCGGCGCAAGCACCTAGGCCCAGGCCGAAGAGCGCCTTCTTGGTCTGCGCGGCAGGCCGGCCTCTCGCCTTGCCACTCAGGCCGCCCTCCCTCTTGAAGTGTGTGTGGCACGCGTCCGCGGAGTACACCTCGCTGCACAGGTAGCCGTGGGACTGGGCGTCGTAGCTTCCTGCGAGGCGGCCGGAGGTCCCGCAGGCGGGTGGGTCCCTGGGACAGACGTGCGGAGCGGCTCCTGCCCGGCCCCCCTGAGAACCGTCGCCGTTCCGTAAGGCGGGGCGCCTGCTTCAGAATGTAAATCACGTGTCCGCTCTATGGATACGCTGTTTAGTTTACCAGGCAAGACTTTCTTGGTGAAAGAAGCAGCGTTGGCTTGCATCGTCGAGCAGGCTTGTCATCTGGCTGTGCACTGGTACTCTCTCTCTGGGTGTGCTAGTCCGCAGGGCAGGGCATCCCCTGGGCAGGGTGGAGCGTGATCTCTGCGGCCTCGTCTTGCAGCTCCTTCCTTTCATTCTCAATCATCCTGCCCACAGTGGCCTCCTCTCAGGCCTGCATACTTACAACGGCGCATTGCCCGTGCTGCCCCTCTGCAGGAAGTGTCCCTCTGTTTAGTTTGCAGCTGACTGATGCCGCCTCACCCTTCTCATGTCTTCTCAGGTGTCACTTGGTCAAGAAAGCGTCCCCTTACCTACTCAACTCATCTCGTCTCCCTACCGTAGCTCACGTGACACCACGCACCTCTCGCTTATGGCCGTCATCGCCTTTCGCATCCAGTTTCAGGTAGGTAAGTTTACCCCGTGGCCCGTGAGGAAGAAGAGATCACGCCTGTTTTGCTTACTCTTGATTCCCAGCGACTAGCCCGGTTACTGATAACCTCTGTTAGAGGGAGAAAGGAATGCACCCAATCCCTGGTGAAGCCCCGACCGTTTTCCTTTCTAGTGTCCCTCGTACTCCTCCCTGCCGTCTGTGTCGCCCTTACTCCGCGTCTACCGTTTATGAGTTTACACCTGGGTTACGGTGACTGCTTCGGAGAATCGCATGCCTTTCTACCTCCCTCGCTGCGACCTCTCCTACACCTCCCAGGGCTCTTGGGTTATGCCCTTGCCCTCTTCCGAGCCGTCCGTGGCACCCGCTGTCAACCCCGTATGGCCAAGCTCCTAAGACTGACACTCCAGGCCCTCCGTAATTTGGCTTCAGTTTCACTTTCTAGACGTTTCAAGAAAGAACGGGGTCTAAATATCTGGGCACCTCTGCTCCGTTTCATATCTACCCACGAGGTTAATTTTTTTGTTTCTTCCAGTCCACCTATTTTGCACCTCCGTCTCTGCGAAGACTTCACTGAGAATCCAAGCGATTTCTGGATCCCTTCTCTCCCCTGAAGCTGTAAACAGTTTAACAAGACAGGTGCGGAACTGCCGTAAGGTAATCTACATCTTGTCTCCCTCTCTGGTATCTAACCTCCCTGCGAATGGGGGTACGTCTCCGTGTCCTGTGCGGTTTTCAGCACAGTACTCTCTACACGTAGTGGATATTTGATTTGGTAAGTGACCGAATAAGTGAATGAGTCACCAAGATAAGGGTATTGTCTCATTCTTTCTCGCTTTTTCCACTTCCAAGTTTCTTTAGTTAGTTTCCTCAGACAAAAGGTTTCTTTGTAGCTACACAGTGGCCAGGTCCAGAGAATGTTGCAGATAGCTGCTGAAAACATCCCTCCTCCACTTGAGAATGGCTTGCTCTCCCTCTCAAGCGGAGAGAGCTGGGATTCGATATTTAATTAAGCGCCTCTGTTCACTTGGCATTTAGAGGCACTAGGGGGCGTTAGTGCTCTACACCCGGTGAAATGCCTGTTTCGTTTGTGATTTTCCTTTGTGAAAAACAACTATGCACAGAGTGTTTTGTGCCAATTTTCCATCCTTTTAGATTGACGGAAAGCATTTTACCTACGTAGAAACAGAAAACGAATAGAAAGAGCGTCGCATTGCGTTTAATGAAAGCTTAGGGCGGTCTCGGTGGTACGTTAGTGAAGTTATCTGGGGACACCTTAGCCACGTACATTGTGTTGGAGAGGCACCGAGAATTCATTCAGGAGTTCTCAAAGTTCGAGGACACGGTTGCCTTACACGTAGGCACGGTGGCAGCCGTGGACATGGCAGTGATTTGGAGAATGTTGTACTAGTCGGCTCTCGCTGTGATAATGCTTTGCAACAAATCTCCCCAAAACTCACTTACATAAAGAAGAATCTAGTTTTCTCGGACCTGTGGGCTAGCTGCAGCGGCTCTCTTGTAGACCTCTCGATGGCGGGTGTTGTTCCATGCCGTGGGTCAGTTTGAGGTCTGTCCCGCACACCTTACCGTGGAGCCCAACTGTGAGGCTGCAGGTCCCTGTCCTCTCGCAGAGTTCACTGAAACGTAAGAGGTGAGCCCAACCACACAAGGCCACGTAAGGCCTCTGCGACACATTGAAGGCAATCGTGTCTTCCCTTGGCCTCCTGGGAACCCCCTGGCCCCAGGATGCAGCTTCGGTAGCCCAGGGCAACCGGCGGAGGGGGGCGGGCGGGGCTGCAGGAGGGTGGAACGCTGAGGTCACAGAGGGTGTGGGTGTGGCCACCTCTGCTGTGACTGAACCAAGGGCGTGGGTGGGGGACTGGGGGTCCAGGGCAGGGCCCTCAGAGCCCGGTAGGCCCAGGGGGGCGGCGCAAGCACCTAGGCCCAGGCCGAAGAGCGCCTTCTTGGTCTGCGCGGCAGGCCGGCCTCTCGCCTTGCCACTCAGGCCGCCCTCCCTCTTGAAGTGTGTGTGGCACGCGTCCGCGGAGTACACCTCGCTGCACAGGTAGCCGTGGGACTGGGCGTCGTAGCTTCCTGCGAGGCGGCCGGAGGTCCCGCAGGCGGGTGGGTCCCTGGGACAGACGCGCGGAGCGGCTCCTGCCCGGCCCCCCTGAGAACCGTCGCCGTTCCGTAAGGCGGGGCGCCTGCTTCAGAATGTAAATCACGTGTCCGCTCTATGGATACGCTGTTTAGTTTACCAGGCAAGACTTTCTTGGTGAAAGAAGCAGCGTTGGCTTGCATCCTCGAGCAGGCTTGTCATCTGGCTGTGCACTGGTACTCTCTCTCTGGGTGTGCTAGTCCGCAGGGCAGGGCATCCCCTGGGCAGGGTGGAGTGTGATCTCTGCGGCCTCGTCTTGCAGCTCCTTCCTTTCATTCTCAATCATCCTGCCCACAGTGGCCTCCTCTCAGGCCTGCATACTTACAACGGCGCATTGCCCGTGCTGCCCCTCTGCAGGAAGTGTCCCTCTGTTTAGTTTGCAGCTGACTGATGCCGCCTCACCCTTCTCATGTCTTCTCAGGTGTCACTTGGTCAAGAAAGCGTCCCCTTACCTACTCAACTCATCTCGTCTCCCTACCGTAGCTCACGTGACACCACGCACCTCTCGCTTATGGCCGTCATCGCCTTTCGCATCCAGTTTCAGGTAGGTAAGTTTACCCCGTGGTCCGTGAGGAAGAAGAGATCACGCCTGTTTTGCTTACTCTTGATTCCCAGCGACTAGCCCGGTTACTGATAACCTCTGTTAGAGGGAGAAAGGAATGCACCCAATCCCTGGTGAAGCCCCGACCGTTTTCCTTTCTAGTGTCCCTCGTACTCCTCCCTGCCGTCTGTGTCGCCCTTACTCCGCGTCTACCGTTTATGAGTTTACACCTGGGTTACGGTGACTGCTTCGGAGAATCGCATGCCTTTCTACCTCCCTCGCTGCGACCTCTCCTACACCTCCCAGGGCTCTTGGGTTATGCCCTTGCCCTCTTCCGAGCCGTCCGTGGCACCCGCTGTCAACCCCGTACGGCCAAGCTCCTAAGACTGACACTCCAGGCCCTCCGTAATTTGGCTTCAGTTTCACTTTCTAGACGTTTCAAGAAAGAACGGGGTCTAAATATCTGTGCACCTCTGCTCCGTTTCATATCTACCCACGAGGTTAATTTTTTTGTTTCTTCCAGTCCACCTATTTTGCACCTCCGTCTCTGCGAAGACTTCACTGAGAATCCAAGCGATTTCTGGATCCCTTCTCTCCCCTGAAGCTGTAAACAGTTTAACAAGACAGGTGCGGAACTGCCGTAAGGTAATCTACATCTTGTCTCCCTCTCTGGTATCTAACCTCCCTGCGAATGGGGGTACGTCTCCGTGTCCTGTGCGGTTTTCAGCACAGTACTCTCTACACGTAGTGGATATTTGATTTGGTAAGTGACCGAATAAGTGAATGAGTCACCAAGATAAGGGTATTGTCTCATTCTTTCTCGCTTTTTCCACTTCCAAGTTTCTTTAGTTAGTTTCCTCAGACAAAAGGTTTCTTTGTAGCTACACAGTGGCCAGGTCCAGAGAATGTTGCAGATAGCTGCTGAAAACATCCCTCCTCCACTTGAGAATGGCTTGCTCTCCCTCTCAAGCGGAGAGAGCTGGGATTCGATATTTAATTAAGCGCCTCTGTTCACTTGGCATTTAGAGGCACTAGGGGGCGTTAGTGCTCTACACCCGGTGAAATGCCTGTTTCGTTTGTGATTTTCCTTTGTGAAAAACAACTATGCACAGAGTGTTTTGTGCCAATTTTCCATCCTTTTAGATTGACGGAAAGCATTTTACCTACGTAGAAACAGAAAACGAATAGAAAGAGCGTCGCATTGCGTTTAATGAAAGCTTAGGGCGGTCTCGGTGGTACGTTAGTGAAGTTATCTGGGGACACCTTAGCCACGTACATTGTGTTGGAGAGGCACCGAGAATTCATTCAGGAGTTCTCAAAGTTCGAGGACACGGTTGCCTTACACGTAGGCACGGTGGCAGCCGTGGACATGGCAGTGATTTGGAGAATGTTGTACTAGTCGGCTCTCGCTGTGATAATGCTTTGCAACAAATCTCCCCAAAACTCACTTACATAAAGAAGAATCTAGTTTTCTCGGACCTGTGGGCTAGCTGCAGCGGCTCTCTTGTAGACCTCTCGATGGCGGGTGTTGTTCCATGCCGTGGGTCAGTTTGAGGTCTGTCCCGCACACCTTACCGTGGAGCCCAACTGTGAGGCTGCAGGTCCCTGTCCTCTCGCAGAGTTCACTGAAACGTAAGAGGTGAGCCCAACCACACAAGGCCACGTAAGGCCTCTGCGACTCATTGAAGGCAATCGTGTCTTCCCTTGGCCTCCTGGGAACCCCCTGGCCCCAGGATGCAGCTTCGGTAGCCCAGGGCAACCGGCGGAGGGGGGCGGGCGGGGCTGCAGGAGGGTGGAACGCTGAGGTCACAGAGGGTGTGGGTGTGGCCACCTCTGCTGTGACTGAACCAAGGGCGTGGGTGGGGGACTGGGGGTCCAGGGCAGGGCCCTCAGAGCCCGGTAGGCCCAGGGGGGCGGCGCAAGCACCTAGGCCCAGGCCGAAGAGCGCCTTCTTGGTCTGCGCGGCAGGCCGGCCTCTCGCCTTGCCACTCAGGCCGCCCTCCCTCTTGAAGTGTGTGTGGCACGCGTCCGCGGAGTACACCTCGCTGCACAGGTAGCCGTGGGACTGGGCGTCGTAGCTTCCTGCGAGGCGGCCGGAGGTCCCGCAGGCGGGTGGGTCCCTGGGACAGACGCGCGGAGCGGCTCCTGCCCGGCCCCCCTGAGAACCGTCGCCGTTCCGTAAGGCGGGGCGCCTGCTTCAGAATGTAAATCACGTGTCCGCTCTATGGATACGCTGTTTAGTTTACCAGGCAAGACTTTCTTGGTGAAAGAAGCAGCGTTGGCTTGCATCGTCGAGCAGGCTTGTCATCTGGCTGTGCACTGGTACTCTCTCTCTGGGTGTGCTAGTCCGCAGGGCAGGGCATCCCCTGGGCAGGGTGGAGCGTGATCTCTGCGGCCTCGTCTTGCAGCTCCTTCCTTTCATTCTCAATCATCCTGCCCACAGTGGCCTCCTCTCAGGCCTGCATACTTACAACGGCGCATTGCCCGTGCTGCCCCTCTGCAGGAAGTGTCCCTCTGTTTAGTTTGCAGCTGACTGATGCCGCCTCACCCTTCTCATGTCTTCTCAGGTGTCACTTGGTCAAGAAAGCGTCCCCTTACCTACTCAACTCATCTCGTCTCCCTACCGTAGCTCACGTGACACCACGCACCTCTCGCTTATGGCCGTCATCGCCTTTCGCATCCAGTTTCAGGTAGGTAAGTTTACCCCGTGGTCCGTGAGGAAGAAGAGATCACGCCTGTTTTGCTTACTCTTGATTCCCAGCGACTAGCCCGGTTACTGATAACCTCTGTTAGAGGGAGAAAGGAATGCACCCAATCCCTGGTGAAGCCCCGACCGTTTTCCTTTCTAGTGTCCCTCGTACTCCTCCCTGCCGTCTGTGTCGCCCTTACTCCGCGTCTACCGTTTATGAGTTTACACCTGGGTTACGGTGACTGCTTCGGAGAATCGCATGCCTTTCTACCTCCCTCGCTGCGACCTCTCCTACACCTCCCAGGGCTCTTGGGTTATGCCCTTGCCCTCTTCCGAGCCGTCCGTAGCACCCGCTGTCAACCCCGTACGGCCAAGCTCCTAAGACTGACACTCCAGGCCCTCCGTAATTTGGCTTCAGTTTCACTTTCTAGACGTTTCAAGAAAGAACGGGGTCTAAATATCTGGGCACCTCTGCTCCGTTTCATATCTACCCACGAGGTTAATTTTTTTGTTTCTTCCAGTCCACCTATTTTGCACCTCCGTCTCTGCGAAGACTTCACTGAGAATCCAAGCGATTTCTGGATCCCTTCTCTCCCCTGAAGCTGTAAACAGTTTAACAAGACAGGTGCGGAACTGCCGTAAGGTAATCTACATCTTGTCTCCCTCTCTGGTATCTAACCTCCCGGCGAATGGGGGTACGTCTCCGTGTTCTGTGCGGTTTTCAGCACAGTACTCTCTACACGTAGTGGATATTTGATTTGGTAAGTGACCGAATAAGTGAATGAGTCACCAAGATAAGGGTATTGTCTCATTCTTTCTCGCTTTTTCCACTTCCAAGTTTCTTTAGTTAGTTTCCTCAGACAAAAGGTTTCTTTGTAGCTACACAGTGGCCAGGTCCAGAGAATGTTGCAGATAGCTGCTGAAAACATCCCTCCTCCACTTGAGAATGGCTTGCTCTCCCTCTCAAGCGGAGAGAGCTGGGATTCGATATTTAATTAAGCGCCTCTGTTCACTTGGCATTTAGAGGCACTAGGGGGCGTTAGTGCTCTACACCCGGTGAAATGCCTGTTTCGTTTGTGATTTTCCTTTGTGAAAAACAACTATGCACAGAGTGTTTTGTGCCAATTTTCCATCCTTTTAGATTGACGGAAAGCATTTTACCTACGTAGAAACAGAAAACGAATAGAAAGAGCGTCGCATTGCGTTTAATGAAAGCTTAGGGCGGTCTCGGTGGTACGTTAGTGAAGTTATCTGGGGACACCTTAGCCACGTACATTGTGTTGGAGAGGCACCGAGAATTCATTCAGGAGTTCTCAAAGTTCGAGGACACAGTTGCCTTACACGTAGGCACGGTGGCAGCCGTGGACATGGCAGTGATTTGGAGAATGTTGTACTAGTCGGCTCTCGCTGTGATAATGCTTTGCAACAAATCTCCCCAAAACTCACTTACATAAAGAAGAATCTAGTTTTCTCGGACCTGTGGGCTAGCTGCAGCGGCTCTCTTGTAGACCTCTCGATGGCGGGTGTTGCTCCATGCCGTGGGTCAGTTTGAGGTCTGTCCCGCACACCTTACCGTGGAGCCCAACTGTGAGGCTGCAGCTCCCTGTCCTCTCGCAGAGTTCACTGAAACGTAAGAGGTGAGCCCAACCACACAAGGCCACGTAAGGCCTCTGCGACTCATTGAAGGCCATCGTGTCTTCCCTTGGCCTCCTGGGAACCCCCTGGCCCCAGGATGCAGCTTCGGTAGCCCAGGGCAACCGGCGGAGGGGGGCGGGCGGGGCTGCAGGAGGGTGGAACGCTGAGGTCACAGAGGGTGTGGGTGTGGCCACCTCTGCTGTGACTGAACCAAGGGCGTGGGTGGGGGACTGGGGGTCCAGGGCAGGGCCCTCAGAGCCCGGTAGGCCCAGGGGGGCGGCGCAAGCACCTAGGCCCAGGCCGAAGAGCGCCTTCTTGGTCTGCGCGGCAGGCCGGCCTCTCGCCTTGCCACTCAGGCCGCCCTCCCTCTTGAAGTGTGTGTGGCACGCGTCCGCGGAGTACACCTCGCTGCACAGGTAGCCGTGGGACTGGGCGTCGTAGCTTCCTGCGAGGCGGCCGGAGGTCCCGCAGGCGGGTGGGTCCCTGGGACAGACGCGCGGAGCGGCTCCTGCCCGGCCCCCCTGAGAACCGTCGCCGTTCCGTAAGGCGGGGCGCCTGCTTCAGAATGTAAATCACGTGTCCGCTCTATGGATACGCTGTTTAGTTTACCAGGCAAGACTTTCTTGGTGAAAGAAGCAGCGTTGGCTTGCATCCTCGAGCAGGCTTGTCATCTGGCTGTGCACTGGTACTCTCTCTCTGGGTGTGCTAGTCCGCAGGGCAGGGCATCCCCTGGGCAGGGTGGAGCGTGATCTCTGCGGCCTCGTCTTGCAGCTCCTTCCTTTCATTCTCAATCATCCTGCCCACAGTGGCCTCCTCTCAGGCCTGCATACTTACAACGGCGCATTGCCCGTGCTGCCCCTCTGCAGGAAGTGTCCCTCTGTTTAGTTTGCAGCTGACTGATGCCGCCTCACCCTTCTCATGTCTTCTCAGGTGTCACTTGGTCAAGAAAGCGTCCCCTTACCTACTCAACTCATCTCGTCTCCCTACCGTAGCTCACGTGACACCACGCACCTCTCGCTTATGGCCGTCATCGCCTTTCGCATCCAGTTTCAGGTAGGTAAGTTTACCCCGTGGCCCGTGAGGAAGAAGAGATCACGCCTGTTTTGCTTACTCTTGATTCCCAGCGACTAGCCCGGTTACTGATAACCTCTGTTAGAGGGAGAAAGGAATGCACCCAATCCCTGGTGAAGCCCCGACCGTTTTCCTTTCTAGTGTCCCTCGTACTCCTCCCTGCCGTCTGTGTCGCCCTTACTCCGCGTCTACCGTTTATGAGTTTACACCTGGGTTACGGTGACTGCTTCGGAGAATCGCATGCCTTTCTACCTCCCTCGCTGCGACCTCTCCTACACCTCCCAGGGCTCTTGGGTTATGCCCTTGCCCTCTTCCGAGCCGTCCGTGGCACCCGCTGTCAACCCCGTACGGCCAAGCTCCTAAGACTGACACTCCAGGCCCTCCGTAATTTGGCTTCAGTTTCACTTTCTAGACGTTTCAAGAAAGAACGGGGTCTAAATATCTGTGCACCTCTGCTCCGTTTCATATCTACCCACGAGGTTAATTTTTTTGTTTCTTCCAGTCCACCTATTTTGCACCTCCGTCTCTGCGAAGACTTCACTGAGAATCCAAGCGATTTCTGGATCCCTTCTCTCCCCTGAAGCTGTAAACAGTTTAACAAGACAGGTGCGGAACTGCCGTAAGGTAATCTACATCTTGTCTCCCTCTCTGGTATCTAACCTCCCTGCGAATGGGGGTACGTCTCCGTGTTCTGTGCGGTTTTCAGCACAGTACTCTCTACACGTAGTGGATATTTGATTTGGTAAGTGACCGAATAAGTGAATGAGTCACCAAGATAAGGGTATTGTCTCATTCTTTCTCGCTTTTTCCACTTCCAAGTTTCTTTAGTTAGTTTCCTCAGACAAAAGGTTTCTTTGTAGCTACACAGTGGCCAGGTCCAGAGAATGTTGCAGATAGCTGCTGAAAACATCCCTCCTCCACTTGAGAATGGCTTGCTCTCCCTCTCAAGCGGAGAGAGCTGGGATTCGATATTTAATTAAGCGCCTCTGTTCACTTGGCATTTAGAGGCACTAGGGGGCGTTAGTGCTCTACACCCGGTGAAATGCCTGTTTCGTTTGTGATTTTCCTTTGTGAAAAACAACTATGCACAGAGTGTTTTGTGCCAATTTTCCATCCTTTTAGATTGACGGAAAGCATTTTACCTACGTAGAAACAGAAAACGAATAGAAAGAGCGTTGCATTGCGTTTAATGAAAGCTTAGGGCGGTCTCGGTGGTACGTTAGTGAAGTTATCTGGGGACACCTTAGCCACGTACATTGTGTTGGAGAGGCACCGAGAATTCATTCAGGAGTTCTCAAAGTTCGAGGACACGGTTGCCTTACACGTAGGCACGGTGGCAGCCGTGGACATGGCATTGATTTGGAGAATGTTGTACTTGTCGGCTCTCGCTGTGATAATGCTTTGCAACAAATCTCCCCAAAACTCACTTACATAAAGAAGAATCTAGTTTTCTCGGACCTGTGGGCTAGCTGCAGCGGCTCTCTTGTAGACCTCTCGATGGCGGGTGTTGCTCCATGCCGTGGGTCAGTTTGAGGTCTGTCCCGCACACCTTACCGTGGAGCCCAACTGTGAGGCTGCAGCTCCCTGTCCTCTCGCAGAGTTCACTGAAACGTAAGAGGTGAGCCCAACCACACAAGGCCACGTAAGGCCTCTGCGACTCATTGAAGGCCATCGTGTCTTCCCTTGGCCTCCTGGGAACCCCCTGGCCCCAGGATGCAGCTTCGGTAGCCCAGGGCAACCGGCGGAGGGGGGCGGGCGGGGCTGCAGGAGGGTGGAACGCTGAGGTCACAGAGGGTGTGGGTGTGTTCACCTCTGCTGTGACTGAACCAAGGGCGTGGGTGGGGGCCTGGGGGTCCAGGGCAGGGCCCTCAGAGCCCGGTAGGCCCAGGGGGGCGGCGCAAGCACCTAGGCCCAGGCCGAAGAGCGCCTTCTTGGTCTGCGCGGCAGGCCGGCCTCTCGCCTTGCCACTCAGGCCGCCCTCCCTCTTGAAGTGTGTGTGGCACGCGTCCGCGGATTACACCTCGCTGCACAGGTAGCCGTGGGACTGGGCGTCGTAGCTTCCTGCGAGGCGGCCGGAGGTCCCGCAGGCGGGTGGGTCCCTGGGACAGACGCGCGGAGCGGCTCCTGCCCGGCCCCCCTGAGAACCGTCGCCGTTCCGTAAGGCGGGGCGCCTGCTTCAGAATGTAAATCACGTGTCCGCTCTATGGATACGCTGTTTAGTTTACCAGGCAAGACTTTCTTGGTGAAAGAAGCAGCGTTGGCTTGCATCGTCGAGCAGGCTTGTCATCTGGCTGTGCACTGGTACTCTCTCTCTGGGTGTGCTAGTCCGCAGGGCAGGGCATCCCCTGGGCAGGGTGGAGCGTGATCTCTGCGGCCTCGTCTTGCAGCTCCTTCCTTTCATTCTCAATCATCCTGCCCACAGTGGCCTCCTCTCAGGCCTGCATACTTACAATGGCGCATTGCCCGTGCTGCCCCTCTGCAGGAAGTGTCCCTCTGTTTAGTTTGCAGCTGACTGATGCCGCCTCACCCTTCTCATGTCTTCTCAGGTGTCACTTGGTCAAGAAAGCGTCCCCTTACCTACTCAACTCATCTCGTCTCCCTACCGTAGCTCACGTGACACCACGCACCTCTCGCTTATGGCCGTCATCGCCTTTCGCATCCAGTTTCAGGTAGGTAAGTTTACCCCGTGGTCCGTGAGGAAGAAGAGATCACGCCTGTTTTGCTTACTCTTGATTCCCAGCGACTAGCCCGGTTACTGATAACCTCTGTTAGAGGGAGAAAGGAATGCACCCAATCCCTGGTGAAGCCCCGACCGTTTTCCTTTCTAGTGTCCCTCGTACTCCTCCCTGCCGTCTGTGTCGCCCTTACTCCGCGTCTACCGTTTATGAGTTTACACCTGGGTTACGGTGACTGCTTCGGAGAATCGCATGCCTTTCTACCTCCCTCGCTGCGACCTCTCCTACACCTCCCAGGGCTCTTGGGTTATGCCCTTGCCCTCTTCCGAGCCGTCCGTGGCACCCGCTGTCAACCCCGTACGGCCAAGCTCCTAAGACTGACACTCCAGGCCCTCCGTAATTTGGCTTCAGTTTCACTTTCTAGACGTTTCAAGAAAGAACGGGGTCTAAATATCTGTGCACCTCTGCTCCATTTCATATCTGCCCACGAGGTTAATTTTTTTGTTTCTTCCAGTCCACCTATTTTGCACCTCCGTCTCTGCGAAGACTTCACTGAGAATCCAAGCGATTTCTGGATCCCTTCTCTCCCCTGAAGCTGTAAACAGTTTAACAAGACAGGTGCGGAACTGCCGTAAGGTAATCTACATCTTGTCTCCCTCTCTGGTATCTAACCTCCCTGCGAATGGGGGTACGTCTCCGTGTCCTGTGCGGTTTTCAGCACAGTACTCTCTACACGTAGTGGATATTTGATTTGGTAAGTGACCGAATAAGTGAATGAGTCACCAAGATAAGGGTATTGTCTCATTCTTTCTCGCTTTTTCCACTTCCAAGTTTCTTTAGTTAGTTTCCTCAGACAAAAGGTTTCTTTGTAGCTACACAGTGGCCAGGTCCAGAGAATGTTGCAGATAGCTGCTGAAAACATCCCTCCTCCACTTGAGAATGGCTTGCTCTCCCTCTCAAGCGGAGAGAGCTGGGATTCGATATTTAATTAAGCGCCTCTGTTCACTTGGCATTTAGAGGCACTAGGGGGCGTTAGTGCTCTACACCCGGTGAAATGCCTGTTTCGTTTGTGATTTTCCTTTGTGAAAAACAACTATGCACAGAGTGTTTTGTGCCAATTTTCCATCCTTTTAGATTGACGGAAAGCATTTTACCTACGTAGAAACAGAAAACGAATAGAAAGAGCGTCGCATTGCGTTTAATGAAAGCTTAGGGCGGTCTCGGTGGTACGTTAGTGAAGTTATCTGGGGACACCTTAGCCACGTACATTGTGTTGGAGAGGCACCGAGAATTCATTCAGGAGTTCTCAAAGTTCGAGGACACGGTTGCCTTACACGTAGGCACGGTGGCAGCCGTGGACATGGCAGTGATTTGGAGAATGTTGTACTAGTCGGCTCTCGCTGTGATAATGCTTTGCAACAAATCTCCCCAAAACTCACTTACATAAAGAAGAATCTAGTTTTCTCGGACCTGTGGGCTAGCTGCAGCGGCTCTCTTGTAGACCTCTCGATGGCGGGTGTTGCTCCATGCCGTGGGTCAGTTTGAGGTCTGTCCCGCACACCTTACCGTGGAGCCCAACTGTGAGGCTGCAGCTCCCTGTCCTCTCGCAGAGTTCACTGAAACGTAAGAGGTGAGCCCAACCACACAAGGCCACGTAAGGCCTCTGCGACTCATTGAAGGCCATCGTGTCTTCCCTTGGCCTCCTGGGAACCCCCTGGCCCCAGGATGCAGCTTCGGTAGCCCAGGGCAACCGGCGGAGGGGGGCGGGCGGGGCTGCAGGAGGGTGGAACGCTGAGGTCACAGAGGGTGTGGGTGTGGTCACCTCTGCTGTGACTGAACCAAGGGCGTGGGTGGGGGGCTGGGGGTCCAGGGCAGGGCCCTCAGAGCCCGGTAGGCCCAGGGGGGCGGCGCAAGCACCTAGGCCCAGGCCGAAGAGCGCCTTCTTGGTCTGCGCGGCAGGCCGGCCTCTCGCCTTGCCACTCAGGCCGCCCTCCCTCTTGAAGTGTGTGTGGCACGCGTCCGCGGAGTACACCTCGCTGCACAGGTAGCCGTGGGACTGGGCGTCGTAGCTTCCTGCGAGGCGGCCGGAGGTCCCGCAGGCGGGTGGGTCCCTGGGACAGACGCGCGGAGCGGCTCCTGCCCGGCCCCCCTGAGAACCGTCGCCGTTCCGTAAGGCGGGGCGCCTGCTTCAGAATGTAAATCACGTGTCCGCTCTATGGATACGCTGTTTAGTTTACCAGGCAAGACTTTCTTGGTGAAAGAAGCAGCGTTGGCTTGCATCGTCGAGCAGGCTTGTCATCTGGCTGTGCACTGGTACTCTCTCTCTGGGTGTGCTAGTCCGCAGGGCAGGGCATCCCCTGGGCAGGGTGGAGCGTGATCTCTGCGGCCTCGTCTTGCAGCTCCTTCCTTTCATTCTCAATCATCCTGCCCACAGTGGCCTCCTCTCAGGCCTGCATACTTACAACGGCGCATTGCCCGTGCTGCCCCTCTGCAGGAAGTGTCCCTCTGTTTAGTTTGCAGCTGACTGATGCCGCCTCACCCTTCTCATGTCTTCTCAGGTGTCACTTGGTCAAGAAAGCGTCCCCTTACCTACTCAACTCATCTCGTCTCCCTACCGTAGCTCACGTGACACCACGCACCTCTCGCTTATGGCCGTCATCGCCTTTCGCATCCAGTTTCAGGTAGGTAAGTTTACCCCGTGGTCCGTGAGGAAGAAGAGATCACGCCTGTTTTGCTTACTCTTGATTCCCAGCGACTAGCCCGGTTACTGATAACCTCTGTTAGAGGGAGAAAGGAATGCACCCAATCCCTGGTGAAGCCCCGACCGTTTTCCTTTCTAGTGTCCCTCGTACTCCTCCCTGCCGTCTGTGTCGCCCTTACTCCGCGTCTACCGTTTATGAGTTTACACCTGGGTTACGGTGACTGCTTCGGAGAATCGCATGCCTTTCTACCTCCCTCGCTGCGACCTCTCCTACACCTCCCAGGGCTCTTGGGTTATGCCCTTGCCCTCTTCCGAGCCGTCCGTAGCACCCGCTGTCAACCCCGTACGGCCAAGCTCCTAAGACTGACACTCCAGGCCCTCCGTAATTTGGCTTCAGTTTCACTTTCTAGACGTTTCAAGAAAGAACGGGGTCTAAATATCTGGGCACCTCTGCTCCGTTTCATATCTACCCACGAGGTTAAGTTTTTTGTTTCTTCCAGTCCACCTATTTTGCACCTCCGTCTCTGCGAAGACTTCACTGAGAATCCAAGCGATTTCTGGATCCCTTCTCTCCCCTGAAGCTGTAAACAGTTTAACAAGACAGGTGCGGAACTGCCGTAAGGTAATCTACATCTTGTCTCCCTCTCTGGTATCTAACCTCCCGGCGAATGGGGGTACGTCTCCGTGTTCTGTGCGGTTTTCAGCACAGTACTCTCTACACGTAGTGGATATTTGATTTGGTAAGTGACCGAATAAGTGAATGAGTCACCAAGATAAGGGTATTGTCTCATTCTTTCTCGCTTTTTCCACTTCCAAGTTTCTTTAGTTAGTTTCCTCAGACAAAAGGTTTCTTTGTAGCTACACAGTGGCCAGGTCCAGAGAATGTTGCAGATAGCTGCTGAAAACATCCCTCCTCCACTTGAGAATGGCTTGCTCTCCCTCTCAAGCGGAGAGAGCTGGGATTCGATATTTAATTAAGCGCCTCTGTTCACTTGGCATTTAGAGGCACTAGGGGGCGTTAGTGCTCTACACCCGGTGAAATGCCTGTTTCGTTTGTGATTTTCCTTTGTGAAAAACAACTATGCACAGAGTGTTTTGTGCCAATTTTCCATCCTTTTAGATTGACGGAAAGCATTTTACCTACGTAGAAACAGAAAACGAATAGAAAGAGCGTCGCATTGCGCTTACTGAAAGCTTAGGGCGGTCTCGGTGGTACGTTAGTGAAGTTATCTGGGGACACCTTAGCCACGTACATTGTGTTGGAGAGGCACCGAGAATTCATTCAGGAGTTCTCAAAGTTCGAGGACACAGTTGCCTTACACGTAGGCACGGTGGCAGCCGTGGACATGGCAGTGATTTGGAGAATGTTGTACTAGTCGGCTCTCGCTGTGATAATGCTTTGCAACAAATCTCCCCAAAACTCACTTACATAAAGAAGAATCTAGTTTTCTCGGACCTGTGGGCTAGCTGCAGCGGCTCTCTTGTAGACCTCTCGATGGCGGGTGTTGCTCCATGCCGTGGGTCAGTTTGAGGTCTGTCCCGCACACCTTACCGTGGAGCCCAACTGTGAGGCTGCAGGTCCCTGTCCTCTCGCAGAGTTCACTGAAACGTAAGAGGTGAGCCCAACCACACAAGGCCACGTAAGGCCTCTGCGACTCATTGAAGGCCATCGTGTCTTCCCTTGGCCTCCTGGGAACCCCCTGGCCCCAGGATGCAGCTTCGGTAGCCCAGGGCAACCGGCGGAGGGGGGCGGGCGGGGCTGCAGGAGGGTGGAACGCTGAGGTCACAGAGGGTGTGGGTGTGGTCACCTCTGCTGTGACTGAACCAAGGGCGTGGGTGGGGGGCTGGGGGTCCAGGGCAGGGCCCTCAGAGCCCGGTAGGCCCAGGGGGGCGGCGCAAGCACCTAGGCCCAGGCCGAAGAGCGCCTTCTTGGTCTGCGCGGCAGGCCGGCCTCTCGCCTTGCCACTCAGGCCGCCCTCCCTCTTGAAGTGTGTGTGGCACGCGTCCGCGGAGTACACCTCGCTGCACAGGTAGCCGTGGGACTGGGCGTCGTAGCTTCCTGCGAGGCGGCCGGAGGTCCCGCAGGCGGGTGGGTCCCTGGGACAGACGCGCGGAGCGGCTCCTGCCCGGCCCCCCTGAGAACCGTCGCCGTTCCGTAAGGCGGGGCGCCTGCTTCAGAATGTAAATCACGTGTCCGCTCTATGGATACGCTGTTTAGTTTACCAGGCAAGACTTTCTTGGTGAAAGAAGCAGCGTTGGCTTGCATCGTCGAGCAGGCTTGTCATCTGGCTGTGCACTGGTACTCTCTCTCTGGGTGTGCTAGTCCGCAGGGCAGGGCATCCCCTGGGCAGGGTGGAGCGTGATCTCTGCGGCCTCGTCTTGCAGCTCCTTCCTTTCATTCTCAATCATCCTGCCCACAGTGGCCTCCTCTCAGGCCTGCATACTTACAATGGCGCATTGCCCGTGCTGCCCCTCTGCAGGAAGTGTCCCTCTGTTTAGTTTGCAGCTGACTGATGCCGCCTCACCCTTCTCATGTCTTCTCAGGTGTCACTTGGTCAAGAAAGCGTCCCCTTACCTACTCAACTCATCTCGTCTCCCTACCGTAGCTCACGTGACACCACGCACCTCTCGCTTATGGCCGTCATCGCCTTTCGCATCCAGTTTCAGGTAGGTAAGTTTACCCCGTGGTCCGTGAGGAAGAAGAGATCACGCCTGTTTTGCTTACTCTTGATTCCCAGCGACTAGCCCGGTTACTGATAACCTCTGTTAGAGGGAGAAAGGAATGCACCCAATCCCTGGTGAAGCCCCGACCGTTTTCCTTTCTAGTGTCCCTCGTACTCCTCCCTGCCGTCTGTGTCGCCCTTACTCCGCGTCTACCGTTTATGAGTTTACACCTGGGTTACGGTGACTGCTTCGGAGAATCGCATGCCTTTCTACCTCCCTCGCTGCGACCTCTCCTACACCTCCCAGGGCTCTTGGGTTATGCCCTTGCCCTCTTCCGAGCCGTCCGTGGCACCCGCTGTCAACCCCGTACGGCCAAGCTCCTAAGACTGACACTCCAGGCCCTCCGTAATTTGGCTTCAGTTTCACTTTCTAGACGTTTCAAGAAAGAACGGGGTCTAAATATCTGGGCACCTCTGCTCCGTTTCATATCTACCCACGAGGTTAATTTTTTTGTTTCTTCCAGTCCACCTATTTTGCACCTCCGTCTCTGCGAAGACTTCACTGAGAATCCAAGCGATTTCTGGATCCCTTCTCTCCCCTGAAGCTGTAAACAGTTTAACAAGACAGGTGCGGAACTGCCGTAAGGTAATCTACATCTTGTCTCCCTCTCTGGTATCTAACCTCCCTGCGAATGGGGGTACGTCTCCGTGTCCTGTGCGGTTTTCAGCACAGTACTCTCTACACGTAGTGGATATTTGATTTGGTAAGTGACCGAATAAGTGAATGAGTCACCAAGATAAGGGTATTGTCTCATTCTTTCTCGCTTTTTCCACTTCCAAGTTTCTTTAGTTAGTTTCCTCAGACAAAAGGTTTCTTTGTAGCTACACAGTGGCCAGGTCCAGAGAATGTTGCAGATAGCTGCTGAAAACATCCCTCCTCCACTTGAGAATGGCTTGCTCTCCCTCTCAAGCGGAGAGAGCTGGGATTCGATATTTAATTAAGCGCCTCTGTTCACTTGGCATTTAGAGGCACTAGGGGGCGTTAGTGCTCTACACCCGGTGAAATGCCTGTTTCGTTTGTGATTTTCCTTTGTGAAAAACAACTATGCACAGAGTGTTTTGTGCCAATTTTCCATCCTTTTAGATTGACGGAAAGCATTTTACCTACGTAGAAACAGAAAACGAATAGAAAGAGCGTCGCATTGCGTTTAATGAAAGCTTAGGGCGGTCTCGGTGGTACGTTAGTGAAGTTATCTGGGGACACCTTAGCCACGTACATTGTGTTGGAGAGGCACCAAGAATTCATTCAGGAGTTCTCAAAGTTCGAGGACACGGTTGCCTTACACGTAGGCACGGTGGCAGCCGTGGACATGGCAGTGATTTGGAGAATGTTGTACTAGTCGGCTCTCGCTGTGATAATGCTTTGCAACAAATCTCCCCAAAACTCACTTACATAAAGAAGAATCTAGTTTTCTCGGACCTGTGGGCTAGCTGCAGCGGCTCTCTTGTAGACCTCTCGATGGCGGGTGTTGTTCCATGCCGTGGGTCAGTTTGAGGTCTGTCCCGCACACCTTACCGTGGAGCCCAACTGTGAGGCTGCAGGTCCCTGTCCTCTCGCAGAGTTCACTGAAACGTAAGAGGTGAGCCCAACCACACAAGGCCACGTAAGGCCTCTGCGACTCATTGAAGGCAATCGTGTCTTCCCTTGGCCTCCTGGGAACCCCCTGGCCCCAGGATGCAGCTTCGGTAGCCCAGGGCAACCGGCGGAGGGGGGCGGGCGGGGCTGCAGGAGGGTGGAACGCTGAGGTCACAGAGGGTGTGGGTGTGGCCACCTCTGCTGTGACTGAACCAAGGGCGTGGGTGGGGGACTGGGGGTCCAGGGCAGGGCCCTCAGAGCCCGGTAGGCCCAGGGGGGCGGCGCAAGCACCTAGGCCCAGGCCGAAGAGCGCCTTCTTGGTCTGCGCGGCAGGCCGGCCTCTCGCCTTGCCACTCAGGCCGCCCTCCCTCTTGAAGTGTGTGTGGCACGCGTCCGCGGAGTACACCTCGCTGCACAGGTAGCCGTGGGACTGGGCGTCGTAGCTTCCTGCGAGGCGGCCGGAGGTCCCGCAGGCGGGTGGGTCCCTGGGACAGACGCGCGGAGCGGCTCCTGCCCGGCCCCCCTGAGAACCGTCGCCGTTCCGTAAGGCGGGGCGCCTGCTTCAGAATGTAAATCACGTGTCCGCTCTATGGATACGCTGTTTAGTTTACCAGGCAAGACTTTCTTGGTGAAAGAAGCAGCGTTGGCTTGCATCCTCGAGCAGGCTTGTCATCTGGCTGTGCACTGGTACTCTCTCTCTGGGTGTGCTAGTCCGCAGGGCAGGGCATCCCCTGGGCAGGGTGGAGCGTGATCTCTGCGGCCTCGTCTTGCAGCTCCTTCCTTTCATTCTCAATCATCCTGCCCACAGTGGCCTCCTCTCAGGCCTGCATACTTACAACGGCGCATTGCCCGTGCTGCCCCTCTGCAGGAAGTGTCCCTCTGTTTAGTTTGCAGCTGACTGATGCCGCCTCACCCTTCTCATGTCTTCTCAGGTGTCACTTGGTCAAGAAAGCGTCCCCTTACCTACTCAACTCATCTCGTCTCCCTACCGTAGCTCACGTGACACCACGCACCTCTCGCTTATGGCCGTCATCGCCTTTCGCATCCAGTTTCAGGTAGGTAAGTTTACCCCGTGGTCCGTGAGGAAGAAGAGATCACGCCTGTTTTGCTTACTCTTGATTCCCAGCGACTAGCCCGGTTACTGATAACCTCTGTTAGAGGGAGAAAGGAATGCACCCAATCCCTGGTGAAGCCCCAACCGTTTTCCTTTCTAGTGTCCCTCGTACTCCTCCCTGCCGTCTGTGTCGCCCTTACTCCGCGTCTACCGTTTATGAGTTTACACCTGGGTTACGGTGACTGCTTCGGAGAATCGCATGCCTTTCTACCTCCCTCGCTGCGACCTCTCCTACACCTCCCAGGGCTCTTGGGTTATGCCCTTGCCCTCTTCCGAGCCGTCCGTGGCACCCGCTGTCAACCCCGTACGGCCAAGCTCCTAAGACTGACACTCCAGGCCCTCCGTAATTTGGCTTCAGTTTCACTTTCTAGACGTTTCAAGAAAGAACGGGGTCTAAATATCTGTGCACCTCTGCTCCGTTTCATATCTACCCACGAGGTTAATTTTTTTGTTTCTTCCAGTCCACCTATTTTGCACCTCCGTCTCTGCGAAGACTTCACTGAGAATCCAAGCGATTTCTGGATCCCTTCTCTCCCCTGAAGCTGTAAACAGTTTAACAAGACAGGTGCGGAACTGCCGTAAGGTAATCTACATCTTGTCTCCCTCTCTGGTATCTAACCTCCCTGCGAATGGGGGTACGTCTCCGTGTCCTGTGCGGTTTTCAGCACAGTACTCTCTACACGTAGTGGATATTTGATTTGGTAAGTGACCGAATAAGTGAATGAGTCACCAAGATAAGGGTATTGTCTCATTCTTTCTCGCTTTTTCCACTTCCAAGTTTCTTTAGTTAGTTTCCTCAGACAAAAGGTTTCTTTGTAGCTACACAGTGGCCAGGTCCAGAGAATGTTGCAGATAGCTGCTGAAAACATCCCTCCTCCACTTGAGAATGGCTTGCTCTCCCTCTCAAGCGGAGAGAGCTGGGATTCGATATTTAATTAAGCGCCTCTGTTCACTTGGCATTTAGAGGCACTAGGGGGCGTTAGTGCTCTACACCCGGTGAAATGCCTGTTTCGTTTGTGATTTTCCTTTGTGAAAAACAACTATGCACAGAGTGTTTTGTGCCAATTTTCCATCCTTTTAGATTGACGGAAAGCATTTTACCTACGTAGAAACAGAAAACGAATAGAAAGAGCGTCGCATTGCGTTTAATGAAAGCTTAGGGCGGTCTCGGTGGTACGTTAGTGAAGTTATCTGGGGACACCTTAGCCACGTACATTGTGTTGGAGAGGCACCGAGAATTCATTCAGGAGTTCTCAAAGTTCGAGGACACGGTTGCCTTACACGTAGGCACGGTGGCAGCCGTGGACATGGCAGTGATTTGGAGAATGTTGTACTAGTCGGCTCTCGCTGTGATAATGCTTTGCAACAAATCTCCCCAAAACTCACTTACATAAAGAAGAATCTAGTTTTCTCGGACCTGTGGGCTAGCTGCAGCGGCTCTCTTGTAGACCTCTCGATGGCGGGTGTTGTTCCATGCCGTGGGTCAGTTTGAGGTCTGTCCCGCACACCTTACCGTGGAGCCCAACTGTGAGGCTGCAGGTCCCTGTCCTCTCGCAGAGTTCACTGAAACGTAAGAGGTGAGCCCAACCACACAAGGCCACGTAAGGCCTCTGCGACTCATTGAAGGCAATCGTGTCTTCCCTTGGCCTCCTGGGAACCCCCTGGCCCCAGGATGCAGCTTCGGTAGCCCAGGGCAACCGGCGGAGGGGGGCGGGCGGGGCTGCAGGAGGGTGGAACGCTGAGGTCACAGAGGGTGTGGGTGTGGCCACCTCTGCTGTGACTGAACCAAGGGCGTGGGTGGGGGACTGGGGGTCCAGGGCAGGGCCCTCAGAGCCCGGTAGGCCCAGGGGGGCGGCGCAAGCACCTAGGCCCAGGCCGAAGAGCGCCTTCTTGGTCTGCGCGGCAGGCCGGCCTCTCGCCTTGCCACTCAGGCCGCCCTCCCTCTTGAAGTGTGTGTGGCACGCGTCCGCGGAGTACACCTCGCTGCACAGGTAGCCGTGGGACTGGGCGTCGTAGCTTCCTGCGAGGCGGCCGGAGGTCCCGCAGGCGGGTGGGTCCCTGGGACAGACGCGCGGAGCGGCTCCTGCCCGGCCCCCCTGAGAACCGTCGCCGTTCCGTAAGGCGGGGCGCCTGCTTCAGAATGTAAATCACGTGTCCGCTCTATGGATACGCTGTTTAGTTTACCAGGCAAGACTTTCTTGGTGAAAGAAGCAGCGTTGGCTTGCATCGTCGAGCAGGCTTCTCATCTGGCTGTGCACTGGTACTCTCTCTCTGGGTGTGCTAGTCCGCAGGGCAGGGCATCCCCTGGGCAGGGTGGAGCGTGATCTCTGCGGCCTCGTCTTGCAGCTCCTTCCTTTCATTCTCAATCATCCTGCCCACAGTGGCCTCCTCTCAGGCCTGCATACTTACAACGGCGCATTGCCCGTGCTGCCCCTCTGCAGGAAGTGTCCCTCTGTTTAGTTTGCAGCTGACTGATGCCGCCTCACCCTTCTCATCTCTTCTCAGGTGTCACTTGGTCAAGAAAGCGTCCCCTTACCTACTCAACTCATCTCGTCTCCCTACCGTAGCTCACGTGACACCACGCACCTCTCGCTTATGGCCGTCATCGCCTTTCGCATCCAGTTTCAGGTAGGTAAGTTTACCCCGTGGTCCGTGAGGAAGAAGAGATCACGCCTGTTTTGCTTACTCTTGATTCCCAGCGACTAGCCCGGTTACTGATAACCTCTGTTAGAGGGAGAAAGGAATGCACCCAATCCCTGGTGAAGCCCCGACCGTTTTCCTTTCTAGTGTCCCTCGTACTCCTCCCTGCCGTCTGTGTCGCCCTTACTCCGCGTCTACCGTTTATGAGTTTACACCTGGGTTACGGTGACTGCTTCGGAGAATCGCATGCCTTTCTACCTCCCTCGCTGCGACCTCTCCTACACCTCCCAGGGCTCTTGGGTTATGCCCTTGCCCTCTTCCGAGCCGTCCGTAGCACCCGCTGTCAACCCCGTACGGCCAAGCTCCTAAGACTGACACTCCAGGCCCTCCGTAATTTGGCTTCAGTTTCACTTTCTAGACGTTTCAAGAAAGAACGGGGTCTAAATATCTGGGCACCTCTGCTCCGTTTCATATCTACCCACGAGGTTAATTTTTTTGTTTCTTCCAGTCCACCTATTTTGCACCTCCGTCTCTGCGAAGACTTCACTGAGAATCCAAGCGATTTCTGGATCCCTTCTCTCCCCTGAAGCTGTAAACAGTTTAACAAGACAGGTGCGGAACTGCCGTAAGGTAATCTACATCTTGTCTCCCTCTCTGGTATCTAACCTCCCGGCGAATGGGGGTACGTCTCCGTGTTCTGTGCGGTTTTCAGCACAGTACTCTCTACACGTAGTGGATATTTGATTTGGTAAGTGACCGAATAAGTGAATGAGTCACCAAGATAAGGGTATTGTCTCATTCTTTCTCGCTTTTTCCACTTCCAAGTTTCTTTAGTTAGTTTCCTCAGACAAAAGGTTTCTTTGTAGCTACACAGTGGCCAGGTCCAGAGAATGTTGCAGATAGCTGCTGAAAACATCCCTCCTCCACTTGAGAATGGCTTGCTCTCCCTCTCAAGCGGAGAGAGCTGGGATTCGATATTTAATTAAGCGCCTCTGTTCACTTGGCATTTAGAGGCACTAGGGGGCGTTAGTGCTCTACACCCGGTGAAATGCCTGTTTCGTTTGTGATTTTCCTTTGTGAAAAACAACTATGCACAGAGTGTTTTGTGCCAATTTTCCATCCTTTTAGATTGACGGAAAGCATTTTACCTACGTAGAAACAGAAAACGAATAGAAAGAGCGTCGCATTGCGTTTAATGAAAGCTTAGGGCGGTCTCGGTGGTACGTTAGTGAAGTTATCTGGGGACACCTTAGCCACGTACATTGTGTTGGAGAGGCACCGAGAATTCATTCAGGAGTTCTCAAAGTTCGAGGACACAGTTGCCTTACACGTAGGCACGGTGGCAGCCGTGGACATGGCAGTGATTTGGAGAATGTTGTACTAGTCGGCTCTCGCTGTGATAATGCTTTGCAACAAATCTCCCCAAAACTCACTTACATAAAGAAGAATCTAGTTTTCTCGGACCTGTGGGCTAGCTGCAGCGGCTCTCTTGTAGACCTCTCGATGGCGGGTGTTGCTCCATGCCGTGGGTCAGTTTGAGGTCTGTCCCGCACACCTTACCGTGGAGCCCAACTGTGAGGCTGCAGCTCCCTGTCCTCTCGCAGAGTTCACTGAAACGTAAGAGGTGAGCCCAACCACACAAGGCCACGTAAGGCCTCTGCGACTCATTGAAGGCCATCGTGTCTTCCCTTGGCCTCCTGGGAACCCCCTGGCCCCAGGATGCAGCTTCGGTAGCCCAGGGCAACCGGCGGAGGGGGGCGGGCGGGGCTGCAGGAGGGTGGAACGCTGAGGTCACAGAGGGTGTGGGTGTGGCCACCTCTGCTGTGACTGAACCAAGGGCGTGGGTGGGGGACTGGGGGTCCAGGGCAGGGCCCTCAGAGCCCGGTAGGCCCAGGGGGGCGGCGCAAGCACCTAGGCCCAGGCCGAAGAGCGCCTTCTTGGTCTGCGCGGCAGGCCGGCCTCTCGCCTTGCCACTCAGGCCGCCCTCCCTCTTGAAGTGTGTGTGGCACGCGTCCGCGGAGTACACCTCGCTGCACAGGTAGCCGTGGGACTGGGCGTCGTAGCTTCCTGCGAGGCGGCCGGAGGTCCCGCAGGCGGGTGGGTCCCTGGGACAGACGCGCGGAGCGGCTCCTGCCCGGCCCCCCTGAGAACCGTCGCCGTTCCGTAAGGCGGGGCGCCTGCTTCAGAATGTAAATCACGTGTCCGCTCTATGGATACGCTGTTTAGTTTACCAGGCAAGACTTTCTTGGTGAAAGAAGCAGCGTTGGCTTGCATCCTCGAGCAGGCTTGTCATCTGGCTGTGCACTGGTACTCTCTCTCTGGGTGTGCTAGTCCGCAGGGCAGGGCATCCCCTGGGCAGGGTGGAGCGTGATCTCTGCGGCCTCGTCTTGCAGCTCCTTCCTTTCATTCTCAATCATCCTGCCCACAGTGGCCTCCTCTCAGGCCTGCATACTTACAATGGCGCATTGCCCGTGCTGCCCCTCTGCAGGAAGTGTCCCTCTGTTTAGTTTGCAGCTGACTGATGCCGCCTCACCCTTCTCATGTCTTCTCAGGTGTCACTTGGTCAAGAAAGCGTCCCCTTACCTACTCAACTCATCTCGTCTCCCTACCGTAGCTCACGTGACACCACGCACCTCTCGCTTATGGCCGTCATCGCCTTTCGCATCCAGTTTCAGGTAGGTAAGTTTACCCCCTGGTCCGTGAGGAAGAAGAGATCACGCCTGTTTTGCTTACTCTTGATTCCCAGCGACTAGCCCGGTTACTGATAACCTCTGTTAGAGGGAGAAAGGAATGCACCCAATCCCTGGTGAAGCCCCGACCGTTTTCCTTTCTAGTGTCCCTCGTACTCCTCCCTGCCGTCTGTGTCGCCCTTACTCCGCGTCTACCGTTTATGAGTTTACACCTGGGTTACGGTGACTGCTTCGGAGAATCGCATGCCTTTCTACCTCCCTCGCTGCGACCTCTCCTACACCTCCCAGGGCTCTTGGGTTATGCCCTTGCCCTCTTCCGAGCCGTCCGTGGCACCCGCTGTCAACCCCGTACGGCCAAGCTCCTAAGACTGACACTCCAGGCCCTCCGTAATTTGGCTTCAGTTTCACTTTCTAGACGTTTCAAGAAAGAACGGGGTCTAAATATCTGTGCACCTCTGCTCCGTTTCATATCTACCCACGAGGTTAATTTTTTTGTTTCTTCCAGTCCACCTATTTTGCACCTCCGTCTCTGCGAAGACTTCACTGAGAATCCAAGCGATTTCTGGATCCCTTCTCTCCCCTGAAGCTGTAAACAGTTTAACAAGACAGGTGCGGAACTGCCGTAAGGTAATCTACATCTTGTCTCCCTCTCTGGTATCTAACCTCCCTGCGAATGGGGGTACGTCTCCGTGTCCTGTGCGGTTTTCAGCACAGTACTCTCTACACGTAGTGGATATTTGATTTGGTAAGTGACCGAATAAGTGAATGAGTCACCAAGATAAGGGTATTGTCTCATTCTTTCTCGCTTTTTCCACTTCCAAGTTTCTTTAGTTAGTTTCCTCAGACAAAAGGTTTCTTTGTAGCTACACAGTGGCCAGGTCCAGAGAATGTTGCAGATAGCTGCTGAAAACATCCCTCCTCCACTTGAGAATGGCTTGCTCTCCCTCTCAAGCGGAGAGAGCTGGGATTCGATATTTAATTAAGCGCCTCTGTTCACTTGGCATTTAGAGGCACTAGGGGGCGTTAGTGCTCTACACCCGGTGAAATGCCTGTTTCGTTTGTGATTTTCCTTTGTGAAAAACAACTATGCACAGAGTGTTTTGTGCCAATTTTCCATCCTTTTAGATTGACGGAAAGCATTTTACCTACGTAGAAACAGAAAACGAATAGAAAGAGCGTCGCATTGCGTTTAATGAAAGCTTAGGGCGGTCTCGGTGGTACGTTAGTGAAGTTATCTGGGGACACCTTAGCCACGTACATTGTGTTGGAGAGGCACCGAGAATTCATTCAGGAGTTCTCAAAGTTCGAGGACACGGTTGCCTTACACGTAGGCACGGTGGCAGCCGTGGACATGGCAGTGATTTGGAGAATGTTGTACTAGTCGGCTCTCGCTGTGATAATGCTTTGCAACAAATCTCCCCAAAACTCACTTACATAAAGAAGAATCTAGTTTTCTCGGACCTGTGGGCTAGCTGCAGCGGCTCTCTTGTAGACCTCTCGATGGCGGGTGTTGTTCCATGCCGTGGGTCAGTTTGAGGTCTGTCCCGCACACCTTACCGTGGAGCCCAACTGTGAGGCTGCAGGTCCCTGTCCTCTCGCAGAGTTCACTGAAACGTAAGAGGTGAGCCCAACCACACAAGGCCACGTAAGGCCTCTGCGACTCATTGAAGGCCATCGTGTCTTCCCTTGGCCTCCTGGGAACCCCCTGGCCCCAGGATGCAGCTTCGGTAGCCCAGGGCAACCGGCGGAGGGGGGCGGGCGGGGCTGCAGGAGGGTGGAACGCGGAGGTCACAGAGGGTGTGGGTGTGGCCACCTCTACTGTGACTGAACCAAGGGCGTGGGTGGGGGGCTGGGGGTCCAGGGCAGGGCCCTCAGAGCCCGGTAGGCCCAGGGGGGTGGCGCAAGCACCTAGGCCCAGGCCGAAGAGCGCCTTCTTGGTCTGCGTGGCACGCCGGCCTCTCGCCTTGCCACTCAGGCCGCCCTGCCACTTGAAGTGTGTGTGGCACGCGTCCGCGGAGTACACCTCGCTGCACAGGTAGCCGTGGGACTGGGCGTCGTAGCTTCCTGCGAGGCGGCCGGAGGTCCCGCAGGCGGGTGGGTCCCTGGGACAGACGTGCGGAGCGGCTCCATCCCGGCCCCACTGAGAACCGTCGCCGTTCCGTAAGGCGGGGCGCCTGCTGCAGAATGTAAATCACGTGTCCGTTCTATGGATACGCTGTTTAGTTTACCAGGCAAGACTTTCTTGGTGAAAGAAGCAGCGTTGGCTTGCATCGTCGAGCAGGCTTGTCATCTGGCTGTGCACTGGTACTCTCTCTCTGGGTGTGCTAGTCCGCAGGGCAGGGCATCCCCTGGGCAGGGTGGAGCGTGATCTCTGCGGCCTCGTCTTGCAGCTCCTTCCTTTCATTCTCAATCATCCTGCCCACAGTGGCCTCCTCTCAGGCCTGCATACTTACAACGGCGCATTGCCCGTGCTGCCCCTCTGCAGGAAGTGTCCCTCTGTTTAGTTTGCAGCTGACTGATGCCGCCTCACCCTTCTCATGTCTTCTCAGGTGTCACTTGGTCAAGAAAGCGTCCCCTTACCTACTCAACTCATCTCGTCTCCCTACCGTAGCTCACGTGACACCACGCACCTCTCGCTTATGGCCGTCATCGCCTTTCGCATCCAGTTTCAGGTAGGTAAGTTTACCCCGTGGCCCGTGAGGAAGAAGAGATCACGCCTGTTTTGCTTACTCTTGATTCCCAGCGACTAGCCCGGTTACTGATAACCTCTGTTAGAGGGAGAAAGGAATGCACCCAATCCCTGGTGAAGCCCCGACCGTTTTCCTTTCTAGTGTCCCTCGTACTCCTCCCTGCCGTCTGTGTCGCCCTTACTCCGCGTCTACCGTTTATGAGTTTACACCTGGGTTACGGTGACTGCTTCGGAGAATCGCATGCCTTTCTACCTCCCTCGCTGCGACCTCTCCTACACCTCCCAGGGCTCTTGGGTTATGCCCTTGCCCTCTTCCGAGCCGTCCGTGGCACCCGCTGTCAACCCCGTACGGCCAAGCTCCTAAGACTGACACTCCAGGCCCTCCGTAATTTGGCTTCAGTTTCACTTTCTAGACGTTTCAAGAAAGAACGGGGTCTAAATATCTGTGCACCTCTGCTCCGTTTCATATCTACCCACGAGGTTAATTTTTTTGTTTCTTCCAGTCCACCTATTTTGCACCTCCGTCTCTGCGAAGACTTCACTGAGAATCCAAGCGATTTCTGGATCCCTTCTCTCCCCTGAAGCTGTAAACAGTTTAACAAGACAGGTGCGGAACTGCCGTAAGGTAATCTACATCTTGTCTCCCTCTCTGGTATCTAACCTCCCTGCGAATGGGGGTACGTCTCCGTGTTCTGTGCGGTTTTCAGCACAGTACTCTCTACACGTAGTGGATATTTGATTTGGTAAGTGACCGAATAAGTGAATGAGTCACCAAGATAAGGGTATTGTCTCATTCTTTCTCGCTTTTTCCACTTCCAAGTTTCTTTAGTTAGTTTCCTCAGACAAAAGGTTTCTTTGTAGCTACACAGTGGCCAGGTCCAGAGAATGTTGCAGATAGCTGCTGAAAACATCCCTCCTCCACTTGAGAATGGCTTGCTCTCCCTCTCAAGCGGAGAGAGCTGGGATTCGATATTTAATTAAGCGCCTCTGTTCACTTGGCATTTAGAGGCACTAGGGGGCGTTAGTGCTCTACACCCGGTGAAATGCCTGTTTCGTTTGTGATTTTCCTTTGTGAAAAACAACTATGCACAGAGTGTTTTGTGCCAATTTTCCATCCTTTTAGATTGACGGAAAGCATTTTACCTACGTAGAAACAGAAAACGAATAGAAAGAGCGTCGCATTGCGCTTACTGAAAGCTTAGGGCGGTCTCGGTGGTACGTTAGTGAAGTTATCTGGGGACACCTTAGCCACGTACATTGTGTTGGAGAGGCACCGAGAATTCATTCAGGAGTTCTCAAAGTTCGAGGACACGGTTGCCTTACACGTAGGCACGGTGGCAGCCGTGGACATGGCAGTGATTTGGAGAATGTTGTACTAGTCGGCTCTCGCTGTGATAATGCTTTGCAACAAATCTCCCCAAAACTCACTTACATAAAGAAGAATCTAGTTTTCTCGGACCTGTGGGCTAGCTGCAGCGGCTCTCTTGTAGACCTCTCGATGGCGGGTGTTGCTCCATGCCGTGGGTCAGTTTGAGGTCTGTCCCGCACACCTTACCGTGGAGCCCAACTGTGAGGCTGCAGGTCCCTGTCCTCTCGCAGAGTTCACTGAAACGTAAGAGGTGAGCCCAACCACACAAGGCCACGTAAGGCCTCTGCGACTCATTGAAGGCCATCGTGTCTTCCCTTGGCCTCCTGGGAACCCCCTGGCCCCAGGATGCAGCTTCGGTAGCCCAGGGCAACCGGCGGAGGGGGGCGGGCGGGGCTGCAGGAGGGTGGAACGCTGAGGTCACAGAGGGTGTGGGTGTGGCCACCTCTGCTGTGACTGAACCAAGGGCGTGGGTGGGGGGCTGGGGGTCCAGGGCAGGGCCCTCAGAGCCCGGTAGGCCCAGGGAGGCGGCGCAAGCACCTAGGCCCAGGCCGAAGAGCGCCTTCTTGGTCTGCGCGGCAGGCCGGCCTCTCGCCTTGCCACTCAGGCCGCCCTCCCTCTTGAAGTGTGTGTGGCACGCGTCCGCGGAGTACACCTCGCTGCACAGGTAGCCGTGGGACTGGGCGTCGTAGCTTCCTGCGAGGCGGCCGGAGGTCCCGCAGGCGGGTGGGTCCCTGGGACAGACGCGCGGAGCGGCTCCTGCCCGGCCCCCCTGAGAACCGTCGCCGTTCCGTAAGGCGGGGCGCCTGCTTCAGAATGTAAATCACGTGTCCGCTCTATGGATACGCTGTTTAGTTTACCAGGCAAGACTTTCTTGGTGAAAGAAGCAGCGTTGGCTTGCATCCTCGAGCAGGCTTGTCATCTGGCTGTGCACTGGTACTCTCTCTCTGGGTGTGCTAGTCCGCAGGGCAGGGCATCCCCTGGGCAGGGTGGAGCGTGATCTCTGCGGCCTCGTCTTGCAGCTCCTTCCTTTCATTCTCAATCATCCTGCCCACAGTGGCCTCCTCTCAGGCCTGCATACTTACAACGGCGCATTGCCCGTGCTGCCCCTCTGCAGGAAGTGTCCCTCTGTTTAGTTTGCAGCTGACTGATGCCGCCTCACCCTTCTCATGTCTTCTCAGGTGTCACTTGGTCAAGAAAGCGTCCCCTTACCTACTCAACTCATCTCGTCTCCCTACCGTAGCTCACGTGACACCACGCACCTCTCGCTTATGGCCGTCATCGCCTTTCGCATCCAGTTTCAGGTAGGTAAGTTTACCCCGTGGTCCGTGAGGAAGAAGAGATCACGCCTGTTTTGCTTACTCTTGATTCCCAGCGACTAGCCCGGTTACTGATAACCTCTGTTAGAGGGAGAAAGGAATGCACCCAATCCCTGGTGAAGCCCCGACCGTTTTCCTTTCTAGTGTCCCTCGTACTCCTCCCTGCCGTCTGTGTCGCCCTTACTCCGCGTCTACCGTTTATGAGTTTACACCTGGGTTACGGTGACTGCTTCGGAGAATCGCATGCCTTTCTACCTCCCTCGCTGCGACCTCTCCTACACCTCCCAGGGCTCTTGGGTTATGCCCTTGCCCTCTTCCGAGCCGTCCGTGGCACCCGCTGTCAACCCCGTACGGCCAAGCTCCTAAGACTGACACTCCAGGCCCTCCGTAATTTGGCTTCAGTTTCACTTTCTAGACGTTTCAAGAAAGAACGGGGTCTAAATATCTGTGCACCTCTGCTCCGTTTCATATCTACCCACGAGGTTAATTTTTTTGTTTCTTCCAGTCCACCTATTTTGCACCTCCGTCTCTGCGAAGACTTCACTGAGAATCCAAGCGATTTCTGGATCCCTTCTCTCCCCTGAAGCTGTAAACAGTTTAACAAGACAGGTGCGGAACTGCCGTAAGGTAATCTACATCTTGTCTCCCTCTCTGGTATCTAACCTCCCGGCGAATGGGGGTACGTCTCCGTGTCCTGTGCGGTTTTCAGCACAGTACTCTCTACACGTAGTGGATATTTGATTTGGTAAGTGACCGAATAAGTGAATGAGTCACCAAGATAAGGGTATTGTCTCATTCTTTCTCGCTTTTTCCACTTCCAAGTTTCTTTAGTTAGTTTCCTCAGACAAAAGGTTTCTTTGTAGCTACACAGTGGCCAGGTCCAGAGAATGTTGCAGATAGCTGCTGAAAACATCCCTCCTCCACTTGAGAATGGCTTGCTCTCCCTCTCAAGCGGAGAGAGCTGGGATTCGATATTTAATTAAGCGCCTCTGTTCACTTGGCATTTAGAGGCACTAGGGGGCGTTAGTGCTCTACACCCGGTGAAATGCCTGTTTCGTTTGTGATTTTCCTTTGTGAAAAACAACTATGCACAGAGTGTTTTGTGCCAATTTTCCATCCTTTTAGATTGACGGAAAGCATTTTACCTACGTAGAAACAGAAAACGAATAGAAAGAGCGTCGCATTGCGTTTAATGAAAGCTTAGGGCGGTCTCGGTGGTACGTTAGTGAAGTTATCTGGGGACACCTTAGCCACGTACATTGTGTTGGAGAGGCACCGAGAATTCATTCAGGAGTTCTCAAAGTTCGAGGACACAGTTGCCTTACACGTAGGCACGGTGGCAGCCGTGGACATGGCAGTGATTTGGAGAATGTTGTACTCGTCGGCTCTTGCTGTGATAATGCTTTGCAACAAATCTCCCCAAAACTCACTTACATAAAGAAGAATCTAGTTTTCTCGGACCTGTGGGCTAGCTGCAGCGGCTCTCTTGTAGACCTCTCGATGGCGGGTGTTGCTCCATGCCGTGGGTCAGTTTGAGGTCTGTCCCGCACACCTTACCGTGGAGCCCAACTGTGAGGCTGCAGGTCCCTGTCCTCTAGCAGAGTTCACTGAAACGTAAGAGGTGAGCCCAACCACACAAGGCCACGTAAGGCCTCTGCGACTCATTGAAGGCCATCGTGTCTTCCCTTGGCCTCCTGGGAACCCCCTGGCCCCAGGATGCAGCTTCGGTAGCCCAGGGCAACCGGCGGAGGGGGGCGGGCGGGGCTGCAGGAGGGTGGAACGCTGAGGTCACAGAGGGTGTGGGTGTGGCCACCTCTGCTGTGACTGAACCAAGGGCGTGGGTGGGGGGCTGGGGGTCCAGGGCAGGGCCCTCAGAGCCCGGTAGGCCCAGGGGGGCGGCGCAAGCACCTAGGCCCAGGCCGAAGAGCGCCTTCTTGGTCTGCGCGGCAGGCCGGCCTCTCGCCTTGCCACTCAGGCCGCCCTCCCTCTTGAAGTGTGTGTGGCACGCGTCCACGGAGTACACCTCGCTGCACAGGTAGCCGTGGGACTGGTCGTCGTAGCTTCCTGCGAGGCGGCCGGAGGTCCCGCAGGCGGGTGGGTCCCTGGGACAGACGCGCGGAGCGGCTCCTGCCCGGCCCCCCTGAGAACCGTCGCCGTTCCGTAAGGCGGGGCGCCTGCTTCAGAATGTAAATCACGTGTCCGCTCTATGGATACGCTGTTTAGTTTACCAGGCAAGACTTTCTTGGTGAAAGAAGCAGCGTTGGCTTGCATCGTCGAGCAGGCTTGTCATCTGGCTGTGCACTGGTACTCTCTCTCTGGGTGTGCTAGTCCGCAGGGCAGGGCATCCCCTGGGCAGGGTGGAGCGTGATCTCTGCGGCCTCGTCTTGCAGCTCCTTCCTTTCATTCTCAATCATCCTGCCCACAGTGGCCTCCTCTCAGGCCTGCATACTTACAACGGCGCATTGCCCGTGCTGCCCCTCTGCAGGAAGTGTCCCTCTGTTTAGTTTGCAGCTGACTGATGCCGCCTCACCCTTCTCATGTCTTCTCAGGTGTCACTTGGTCAAGAAAGCGTCCCCTTACCTACTCAACTCATCTCGTCTCCCTACCGTAGCTCACGTGACACCACGCACCTCTCGCTTATGGCCGTCATCGCCTTTCGCATCCAGTTTCAGGTAGGTAAGTTTACCCTGTGGTCCGTGAGGAAGAAGAGATCACGCCTGTTTTGCTTACTCTTGATTCCCAGCGACTAGCCCGGTTACTGATAACCTCTGTTAGAGGGAGAAAGGAATGCACCCAATCCCTGGTGAAGCCCCGACCGTTTTCCTTTCTAGTGTCCCTCGTACTCCTCCCTGCCGTCTGTGTCGCCCTTACTCCGCGTCTACCGTTTATGAGTTTACACCTGGGTTACGGTGACTGCTTCGGAGAATCGCATGCCTTTCTACCTCCCTCGCTGCGACCTCTCCTACACCTCCCAGGGCTCTTGGGTTATGCCCTTGCCCTCTTCCGAGCCGTCCGTGGCACCCGCTGTCAACCCCGTACGGCCAAGCTCCTAAGACTGACACTCCAGGCCCTCCGTAATTTGGCTTCAGTTTCACTTTCTAGACGTTTCAAGAAAGAACGGGGTCTAAATATCTGTGCACCTCTGCTCCGTTTCATATCTACCCACGAGGTTAATTTTTTTGTTTCTTCCAGTCCACCTATTTTGCACCTCCGTCTCTGCGAAGACTTCACTGAGAATCCAAGCGATTTCTGGATCCCTTCTCTCCCCTGAAGCTGTAAACAGTTTAACAAGACAGGTGCGGAACTGCCGTAAGGTAATCTACATCTTGTCTCCCTCTCTGGTATCTAACCTCCCTGCGAATGGGGGTACGTCTCCGTGTTCTGTGCGGTTTTCAGCACAGTACTCTCTACACGTAGTGGATATTTGATTTGGTAAGTGACCGAATAAGTGAATGAGTCACCAAGATAAGGGTATTGTCTCATTCTTTCTCGCTTTTTCCACTTCCAAGTTTCTTTAGTTAGTTTCCTCAGACAAAAGGTTTCTTTGTAGCTACACAGTGGCCAGGTCCAGAGAATGTTGCAGATAGCTGCTGAAAACATCCCTCCTCCACTTGAGAATGGCTTGCTCTCCCTCTCAAGCGGAGAGAGCTGGGATTCGATATTTAATTAAGCGCCTCTGTTCACTTGGCATTTAGAGGCACTAGGGGGCGTTAGTGCTCTACACCCGGTGAAATGCCTGTTTCGTTTGTGATTTTCCTTTGTGAAAAACAACTATGCACAGAGTGTTTTGTGCCAATTTTCCATCCTTTTAGATTGACGGAAAGCATTTTACCTACGTAGAAACAGAAAACGAATAGAAAGAGCGTCGCATTGCGCTTACTGAAAGCTTAGGGCGGTCTCGGTGGTACGTTAGTGAAGTTATCTGGGGACACCTTAGCCACGTACATTGTGTTGGAGAGGCACCGAGAATTCATTCAGGAGTTCTCAAAGTTCGAGGACACGGTTGCCTTACACGTAGGCACGGTGGCAGCCGTGGACATGGCAGTGATTTGGAGAATGTTGTACTAGTCGGCTCTCGCTGTGATAATGCTTTGCAACAAATCTCCCCAAAACTCACTTACATAAAGAAGAATCTAGTTTTCTCGGACCTGTGGGCTAGCTGCAGCGGCTCTCTTGTAGACCTCTCGATGGCGGGTGTTGCTCCATGCCGTGGGTCAGTTTGAGGTCTGTCCCGCACACCTTACCGTGGAGCCCAACTGTGAGGCTGCAGGTCCCTGTCCTCTCGCAGAGTTCACTGAAACGTAAGAGGTGAGCCCAACCACACAAGGCCACGTAAGGCCTCTGCGACTCATTGAAGGCCATCGTGTCTTCCCTTGGCCTCCTGGGAACCCCCTGGCCCCAGGATGCAGCTTCGGTAGCCCAGGGCAACCGGCGGAGGGGGGCGGGCGGGGCTGCAGGAGGGTGGAACGCTGAGGTCACAGAGGGTGTGGGTGTGGCCACCTCTGCTGTGACTGAACCAAGGGCGTGGGTGGGGGGCTGGGGGTCCAGGGCAGGGCCCTCAGAGCCCGGTAGGCCCAGGGGGGCGGCGCAAGCACCTAGGCCCAGGCCGAAGAGCGCCTTCTTGGTCTGCGCGGCAGGCCGGCCTCTCGCCTTGCCACTCAGGCCGCCCTCCCTCTTGAAGTGTGTGTGGCACGCGTCCGCGGAGTACACCTCGCTGCACAGGTAGCCGTGGGACTGGGCGTCGTAGCTTCCTGCGAGGCGGCCGGAGGTCCCGCAGGCGGGTGGGTCCCTGGGACAGACGCGCGGAGCGGCTCCTGCCCGGCCCCCCTGAGAACCGTCGCCGTTCCGTAAGGCGGGGCGCCTGCTTCAGAATGTAAATCACGTGTCCGCTCTATGGATACGCTGTTTAGTTTACCAGGCAAGACTTTCTTGGTGAAAGAAGCAGCGTTGGCTTGCATCCTCGAGCAGGCTTGTCATCTGGCTGTGCACTGGTACTCTCTCTCTGGGTGTGCTAGTCCGCAGGGCAGGGCATCCCCTGGGCAGGGTGGAGCGTGATCTCTGCGGCCTCGTCTTGCAGCTCCTTCCTTTCATTCTCAATCATCCTGCCCACAGTGGCCTCCTCTCAGGCCTGCATACTTACAACGGCGCATTGCCCGTGCTGCCCCTCTGCAGGAAGTGTCCCTCTGTTTACTTTGCAGCTGACTGATGCCGCCTCACCCTTCTCATGTCTTCTCAGGTGTCACTTGGTCAAGAAAGCGTCCCCTTACCTACTCAACTCATCTCGTCTCCCTACCGTAGCTCACGTGACACCACGCACCTCTCGCTTATGGCCGTCATCGCCTTTCGCATCCAGTTTCAGGTAGGTAAGTTTACCCCGTGGTCCGTGAGGAAGAAGAGATCACGCCTGTTTTGCTTACTCTTGATTCCCAGCGACTAGCCCGGTTACTGATAACCTCTGTTAGAGGGAGAAAGGAATGCACCCAATCCCTGGTGAAGCCCCGACCGTTTTCCTTTCTAGTGTCCCTCGTACTCCTCCCTGCCGTCTGTGTCGCCCTTACTCCGCGTCTACCGTTTATGAGTTTACACCTGGGTTACGGTGACTGCTTCGGAGAATCGCATGCCTTTCTACCTCCCTCGCTGCGACCTCTCCTACACCTCCCAGGGCTCTTGGGTTATGCCCTTGCCCTCTTCCGAGCCGTCCGTGGCACCCGCTGTCAACCCCGTACGGCCAAGCTCCTAAGACTGACACTCCAGGCCCTCCGTAATTTGGCTTCAGTTTCACTTTCTAGACGTTTCAAGAAAGAACGGGGTCTAAATATCTGTGCACCTCTGCTCCGTTTCATATCTACCCACGAGGTTAATTTTTTTGTTTCTTCCAGTCCACCTATTTTGCACCTCCGTCTCTGCGAAGACTTCACTGAGAATCCAAGCGATTTCTGGATCCCTTCTCTCCCCTGAAGCTGTAAACAGTTTAACAAGACAGGTGCGGAACTGCCGTAAGGTAATCTACATCTTGTCTCCCTCTCTGGTATCTAACCTCCCGGCGAATGGGGGTACGTCTCCGTGTTCTGTGCGGTTTTCAGCACAGTACTCTCTACACGTAGTGGATATTTGATTTGGTAAGTGACCGAATAAGTGAATGAGTCACCAAGATAAGGGTATTGTCTCATTCTTTCTCGCTTTTTCCACTTCCAAGTTTCTTTAGTTAGTTTCCTCAGACAAAAGGTTTCTTTGTAGCTACACAGTGGCCAGGTCCAGAGAATGTTGCAGATAGCTGCTGAAAACATCCCTCCTCCACTTGAGAATGGCTTGCTCTCCCTCTCAAGCGGAGAGAGCTGGGATTCGATATTTAATTAAGCGCCTCTGTTCACTTGGCATTTAGAGGCACTAGGGGGCGTTAGTGCTCTACACCCGGTGAAATGCCTGTTTCGTTTGTGATTTTCCTTTGTGAAAAACAACTATGCACAGAGTGTTTTGTGCCAATTTTCCATCCTTTTAGATTGACGGAAAGCATTTTACCTACGTAGAAACAGAAAACGAATAGAAAGAGCGTCGCATTGCGTTTAATGAAAGCTTAGGGCGGTCTCGGTGGTACGTTAGTGAAGTTATCTGGGGACACCTTAGCCACGTACATTGTGTTGGAGAGGCACCGAGAATTCATTCAGGAGTTCTCAAAGTTCGAGGACACGGTTGCCTTACACGTAGGCACGGTGGCAGCCGTGGACATGGCAGTGATTTGGAGAATGTTGTACTAGTCGGCTCTCGCTGTGATAATGCTTTGCAACAAATCTCCCCAAAACTCACTTACATAAAGAAGAATCTAGTTTTCTCGGACCTGTGGGCTAGCTGCAGCGGCTCTCTTGTAGACCTCTCGATGGCGGGTGTTGTTCCATGCCGTGGGTCAGTTTGAGGTCTGTCCCGCACACCTTACCGTGGAGCCCAACTGTGAGGCTGCAGGTCCCTGTCCTCTCGCAGAGTTCACTGAAACGTAAGAGGTGAGCCCAACCACACAAGGCCACGTAAGGCCTCTGCGACTCATTGAAGGCCATCGTGTCTTCCCTTGGCCTCCTGGGAACCCCCTGGCCCCAGGATGCAGCTTCGGTAGCCCAGGGCAACCGGCGGAGGGGGGCGGGCGGGGCTGCAGGAGGGTGGAACGCGGAGGTCACAGAGGGTGTGGGTGTGGCCACCTCTACTGTGACTGAACCAAGGGCGTGGGTGGGGGGCTGGGGGTCCAGGGCAGGGCCCTCAGAGCCCGGTAGGCCCAGGGGGGTGGCGCAAGCACCTAGGCCCAGGCCGAAGAGCGCCTTCTTGGTCTGCGTGGCACGCCGGCCTCTCGCCTTGCCACTCAGGCCGCCCTGCCACTTGAAGTGTGTGTGGCACGCGTCCGCGGAGTACACCTCGCTGCACAGGTAGCCGTGGGACTGGGCGTCGTAGCTTCCTGCGAGGCGGCCGGAGGTCCCGCAGGCGGGTGGGTCCCTGGGACAGACGTGCGGAGCGGCTCCATCCCGGCCCCACTGAGAACCGTCGCCGTTCCGTAAGGCGGGGCGCCTGCTGCAGAATGTAAATCACGTGTCCGTTCTATGGATACGCTGTTTAGTTTACCAGGCAAGACTTTCTTGGTGAAAGAAGCAGCGTTGGCTTGCATCGTCGAGCAGGCTTGTCATCTGGCTGTGCACTGGTACTCTCTCTCTGGGTGTGCTAGTCCGCAGGGCAGGGCATCCCCTGGGCAGGGTGGAGCGTGATCTCTGCGGCCTCGTCTTGCAGCTCCTTCCTTTCATTCTCAATCATCCTGCCCACAGTGGCCTCCTCTCAGGCCTGCATACTTACAACGGCGCATTGCCCGTGCTGCCCCTCTGCAGGAAGTGTCCCTCTGTTTAGTTTGCAGCTGACTGATGCCGCCTCACCCTTCTCATGTCTTCTCAGGTGTCACTTGGTCAAGAAAGCGTCCCCTTACCTACTCAACTCATCTCGTCTCCCTACCGTAGCTCACGTGACACCACGCACCTCTCGCTTATGGCCGTCATCGCCTTTCGCATCCAGTTTCAGGTAGGTAAGTTTACCCCGTGGCCCGTGAGGAAGAAGAGATCACGCCTGTTTTGCTTACTCTTGATTCCCAGCGACTAGCCCGGTTACTGATAACCTCTGTTAGAGGGAGAAAGGAATGCACCCAATCCCTGGTGAAGCCCCGACCGTTTTCCTTTCTAGTGTCCCTCGTACTCCTCCCTGCCGTCTGTGTCGCCCTTACTCCGCGTCTACCGTTTATGAGTTTACACCTGGGTTACGGTGACTGCTTCGGAGAATCGCATGCCTTTCTACCTCCCTCGCTGCGACCTCTCCTACACCTCCCAGGGCTCTTGGGTTATGCCCTTGCCCTCTTCCGAGCCGTCCGTGGCACCCGCTGTCAACCCCGTACGGCCAAGCTCCTAAGACTGACACTCCAGGCCCTCCGTAATTTGGCTTCAGTTTCACTTTCTAGACGTTTCAAGAAAGAACGGGGTCTAAATATCTGTGCACCTCTGCTCCGTTTCATATCTACCCACGAGGTTAATTTTTTTGTTTCTTCCAGTCCACCTATTTTGCACCTCCGTCTCTGCGAAGACTTCACTGAGAATCCAAGCGATTTCTGGATCCCTTCTCTCCCCTGAAGCTGTAAACAGTTTAACAAGACAGGTGCGGAACTGCCGTAAGGTAATCTACATCTTGTCTCCCTCTCTGGTATCTAACCTCCCTGCGAATGGGGGTACGTCTCCGTGTTCTGTGCGGTTTTCAGCACAGTACTCTCTACACGTAGTGGATATTTGATTTGGTAAGTGACCGAATAAGTGAATGAGTCACCAAGATAAGGGTATTGTCTCATTCTTTCTCGCTTTTTCCACTTCCAAGTTTCTTTAGTTAGTTTCCTCAGACAAAAGGTTTCTTTGTAGCTACACAGTGGCCAGGTCCAGAGAATGTTGCAGATAGCTGCTGAAAACATCCCTCCTCCACTTGAGAATGGCTTGCTCTCCCTCTCAAGCGGAGAGAGCTGGGATTCGATATTTAATTAAGCGCCTCTGTTCACTTGGCATTTAGAGGCACTAGGGGGCGTTAGTGCTCTACACCCGGTGAAATGCCTGTTTCGTTTGTGATTTTCCTTTGTGAAAAACAACTATGCACAGAGTGTTTTGTGCCAATTTTCCATCCTTTTAGATTGACGGAAAGCATTTTACCTACGTAGAAACAGAAAACGAATAGAAAGAGCGTCGCATTGCGCTTACTGAAAGCTTAGGGCGGTCTCGGTGGTACGTTAGTGAAGTTATCTGGGGACACCTTAGCCACGTACATTGTGTTGGAGAGGCACCGAGAATTCATTCAGGAGTTCTCAAAGTTCGAGGACACGGTTGCCTTACACGTAGGCACGGTGGCAGCCGTGGACATGGCAGTGATTTGGAGAATGTTGTACTAGTCGGCTCTCGCTGTGATAATGCTTTGCAACAAATCTCCCCAAAACTCACTTACATAAAGAAGAATCTAGTTTTCTCGGACCTGTGGGCTAGCTGCAGCGGCTCTCTTGTAGACCTCTCGATGGCGGGTGTTGCTCCATGCCGTGGGTCAGTTTGAGGTCTGTCCCGCACACCTTACCGTGGAGCCCAACTGTGAGGCTGCAGGTCCCTGTCCTCTCGCAGAGTTCACTGAAACGTAAGAGGTGAGCCCAACCACACAAGGCCACGTAAGGCCTCTGCGACTCATTGAAGGCCATCGTGTCTTCCCTTGGCCTCCTGGGAACCCCCTGGCCCCAGGATGCAGCTTCGGTAGCCCAGGGCAACCGGCGGAGGGGGGCGGGCGGGGCTGCAGGAGGGTGGAACGCTGAGGTCACAGAGGGTGTGGGTGTGGCCACCTCTGCTGTGACTGAACCAAGGGCGTGGGTGGGGGGCTGGGGGTCCAGGGCAGGGCCCTCAGAGCCCGGTAGGCCCAGGGGGGCGGCGCAAGCACCTAGGCCCAGGCCGAAGAGCGCCTTCTTGGTCTGCGCGGCAGGCCGGCCTCTCGCCTTGCCACTCAGGCCGCCCTCCCTCTTGAAGTGTGTGTGGCACGCGTCCGCGGAGTACACCTCGCTGCACAGGTAGCCGTGGGACTGGGCGTCGTAGCTTCCTGCGAGGCGGCCGGAGGTCCCGCAGGCGGGTGGGTCCCTGGGACAGACGCGCGGAGCGGCTCCTGCCCGGCCCCCCTGAGAACCGTCGCCGTTCCGTAAGGCGGGGCGCCTGCTTCAGAATGTAAATCACGTGTCCGCTCTATGGATACGCTGTTTAGTTTACCAGGCAAGACTTTCTTGGTGAAAGAAGCAGCGTTGGCTTGCATCGTCGAGCAGGCTTGTCATCTGGCTGTGCACTGGTACTCTCTCTCTGGGTGTGCTAGTCCGCAGGGCAGGGCATCCCCTGGGCAGGGTGGAGCGTGATCTCTGCGGCCTCGTCTTGCAGCTCCTTCCTTTCATTCTCAATCATCCTGCCCACAGTGGCCTCCTCTCAGGCCTGCATACTTACAACGGCGCATTGCCCGTGCTGCCCCTCTGCAGGAAGTGTCCCTCTGTTTAGTTTGCAGCTGACTGATGCCGCCTCACCCTTCTCATGTCTTCTCAGGTGTCACTTGGTCAAGAAAGCGTCCCCTTACCTACTCAACTCATCTCGTCTCCCTACCGTAGCTCACGTGACACCACGCACCTCTCGCTTATGGCCGTCATCGCCTTTCGCATCCAGTTTCAGGTAGGTAAGTTTACCCCGTGGTCCGTGAGGAAGAAGAGATCACGCCTGTTTTGCTTACTCTTGATTCCCAGCGACTAGCCCGGTTACTGATAACCTCTGTTAGAGGGAGAAAGGAATGCACCCAATCCCTGGTGAAGCCCCGACCGTTTTCCTTTCTAGTGTCCCTCGTACTCCTCCCTGCCGTCTGTGTCGCCCTTACTCCGCGTCTACCGTTTATGAGTTTACACCTGGGTTACGGTGACTGCTTCGGAGAATCGCATGCCTTTCTACCTCCCTCGCTGCGACCTCTCCTACACCTCCCAGGGCTCTTGGGTTATGCCCTTGCCCTCTTCCGAGCCGTCCGTGGCACCCGCTGTCAACCCCGTACGGCCAAGCTCCTAAGACTGACACTCCAGGCCCTCCGTAATTTGGCTTCAGTTTCACTTTCTAGACGTTTCAAGAAAGAACGGGGTCTAAATATCTGTGCACCTCTGCTCCGTTTCATATCTGCCCACGAGGTTAATTTTTTTGTTTCTTCCAGTCCACCTATTTTGCACCTCCGTCTCTGCGAAGACTTCACTGAGAATCCAAGCGATTTCTGGATCCCTTCTCTCCCCTGAAGCTGTAAACAGTTTAACAAGACAGGTGCGGAACTGCCGTAAGGTAATCTACATCTTGTCTCCCTCTCTGGTATCTAACCTCCCTGCGAATGGGGGTACGTCTCCGTGTCCTGTGCGGTTTTCAGCACAGTACTCTCTACACGTAGTGGATATTTGATTTGGTAAGTGACCGAATAAGTGAATGAGTCACCAAGATAAGGGTATTGTCTCATTCTTTCTCGCTTTTTCCACTTCCAAGTTTCTTTAGTTAGTTTCCTCAGACAAAAGGTTTCTTTGTAGCTACACAGTGGCCAGGTCCAGAGAATGTTGCAGATAGCTGCTGAAAACATCCCTCCTCCACTTGAGAATGGCTTGCTCTCCCTCTCAAGCGGAGAGAGCTGGGATTCGATATTTAATTAAGCGCCTCTGTTCACTTGGCATTTAGAGGCACTAGGGGGCGTTAGTGCTCTACACCCGGTGAAATGCCTGTTTCGTTTGTGATTTTCCTTTGTGAAAAACAACTATGCACAGAGTGTTTTGTGCCAATTTTCCATCCTTTTAGATTGACGGAAAGCATTTTACCTACGTAGAAACAGAAAACGAATAGAAAGAGCGTCGCATTGCGTTTAATGAAAGCTTAGGGCGGTCTCGGTGGTACGTTAGTGAAGTTATCTGGGGACACCTTAGCCACGTACATTGTGTTGGAGAGGCACCGAGAATTCATTCAGGAGTTCTCAAAGTTCGAGGACACGGTTGCCTTACACGTAGGCACGGTGGCAGCCGTGGACATGGCAGTGATTTGGAGAATGTTGTACTAGTCGGCTCTCGCTGTGATAATGCTTTGCAACAAATCTCCCCAAAACTCACTTACATAAAGAAGAATCTAGTTTTCTCGGACCTGTGGGCTAGCTGCAGCGGCTCTCTTGTAGACCTCTCGATGGCGGGTGTTGCTCCATGCCGTGGGTCAGTTTGAGGTCTGTCCCGCACACCTTACCGTGGAGCCCAACTGTGAGGCTGCAGCTCCCTGTCCTCTCGCAGAGTTCACTGAAACGTAAGAGGTGAGCCCAACCACACAAGGCCACGTAAGGCCTCTGCGACTCATTGAAGGCCATCGTGTCTTCCCTTGGCCTCCTGGGAACCCCCTGGCCCCAGGATGCAGCTTCGGTAGCCCAGGGCAACCGGCGGAGGGGGGCGGGCGGGGCTGCAGGAGGGTGGAACGCTGAGGTCACAGAGGGTGTGGGTGTGGTCACCTCTGCTGTGACTGAACCAAGGGCGTGGGTGGGGGGCTGGGGGTCCAGGGCAGGGCCCTCAGAGCCCGGTAGGCCCAGGGGGGCGGTGCAAGCACCTAGGCCCAGGCCGAAGAGCGCCTTCTTGGTCTGCGCGGCAGGCCGGCCTCTCGCCTTGCCACTCAGGCCGCCCTCCCTCTTGAAGTGTGTGTGGCACGCGTCCGCGGAGTACACCTCGCTGCACAGGTAGCCGTGGGACTGGGCGTCGTAGCTTCCTGCGAGGCGGCCGGAGGTCCCGCAGGCGGGTGGGTCCCTGGGACAGACGCGCGGAGCGGCTCCTGCCCGGCCCCCCTGAGAACCGTCGCCGTTCCGTAAGGCGGGGCGCCTGCTTCAGAATGTAAATCACGTGTCCGCTCTATGGATACGCTGTTTAGTTTACCAGGCAAGACTTTCTTGGTGAAAGAAGCAGCGTTGGCTTGCATCGTCGAGCAGGCTTGTCATCTGGCTGTGCACTGGTACTCTCTCTCTGGGTGTGCTAGTCCGCAGGGCAGGGCATCCCCTGGGCAGGGTGGAGCGTGATCTCTGCGGCCTCGTCTTGCAGCTCCTTCCTTTCATTCTCAATCATCCTGCCCACAGTGGCCTCCTCTCAGGCCTGCATACTTACAACGGCGCATTGCCCGTGCTGCCCCTCTGCAGGAAGTGTCCCTCTGTTTAGTTTGCAGCTGACTGATGCCGCCTCACCCTTCTCATCTCTTCTCAGGTGTCACTTGGTCAAGAAAGCGTCCCCTTACCTACTCAACTCATCTCGTCTCCCTACCGTAGCTCACGTGACACCACGCACCTCTCGCTTATGGCCGTCATCGCCTTTCGCATCCAGTTTCAGGTAGGTAAGTTTACCCCGTGGTCCGTGAGGAAGAAGAGATCACGCCTGTTTTGCTTACTCTTGATTCCCAGCGACTAGCCCGGTTACTGATAACCTCTGTTAGAGGGAGAAAGGAATGCACCCAATCCCTGGTGAAGCCCCGACCGTTTTCCTTTCTAGTGTCCCTCGTACTCCTCCCTGCCGTCTGTGTCGCCCTTACTCCGCGTCTACCGTTTATGAGTTTACACCTGGGTTACGGTGACTGCTTCGGAGAATCGCATGCCTTTCTACCTCCCTCGCTGCGACCTCTCCTACACCTCCCAGGGCTCTTGGGTTATGCCCTTGCCCTCTTCCGAGCCGTCCGTAGCACCCGCTGTCAACCCCGTACGGCCAAGCTCCTAAGACTGACACTCCAGGCCCTCCGTAATTTGGCTTCAGTTTCACTTTCTAGACGTTTCAAGAAAGAACGGGGTCTAAATATCTGGGCACCTCTGCTCCGTTTCATATCTACCCACGAGGTTAAGTTTTTTGTTTCTTCCAGTCCACCTATTTTGCACCTCCGTCTCTGCGAAGACTTCACTGAGAATCCAAGCGATTTCTGGATCCCTTCTCTCCCCTGAAGCTGTAAACAGTTTAACAAGACAGGTGCGGAACTGCCGTAAGGTAATCTACATCTTGTCTCCCTCTCTGGTATCTAACCTCCCGGCGAATGGGGGTACGTCTCCGTGTTCTGTGCGGTTTTCAGCACAGTACTCTCTACACGTAGTGGATATTTGATTTGGTAAGTGACCGAATAAGTGAATGAGTCACCAAGATAAGGGTATTGTCTCATTCTTTCTCGCTTTTTCCACTTCCAAGTTTCTTTAGTTAGTTTCCTCAGACAAAAGGTTTCTTTGTAGCTACACAGTGGCCAGGTCCAGAGAATGTTGCAGATAGCTGCTGAAAACATCCCTCCTCCACTTGAGAATGGCTTGCTCTCCCTCTCAAGCGGAGAGAGCTGGGATTCGATATTTAATTAAGCGCCTCTGTTCACTTGGCATTTAGAGGCACTAGGGGGCGTTAGTGCTCTACACCCGGTGAAATGCCTGTTTCGTTTGTGATTTTCCTTTGTGAAAAACAACTATGCACAGAGTGTTTTGTGCCAATTTTCCATCCTTTTAGATTGACGGAAAGCATTTTACCTACGTAGAAACAGAAAACGAATAGAAAGAGCGTCGCATTGCGCTTACTGAAAGCTTAGGGCGGTCTCGGTGGTACGTTAGTGAAGTTATCTGGGGACACCTTAGCCACGTACATTGTGTTGGAGAGGCACCGAGAATTCATTCAGGAGTTCTCAAAGTTCGAGGACACGGTTGCCTTACACGTAGGCACGGTGGCAGCCGTGGACATGGCAGTGATTTGGAGAATGTTGTACTAGTCGGCTCTCGCTGTGATAATGCTTTGCAACAAATCTCCCCAAAACTCACTTACATAAAGAAGAATCTAGTTTTCTCGGACCTGTGGGCTAGCTGCAGCGGCTCTCTTGTAGACCTCTCGATGGCGGGTGTTGCTCCATGCCGTGGGTCAGTTTGAGGTCTGTCCCGCACACCTTACCGTGGAGCCCAACTGTGAGGCTGCAGGTCCCTGTCCTCTCGCAGAGTTCACTGAAACGTAAGAGGTGAGCCCAACCACACAAGGCCACGTAAGGCCTCTGCGACTCATTGAAGGCCATCGTGTCTTCCCTTGGCCTCCTGGGAACCCCCTGGCCCCAGGATGCAGCTTCGGTAGCCCAGGGCAACCGGCGGAGGGGGGCGGGCGGGGCTGCAGGAGGGTGGAACGCTGAGGTCACAGAGGGTGTGGGTGTGGTCACCTCTGCTGTGACTGAACCAAGGGCGTGGGTGGGGGGCTGGGGGTCCAGGGCAGGGCCCTCAGAGCCCGGTAGGCCCAGGGGGGCGGCGCAAGCACCTAGGCCCAGGCCGAAGAGCGCCTTCTTGGTCTGCGCGGCAGGCCGGCCTCTCGCCTTGCCACTCAGGCCGCCCTCCCTCTTGAAGTGTGTGTGGCACGCGTCCGCGGAGTACACCTCGCTGCACAGGTAGCCGTGGGACTGGGCGTCGTAGCTTCCTGCGAGGCGGCCGGAGGTCCCGCAGGCGGGTGGGTCCCTGGGACAGACGCGCGGAGCGGCTCCTGCCCGGCCCCCCTGAGAACCGTCGCCGTTCCGTAAGGCGGGGCGCCTGCTTCAGAATGTAAATCACGTGTCCGCTCTATGGATACGCTGTTTAGTTTACCAGGCAAGACTTTCTTGGTGAAAGAAGCAGCGTTGGCTTGCATCGTCGAGCAGGCTTGTCATCTGGCTGTGCACTGGTACTCTCTCTCTGGGTGTGCTAGTCCGCAGGGCAGGGCATCCCCTGGGCAGGGTGGAGCGTGATCTCTGCGGCCTCGTCTTGCAGCTCCTTCCTTTCATTCTCAATCATCCTGCCCACAGTGGCCTCCTCTCAGGCCTGCATACTTACAATGGCGCATTGCCCGTGCTGCCCCTCTGCAGGAAGTGTCCCTCTGTTTAGTTTGCAGCTGACTGATGCCGCCTCACCCTTCTCATGTCTTCTCAGGTGTCACTTGGTCAAGAAAGCGTCCCCTTACCTACTCAACTCATCTCGTCTCCCTACCGTAGCTCACGTGACACCACGCACCTCTCGCTTATGGCCGTCATCGCCTTTCGCATCCAGTTTCAGGTAGGTAAGTTTACCCCGTGGTCCGTGAGGAAGAAGAGATCACGCCTGTTTTGCTTACTCTTGATTCCCAGCGACTAGCCCGGTTACTGATAACCTCTGTTAGAGGGAGAAAGGAATGCACCCAATCCCTGGTGAAGCCCCGACCGTTTTCCTTTCTAGTGTCCCTCGTACTCCTCCCTGCCGTCTGTGTCGCCCTTACTCCGCGTCTACCGTTTATGAGTTTACACCTGGGTTACGGTGACTGCTTCGGAGAATCGCATGCCTTTCTACCTCCCTCGCTGCGACCTCTCCTACACCTCCCAGGGCTCTTGGGTTATGCCCTTGCCCTCTTCCGAGCCGTCCGTGGCACCCGCTGTCAACCCCGTACGGCCAAGCTCCTAAGACTGACACTCCAGGCCCTCCGTAATTTGGCTTCAGTTTCACTTTCTAGACGTTTCAAGAAAGAACGGGGTCTAAATATCTGGGCACCTCTGCTCCGTTTCATATCTACCCACGAGGTTAATTTTTTTGTTTCTTCCAGTCCACCTATTTTGCACCTCCGTCTCTGCGAAGACTTCACTGAGAATCCAAGCGATTTCTGGATCCCTTCTCTCCCCTGAAGCTGTAAACAGTTTAACAAGACAGGTGCGGAACTGCCGTAAGGTAATCTACATCTTGTCTCCCTCTCTGGTATCTAACCTCCCTGCGAATGGGGGTACGTCTCCGTGTCCTGTGCGGTTTTCAGCACAGTACTCTCTACACGTAGTGGATATTTGATTTGGTAAGTGACCGAATAAGTGAATGAGTCACCAAGATAAGGGTATTGTCTCATTCTTTCTCGCTTTTTCCACTTCCAAGTTTCTTTAGTTAGTTTCCTCAGACAAAAGGTTTCTTTGTAGCTACACAGTGGCCAGGTCCAGAGAATGTTGCAGATAGCTGCTGAAAACATCCCTCCTCCACTTGAGAATGGCTTGCTCTCCCTCTCAAGCGGAGAGAGCTGGGATTCGATATTTAATTAAGCGCCTCTGTTCACTTGGCATTTAGAGGCACTAGGGGGCGTTAGTGCTCTACACCCGGTGAAATGCCTGTTTCGTTTGTGATTTTCCTTTGTGAAAAACAACTATGCACAGAGTGTTTTGTGCCAATTTTCCATCCTTTTAGATTGACGGAAAGCATTTTACCTACGTAGAAACAGAAAACGAATAGAAAGAGCGTCGCATTGCGTTTAATGAAAGCTTAGGGCGGTCTCGGTGGTACGTTAGTGAAGTTATCTGGGGACACCTTAGCCACGTACATTGTGTTGGAGAGGCACCGAGAATTCATTCAGGAGTTCTCAAAGTTCGAGGACACGGTTGCCTTACACGTAGGCACGGTGGCAGCCGTGGACATGGCAGTGATTTGGAGAATGTTGTACTAGTCGGCTCTCGCTGTGATAATGCTTTGCAACAAATCTCCCCAAAACTCACTTACATAAAGAAGAATCTAGTTTTCTCGGACCTGTGGGCTAGCTGCAGCGGCTCTCTTGTAGACCTCTCGATGGCGGGTGTTGTTCCATGCCGTGGGTCAGTTTGAGGTCTGTCCCGCACACCTTACCGTGGAGCCCAACTGTGAGGCTGCAGGTCCCTGTCCTCTCGCAGAGTTCACTGAAACGTAAGAGGTGAGCCCAACCACACAAGGCCACGTAAGGCCTCTGCGACTCATTGAAGGCAATCGTGTCTTCCCTTGGCCTCCTGGGAACCCCCTGGCCCCAGGATGCAGCTTCGGTAGCCCAGGGCAACCGGCGGAGGGGGGCGGGCGGGGCTGCAGGAGGGTGGAACGCTGAGGTCACAGAGGGTGTGGGTGTGGCCACCTCTGCTGTGACTGAACCAAGGGCGTGGGTGGGGGACTGGGGGTCCAGGGCAGGGCCCTCAGAGCCCGGTAGGCCCAGGGGGGCGGCGCAAGCACCTAGGCCCAGGCCGAAGAGCGCCTTCTTGGTCTGCGCGGCAGGCCGGCCTCTCGCCTTGCCACTCAGGCCGCCCTCCCTCTTGAAGTGTGTGTGGCACGCGTCCGCGGAGTACACCTCGCTGCACAGGTAGCCGTGGGACTGGGCGTCGTAGCTTCCTGCGAGGCGGCCGGAGGTCCCGCAGGCGGGTGGGTCCCTGGGACAGACGCGCGGAGCGGCTCCTGCCCGGCCCCCCTGAGAACCGTCGCCGTTCCGTAAGGCGGGGCGCCTGCTTCAGAATGTAAATCACGTGTCCGCTCTATGGATACGCTGTTTAGTTTACCAGGCAAGACTTTCTTGGTGAAAGAAGCAGCGTTGGCTTGCATCCTCGAGCAGGCTTGTCATCTGGCTGTGCACTGGTACTCTCTCTCTGGGTGTGCTAGTCCGCAGGGCAGGGCATCCCCTGGGCAGGGTGGAGTGTGATCTCTGCGGCCTCGTCTTGCAGCTCCTTCCTTTCATTCTCAATCATCCTGCCCACAGTGGCCTCCTCTCAGGCCTGCATACTTACAACGGCGCATTGCCCGTGCTGCCCCTCTGCAGGAAGTGTCCCTCTGTTTAGTTTGCAGCTGACTGATGCCGCCTCACCCTTCTCATGTCTTCTCAGGTGTCACTTGGTCAAGAAAGCGTCCCCTTACCTACTCAACTCATCTCGTCTCCCTACCGTAGCTCACGTGACACCACGCACCTCTCGCTTATGGCCGTCATCGCCTTTCGCATCCAGTTTCAGGTAGGTAAGTTTACCCCGTGGTCCGTGAGGAAGAAGAGATCACGCCTGTTTTGCTTACTCTTGATTCCCAGCGACTAGCCCGGTTACTGATAACCTCTGTTAGAGGGAGAAAGGAATGCACCCAATCCCTGGTGAAGCCCCGACCGTTTTCCTTTCTAGTGTCCCTCGTACTCCTCCCTGCCGTCTGTGTCGCCCTTACTCCGCGTCTACCGTTTATGAGTTTACACCTGGGTTACGGTGACTGCTTCGGAGAATCGCATGCCTTTCTACCTCCCTCGCTGCGACCTCTCCTACACCTCCCAGGGCTCTTGGGTTATGCCCTTGCCCTCTTCCGAGCCGTCCGTGGCACCCGCTGTCAACCCCGTACGGCCAAGCTCCTAAGACTGACACTCCAGGCCCTCCGTAATTTGGCTTCAGTTTCACTTTCTAGACGTTTCAAGAAAGAACGGGGTCTAAATATCTGTGCACCTCTGCTCCGTTTCATATCTACCCACGAGGTTAATTTTTTTGTTTCTTCCAGTCCACCTATTTTGCACCTCCGTCTCTGCGAAGACTTCACTGAGAATCCAAGCGATTTCTGGATCCCTTCTCTCCCCTGAAGCTGTAAACAGTTTAACAAGACAGGTGCGGAACTGCCGTAAGGTAATCTACATCTTGTCTCCCTCTCTGGTATCTAACCTCCCTGCGAATGGGGGTACGTCTCCGTGTCCTGTGCGGTTTTCAGCACAGTACTCTCTACACGTAGTGGATATTTGATTTGGTAAGTGACCGAATAAGTGAATGAGTCACCAAGATAAGGGTATTGTCTCATTCTTTCTCGCTTTTTCCACTTCCAAGTTTCTTTAGTTAGTTTCCTCAGACAAAAGGTTTCTTTGTAGCTACACAGTGGCCAGGTCCAGAGAATGTTGCAGATAGCTGCTGAAAACATCCCTCCTCCACTTGAGAATGGCTTGCTCTCCCTCTCAAGCGGAGAGAGCTGGGATTCGATATTTAATTAAGCGCCTCTGTTCACTTGGCATTTAGAGGCACTAGGGGGCGTTAGTGCTCTACACCCGGTGAAATGCCTGTTTCGTTTGTGATTTTCCTTTGTGAAAAACAACTATGCACAGAGTGTTTTGTGCCAATTTTCCATCCTTTTAGATTGACGGAAAGCATTTTACCTACGTAGAAACAGAAAACGAATAGAAAGAGCGTCGCATTGCGTTTAATGAAAGCTTAGGGCGGTCTCGGTGGTACGTTAGTGAAGTTATCTGGGGACACCTTAGCCACGTACATTGTGTTGGAGAGGCACCGAGAATTCATTCAGGAGTTCTCAAAGTTCGAGGACACGGTTGCCTTACACGTAGGCACGGTGGCAGCCGTGGACATGGCAGTGATTTGGAGAATGTTGTACTAGTCGGCTCTCGCTGTGATAATGCTTTGCAACAAATCTCCCCAAAACTCACTTACATAAAGAAGAATCTAGTTTTCTCGGACCTGTGGGCTAGCTGCAGCGGCTCTCTTGTAGACCTCTCGATGGCGGGTGTTGTTCCATGCCGTGGGTCAGTTTGAGGTCTGTCCCGCACACCTTACCGTGGAGCCCAACTGTGAGGCTGCAGGTCCCTGTCCTCTCGCAGAGTTCACTGAAACGTAAGAGGTGAGCCCAACCACACAAGGCCACGTAAGGCCTCTGCGACTCATTGAAGGCAATCGTGTCTTCCCTTGGCCTCCTGGGAACCCCCTGGCCCCAGGATGCAGCTTCGGTAGCCCAGGGCAACCGGCGGAGGGGGGCGGGCGGGGCTGCAGGAGGGTGGAACGCTGAGGTCACAGAGGGTGTGGGTGTGGCCACCTCTGCTGTGACTGAACCAAGGGCGTGGGTGGGGGACTGGGGGTCCAGGGCAGGGCCCTCAGAGCCCGGTAGGCCCAGGGGGGCGGCGCAAGCACCTAGGCCCAGGCCGAAGAGCGCCTTCTTGGTCTGCGCGGCAGGCCGGCCTCTCGCCTTGCCACTCAGGCCGCCCTCCCTCTTGAAGTGTGTGTGGCACGCGTCCGCGGAGTACACCTCGCTGCACAGGTAGCCGTGGGACTGGGCGTCGTAGCTTCCTGCGAGGCGGCCGGAGGTCCCGCAGGCGGGTGGGTCCCTGGGACAGACGCGCGGAGCGGCTCCTGCCCGGCCCCCCTGAGAACCGTCGCCGTTCCGTAAGGCGGGGCGCCTGCTTCAGAATGTAAATCACGTGTCCGCTCTATGGATACGCTGTTTAGTTTACCAGGCAAGACTTTCTTGGTGAAAGAAGCAGCGTTGGCTTGCATCGTCGAGCAGGCTTGTCATCTGGCTGTGCACTGGTACTCTCTCTCTGGGTGTGCTAGTCCGCAGGGCAGGGCATCCCCTGGGCAGGGTGGAGCGTGATCTCTGCGGCCTCGTCTTGCAGCTCCTTCCTTTCATTCTCAATCATCCTGCCCACAGTGGCCTCCTCTCAGGCCTGCATACTTACAACGGCGCATTGCCCGTGCTGCCCCTCTGCAGGAAGTGTCCCTCTGTTTAGTTTGCAGCTGACTGATGCCGCCTCACCCTTCTCATGTCTTCTCAGGTGTCACTTGGTCAAGAAAGCGTCCCCTTACCTACTCAACTCATCTCGTCTCCCTACCGTAGCTCACGTGACACCACGCACCTCTCGCTTATGGCCGTCATCGCCTTTCGCATCCAGTTTCAGGTAGGTAAGTTTACCCCGTGGTCCGTGAGGAAGAAGAGATCACGCCTGTTTTGCTTACTCTTGATTCCCAGCGACTAGCCCGGTTACTGATAACCTCTGTTAGAGGGAGAAAGGAATGCACCCAATCCCTGGTGAAGCCCCGACCGTTTTCCTTTCTAGTGTCCCTCGTACTCCTCCCTGCCGTCTGTGTCGCCCTTACTCCGCGTCTACCGTTTATGAGTTTACACCTGGGTTACGGTGACTGCTTCGGAGAATCGCATGCCTTTCTACCTCCCTCGCTGCGACCTCTCCTACACCTCCCAGGGCTCTTGGGTTATGCCCTTGCCCTCTTCCGAGCCGTCCGTAGCACCCGCTGTCAACCCCGTACGGCCAAGCTCCTAAGACTGACACTCCAGGCCCTCCGTAATTTGGCTTCAGTTTCACTTTCTAGACGTTTCAAGAAAGAACGGGGTCTAAATATCTGTGCACCTCTGCTCCGTTTCATATCTACCCACGAGGTTAATTTTTTTGTTTCTTCCAGTCCACCTATTTTGCACCTCCGTCTCTGCGAAGACTTCACTGAGAATCCAAGCGATTTCTGGATCCCTTCTCTCCCCTGAAGCTGTAAACAGTTTAACAAGACAGGTGCGGAACTGCCGTAAGGTAATCTACATCTTGTCTCCCTCTCTGGTATCTAACCTCCCGGCGAATGGGGGTACGTCTCCGTGTTCTGTGCGGTTTTCAGCACAGTACTCTCTACACGTAGTGGATATTTGATTTGGTAAGTGACCGAATAAGTGAATGAGTCACCAAGATAAGGGTATTGTCTCATTCTTTCTCGCTTTTTCCACTTCCAAGTTTCTTTAGTTAGTTTCCTCAGACAAAAGGTTTCTTTGTAGCTACACAGTGGCCAGGTCCAGAGAATGTTGCAGATAGCTGCTGAAAACATCCCTCCTCCACTTGAGAATGGCTTGCTCTCCCTCTCAAGCGGAGAGAGCTGGGATTCGATATTTAATTAAGCGCCTCTGTTCACTTGGCATTTAGAGGCACTAGGGGGCGTTAGTGCTCTACACCCGGTGAAATGCCTGTTTCGTTTGTGATTTTCCTTTGTGAAAAACAACTATGCACAGAGTGTTTTGTGCCAATTTTCCATCCTTTTAGATTGACGGAAAGCATTTTACCTACGTAGAAACAGAAAACGAATAGAAAGAGCGTCGCATTGCGTTTAATGAAAGCTTAGGGCGGTCTCGGTGGTACGTTAGTGAAGTTATCTGGGGACACCTTAGCCACGTACATTGTGTTGGAGAGGCACCGAGAATTCATTCAGGAGTTCTCAAAGTTCGAGGACACAGTTGCCTTACACGTAGGCACGGTGGCAGCCGTGGACATGGCAGTGATTTGGAGAATGTTGTACTAGTCGGCTCTCGCTGTGATAATGCTTTGCAACAAATCTCCCCAAAACTCACTTACATAAAGAAGAATCTAGTTTTCTCGGACCTGTGGGCTAGCTGCAGCGGCTCTCTTGTAGACCTCTCGATGGCGGGTGTTGCTCCATGCCGTGGGTCAGTTTGAGGTCTGTCCCGCACACCTTACCGTGGAGCCCAACTGTGAGGCTGCAGCTCCCTGTCCTCTCGCAGAGTTCACTGAAACGTAAGAGGTGAGCCCAACCACACAAGGCCACGTAAGGCCTCTGCGACTCATTGAAGGCCATCGTGTCTTCCCTTGGCCTCCTGGGAACCCCCTGGCCCCAGGATGCAGCTTCGGTAGCCCAGGGCAACCGGCGGAGGGGGGCGGGCGGGGCTGCAGGAGGGTGGAACGCTGAGGTCACAGAGGGTGTGGGTGTGTTCACCTCTGCTGTGACTGAACCAAGGGCGTGGGTGGGGGCCTGGGGGTCCAGGGCAGGGCCCTCAGAGCCCGGTAGGCCCAGGGGGGCGGCGCAAGCACCTAGGCCCAGGCCGAAGAGCGCCTTCTTGGTCTGCGCGGCAGGCCGGCCTCTCGCCTTGCCACTCAGGCCGCCCTCCCTCTTGAAGTGTGTGTGGCACGCGTCCGCGGATTACACCTCGCTGCACAGGTAGCCGTGGGACTGGGCGTCGTAGCTTCCTGCGAGGCGGCCGGAGGTCCCGCAGGCGGGTGGGTCCCTGGGACAGACGCGCGGAGCGGCTCCTGCCCGGCCCCCCTGAGAACCGTCGCCGTTCCGTAAGGCGGGGCGCCTGCTTCAGAATGTAAATCACGTGTCCGCTCTATGGATACGCTGTTTAGTTTACCAGGCAAGACTTTCTTGGTGAAAGAAGCAGCGTTGGCTTGCATCCTCGAGCAGGCTTGTCATCTGGCTGTGCACTGGTACTCTCTCTCTGGGTGTGCTAGTCCGCAGGGCAGGGCATCCCCTGGGCAGGGTGGAGCGTGATCTCTGCGGCCTCGTCTTGCAGCTCCTTCCTTTCATTCTCAATCATCCTGCCCACAGTGGCCTCCTCTCAGGCCTGCATACTTACAATGGCGCATTGCCCGTGCTGCCCCTCTGCAGGAAGTGTCCCTCTGTTTAGTTTGCAGCTGACTGATGCCGCCTCACCCTTCTCATGTCTTCTCAGGTGTCACTTGGTCAAGAAAGCGTCCCCTTACCTACTCAACTCATCTCGTCTCCCTACCGTAGCTCACGTGACACCACGCACCTCTCGCTTATGGCCGTCATCGCCTTTCGCATCCAGTTTCAGGTAGGTAAGTTTACCCCGTGGTCCGTGAGGAAGAAGAGATCACGCCTGTTTTGCTTACTCTTGATTCCCAGCGACTAGCCCGGTTACTGATAACCTCTGTTAGAGGGAGAAAGGAATGCACCCAATCCCTGGTGAAGCCCCGACCGTTTTCCTTTCTAGTGTCCCTCGTACTCCTCCCTGCCGTCTGTGTCGCCCTTACTCCGCGTCTACCGTTTATGAGTTTACACCTGGGTTACGGTGACTGCTTCGGAGAATCGCATGCCTTTCTACCTCCCTCGCTGCGACCTCTCCTACACCTCCCAGGGCTCTTGGGTTATGCCCTTGCCCTCTTCCGAGCCGTCCGTGGCACCCGCTGTCAACCCCGTACGGCCAAGCTCCTAAGACTGACACTCCAGGCCCTCCGTAATTTGGCTTCAGTTTCACTTTCTAGACGTTTCAAGAAAGAACGGGGTCTAAATATCTGTGCACCTCTGCTCCGTTTCATATCTGCCCACGAGGTTAATTTTTTTGTTTCTTCCAGTCCACCTATTTTGCACCTCCGTCTCTGCGAAGACTTCACTGAGAATCCAAGCGATTTCTGGATCCCTTCTCTCCCCTGAAGCTGTAAACAGTTTAACAAGACAGGTGCGGAACTGCCGTAAGGTAATCTACATCTTGTCTCCCTCTCTGGTATCTAACCTCCCTGCGAATGGGGGTACGTCTCCGTGTCCTGTGCGGTTTTCAGCACAGTACTCTCTACACGTAGTGGATATTTGATTTGGTAAGTGACCGAATAAGTGAATGAGTCACCAAGATAAGGGTATTGTCTCATTCTTTCTCGCTTTTTCCACTTCCAAGTTTCTTTAGTTAGTTTCCTCAGACAAAAGGTTTCTTTGTAGCTACACAGTGGCCAGGTCCAGAGAATGTTGCAGATAGCTGCTGAAAACATCCCTCCTCCACTTGAGAATGGCTTGCTCTCCCTCTCAAGCGGAGAGAGCTGGGATTCGATATTTAATTAAGCGCCTCTGTTCACTTGGCATTTAGAGGCACTAGGGGGCGTTAGTGCTCTACACCCGGTGAAATGCCTGTTTCGTTTGTGATTTTCCTTTGTGAAAAACAACTATGCACAGAGTGTTTTGTGCCAATTTTCCATCCTTTTAGATTGACGGAAAGCATTTTACCTACGTAGAAACAGAAAACGAATAGAAAGAGCGTCGCATTGCGTTTAATGAAAGCTTAGGGCGGTCTCGGTGGTACGTTAGTGAAGTTATCTGGGGACACCTTAGCCACGTACATTGTGTTGGAGAGGCACCGAGAATTCATTCAGGAGTTCTCAAAGTTCGAGGACACGGTTGCCTTACACGTAGGCACGGTGGCAGCCGTGGACATGGCAGTGATTTGGAGAATGTTGTACTAGTCGGCTCTCGCTGTGATAATGCTTTGCAACAAATCTCCCCAAAACTCACTTACATAAAGAAGAATCTAGTTTTCTCGGACCTGTGGGCTAGCTGCAGCGGCTCTCTTGTAGACCTCTCGATGGCGGGTGTTGCTCCATGCCGTGGGTCAGTTTGAGGTCTGTCCCGCACACCTTACCGTGGAGCCCAACTGTGAGGCTGCAGCTCCCTGTCCTCTCGCAGAGTTCACTGAAACGTAAGAGGTGAGCCCAACCACACAAGGCCACGTAAGGCCTCTGCGACTCATTGAAGGCCATCGTGTCTTCCCTTGGCCTCCTGGGAACCCCCTGGCCCCAGGATGCAGCTTCGGTAGCCCAGGGCAACCGGCGGAGGGGGGCGGGCGGGGCTGCAGGAGGGTGGAATGCTGAGGTCACAGAGGGTGTGGGTGTGGTCACCTCTGCTGTGACTGAACCAAGGGCGTGGGTGGGGGGCTGGGGGTCCAGGGCAGGGCCCTCAGAGCCCGGTAGGCCCAGGGGGGCGGCGCAAGCACCTAGGCCCAGGCCGAAGAGCGCCTTCTTGGTCTGCGCGGCAGGCCGGCCTCTCGCCTTGCCACTCAGGCCGCCCTCCCTCTTGAAGTGTGTGTGGCACGCGTCCGCGGAGTACACCTCGCTGCACAGGTAGCCGTGGGACTGGGCGTCGTAGCTCTCTGCGAGGCGGCCGGAGGTCCCGCAGGCGGGTGGGTCCCTGGGACAGACGCGCGGAGCGGCTCCTGCCCGGCCCCCCTGAGAACCGTCGCCGTTCCGTAAGGCGGGGCGCCTGCTTCAGAATGTAAATCACGTGTCCGCTCTATGGATACGCTGTTTAGTTTACCAGGCAAGACTTTCTTGGTGAAAGAAGCAGCGTTGGCTTGCATCGTCGAGCAGGCTTGTCATCTGGCTGTGCACTGGTACTCTCTCTCTGGGTGTGCTAGTCCGCAGGGCAGGGCATCCCCTGGGCAGGGTGGAGCGTGATCTCTGCGGCCTCGTCTTGCAGCTCCTTCCTTTCATTCTCAATCATCCTGCCCACAGTGGCCTCCTCTCAGGCCTGCATACTTACAACGGCGCATTGCCCGTGCTGCCCCTCTGCAGGAAGTGTCCCTCTGTTTAGTTTGCAGCTGACTGATGCCGCCTCACCCTTCTCATGTCTTCTCAGGTGTCACTTGGTCAAGAAAGCGTCCCCTTACCTACTCAACTCATCTCGTCTCCCTACCGTAGCTCACGTGACACCACGCACCTCTCGCTTATGGCCGTCATCGCCTTTCGCATCCAGTTTCAGGTAGGTAAGTTTACCCCGTGGTCCGTGAGGAAGAAGAGATCACGCCTGTTTTGCTTACTCTTGATTCCCAGCGACTAGCCCGGTTACTGATAACCTCTGTTAGAGGGAGAAAGGAATGCACCCAATCCCTGGTGAAGCCCCGACCGTTTTCCTTTCTAGTGTCCCTCGTACTCCTCCCTGCCGTCTGTGTCGCCCTTACTCCACGTCTACCGTTTATGAGTTTACACCTGGGTTACGGTGACTGCTTCGGAGAATCGCATGCCTTTCTACCTCCCTCGCTGCGACCTCTCCTACACCTCCCAGGGCTCTTGGGTTATGCCCTTGCCCTCTTCCGAGCCGTCCGTAGCACCCGCTGTCAACCCCGTACGGCCAAGCTCCTAAGACTGACACTCCAGGCCCTCCGTAATTTGGCTTCAGTTTCACTTTCTAGACGTTTCAAGAAAGAACGGGGTCTAAATATCTGGGCACCTCTGCTCCGTTTCATATCTACCCACGAGGTTAAGTTTTTTGTTTCTTCCAGTCCACCTATTTTGCACCTCCGTCTCTGCGAAGACTTCACTGAGAATCCAAGCGATTTCTGGATCCCTTCTCTCCCCTGAAGCTGTAAACAGTTTAACAAGACAGGTGCGGAACTGCCGTAAGGTAATCTACATCTTGTCTCCCTCTCTGGTATCTAACCTCCCGGCGAATGGGGGTACGTCTCCGTGTTCTGTGCGGTTTTCAGCACAGTACTCTCTACACGTAGTGGATATTTGATTTGGTAAGTGACCGAATAAGTGAATGAGTCACCAAGATAAGGGTATTGTCTCATTCTTTCTCGCTTTTTCCACTTCCAAGTTTCTTTAGTTAGTTTCCTCAGACAAAAGGTTTCTTTGTAGCTACACAGTGGCCAGGTCCAGAGAATGTTGCAGATAGCTGCTGAAAACATCCCTCCTCCACTTGAGAATGGCTTGCTCTCCCTCTCAAGCGGAGAGAGCTGGGATTCGATATTTAATTAAGCGCCTCTGTTCACTTGGCATTTAGAGGCACTAGGGGGCGTTAGTGCTCTACACCCGGTGAAATGCCTGTTTCGTTTGTGATTTTCCTTTGTGAAAAACAACTATGCACAGAGTGTTTTGTGCCAATTTTCCATCCTTTTAGATTGACGGAAAGCATTTTACCTACGTAGAAACAGAAAACGAATAGAAAGAGCGTCGCATTGCGCTTACTGAAAGCTTAGGGCGGTCTCGGTGGTACGTTAGTGAAGTTATCTGGGGACACCTTAGCCACGTACATTGTGTTGGAGAGGCACCGAGAATTCATTCAGGAGTTCTCAAAGTTCGAGGACACAGTTGCCTTACACGTAGGCACGGTGGCAGCCGTGGACATGGCAGTGATTTGGAGAATGTTGTACTAGTCGGCTCTCGCTGTGATAATGCTTTGCAACAAATCTCCCCAAAACTCACTTACATAAAGAAGAATCTAGTTTTCTCGGACCTGTGGGCTAGCTGCAGCGGCTCTCTTGTAGACCTCTCGATGGCGGGTGTTGCTCCATGCCGTGGGTCAGTTTGAGGTCTGTCCCGCACACCTTACCGTGGAGCCCAACTGTGAGGCTGCAGGTCCCTGTCCTCTCGCAGAGTTCACTGAAACGTAAGAGGTGAGCCCAACCACACAAGGCCACGTAAGGCCTCTGCGACTCATTGAAGGCCATCGTGTCTTCCCTTGGCCTCCTGGGAACCCCCTGGCCCCAGGATGCAGCTTCGGTAGCCCAGGGCAACCGGCGGAGGGGGGCGGGCGGGGCTGCAGGAGGGTGGAACGCTGAGGTCACAGAGGGTGTGGGTGTGGTCACCTCTGCTGTGACTGAACCAAGGGCGTGGGTGGGGGGCTGGGGGTCCAGGGCAGGGCCCTCAGAGCCCGGTAGGCCCAGGGGGGCGGCGCAAGCACCTAGGCCCAGGCCGAAGAGCGCCTTCTTGGTCTGCGCGGCAGGCCGGCCTCTCGCCTTGCCACTCAGGCCGCCCTCCCTCTTGAAGTGTGTGTGGCACGCGTCCGCGGAGTACACCTCGCTGCACAGGTAGCCGTGGGACTGGGCGTCGTAGCTTCCTGCGAGGCGGCCGGAGGTCCCGCAGGCGGGTGGGTCCCTGGGACAGACGCGCGGAGCGGCTCCTGCCCGGCCCCCCTGAGAACCGTCGCCGTTCCGTAAGGCGGGGCGCCTGCTTCAGAATGTAAATCACGTGTCCGCTCTATGGATACGCTGTTTAGTTTACCAGGCAAGACTTTCTTGGTGAAAGAAGCAGCGTTGGCTTGCATCGTCGAGCAGGCTTGTCATCTGGCTGTGCACTGGTACTCTCTCTCTGGGTGTGCTAGTCCGCAGGGCAGGGCATCCCCTGGGCAGGGTGGAGCGTGATCTCTGCGGCCTCGTCTTGCAGCTCCTTCCTTTCATTCTCAATCATCCTGCCCACAGTGGCCTCCTCTCAGGCCTGCATACTTACAATGGCGCATTGCCCGTGCTGCCCCTCTGCAGGAAGTGTCCCTCTGTTTAGTTTGCAGCTGACTGATGCCGCCTCACCCTTCTCATGTCTTCTCAGGTGTCACTTGGTCAAGAAAGCGTCCCCTTACCTACTCAACTCATCTCGTCTCCCTACCGTAGCTCACGTGACACCACGCACCTCTCGCTTATGGCCGTCATCGCCTTTTGCATCCAGTTTCAGGTAGGTAAGTTTACCCCGTGGTCCGTGAGGAAGAAGAGATCACGCCTGTTTTGCTTACTCTTGATTCCCAGCGACTAGCCCGGTTACTGATAACCTCTGTTAGAGGGAGAAAGGAATGCACCCAATCCCTGGTGAAGCCCCGACCGTTTTCCTTTCTAGTGTCCCTCGTACTCCTCCCTGCCGTCTGTGTCGCCCTTACTCCGCGTCTACCGTTTATGAGTTTACACCTGGGTTACGGTGACTGCTTCGGAGAATCGCATGCCTTTCTACCTCCCTCGCTGCGACCTCTCCTACACCTCCCAGGGCTCTTGGGTTATGCCCTTGCCCTCTTCCGAGCCGTCCGTGGCACCCGCTGTCAACCCCGTACGGCCAAGCTCCTAAGACTGACACTCCAGGCCCTCCGTAATTTGGCTTCAGTTTCACTTTCTAGACGTTTCAAGAAAGAACGGGGTCTAAATATCTGGGCACCTCTGCTCCGTTTCATATCTACCCACGAGGTTAATTTTTTTGTTTCTTCCAGTCCACCTATTTTGCACCTCCGTCTCTGCGAAGACTTCACTGAGAATCCAAGCGATTTCTGGATCCCTTCTCTCCCCTGAAGCTGTAAACAGTTTAACAAGACAGGTGCGGAACTGCCGTAAGGTAATCTACATCTTGTCTCCCTCTCTGGTATCTAACCTCCCTGCGAATGGGGGTACGTCTCCGTGTCCTGTGCGGTTTTCAGCACAGTACTCTCTACACGTAGTGGATATTTGATTTGGTAAGTGACCGAATAAGTGAATGAGTCACCAAGATAAGGGTATTGTCTCATTCTTTCTCGCTTTTTCCACTTCCAAGTTTCTTTAGTTAGTTTCCTCAGACAAAAGGTTTCTTTGTAGCTACACAGTGGCCAGGTCCAGAGAATGTTGCAGATAGCTGCTGAAAACATCCCTCCTCCACTTGAGAATGGCTTGCTCTCCCTCTCAAGCGGAGAGAGCTGGGATTCGATATTTAATTAAGCGCCTCTGTTCACTTGGCATTTAGAGGCACTAGGGGGCGTTAGTGCTCTACACCCGGTGAAATGCCTGTTTCGTTTGTGATTTTCCTTTGTGAAAAACAACTATGCACAGAGTGTTTTGTGCCAATTTTCCATCCTTTTAGATTGACGGAAAGCATTTTACCTACGTAGAAACAGAAAACGAATAGAAAGAGCGTCGCATTGCGTTTAATGAAAGCTTAGGGCGGTCTCGGTGGTACGTTAGTGAAGTTATCTGGGGACACCTTAGCCACGTACATTGTGTTGGAGAGGCACCAAGAATTCATTCAGGAGTTCTCAAAGTTCGAGGACACGGTTGCCTTACACGTAGGCACGGTGGCAGCCGTGGACATGGCAGTGATTTGGAGAATGTTGTACTAGTCGGCTCTCGCTGTGATAATGCTTTGCAACAAATCTCCCCAAAACTCACTTACATAAAGAAGAATCTAGTTTTCTCGGACCTGTGGGCTAGCTGCAGCGGCTCTCTTGTAGACCTCTCGATGGCGGGTGTTGTTCCATGCCGTGGGTCAGTTTGAGGTCTGTCCCGCACACCTTACCGTGGAGCCCAACTGTGAGGCTGCAGGTCCCTGTCCTCTCGCAGAGTTCACTGAAACGTAAGAGGTGAGCCCAACCACACAAGGCCACGTAAGGCCTCTGCGACTCATTGAAGGCAATCGTGTCTTCCCTTGGCCTCCTGGGAACCCCCTGGCCCCAGGATGCAGCTTCGGTAGCCCAGGGCAACCGGCGGAGGGGGGCGGGCGGGGCTGCAGGAGGGTGGAACACTGAGGTCACAGAGGGTGTGGGTGTGGCCACCTCTGCTGTGACTGAACCAAGGGCGTGGGTGGGGGACTGGGGGTCCAGGGCAGGGCCCTCAGAGCCCGGTAGGCCCAGGGGGGCGGCGCAAGCACCTAGGCCCAGGCCGAAGAGCGCCTTCTTGGTCTGCGCGGCAGGCCGGCCTCTCGCCTTGCCACTCAGGCCGCCCTCCCTCTTGAAGTGTGTGTGGCACGCGTCCGCGGAGTACACCTCGCTGCACAGGTAGCCGTGGGACTGGGCGTCGTAGCTTCCTGCGAGGCGGCCGGAGGTCCCGCAGGCGGGTGGGTCCCTGGGACAGACGCGCGGAGCGGCTCCTGCCCGGCCCCCCTGAGAACCGTCGCCGTTCCGTAAGGCGGGGCGCCTGCTTCAGAATGTAAATCACGTGTCCGCTCTATGGATACGCTGTTTAGTTTACCAGGCAAGACTTTCTTGGTGAAAGAAGCAGCGTTGGCTTGCATCCTCGAGCAGGCTTGTCATCTGGCTGTGCACTGGTACTCTCTCTCTGGGTGTGCTAGTCCGCAGGGCAGGGCATCCCCTGGGCAGGGTGGAGCGTGATCTCTGCGGCCTCGTCTTGCAGCTCCTTCCTTTCATTCTCAATCATCCTGCCCACAGTGGCCTCCTCTCAGGCCTGCATACTTACAACGGCGCATTGCCCGTGCTGCCCCTCTGCAGGAAGTGTCCCTCTGTTTAGTTTGCAGCTGACTGATGCCGCCTCACCCTTCTCATGTCTTCTCAGGTGTCACTTGGTCAAGAAAGCGTCCCCTTACCTACTCAACTCATCTCGTCTCCCTACCGTAGCTCACGTGACACCACGCACCTCTCGCTTATGGCCGTCATCGCCTTTCGCATCCAGTTTCAGGTAGGTAAGTTTACCCCGTGGTCCGTGAGGAAGAAGAGATCACGCCTGTTTTGCTTACTCTTGATTCCCAGCGACTAGCCCGGTTACTGATAACCTCTGTTAGAGGGAGAAAGGAATGCACCCAATCCCTGGTGAAGCCCCAACCGTTTTCCTTTCTAGTGTCCCTCGTACTCCTCCCTGCCGTCTGTGTCGCCCTTACTCCGCGTCTACCGTTTATGAGTTTACACCTGGGTTACGGTGACTGCTTCGGAGAATCGCATGCCTTTCTACCTCCCTCGCTGCGACCTCTCCTACACCTCCCAGGGCTCTTGGGTTATGCCCTTGCCCTCTTCCGAGCCGTCCGTGGCACCCGCTGTCAACCCCGTACGGCCAAGCTCCTAAGACTGACACTCCAGGCCCTCCGTAATTTGGCTTCAGTTTCACTTTCTAGACGTTTCAAGAAAGAACGGGGTCTAAATATCTGGGCACCTCTGCTCCGTTTCATATCTACCCACGAGGTTAATTTTTTTGTTTCTTCCAGTCCACCTATTTTGCACCTCCGTCTCTGCGAAGACTTCACTGAGAATCCAAGCGATTTCTGGATCCCTTCTCTCCCCTGAAGCTGTAAACAGTTTAACAAGACAGGTGCGGAACTGCCGTAAGGTAATCTACATCTTGTCTCCCTCTCTGGTATCTAACCTCCCGGCGAATGGGGGTACGTCTCCGTGTTCTGTGCGGTTTTCAGCACAGTACTCTCTACACGTAGTGGATATTTGATTTGGTAAGTGACCGAATAAGTGAATGAGTCACCAAGATAAGGGTATTGTCTCATTCTTTCTCGCTTTTTCCACTTCCAAGTTTCTTTAGTTAGTTTCCTCAGACAAAAGGTTTCTTTGTAGCTACACAGTGGCCAGGTCCAGAGAATGTTGCAGATAGCTGCTGAAAACATCCCTCCTCCACTTGAGAATGGCTTGCTCTCCCTCTCAAGCGGAGAGAGCTGGGATTCGATATTTAATTAAGCGCCTCTGTTCACTTGGCATTTAGAGGCACTAGGGGGCGTTAGTGCTCTACACCCGGTGAAATGCCTGTTTCGTTTGTGATTTTCCTTTGTGAAAAACAACTATGCACAGAGTGTTTTGTGCCAATTTTCCATCCTTTTAGATTGACGGAAAGCATTTTACCTACGTAGAAACAGAAAACGAATAGAAAGAGCGTCGCATTGCGTTTAATGAAAGCTTAGGGCGGTCTCGGTGGTACGTTAGTGAAGTTATCTGGGGACACCTTAGCCACGTACATTGTGTTGGAGAGGCACCGAGAATTCATTCAGGAGTTCTCAAAGTTCGAGGACACAGTTGCCTTACACGTAGGCACGGTGGCAGCCGTGGACATGGCAGTGATTTGGAGAATGTTGTACTAGTCGGCTCTCGCTGTGATAATGCTTTGCAACAAATCTCCCCAAAACTCACTTACATAAAGAAGAATCTAGTTTTCTCGGACCTGTGGGCTAGCTGCAGCGGCTCTCTTGTAGACCTCTCGATGGCGGGTGTTGCTCCATGCCGTGGGTCAGTTTGAGGTCTGTCCCGCACACCTTACCGTGGAGCCCAACTGTGAGGCTGCAGCTCCCTGTCCTCTCGCAGAGTTCACTGAAACGTAAGAGGTGAGCCCAACCACACAAGGCCACGTAAGGCCTCTGCGACTCATTGAAGGCCATCGTGTCTTCCCTTGGCCTCCTGGGAACCCCCTGGCCCCAGGATGCAGCTTCGGTAGCCCAGGGCAACCGGCGGAGGGGGGCGGGCGGGGCTGCAGGAGGGTGGAACGCTGAGGTCACAGAGGGTGTGGGTGTGGCCACCTCTGCTGTGACTGAACCAAGGGCGTGGGTGGGGGACTGGGGGTCCAGGGCAGGGCCCTCAGAGCCCGGTAGGCCCAGGGGGGCGGCGCAAGCACCTAGGCCCAGGCCGAAGAGCGCCTTCTTGGTCTGCGCGGCAGGCCGGCCTCTCGCCTTGCCACTCAGGCCGCCCTCCCTCTTGAAGTGTGTGTGGCACGCGTCCGCGGAGTACACCTCGCTGCACAGGTAGCCGTGGGACTGGGCGTCGTAGCTTCCTGCGAGGCGGCCGGAGGTCCCGCAGGCGGGTGGGTCCCTGGGACAGACGCGCGGAGCGGCTCCTGCCCGGCCCCCCTGAGAACCGTCGCCGTTCCGTAAGGCGGGGCGCCTGCTTCAGAATGTAAATCACGTGTCCGCTCTATGGATACGCTGTTTAGTTTACCAGGCAAGACTTTCTTGGTGAAAGAAGCAGCGTTGGCTTGCATCCTCGAGCAGGCTTGTCATCTGGCTGTGCACTGGTACTCTCTCTCTGGGTGTGCTAGTCCGCAGGGCAGGGCATCCCCTGGGCAGGGTGGAGCGTGATCTCTGCGGCCTCGTCTTGCAGCTCCTTCCTTTCATTCTCAATCATCCTGCCCACAGTGGCCTCCTCTCAGGCCTGCATACTTACAATGGCGCATTGCCCGTGCTGCCCCTCTGCAGGAAGTGTCCCTCTGTTTAGTTTGCAGCTGACTGATGCCGCCTCACCCTTCTCATGTCTTCTCAGGTGTCACTTGGTCAAGAAAGCGTCCCCTTACCTACTCAACTCATCTCGTCTCCCTACCGTAGCTCACGTGACACCACGCACCTCTCGCTTATGGCCGTCATCGCCTTTCGCATCCAGTTTCAGGTAGGTAAGTTTACCCCGTGGTCCGTGAGGAAGAAGAGATCACGCCTGTTTTGCTTACTCTTGATTCCCAGCGACTAGCCCGGTTACTGATAACCTCTGTTAGAGGGAGAAAGGAATGCACCCAATCCCTGGTGAAGCCCCGACCGTTTTCCTTTCTAGTGTCCCTCGTACTCCTCCCTGCCGTCTGTGTCGCCCTTACTCCGCGTCTACCGTTTATGAGTTTACACCTGGGTTACGGTGACTGCTTCGGAGAATCGCATGCCTTTCTACCTCCCTCGCTGCGACCTCTCCTACACCTCCCAGGGCTCTTGGGTTATGCCCTTGCCCTCTTCCGAGCCGTCCGTGGCACCCGCTGTCAACCCCGTACGGCCAAGCTCCTAAGACTGACACTCCAGGCCCTCCGTAATTTGGCTTCAGTTTCACTTTCTAGACGTTTCAAGAAAGAACGGGGTCTAAATATCTGGGCACCTCTGCTCCGTTTCATATCTACCCACGAGGTTAATTTTTTTGTTTCTTCCAGTCCACCTATTTTGCACCTCCGTCTCTGCGAAGACTTCACTGAGAATCCAAGCGATTTCTGGATCCCTTCTCTCCCCTGAAGCTGTAAACAGTTTAACAAGACAGGTGCGGAACTGCCGTAAGGTAATCTACATCTTGTCTCCCTCTCTGGTATCTAACCTCCCTGCGAATGGGGGTACGTCTCCGTGTCCTGTGCGGTTTTCAGCACAGTACTCTCTACACGTAGTGGATATTTGATTTGGTAAGTGACCGAATAAGTGAATGAGTCACCAAGATAAGGGTATTGTCTCATTCTTTCTCGCTTTTTCCACTTCCAAGTTTCTTTAGTTAGTTTCCTCAGACAAAAGGTTTCTTTGTAGCTACACAGTGGCCAGGTCCAGAGAATGTTGCAGATAGCTGCTGAAAACATCCCTCCTCCACTTGAGAATGGCTTGCTCTCCCTCTCAAGCGGAGAGAGCTGGGATTCGATATTTAATTAAGCGCCTCTGTTCACTTGGCATTTAGAGGCACTAGGGGGCGTTAGTGCTCTACACCCGGTGAAATGCCTGTTTCGTTTGTGATTTTCCTTTGTGAAAAACAACTATGCACAGAGTGTTTTGTGCCAATTTTCCATCCTTTTAGATTGACGGAAAGCATTTTACCTACGTAGAAACAGAAAACGAATAGAAAGAGCGTCGCATTGCGTTTAATGAAAGCTTAGGGCGGTCTCGGTGGTACGTTAGTGAAGTTATCTGGGGACACCTTAGCCACGTACATTGTGTTGGAGAGGCACCGAGAATTCATTCAGGAGTTCTCAAAGTTCGAGGACACGGTTGCCTTACACGTAGGCACGGTGGCAGCCGTGGACATGGCAGTGATTTGGAGAATGTTGTACTAGTCGGCTCTCGCTGTGATAATGCTTTGCAACAAATCTCCCCAAAACTCACTTACATAAAGAAGAATCTAGTTTTCTCGGACCTGTGGGCTAGCTGCAGCGGCTCTCTTGTAGACCTCTCGATGGCGGGTGTTGTTCCATGCCGTGGGTCAGTTTGAGGTCTGTCCCGCACACCTTACCGTGGAGCCCAACTGTGAGGCTGCAGGTCCCTGTCCTCTCGCAGAGTTCACTGAAACGTAAGAGGTGAGCCCAACCACACAAGGCCACGTAAGGCCTCTGCGACTCATTGAAGGCCATCGTGTCTTCCCTTGGCCTCCTGGGAACCCCCTGGCCCCAGGATGCAGCTTCGGTAGCCCAGGGCAACCGGCGGAGGGGGGCGGGCGGGGCTGCAGGAGGGTGGAACGCGGAGGTCACAGAGGGTGTGGGTGTGGCCACCTCTACTGTGACTGAACCAAGGGCGTGGGTGGGGGGCTGGGGGTCCAGGGCAGGGCCCTCAGAGCCCGGTAGGCCCAGGGGGGTGGCGCAAGCACCTAGGCCCAGGCCGAAGAGCGCCTTCTTGGTCTGCGTGGCACGCCGGCCTCTCGCCTTGCCACTCAGGCCGCCCTGCCACTTGAAGTGTGTGTGGCACGCGTCCGCGGAGTACACCTCGCTGCACAGGTAGCCGTGGGACTGGGCGTCGTAGCTTCCTGCGAGGCGGCCGGAGGTCCCGCAGGCGGGTGGGTCCCTGGGACAGACGTGCGGAGCGGCTCCATCCCGGCCCCACTGAGAACCGTCGCCGTTCCGTAAGGCGGGGCGCCTGCTGCAGAATGTAAATCACGTGTCCGTTCTATGGATACGCTGTTTAGTTTACCAGGCAAGACTTTCTTGGTGAAAGAAGCAGCGTTGGCTTGCATCGTCGAGCAGGCTTGTCATCTGGCTGTGCACTGGTACTCTCTCTCTGGGTGTGCTAGTCCGCAGGGCAGGGCATCCCCTGGGCAGGGTGGAGCGTGATCTCTGCGGCCTCGTCTTGCAGCTCCTTCCTTTCATTCTCAATCATCCTGCCCACAGTGGCCTCCTCTCAGGCCTGCATACTTACAACGGCGCATTGCCCGTGCTGCCCCTCTGCAGGAAGTGTCCCTCTGTTTAGTTTGCAGCTGACTGATGCCGCCTCACCCTTCTCATGTCTTCTCAGGTGTCACTTGGTCAAGAAAGCGTCCCCTTACCTACTCAACTCATCTCGTCTCCCTACCGTAGCTCACGTGACACCACGCACCTCTCGCTTATGGCCGTCATCGCCTTTCGCATCCAGTTTCAGGTAGGTAAGTTTACCCCGTGGCCCGTGAGGAAGAAGAGATCACGCCTGTTTTGCTTACTCTTGATTCCCAGCGACTAGCCCGGTTACTGATAACCTCTGTTAGAGGGAGAAAGGAATGCACCCAATCCCTGGTGAAGCCCCGACCGTTTTCCTTTCTAGTGTCCCTCGTACTCCTCCCTGCCGTCTGTGTCGCCCTTACTCCGCGTCTACCGTTTATGAGTTTACACCTGGGTTACGGTGACTGCTTCGGAGAATCGCATGCCTTTCTACCTCCCTCGCTGCGACCTCTCCTACACCTCCCAGGGCTCTTGGGTTATGCCCTTGCCCTCTTCCGAGCCGTCCGTGGCACCCGCTGTCAACCCCGTACGGCCAAGCTCCTAAGACTGACACTCCAGGCCCTCCGTAATTTGGCTTCAGTTTCACTTTCTAGACGTTTCAAGAAAGAACGGGGTCTAAATATCTGTGCACCTCTGCTCCGTTTCATATCTACCCACGAGGTTAATTTTTTTGTTTCTTCCAGTCCACCTATTTTGCACCTCCGTCTCTGCGAAGACTTCACTGAGAATCCAAGCGATTTCTGGATCCCTTCTCTCCCCTGAAGCTGTAAACAGTTTAACAAGACAGGTGCGGAACTGCCGTAAGGTAATCTACATCTTGTCTCCCTCTCTGGTATCTAACCTCCCTGCGAATGGGGGTACGTCTCCGTGTTCTGTGCGGTTTTCAGCACAGTACTCTCTACACGTAGTGGATATTTGATTTGGTAAGTGACCGAATAAGTGAATGAGTCACCAAGATAAGGGTATTGTCTCATTCTTTCTCGCTTTTTCCACTTCCAAGTTTCTTTAGTTAGTTTCCTCAGACAAAAGGTTTCTTTGTAGCTACACAGTGGCCAGGTCCAGAGAATGTTGCAGATAGCTGCTGAAAACATCCCTCCTCCACTTGAGAATGGCTTGCTCTCCCTCTCAAGCGGAGAGAGCTGGGATTCGATATTTAATTAAGCGCCTCTGTTCACTTGGCATTTAGAGGCACTAGGGGGCGTTAGTGCTCTACACCCGGTGAAATGCCTGTTTCGTTTGTGATTTTCCTTTGTGAAAAACAACTATGCACAGAGTGTTTTGTGCCAATTTTCCATCCTTTTAGATTGACGGAAAGCATTTTACCTACGTAGAAACAGAAAACGAATAGAAAGAGCGTCGCATTGCGCTTACTGAAAGCTTAGGGCGGTCTCGGTGGTACGTTAGTGAAGTTATCTGGGGACACCTTAGCCACGTACATTGTGTTGGAGAGGCACCGAGAATTCATTCAGGAGTTCTCAAAGTTCGAGGACACGGTTGCCTTACACGTAGGCACGGTGGCAGCCGTGGACATGGCAGTGATTTGGAGAATGTTGTACTAGTCGGCTCTCGCTGTGATAATGCTTTGCAACAAATCTCCCCAAAACTCACTTACATAAAGAAGAATCTAGTTTTCTCGGACCTGTGGGCTAGCTGCAGCGGCTCTCTTGTAGACCTCTCGATGGCGGGTGTTGCTCCATGCCGTGGGTCAGTTTGAGGTCTGTCCCGCACACCTTACCGTGGAGCCCAACTGTGAGGCTGCAGGTCCCTGTCCTCTCGCAGAGTTCACTGAAACGTAAGAGGTGAGCCCAACCACACAAGGCCACGTAAGGCCTCTGCGACTCATTGAAGGCCATCGTGTCTTCCCTTGGCCTCCTGGGAACCCCCTGGCCCCAGGATGCAGCTTCGGTAGCCCAGGGCAACCGGCGGAGGGGGGCGGGCGGGGCTGCAGGAGGGTGGAACGCTGAGGTCACAGAGGGTGTGGGTGTGGCCACCTCTGCTGTGACTGAACCAAGGGCGTGGGTGGGGGGCTGGGGGTCCAGGGCAGGGCCCTCAGAGCCCGGTAGGCCCAGGGGGGCGGCGCAAGCACCTAGGCCCAGGCCGAAGAGCGCCTTCTTGGTCTGCGCGGCAGGCCGGCCTCTCGCCTTGCCACTCAGGCCGCCCTCCCTCTTGAAGTGTGTGTGGCACGCGTCCGCGGAGTACACCTCGCTGCACAGGTAGCCGTGGGACTGGGCGTCGTAGCTTCCTGCGAGGCGGCCGGAGGTCCCGCAGGCGGGTGGGTCCCTGGGACAGACGCGCGGAGCGGCTCCTGCCCGGCCCCCCTGAGAACCGTCGCCGTTCCGTAAGGCGGGGCGCCTGCTTCAGAATGTAAATCACGTGTCCGCTCTATGGATACGCTGTTTAGTTTACCAGGCAAGACTTTCTTGGTGAAAGAAGCAGCGTTGGCTTGCATCCTCGAGCAGGCTTGTCATCTGGCTGTGCACTGGTACTCTCTCTCTGGGTGTGCTAGTCCGCAGGGCAGGGCATCCCCTGGGCAGGGTGGAGCGTGATCTCTGCGGCCTCGTCTTGCAGCTCCTTCCTTTCATTCTCAATCATCCTGCCCACAGTGGCCTCCTCTCAGGCCTGCATACTTACAACGGCGCATTGCCCGTGCTGCCCCTCTGCAGGAAGTGTCCCTCTGTTTAGTTTGCAGCTGACTGATGCCGCCTCACCCTTCTCATGTCTTCTCAGGTGTCACTTGGTCAAGAAAGCGTCCCCTTACCTACTCAACTCATCTCGTCTCCCTACCGTAGCTCACGTGACACCACGCACCTCTCGCTTATGGCCGTCATCGCCTTTCGCATCCAGTTTCAGGTAGGTAAGTTTACCCCGTGGTCCGTGAGGAAGAAGAGATCACGCCTGTTTTGCTTACTCTTGATTCCCAGCGACTAGCCCGGTTACTGATAACCTCTGTTAGAGGGAGAAAGGAATGCACCCAATCCCTGGTGAAGCCCCGACCGTTTTCCTTTCTAGTGTCCCTCGTACTCCTCCCTGCCGTCTGTGTCGCCCTTACTCCGCGTCTACCGTTTATGAGTTTACACCTGGGTTACGGTGACTGCTTCGGAGAATCGCATGCCTTTCTACCTCCCTCGCTGCGACCTCTCCTACACCTCCCAGGGCTCTTGGGTTATGCCCTTGCCCTCTTCCGAGCCGTCCGTGGCACCCGCTGTCAACCCCGTACGGCCAAGCTCCTAAGACTGACACTCCAGGCCCTCCGTAATTTGGCTTCAGTTTCACTTTCTAGACGTTTCAAGAAAGAACGGGGTCTAAATATCTGTGCACCTCTGCTCCGTTTCATATCTACCCACGAGGTTAATTTTTTTGTTTCTTCCAGTCCACCTATTTTGCACCTCCGTCTCTGCGAAGACTTCACTGAGAATCCAAGCGATTTCTGGATCCCTTCTCTCCCCTGAAGCTGTAAACAGTTTAACAAGACAGGTGCGGAACTGCCGTAAGGTAATCTACATCTTGTCTCCCTCTCTGGTATCTAACCTCCCGGCGAATGGGGGTACGTCTCCGTGTCCTGTGCGGTTTTCAGCACAGTACTCTCTACACGTAGTGGATATTTGATTTGGTAAGTGACCGAATAAGTGAATGAGTCACCAAGATAAGGGTATTGTCTCATTCTTTCTCGCTTTTTCCACTTCCAAGTTTCTTTAGTTAGTTTCCTCAGACAAAAGGTTTCTTTGTAGCTACACAGTGGCCAGGTCCAGAGAATGTTGCAGATAGCTGCTGAAAACATCCCTCCTCCACTTGAGAATGGCTTGCTCTCCCTCTCAAGCGGAGAGAGCTGGGATTCGATATTTAATTAAGCGCCTCTGTTCACTTGGCATTTAGAGGCACTAGGGGGCGTTAGTGCTCTACACCCGGTGAAATGCCTGTTTCGTTTGTGATTTTCCTTTGTGAAAAACAACTATGCACAGAGTGTTTTGTGCCAATTTTCCATCCTTTTAGATTGACGGAAAGCATTTTACCTACGTAGAAACAGAAAACGAATAGAAAGAGCGTCGCATTGCGTTTAATGAAAGCTTAGGGCGGTCTCGGTGGTACGTTAGTGAAGTTATCTGGGGACACCTTAGCCACGTACATTGTGTTGGAGAGGCACCGAGAATTCATTCAGGAGTTCTCAAAGTTCGAGGACACAGTTGCCTTACACGTAGGCACGGTGGCAGCCGTGGACATGGCAGTGATTTGGAGAATGTTGTACTCGTCGGCTCTCGCTGTGATAATGCTTTGCAACAAATCTCCCCAAAACTCACTTACATAAAGAAGAATCTAGTTTTCTCGGACCTGTGGGCTAGCTGCAGCGGCTCTCTTGTAGACCTCTCGATGGCGGGTGTTGCTCCATGCCGTGGGTCAGTTTGAGGTCTGTCCCGCACACCTTACCGTGGAGCCCAACTGTGAGGCTGCAGGTCCCTGTCCTCTAGCAGAGTTCACTGAAACGTAAGAGGTGAGCCCAACCACACAAGGCCACATAAGGCCTCTGCGACTCATTGAAGGCCATCGTGTCTTCCCTTGGCCTCCTGGGAACCCCCTGGCCCCAGGATGCAGCTTCGGTAGCCCAGGGCAACCGGCGGAGGGGGGCGGGCGGGGCTGCAGGAGGGTGGAACGCTGAGGTCACAGAGGGTGTGGGTGTGGCCACCTCTGCTGTGACTGAACCAAGGGCGTGGGTGGGGGGCTGGGGGTCCAGGGCAGGGCCCTCAGAGCCCGGTAGGCCCAGGGGGGCGGCGCAAGCACCTAGGCCCAGGCCGAAGAGCGCCTTCTTGGTCTGCGCGGCAGGCCGGCCTCTCGCCTTGCCACTCAGGCCGCCCTCCCTCTTGAAGTGTGTGTGGCACGCGTCCGCGGAGTACACCTCGCTGCACAGGTAGCCGTGGGACTGGTCGTCGTAGCTTCCTGCGAGGCGGCCGGAGGTCCCGCAGGCGGGTGGGTCCCTGGGACAGACGCGCGGAGCGGCTCCTGCCCGGCCCCCCTGAGAACCGTCGCCGTTCCGTAAGGCGGGGCGCCTGCTTCAGAATGTAAATCACGTGTCCGCTCTATGGATACGCTGTTTAGTTTACCAGGCAAGACTTTCTTGGTGAAAGAAGCAGCGTTGGCTTGCATCGTCGAGCAGGCTTGTCATCTGGCTGTGCACTGGTACTCTCTCTCTGGGTGTGCTAGTCCGCAGGGCAGGGCATCCCCTGGGCAGGGTGGAGCGTGATCTCTGCGGCCTCGTCTTGCAGCTCCTTCCTTTCATTCTCAATCATCCTGCCCACAGTGGCCTCCTCTCAGGCCTGCATACTTACAACGGCGCATTGCCCGTGCTGCCCCTCTGCAGGAAGTGTCCCTCTGTTTAGTTTGCAGCTGACTGATGCCGCCTCACCCTTCTCATGTCTTCTCAGGTGTCACTTGGTCAAGAAAGCGTCCCCTTACCTACTCAACTCATCTCGTCTCCCTACCGTAGCTCACGTGACACCACGCACCTCTCGCTTATGGCCGTCATCGCCTTTCGCATCCAGTTTCAGGTAGGTAAGTTTACCCCGTGGTCCGTGAGGAAGAAGAGATCACGCCTGTTTTGCTTACTCTTGATTCCCAGCGACTAGCCCGGTTACTGATAACCTCTGTTAGAGGGAGAAAGGAATGCACCCAATCCCTGGTGAAGCCCCGACCGTTTTCCTTTCTAGTGTCCCTCGTACTCCTCCCTGCCGTCTGTGTCGCCCTTACTCCGCGTCTACCGTTTATGAGTTTACACCTGGGTTACGGTGACTGCTTCGGAGAATCGCATGCCTTTCTACCTCCCTCGCTGCGACCTCTCCTACACCTCCCAGGGCTCTTGGGTTATGCCCTTGCCCTCTTCCGAGCCGTCCGTGGCACCCGCTGTCAACCCCGTACGGCCAAGCTCCTAAGACTGACACTCCAGGCCCTCCGTAATTTGGCTTCAGTTTCACTTTCTAGACGTTTCAAGAAAGAACGGGGTCTAAATATCTGTGCACCTCTGCTCCGTTTCATATCTACCCACGAGGTTAATTTTTTTGTTTCTTCCAGTCCACCTATTTTGCACCTCCGTCTCTGCGAAGACTTCACTGAGAATCCAAGCGATTTCTGGATCCCTTCTCTCCCCTGAAGCTGTAAACAGTTTAACAAGACAGGTGCGGAACTGCCGTAAGGTAATCTACATCTTGTCTCCCTCTCTGGTATCTAACCTCCCTGCGAATGGGGGTACGTCTCCGTGTTCTGTGCGGTTTTCAGCACAGTACTCTCTACACGTAGTGGATATTTGATTTGGTAAGTGACCGAATAAGTGAATGAGTCACCAAGATAAGGGTATTGTCTCATTCTTTCTCGCTTTTTCCACTTCCAAGTTTCTTTAGTTAGTTTCCTCAGACAAAAGGTTTCTTTGTAGCTACACAGTGGCCAGGTCCAGAGAATGTTGCAGATAGCTGCTGAAAACATCCCTCCTCCACTTGAGAATGGCTTGCTCTCCCTCTCAAGCGGAGAGAGCTGGGATTCGATATTTAATTAAGCGCCTCTGTTCACTTGGCATTTAGAGGCACTAGGGGGCGTTAGTGCTCTACACCCGGTGAAATGCCTGTTTCGTTTGTGATTTTCCTTTGTGAAAAACAACTATGCACAGAGTGTTTTGTGCCAATTTTCCATCCTTTTAGATTGACGGAAAGCATTTTACCTACGTAGAAACAGAAAACGAATAGAAAGAGCGTCGCATTGCGCTTACTGAAAGCTTAGGGCGGTCTCGGTGGTACGTTAGTGAAGTTATCTGGGGACACCTTAGCCACGTACATTGTGTTGGAGAGGCACCGAGAATTCATTCAGGAGTTCTCAAAGTTCGAGGACACGGTTGCCTTACACGTAGGCACGGTGGCAGCCGTGGACATGGCAGTGATTTGGAGAATGTTGTACTAGTCGGCTCTCGCTGTGATAATGCTTTGCAACAAATCTCCCCAAAACTCACTTACATAAAGAAGAATCTAGTTTTCTCGGACCTGTGGGCTAGCTGCAGCGGCTCTCTTGTAGACCTCTCGATGGCGGGTGTTGCTCCATGCCGTGGGTCAGTTTGAGGTCTGTCCCGCACACCTTACCGTGGAGCCCAACTGTGAGGCTGCAGGTCCCTGTCCTCTCGCAGAGTTCACTGAAACGTAAGAGGTGAGCCCAACCACACAAGGCCACGTAAGGCCTCTGCGACTCATTGAAGGCCATCGTGTCTTCCCTTGGCCTCCTGGGAACCCCCTGGCCCCAGGATGCAGCTTCGGTAGCCCAGGGCAACCGGCGGAGGGGGGCGGGCGGGGCTGCAGGAGGGTGGAACGCTGAGGTCACAGAGGGTGTGGGTGTGGCCACCTCTGCTGTGACTGAACCAAGGGCGTGGGTGGGGGGCTGGGGGTCCAGGGCAGGGCCCTCAGAGCCCGGTAGGCCCAGGGGGGCGGCGCAAGCACCTAGGCCCAGGCCGAAGAGCGCCTTCTTGGTCTGCGCGGCAGGCCGGCCTCTCGCCTTGCCACTCAGGCCGCCCTCCCTCTTGAAGTGTGTGTGGCACGCGTCCGCGGAGTACACCTCGCTGCACAGGTAGCCGTGGGACTGGGCGTCGTAGCTTCCTGCGAGGCGGCCGGAGGTCCCGCAGGCGGGTGGGTCCCTGGGACAGACGCGCGGAGCGGCTCCTGCCCGGCCCCCCTGAGAACCGTCGCCGTTCCGTAAGGCGGGGCGCCTGCTTCAGAATGTAAATCACGTGTCCGCTCTATGGATACGCTGTTTAGTTTACCAGGCAAGACTTTCTTGGTGAAAGAAGCAGCGTTGGCTTGCATCCTCGAGCAGGCTTGTCATCTGGCTGTGCACTGGTACTCTCTCTCTGGGTGTGCTAGTCCGCAGGGCAGGGCATCCCCTGGGCAGGGTGGAGCGTGATCTCTGCGGCCTCGTCTTGCAGCTCCTTCCTTTCATTCTCAATCATCCTGCCCACAGTGGCCTCCTCTCAGGCCTGCATACTTACAACGGCGCATTGCCCGTGCTGCCCCTCTGCAGGAAGTGTCCCTCTGTTTACTTTGCAGCTGACTGATGCCGCCTCACCCTTCTCATGTCTTCTCAGGTGTCACTTGGTCAAGAAAGCGTCCCCTTACCTACTCAACTCATCTCGTCTCCCTACCGTAGCTCACGTGACACCACGCACCTCTCGCTTATGGCCGTCATCGCCTTTCGCATCCAGTTTCAGGTAGGTAAGTTTACCCCGTGGTCCGTGAGGAAGAAGAGATCACGCCTGTTTTGCTTACTCTTGATTCCCAGCGACTAGCCCGGTTACTGATAACCTCTGTTAGAGGGAGAAAGGAATGCACCCAATCCCTGGTGAAGCCCCGACCGTTTTCCTTTCTAGTGTCCCTCGTACTCCTCCCTGCCGTCTGTGTCGCCCTTACTCCGCGTCTACCGTTTATGAGTTTACACCTGGGTTACGGTGACTGCTTCGGAGAATCGCATGCCTTTCTACCTCCCTCGCTGCGACCTCTCCTACACCTCCCAGGGCTCTTGGGTTATGCCCTTGCCCTCTTCCGAGCCGTCCGTGGCACCCGCTGTCAACCCCGTACGGCCAAGCTCCTAAGACTGACACTCCAGGCCCTCCGTAATTTGGCTTCAGTTTCACTTTCTAGACGTTTCAAGAAAGAACGGGGTCTAAATATCTGTGCACCTCTGCTCCGTTTCATATCTACCCACGAGGTTAATTTTTTTGTTTCTTCCAGTCCACCTATTTTGCACCTCCGTCTCTGCGAAGACTTCACTGAGAATCCAAGCGATTTCTGGATCCCTTCTCTCCCCTGAAGCTGTAAACAGTTTAACAAGACAGGTGCGGAACTGCCGTAAGGTAATCTACATCTTGTCTCCCTCTCTGGTATCTAACCTCCCGGCGAATGGGGGTACGTCTCCGTGTTCTGTGCGGTTTTCAGCACAGTACTCTCTACACGTAGTGGATATTTGATTTGGTAAGTGACCGAATAAGTGAATGAGTCACCAAGATAAGGGTATTGTCTCATTCTTTCTCGCTTTTTCCACTTCCAAGTTTCTTTAGTTAGTTTCCTCAGACAAAAGGTTTCTTTGTAGCTACACAGTGGCCAGGTCCAGAGAATGTTGCAGATAGCTGCTGAAAACATCCCTCCTCCACTTGAGAATGGCTTGCTCTCCCTCTCAAGCGGAGAGAGCTGGGATTCGATATTTAATTAAGCGCCTCTGTTCACTTGGCATTTAGAGGCACTAGGGGGCGTTAGTGCTCTACACCCGGTGAAATGCCTGTTTCGTTTGTGATTTTCCTTTGTGAAAAACAACTATGCACAGAGTGTTTTGTGCCAATTTTCCATCCTTTTAGATTGACGGAAAGCATTTTACCTACGTAGAAACAGAAAACGAATAGAAAGAGCGTCGCATTGCGTTTAATGAAAGCTTAGGGCGGTCTCGGTGGTACGTTAGTGAAGTTATCTGGGGACACCTTAGCCACGTACATTGTGTTGGAGAGGCACCGAGAATTCATTCAGGAGTTCTCAAAGTTCGAGGACACGGTTGCCTTACACGTAGGCACGGTGGCAGCCGTGGACATGGCAGTGATTTGGAGAATGTTGTACTAGTCGGCTCTCGCTGTGATAATGCTTTGCAACAAATCTCCCCAAAACTCACTTACATAAAGAAGAATCTAGTTTTCTCGGACCTGTGGGCTAGCTGCAGTGGCTCTCTTGTAGACCTCTCGATGGCGGGTGTTGTTCCATGCCGTGGGTCAGTTTGAGGTCTGTCCCGCACACCTTACCGTGGAGCCCAACTGTGAGGCTGCAGGTCCCTGTCCTCTCGCAGAGTTCACTGAAACGTAAGAGGTGAGCCCAACCACACAAGGCCACGTAAGGCCTCTGCGACTCATTGAAGGCCATCGTGTCTTCCCTTGGCCTCCTGGGAACCCCCTGGCCCCAGGATGCAGCTTCGGTAGCCCAGGGCAACCGGCGGAGGGGGGCGGGCGGGGCTGCAGGAGGGTGGAACGCGGAGGTCACAGAGGGTGTGGGTGTGGCCACCTCTGCTGTGACTGAACCAAGGGCGTGGGTGGGGGGCTGGGGGTCCAGGGCAGGGCCCTCAGAGCCCGGTAGGCCCAGGGGGGCGGCGCAAGCACCTAGGCCCAGGCCGAAGAGCGCCTTCTTGGTCTGCGCGGCAGGCCGGCCTCTCGCCTTGCCACTCAGGCCGCCCTCCCTCTTGAAGTGTGTGTGGCACGCGTCCGCGGAGTACACCTCGCTGCACAGGTAGCCGTGGGACTGGGCGTCGTAGCTTCCTGCGAGGCGGCCGGAGGTCCCGCAGGCGGGTGGGTCCCTGGGACAGACGCGCGGAGCGGCTCCTGCCCGGCCCCCCTGAGAACCGTCGCCGTTCCGTAAGGCGGGGCGCCTGCTTCAGAATGTAAATCACGTGTCCGCTCTATGGATACGCTGTTTAGTTTACCAGGCAAGACTTTCTTGGTGAAAGAAGCAGCGTTGGCTTGCATCCTCGAGCAGGCTTGTCATCTGGCTGTGCACTGGTACTCTCTCTCTGGGTGTGCTAGTCCGCAGGGCAGGGCATCCCCTGGGCAGGGTGGAGCGTGATCTCTGCGGCCTCGTCTTGCAGCTCCTTCCTTTCATTCTCAATCATCCTGCCCACAGTGGCCTCCTCTCAGGCCTGCATACTTACAACGGCGCATTGCCCGTGCTGCCCCTCTGCAGGAAGTGTCCCTCTGTTTAGTTTGCAGCTGACTGATGCCGCCTCACCCTTCTCATGTCTTCTCAGGTGTCACTTGGTCAAGAAAGCGTCCCCTTACCTACTCAACTCATCTCGTCTCCCTACCGTAGCTCACGTGACACCACGCACCTCTCGCTTATGGCCGTCATCGCCTTTCGCATCCAGTTTCAGGTAGGTAAGTTTACCCCGTGGTCCGTGAGGAAGAAGAGATCACGCCTGTTTTGCTTACTCTTGATTCCCAGCGACTAGCCCGGTTACTGATAACCTCTGTTAGAGGGAGAAAGGAATGCACCCAATCCCTGGTGAAGCCCCGACCGTTTTCCTTTCTAGTGTCCCTCGTACTCCTCCCTGCCGTCTGTGTCGCCCTTACTCCGCGTCTACCGTTTATGAGTTTACACCTGGGTTACGGTGACTGCTTCGGAGAATCGCATGCCTTTCTACCTCCCTCGCTGCGACCTCTCCTACACCTCCCAGGGCTCTTGGGTTATGCCCTTGCCCTCTTCCGAGCCGTCCGTGGCACCCGCTGTCAACCCCGTACGGCCAAGCTCCTAAGACTGACACTCCAGGCCCTCCGTAATTTGGCTTCAGTTTCACTTTCTAGACGTTTCAAGAAAGAACGGGGTCTAAATATCTGTGCACCTCTGCTCCGTTTCATATCTACCCACGAGGTTAATTTTTTTGTTTCTTCCAGTCCACCTATTTTGCACCTCCGTCTCTGCGAAGACTTCACTGAGAATCCAAGCGATTTCTGGATCCCTTCTCTCCCCTGAAGCTGTAAACAGTTTAACAAGACAGGTGCGGAACTGCCGTAAGGTAATCTACATCTTGTCTCCCTCTCTGGTATCTAACCTCCCGGCGAATGGGGGTACGTCTCCGTGTTCTGTGCGGTTTTCAGCACAGTACTCTCTACACGTAGTGGATATTTGATTTGGTAAGTGACCGAATAAGTGAATGAGTCACCAAGATAAGGGTATTGTCTCATTCTTTCTCGCTTTTTCCACTTCCAAGTTTCTTTAGTTAGTTTCCTCAGACAAAAGGTTTCTTTGTAGCTACACAGTGGCCAGGTCCAGAGAATGTTGCAGATAGCTGCTGAAAACATCCCTCCTCCACTTGAGAATGGCTTGCTCTCCCTCTCAAGCGGAGAGAGCTGGGATTCGATATTTAATTAAGCGCCTCTGTTCACTTGGCATTTAGAGGCACTAGGGGGCGTTAGTGCTCTACACCCGGTGAAATGCCTGTTTCGTTTGTGATTTTCCTTTGTGAAAAACAACTATGCACAGAGTGTTTTGTGCCAATTTTCCATCCTTTTAGATTGACGGAAAGCATTTTACCTACGTAGAAACAGAAAACGAATAGAAAGAGCGTCGCATTGCGTTTAATGAAAGCTTAGGGCGGTCTCGGTGGTACGTTAGTGAAGTTATCTGGGGACACCTTAGCCACGTACATTGTGTTGGAGAGGCACCGAGAATTCATTCAGGAGTTCTCAAAGTTCGAGGACACGGTTGCCTTACACGTAGGCACGGTGGCAGCCGTGGACATGGCAGTGATTTGGAGAATGTTGTACTAGTCGGCTCTCACTGTGATAATGCTTTGCAACAAATCTCCCCAAAACTCACTTACATAAAGAAGAATCTAGTTTTCTCGGACCTGTGGGCTAGCTGCAGCGGCTCTCTTGTAGACCTCTCGATGGCGGGTGTTGTTCCATGCCGTGGGTCAGTTTGAGGTCTGTCCCGCACACCTTACCGTGGAGCCCAACTGTGAGGCTGCAGGTCCCTGTCCTCTCGCAGAGTTCACTGAAACGTAAGAAGTGAGCCCAACCACACAAGGCCACGTAAGGCCTCTGCGACTCATTGAAGGCCATCGTGTCTTCCCTTGGCCTCCTGGGAACCCCCTGGCCCCAGGATGCAGCTTCGGTAGCCCAGGGCAACCGGCGGAGGGGGGCGGGCGGGGCTGCAGGAGGGTGGAACGCGGAGGTCACAGAGGGTGTGGGTGTGGCCACCTCTACTGTGACTGAACCAAGGGCGTGGGTGGGGGGCTGGGGGTCCAGGGCAGGGCCCTCAGAGCCCGGTAGGCCCAGGGGGGTGGCGCAAGCACCTAGGCCCAGGCCGAAGAGCGCCTTCTTGGTCTGCGTGGCACGCCGGCCTCTCGCCTTGCCACTCAGGCCGCCCTGCCACTTGAAGTGTGTGTGGCACGCGTCCGCGGAGTACACCTCGCTGCACAGGTAGCCGTGGGACTGGGCGTCGTAGCTTCCTGCGAGGCGGCCGGAGGTCCCGCAGGTGGGTGGGTCCCTGGGACAGACGTGCGGAGCGGCTCCATCCCGGCCCCACTGAGAACCGTCGCCGTTCCGTAAGGCGGGGCGCCTGCTGCAGAATGTAAATCACGTGTCCGTTCTATGGATACGCTGTTTAGTTTACCAGGCAAGACTTTCTTGGTGAAAGAAGCAGCGTTGGCTTGCATACTCGAGCAGGCTTGTCATCTGGCTGTGCACTGGTACTCTCTCTCTGGGTGTGCTAGTCCGCAGGGCAGGGCATCCCCTGGGCAGGGCGGAGCGTGATCTCTGTGGCCTCGTCTTGCAGCTCCTTCCTTTCATTCTCAATCATCCTGCCCACAGTGGCCTCCTCTCAGGCCTGCATACTTACAACGGCGCATTGCCCGTGCTGCCGCTCTGCAGGAAGTGTCCCTCTCTTTAGTTTGCAGCTGACTGATGCCGCCTCACCCTTCTCATCTCTTCTCAGGTGTCACTTGGTCAAGAAAGTGTCCCCTTACCTACTCAACTCATCTCGTCTCCCTACCGTAGCTCACGTGACACCACGCACCTCTCGCTTATGGCCGTCATCGCCTTTCGCATCCAGTTTCAGGTAGGTAAGTTTACCCCGTGGTCCGTGAGGAAGAAGAGATCACGCCTGTTTTGCTTACTCTTGATTCCCAGCGACTAGCCCGGTTACTGATAACCTCTGTTAGAGGGAGAAAGGAATGCACCCAATCCCTGGTGAAGCCCCGACCGTTTTCCTTTCTAGTGTCCCTCGTACTCCTCCCTGCCGTCTGTGTCGCCCTTACTCCGCGTCTACCGTTTATGAGTTTACACCTGGGTTACGGTGACTGCTTCGGAGAATCGCATGCCTTTCTACCTCCCTCGCTGCGACCTCTCCTACACCTCCCAGGGCTCTTGGGTTATGCCCTTGCCCTCTTCCGAGCCGTCCGTGGCACCCGCTGTCAACCCCGTACGGCCAGGCTCCTAAGACTGACACTCCAGGCCCTCCGTAATTTGGCTTCAGTTTCACTTTCTAGACGTTTCAAGAAAGAACGGGGTCTAAATATCTGGGCACCTCTGCTCCGTTTCATATCTACCCACGAGGTTAATTTTTTTGTTTCTTCCAGTCCACCTATTTTGCACCTCCGTCTCTGCGAAGACTTCACTGAGAATCCAAGCGATTTCTGGATCCCTTCTCTCCCCTGAAGCTGTAAACAGTTTAACAAGACAGGTGCGGAACTGCCGTAAGGTAATCTACATCTTGTCTCCCTCTCTGGTATCTAACCTCCCTGCGAATGGGCGTACGTCTCCGTGTTCTGTGCGGTTTTCAGCACAGTATTCTCTACACGTAGTGGATATTTGATTTGGTAAGTGACCGAATAAGTGAATGAGTCACCAAGATAAGGGTATTGTCTCATTCTTTCTCGCTTTTTCCACTTCCAAGTTTCTTTAGTTAGTTTCCTCAGACAAAAGGTTTCTTTGTAGCTACACAGTGGCCAGGTCCAGAGAATGTTGCAGATAGCTGCTGAAAACATCCCTCCTCCACTTGAGAATGGCTTGCTCTCCCTCTCAAGCGGAGAGAGCTGGGATTCGATATTTAATTAAGCGCCTCTGTTCACTTGGCATTTAGAGGCACTAGGGGGCGTTAGTGCTCTACACCCGGTGAAATGCCTGTTTCGTTTGTGATTTTCCTTTGTGAAAAACAACTATGCACAGAGTGTTTTGTGCCAATTTTCCATCCTTTTAGATTGACGGAAAGCATTTTACCTACGTAGAAACAGAAAACGAATAGAAAGAGCGTTGCATTGCGTTTAATGAAAGCTTAGGGCGGTCTCGGTGGTACGTTAGTGAAGTTATCTGGGGACACCTTAGCCACGTACATTGTGTTGGAGAGGCACCGAGAATTCATTCAGGAGTTCTCAAAGTTCGAGGACACAGTTGCCTTACACGTAGGCACGGTGGCAGCCGTGGACATGGCAGTGATTTGGAGAATGTTGTACTCGTCGGCTCTTGCTGTGATAATGCTTTGCAACAAATCTCCCCAAAACTCACTTACATAAAGAAGAATCTAGTTTTCTCGGACCTGTGGGCTAGCTGCAGCGGCTCTCTTGTAGACCTCTCGATGGCGGGTGTTGCTCCATGCCGTGGGTCAGTTTGAGGTCTGTCCCGCACACCTTACCGTGGAGCCCAACTGTGAGGCTGCAGGTCCCTGTCCTCTAGCAGAGTTCACTGAAACGCAAGAGGTGAGCCCAACCACACAAGGCCACGTAAGGCCTCTGCGACTCATTGAAGGCCATCGTGTCTTCCCTTGGCCTCCTGGGAACCCCCTGGCCCCAGGATGCAGCTTCGGTAGCCCAGGGCAACCGGCGGAGGGGGGCGGGCGGGGCTGCAGGAGGGTGGAACGCTGAGGTCACAGAGGGTGTGGGTGTGGCCACCTCTGCTGTGACTGAACCAAGGGCGTGGGTGGGGGGCTGGGGGTCCAGGGCAGGGCCCTCAGAGCCCGGTAGGCCCAGGGGGGCGGCGCAAGCACCTAGGCCCAGGCCGAAGAGCGCCTTCTTGGTCTGCGCGGCAGGCCGGCCTCTCGCCTTGCCACTCAGGCCGCCCTCCCTCTTGAAGTGTGTGTGGCACGCGTCCGCGGAGTACACCTCGCTGCACAGGTAGCCGTGGGACTGGGCGTCGTAGCTTCCTGCGAGGCGGCCGGAGGTCCCGCAGGCGGGTGGGTCCCTGGGACAGACGTGCGGAGCGGCTCCTGCCCGGCCCCCCTGAGAACCGTCGCCGTTCCGTAAGGCGGGGCGCCTGCTTCAGAATGTAAATCACGTGTCCGCTCTATGGATACGCTGTTTAGTTTACCAGGCAAGACTTTCTTGGTGAAAGAAGCAGCGTTGGCTTGCATCGTCGAGCAGGCTTGTCATCTGGCTGTGCACTGGTACTCTCTCTCTGGGTGTGCTAGTCCGCAGGGCAGGGCATTCCCTGCGCAGGGTGGAGCGTGATCTCTGCGGCCTCGTCTTGCAGCTCCTTCCTTTCATTCTCAATCATCCTGCCCACAGTGGCCTCCTCTCAGGCCTGCATACTTACAACGGCGCATTGCCCGTGCTGCCCCTCTGCAGGAAGTGTCCCTCTGTTTAGTTTGCAGCTGACTGATGCTGCCTCACCCTTCTCATGTCTTCTCAGGTGTCACTTGGTCAAGAAAGCGTCCCCTTACCTACTCAACTCATCTCGTCTCCCTACCGTAGCTCACGTGACACCACGCACCTCTCGCTTATGGCCGTCATCGCCTTTCGCATCCAGTTTCAGGTAGGTAAGTTTACCCCGTGGTCCGTGAGGAAGAAGAGATCACGCCTGTTTTGCTTACTCTTGATTCCCAGCGACTAGCCCGGTTACTGATAACCTCTGTTAGAGGGAGAAAGGAATGCACCCAATCCCTGGTGAAGCCCCGACCGTTTTCCTTTCTAGTGTCCCTCGTACTCCTCCCTGCCGTCTGTGTCGCCCTTACTCCGCGTCTACCGTTTATGAGTTTACACCTGGGTTACGGTGACTGCTTCGGAGAATCGCATGCCTTTCTACCTCCCTCGCTGCGACCTCTCCTACACCTCCCAGGGCTCTTGGGTTATGCCCTTGCCCTCTTCCGAGCCGTCCGTGGCACCCGCTGTCAACCCCGTACGGCCAAGCTCCTAAGACTGACACTCCAGGCCCTCCGTAATTTGGCTTCAGTTTCACTTTCTAGACGTTTCAAGAAAGAACGGGGTCTAAATATCTGGGCACCTCTGCTCCGTTTCATATCTACCCACGAGGTTAATTTTTTTGTTTCTTCCAGTCCACCTATTTTGCACCTCCGTCTCTGCGAAGACTTCACTGAGAATCCAAGCGATTTCTGGATCCCTTCTCTCCCCTGAAGCTGTAAACAGTTTAACAAGACAGGTGCGGAACTGCCGTAAGGTAATCTACATCTTGTCTCCTTCTCTGGTATCTAACCTCCCTGCGAATGGGGGTACGTCTCCGTGTTCTGTGCGGTTTTCAGCACAGTACTCTCTACACGTAGTGGATATTTGATTTGGTAAGTGACCGAATAAGTGAATGAGTCACCAAGATAAGGGTATTGTCTCATTCTTTCTCGCTTTTTCCACTTCCAAGTTTCTTTAGTTAGTTTCCTCAGACAAAAGGTTTCTTTGTAGCTACACAGTGGCCAGGTCCAGAGAATGTTGCAGATAGCTGCTGAAAACATCCCTCCTCCACTTGAGAATGGCTTGCTCTCCCTCTCAAGCGGAGAGAGCTGGGATTCGATATTTAATTAAGCGCCTCTGTTCACTTGGCATTTAGAGGCACTAGGGGGCGTTAGTGCTCTACACCCGGTGAAATGCCGGTTTCGTTTGTGATTTTCCTTTGTGAAAAACAACTATGCACAGAGTGTTTTGTGCCAATTTTCCATCCTTTTAGATTGACGGAAAGCATTTTACCTACGTAGAAACAGAAAACGAATAGAAAGAGCGTCGCATTGCGCTTACTGAAAGCTTAGGGCGTTCTCGGTGGTACGTTAGTGAAGTTATCTGGGGACACCTTAGCCACGTACATTGTGTTGGAGAGGCACCGAGAATTCATTCAGGAGTTCTCAAAGTTCGAGGACACGGTTGCCTTACACGTAGGCACGGTGGCAGCCGTGGACATGGCAGTGATTTGGAGAATGTTGTACTAGTCGGCTCTCGCTGTGATAATGCTTTGCAACAAATCTCCCCAAAACTCACTTACATAAAGAAGAATCTAGTTTTCTCGGACCTGTGGGCTAGCTGCAGCGGCTCTCTTGTAGACCTCTCGATGGCGGGTGTTGCTCCATGCCGTGGGTCAGTTTGAGGTCTGTCCCGCACACCTTACCGTGGAGCCCAACTGTGAGGCTGCAGGTCCCTGTCCTCTCGCAGAGTTCACTGAAACGTAAGAGGTGAGCCCAACCACACAAGGCCACGTAAGGCCTCTGTGACTCATTGAAGGCCATCGTGTCTTCCCTTGGCCTCCTGGGAACCCCCTGGCCCCAGGATGCAGCTTCGGTAGCCCAGGGCAACCGGCGGAGGGGGGCGGGCGGGGCTGCAGGAGGGTGGAACGCTGAGGTCACAGAGGGTGTGGGTGTGGCCACCTCTGCTGTGACTGAACCAAGGGCGTGGGTGGGGGGCTGGGGGTCCAGGGCAGGGCCCTCAGAGCCCGGTAGGCCCAGGGGGGCGGCGCAAGCACCTAGGCCCAGGCCGAAGAGTGCCTTCTTGGTCTGCACGGCAGGCCGGCCTCTCGCCTTGCCACTCAGGCCGCCCTCCCTCTTGAAGTGTGTGTGGCACGCGTCCGCGGAGTACACCTCGCTGCACAGGTAGCCGTGGGACTGGGCGTCGTAGCTTCCTGCGAGGCGGCCGGAGGTCCCGCAGGCGGGTGGGTCCCTGGGACAGACGCGCGGAGCGGCTCCTGCCCGGCCCCCCTGAGAACCGTCGCCGTTCCGTAAGGCGGGGCGCCTGCTTCAGAATGTAAATCACGTGTCCGCTCTATGGATACGCTGTTTAGTTTACCAGGCAAGACTTTCTTGGTGAAAGAAGCAGCGTTGGCTTGCATCCTCGAGCAGGCTTGTCATCTGGCTGTGCACTGGTACTCTCTCTCTGGGTGTGCTAGTCCGCAGGGCAGGGCATCCCCTGGGCAGGGTGGAGCGTGATCTCTGCGGCCTCGTCTTGCAGCTCCTTCCTTTCATTCTCAATCATCCTGCCCACAGTGGCCTCCTCTCAGGCCTGCATACTTACAACGGCGCATTGCCCGTGCTGCCCCTCTGCAGGAAGTGTCCCTCTGTTTAGTTTGCAGCTGACTGATGCCGCCTCACCCTTCTCATGTCTTCTCAGGTGTCACTTGGTCAAGAAAGCGTCCCCTTACCTACTCAACTCATCTCGTCTCCCTACCGTAGCTCACGTGACACCACGCACCTCTCGCTTATGGCCGTCATCGCCTTTCGCATCCAGTTTCAGGTAGGTAAGTTTACCCCGTGGTCCATGAGGAAGAAGAGATCACGCCTGTTTTGCTTACTCTTGATTCCCAGCGACTAGCCCGGTTACTGATAACCTCTGTTAGAGGGAGAAAGGAATGCACCCAATCCCTGGTGAAGCCCCGACCGTTTTCCTTTCTAGTGTCCCTCGTACTCCTCCCTGCCGTCTGTGTCGCCCTTACTCCGCGTCTACCGTTTATGAGTTTACACCTGGGTTACGGTGACTGCTTCGGAGAATCGCATGCCTTTCTACCTCCCTCGCTGCGACCTCTCCTACACCTCCCAGGGCTCTTGGGTTATGCCCTTGCCCTCTTCCGAGCCGTCCGTGGCACCCGCTGTCAACCCCATACGGCCAAGCTCCTAAGACTGACACTCCAGGCCCTCCGTAATTTGGCTTCAGTTTCACTTTCTAGACGTTTCAAGAAAGAACGGGGTCTAAATATCTGTGCACCTCTGCTCCGTTTCATATCTACCCACGAGGTTAATTTTTTTGTTTCTTCCAGTCCACCTATTTTGCACCTCCGTCTCTGCGAAGACTTCACTGAGAATCCAAGCGATTTCTGGATCCCTTCTCTCCCCTGAAGCTGTAAACAGTTTAACAAGACAGGTGCGGAACTGCCGTAAGGTAATCTACATCTTGTCTCCCTCTCTGGTATCTAACCTCCCTGCGAATGGGGGTACGTCTCCGTGTCCTGTGCGGTTTTCAGCACAGTACTCTCTACACGTAGTGGATATTTGATTTGGTAAGTGACCGAATAAGTGAATGAGTCACCAAGATAAGGGTATTGTCTCATTCTTTCTCGCTTTTTCCACTTCCAAGTTTCTTTAGTTAGTTTCCTCAGACAAAAGGTTTCTTTGTAGCTACACAGTGGCCAGGTCCAGAGAATGTTGCAGATAGCTGCTGAAAACATCCCTCCTCCACTTGAGAATGGCTTGCTCTCCCTCTCAAGCGGAGAGAGCTGGGATTCGATATTTAATTAAGCGCCTCTGTTCACTTGGCATTTAGAGGCACTAGGGGGCGTTAGTGCTCTACACCCGGTGAAATGCCTGTTTCGTTTGTGATTTTCCTTTGTGAAAAACAACTATGCACAGAGTGTTTTGTGCCAATTTTCCATCCTTTTAGATTGACGGAAAGCATTTTACCTACGTAGAAACAGAAAACGAATAGAAAGAGCGTCGCATTGCGTTTAATGAAAGCTTAGGGCGGTCTCGGTGGTACGTTAGTGAAGTTATCTGGGGACACCTTAGCCACGTACATTGTGTTGGAGAGGCACCGAGAATTCATTCAGGAGTTCTCAAAGTTCGAGGACACGGTTGCCTTACACGTAGGCACGGTGGCAGCCGTGGACATGGCAGTGATTTGGAGAATGTTGTACTAGTCGGCTCTCGCTGTGATAATGCTTTGCAACAAATCTCCCCAAAACTCACTTACATAAAGAAGAATCTAGTTTTCTCGGACCTGTGGGCTAGCTGCAGCGGCTCTCTTGTAGACCTCTCGATGGCGGGTGTTGTTCCATGCCGTGGGTCAGTTTGAGGTCTGTCCCGCACACCTTACCGTGGAGCCCAACTGTGAGGCTGCAGGTCCCTGTCCTCTCGCAGAGTTCACTGAAACGTAAGAGGTGAGCCCAACCACACAAGGCCACGTAAGGCCTCTGCGACTCATTGAAGGCCATCGTGTCTTCCCTTGGCCTCCTGGGAACCCCCTGGCCCCAGGATGCAGCTTCGGTAGCCCAGGGCAACCGGCGGAGGGGGGCGGGCGGGGCTGCAGGAGGGTGGAACGCGGAGGTCACAGAGGGTGTGGGTGTGGCCACCTCTACTGTGACTGAACCAAGGGCGTGGGTGGGGGGCTGGGGGTCCAGGGCAGGGCCCTCAGAGCCCGGTAGGCCCAGGGGGGTGGCGCAAGCACCTAGGCCCAGGCCGAAGAGCGCCTTCTTGGTCTGCGTGGCACGCCGGCCTCTCGCCTTGCCACTCAGGCCGCCCTGCCACTTGAAGTGTGTGTGGCACGCGTCCGCGGAGTACACCTCGCTGCACAGGTAGCCGTGGGACTGGGCGTCGTAGCTTCCTGCGAGGCGGCCGGAGGTCCCGCAGGCGGGTGGGTCCCTGGGACAGACGTGCGGAGCGGCTCCATCCCGGCCCCACTGAGAACCGTAGCCGTTCCGTAAGGCGGGGCGCCTGCTGCAGAATGTAAATCACGTGTCCGTTCTATGGATACGCTGTTTAGTTTACCAGGCAAGACTTTCTTGGTGAAAGAAGCAGCGTTGGCTTGCATCGTCGAGCAGGCTTGTCATCTGGCTGTGCACTGGTACTCTCTCTCTGGGTGTGCTAGTCCGCAGGGCAGGGCATCCCCTGGGCAGGGCGGAGCGTGATCTCTGTGGCCTCGTCTTGCAGCTCCTTCCTTTCATTCTCAATCATCCTGCCCACAGTGGCCTCCTCTCAGGCCTGCATACTTACAACGGCGCATTGCCCGTGCTGCCGCTCTGCAGGAAGTGTCCCTCTCTTTAGTTTGCAGCTGACTGATGCCGCCTCACCCTTCTCATCTCTTCTCAGGTGTCACTTGGTCAAGAAAGTGTCCCCTTACCTACTCAACTCATCTCGTCTCCCTACCGTAGCTCACGTGACACCACGCACCTCTCGCTTATGGCCGTCATCGCCTTTCGCATCCAGTTTCAGGTAGGTAAGTTTACCCCGTGGTCCGTGAGGAAGAAGAGATCACGCCTGTTTTGCTTACTCTTGATTCCCAGCGACTAGCCCGGTTACTGATAACCTCTGTTAGAGGGAGAAAGGAATGCACCCAATCCCTGGTGAAGCCCCGACCGTTTTCCTTTCTAGTGTCCCTCGTACTCCTCCCTGCCGTCTGTGTCGCCCTTACTCCGCGTCTACCGTTTATGAGTTTACACCTGGGTTACGGTGACTGCTTCGGAGAATCGCATGCCTTTCTACCTCCCTCGCTGCGACCTCTCCTACACCTCCCAGGGCTCTTGGGTTATGCCCTTGCCCTCTTCCGAGCCGTCCGTGGCACCCGCTGTCAACCCCGTACGGCCAGGCTCCTAAGACTGACACTCCAGGCCCTCCGTAATTTGGCTTCAGTTTCACTTTCTAGACGTTTCAAGAAAGAACGGGGTCTAAATATCTGTGCACCTCTGCTCCGTTTCATATCTACCCACGAGGTTAATTTTTTTGTTTCTTCCAGTCCACCTATTTTGCACCTCCGTCTCTGCGAAGACTTCACTGAGAATCCAAGCGATTTCTGGATCCCTTCTCTCCCCTGAAGCTGTAAACAGTTTAACAAGACAGGTGCGGAACTGCCGTAAGGTAATCTACATCTTGTCTCCCTCTCTGGTATCTAACCTCCCTGCGAATGGGGGTACGTCTCCGTGTTCTGTGCGGTTTTCAGCACAGTATTCTCTACACGTAGTGGATATTTGATTTGGTAAGTGACCGAATAAGTGAATGAGTCACCAAGATAAGGGTATTGTCTCATTCTTTCTCGCTTTTTCCACTTCCAAGTTTCTTTAGTTAGTTTCCTCAGACAAAAGGTTTCTTTGTAGCTACACAGTGGCCAGGTCCAGAGAATGTTGCAGATAGCTGCTGAAAACATCCCTCCTCCACTTGAGAATGGCTTGCTCTCCCTCTCAAGCGGAGAGAGCTGGGATTCGATATTTAATTAAGCGCCTCTGTTCACTTGGCATTTAGAGGCACTAGGGGGCGTTAGTGCTCTACACCCGGTGAAATGCCTGTTTCGTTTGTGATTTTCCTTTGTGAAAAACAACTATGCACAGAGTGTTTTGTGCCAATTTTCCATCCTTTTAGATTGACGGAAAGCATTTTACCTACGTAGAAACAGAAAACGAATAGAAAGAGCGTTGCATTGCGTTTAATGAAAGCTTAGGGCGGTCTCGGTGGTACGTTAGTGAAGTTATCTGGGGACACCTTAGCCACGTACATTGTGTTGGAGAGGCACCGAGAATTCATTCAGGAGTTCTCAAAGTTCGAGGACACAGTTGCCTTACACGTAGGCACGGTGGCAGCCGTGGACATGGCAGTGATTTGGAGAATGTTGTACTCGTCGGCTCTTGCTGTGATAATGCTTTGCAACAAATCTCCCCAAAACTCACTTACATAAAGAAGAATCTAGTTTTCTCGGACCTGTGGGCTAGCTGCAGCGGCTCTCTTGTAGACCTCTCGATGGCGGGTGTTGCTCCATGCCGTGGGTCAGTTTGAGGTCTGTCCCGCACACCTTACCGTGGAGCCCAACTGTGAGGCTGCAGGTCCCTGTCCTCTAGCAGAGTTCACTGAAACGTAAGAGGTGAGCCCAACCACACAAGGCCACGTAAGGCCTCTGCGACTCATTGAAGGCCATCGTGTCTTCCCTTGGCCTCCTGGGAACCCCCTGGCCCCAGGATGCAGCTGCGGTAGCCCAGGGCAACCGGTGGAGGGGGGCGGGCGGGGCTGCAGGAGGGTGGAACGCTGAGGTCACAGAGGGTGTGGGTGTGGCCACCTCTGCTGTGACTGAACCAAGGGCGTGGGTGGGGGGCTGGGGGTCCAGGGCAGGGCCCTCAGAGCCCGGTAGGCCCAGGGGGGCGGCGCAAGCACCTAGGCCCAGGCCGAAGAGCGCCTTCTTGGTCTGCGCGGCAGGCCGGCCTCTCGCCTTGCCACTCAGGCCGCCCTCCCTCTTGAAGTGTGTGTGGCACGCGTCCGCGGAGTACACCTCGCTGCACAGGTAGCCGTGGGACTGGTCGTCGTAGCTTCCTGCGAGGCGGCCGGAGGTCCCGCAGGCGGGTGGGTCCCTGGGACAGACGTGCGGAGCGGCTCCTGCCCGGCCCCCCTGAGAACCGTCGCCGTTCCGTAAGGCGGGGCGCCTGCTTCAGAATGTAAATCACGTGTCCGCTCTATGGATACGCTGTTTAGTTTACCAGGCAAGACTTTCTTGGTGAAAGAAGCAGCGTTGGCTTGCATCGTCGAGCAGGCTTGTCATCTGGCTGTGCACTGGTACTCTCTCTCTGGGTGTGCTAGTCCGCAGGGCAGGGCATCCCCTGGGCAGGGTGGAGCGTGATCTCTGCGGCCTCGTCTTGCAGCTCCTTCCTTTCATTCTCAATCATCCTGCCCACAGTGGCCTCCTCTCAGGCCTGCATACTTACAACGGCGCATTGCCCGTGCTGCCCCTCTGCAGGAAGTGTCCCTCTGTTTAGTTTGCAGCTGACTGATGCCGCCTCACCCTTCTCATCTCTTCTCAGGTGTCACTTGGTCAAGAAAGCGTCCCCTTACCTACTCAACTCATCTCGTCTCCCTACCGTAGCTCACGTGACACCACGCACCTCTCGCTTATGGCCGTCATCGCCTTTCGCATCCAGTTTCAGGTAGGTAAGTTTACCCCGTGGTCCGTGAGGAAGAAGAGATCACGCCTGTTTTGCTTACTCTTGATTCCCAGCGACTAGCCCGGTTACTGATAACCTCTGTTAGAGGGAGAAAGGAATGCACCCAATCCCTGGTGAAGCCCCGACCGTTTTCCTTTCTAGTGTCCCTCGTACTCCTCCCTGCCGTCTGTGTCGCCCTTACTCCGCGTCTACCGTTTATGAGTTTACACCTGGGTTACGGTGACTGCTTCGGAGAATCGCATGCCTTTCTACCTCCCTCACTGCGACCTCTCCTACACCTCCCAGGGCTCTTGGGTTATGCCCTTGCCCTCTTCCGAGCCGTCCGTGGCACCCGCTGTCAACCCCGTACGGCCAAGCTCCTAAGACTGACACTCCAGGCCCTCCGTAATTTGGCTTCAGTTTCACTTTCTAGACGTTTCAAGAAAGAACGGGGTCTAAATATCTGTGCACCTCTGCTCCGTTTCATATCTACCCACGAGGTTAATTTTTTTGTTTCTTCCAGTCCACCTATTTTGCACCTCCGTCTCTGCGAAGACTTCACTGAGAATCCAAGCGATTTCTGGATCCCTTCTCTCCCCTGAAGCTGTAAACAGTTTAACAAGACAGGTGCGGAACTGCCGTAAGGTAATCTACATCTTGTCTCCCTCTCTGGTATCTAACCTCCCTGCGAATGGGGGTACGTCTCCGTGTTCTGTGCGGTTTTCAGCACAGTACTCTCTACACGTAGTGGATATTTGATTTGGTAAGTGACCGAATAAGTGAATGAGTCACCAAGATAAGGGTATTGTCTCATTCTTTCTCGCTTTTTCCACTTCCAAGTTTCTTTAGTTAATTTCCTCAGACAAAAGGTTTCTTTGTAGCTACACAGTGGCCAGGTCCAGAGAATGTTGCAGATAGCTGCTGAAAACATCCCTCCTCCACTTGAGAATGGCTTGCTCTCCCTCTCAAGCGGAGAGAGCTGGGATTCGATATTTAATTAAGTGCCTCTGTTCACTTGGCATTTAGAGGCACTAGGGGGCGTTAGTGCTCTACACCCGGTGAAATGCCTGTTTCGTTTGTGATTTTCCTTTGTGAAAAACAACTATGCACAGAGTGTTTTGTGCCAATTTTCCATCCTTTTAGATTGACGGAAAGCATTTTACCTACGTAGAAACAGAAAAGGAATAGAAAGAGCGTTGCATTGCGTTTAATGAAAGCTTAGGGCGGTCTCGGTGGTACGTTAGTGAAGTTATCTGGGGACACCTTAGCCACGTACATTGTGTTGGAGAGGCACCGAGAATTCATTCAGGAGTTCTCAAAGTTCGAGGACACAGTTGCCTTACACGTAGGCACGGTGGCAGCCGTGGACATGGCAGTGATTTGGAGAATGTTGTACTAGTCGGCTCTCGCTGTGATAATGCTTTGCAACAAATCTCCCCAAAACTCACTTACATAAAGAAGAATCTAGTTTTCTCGGACCTGTGGGCTAGCTGCAGCGGCTCTCTTGTAGACCTCTCGATGGCGGGTGTTGCTCCATGCCGTGGGTCAGTTTGAGGTCTGTCCCGCACACCTTACCGTGGAGCCCAACTGTGAGGCTGCAGGTCCCTGTCCTCTCGCAGAGTTCACTGAAACGTAAGAGGTGAGCCCAACCACACAAGGCCACGTAAGGCCTCTGCGACTCATTGAAGGCCATCGTGTCTTCCCTTGGCCTCCTGGGAACCCCCTGGCCCCAGGATGCAGCTTCGGTAGCCCAGGGCAACCGGCGGAGGGGGGCGGGCGGGGCTGCAGGAGGGTGGAACGCTGAGGTCACAGAGGGTGTGGGTGTGGTCACCTCTGCTGTGACTGAACCAAGGGCGTGGGTGGGGGGCTGGGGGTCCAGGGCAGGGCCCTCAGAGCCCGGTAGGCCCAGGGGGGCGGCGCAAGCACCTAGGCCCAGGCCGAAGAGCGCCTTCTTGGTCTGCGCGGCAGGCCGGCCTCTCGCCTTGCCACTCAGGCCACCCTCCCTCTTGAAGTGTGTGTGGCACGCGTCCGCGGAGTACACCTCGCTGCACAGGTAGCCGTGGGACTGGGCGTCGTAGCTTCCTGCGAGGCGGCCGGAGGTCCCGCAGGCGGGTGGGTCCCTGGGACAGACGCGCGGAGCGGCTCCTGCCCGGCCCCCCTGAGAACCGTCGCCGTTCCGTAAGGCGGGGCGCCTGCTTCAGAATGTAAATCACGTGTCCGCTCTATGGATACGCTGTTTAGTTTACCAGGCAAGACTTTCTTGGTGAAAGAAGCAGCGTTGGCTTGCATCGTCGAGCAGGCTTCTCATCTGGCTGTGCACTGGTACTCTCTCTCTGGGTGTGCTAGTCCGCAGGGCAGGGCATCCCCTGGGCAGGGTGGAGCGTGATCTCTGCGGCCTCGTCTTGCAGCTCCTTCCTTTCATTCTCAATCATCCTGCCCACAGTGGCCTCCTCTCAGGCCTGCATACTTACAACGGCGCATTGCCCGTGCTGCCCCTCTGCAGGAAGTGTCCCTCTGTTTAGTTTGCAGCTGACTGATGCCGCCTCACCCTTCTCATGTCTTCTCAGGTGTCACTTGGTCAAGAAAGCGTCCCCTTACCTACTCAACTCATCTCGTCTCCCTACCGTAGCTCACGTGACACCACGCACCTCTCGCTTATGGCCGTCATCGCCTTTCGCATCCAGTTTCAGGTAGGTAAGTTTACCCCGTGGTCCGTGAGGAAGAAGAGATCACGCCTGTTTTGCTTACTCTTGATTCCCAGCGACTAGCCCGGTTACTGATAACCTCTGTTAGAGGGAGAAAGGAATGCACCCAATCCCTGGTGAAGCCCCGACCGTTTTCCTTTCTAGTGTCCCTCGTACTCCTCCCTGCCGTCTGTGTCGCCCTTACTCCGCGTCTACCGTTTATGAGTTTACACCTGGGTTACGGTGACTGCTTCGGAGAATCGCATGCCTTTCTACCTCCCTCGCTGCGACCTCTCCTACACCTCCCAGGGCTCTTGGGTTATGCCCTTGCCCTCTTCCGAGCCGTCCGTGGCACCCGCTGTCAACCCCGTACGGCCAAGCTCCTAAGACTGACACTCCAGGCCCTCCGTAATTTGGCTTCAGTTTCACTTTCTAGACGTTTCAAGAAAGAACGGGGTCTAAATATCTGGGCACCTCTGCTCCGTTTCATATCTACCCACGAGGTTAATTTTTTTGTTTCTTCCAGTCCACCTATTTTGCACCTCCGTCTCTGCGAAGACTTCACTGAGAATCCAAGCGATTTCTGGATCCCTTCTCTCCCCTGAAGCTGTAAACAGTTTAACAAGACAGGTGCGGAACTGCCGTAAGGTAATCTACATCTTGTCTCCCTCTCTGGTATCTAACCTCCCTGCGAATGGGGGTACGTCTCCGTGTCCTGTGCGGTTTTCAGCACAGTACTCTCTACACGTAGTGGATATTTGATTTGGTAAGTGACCGAATAAGTGAATGAGTCACCAAGATAAGGGTATTGTCTCATTCTTTCTCGCTTTTTCCACTTCCAAGTTTCTTTAGTTAGTTTCCTCAGACAAAAGGTTTCTTTGTAGCTACACAGTGGCCAGGTCCAGAGAATGTTGCAGATAGCTGCTGAAAACATCCCTCCTCCACTTGAGAATGGCTTGCTCTCCCTCTCAAGCGGAGAGAGCTGGGATTCGATATTTAATTAAGCGCCTCTGTTCACTTGGCATTTAGAGGCACTAGGGGGCGTTAGTGCTCTACACCCGGTGAAATGCCTGTTTCGTTTGTGATTTTCCTTTGTGAAAAACAACTATGCACAGAGTGTTTTGTGCCAATTTTCCATCCTTTTAGATTGACGGAAAGCATTTTACCTACGTAGAAACAGAAAACGAATAGAAAGAGCGTCGCATTGCGTTTAATGAAAGCTTAGGGCGGTCTCGGTGGTACGTTAGTGAAGTTATCTGGGGACACCTTAGCCACGTACATTGTGTTGGAGAGGCACCGAGAATTCATTCAGGAGTTCTCAAAGTTCGAGGACACGGTTGCCTTACACGTAGGCACGGTGGCAGCCGTGGACATGGCAGTGATTTGGAGAATGTTGTACTAGTCGGCTCTCGCTGTGATAATGCTTTGCAACAAATCTCCCCAAAACTCACTTACATAAAGAAGAATCTAGTTTTCTCGGACCTGTGGGCTAGCTGCAGCGGCTCTCTTGTAGACCTCTCGATGGCGGGTGTTGCTCCATGCCGTGGGTCAGTTTGAGGTCTGTCCCGCACACCTTACCGTGGAGCCCAACTGTGAGGCTGCAGCTCCCTGTCCTCTCGCAGAGTTCACTGAAACGTAAGAGGTGAGCCCAACCACACAAGGCCACGTAAGGCCTCTGCGACTCATTGAAGGCCATCGTGTCTTCCCTTGGCCTCCTGGGAACCCCCTGGCCCCAGGATGCAGCTTCGGTAGCCCAGGGCAACCGGCGGAGGGGGGCGGGCGGGGCTGCAGGAGGGTGGAACGCTGAGGTCACAGAGGGTGTGGGTGTGGCCACCTCTGCTGTGACTGAACCAAGGGCGTGGGTGGGGGACTGGGGTTCCAGGGCAGGGCCCTCAGAGCCCGGTAGGCCCAGGGGGGCGGCGCAAGCACCTAGGCCCAGGCCGAAGAGCGCCTTCTTGGTCTGCGCGGCAGGCCGGCCTCTCGCCTTGCCACTCAGGCCGCCCTCCCTCTTGAAGTGTGTGTGGCACGCGTCCGCGGAGTACACCTCGCTGCACAGGTAGCCGTGGGACTGGGCGTCGTAGCTTCCTGCGAGGCGGCCGGAGGTCCCGCAGGCGGGTGGGTCCCTGGGACAGACGCGCGGAGCGGCTCCTGCCCGGCCCCCCTGAGAACCGTCGCCGTTCCGTAAGGCGGGGCGCCTGCTTCAGAATGTAAATCACGTGTCCGCTCTATGGATACGCTGTTTAGTTTACCAGGCAAGACTTTCTTGGTGAAAGAAGCAGCGTTGGCTTGCATCGTCGAGCAGGCTTGTCATCTGGCTGTGCACTGGTACTCTCTCTCTGGGTGTGCTAGTCCGCAGGGCAGGGCATCCCCTGGGCAGGGTGGAGCGTGATCTCTGCGGCCTCGTCTTGCAGCTCCTTCCTTTCATTCTCAATCATCCTGCCCACAGTGGCCTCCTCTCAGGCCTGCATACTTACAACGGCGCATTGCCCGTGCTGCCCCTCTGCAGGAAGTGTCCCTCTGTTTAGTTTGCAGCTGACTGATGCCGCCTCACCCTTCTCATGTCTTCTCAGGTGTCACTTGGTCAAGAAAGCGTCCCCTTACCTACTCAACTCATCTCGTCTCCCTACCGTAGCTCACGTGACACCACGCACCTCTCGCTTATGGCCGTCATCGCCTTTCGCATCCAGTTTCAGGTAGGTAAGTTTACCCCGTGGTCCGTGAGGAAGAAGAGATCACGCCTGTTTTGCTTACTCTTGATTCCCAGCGACTAGCCCGGTTACTGATAACCTCTGTTAGAGGGAGAAAGGAATGCACCCAATCCCTGGTGAAGCCCCGACCGTTTTCCTTTCTAGTGTCCCTCGTACTCCTCCCTGCCGTCTGTGTCGCCCTTACTCCGCGTCTACCGTTTATGAGTTTACACCTGGGTTACGGTGACTGCTTCGGAGAATCGCATGCCTTTCTACCTCCCTCGCTGCGACCTCTCCTACACCTCCCAGGGCTCTTGGGTTATGCCCTTGCCCTCTTCCGAGCCGTCCGTGGCACCCGCTGTCAACCCCGTACGGCCAAGCTCCTAAGACTGACACTCCAGGCCCTCCGTAATTTGGCTTCAGTTTCACTTTCTAGACGTTTCAAGAAAGAACGGGGTCTAAATATCTGTGCACCTCTGCTCCGTTTCATATCTACCCACGAGGTTAATTTTTTTGTTTCTTCCAGTCCACCTATTTTGCACCTCCGTCTCTGCGAAGACTTCACTGAGAATCCAAGCGATTTCTGGATCCCTTCTCTCCCCTGAAGCTGTAAACAGTTTAACAAGACAGGTGCGGAACTGCCGTAAGGTAATCTACATCTTGTCTCCCTCTCTGGTATCTAACCTCCCTGCGAATGGGGGTACGTCTCCGTGTCCTGTGCGGTTTTCAGCACAGTACTCTCTACACGTAGTGGATATTTGATTTGGTAAGTGACCGAATAAGTGAATGAGTCACCAAGATAAGGGTATTGTCTCATTCTTTCTCGCTTTTTCCACTTCCAAGTTTCTTTAGTTAGTTTCCTCAGACAAAAGGTTTCTTTGTAGCTACACAGTGGCCAGGTCCAGAGAATGTTGCAGATAGCTGCTGAAAACATCCCTCCTCCACTTGAGAATGGCTTGCTCTCCCTCTCAAGCGGAGAGAGCTGGGATTCGATATTTAATTAAGCGCCTCTGTTCACTTGGCATTTAGAGGCACTAGGGGGCGTTAGTGCTCTACACCCGGTGAAATGCCTGTTTCGTTTGTGATTTTCCTTTGTGAAAAACAACTATGCACAGAGTGTTTTGTGCCAATTTTCCATCCTTTTAGATTGACGGAAAGCATTTTACCTACGTAGAAACAGAAAACGAATAGAAAGAGCGTCGCATTGCGTTTAATGAAAGCTTAGGGCGGTCTCGGTGGTACGTTAGTGAAGTTATCTGGGGACACCTTAGCCACGTACATTGTGTTGGAGAGGCACCGAGAATTCATTCAGGAGTTCTCAAAGTTCGAGGACACGGTTGCCTTACACGTAGGCACGGTGGCAGCCGTGGACATGGCAGTGATTTGGAGAATGTTGTACTAGTCGGCTCTCGCTGTGATAATGCTTTGCAACAAATCTCCCCAAAACTCACTTACATAAAGAAGAATCTAGTTTTCTCGGACCTGTGGGCTAGCTGCAGCGGCTCTCTTGTAGACCTCTCGATGGTGGGTGTTGCTCCATGCCGTGGGTCAGTTTGAGGTCTGTCCCGCACACCTTACCGTGGAGCCCAACTGTGAGGCTGCAGGTCCCTGTCCTCTCGCAGAGTTCACTGAAACGTAAGAGGTGAGCCCAACCACACAAGGCCACGTAAGGCCTCTGCGACTCATTGAAGGCCATCGTGTCTTCCCTTGGCCTCCTGGGAACCCCCTGGCCCCAGGATGCAGCTTCGGTAGCCCAGGGCAACCGGCGGAGGGGGGCGGGCGGGGCTGCAGGAGGGTGGAACGCGGAGGTCACAGAGGGTGTGGGTGTGGCCACCTCTACTGTGACTGAACCAAGGGCGTGGGTGGGGGGCTGGGGGTCCAGGGCAGGGCCCTCAGAGCCCGGTAGGCCCAGGGGGGTGGCACAAGCACCTAGGCCCAGGCCGAAGAGCGCCTTCTTGGTCTGCATGGCACGCCGGCCTCTCGCCTTGCCACTCAGGCCGCCCTGCCACTTGAAGTGTGTGTGGCACGCGTCCGCGGAGTACACCTCGCTGCACAGGTAGCCGTGGGACTGGGCGTCGTAGCTTCCTGCGAGGCGGCCGGAGGTCCCGCAGGCGGGTGGGTCCCTGGGACAGACGTGCGGAGCGGCTCCATCCCGGCCCCACTGAGAACCGTCGCCGTTCCGTAAGGCGGGGCGCCTGCTGCAGAATGTAAATCACGTGTCCGTTCTATGGATACGCTGTTTAGTTTACCAGGCAAGACTTTCTTGGTGAAAGAAGCAGCGTTGGCTTGCATCGTCGAGCAGGCTTGTCATCTGGCTGTGCACTGGTACTCTCTCTCTAGGTGTGCTAGTCCGCAGGGCAGGGCATCCCCTGGGCAGGGCGGAGCGTGATCTCTGTGGCCTCGTCTTGCAGCTCCTTCCTTTCATTCTCAATCATCCTGCCCACAGTGGCCTCCTCTCAGGCCTGCATACTTACAACGGCGCATTGCCCGTGCTGCCGCTCTGCAGGAAGTGTCCCTCTCTTTAGTTTGCAGCTGACTGATGCCGCCTCACCCTTCTCATCTCTTCTCAGGTGTCACTTGGTCAAGAAAGTGTCCCCTTACCTACTCAACTCATCTCATCTCCCTACCGTAGCTCACGTGACACCACGCACCTCTCGCTTATGGCCGTCATCGCCTTTCGCATCCAGTTTCAGGTAGGTAAGTTTACCCCGTGGTCCGTGAGGAAGAAGAGATCACGCCTGTTTTGCTTACTCTTGATTCCCAGCGACTAGCCCGGTTACTGATAACCTCTGTTAGAGGGAGAAAGGAATGCACCCAATCCCTGGTGAAGCCCCGACCGTTTTCCTTTCTAGTGTCCCTCGTACTCCTCCCTGCTGTCTGTGTCGCCCTTACTCCGCGTCTACCGTTTATGAGTTTACACCTGGGTTACGGTGACTGCTTCGGAGAATCGCATGCCTTTCTACCTCCCTCGCTGCGACCTCTCCTACACCTCCCAGGGCTCTTGGGTTATGCCCTTGCCCTCTTCCGAGCCGTCCGTGGCACCCGCTGTCAACCCCGTACGGCCAGGCTCCTAAGACTGACACTCCAGGCCCTCCGTAATTTGGCTTCAGTTTCACTTTCTAGACGTTTCAAGAAAGAACGGGGTCTAAATATCTGTGCACCTCTGCTCCGTTTCATATCTACCCACGAGGTTAATTTTTTTGTTTCTTCCAGTCCACCTATTTTGCACCTCCGTCTCTGCGAAGACTTCACTGAGAATCCAAGCGATTTCTGGATCCCTTCTCTCCCCTGAAGCTGTAAACAGTTTAACAAGACAGGTGCGGAACTGCCGTAAGGTAATCTACATCTTGTCTCCCTCTCTGGTATCTAACCTCCCTGCGAATGGGGGTACGTCTCCGTGTTCTGTGCGGTTTTCAGCACAGTATTCTCTACACGTAGTGGATATTTGATTTGGTAAGTGACCGAATAAGTGAATGAGTCACCAAGATAAGGGTATTGTCTCATTCTTTCTGCTTTTTCCATTTCCAAGTTTCTTTAGTTAGTTTCCTCAGACAAAAGGTTTCTTTGTAGCTACACAGTGGCCAGGTCCAGAGAATGTTGCAGATAGCTGCTGAAAACATCCCTCCTCCACTTGAGAATGGCTTGCTCTCCCTCTCAAGCGGAGAGAGCTGGGATTCGATATTTAATTAAGCGCCTCTGTTCACTTGGCATTTAGAGGCACTAGGGGGCGTTAGTGCTCTACACCCGGTGAAATGCCTGTTTCGTTTGTGATTTTCCTTTGTGAAAAACAACTATGCACAGAGTGTTTTGTGCCAATTTTCCATCCTTTTAGATTGACGGAAAGCATTTTACCTACGTAGAAACAGAAAACGAATAGAAAGAGCGTTGCATTGCGTTTAATGAAAGCTTAGGGCGGTCTCGGTGGTACGTTAGTGAAGTTATCTGGGGACACCTTAGCCACGTACATTGTGTTGGAGAGGCACCGAGAATTCATTCAGGAGTTCTCAAAGTTCGAGGACACAGTTGCCTTACACGTAGGCACGGTGGCAGCCGTGGACATGGCAGTGATTTGGAGAATGTTGTACTCGTCGGCTCTTGCTGTGATAATGCTTTGCAACAAATCTCCCCAAAACTCACTTACATAAAGAAGAATCTAGTTTTCTCGGACCTGTGGGCTAGCTGCAGCGGCTCTCTTGTAGACCTCTCGATGGCGGGTGTTGCTCCATGCCGTGGGTCAGTTTGAGGTCTGTCCCGCACACCTTACCGTGGAGCCCAACTGTGAGGCTGCAGGTCCCTGTCCTCTAGCAGAGTTCACTGAAACGTAAGAGGTGAGCCCAACCACACAAGGCCACGTAAGGCCTCTGCGACTCATTGAAGGCCATCGTGTCTTCCCTTGGCCTCCTGGGAACCCCCTGGCCCCAGGATGCAGCTTCGGTAGCCCAGGGCAACCGGCGGAGGGGGGCGGGCGGGGCTGCAGGAGGGTGGAACGCTGAGGTCACAGAGGGTGTGGGTGTGGCCACCTCTGCTGTGACTGAACCAAGGGCGTGGGTGGGGGGCTGGGGGTCCAGGGCAGGGCCCTCAGAGCCCGGTAGGCCCAGGGGGGCGGCGCAAGCACCTAGGCCCAGGCCGAAGAGCGCCTTCTTGGTCTGCGCGGCAGGCCGGCCTCTCGCCTTGCCACTCAGGCCGCCCTCCCTCTTGAAGTGTGTGTGGCACGCGTCCGCGGAGTACACCTCGCTGCACAGGTAGCCGTGGGACTGGGCGTCGTAGCTTCCTGCGAGGCGGCCGGAGGTCCCGCAGGCGGGTGGGTCCCTGGGACAGACGTGCGGAGCGGCTCCTGCCCGGCCCCCCTGAGAACCGTCGCCGTTCCGTAAGGCGGGGCGCCTGCTTCAGAATGTAAATCACGTGTCCGCTCTATGGATACGCTGTTTAGTTTACCAGGCAAGACTTTCTTGGTGAAAGAAGCAGCGTTGGCTTGCATCGTCGAGCAGGCTTGTCATCTGGCTGTGCACTGGTACTCTCTCTCTGGGTGTGCTAGTCCGCAGGGCAGGGCATCCCCTGGGCAGGGTGGAGCGTGATCTCTGCGGCCTCGTCTTGCAGCTCCTTCCTTTCATTCTCAATCATCCTGCCCACAGTGGCCTCCTCTCAGGCCTGCATACTTACAACGGCGCATTGCCCGTGCTGCCCCTCTGCAGGAAGTGTCCCTCTGTTTAGTTTGCAGCTGACTGATGCCGCCTCACCCTTCTCATGTCTTCTCAGGTGTCACTTGGTCAAGAAAGCGTCCCCTTACCTACTCAACTCATCTCGTCTCCCTACCGTAGCTCACGTGACACCACGCACCTCTCGCTTATGGCCGTCATCGCCTTTCGCATCCAGTTTCAGGTAGGTAAGTTTACCCCGTGGTCCGTGAGGAAGAAGAGATCACGCCTGTTTTGCTTACTCTTGATTCCCAGCGACTAGCCCGGTTACTGATAACCTCTGTTAGAGGGAGAAAGGAATGCACCCAATCCCTGGTGAAGCCCCGACCGTTTTCCTTTCTAGTGTCCCTCGTACTCCTCCCTGCCGTCTGTGTCGCCCTTACTCCGCGTCTACCGTTTATGAGTTTACACCTGGGTTACGGTGACTGCTTCGGAGAATCGCATGCCTTTCTACCTCCCTCGCTGCGACCTCTCCTACACCTCCCAGGGCTCTTGGGTTATGCCCTTGCCCTCTTCCGAGCCGTCCGTGGCACCCGCTGTCAACCCCGTACGGCCAAGCTCCTAAGACTGACACTCCAGGCCCTCCGTAATTTGGCTTCAGTTTCACTTTCTAGACGTTTCAAGAAAGAACGGGGTCTAAATATCTGTGCACCTCTGCTCCGTTTCATATCTACCCACGAGGTTAATTTTTTTGTTTCTTCCAGTCCACCTATTTTGCACCTCCGTCTCTGCGAAGACTTCACTGAGAATCCAAGCGATTTCTGGATCCCTTCTCTCCCCTGAAGCTGTAAACAGTTTAACAAGACAGGTGCGGAACTGCCGTAAGGTAATCTACATCTTGTCTCCCTCTCTGGTATCTAACCTCCCTGCGAATGGGGGTACGTCTCCGTGTTCTGTGCGGTGTTCAGCACAGTACTCTCTACACGTAGTGGATATTTGATTTGGTAAGTGACCGAATAAGTGAATGAGTCACCAAGATAAGGGTATTGTCTCATTCTTTCTCGCTTTTTCCACTTCCAAGTTTCTTTAGTTAGTTTCCTCAGACAAAAGGTTTCTTTGTAGCTACACAGTGGCCAGGTCCAGAGAATGTTGCAGATAGCTGCTGAAAACATCCCTCCTCCACTTGAGAATGGCTTGCTCTCCCTCTCAAGCGGAGAGAGCTGGGATTCGATATTTAATTAAGCGCCTCTGTTCACTTGGCATTTAGAGGCACTAGGGGGCGTTAGTGCTCTACACCCGGTGAAATGCCTGTTTCGTTTGTGATTTTCCTTTGTGAAAAACAACTATGCACAGAGTGTTTTGTGCCAATTTTCCATCCTTTTAGATTGACGGAAAGCATTTTACCTACGTAGAAACAGAAAACGAATAGAAAGAGCGTCGCATTGCGTTTAATGAAAGCTTAGGGCGGTCTCGGTGGTACGTTAGTGAAGTTATCTGGGGACACCTTAGCCACGTACATTGTGTTGGAGAGGCACCGAGAATTCATTCAGGAGTTCTCAAAGTTCGAGGACACAGTTGCCTTACACGTAGGCACGGTGGCAGCCGTGGACATGGCAGTGATTTGGAGAATGTTGTACTAGTCGGCTCTCGCTGTGATAATGCTTTGCAACAAATCTCCCCAAAACTCACTTACATAAAGAAGAATCTAGTTTTCTCGGACCTGTGGGCTAGCTGCAGCGGCTCTCTTGTAGACCTCTCGATGGCGGGTGTTGCTCCATGCCGTGGGTCAGTTTGAGGTCTGTCCCGCACACCTTACCGTGGAGCCCAACTGTGAGGCTGCAGCTCCCTGTCCTCTCGCAGAGTTCACTGAAACGTAAGAGGTGAGCCCAACCACACAAGGCCACGTAAGGCCTCTGCGACTCATTGAAGGCCATCGTGTCTTCCCTTGGCCTCCTGGGAACCCCCTGGCCCCAGGATGCAGCTTCGGTAGCCCAGGGCAACCGGCGGAGGGGGGCGGGCGGGGCTGCAGGAGGGTGGAACGCTGAGGTCACAGAGGGTGTGGGTGTGGTCACCTCTGCTGTGACTGAACCAAGGGCGTGGGTGGGGGGCTGGGGGTCCAGGGCAGGGCCCTCAGAGCCCGGTAGGCCCAGGGGGGCGGCGCAAGCACCTAGGCCCAGGCCGAAGAGCGCCTTCTTGGTCTGCGCGGCAGGCCGGCCTCTCGCCTTGCCACTCAGGCCGCCCTCCCTCTTGAAGTGTGTGTGGCACGCGTCCGCGGAGTACACCTCGCTGCACAGGTAGCCGTGGGACTGGGCGTCGTAGCTTCCTGCGAGGCGGCCGGAGGTCCCGCAGGCGGGTGGGTCCCTGGGACAGACGCGCGGAGCGGCTCCTGCCCGGCCCCCCTGAGAACCGTCGCCGTTCCGTAAGGCGGGGCGCCTGCTTCAGAATGTAAATCACGTGTCCGCTCTATGGATACGCTGTTTAGTTTACCAGGCAAGACTTTCTTGGTGAAAGAAGCAGCGTTGGCTTGCATCGTCGAGCAGGCTTGTCATCTGGCTGTGCACTGGTACTCTCTCTCTGGGTGTGCTAGTCCGCAGGGCAGGGCATCCCCTGGGCAGGGTGGAGCGTGATCTCTGCGGCCTCGTCTTGCAGCTCCTTCCTTTCATTCTCAATCATCCTGCCCACAGTGGCCTCCTCTCAGGCCTGCATACTTACAACGGCGCATTGCCCGTGCTGCCCCTCTGCAGGAAGTGTCCCTCTGTTTAGTTTGCAGCTGACTGATGCCGCCTCACCCTTCTCATCTCTTCTCAGGTGTCACTTGGTCAAGAAAGCGTCCCCTTACCTACTCAACTCATCTCGTCTCCCTACCGTAGCTCACGTGACACCACGCACCTCTCGCTTATGGCCGTCATCGCCTTTCGCATCCAGTTTCAGGTAGGTAAGTTTACCCCGTGGTCCGTGAGGAAGAAGAGATCACGCCTGTTTTGCTTACTCTTGATTCCCAGCGACTAGCCCGGTTACTGATAACCTCTGTTAGAGGGAGAAAGGAATGCACCCAATCCCTGGTGAAGCCCCGACCGTTTTCCTTTCTAGTGTCCCTCGTACTCCTCCCTGCCGTCTGTGTCGCCCTTACTCCGCGTCTACCGTTTATGAGTTTACACCTGGGTTACGGTGACTGCTTCGGAGAATCGCATGCCTTTCTACCTCCCTCGCTGCGACCTCTCCTACACCTCCCAGGGCTCTTGGGTTATGCCCTTGCCCTCTTCCGAGCCGTCCGTAGCACCCGCTGTCAACCCCGTACGGCCAAGCTCCTAAGACTGACACTCCAGGCCCTCCGTAATTTGGCTTCAGTTTCACTTTCTAGACGTTTCAAGAAAGAACGGGGTCTAAATATCTGGGCACCTCTGCTCCGTTTCATATCTACCCACGAGGTTAATTTTTTTGTTTCTTCCAGTCCACCTATTTTGCACCTCCGTCTCTGCGAAGACTTCACTGAGAATCCAAGCGATTTCTGGATCCCTTCTCTCCCCTGAAGCTGTAAACAGTTTAACAAGACAGGTGCGGAACTGCCGTAAGGTAATCTACATCTTGTCTCCCTCTCTGGTATCTAACCTCCCGGCGAATGGGGGTACGTCTCCGTGTTCTGTGCGGTTTTCAGCACAGTACTCTCTACACGTAGTGGATATTTGATTTGGTAAGTGACCGAATAAGTGAATGAGTCACCAAGATAAGGGTATTGTCTCATTCTTTCTCGCTTTTTCCACTTCCAAGTTTCTTTAGTTAGTTTCCTCAGACAAAAGGTTTCTTTGTAGCTACACAGTGGCCAGGTCCAGAGAATGTTGCAGATAGCTGCTGAAAACATCCCTCCTCCACTTGAGAATGGCTTGCTCTCCCTCTCAAGCGGAGAGAGCTGGGATTCGATATTTAATTAAGCGCCTCTGTTCACTTGGCATTTAGAGGCACTAGGGGGCGTTAGTGCTCTACACCCGGTGAAATGCCTGTTTCGTTTGTGATTTTCCTTTGTGAAAAACAACTATGCACAGAGTGTTTTGTGCCAATTTTCCATCCTTTTAGATTGACGGAAAGCATTTTACCTACGTAGAAACAGAAAACGAATAGAAAGAGCGTTGCATTGCGTTTAATGAAAGCTTAGGGCGGTCTCGGTGGTACGTTAGTGAAGTTATCTGGGGACACCTTAGCCACGTACATTGTGTTGGAGAGGCACCGAGAATTCATTCAGGAGTTCTCAAAGTTCGAGGACACAGTTGCCTTACACGTAGGCACGGTGGCAGCCGTGGACATGGCAGTGATTTGGAGAATGTTGTACTCGTCGGCTCTTGCTGTGATAATGCTTTGCAACAAATCTCCCCAAAACTCACTTACATAAAGAAGAATCTAGTTTTCTCGGACCTGTGGGCTAGCTGCAGCGGCTCTCTTGTAGACCTCTCGATGGCGGGTGTTGCTCCATGCCGTGGGTCAGTTTGAGGTCTGTCCCGCACACCTTACCGTGGAGCCCAACTGTGAGGCTGCAGGTCCCTGTCCTCTAGCAGAGTTCACTGAAACGTAAGAGGTGAGCCCAACCACACAAGGCCACGTAAGGCCTCTGCGACTCATTGAAGGCCATCGTGTCTTCCCTTGGCCTCCTGGGAACCCCCTGGCCCCAGGATGCAGCTTCGGTAGCCCAGGGCAACCGGCGGAGGGGGGCGGGCGGGGCTGCAGGAGGGTGGAACGCTGAGGTCACAGAGGGTGTGGGTGTGGCCACCTCTGCTGTGACTGAACCAAGGGCGTGGGTGGGGGGCTGGGGGTCCAGGGCAGGGCCCTCAGAGCCCGGTAGGCCCAGGGGGGCGGCGCAAGCACCTAGGCCCAGGCCGAAGAGCGCCTTCTTGGTCTGCGCGGCAGGCCGGCCTCTCGCCTTGCCACTCAGGCCGCCCTCCCTCTTGAAGTGTGTGTGGCACGCGTCCGCGGAGTACACCTCGCTGCACAGGTAGCCGTGGGACTGGGCGTCGTAGCTTCCTGCGAGGCGGCCGGAGGTCCCGCAGGCGGGTGGGTCCCTGGGACAGACGTGCGGAGCGGCTCCTGCCCGGCCCCCCTGAGAACCGTCGCCGTTCCGTAAGGCGGGGCGCCTGCTTCAGAATGTAAATCACGTGTCCGCTCTATGGATACGCTGTTTAGTTTACCAGGCAAGACTTTCTTGGTGAAAGAAGCAGCGTTGGCTTGCATCGTCGAGCAGGCTTGTCATCTGGCTGTGCACTGGTACTCTCTCTCTGGGTGTGCTAGTCCGCAGGGCAGGGCATCCCCTGGGCAGGGTGGAGCGTGATCTCTGCGGCCTCGTCTTGCAGCTCCTTCCTTTCATTCTCAATCATCCTGCCCACAGTGGCCTCCTCTCAGGCCTGCATACTTACAACGGCGCATTGCCCGTGCTGCCCCTCTGCAGGAAGTGTCCCTCTGTTTAGTTTGCAGCTGACTGATGCCGCCTCACCCTTCTCATGTCTTCTCAGGTGTCACTTGGTCAAGAAAGCGTCCCCTTACCTACTCAACTCATCTCGTCTCCCTACCGTAGCTCACGTGACACCACGCACCTCTCGCTTATGGCCGTCATCGCCTTTCGCATCCAGTTTCAGGTAGGTAAGTTTACCCCGTGGTCCGTGAGGAAGAAGAGATCACGCCTGTTTTGCTTACTCTTGATTCCCAGCGACTAGCCCGGTTACTGATAACCTCTGTTAGAGGGAGAAAGGAATGCACCCAATCCCTGGTGAAGCCCCGACCGTTTTCCTTTCTAGTGTCCCTCGTACTCCTCCCTGCCGTCTGTGTCGCCCTTACTCCGCGTCTACCGTTTATGAGTTTACACCTGGGTTACGGTGACTGCTTCGGAGAATCGCATGCCTTTCTACCTCCCTCGCTGCGACCTCTCCTACACCTCCCAGGGCTCTTGGGTTATGCCCTTGCCCTCTTCCGAGCCGTCCGTGGCACCCGCTGTCAACCCCGTACGGCCAAGCTCCTAAGACTGACACTCCAGGCCCTCCGTAATTTGGCTTCAGTTTCACTTTCTAGACGTTTCAAGAAAGAACGGGGTCTAAATATCTGTGCACCTCTGCTCCGTTTCATATCTACCCACGAGGTTAATTTTTTTGTTTCTTCCAGTCCACCTATTTTGCACCTCCGTCTCTGCGAAGACTTCACTGAGAATCCAAGCGATTTCTGGATCCCTTCTCTCCCCTGAAGCTGTAAACAGTTTAACAAGACAGGTGCGGAACTGCCGTAAGGTAATCTACATCTTGTCTCCCTCTCTGGTATCTCACCTCCCTGCGAATGGGGGTACGTCTCCGTGTTCTGTGCGGTTTTCAGCACAGTACTCTCTACACGTAGTGGATATTTGATTTGGTAAGTGACCGAATAAGTGAATGAGTCACCAAGATAAGGGTATTGTCTCATTCTTTCTCGCTTTTTCCACTTCCAAGTTTCTTTAGTTAGTTTCCTCAGACAAAAGGTTTCTTTGTAGCTACACAGTGGCCAGGTCCAGAGAATGTTGCAGATAGCTGCTGAAAACATCCCTCCTCCACTTGAGAATGGCTTGCTCTCCCTCTCAAGCGGAGAGAGCTGGGATTCGATATTTAATTAAGCGCCTCTGTTCACTTGGCATTTAGAGGCACTAGGGGGCGTTAGTGCTCTACACCCGGTGAAATGCCTGTTTCGTTTGTGATTTTCCTTTGTGAAAAACGACTATGCACAGAGTGTTTTGTGCCAATTTTCCATCCTTTTAGATTGACGGAAAGCATTTTACCTACGTAGAAACAGAAAACGAATAGAAAGAGCGTCGCATTGCGTTTAATGAAAGCTTAGGGCGGTCTCGGTGGTACGTTAGTGAAGTTATCTGGGGACACCTTAGCCACGTACATTGTGTTGGAGAGGCACCGAGAATTCATTCAGGAGTTCTCAAAGTTCGAGGACACGGTTGCCTTACACGTAGGCACGGTGGCAGCCGTGGACATGGCAGTGATTTGGAGAATGTTGTACTAGTCGGCTCTCGCTGTGATAATGCTTTGCAACAAATCTCCCCAAAACTCACTTACATAAAGAAGAATCTAGTTTTCTCGGACCTGTGGGCTAGCTGCAGCGGCTCTCTTGTAGACCTCTCGATGGCGGGTGTTGCTCCATGCCGTGGGTCAGTTTGAGGTCTGTCCCGCACACCTTACCGTGGAGCCCAACTGTGAGGCTGCAGCTCCCTGTCCTCTCGCAGAGTTCACTGAAACGTAAGAGGTGAGCCCAACCACACAAGGCCACGTAAGGCCTCTGCGACTCATTGAAGGCCATCGTGTCTTCCCTTGGCCTCCTGGGAACCCCCTGGCCCCAGGATGCAGCTTCGGTAGCCCAGGGCAACCGGCGGAGGGGGGCGGGCGGGGCTGCAGGAGGGTGGAACGCTGAGGTCACAGAGTGTGTGGGTGTGGTCACCTCTGCTGTGACTGAACCAAGGGCGTGGGTGGGGGGCTGGGGGTCCAGGGCAGGGCCCTCAGAGCCCGGTAGGCCCAGGGGGGCGGCGCAAGCACCTAGGCCCAGGCCGAAGAGCGCCTTCTTGGTCTGCGCGGCAGGCCGGCCTCTCGCCTTGCCACTCAGGCCGCCCTCCCTCTTGAAGTGTGTGTGGCACGCGTCCGCGGAGTACACCTCGCTGCACAGGTAGCCGTGGGACTGGGCGTCGTAGCTTCCTGCGAGGCGGCCGGAGGTCCCGCAGGCGGGTGGGTCCCTGGGACAGACGCGCGGAGCGGCTCCTGCCCGGCCCCCCTGAGAACCGTCGCCGTTCCGTAAGGCGGGGCGCCTGCTTCAGAATGTAAATCACGTGTCCGCTCTATGGATACGCTGTTTAGTTTACCAGGCAAGACTTTCTTGGTGAAAGAAGCAGCGTTGGCTTGCATCGTCTAGCAGGCTTGTCATCTGGCTGTGCACTGGTACTCTCTCTCTGGGTGTGCTAGTCCGCAGGGCAGGGCATCCCCTGGGCAGGGTGGAGCGTGATCTCTGCGGCCTCGTCTTGCAGCTCCTTCCTTTCATTCTCAATCATCCTGCCCACAGTGGCCTCCTCTCAGGCCTGCATACTTACAACGGCGCATTGCCCGTGCTGCCCCTCTGCAAGGAAGTGTCCCTCTGTTTAGTTTGCAGCTGACTGATGCCGCCTCACCCTTCTCATCTCTTCTCAGGTGTCACTTGGTCAAGAAAGCGTCCCCTTACCTACTCAACTCATCTCGTCTCCCTACCGTAGCTCACGTGACACCACGCACCTCTCGCTTATGGCCGTCATCGCCTTTCGCATCCAGTTTCAGGTAGGTAAGTTTACCCCGTGGTCCGTGAGGAAGAAGAGATCACGCCTGTTTTGCTTACTCTTGATTCCCAGCGACTAGCCCGGTTACTGATAACCTCTGTTAGAGGGAGAAAGGAATGCACCCAATCCCTGGTGAAGCCCCGACCGTTTTCCTTTCTAGTGTCCCTCGTACTCCTCCCTGCCGTCTGTGTCGCCCTTACTCCGCGTCTACCGTTTATGAGTTTACACCTGGGTTACGGTGACTGCTTCGGAGAATCGCATGCCTTTCTACCTCCCTCGCTGCGACCTCTCCTACACCTCCCAGGGCTCTTGGGTTATGCCCTTGCCCTCTTCCGAGCCGTCCGTAGCACCCGCTGTCAACCCCGTACGGCCAAGCTCCTAAGACTGACACTCCAGGCCCTCCGTAATTTGGCTTCAGTTTCACTTTCTAGACGTTTCAAGAAAGAACGGGGTCTAAATATCTGTGCACCTCTGCTCCGTTTCATATCTACCCACGAGGTTAATTTTTTTGTTTCTTCCAGTCCACCTATTTTGCACCTCCGTCTCTGCGAAGACTTCACTGAGAATCCAAGCGATTTCTGGATCCCTTCTCTCCCCTGAAGCTGTAAACAGTTTAACAAGACAGGTGCGGAACTGCCGTAAGGTAATCTACATCTTGTCTCCCTCTCTGGTATCTAACCTCCCTGCGAATGGGGGTACGTCTCCGTGTCCTGTGCGGTTTTCAGCACAGTACTCTCTACACGTAGTGGATATTTGATTTGGTAAGTGACCGAATAAGTGAATGAGTCACCAAGATAAGGGTATTGTCTCATTCTTTCTCGCTTTTTCCACTTCCAAGTTTCTTTAGTTAGTTTCCTCAGACAAAAGGTTTCTTTGTAGCTACACAGTGGCCAGGTCCAGAGAATGTTGCAGATAGCTGCTGAAAACATCCCTCCTCCACTTGAGAATGGCTTGCTCTCCCTCTCAAGCGGAGAGAGCTGGGATTCGATATTTAATTAAGCGCCTCTGTTCACTTGGCATTTAGAGGCACTAGGGGGCGTTAGTGCTCTACACCCGGTGAAATGCCTGTTTCGTTTGTGATTTTCCTTTGTGAAAAACAACTATGCACAGAGTGTTTTGTGCCAATTTTCCATCCTTTTAGATTGACGGAAAGCATTTTACCTACGTAGAAACAGAAAACGAATAGAAAGAGCGTCGCATTGCGTTTAATGAAAGCTTAGGGCGGTCTCGGTGGTACGTTAGTGAAGTTATCTGGGGACACCTTAGCCACGTACATTGTGTTGGAGAGGCACCGAGAATTCATTCAGGAGTTCTCAAAGTTCGAGGACACGGTTGCCTTACACGTAGGCACGGTGGCAGCCGTGGACATGGCAGTGATTTGGAGAATGTTGTACTAGTCGGCTCTCGCTGTGATAATGCTTTGCAACAAATCTCCCCAAAACTCACTTACATAAAGAAGAATCTAGTTTTCTCGGACCTGTGGGCTAGCTGCAGCGGCTCTCTTGTAGACCTCTCGATGGCGGGTGTTGTTCCATGCCGTGGGTCAGTTTGAGGTCTGTCCCGCACACCTTACCGTGGAGCCCAACTGTGAGGCTGCAGGTCCCTGTCCTCTCGCAGAGTTCACTGAAACGTAAGAGGTGAGCCCAACCACACAAGGCCACGTAAGGCCTCTGCGACTCATTGAAGGCCATCGTGTCTTCCCTTGGCCTCCTGGGAACCCCCTGGCCCCAGGATGCAGCTTCGGTAGCCCAGGGCAACCGGCGGAGGGGGGCGGGCGGGGCTGCAGGAGGGTGGAACGCTGAGGTCACAGAGGGTGTGGGTGTGGCCACCTCTGCTGTGACTGAACCAAGGGCGTGGGTGGGGGACTGGGGGTCCAGGGCAGGGCCCTCAGAGCCCGGTAGGCCCAGGGGGGCGGCGCAAGCACCTAGGCCCAGGCCGAAGAGCGCCTTCTTGGTCTGCGCGGCAGGCCGGCCTCTCGCCTTGCCACTCAGGCCGCCCTCCCTCTTGAAGTGTGTGTGGCACGCGTCCGCGGAGTACACCTCGCTGCACAGGTAGCCGTGGGACTGGGCGTCGTAGCTTCCTGCGAGGCGGCCGGAGGTCCCGCAGGCGGGTGGGTCCCTGGGACAGACGCGCGGAGCGGCTCCTGCCCGGCCCCCCTGAGAACCGTCGCCGTTCCGTAAGGCGGGGCGCCTGCTTCAGAATGTAAATCACGTGTCCGCTCTATGGATACGCTGTTTAGTTTACCAGGCAAGACTTTCTTGGTGAAAGAAGCAGCGTTGGCTTGCATCGTCGAGCAGGCTTGTCATCTGGCTGTGCACTGGTACTCTCTCTCTGGGTGTGCTAGTCCGCAGGGCAGGGCATCCCCTGGGCAGGGTGGAGCGTGATCTCTGCGGCCTCGTCTTGCAGCTCCTTCCTTTCATTCTCAATCATCCTGCCCACAGTGGCCTCCTCTCAGGCCTGCATACTTACAATGGCGCATTGCCCGTGCTGCCCCTCTGCAGGAAGTGTCCCTCTGTTTAGTTTGCAGCTGACTGATGCCGCCTCACCCTTCTCATGTCTTCTCAGGTGTCACTTGGTCAAGAAAGCGTCCCCTTACCTACTCAACTCATCTCGTCTCCCTACCGTAGCTCACGTGACACCACGCACCTCTCGCTTATGGCCGTCATCGCCTTTCGCATCCAGTTTCAGGTAGGTAAGTTTACCCCGTGGTCCGTGAGGAAGAAGAGATCACGCCTGTTTTGCTTACTCTTGATTCCCAGCGACTAGCCCGGTTACTGATAACCTCTGTTAGAGGGAGAAAGGAATGCACCCAATCCCTGGTGAAGCCCCGACCGTTTTCCTTTCTAGTGTCCCTCGTACTCCTCCCTGCCGTCTGTGTCGCCCTTACTCCGCGTCTACCGTTTATGAGTTTACACCTGGGTTACGGTGACTGCTTCGGAGAATCGCATGCCTTTCTACCTCCCTCGCTGCGACCTCTCCTACACCTCCCAGGGCTCTTGGGTTATGCCCTTGCCCTCTTCCGAGCCGTCCGTGGCACCCGCTGTCAACCCCGTACGGCCAAGCTCCTAAGACTGACACTCCAGGCCCTCCGTAATTTGGCTTCAGTTTCACTTTCTAGACGTTTCAAGAAAGAACGGGGTCTAAATATCTGTGCACCTCTGCTCCGTTTCATATCTACCCACGAGGTTAATTTTTTTGTTTCTTCCAGTCCACCTATTTTGCACCTCCGTCTCTGCGAAGACTTCACTGAGAATCCAAGCGATTTCTGGATCCCTTCTCTCCCCTGAAGCTGTAAACAGTTTAACAAGACAGGTGCGGAACTGCCGTAAGGTAATCTACATCTTGTCTCCCTCTCTGGTATCTAACCTCCCTGCGAATGGGGGTACGTCTCCGTGTCCTGTGCGGTTTTCAGCACAGTACTCTCTACACGTAGTGGATATTTGATTTGGTAAGTGACCGAATAAGTGAATGAGTCACCAAGATAAGGGTATTGTCTCATTCTTTCTCGCTTTTTCCACTTCCAAGTTTCTTTAGTTAGTTTCCTCAGACAAAAGGTTTCTTTGTAGCTACACAGTGGCCAGGTCCAGAGAATGTTGCAGATAGCTGCTGAAAACATCCCTCCTCCACTTGAGAATGGCTTGCTCTCCCTCTCAAGCGGAGAGAGCTGGGATTCGATATTTAATTAAGCGCCTCTGTTCACTTGGCATTTAGAGGCACTAGGGGGCGTTAGTGCTCTACACCCGGTGAAATGCCTGTTTCGTTTGTGATTTTCCTTTGTGAAAAACAACTATGCACAGAGTGTTTTGTGCCAATTTTCCATCCTTTTAGATTGACGGAAAGCATTTTACCTACGTAGAAACAGAAAACGAATAGAAAGAGCGTCGCATTGCGTTTAATGAAAGCTTAGGGCGGTCTCGGTGGTACGTTAGTGAAGTTATCTGGGGACACCTTAGCCACGTACATTGTGTTGGAGAGGCACCGAGAATTCATTCAGGAGTTCTCAAAGTTCGAGGACACGGTTGCCTTACACGTAGGCACGGTGGCAGCCGTGGACATGGCAGTGATTTGGAGAATGTTGTACTAGTCGGCTCTCGCTGTGATAATGCTTTGCAACAAATCTCCCCAAAACTCACTTACATAAAGAAGAATCTAGTTTTCTCGGACCTGTGGGCTAGCTGCAGCGGCTCTCTTGTAGACCTCTCGATGGCGGGTGTTGCTCCATGCCGTGGGTCAGTTTGAGGTCTGTCCCGCACACCTTACCGTGGAGCCCAACTGTGAGGCTGCAGCTCCCTGTCCTCTCGCAGAGTTCACTGAAACGTAAGAGGTGAGCCCAACCACACAAGGCCACGTAAGGCCTCTGCGACTCATTGAAGGCCATCGTGTCTTCCCTTGGCCTCCTGGGAACCCCCTGGCCCCAGGATGCAGCTTCGGTAGCCCAGGGCAACCGGCGGAGGGGGGCGGGCGGGGCTGCAGGAGGGTGGAACGCTGAGGTCACAGAGGGTGTGGGTGTGGTCACCTCTGCTGTGACTGAACCAAGGGCGTGGGTGGGGGGCTGGGGGTCCAGGGCAGGGCCCTCAGAGCCCGGTAGGCCCAGGGGGGCGGCGCAAGCACCTAGGCCCAGGCCGAAGAGCGCCTTCTTGGTCTGCGCGGCAGGCCGGCCTCTCGCCTTGCCACTCAGGCCGCCCTCCCTCTTGAAGTGTGTGTGGCACGCGTCCGCGGAGTACACCTCGCTGCACAGGTAGCCGTGGGACTGGGCGTCGTAGCTTCCTGCGAGGCGGCCGGAGGTCCCGCAGGCGGGTGGGTCCCTGGGACAGACGCGCGGAGCGGCTCCTGCCCGGCCCCCCTGAGAACCGTCGCCGTTCCGTAAGGCGGGGCGCCTGCTTCAGAATGTAAATCACGTGTCCGCTCTATGGATACGCTGTTTAGTTTACCAGGCAAGACTTTCTTGGTGAAAGAAGCAGCGTTGGCTTGCATCGTCTAGCAGGCTTGTCATCTGGCTGTGCACTGGTACTCTCTCTCTGGGTGTGCTAGTCCGCAGGGCAGGGCATCCCCTGGGCAGGGTGGAGCGTGATCTCTGCGGCCTCGTCTTGCAGCTCCTTCCTTTCATTCTCAATCATCCTGCCCACAGTGGCCTCCTCTCAGGCCTGCATACTTACAACGGCGCATTTCCCGTGCTGCCCCTCTGCAAGGAAGTGTCCCTCTGTTTAGTTTGCAGCTGACTGATGCCGCCTCACCCTTCTCATCTCTTCTCAGGTGTCACTTGGTCAAGAAAGCGTCCCCTTACCTACTCAACTCATCTCGTCTCCCTACCGTAGCTCACGTGACACCACGCACCTCTCGCTTATGGCCGTCATCGCCTTTCGCATCCAGTTTCAGGTAGGTAAGTTTACCCCGTGGTCCGTGAGGAAGAAGAGATCACGCCTGTTTTGCTTACTCTTGATTCCCAGCGACTAGCCCGGTTACTGATAACCTCTGTTAGAGGGAGAAAGGAATGCACCCAATCCCTGGTGAAGCCCCGACCGTTTTCCTTTCTAGTGTCCCTCGTACTCCTCCCTGCCGTCTGTGTCGCCCTTACTCCGCGTCTACCGTTTATGAGTTTACACCTGGGTTACGGTGACTGCTTCGGAGAATCGCATGCCTTTCTACCTCCCTCGCTGCGACCTCTCCTACACCTCCCAGGGCTCTTGGGTTATGCCCTTGCCCTCTTCCGAGCCGTCCGTAGCACCCGCTGTCAACCCCGTACGGCCAAGCTCCTAAGACTGACACTCCAGGCCCTCCGTAATTTGGCTTCAGTTTCACTTTCTAGACGTTTCAAGAAAGAACGGGGTCTAAATATCTGTGCACCTCTGCTCCGTTTCATATCTACCCACGAGGTTAATTTTTTTGTTTCTTCCAGTCCACCTATTTTGCACCTCCGTCTCTGCGAAGACTTCACTGAGAATCCAAGCGATTTCTGGATCCCTTCTCTCCCCTGAAGCTGTAAACAGTTTAACAAGACAGGTGCGGAACTGCCGTAAGGTAATCTACATCTTGTCTCCCTCTCTGGTATCTAACCTCCCTGCGAATGGGGGTACGTCTCCGTGTCCTGTGCGGTTTTCAGCACAGTACTCTCTACACGTAGTGGATATTTGATTTGGTAAGTGACCGAATAAGTGAATGAGTCACCAAGATAAGGGTATTGTCTCATTCTTTCTCGCTTTTTCCACTTCCAAGTTTCTTTAGTTAGTTTCCTCAGACAAAAGGTTTCTTTGTAGCTACACAGTGGCCAGGTCCAGAGAATGTTGCAGATAGCTGCTGAAAACATCCCTCCTCCACTTGAGAATGGCTTGCTCTCCCTCTCAAGCGGAGAGAGCTGGGATTCGATATTTAATTAAGCGCCTCTGTTCACTTGGCATTTAGAGGCACTAGGGGGCGTTAGTGCTCTACACCCGGTGAAATGCCTGTTTCGTTTGTGATTTTCCTTTGTGAAAAACAACTATGCACAGAGTGTTTTGTGCCAATTTTCCATCCTTTTAGATTGACGGAAAGCATTTTACCTACGTAGAAACAGAAAACGAATAGAAAGAGCGTCGCATTGCGTTTAATGAAAGCTTAGGGCGGTCTCGGTGGTACGTTAGTGAAGTTATCTGGGGACACCTTAGCCACGTACATTGTGTTGGAGAGGCACCGAGAATTCATTCAGGAGTTCTCAAAGTTCGAGGACACGGTTGCCTTACACGTAGGCACGGTGGCAGCCGTGGACATGGCAGTGATTTGGAGAATGTTGTACTAGTCGGCTCTCGCTGTGATAATGCTTTGCAACAAATCTCCCCAAAACTCACTTACATAAAGAAGAATCTAGTTTTCTCGGACCTGTGGGCTAGCTGCAGCGGCTCTCTTGTAGACCTCTCGATGGCGGGTGTTGTTCCATGCCGTGGGTCAGTTTGAGGTCTGTCCCGCACACCTTACCGTGGAGCCCAACTGTGAGGCTGCAGGTCCCTGTCCTCTCGCAGAGTTCACTGAAACGTAAGAGGTGAGCCCAACCACACAAGGCCACGTAAGGCCTCTGCGACTCATTGAAGGCCATCGTGTCTTCCCTTGGCCTCCTGGGAACCCCCTGGCCCCAGGATGCAGCTTCGGTAGCCCAGGGCAACCGGCGGAGGGGGGCGGGCGGGGCTGCAGGAGGGTGGAACGCTGAGGTCACAGAGGGTGTGGGTGTGGCCACCTCTGCTGTGACTGAACCAAGGGCGTGGGTGGGGGACTGGGGGTCCAGGGCAGGGCCCTCAGAGCCCGGTAGGCCCAGGGGGGCGGCGCAAGCACCTAGGCCCAGGCCGAAGAGCGCCTTCTTGGTCTGCGCGGCAGGCCGGCCTCTCGCCTTGCCACTCAGGCCGCCCTCCCTCTTGAAGTGTGTGTGGCACGCGTCCGCGGAGTACACCTCGCTGCACAGGTAGCCGTGGGACTGGGCGTCGTAGCTTCCTGCGAGGCGGCCGGAGGTCCCGCAGGCGGGTGGGTCCCTGGGACAGACGCGCGGAGCGGCTCCTGCCCGGCCCCCCTGAGAACCGTCGCCGTTCCGTAAGGCGGGGCGCCTGCTTCAGAATGTAAATCACGTGTCCGCTCTATGGATACGCTGTTTAGTTTACCAGGCAAGACTTTCTTGGTGAAAGAAGCAGCGTTGGCTTGCATCGTCGAGCAGGCTTCTCATCTGGCTGTGCACTGGTACTCTCTCTCTGGGTGTGCTAGTCCGCAGGGCAGGGCATCCCCTGGGCAGGGTGGAGCGTGATCTCTGCGGCCTCGTCTTGCAGCTCCTTCCTTTCATTCTCAATCATCCTGCCCACAGTGGCCTCCTCTCAGGCCTGCATACTTACAATGGCGCATTGCCCGTGCTGCCCCTCTGCAGGAAGTGTCCCTCTGTTTAGTTTGCAGCTGACTGATGCCGCCTCACCCTTCTCATGTCTTCTCAGGTGTCACTTGGTCAAGAAAGCGTCCCCTTACCTACTCAACTCATCTCGTCTCCCTACCGTAGCTCACGTGACACCACGCACCTCTCGCTTATGGCCGTCATCGCCTTTCGCATCCAGTTTCAGGTAGGTAAGTTTACCCCGTGGTCCGTGAGGAAGAAGAGATCACGCCTGTTTTGCTTACTCTTGATTCCCAGCGACTAGCCCGGTTACTGATAACCTCTGTTAGAGGGAGAAAGGAATGCACCCAATCCCTGGTGAAGCCCCGACCGTTTTCCTTTCTAGTGTCCCTCGTACTCCTCCCTGCCGTCTGTGTCGCCCTTACTCCGCGTCTACCGTTTATGAGTTTACACCTGGGTTACGGTGACTGCTTCGGAGAATCGCATGCCTTTCTACCTCCCTCGCTGCGACCTCTCCTACACCTCCCAGGGCTCTTGGGTTATGCCCTTGCCCTCTTCCGAGCCGTCCGTGGCACCCGCTGTCAACCCCGTACGGCCAAGCTCCTAAGACTGACACTCCAGGCCCTCCGTAATTTGGCTTCAGTTTCACTTTCTAGACGTTTCAAGAAAGAACGGGGTCTAAATATCTGTGCACCTCTGCTCCGTTTCATATCTACCCACGAGGTTAATTTTTTTGTTTCTTCCAGTCCACCTATTTTGCACCTCCGTCTCTGCGAAGACTTCACTGAGAATCCAAGCGATTTCTGGATCCCTTCTCTCCCCTGAAGCTGTAAACAGTTTAACAAGACAGGTGCGGAACTGCCGTAAGGTAATCTACATCTTGTCTCCCTCTCTGGTATCTAACCTCCCTGCGAATGGGGGTACGTCTCCGTGTCCTGTGCGGTTTTCAGCACAGTACTCTCTACACGTAGTGGATATTTGATTTGGTAAGTGACCGAATAAGTGAATGAGTCACCAAGATAAGGGTATTGTCTCATTCTTTCTCGCTTTTTCCACTTCCAAGTTTCTTTAGTTAGTTTCCTCAGACAAAAGGTTTCTTTGTAGCTACACAGTGGCCAGGTCCAGAGAATGTTGCAGATAGCTGCTGAAAACATCCCTCCTCCACTTGAGAATGGCTTGCTCTCCCTCTCAAGCGGAGAGAGCTGGGATTCGATATTTAATTAAGCGCCTCTGTTCACTTGGCATTTAGAGGCACTAGGGGGCGTTAGTGCTCTACACCCGGTGAAATGCCTGTTTCGTTTGTGATTTTCCTTTGTGAAAAACAACTATGCACAGAGTGTTTTGTGCCAATTTTCCATCCTTTTAGATTGACGGAAAGCATTTTACCTACGTAGAAACAGAAAACGAATAGAAAGAGCGTCGCATTGCGTTTAATGAAAGCTTAGGGCGGTCTCGGTGGTACGTTAGTGAAGTTATCTGGGGACACCTTAGCCACGTACATTGTGTTGGAGAGGCACCGAGAATTCATTCAGGAGTTCTCAAAGTTCGAGGACACGGTTGCCTTACACTTAGGCACGGTGGCAGCCGTGGACATGGCAGTGATTTGGAGAATGTTGTACTAGTCGGCTCTCGCTGTGATAATGCTTTGCAACAAATCTCCCCAAAACTCACTTACATAAAGAAGAATCTAGTTTTCTCGGACCTGTGGGCTAGCTGCAGCGGCTCTCTTGTAGACCTCTCGATGGCGGGTGTTGTTCCATGCCGTGGGTCAGTTTGAGGTCTGTCCCGCACACCTTACCGTGGAGCCCAACTGTGAGGCTGCAGGTCCCTGTCCTCTCGCAGAGTTCACTGAAACGTAAGAGGTGAGCCCAACCACACAAGGCCACGTAAGGCCTCTGCGACTCATTGAAGGCCATCGTGTCTTCCCTTGGCCTCCTGGGAACCCCCTGGCCCCAGGATGCAGCTTCGGTAGCCCAGGGCAACCGGCGGAGGGGGGCGGGCGGGGCTGCAGGAGGGTGGAACGCTGAGGTCACAGAGGGTGTGGGTGTGGCCACCTCTGCTGTGACTGAACCAAGGGCGTGGGTGGGGGACTGGGGGTCCAGGGCAGGGCCCTCAGAGCCCGGTAGGCCCAGGGGGGCGGCGCAAGCACCTAGGCCCAGGCCGAAGAGCGCCTTCTTGGTCTGCGCGGCAGGCCGGCCTCTCGCCTTGCCACTCAGGCCGCCCTCCCTCTTGAAGTGTGTGTGGCACGCGTCCGCGGAGTACACCTCGCTGCACAGGTAGCCGTGGGACTGGGCGTCGTAGCTTCCTGCGAGGCGGCCGGAGGTCCCGCAGGCGGGTGGGTCCCTGGGACAGACGCGCGGAGCGGCTCCTGCCCGGCCCCCCTGAGAACCGTCGCCGTTCCGTAAGGCGGGGCGCCTGCTTCAGAATGTAAATCACGTGTCCGCTCTATGGATACGCTGTTTAGTTTACCAGGCAAGACTTTCTTGGTGAAAGAAGCAGCGTTGGCTTGCATCCTCGAGCAGGCTTGTCATCTGGCTGTGCACTGGTACTCTCTCTCTGGGTGTGCTAGTCCGCAGGGCAGGGCATCCCCTGGGCAGGGTGGAGCGTGATCTCTGCGGCCTCGTCTTGCAGCTCCTTCCTTTCATTCTCAATCATCCTGCCCACAGTGGCCTCCTCTCAGGCCTGCATACTTACAACGGCGCATTGCCCGTGCTGCCCCTCTGCAGGAAGTGTCCCTCTGTTTAGTTTGCAGCTGACTGATGCCGCCTCACCCTTCTCATGTCTTCTCAGGTGTCACTTGGTCAAGAAAGCGTCCCCTTACCTACTCAACTCATCTCGTCTCCCTACCGTAGCTCACGTGACACCACGCACCTCTCGCTTATGGCCGTCATCGCCTTTCGCATCCAGTTTCAGGTAGGTAAGTTTACCCCGTGGTCCGTGAGGAAGAAGAGATCACGCCTGTTTTGCTTACTCTTGATTCCCAGCGACTAGCCCGGTTACTGATAACCTCTGTTAGAGGGAGAAAGGAATGCACCCAATCCCTGGTGAAGCCCCGACCGTTTTCCTTTCTAGTGTCCCTCGTACTCCTCCCTGCCGTCTGTGTCGCCCTTACTCCGCGTCTACCGTTTATGAGTTTACACCTGGGTTACGGTGACTGCTTCGGAGAATCGCATGCCTTTCTACCTCCCTCGCTGCGACCTCTCCTACACCTCCCAGGGCTCTTGGGTTATGCCCTTGCCCTCTTCCGAGCCGTCCGTGGCACCCGCTGTCAACCCCGTACGGCCAAGCTCCTAAGACTGACACTCCAGGCCCTCCGTAATTTGGCTTCAGTTTCACTTTCTAGACGTTTCAAGAAAGAACGGGGTCTAAATATCTGTGCACCTCTGCTCCGTTTCATATCTACCCACGAGGTTAATTTTTTTGTTTCTTCCAGTCCACCTATTTTGCACCTCCGTCTCTGCGAAGACTTCACTGAGAATCCAAGCGATTTCTGGATCCCTTCTCTCCCCTGAAGCTGTAAACAGTTTAACAAGACAGGTGCGGAACTGCCGTAAGGTAATCTACATCTTGTCTCCCTCTCTGGTATCTAACCTCCCTGCGAATGGGGGTACGTCTCCGTGTCCTGTGCGGTTTTCAGCACAGTACTCTCTACACGTAGTGGATATTTGATTTGGTAAGTGACCGAATAAGTGAATGAGTCACCAAGATAAGGGTATTGTCTCATTCTTTCTCGCTTTTTCCACTTCCAAGTTTCTTTAGTTAGTTTCCTCAGACAAAAGGTTTCTTTGTAGCTACACAGTGGCCAGGTCCAGAGAATGTTGCAGATAGCTGCTGAAAACATCCCTCCTCCACTTGAGAATGGCTTGCTCTCCCTCTCAAGCGGAGAGAGCTGGGATTCGATATTTAATTAAGCGCCTCTGTTCACTTGGCATTTAGAGGCACTAGGGGGCGTTAGTGCTCTACACCCGGTGAAATGCCTGTTTCGTTTGTGATTTTCCTTTGTGAAAAACAACTATGCACAGAGTGTTTTGTGCCAATTTTCCATCCTTTTAGATTGACGGAAAGCATTTTACCTACGTAGAAACAGAAAACGAATAGAAAGAGCGTCGCATTGCGTTTAATGAAAGCTTAGGGCGGTCTCGGTGGTACGTTAGTGAAGTTATCTGGGGACACCTTAGCCACGTACATTGTGTTGGAGAGGCACCGAGAATTCATTCAGGAGTTCTCAAAGTTCGAGGACACGGTTGCCTTACACGTAGGCACGGTGGCAGCCGTGGACATGGCAGTGATTTGGAGAATGTTGTACTAGTCGGCTCTCGCTGTGATAATGCTTTGCAACAAATCTCCCCAAAACTCACTTACATAAAGAAGAATCTAGTTTTCTCGGACCTGTGGGCTAGCTGCAGCGGCTCTCTTGTAGACCTCTCGATGGCGGGTGTTGCTCCATGCCGTGGGTCAGTTTGAGGTCTGTCCCGCACACCTTACCGTGGAGCCCAACTGTGAGGCTGCAGCTCCCTGTCCTCTCGCAGAGTTCACTGAAACGTAAGAGGTGAGCCCAACCACACAAGGCCACGTAAGGCCTCTGCGACTCATTGAAGGCCATCGTGTCTTCCCTTGGCCTCCTGGGAACCCCCTGGCCCCAGGATGCAGCTTCGGTAGCCCAGGGCAACCGGCGGAGGGGGGCGGGCGGGGCTGCAGGAGGGTGGAACGCTGAGGTCACAGAGGGTGTGGGTGTGGTCACCTCTGCTGTGACTGAACCAAGGGCGTGGGTGGGGGGCTGGGGGTCCAGGGCAGGGCCCTCAGAGCCCGGTAGGCCCAGGGGGGCGGCGCAAGCACCTAGGCCCAGGCCGAAGAGCGCCTTCTTGGTCTGCGCGGCAGGCCGGCCTCTCGCCTTGCCACTCAGGCCGCCCTCCCTCTTGAAGTGTGTGTGGCACGCGTCCGCGGAGTACACCTCGCTGCACAGGTAGCCGTGGGACTGGGCGTCGTAGCTTCCTGCGAGGCGGCCGGAGGTCCCGCAGGCGGGTGGGTCCCTGGGACAGACGCGCGGAGCGGCTCCTGCCCGGCCCCCCTGAGAACCGTCGCCGTTCCGTAAGGCGGGGCGCCTGCTTCAGAATGTAAATCACGTGTCCGCTCTATGGATACGCTGTTTAGTTTACCAGGCAAGACTTTCTTGGTGAAAGAAGCAGCGTTGGCTTGCATCGTCTAGCAGGCTTGTCATCTGGCTGTGCACTGGTACTCTCTCTCTGGGTGTGCTAGTCCGCAGGGCAGGGCATCCCCTGGGCAGGGTGGAGCGTGATCTCTGCGGCCTCGTCTTGCAGCTCCTTCCTTTCATTCTCAATCATCCTGCCCACAGTGGCCTCCTCTCAGGCCTGCATACTTACAACGGCGCATTGCCCGTGCTGCCCCTCTGCAAGGAAGTGTCCCTCTGTTTAGTTTGCAGCTGACTGATGCCGCCTCACCCTTCTCATCTCTTCTCAGGTGTCACTTGGTCAAGAAAGCGTCCCCTTACCTACTCAACTCATCTCGTCTCCCTACCGTAGCTCACGTGACACCACGCACCTCTCGCTTATGGCCGTCATCGCCTTTCGCATCCAGTTTCAGGTAGGTAAGTTTACCCCGTGGTCCGTGAGGAAGAAGAGATCACGCCTGTTTTGCTTACTCTTGATTCCCAGCGACTAGCCCGGTTACTGATAACCTCTGTTAGAGGGAGAAAGGAATGCACCCAATCCCTGGTGAAGCCCCGACCGTTTTCCTTTCTAGTGTCCCTCGTACTCCTCCCTGCCGTCTGTGTCGCCCTTACTCCGCGTCTACCGTTTATGAGTTTACACCTGGGTTACGGTGACTGCTTCGGAGAATCGCATGCCTTTCTACCTCCCTCGCTGCGACCTCTCCTACACCTCCCAGGGCTCTTGGGTTATGCCCTTGCCCTCTTCCGAGCCGTCCGTAGCACCCGCTGTCAACCCCGTACGGCCAAGCTCCTAAGACTGACACTCCAGGCCCTCCGTAATTTGGCTTCAGTTTCACTTTCTAGACGTTTCAAGAAAGAACGGGGTCTAAATATCTGTGCACCTCTGCTCCGTTTCATATCTACCCACGAGGTTAATTTTTTTGTTTCTTCCAGTCCACCTATTTTGCACCTCCGTCTCTGCGAAGACTTCACTGAGAATCCAAGCGATTTCTGGATCCCTTCTCTCCCCTGAAGCTGTAAACAGTTTAACAAGACAGGTGCGGAACTGCCGTAAGGTAATCTACATCTTGTCTCCCTCTCTGGTATCTAACCTCCCTGCGAATGGGGGTACGTCTCCGTGTCCTGTGCGGTTTTCAGCACAGTACTCTCTACACGTAGTGGATATTTGATTTGGTAAGTGACCGAATAAGTGAATGAGTCACCAAGATAAGGGTATTGTCTCATTCTTTCTCGCTTTTTCCACTTCCAAGTTTCTTTAGTTAGTTTCCTCAGACAAAAGGTTTCTTTGTAGCTACACAGTGGCCAGGTCCAGAGAATGTTGCAGATAGCTGCTGAAAACATCCCTCCTCCACTTGAGAATGGCTTGCTCTCCCTCTCAAGCGGAGAGAGCTGGGATTCGATATTTAATTAAGCGCCTCTGTTCACTTGGCATTTAGAGGCACTAGGGGGCGTTAGTGCTCTACACCCGGTGAAATGCCTGTTTCGTTTGTGATTTTCCTTTGTGAAAAACAACTATGCACAGAGTGTTTTGTGCCAATTTTCCATCCTTTTAGATTGACGGAAAGCATTTTACCTACGTAGAAACAGAAAACGAATAGAAAGAGCGTCGCATTGCGTTTAATGAAAGCTTAGGGCGGTCTCGGTGGTACGTTAGTGAAGTTATCTGGGGACACCTTAGCCACGTACATTGTGTTGGAGAGGCACCGAGAATTCATTCAGGAGTTCTCAAAGTTCGAGGACACGGTTGCCTTACACGTAGGCACGGTGGCAGCCGTGGACATGGCAGTGATTTGGAGAATGTTGTACTAGTCGGCTCTCGCTGTGATAATGCTTTGCAACAAATCTCCCCAAAACTCACTTACATAAAGAAGAATCTAGTTTTCTCGGACCTGTGGGCTAGCTGCAGCGGCTCTCTTGTAGACCTCTCGATGGCGGGTGTTGTTCCATGCCGTGGGTCAGTTTGAGGTCTGTCCCGCACACCTTACCGTGGAGCCCAACTGTGAGGCTGCAGGTCCCTGTCCTCTCGCAGAGTTCACTGAAACGTAAGAGGTGAGCCCAACCACACAAGGCCACGTAAGGCCTCTGCGACTCATTGAAGGCCATCGTGTCTTCCCTTGGCCTCCTGGGAACCCCCTGGCCCCAGGATGCAGCTTCGGTAGCCCAGGGCAACCGGCGGAGGGGGGCGGGCGGGGCTGCAGGAGGGTGGAACGCTGAGGTCACAGAGGGTGTGGGTGTGGCCACCTCTGCTGTGACTGAACCAAGGGCGTGGGTGGGGGACTGGGGGTCCAGGGCAGGGCCCTCAGAGCCCGGTAGGCCCAGGGGGGCGGCGCAAGCACCTAGGCCCAGGCCGAAGAGCGCCTTCTTGGTCTGCGCGGCAGGCCGGCCTCTCGCCTTGCCACTCAGGCCGCCCTCCCTCTTGAAGTGTGTGTGGCACGCGTCCGCGGAGTACACCTCGCTGCACAGGTAGCCGTGGGACTGGGCGTCGTAGCTTCCTGCGAGGCGGCCGGAGGTCCCGCAGGCGGGTGGGTCCCTGGGACAGACGCGCGGAGCGGCTCCTGCCCGGCCCCCCTGAGAACCGTCGCCGTTCCGTAAGGCGGGGCGCCTGCTTCAGAATGTAAATCACGTGTCCGCTCTATGGATACGCTGTTTAGTTTACCAGGCAAGACTTTCTTGGTGAAAGAAGCAGCGTTGGCTTGCATCGTCGAGCAGGCTTCTCATCTGGCTGTGCACTGGTACTCTCTCTCTGGGTGTGCTAGTCCGCAGGGCAGGGCATCCCCTGGGCAGGGTGGAGCGTGATCTCTGCGGCCTCGTCTTGCAGCTCCTTCCTTTCATTCTCAATCATCCTGCCCACAGTGGCCTCCTCTCAGGCCTGCATACTTACAATGGCGCATTGCCCGTGCTGCCCCTCTGCAGGAAGTGTCCCTCTGTTTAGTTTGCAGCTGACTGATGCCGCCTCACCCTTCTCATGTCTTCTCAGGTGTCACTTGGTCAAGAAAGCGTCCCCTTACCTACTCAACTCATCTCGTCTCCCTACCGTAGCTCACGTGACACCACGCACCTCTCGCTTATGGCCGTCATCGCCTTTCGCATCCAGTTTCAGGTAGGTAAGTTTACCCCGTGGTCCGTGAGGAAGAAGAGATCACGCCTGTTTTGCTTACTCTTGATTCCCAGCGACTAGCCCGGTTACTGATAACCTCTGTTAGAGGGAGAAAGGAATGCACCCAATCCCTGGTGAAGCCCCGACCGTTTTCCTTTCTAGTGTCCCTCGTACTCCTCCCTGCCGTCTGTGTCGCCCTTACTCCGCGTCTACCGTTTATGAGTTTACACCTGGGTTACGGTGACTGCTTCGGAGAATCGCATGCCTTTCTACCTCCCTCGCTGCGACCTCTCCTACACCTCCCAGGGCTCTTGGGTTATGCCCTTGCCCTCTTCCGAGCCGTCCGTGGCACCCGCTGTCAACCCCGTACGGCCAAGCTCCTAAGACTGACACTCCAGGCCCTCCGTAATTTGGCTTCAGTTTCACTTTCTAGACGTTTCAAGAAAGAACGGGGTCTAAATATCTGTGCACCTCTGCTCCGTTTCATATCTACCCACGAGGTTAATTTTTTTGTTTCTTCCAGTCCACCTATTTTGCACCTCCGTCTCTGCGAAGACTTCACTGAGAATCCAAGCGATTTCTGGATCCCTTCTCTCCCCTGAAGCTGTAAACAGTTTAACAAGACAGGTGCGGAACTGCCGTAAGGTAATCTACATCTTGTCTCCCTCTCTGGTATCTAACCTCCCTGCGAATGGGGGTACGTCTCCGTGTCCTGTGCGGTTTTCAGCACAGTACTCTCTACACGTAGTGGATATTTGATTTGGTAAGTGACCGAATAAGTGAATGAGTCACCAAGATAAGGGTATTGTCTCATTCTTTCTCGCTTTTTCCACTTCCAAGTTTCTTTAGTTAGTTTCCTCAGACAAAAGGTTTCTTTGTAGCTACACAGTGGCCAGGTCCAGAGAATGTTGCAGATAGCTGCTGAAAACATCCCTCCTCCACTTGAGAATGGCTTGCTCTCCCTCTCAAGCGGAGAGAGCTGGGATTCGATATTTAATTAAGCGCCTCTGTTCACTTGGCATTTAGAGGCACTAGGGGGCGTTAGTGCTCTACACCCGGTGAAATGCCTGTTTCGTTTGTGATTTTCCTTTGTGAAAAACAACTATGCACAGAGTGTTTTGTGCCAATTTTCCATCCTTTTAGATTGACGGAAAGCATTTTACCTACGTAGAAACAGAAAACGAATAGAAAGAGCGTCGCATTGCGTTTAATGAAAGCTTAGGGCGGTCTCGGTGGTACGTTAGTGAAGTTATCTGGGGACACCTTAGCCACGTACATTGTGTTGGAGAGGCACCGAGAATTCATTCAGGAGTTCTCAAAGTTCGAGGACACGGTTGCCTTACACTTAGGCACGGTGGCAGCCGTGGACATGGCAGTGATTTGGAGAATGTTGTACTAGTCGGCTCTCGCTGTGATAATGCTTTGCAACAAATCTCCCCAAAACTCACTTACATAAAGAAGAATCTAGTTTTCTCGGACCTGTGGGCTAGCTGCAGCGGCTCTCTTGTAGACCTCTCGATGGCGGGTGTTGTTCCATGCCGTGGGTCAGTTTGAGGTCTGTCCCGCACACCTTACCGTGGAGCCCAACTGTGAGGCTGCAGGTCCCTGTCCTCTCGCAGAGTTCACTGAAACGTAAGAGGTGAGCCCAACCACACAAGGCCACGTAAGGCCTCTGCGACTCATTGAAGGCCATCGTGTCTTCCCTTGGCCTCCTGGGAACCCCCTGGCCCCAGGATGCAGCTTCGGTAGCCCAGGGCAACCGGCGGAGGGGGGCGGGCGGGGCTGCAGGAGGGTGGAACGCTGAGGTCACAGAGGGTGTGGGTGTGGCCACCTCTGCTGTGACTGAACCAAGGGCGTGGGTGGGGGACTGGGGGTCCAGGGCAGGGCCCTCAGAGCCCGGTAGGCCCAGGGGGGCGGCGCAAGCACCTAGGCCCAGGCCGAAGAGCGCCTTCTTGGTCTGCGCGGCAGGCCGGCCTCTCGCCTTGCCACTCAGGCCGCCCTCCCTCTTGAAGTGTGTGTGGCACGCGTCCGCGGAGTACACCTCGCTGCACAGGTAGCCGTGGGACTGGGCGTCGTAGCTTCCTGCGAGGCGGCCGGAGGTCCCGCAGGCGGGTGGGTCCCTGGGACAGACGCGCGGAGCGGCTCCTGCCCGGCCCCCCTGAGAACCGTCGCCGTTCCGTAAGGCGGGGCGCCTGCTTCAGAATGTAAATCACGTGTCCGCTCTATGGATACGCTGTTTAGTTTACCAGGCAAGACTTTCTTGGTGAAAGAAGCAGCGTTGGCTTGCATCCTCGAGCAGGCTTGTCATCTGGCTGTGCACTGGTACTCTCTCTCTGGGTGTGCTAGTCCGCAGGGCAGGGCATCCCCTGGGCAGGGTGGAGCGTGATCTCTGCGGCCTCGTCTTGCAGCTCCTTCCTTTCATTCTCAATCATCCTGCCCACAGTGGCCTCCTCTCAGGCCTGCATACTTACAACGGCGCATTGCCCGTGCTGCCCCTCTGCAGGAAGTGTCCCTCTGTTTAGTTTGCAGCTGACTGATGCCGCCTCACCCTTCTCATGTCTTCTCAGGTGTCACTTGGTCAAGAAAGCGTCCCCTTACCTACTCAACTCATCTCGTCTCCCTACCGTAGCTCACGTGACACCACGCACCTCTCGCTTATGGCCGTCATCGCCTTTCGCATCCAGTTTCAGGTAGGTAAGTTTACCCCGTGGTCCGTGAGGAAGAAGAGATCACGCCTGTTTTGCTTACTCTTGATTCCCAGCGACTAGCCCGGTTACTGATAACCTCTGTTAGAGGGAGAAAGGAATGCACCCAATCCCTGGTGAAGCCCCGACCGTTTTCCTTTCTAGTGTCCCTCGTACTCCTCCCTGCCGTCTGTGTCGCCCTTACTCCGCGTCTACCGTTTATGAGTTTACACCTGGGTTACGGTGACTGCTTCGGAGAATCGCATGCCTTTCTACCTCCCTCGCTGCGACCTCTCCTACACCTCCCAGGGCTCTTGGGTTATGCCCTTGCCCTCTTCCGAGCCGTCCGTGGCACCCGCTGTCAACCCCGTACGGCCAAGCTCCTAAGACTGACACTCCAGGCCCTCCGTAATTTGGCTTCAGTTTCACTTTCTAGACGTTTCAAGAAAGAACGGGGTCTAAATATCTGTGCACCTCTGCTCCGTTTCATATCTACCCACGAGGTTAATTTTTTTGTTTCTTCCAGTCCACCTATTTTGCACCTCCGTCTCTGCGAAGACTTCACTGAGAATCCAAGCGATTTCTGGATCCCTTCTCTCCCCTGAAGCTGTAAACAGTTTAACAAGACAGGTGCGGAACTGCCGTAAGGTAATCTACATCTTGTCTCCCTCTCTGGTATCTAACCTCCCTGCGAATGGGGGTACGTCTCCGTGTCCTGTGCGGTTTTCAGCACAGTACTCTCTACACGTAGTGGATATTTGATTTGGTAAGTGACCGAATAAGTGAATGAGTCACCAAGATAAGGGTATTGTCTCATTCTTTCTCGCTTTTTCCACTTCCAAGTTTCTTTAGTTAGTTTCCTCAGACAAAAGGTTTCTTTGTAGCTACACAGTGGCCAGGTCCAGAGAATGTTGCAGATAGCTGCTGAAAACATCCCTCCTCCACTTGAGAATGGCTTGCTCTCCCTCTCAAGCGGAGAGAGCTGGGATTCGATATTTAATTAAGCGCCTCTGTTCACTTGGCATTTAGAGGCACTAGGGGGCGTTAGTGCTCTACACCCGGTGAAATGCCTGTTTCGTTTGTGATTTTCCTTTGTGAAAAACAACTATGCACAGAGTGTTTTGTGCCAATTTTCCATCCTTTTAGATTGACGGAAAGCATTTTACCTACGTAGAAACAGAAAACGAATAGAAAGAGCGTCGCATTGCGTTTAATGAAAGCTTAGGGCGGTCTCGGTGGTACGTTAGTGAAGTTATCTGGGGACACCTTAGCCACGTACATTGTGTTGGAGAGGCACCGAGAATTCATTCAGGAGTTCTCAAAGTTCGAGGACACGGTTGCCTTACACGTAGGCACGGTGGCAGCCGTGGACATGGCAGTGATTTGGAGAATGTTGTACTAGTCGGCTCTCGCTGTGATAATGCTTTGCAACAAATCTCCCCAAAACTCACTTACATAAAGAAGAATCTAGTTTTCTCGGACCTGTGGGCTAGCTGCAGCGGCTCTCTTGTAGACCTCTCGATGGCGGGTGTTGTTCCATGCCGTGGGTCAGTTTGAGGTCTGTCCCGCACACCTTACCGTGGAGCCCAACTGTGAGGCTGCAGGTCCCTGTCCTCTCGCAGAGTTCACTGAAACGTAAGAGGTGAGCCCAACCACACAAGGCCACGTAAGGCCTCTGCGACTCATTGAAGGCAATCGTGTCTTCCCTTGGCCTCCTGGGAACCCCCTGGCCCCAGGATGCAGCTTCGGTAGCCCAGGGCAACCGGCGGAGGGGGGCGGGCGGGGCTGCAGGAGGGTGGAACGCTGAGGTCACAGAGGGTGTGGGTGTGGCCACCTCTGCTGTGACTGAACCAAGGGCGTGGGTGGGGGACTGGGGGTCCAGGGCAGGGCCCTCAGAGCCCGGTAGGCCCAGGGGGGCGGCGCAAGCACCTAGGCCCAGGCCGAAGAGCGCCTTCTTGGTCTGCGCGGCAGGCCGGCCTCTCGCCTTGCCACTCAGGCCGCCCTCCCTCTTGAAGTGTGTGTGGCACGCGTCCGCGGAGTACACCTCGCTGCACAGGTAGCCGTGGGACTGGGCGTCGTAGCTTCCTGCGAGGCGGCCGGAGGTCCCGCAGGCGGGTGGGTCCCTGGGACAGACGCGCGGAGCGGCTCCTGCCCGGCCCCCCTGAGAACCGTCGCCGTTCCGTAAGGCGGGGCGCCTGCTTCAGAATGTAAATCACGTGTCCGCTCTATGGATACGCTGTTTAGTTTACCAGGCAAGACTTTCTTGGTGAAAGAAGCAGCGTTGGCTTGCATCCTCGAGCAGGCTTGTCATCTGGCTGTGCACTGGTACTCTCTCTCTGGGTGTGCTAGTCCGCAGGGCAGGGCATCCCCTGGGCAGGGTGGAGCGTGATCTCTGCGGCCTCGTCTTGCAGCTCCTTCCTTTCATTCTCAATCATCCTGCCCACAGTGGCCTCCTCTCAGGCCTGCATACTTACAACGGCGCATTGCCCGTGCTGCCCCTCTGCAGGAAGTGTCCCTCTGTTTAGTTTGCAGCTGACTGATGCCGCCTCACCCTTCTCATGTCTTCTCAGGTGTCACTTGGTCAAGAAAGCGTCCCCTTACCTACTCAACTCATCTCGTCTCCCTACCGTAGCTCACGTGACACCACGCACCTCTCGCTAATGGCCGTCATCGCCTTTCGCATCCAGTTTCAGGTAGGTAAGTTTACCCCGTGGTCCGTGAGGAAGAAGAGATCACGCCTGTTTTGCTTACTCTTGATTCCCAGCGACTAGCCCGGTTACTGATAACCTCTGTTAGAGGGAGAAAGGAATGCACCCAATCCCTGGTGAAGCCCCGACCGTTTTCCTTTCTAGTGTCCCTCGTACTCCTCCCTGCCGTCTGTGTCGCCCTTACTCCGCGTCTACCGTTTATGAGTTTACACCTGGGTTACGGTGACTGCTTCGGAGAATCGCATGCCTTTCTACCTCCCTCGCTGCGACCTCTCCTACACCTCCCAGGGCTCTTGGGTTATGCCCTTGCCCTCTTCCGAGCCGTCCGTGGCACCCGCTGTCAACCCCGTACGGCCAAGCTCCTAAGACTGACACTCCAGGCCCTCCGTAATTTGGCTTCAGTTTCACTTTCTAGACGTTTCAAGAAAGAACGGGGTCTAAATATCTGTGCACCTCTGCTCCGTTTCATATCTACCCACGAGGTTAATTTTTTTGTTTCTTCCAGTCCACCTATTTTGCACCTCCGTCTCTGCGAAGACTTCACTGAGAATCCAAGCGATTTCTGGATCCCTTCTCTCCCCTGAAGCTGTAAACAGTTTAACAAGACAGGTGCGGAACTGCCGTAAGGTAATCTACATCTTGTCTCCCTCTCTGGTATCTAACCTCCCTGCGAATGGGGGTACGTCTCCGTGTCCTGTGCGGTTTTCAGCACAGTACTCTCTACACGTAGTGGATATTTGATTTGGTAAGTGACCGAATAAGTGAATGAGTCACCAAGATAAGGGTATTGTCTCATTCTTTCTCGCTTTTTCCACTTCCAAGTTTCTTTAGTTAGTTTCCTCAGACAAAAGGTTTCTTTGTAGCTACACAGTGGCCAGGTCCAGAGAATGTTGCAGATAGCTGCTGAAAACATCCCTCCTCCACTTGAGAATGGCTTGCTCTCCCTCTCAAGCGGAGAGAGCTGGGATTCGATATTTAATTAAGCGCCTCTGTTCACTTGGCATTTAGAGGCACTAGGGGGCGTTAGTGCTCTACACCCGGTGAAATGCCTGTTTCGTTTGTGATTTTCCTTTGTGAAAAACAACTATGCACAGAGTGTTTTGTGCCAATTTTCCATCCTTTTAGATTGACGGAAAGCATTTTACCTACGTAGAAACAGAAAACGAATAGAAAGAGCGTCGCATTGCGTTTAATGAAAGCTTAGGGCGGTCTCGGTGGTACGTTAGTGAAGTTATCTGGGGACACCTTAGCCACGTACATTGTGTTGGAGAGGCACCGAGAATTCATTCAGGAGTTCTCAAAGTTCGAGGACACGGTTGCCTTACACGTAGGCACGGTGGCAGCCGTGGACATGGCAGTGATTTGGAGAATGTTGTACTAGTCGGCTCTCGCTGTGATAATGCTTTGCAACAAATCTCCCCAAAACTCACTTACATAAAGAAGAATCTAGTTTTCTCGGACCTGTGGGCTAGCTGCAGCGGCTCTCTTGTAGACCTCTCGATGGCGGGTGTTGTTCCATGCCGTGGGTCAGTTTGAGGTCTGTCCCGCACACCTTACCGTGGAGCCCAACTGTGAGGCTGCAGGTCCCTGTCCTCTCGCAGAGTTCACTGAAACGTAAGAGGTGAGCCCAACCACACAAGGCCACGTAAGGCCTCTGCGACTCATTGAAGGCCATCGTGTCTTCCCTTGGCCTCCTGGGAACCCCTTGGCCCCAGGATGCAGCTTCGGTAGCCCAGGGCAACCGGCGGAGGGGGGCGGGCGGGGCTGCAGGAGGGTGGAACGCTGAGGTCACAGAGGGTGTGGGTGTGGCCACCTCTGCTGTGACTGAACCAAGGGCGTGGGTGGGGGACTGGGGGTCCAGGGCAGGGCCCTCAGAGCCCGGTAGGCCCAGGGGGGCGGCGCAAGCACCTAGGCCCAGGCCGAAGAGCGCCTTCTTGGTCTGCGCGGCAGGCCGGCCTCTCGCCTTGCCACTCAGGCCGCCCTCCCTCTTGAAGTGTGTGTGGCACGCGTCCGCGGAGTACACCTCGCTGCACAGGTAGCCGTGGGACTGGGCGTCGTAGCTTCCTGCGAGGCGGCCGGAGGTCCCGCAGGCGGGTGGGTCCCTGGGACAGACGCGCGGAGCGGCTCCTGCCCGGCCCCCCTGAGAACCGTCGCCGTTCCGTAAGGCGGGGCGCCTGCTTCAGAATGTAAATCACGTGTCCGCTCTATGGATACGCTGTTTAGTTTACCAGGCAAGACTTTCTTGGTGAAAGAAGCAGCGTTGGCTTGCATCGTCGAGCAGGCTTGTCATCTGGCTGTGCACTGGTACTCTCTCTCTGGGTGTGCTAGTCCGCAGGGCAGGGCATCCCCTGGGCAGGGTGGAGCGTGATCTCTGCGGCCTCGTCTTGCAGCTCCTTCCTTTCATTCTCAATCATCCTGCCCACAGTGGCCTCCTCTCAGGCCTGCATACTTACAACGGCGCATTGCCCGTGCTGCCCCTCTGCAGGAAGTGTCCCTCTGTTTAGTTTGCAGCTGACTGATGCCGCCTCACCCTTCTCATCTCTTCTCAGGTGTCACTTGGTCAAGAAAGCGTCCCCTTACCTACTCAACTCATCTCGTCTCCCTACCGTAGCTCACGTGACACCACGCACCTCTCGCTTATGGCCGTCATCGCCTTTCGCATCCAGTTTCAGGTAGGTAAGTTTACCCCGTGGTCCGTGAGGAAGAAGAGATCACGCCTGTTTTGCTTACTCTTGATTCCCAGCGACTAGCCCGGTTACTGATAACCTCTGTTAGAGGGAGAAAGGAATGCACCCAATCCCTGGTGAAGCCCCGACCGTTTTCCTTTCTAGTGTCCCTCGTACTCCTCCCTGCCGTCTGTGTCGCCCTTACTCCGCGTCTACCGTTTATGAGTTTACACCTGGGTTACGGTGACTGCTTCGGAGAATCGCATGCCTTTCTACCTCCCTCGCTGCGACCTCTCCTACACCTCCCAGGGCTCTTGGGTTATGCCCTTGCCCTCTTCCGAGCCGTCCGTAGCACCCGCTGTCAACCCCGTACGGCCAAGCTCCTAAGACTGACACTCCAGGCCCTCCGTAATTTGGCTTCAGTTTCACTTTCTAGACGTTTCAAGAAAGAACGGGGTCTAAATATCTGGGCACCTCTGCTCCGTTTCATATCTACCCACGAGGTTAATTTTTTTGTTTCTTCCAGTCCACCTATTTTGCACCTCCGTCTCTGCGAAGACTTCACTGAGAATCCAAGCGATTTCTGGATCCCTTCTCTCCCCTGAAGCTGTAAACAGTTTAACAAGACAGGTGCGGAACTGCCGTAAGGTAATCTACATCTTGTCTCCCTCTCTGGTATCTAACCTCCCGGCGAATGGGGGTACGTCTCCGTGTTCTGTGCGGTTTTCAGCACAGTACTCTCTACACGTAGTGGATATTTGATTTGGTAAGTGACCGAATAAGTGAATGAGTCACCAAGATAAGGGTATTGTCTCATTCTTTCTCGCTTTTTCCACTTCCAAGTTTCTTTAGTTAGTTTCCTCAGACAAAAGGTTTCTTTGTAGCTACACAGTGGCCAGGTCCAGAGAATGTTGCAGATAGCTGCTGAAAACATCCCTCCTCCACTTGAGAATGGCTTGCTCTCCCTCTCAAGCGGAGAGAGCTGGGATTCGATATTTAATTAAGCGCCTCTGTTCACTTGGCATTTAGAGGCACTAGGGGGCGTTAGTGCTCTACACCCGGTGAAATGCCTGTTTCGTTTGTGATTTTCCTTTGTGAAAAACAACTATGCACAGAGTGTTTTGTGCCAATTTTCCATCCTTTTAGATTGACGGAAAGCATTTTACCTACGTAGAAACAGAAAACGAATAGAAAGAGCGTCGCATTGCGTTTAATGAAAGCTTAGGGCGGTCTCGGTGGTACGTTAGTGAAGTTATCTGGGGACACCTTAGCCACGTACATTGTGTTGGAGAGGCACCGAGAATTCATTCAGGAGTTCTCAAAGTTCGAGGACACGGTTGCCTTACACGTAGGCACGGTGGCAGCCGTGGACATGGCAGTGATTTGGAGAATGTTGTACTAGTCGGCTCTCGCTGTGATAATGCTTTGCAACAAATCTCCCCAAAACTCACTTACATAAAGAAGAATCTAGTTTTCTCGGACCTGTGGGCTAGCTGCAGCGGCTCTCTTGTAGACCTCTCGATGGCGGGTGTTGCTCCATGCCGTGGGTCAGTTTGAGGTCTGTCCCGCACACCTTACCGTGGAGCCCAACTGTGAGGCTGCAGCTCCCTGTCCTCTCGCAGAGTTCACTGAAACGTAAGAGGTGAGCCCAACCACACAAGGCCACGTAAGGCCTCTGCGACTCATTGAAGGCCATCGTGTCTTCCCTTGGCCTCCTGGGAACCCCCTGGCCCCAGGATGCAGCTTCGGTAGCCCAGGGCAACCGGCGGAGGGGGGCGGGCGGGGCTGCAGGAGGGTGGAACGCTGAGGTCACAGAGGGTGTGGGTGTGGCCACCTCTGCTGTGACTGAACCAAGGGCGTGGGTGGGGGACTGGGGGTCCAGGGCAGGGCCCTCAGAGCCCGGTAGGCCCAGGGGGGCGGCGCAAGCACCTAGGCCCAGGCCGAAGAGCGCCTTCTTGGTCTGCGCGGCAGGCCGGCCTCTCGCCTTGCCACTCAGGCCGCCCTCCCTCTTGAAGTGTGTGTGGCACGCGTCCGCGGAGTACACCTCGCTGCACAGGTAGCCGTGGGACTGGGCGTCGTAGCTTCCTGCGAGGCGGCCGGAGGTCCCGCAGGCGGGTGGGTCCCTGGGACAGACGCGCGGAGCGGCTCCTGCCCGGCCCCCCTGAGAACCGTCGCCGTTCCGTAAGGCGGGGCGCCTGCTTCAGAATGTAAATCACGTGTCCGCTCTATGGATACGCTGTTTAGTTTACCAGGCAAGACTTTCTTGGTGAAAGAAGCAGCGTTGGCTTGCATCCTCGAGCAGGCTTGTCATCTGGCTGTGCACTGGTACTCTCTCTCTGGGTGTGCTAGTCCGCAGGGCAGGGCATCCCCTGGGCAGGGTGGAGCGTGATCTCTGCGGCCTCGTCTTGCAGCTCCTTCCTTTCATTCTCAATCATCCTGCCCACAGTGGCCTCCTCTCAGGCCTGCATACTTACAACGGCGCATTGCCCGTGCTGCCCCTCTGCAGGAAGTGTCCCTCTGTTTAGTTTGCAGCTGACTGATGCCGCCTCACCCTTCTCATGTCTTCTCAGGTGTCACTTGGTCAAGAAAGCGTCCCCTTACCTACTCAACTCATCTCGTCTCCCTACCGTAGCTCACGTGACACCACGCACCTCTCGCTTATGGCCGTCATCGCCTTTCGCATCCAGTTTCAGGTAGGTAAGTTTACCCCGTGGCCCGTGAGGAAGAAGAGATCACGCCTGTTTTGCTTACTCTTGATTCCCAGCGACTAGCCCGGTTACTGATAACCTCTGTTAGAGGGAGAAAGGAATGCACCCAATCCCTGGTGAAGCCCCGACCGTTTTCCTTTCTAGTGTCCCTCGTACTCCTCCCTGCCGTCTGTGTCGCCCTTACTCCGCGTCTACCGTTTATGAGTTTACACCTGGGTTACGGTGACTGCTTCGGAGAATCGCATGCCTTTCTACCTCCCTCGCTGCGACCTCTCCTACACCTCCCAGGGCTCTTGGGTTATGCCCTTGCCCTCTTCCGAGCCGTCCGTGGCACCCGCTGTCAACCCCGTACGGCCAAGCTCCTAAGACTGACACTCCAGGCCCTCCGTAATTTGGCTTCAGTTTCACTTTCTAGACGTTTCAAGAAAGAACGGGGTCTAAATATCTGGGCACCTCTGCTCCGTTTCATATCTACCCACGAGGTTAATTTTTTTGTTTCTTCCAGTCCACCTATTTTGCACCTCCGTCTCTGCGAAGACTTCACTGAGAATCCAAGCGATTTCTGGATCCCTTCTCTCCCCTGAAGCTGTAAACAGTTTAACAAGACAGGTGCGGAACTGCCGTAAGGTAATCTACATCTTGTCTCCCTCTCTGGTATCTAACCTCCCGGCGAATGGGGGTACGTCTCCGTGTTCTGTGCGGTTTTCAGCACAGTACTCTCTACACGTAGTGGATATTTGATTTGGTAAGTGACCGAATAAGTGAATGAGTCACCAAGATAAGGGTATTGTCTCATTCTTTCTCGCTTTTTCCACTTCCAAGTTTCTTTAGTTAGTTTCCTCAGACAAAAGGTTTCTTTGTAGCTACACAGTGGCCAGGTCCAGAGAATGTTGCAGATAGCTGCTGAAAACATCCCTCCTCCACTTGAGAATGGCTTGCTCTCCCTCTCAAGCGGAGAGAGCTGGGATTCGATATTTAATTAAGCGCCTCTGTTCACTTGGCATTTAGAGGCACTAGGGGGCGTTAGTGCTCTACACCCGGTGAAATGCCTGTTTCGTTTGTGATTTTCCTTTGTGAAAAACAACTATGCACAGAGTGTTTTGTGCCAATTTTCCATCCTTTTAGATTGACGGAAAGCATTTTACCTACGTAGAAACAGAAAACGAATAGAAAGAGCGTCGCATTGTGCTTACTGAAAGCTTAGGGCGGTCTCGGTGGTACGTTAGTGAAGTTATCTGGGGACACCTTAGCCACGTACATTGTGTTGGAGAGGCACCGAGAATTCATTCAGGAGTTCTCAAAGTTCGAGGACACAGTTGCCTTACACGTAGGCACGGTGGCAGCCGTGGACATGGCAGTGATTTGGAGAATGTTGTACTAGTCGGCTCTCGCTGTGATAATGCTTTGCAACAAATCTCCCCAAAACTCACTTACATAAAGAAGAATCTAGTTTTCTCGGACCTGTGGGCTAGCTGCAGCGGCTCTCTTGTAGACCTCTCGATGGCGGGTGTTGCTCCATGCCGTGGGTCAGTTTGAGGTCTGTCCCGCACACCTTACCGTGGAGCCCAACTGTGAGGCTGCAGGTCCCTGTCCTCTCGCAGAGTTCACTGAAACGTAAGAGGTGAGCCCAACCACACAAGGCCACGTAAGGCCTCTGCGACTCATTGAAGGCCATCGTGTCTTCCCTTGGCCTCCTGGGAACCCCCTGGCCCCAGGATGCAGCTTCGGTAGCCCAGGGCAACCGGCGGAGGGGGGCGGGCGGGGCTGCAGGAGGGTGGAACGCTGAGGTCACAGAGGGTGTGGGTGTGGTCACCTCTGCTGTGACTGAACCAAGGGCGTGGGTGGGGGGCTGGGGGTCCAGGGCAGGGCCCTCAGAGCCCGGTAGGCCCAGGGGGGCGGCGCAAGCACCTAGGCCCAGGCCGAAGAGCGCCTTCTTGGTCTGCGCGGCAGGCCGGCCTCTCGCCTTGCCACTCAGGCCGCCCTCCCTCTTGAAGTGTGTGTGGCACGCGTCCGCGGAGTACACCTCGCTGCACAGGTAGCCGTGGGACTGGGCGTCGTAGCTTCCTGCGAGGCGGCCGGAGGTCCCGCAGGCGGGTGGGTCCCTGGGACAGACGCGCGGAGCGGCTCCTGCCCGGCCCCCCTGAGAACCGTCGCCGTTCCGTAAGGCGGGGCGCCTGCTTCAGAATGTAAATCACGTGTCCGCTCTATGGATACGCTGTTTAGTTTACCAGGCAAGACTTTCTTGGTGAAAGAAGCAGCGTTGGCTTGCATCGTCGAGCAGGCTTCTCATCTGGCTGTGCACTGGTACTCTCTCTCTGGGTGTGCTAGTCCGCAGGGCAGGGCATCCCCTGGGCAGGGTGGAGCGTGATCTCTGCGGCCTCGTCTTGCAGCTCCTTCCTTTCATTCTCAATCATCCTGCCCACAGTGGCCTCCTCTCAGGCCTGCATACTTACAACGGCGCATTGCCCGTGCTGCCCCTCTGCAGGAAGTGTCCCTCTGTTTAGTTTGCAGCTGACTGATGCCGCCTCACCCTTCTCATGTCTTCTCAGGTGTCACTTGGTCAAGAAAGCGTCCCCTTACCTACTCAACTCATCTCGTCTCCCTACCGTAGCTCACGTGACACCACGCACCTCTCGCTTATGGCCGTCATCGCCTTTCGCATCCAGTTTCAGGTAGGTAAGTTTACCCCGTGGTCCGTGAGGAAGAAGAGATCACGCCTGTTTTGCTTACTCATGATTCCCAGCGACTAGCCCGGTTACTGATAACCTCTGTTAGAGGGAGAAAGGAATGCACCCAATCCCTGGTGAAGCCCCGACCGTTTTCCTTTCTAGTGTCCCTCGTACTCCTCCCTGCCGTCTGTGTCGCCCTTACTCCGCGTCTACCGTTTATGAGTTTACACCTGGGTTACGGTGACTGCTTCGGAGAATCGCATGCCTTTCTACCTCCCTCGCTGTGACCTCTCCTACACCTCCCAGGGCTCTTGGGTTATGCCCTTGCCCTCTTCCGAGCCGTCCGTGGCACCCGCTGTCAACCCCGTACGGCCAAGCTCCTAAGACTGACACTCCAGGCCCTCCGTAATTTGGCTTCAGTTTCACTTTCTAGACGTTTCAAGAAAGAACGGGGTCTAAATATCTGTGCACCTCTGCTCCGTTTCATATCTACCCACGAGGTTAATTTTTTTGTTTCTTCCAGTCCACCTATTTTGCACCTCCGTCTCTGCGAAGACTTCACTGAGAATCCAAGCGATTTCTGGATCCCTTCTCTCCCCTGAAGCTGTAAACAGTTTAACAAGACAGGTGCGGAACTGCCGTAAGGTAATCTACATCTTGTCTCCCTCTCTGGTATCTAACCTCCCTGCGAATGGGGGTACGTCTCCGTGTCCTGTGCGGTTTTCAGCACAGTACTCTCTACACGTAGTGGATATTTGATTTGGTAAGTGACCGAATAAGTGAATGAGTCACCAAGATAAGGGTATTGTCTCATTCTTTCTCGCTTTTTCCACTTCCAAGTTTCTTTAGTTAGTTTCCTCAGACAAAAGGTTTCTTTGTAGCTACACAGTGGCCAGGTCCAGAGAATGTTGCAGATAGCTGCTGAAAACATCCCTCCTCCACTTGAGAATGGCTTGCTCTCCCTCTCAAGCGGAGAGAGCTGGGATTCGATATTTAATTAAGCGCCTCTGTTCACTTGGCATTTAGAGGCACTAGGGGGCGTTAGTGCTCTACACCCGGTGAAATGCCTGTTTCGTTTGTGATTTTCCTTTGTGAAAAACAACTATGCACAGAGTGTTTTGTGCCAATTTTCCATCCTTTTAGATTGACGGAAAGCATTTTACCTACGTAGAAACAGAAAACGAATAGAAAGAGCGTCGCATTGCGTTTAATGAAAGCTTAGGGCGGTCTCGGTGGTACGTTAGTGAAGTTATCTGGGGACACCTTAGCCACGTACATTGTGTTGGAGAGGCACCGAGAATTCATTCAGGAGTTCTCAAAGTTCGAGGACACGGTTGCCTTACACGTAGGCACGGTGGCAGCCGTGGACATGGCAGTGATTTGGAGAATGTTGTACTAGTCGGCTCTCGCTGTGATAATGCTTTGCAACAAATCTCCCCAAAACTCACTTACATAAAGAAGAATCTAGTTTTCTCGGACCTGTGGGCTAGCTGCAGCGGCTCTCTTGTAGACCTCTCGATGGCGGGTGTTGTTCCATGCCGTGGGTCAGTTTGAGGTCTGTCCCGCACACCTTACCGTGGAGCCCAACTGTGAGGCTGCAGGTCCCTGTCCTCTCGCAGAGTTCACTGAAACGTAAGAGGTGAGCCCAACCACACAAGGCCACGTAAGGCCTCTGCGACTCATTGAAGGCAATCGTGTCTTCCCTTGGCCTCCTGGGAACCTCCTGGCCCCAGGATGCAGCTTCGGTAGCCCAGGGCAACCGGCGGAGGGGGGCGGGCGGGGCTGCAGGAGGGTGGAACGCTGAGGTCACAGAGGGTGTGGGTGTGGCCACCTCTGCTGTGACTGAACCAAGGGCGTGGGTGGGGGACTGGGGGTCCAGGGCAGGGCCCTCAGAGCCCGGTAGGCCCAGGGGGGCGGCGCAAGCACCTAGGCCCAGGCCGAAGAGCGCCTTCTTGGTCTGCGCGGCAGGCCGGCCTCTCGCCTTGCCACTCAGGCCGCCCTCCCTCTTGAAGTGTGTGTGGCACGCGTCCGCGGAGTACACCTCGCTGCACAGGTAGCCGTGGGACTGGGCGTCGTAGCTTCCTGCGAGGCGGCCGGAGGTCCCGCAGGCGGGTGGGTCCCTGGGACAGACGCGCGGAGCGGCTCCTGCCCGGCCCCCCTGAGAACCGTCGCCGTTCCGTAAGGCGGGGCGCCTGCTTCAGAATGTAAATCACGTGTCCGCTCTATGGATACGCTGTTTAGTTTACCAGGCAAGACTTTCTTGGTGAAAGAAGCAGCGTTGGCTTGCATCGTCGAGCAGGCTTCTCATCTGGCTGTGCACTGGTACTCTCTCTCTGGGTGTGCTAGTCCGCAGGGCAGGGCATCCCCTGGGCAGGGTGGAGCGTGATCTCTGCGGCCTCGTCTTGCAGCTCCTTCCTTTCATTCTCAATCATCCTGCCCACAGTGGCCTCCTCTCAGGCCTGCATACTTACAACGGCGCATTGCCCGTGCTGCCCCTCTGCAGGAAGTGTCCCTCTGTTTAGTTTGCAGCTGACTGATGCCGCCTCACCCTTCTCATCTCTTCTCAGGTGTCACTTGGTCAAGAAAGCGTCCCCTTACCTACTCAACTCATCTCGTCTCCCTACCGTAGCTCACGTGACACCACGCACCTCTCGCTTATGGCCGTCATCGCCTTTCGCATCCAGTTTCAGGTAGGTAAGTTTACCCCGTGGTCCGTGAGGAAGAAGAGATCACGCCTGTTTTGCTTACTCTTGATTCCCAGCGACTAGCCCGGTTACTGATAACCTCTGTTAGAGGGAGAAAGGAATGCACCCAATCCCTGGTGAAGCCCCGACCGTTTTCCTTTCTAGTGTCCCTCGTACTCCTCCCTGCCGTCTGTGTCGCCCTTACTCCGCGTCTACCGTTTATGAGTTTACACCTGGGTTACGGTGACTGCTTCGGAGAATCGCATGCCTTTCTACCTCCCTCGCTGCGACCTCTCCTACACCTCCCAGGGCTCTTGGGTTATGCCCTTGCCCTCTTCCGAGCCGTCCGTGGCACCCGCTGTCAACCCCGTACGGCCAAGCTCCTAAGACTGACACTCCAGGCCCTCCGTAATTTGGCTTCAGTTTCACTTTCTAGACGTTTCAAGAAAGAACGGGGTCTAAATATCTGTGCACCTCTGCTCCGTTTCATATCTACCCACGAGGTTAATTTTTTTGTTTCTTCCAGTCCACCTATTTTGCACCTCCGTCTCTGCGAAGACTTCACTGAGAATCCAAGCGATTTCTGGATCCCTTCTCTCCCCTGAAGCTGTAAACAGTTTAACAAGACAGGTGCGGAACTGCCGTAAGGTAATCTACATCTTGTCTCCCTCTCTGGTATCTAACCTCCCTGCGAATGGGGGTACGTCTCCGTGTCCTGTGCGGTTTTCAGCACAGTACTCTCTACACGTAGTGGATATTTGATTTGGTAAGTGACCGAATAAGTGAATGAGTCACCAAGATAAGGGTATTGTCTCATTCTTTCTCGCTTTTTCCACTTCCAAGTTTCTTTAGTTAGTTTCCTCAGACAAAAGGTTTCTTTGTAGCTACACAGTGGCCAGGTCCAGAGAATGTTGCAGATAGCTGCTGAAAACATCCCTCCTCCACTTGAGAATGGCTTGCTCTCCCTCTCAAGCGGAGAGAGCTGGGATTCGATATTTAATTAAGCGCCTCTGTTCACTTGGCATTTAGAGGCACTAGGGGGCGTTAGTGCTCTACACCCGGTGAAATGCCTGTTTCGTTTGTGATTTTCCTTTGTGAAAAACAACTATGCACAGAGTGTTTTGTGCCAATTTTCCATCCTTTTAGATTGACGGAAAGCATTTTACCTACGTAGAAACAGAAAACGAATAGAAAGAGCGTCGCATTGCGTTTAATGAAAGCTTAGGGCGGTCTCGGTGGTACGTTAGTGAAGTTATCTGGGGACACCTTAGCCACGTACATTGTGTTGGAGAGGCACCGAGAATTCATTCAGGAGTTCTCAAAGTTCGAGGACACGGTTGCCTTACACGTAGGCACGGTGGCAGCCGTGGACATGGCAGTGATTTGGAGAATGTTGTACTAGTCGGCTCTCGCTGTGATAATGCTTTGCAACAAATCTCCCCAAAACTCACTTACATAAAGAAGAATCTAGTTTTCTCGGACCTGTGGGCTAGCTGCAGCGGCTCTCTTGTAGACCTCTCGATGGCGGGTGTTGTTCCATGCCGTGGGTCAGTTTGAGGTCTGTCCCGCACACCTTACCGTGGAGCCCAACTGTGAGGCTGCAGGTCCCTGTCCTCTCGCAGAGTTCACTGAAACGTAAGAGGTGAGCCCAACCACACAAGGCCACGTAAGGCCTCTGCGACTCATTGAAGGCAATCGTGTCTTCCCTTGGCCTCCTGGGAACCTCCTGGCCCCAGGATGCAGCTTCGGTAGCCCAGGGCAACCGGCGGAGGGGGGCGGGCGGGGCTGCAGGAGGGTGGAACGCTGAGGTCACAGAGGGTGTGGGTGTGGCCACCTCTGCTGTGACTGAACCAAGGGCGTGGGTGGGGGACTGGGGGTCCAGGGCAGGGCCCTCAGAGCCCGGTAGGCCCAGGGGGGCGGCGCAAGCACCTAGGCCCAGGCCGAAGAGCGCCTTCTTGGTCTGCGCGGCAGGCCGGCCTCTCGCCTTGCCACTCAGGCCGCCCTCCCTCTTGAAGTGTGTGTGGCACGCGTCCGCGGAGTACACCTCGCTGCACAGGTAGCCGTGGGACTGGGCGTCGTAGCTTCCTGCGAGGCGGCCGGAGGTCCCGCAGGCGGGTGGGTCCCTGGGACAGACGCGCGGAGCGGCTCCTGCCCGGCCCCCCTGAGAACCGTCGCCGTTCCGTAAGGCGGGGCGCCTGCTTCAGAATGTAAATCACGTGTCCGCTCTATGGATACGCTGTTTAGTTTACCAGGCAAGACTTTCTTGGTGAAAGAAGCAGCGTTGGCTTGCATCCTCGAGCAGGCTTGTCATCTGGCTGTGCACTGGTACTCTCTCTCTGGGTGTGCTAGTCCGCAGGGCAGGGCATCCCCTGGGCAGGGTGGAGCGTGATCTCTGCGGCCTCGTCTTGCAGCTCCTTCCTTTCATTCTCAATCATCCTGCCCACAGTGGCCTCCTCTCAGGCCTGCATACTTACAACGGCGCATTGCCCGTGCTGCCCCTCTGCAGGAAGTGTCCCTCTGTTTAGTTTGCAGCTGACTGATGCCGCCTCACCCTTCTCATCTCTTCTCAGGTGTCACTTGGTCAAGAAAGCGTCCCCTTACCTACTCAACTCATCTCGTCTCCCTACCGTAGCTCACGTGACACCACGCACCTCTCGCTTATGGCCGTCATCGCCTTTCGCATCCAGTTTCAGGTAGGTAAGTTTACCCCGTGGTCCGTGAGGAAGAAGAGATCACGCCTGTTTTGCTTACTCTTGATTCCCAGCGACTAGCCCGGTTACTGATAACCTCTGTTAGAGGGAGAAAGGAATGCACCCAATCCCTGGTGAAGCCCCGACCGTTTTCCTTTCTAGTGTCCCTCGTACTCCTCCCTGCCGTCTGTGTCGCCCTTACTCCGCGTCTACCGTTTATGAGTTTACACCTGGGTTACGGTGACTGCTTCGGAGAATCGCATGCCTTTCTACCTCCCTCGCTGCGACCTCTCCTACACCTCCCAGGGCTCTTGGGTTATGCCCTTGCCCTCTTCCGAGCCGTCCGTGGCACCCGCTGTCAACCCCGTACGGCCAAGCTCCTAAGACTGACACTCCAGGCCCTCCGTAATTTGGCTTCAGTTTCACTTTCTAGACGTTTCAAGAAAGAACGGGGTCTAAATATCTGTGCACCTCTGCTCCGTTTCATATCTACCCACGAGGTTAATTTTTTTGTTTCTTCCAGTCCACCTATTTTGCACCTCCGTCTCTGCGAAGACTTCACTGAGAATCCAAGCGATTTCTGGATCCCTTCTCTCCCCTGAAGCTGTAAACAGTTTAACAAGACAGGTGCGGAACTGCCGTAAGGTAATCTACATCTTGTCTCCCTCTCTGGTATCTAACCTCCCTGCGAATGGGGGTACGTCTCCGTGTCCTGTGCGGTTTTCAGCACAGTACTCTCTACACGTAGTGGATATTTGATTTGGTAAGTGACCGAATAAGTGAATGAGTCACCAAGATAAGGGTATTGTCTCATTCTTTCTCGCTTTTTCCACTTCCAAGTTTCTTTAGTTAGTTTCCTCAGACAAAAGGTTTCTTTGTAGCTACACAGTGGCCAGGTCCAGAGAATGTTGCAGATAGCTGCTGAAAACATCCCTCCTCCACTTGAGAATGGCTTGCTCTCCCTCTCAAGCGGAGAGAGCTGGGATTCGATATTTAATTAAGCGCCTCTGTTCACTTGGCATTTAGAGGCACTAGGGGGCGTTAGTGCTCTACACCCGGTGAAATGCCTGTTTCGTTTGTGATTTTCCTTTGTGAAAAACAACTATGCACAGAGTGTTTTGTGCCAATTTTCCATCCTTTTAGATTGACGGAAAGCATTTTACCTACGTAGAAACAGAAAACGAATAGAAAGAGCGTCGCATTGCGCTTACTGAAAGCTTAGGGCGGTCTCGGTGGTACGTTAGTGAAGTTATCTGGGGACACCTTAGCCACGTACATTGTGTTGGAGAGGCACCGAGAATTCATTCAGGAGTTCTCAAAGTTCGAGGACACGGTTGCCTTACACGTAGGCACGGTGGCAGCCGTGGACATGGCAGTGATTTGGAGAATGTTGTACTAGTCGGCTCTCGCTGTGATAATGCTTTGCAACAAATCTCCCCAAAACTCACTTACATAAAGAAGAATCTAGTTTTCTCGGACCTGTGGGCTAGCTGCAGCGGCTCTCTTGTAGACCTCTCGATGGCGGGTGTTGTTCCATGCCGTGGGTCAGTTTGAGGTCTGTCCCGCACACCTTACCGTGGAGCCCAACTGTGAGGCTGCAGGTCCCTGTCCTCTCGCAGAGTTCACTGAAACGTAAGAGGTGAGCCCAACCACACAAGGCCACGTAAGGCCTCTGCGACTCATTGAAGGCAATCGTGTCTTCCCTTGGCCTCCTGGGAACCCCCTGGCCCCAGGATGCAGCTTCGGTAGCCCAGGGCAACCGGTGGAGGGGGGCGGGCGGGGCTGCAGGAGGGTGGAACGCTGAGGTCACAGAGGGTGTGGGTGTGGCCACCTCTGCTGTGACTGAACCAAGGGCGTGGGTGGGGGGCTGGGGGTCCAGGGCAGGGCCCTCAGAGCCCGGTAGGCCCAGGGGGGCGGCGCAAGCACCTAGGCCCAGGCCGAAGAGCGCCTTCTTGGTCTGCGCGGCAGGCCGGCCTCTCGCCTTGCCACTCAGGCCGCCCTCCCTCTTGAAGTGTGTGTGGCACGCGTCCGCGGAGTACACCTCGCTGCACAGGTAGCCGTGGGACTGGGCGTCGTAGCTTCCTGCGAGGCGGCCGGAGGTCCCGCAGGCGGGTGGGTCCCTGGGACAGACGTGCGGAGCGGCTCCTGCCCGGCCCCCCTGAGAACCGTCGCCGTTCCGTAAGGCGGGGCGCCTGCTTCAGAATGTAAATCACGTGTCCGCTCTATGGATACGCTGTTTAGTTTACCAGGCAAGACTTTCTTGGTGAAAGAAGCAGCGTTGGCTTGCATCGTCGAGCAGGCTTGTCATCTGGCTGTGCACTGGTACTCTCTCTCTGGGTGTGCTAGTCCGCAGGGCAGGGCATCCCCTGGGCAGGGTGGAGCGTGATCTCTGCGGCCTCGTCTTGCAGCTCCTTCCTTTCATTCTCAATCATCCTGCCCACAGTGGCCTCCTCTCAGGCCTGCATACTTACAACGGCGCATTGCCCGTGCTGCCCCTCTGCAGGAAGTGTCCCTCTGTTTAGTTTGCAGCTGACTGATGCCGCCTCACCCTTCTCATGTCTTCTCAGGTGTCACTTGGTCAAGAAAGCGTCCCCTTACCTACTCAACTCATCTCGTCTCCCTACCGTAGCTCACGTGACACCACGCACCTCTCGCTTATGGCCGTCATCGCCTTTCGCATCCAGTTTCAGGTAGGTAAGTTTACCCCGTGGTCCGTGAGGAAGAAGAGATCACGCCTGTTTTGCTTACTCTTGATTCCCAGCGACTAGCCCGGTTACTGATAACCTCTGTTAGAGGGAGAAAGGAATGCACCCAATCCCTGGTGAAGCCCCGACCGTTTTCCTTTCTAGTGTCCCTCGTACTCCTCCCTGCCGTCTGTGTCGCCCTTACTCCGCGTCTACCGTTTATGAGTTTACACCTGGGTTACGGTGACTGCTTCGGAGAATCGCATGCCTTTCTACCTCCCTCGCTGCGACCTCTCCTACACCTCCCAGGGCTCTTGGGTTATGCCCTTGCCCTCTTCCGAGCCGTCCGTGGCACCCGCTGTCAACCCCGTACGGCCAAGCTCCTAAGACTGACACTCCAGGCCCTCCGTAATTTGGCTTCAGTTTCACTTTCTAGACGTTTCAAGAAAGAACGGGGTCTAAATATCTGTGCACCTCTGCTCCGTTTCATATCTACCCACGAGGTTAATTTTTTTGTTTCTTCCAGTCCACCTATTTTGCACCTCCGTCTCTGCGAAGACTTCACTGAGAATCCAAGCCATTTCTGGATCCCTTCTCTCCCCTGAAGCTGTAAACAGTTTAACAAGACAGGTGCGGAACTGCCGTAAGGTAATCTACATCTTGTCTCCCTCTCTGGTATCTAACCTCCCTGCGAATGGGGGTACGTCTCCGTGTCCTGTGCGGTTTTCAGCACAGTACTCTCTACACGTAGTGGATATTTGATTTGGTAAGTGACCGAATAAGTGAATGAGTCACCAAGATAAGGGTATTGTCTCATTCTTTCTCGCTTTTTCCACTTCCAAGTTTCTTTAGTTAGTTTCCTCAGACAAAAGGTTTCTTTGTAGCTACACAGTGGCCAGGTCCAGAGAATGTTGCAGATAGCTGCTGAAAACATCCCTCCTCCACTTGAGAATGGCTTGCTCTCCCTCTCAAGCGGAGAGAGCTGGGATTCGATATTTAATTAAGCGCCTCTGTTCACTTGGCATTTAGAGGCACTAGGGGGCGTTAGTGCTCTACACCCGGTGAAATGCCTGTTTCGTTTGTGATTTTCCTTTGTGAAAAACAACTATGCACAGAGTGTTTTGTGCCAATTTTCCATCCTTTTAGATTGACGGAAAGCATTTTACCTACGTAGAAACAGAAAACGAATAGAAAGAGCGTCGCATTGCGCTTACTGAAAGCTTAGGGCGGTCTCGGTGGTACGTTAGTGAAGTTATCTGGGGACACCTTAGCCACGTACATTGTGTTGGAGAGGCACCGAGAATTCATTCAGGAGTTCTCAAAGTTCGAGGACACGGTTGCCTTACACGTAGGCACGGTGGCAGCCGTGGACATGGCAGTGATTTGGAGAATGTTGTACTAGTCGGCTCTCGCTGTGATAATGCTTTGCAACAAATCTCCCCAAAACTCACTTACATAAAGAAGAATCTAGTTTTCTCGGACCTGTGGGCTAGCTGCAGCGGCTCTCTTGTAGACCTCTCGATGGCGGGTGTTGTTCCATGCCGTGGGTCAGTTTGAGGTCTGTCCCGCACACCTTACCGTGGAGCCCAACTGTGAGGCTGCAGGTCCCTGTCCTCTCGCAGAGTTCACTGAAACGTAAGAGGTGAGCCCAACCACACAAGGCCACGTAAGGCCTCTGCGACTCATTGAAGGCAATCGTGTCTTCCCTTGGCCTCCTGGGAACCCCCTGGCCCCAGGATGCAGCTTCGGTAGCCCAGGGCAACCGGTGGAGGGGGGCGGGCGGGGCTGCAGGAGGGTGGAACGCTGAGGTCACAGAGGGTGTGGGTGTGGCCACCTCTGCTGTGACTGAACCAAGGGCGTGGGTGGGGGGCTGGGGGTCCAGGGCAGGGCCCTCAGAGCCCGGTAGGCCCAGGGGGGCGGCGCAAGCACCTAGGCCCAGGCCGAAGAGCGCCTTCTTGGTCTGCGCGGCAGGCCGGCCTCTCGCCTTGCCACTCAGGCCGCCCTCCCTCTTGAAGTGTGTGTGGCACGCGTCCGCGGAGTACACCTCGCTGCACAGGTAGCCGTGGGACTGGGCGTCGTAGCTTCCTGCGAGGCGGCCGGAGGTCCCGCAGGCGGGTGGGTCCCTGGGACAGACGTGCGGAGCGGCTCCTGCCCGGCCCCCCTGAGAACCGTCGCCGTTCCGTAAGGCGGGGCGCCTGCTTCAGAATGTAAATCACGTGTCCGCTCTATGGATACGCTGTTTAGTTTACCAGGCAAGACTTTCTTGGTGAAAGAAGCAGCGTTGGCTTGCATCGTCGAGCAGGCTTGTCATCTGGCTGTGCACTGGTACTCTCTCTCTGGGTGTGCTAGTCCGCAGGGCAGGGCATCCCCTGGGCAGGGTGGAGCGTGATCTCTGCGGCCTCGTCTTGCAGCTCCTTCCTTTCATTCTCAATCATCCTGCCCACAGTGGCCTCCTCTCAGGCCTGCATACTTACAACGGCGCATTGCCCGTGCTGCCCCTCTGCAGGAAGTGTCCCTCTGTTTAGTTTGCAGCTGACTGATGCCGCCTCACCCTTCTCATGTCTTCTCAGGTGTCACTTGGTCAAGAAAGCGTCCCCTTACCTACTCAACTCATCTCGTCTCCCTACCGTAGCTCACGTGACACCACGCACCTCTCGCTTATGGCCGTCATCGCCTTTCGCATCCAGTTTCAGGTAGGTAAGTTTACCCCGTGGTCCGTGAGGAAGAAGAGATCACGCCTGTTTTGCTTACTCTTGATTCCCAGCGACTAGCCCGGTTACTGATAACCTCTGTTAGAGGGAGAAAGGAATGCACCCAATCCCTGGTGAAGCCCCGACCGTTTTCCTTTCTAGTGTCCCTCGTACTCCTCCCTGCCGTCTGTGTCGCCCTTACTCCGCGTCTACCGTTTATGAGTTTACACCTGGGTTACGGTGACTGCTTCGGAGAATCGCATGCCTTTCTACCTCCCTCGCTGCGACCTCTCCTACACCTCCCAGGGCTCTTGGGTTATGCCCTTGCCCTCTTCCGAGCCGTCCGTGGCACCCGCTGTCAACCCCGTACGGCCAAGCTCCTAAGACTGACACTCCAGGCCCTCCGTAATTTGGCTTCAGTTTCACTTTCTAGACGTTTCAAGAAAGAACGGGGTCTAAATATCTGTGCACCTCTGCTCCGTTTCATATCTACCCACGAGGTTAATTTTTTTGTTTCTTCCAGTCCACCTATTTTGCACCTCCGTCTCTGCGAAGACTTCACTGAGAATCCAAGCCATTTCTGGATCCCTTCTCTCCCCTGAAGCTGTAAACAGTTTAACAAGACAGGTGCGGAACTGCCGTAAGGTAATCTACATCTTGTCTCCCTCTCTGGTATCTAACCTCCCTGCGAATGGGGGTACGTCTCCGTGTTCTGTGCGGTGTTCAGCACAGTACTCTCTACACGTAGTGGATATTTGATTTGGTAAGTGACCGAATAAGTGAATGAGTCACCAAGATAAGGGTATTGTCTCATTCTTTCTCGCTTTTTCCACTTCCAAGTTTCTTTAGTTAGTTTCCTCAGACAAAAGGTTTCTTTGTAGCTACACAGTGGCCAGGTCCAGAGAATGTTGCAGATAGCTGCTGAAAACATCCCTCCTCCACTTGAGAATGGCTTGCTCTCCCTCTCAAGCGGAGAGAGCTGGGATTCGATATTTAATTAAGCGCCTCTGTTCACTTGGCATTTAGAGGCACTAGGGGGCGTTAGTGCTCTACACCCGGTGAAATGCCTGTTTCGTTTGTGATTTTCCTTTGTGAAAAACAACTATGCACAGAGTGTTTTGTGCCAATTTTCCATCCTTTTAGATTGACGGAAAGCATTTTACCTACGTAGAAACAGAAAACGAATAGAAAGAGCGTCGCATTGCGCTTACTGAAAGCTTAGGGCGGTCTCGGTGGTACGTTAGTGAAGTTATCTGGGGACACCTTAGCCACGTACATTGTGTTGGAGAGGCACCGAGAATTCATTCAGGAGTTCTCAAAGTTCGAGGACACAGTTGCCTTACACGTAGGCACGGTGGCAGCCGTGGACATGGCAGTGATTTGGAGAATGTTGTACTAGTCGGCTCTCGCTGTGATAATGCTTTGCAACAAATCTCCCCAAAACTCACTTACATAAAGAAGAATCTAGTTTTCTCGGACCTGTGGGCTAGCTGCAGCGGCTCTCTTGTAGACCTCTCGATGGCGGGTGTTGCTCCATGCCGTGGGTCAGTTTGAGGTCTGTCCCGCACACCTTACCGTGGAGCCCAACTGTGAGGCTGCAGGTCCCTGTCCTCTCGCAGAGTTCACTGAAACGTAAGAGGTGAGCCCAACCACACAAGGCCACGTAAGGCCTCTGCGACTCATTGAAGGCCATCGTGTCTTCCCTTGGCCTCCTGGGAACCCCCTGGCCCCAGGATGCAGCTTCGGTAGCCCAGGGCAACCGGCGGAGGGGGGCGGGCGGGGCTGCAGGAGGGTGGAACGCTGAGGTCACAGAGGGTGTGGGTGTGGTCACCTCTGCTGTGACTGAACCAAGGGCGTGGGTGGGGGGCTGGGGGTCCAGGGCAGGGCCCTCAGAGCCCGGTAGGCCCAGGGGGGCGGCGCAAGCACCTAGGCCCAGGCCGAAGAGCGCCTTCTTGGTCTGCGCGGCAGGCCGGCCTCTCGCCTTGCCACTCAGGCCGCCCTCCCTCTTGAAGTGTGTGTGGCACGCGTCCGCGGAGTACACCTCGCTGCACAGGTAGCCGTGGGACTGGGCGTCGTAGCTTCCTGCGAGGCGGCCGGAGGTCCCGCAGGCGGGTGGGTCCCTGGGACAGACGCGCGGAGCGGCTCCTGCCCGGCCCCCCTGAGAACCGTCGCCGTTCCGTAAGGCGGGGCGCCTGCTTCAGAATGTAAATCACGGGTCCGCTCTATGGATACGCTGTTTAGTTTACCAGGCAAGACTTTCTTGGTGAAAGAAGCAGCGTTGGCTTGCATCGTCGAGCAGGCTTGTCATCTGGCTGTGCACTGGTACTCTCTCTCTGGGTGTGCTAGTCCGCAGGGCAGGGCATCCCCTGGGCAGGGTGGAGCGTGATCTCTGCGGCCTCGTCTTGCAGCTCCTTCCTTTCATTCTCAATCATCCTGCCCACAGTGGCCTCCTCTCAGGCCTGCATACTTACAATGGCGCATTGCCCGTGCTGCCCCTCTGCAGGAAGTGTCCCTCTGTTTAGTTTGCAGCTGACTGATGCCGCCTCACCCTTCTCATGTCTTCTCAGGTGTCACTTGGTCAAGAAAGCGTCCCCTTACCTACTCAACTCATCTCGTCTCCCTACCGTAGCTCACGTGACACCACGCACCTCTCGCTTATGGCCGTCATCGCCTTTCGCATCCAGTTTCAGGTAGGTAAGTTTACCCCGTGGTCCGTGAGGAAGAAGAGATCACGCCTGTTTTGCTTACTCTTGATTCCCAGCGACTAGCCCGGTTACTGATAACCTCTGTTAGAGGGAGAAAGGAATGCACCCAATCCCTGGTGAAGCCCCGACCGTTTTCCTTTCTAGTGTCCCTCGTACTCCTCCCTGCCGTCTGTGTCGCCCTTACTCCGCGTCTACCGTTTATGAGTTTACACCTGGGTTACGGTGACTGCTTCGGAGAATCGCATGCCTTTCTACCTCCCTCGCTGCGACCTCTCCTACACCTCCCAGGGCTCTTGGGTTATGCCCTTGCCCTCTTCCGAGCCGTCCGTGGCACCCGCTGTCAACCCCGTACGGCCAAGCTCCTAAGACTGACACTCCAGGCCCTCCGTAATTTGGCTTCAGTTTCACTTTCTAGACGTTTCAAGAAAGAACGGGGTCTAAATATCTGTGCACCTCTGCTCCGTTTCATATCTACCCACGAGGTTAATTTTTTTGTTTCTTCCAGTCCACCTATTTTGCACCTCCGTCTCTGCGAAGACTTCACTGAGAATCCAAGCGATTTCTGGATCCCTCCTCTCCCCTGAAGCTGTAAACAGTTTAACAAGACAGGTGCGGAACTGCCGTAAGGTAATCTACATCTTGTCTCCCTCTCTGGTATCTAACCTCCCTGCGAATGGGGGTACATCTCCGTGTCCTGTGCGGTTTTCAGCACAGTACTCTCTACACGTAGTGGATATTTGATTTGGTAAGTGACCGAATAAGTGAATGAGTCACCAAGATAAGGGTATTGTCTCATTCTTTCTCGCTTTTTCCACTTCCAAGTTTCTTTAGTTAGTTTCCTCAGACAAAAGGTTTCTTTGTAGCTACACAGTGGCCAGGTCCAGAGAATGTTGCAGATAGCTGCTGAAAACATCCCTCCTCCACTTGAGAATGGCTTGCTCTCCCTCTCAAGCGGAGAGAGCTGGGATTCGATATTTAATTAAGCGCCTCTGTTCACTTGGCATTTAGAGGCACTAGGGGGCGTTAGTGCTCTACACCCGGTGAAATGCCTGTTTCGTTTGTGATTTTCCTTTGTGAAAAACAACTATGCACAGAGTGTTTTGTGCCAATTTTCCATCCTTTTAGATTGACGGAAAGCATTTTACCTACGTAGAAACAGAAAACGAATAGAAAGAGCGTCGCATTGCGTTTAATGAAAGCTTAGGGCGGTCTCGGTGGTACGTTAGTGAAGTTATCTGGGGACACCTTAGCCACGTACATTGTGTTGGAGAGGCACCGAGAATTCATTCAGGAGTTCTCAAAGTTCGAGGACACGGTTGCCTTACACGTAGGCACGGTGGCAGCCGTGGACATGGCAGTGATTTGGAGAATGTTGTACTAGTCGGCTCTCGCTGTGATAATGCTTTGCAACAAATCTCCCCAAAACTCACTTACATAAAGAAGAATCTAGTTTTCTCGGACCTGTGGGCTAGCTGCAGCGGCTCTCTTGTAGACCTCTCGATGGCGGGTGTTGTTCCATGCCGTGGGTCAGTTTGAGGTCTGTCCCGCACACCTTACCGTGGAGCCCAACTGTGAGGCTGCAGGTCCCTGTCCTCTCGCAGAGTTCACTGAAACGTAAGAGGTGAGCCCAACCACACAAGGCCACGTAAGGCCTCTGCGACTCATTGAAGGCAATCGTGTCTTCCCTTGGCCTCCTGGGAACCCCCTGGCCCCAGGATGCAGCTTCGGTAGCCCAGGGCAACCGGCGGAGGGGGGCGGGCGGGGCTGCAGGAGGGTGGAACGCTGAGGTCACAGAGGGTGTGGGTGTGGCCACCTCTGCTGTGACTGAACCAAGGGCGTGGGTGGGGGACTGGGGGTCCAGGGCAGGGCCCTCAGAGCCCGGTAGGCCCAGGGGGGCGGCGCAAGCACCTAGGCCCAGGCCGAAGAGCGCCTTCTTGGTCTGCGCGGCAGGCCGGCCTCTCGCCTTGCCACTCAGGCCGCCCTCCCTCTTGAAGTGTGTGTGGCACGCGTCCGCGGAGTACACCTCGCTGCACAGGTAGCCGTGGGACTGGGCGTCGTAGCTTCCTGCGAGGCGGCCGGAGGTCCCGCAGGCGGGTGGGTCCCTGGGACAGACGCGCGGAGCGGCTCCTGCCCGGCCCCCCTGAGAACCGTCGCCGTTCCGTAAGGCGGGGCGCCTGCTTCAGAATGTAAATCACGTGTCCGCTCTATGGATACGCTGTTTAGTTTACCAGGCAAGACTTTCTTGGTGAAAGAAGCAGCGTTGGCTTGCATCCTCGAGCAGGCTTGTCATCTGGCTGTGCACTGGTACTCTCTCTCTGGGTGTGCTAGTCCGCAGGGCAGGGCATCCCCTGGGCAGGGTGGAGCGTGATCTCTGCGGCCTCGTCTTGCAGCTCCTTCCTTTCATTCTCAATCATCCTGCCCACAGTGGCCTCCTCTCAGGCCTGCATACTTACAATGGCGCATTGCCCGTGCTGCCCCTCTGCAGGAAGTGTCCCTCTGTTTAGTTTGCAGCTGACTGATGCCGCCTCACCCTTCTCATGTCTTCTCAGGTGTCACTTGGTCAAGAAAGCGTCCCCTTACCTACTCAACTCATCTCGTCTCCCTACCGTAGCTCACGTGACACCACGCACCTCTCGCTTATGGCCGTCATCGCCTTTCGCATCCAGTTTCAGGTAGGTAAGTTTACCCCGTGGTCCGTGAGGAAGAAGAGATCACGCCTGTTTTGCTTACTCTTGATTCCCAGCGACTAGCCCGGTTACTGATAACCTCTGTTAGAGGGAGAAAGGAATGCACCCAATCCCTGGTGAAGCCCCGACCGTTTTCCTTTCTAGTGTCCCTCGTACTCCTCCCTGCCGTCTGTGTCGCCCTTACTCCGCGTCTACCGTTTATGAGTTTACACCTGGGTTACGGTGACTGCTTCGGAGAATCGCATGCCTTTCTACCTCCCTCGCTGCGACCTCTCCTACACCTCCCAGGGCTCTTGGGTTATGCCCTTGCCCTCTTCCGAGCCGTCCGTGGCACCCGCTGTCAACCCCGTACGGCCAAGCTCCTAAGACTGACACTCCAGGCCCTCCGTAATTTGGCTTCAGTTTCACTTTCTAGACGTTTCAAGAAAGAACGGGGTCTAAATATCTGGGCACCTCTGCTCCGTTTCATATCTACCCACGAGGTTAATTTTTTTGTTTCTTCCAGTCCACCTATTTTGCACCTCCGTCTCTGCGAAGACTTCACTGAGAATCCAAGCGATTTCTGGATCCCTTCTCTCCCCTGAAGCTGTAAACAGTTTAACAAGACAGGTGCGGAACTGCCGTAAGGTAATCTACATCTTGTCTCCCTCTCTGGTATCTAACCTCCCGGCGAATGGGGGTACGTCTCCGTGTTCTGTGCGGTTTTCAGCACAGTACTCTCTACACGTAGTGGATATTTGATTTGGTAAGTGACCGAATAAGTGAATGAGTCACCAAGATAAGGGTATTGTCTCATTCTTTCTCGCTTTTTCCACTTCCAAGTTTCTTTAGTTAGTTTCCTCAGACAAAAGGTTTCTTTGTAGCTACACAGTGGCCAGGTCCAGAGAATGTTGCAGATAGCTGCTGAAAACATCCCTCCTCCACTTGAGAATGGCTTGCTCTCCCTCTCAAGCGGAGAGAGCTGGGATTCGATATTTAATTAAGCGCCTCTGTTCACTTGGCATTTAGAGGCACTAGGGGGCGTTAGTGCTCTACACCCGGTGAAATGCCTGTTTCGTTTGTGATTTTCCTTTGTGAAAAACAACTATGCACAGAGTGTTTTGTGCCAATTTTCCATCCTTTTAGATTGACGGAAAGCATTTTACCTACGTAGAAACAGAAAACGAATAGAAAGAGCGTCGCATTGCGTTTAATGAAAGCTTAGGGCGGTCTCGGTGGTACGTTAGTGAAGTTATCTGGGGACACCTTAGCCACGTACATTGTGTTGGAGAGGCACCGAGAATTCATTCAGGAGTTCTCAAAGTTCGAGGACACAGTTGCCTTACACGTAGGCACGGTGGCAGCCGTGGACATGGCAGTGATTTGGAGAATGTTGTACTAGTCGGCTCTCGCTGTGATAATGCTTTGCAACAAATCTCCCCAAAACTCACTTACATAAAGAAGAATCTAGTTTTCTCGGACCTGTGGGCTAGCTGCAGCGGCTCTCTTGTAGACCTCTCGATGGCGGGTGTTGCTCCATGCCGTGGGTCAGTTTGAGGTCTGTCCCGCACACCTTACCGTGGAGCCCAACTGTGAGGCTGCAGCTCCCTGTCCTCTCGCAGAGTTCACTGAAACGTAAGAGGTGAGCCCAACCACACAAGGCCACGTAAGGCCTCTGCGACTCATTGAAGGCCATCGTGTCTTCCCTTGGCCTCCTGGGAACCCCCTGGCCCCAGGATGCAGCTTCGGTAGCCCAGGGCAACCGGCGGAGGGGGGCGGGCGGGGCTGCAGGAGGGTGGAACGCTGAGGTCACAGAGGGTGTGGGTGTGGCCACCTCTGCTGTGACTGAACCAAGGGCGTGGGTGGGGGACTGGGGGTCCAGGGCAGGGCCCTCAGAGCCCGGTAGGCCCAGGGGGGCGGCGCAAGCACCTAGGCCCAGGCCGAAGAGCGCCTTCTTGGTCTGCGCGGCAGGCCGGCCTCTCGCCTTGCCACTCAGGCCGCCCTCCCTCTTGAAGTGTGTGTGGCACGCGTCCGCGGAGTACACCTCGCTGCACAGGTAGCCGTGGGACTGGGCGTCGTAGCTTCCTGCGAGGCGGCCGGAGGTCCCGCAGGCGGGTGGGTCCCTGGGACAGACGCGCGGAGCGGCTCCTGCCCGGCCCCCCTGAGAACCGTCGCCGTTCCGTAAGGCGGGGCGCCTGCTTCAGAATGTAAATCACGTGTCCGCTCTATGGATACGCTGTTTAGTTTACCAGGCAAGACTTTCTTGGTGAAAGAAGCAGCGTTGGCTTGCATCCTCGAGCAGGCTTGTCATCTGGCTGTGCACTGGTACTCTCTCTCTGGGTGTGCTAGTCCGCAGGGCAGGGCATCCCCTGGGCAGGGTGGAGCGTGATCTCTGCGGCCTCGTCTTGCAGCTCCTTCCTTTCATTCTCAATCATCCTGCCCACAGTGGCCTCCTCTCAGGCCTGCATACTTACAACGGCGCATTGCCCGTGCTGCCCCTCTGCAGGAAGTGTCCCTCTGTTTAGTTTGCAGCTGACTGATGCCGCCTCACCCTTCTCATCTCTTCTCAGGTGTCACTTGGTCAAGAAAGCGTCCCCTTACCTACTCAACTCATCTCGTCTCCCTACCGTAGCTCACGTGACACCACGCACCTCTCGCTTATGGCCGTCATCGCCTTTCGCATCCAGTTTCAGGTAGGTAAGTTTACCCCGTGGCCCGTGAGGAAGAAGAGATCACGCCTGTTTTGCTTACTCTTGATTCCCAGCGACTAGCCCGGTTACTGATAACCTCTGTTAGAGGGAGAAAGGAATGCACCCAATCCCTGGTGAAGCCCCGACCGTTTTCCTTTCTAGTGTCCCTCGTACTCCTCCCTGCCGTCTGTGTCGCCCTTACTCCGCGTCTACCGTTTATGAGTTTACACCTGGGTTACGGTGACTGCTTCGGAGAATCGCATGCCTTTCTACCTCCCTCGCTGCGACCTCTCCTACACCTCCCAGGGCTCTTGGGTTATGCCCTTGCCCTCTTCCGAGCCGTCCGTGGCACCCGCTGTCAACCCCGTACGGCCAAGCTCCTAAGACTGACACTCCAGGCCCTCCGTAATTTGGCTTCAGTTTCACTTTCTAGACGTTTCAAGAAAGAACGGGGTCTAAATATCTGGGCACCTCTGCTCCGTTTCATATCTACCCACGAGGTTAATTTTTTTGTTTCTTCCAGTCCACCTATTTTGCACCTCCGTCTCTGCGAAGACTTCACTGAGAATCCAAGCGATTTCTGGATCCCTTCTCTCCCCTGAAGCTGTAAACAGTTTAACAAGACAGGTGCGGAACTGCCGTAAGGTAATCTACATCTTGTCTCCCTCTCTGGTATCTAACCTCCCGGCGAATGGGGGTACGTCTCCGTGTTCTGTGCGGTTTTCAGCACAGTACTCTCTACACGTAGTGGATATTTGATTTGGTAAGTGACCGAATAAGTGAATGAGTCACCAAGATAAGGGTATTGTCTCATTCTTTCTCGCTTTTTCCACTTCCAAGTTTCTTTAGTTAGTTTCCTCAGACAAAAGGTTTCTTTGTAGCTACACAGTGGCCAGGTCCAGAGAATGTTGCAGATAGCTGCTGAAAACATCCCTCCTCCACTTGAGAATGGCTTGCTCTCCCTCTCAAGCGGAGAGAGCTGGGATTCGATATTTAATTAAGCGCCTCTGTTCACTTGGCATTTAGAGGCACTAGGGGGCGTTAGTGCTCTACACCCGGTGAAATGCCTGTTTCGTTTGTGATTTTCCTTTGTGAAAAACAACTATGCACAGAGTGTTTTGTGCCAATTTTCCATCCTTTTAGATTGACGGAAAGCATTTTACCTACGTAGAAACAGAAAACGAATAGAAAGAGCGTCGCATTGTGCTTACTGAAAGCTTAGGGCGGTCTCGGTGGTACGTTAGTGAAGTTATCTGGGGACACCTTAGCCACGTACATTGTGTTGGAGAGGCACCGAGAATTCATTCAGGAGTTCTCAAAGTTCGAGGACACAGTTGCCTTACACGTAGGCACGGTGGCAGCCGTGGACATGGCAGTGATTTGGAGAATGTTGTACTAGTCGGCTCTCGCTGTGATAATGCTTTGCAACAAATCTCCCCAAAACTCACTTACATAAAGAAGAATCTAGTTTTCTCGGACCTGTGGGCTAGCTGCAGCGGCTCTCTTGTAGACCTCTCGATGGCGGGTGTTGCTCCATGCCGTGGGTCAGTTTGAGGTCTGTCCCGCACACCTTACCGTGGAGCCCAACTGTGAGGCTGCAGGTCCCTGTCCTCTCGCAGAGTTCACTGAAACGTAAGAGGTGAGCCCAACCACACAAGGCCACGTAAGGCCTCTGCGACTCATTGAAGGCCATCGTGTCTTCCCTTGGCCTCCTGGGAACCCCCTGGCCCCAGGATGCAGCTTCGGTAGCCCAGGGCAACCGGCGGAGGGGGGCGGGCGGGGCTGCAGGAGGGTGGAACGCTGAGGTCACAGAGGGTGTGGGTGTGGTCACCTCTGCTGTGACTGAACCAAGGGCGTGGGTGGGGGGCTGGGGGTCCAGGGCAGGGCCCTCAGAGCCCGGTAGGCCCAGGGGGGCGGCGCAAGCACCTAGGCCCAGGCCGAAGAGCGCCTTCTTGGTCTGCGCGGCAGGCCGGCCTCTCGCCTTGCCACTCAGGCCGCCCTCCCTCTTGAAGTGTGTGTGGCACGCGTCCGCGGAGTACACCTCGCTGCACAGGTAGCCGTGGGACTGGGCGTCGTAGCTTCCTGCGAGGCGGCCGGAGGTCCCGCAGGCGGGTGGGTCCCTGGGACAGACGCGCGGAGCGGCTCCTGCCCGGCCCCCCTGAGAACCGTCGCCGTTCCGTAAGGCGGGGCGCCTGCTTCAGAATGTAAATCACGTGTCCGCTCTATGGATACGCTGTTTAGTTTACCAGGCAAGACTTTCTTGGTGAAAGAAGCAGCGTTGGCTTGCATCGTCGAGCAGGCTTCTCATCTGGCTGTGCACTGGTACTCTCTCTCTGGGTGTGCTAGTCCGCAGGGCAGGGCATCCCCTGGGCAGGGTGGAGCGTGATCTCTGCGGCCTCGTCTTGCAGCTCCTTCCTTTCATTCTCAATCATCCTGCCCACAGTGGCCTCCTCTCAGGCCTGCATACTTACAACGGCGCATTGCCCGTGCTGCCCCTCTGCAGGAAGTGTCCCTCTGTTTAGTTTGCAGCTGACTGATGCCGCCTCACCCTTCTCATGTCTTCTCAGGTGTCACTTGGTCAAGAAAGCGTCCCCTTACCTACTCAACTCATCTCGTCTCCCTACCGTAGCTCACGTGACACCACGCACCTCTCGCTTATGGCCGTCATCGCCTTTCGCATCCAGTTTCAGGTAGGTAAGTTTACCCCGTGGTCCGTGAGGAAGAAGAGATCACGCCTGTTTTGCTTACTCATGATTCCCAGCGACTAGCCCGGTTACTGATAACCTCTGTTAGAGGGAGAAAGGAATGCACCCAATCCCTGGTGAAGCCCCGACCGTTTTCCTTTCTAGTGTCCCTCGTACTCCTCCCTGCCGTCTGTGTCGCCCTTACTCCGCGTCTACCGTTTATGAGTTTACACCTGGGTTACGGTGACTGCTTCGGAGAATCGCATGCCTTTCTACCTCCCTCGCTGTGACCTCTCCTACACCTCCCAGGGCTCTTGGGTTATGCCCTTGCCCTCTTCCGAGCCGTCCGTGGCACCCGCTGTCAACCCCGTACGGCCAAGCTCCTAAGACTGACACTCCAGGCCCTCCGTAATTTGGCTTCAGTTTCACTTTCTAGACGTTTCAAGAAAGAACAGGGTCTAAATATCTGTGCACCTCTGCTCCGTTTCATATCTACCCACGAGGTTAATTTTTTTGTTTCTTCCAGTCCACCTATTTTGCACCTCCGTCTCTGCGAAGACTTCACTGAGAATCCAAGCGATTTCTGGATCCCTTCTCTCCCCTGAAGCTGTAAACAGTTTAACAAGACAGGTGCGGAACTGCCGTAAGGTAATCTACATCTTGTCTCCCTCTCTGGTATCTAACCTCCCTGCGAATGGGGGTACGTCTCCGTGTCCTGTGCGGTTTTCAGCACAGTACTCTCTACACGTAGTGGATATTTGATTTGGTAAGTGACCGAATAAGTGAATGAGTCACCAAGATAAGGGTATTGTCTCATTCTTTCTCGCTTTTTCCACTTCCAAGTTTCTTTAGTTAGTTTCCTCAGACAAAAGGTTTCTTTGTAGCTACACAGTGGCCAGGTCCAGAGAATGTTGCAGATAGCTGCTGAAAACATCCCTCCTCCACTTGAGAATGGCTTGCTCTCCCTCTCAAGCGGAGAGAGCTGGGATTCGATATTTAATTAAGCGCCTCTGTTCACTTGGCATTTAGAGGCACTAGGGGGCGTTAGTGCTCTACACCCGGTGAAATGCCTGTTTCGTTTGTGATTTTCCTTTGTGAAAAACAACTATGCACAGAGTGTTTTGTGCCAATTTTCCATCCTTTTAGATTGACGGAAAGCATTTTACCTACGTAGAAACAGAAAACGAATAGAAAGAGCGTCGCATTGCGTTTAATGAAAGCTTAGGGCGGTCTCGGTGGTACGTTAGTGAAGTTATCTGGGGACACCTTAGCCACGTACATTGTGTTGGAGAGGCACCGAGAATTCATTCAGGAGTTCTCAAAGTTCGAGGACACGGTTGCCTTACACGTAGGCACGGTGGCAGCCGTGGACATGGCAGTGATTTGGAGAATGTTGTACTAGTCGGCTCTCGCTGTGATAATGCTTTGCAACAAATCTCCCCAAAACTCACTTACATAAAGAAGAATCTAGTTTTCTCGGACCTGTGGGCTAGCTGCAGCGGCTCTCTTGTAGACCTCTCGATGGCGGGTGTTGTTCCATGCCGTGGGTCAGTTTGAGGTCTGTCCCGCACACCTTACCGTGGAGCCCAACTGTGAGGCTGCAGGTCCCTGTCCTCTCGCAGAGTTCACTGAAACGTAAGAGGTGAGCCCAACCACACAAGGCCACGTAAGGCCTCTGCGACTCATTGAAGGCAATCGTGTCTTCCCTTGGCCTCCTGGGAACCTCCTGGCCCCAGGATGCAGCTTCGGTAGCCCAGGGCAACCGGCGGAGGGGGGCGGGCGGGGCTGCAGGAGGGTGGAACGCTGAGGTCACAGAGGGTGTGGGTGTGGCCACCTCTGCTGTGACTGAACCAAGGGCGTGGGTGGGGGACTGGGGGTCCAGGGCAGGGCCCTCAGAGCCCGGTAGGCCCAGGGGGGCGGCGCAAGCACCTAGGCCCAGGCCGAAGAGCGCCTTCTTGGTCTGCGCGGCAGGCCGGCCTCTCGCCTTGCCACTCAGGCCGCCCTCCCTCTTGAAGTGTGTGTGGCACGCGTCCGCGGAGTACACCTCGCTGCACAGGTAGCCGTGGGACTGGGCGTCGTAGCTTCCTGCGAGGCGGCCGGAGGTCCCGCAGGCGGGTGGGTCCCTGGGACAGACGCGCGGAGCGGCTCCTGCCCGGCCCCCCTGAGAACCGTCGCCGTTCCGTAAGGCGGGGCGCCTGCTTCAGAATGTAAATCACGTGTCCGCTCTATGGATACGCTGTTTAGTTTACCAGGCAAGACTTTCTTGGTGAAAGAAGCAGCGTTGGCTTGCATCCTCGAGCAGGCTTGTCATCTGGCTGTGCACTGGTACTCTCTCTCTGGGTGTGCTAGTCCGCAGGGCAGGGCATCCCCTGGGCAGGGTGGAGCGTGATCTCTGCGGCCTCGTCTTGCAGCTCCTTCCTTTCATTCTCAATCATCCTGCCCACAGTGGCCTCCTCTCAGGCCTGCATACTTACAACGGCGCATTGCCCGTGCTGCCCCTCTGCAGGAAGTGTCCCTCTGTTTAGTTTGCAGCTGACTGATGCCGCCTCACCCTTCTCATCTCTTCTCAGGTGTCACTTGGTCAAGAAAGCGTCCCCTTACCTACTCAACTCATCTCGTCTCCCTACCGTAGCTCACGTGACACCACGCACCTCTCGCTTATGGCCGTCATCGCCTTTCGCATCCAGTTTCAGGTAGGTAAGTTTACCCCGTGGTCCGTGAGGAAGAAGAGATCACGCCTGTTTTGCTTACTCTTGATTCCCAGCGACTAGCCCGGTTACTGATAACCTCTGTTAGAGGGAGAAAGGAATGCACCCAATCCCTGGTGAAGCCCCGACCGTTTTCCTTTCTAGTGTCCCTCGTACTCCTCCCTGCCGTCTGTGTCGCCCTTACTCCGCGTCTACCGTTTATGAGTTTACACCTGGGTTACGGTGACTGCTTCGGAGAATCGCATGCCTTTCTACCTCCCTCGCTGCGACCTCTCCTACACCTCCCAGGGCTCTTGGGTTATGCCCTTGCCCTCTTCCGAGCCGTCCGTGGCACCCGCTGTCAACCCCGTACGGCCAAGCTCCTAAGACTGACACTCCAGGCCCTCCGTAATTTGGCTTCAGTTTCACTTTCTAGACGTTTCAAGAAAGAACGGGGTCTAAATATCTGTGCACCTCTGCTCCGTTTCATATCTACCCACGAGGTTAATTTTTTTGTTTCTTCCAGTCCACCTATTTTGCACCTCCGTCTCTGCGAAGACTTCACTGAGAATCCAAGCGATTTCTGGATCCCTTCTCTCCCCTGAAGCTGTAAACAGTTTAACAAGACAGGTGCGGAACTGCCGTAAGGTAATCTACATCTTGTCTCCCTCTCTGGTATCTAACCTCCCTGCGAATGGGGGTACGTCTCCGTGTCCTGTGCGGTTTTCAGCACAGTACTCTCTACACGTAGTGGATATTTGATTTGGTAAGTGACCGAATAAGTGAATGAGTCACCAAGATAAGGGTATTGTCTCATTCTTTCTCGCTTTTTCCACTTCCAAGTTTCTTTAGTTAGTTTCCTCAGACAAAAGGTTTCTTTGTAGCTACACAGTGGCCAGGTCCAGAGAATGTTGCAGATAGCTGCTGAAAACATCCCTCCTCCACTTGAGAATGGCTTGCTCTCCCTCTCAAGCGGAGAGAGCTGGGATTCGATATTTAATTAAGCGCCTCTGTTCACTTGGCATTTAGAGGCACTAGGGGGCGTTAGTGCTCTACACCCGGTGAAATGCCTGTTTCGTTTGTGATTTTCCTTTGTGAAAAACAACTATGCACAGAGTGTTTTGTGCCAATTTTCCATCCTTTTAGATTGACGGAAAGCATTTTACCTACGTAGAAACAGAAAACGAATAGAAAGAGCGTCGCATTGCGTTTAATGAAAGCTTAGGGCGGTCTCGGTGGTACGTTAGTGAAGTTATCTGGGGACACCTTAGCCACGTACATTGTGTTGGAGAGGCACCGAGAATTCATTCAGGAGTTCTCAAAGTTCGAGGACACGGTTGCCTTACACGTAGGCACGGTGGCAGCCGTGGACATGGCAGTGATTTGGAGAATGTTGTACTAGTCGGCTCTCGCTGTGATAATGCTTTGCAACAAATCTCCCCAAAACTCACTTACATAAAGAAGAATCTAGTTTTCTCGGACCTGTGGGCTAGCTGCAGCGGCTCTCTTGTAGACCTCTCGATGGCGGGTGTTGTTCCATGCCGTGGGTCAGTTTGAGGTCTGTCCCGCACACCTTACCGTGGAGCCCAACTGTGAGGCTGCAGGTCCCTGTCCTCTCGCAGAGTTCACTGAAACGTAAGAGGTGAGCCCAACCACACAAGGCCACGTAAGGCCTCTGCGACTCATTGAAGGCAATCGTGTCTTCCCTTGGCCTCCTGGGAACCTCCTGGCCCCAGGATGCAGCTTCGGTAGCCCAGGGCAACCGGCGGAGGGGGGCGGGCGGGGCTGCAGGAGGGTGGAACGCTGAGGTCACAGAGGGTGTGGGTGTGGCCACCTCTGCTGTGACTGAACCAAGGGCGTGGGTGGGGGACTGGGGGTCCAGGGCAGGGCCCTCAGAGCCCGGTAGGCCCAGGGGGGCGGCGCAAGCACCTAGGCCCAGGCCGAAGAGCGCCTTCTTGGTCTGCGCGGCAGGCCGGCCTCTCGCCTTGCCACTCAGGCCGCCCTCCCTCTTGAAGTGTGTGTGGCACGCGTCCGCGGAGTACACCTCGCTGCACAGGTAGCCGTGGGACTGGGCGTCGTAGCTTCCTGCGAGGCGGCCGGAGGTCCCGCAGGCGGGTGGGTCCCTGGGACAGACGCGCGGAGCGGCTCCTGCCCGGCCCCCCTGAGAACCGTCGCCGTTCCGTAAGGCGGGGCGCCTGCTTCAGAATGTAAATCACGTGTCCGCTCTATGGATACGCTGTTTAGTTTACCAGGCAAGACTTTCTTGGTGAAAGAAGCAGCGTTGGCTTGCATCCTCGAGCAGGCTTGTCATCTGGCTGTGCACTGGTACTCTCTCTCTGGGTGTGCTAGTCCGCAGGGCAGGGCATCCCCTGGGCAGGGTGGAGCGTGATCTCTGCGGCCTCGTCTTGCAGCTCCTTCCTTTCATTCTCAATCATCCTGCCCACAGTGGCCTCCTCTCAGGCCTGCATACTTACAACGGCGCATTGCCCGTGCTGCCCCTCTGCAGGAAGTGTCCCTCTGTTTAGTTTGCAGCTGACTGATGCCGCCTCACCCTTCTCATCTCTTCTCAGGTGTCACTTGGTCAAGAAAGCGTCCCCTTACCTACTCAACTCATCTCGTCTCCCTACCGTAGCTCACGTGACACCACGCACCTCTCGCTTATGGCCGTCATCGCCTTTCGCATCCAGTTTCAGGTAGGTAAGTTTACCCCGTGGTCCGTGAGGAAGAAGAGATCACGCCTGTTTTGCTTACTCTTGATTCCCAGCGACTAGCCCGGTTACTGATAACCTCTGTTAGAGGGAGAAAGGAATGCACCCAATCCCTGGTGAAGCCCCGACCGTTTTCCTTTCTAGTGTCCCTCGTACTCCTCCCTGCCGTCTGTGTCGCCCTTACTCCGCGTCTACCGTTTATGAGTTTACACCTGGGTTACGGTGACTGCTTCGGAGAATCGCATGCCTTTCTACCTCCCTCGCTGCGACCTCTCCTACACCTCCCAGGGCTCTTGGGTTATGCCCTTGCCCTCTTCCGAGCCGTCCGTGGCACCCGCTGTCAACCCCGTACGGCCAAGCTCCTAAGACTGACACTCCAGGCCCTCCGTAATTTGGCTTCAGTTTCACTTTCTAGACGTTTCAAGAAAGAACGGGGTCTAAATATCTGTGCACCTCTGCTCCGTTTCATATCTACCCACGAGGTTAATTTTTTTGTTTCTTCCAGTCCACCTATTTTGCACCTCCGTCTCTGCGAAGACTTCACTGAGAATCCAAGCGATTTCTGGATCCCTTCTCTCCCCTGAAGCTGTAAACAGTTTAACAAGACAGGTGCGGAACTGCCGTAAGGTAATCTACATCTTGTCTCCCTCTCTGGTATCTAACCTCCCTGCGAATGGGGGTACGTCTCCGTGTCCTGTGCGGTTTTCAGCACAGTACTCTCTACACGTAGTGGATATTTGATTTGGTAAGTGACCGAATAAGTGAATGAGTCACCAAGATAAGGGTATTGTCTCATTCTTTCTCGCTTTTTCCACTTCCAAGTTTCTTTAGTTAGTTTCCTCAGACAAAAGGTTTCTTTGTAGCTACACAGTGGCCAGGTCCAGAGAATGTTGCAGATAGCTGCTGAAAACATCCCTCCTCCACTTGAGAATGGCTTGCTCTCCCTCTCAAGCGGAGAGAGCTGGGATTCGATATTTAATTAAGCGCCTCTGTTCACTTGGCATTTAGAGGCACTAGGGGGCGTTAGTGCTCTACACCCGGTGAAATGCCTGTTTCGTTTGTGATTTTCCTTTGTGAAAAACAACTATGCACAGAGTGTTTTGTGCCAATTTTCCATCCTTTTAGATTGACGGAAAGCATTTTACCTACGTAGAAACAGAAAACGAATAGAAAGAGCGTCGCATTGCGCTTACTGAAAGCTTAGGGCGGTCTCGGTGGTACGTTAGTGAAGTTATCTGGGGACACCTTAGCCACGTACATTGTGTTGGAGAGGCACCGAGAATTCATTCAGGAGTTCTCAAAGTTCGAGGACACGGTTGCCTTACACGTAGGCACGGTGGCAGCCGTGGACATGGCAGTGATTTGGAGAATGTTGTACTAGTCGGCTCTCGCTGTGATAATGCTTTGCAACAAATCTCCCCAAAACTCACTTACATAAAGAAGAATCTAGTTTTCTCGGACCTGTGGGCTAGCTGCAGCGGCTCTCTTGTAGACCTCTCGATGGCGGGTGTTGTTCCATGCCGTGGGTCAGTTTGAGGTCTGTCCCGCACACCTTACCGTGGAGCCCAACTGTGAGGCTGCAGGTCCCTGTCCTCTCGCAGAGTTCACTGAAACGTAAGAGGTGAGCCCAACCACACAAGGCCACGTAAGGCCTCTGCGACTCATTGAAGGCAATCGTGTCTTCCCTTGGCCTCCTGGGAACCCCCTGGCCCCAGGATGCAGCTTCGGTAGCCCAGGGCAACCGGTGGAGGGGGGCGGGCGGGGCTGCAGGAGGGTGGAACGCTGAGGTCACAGAGGGTGTGGGTGTGGCCACCTCTGCTGTGACTGAACCAAGGGCGTGGGTGGGGGGCTGGGGGTCCAGGGCAGGGCCCTCAGAGCCCGGTAGGCCCAGGGGGGCGGCGCAAGCACCTAGGCCCAGGCCGAAGAGCGCCTTCTTGGTCTGCGCGGCAGGCCGGCCTCTCGCCTTGCCACTCAGGCCGCCCTCCCTCTTGAAGTGTGTGTGGCACGCGTCCGCGGAGTACACCTCGCTGCACAGGTAGCCGTGGGACTGGGCGTCGTAGCTTCCTGCGAGGCGGCCGGAGGTCCCGCAGGCGGGTGGGTCCCTGGGACAGACGTGCGGAGCGGCTCCTGCCCGGCCCCCCTGAGAACCGTCGCCGTTCCGTAAGGCGGGGCGCCTGCTTCAGAATGTAAATCACGTGTCCGCTCTATGGATACGCTGTTTAGTTTACCAGGCAAGACTTTCTTGGTGAAAGAAGCAGCGTTGGCTTGCATCGTCGAGCAGGCTTGTCATCTGGCTGTGCACTGGTACTCTCTCTCTGGGTGTGCTAGTCCGCAGGGCAGGGCATCCCCTGGGCAGGGTGGAGCGTGATCTCTGCGGCCTCGTCTTGCAGCTCCTTCCTTTCATTCTCAATCATCCTGCCCACAGTGGCCTCCTCTCAGGCCTGCATACTTACAACGGCGCATTGCCCGTGCTGCCCCTCTGCAGGAAGTGTCCCTCTGTTTAGTTTGCAGCTGACTGATGCCGCCTCACCCTTCTCATGTCTTCTCAGGTGTCACTTGGTCAAGAAAGCGTCCCCTTACCTACTCAACTCATCTCGTCTCCCTACCGTAGCTCACGTGACACCACGCACCTCTCGCTTATGGCCGTCATCGCCTTTCGCATCCAGTTTCAGGTAGGTAAGTTTACCCCGTGGTCCGTGAGGAAGAAGAGATCACGCCTGTTTTGCTTACTCTTGATTCCCAGCGACTAGCCCGGTTACTGATAACCTCTGTTAGAGGGAGAAAGGAATGCACCCAATCCCTGGTGAAGCCCCGACCGTTTTCCTTTCTAGTGTCCCTCGTACTCCTCCCTGCCGTCTGTGTCGCCCTTACTCCGCGTCTACCGTTTATGAGTTTACACCTGGGTTACGGTGACTGCTTCGGAGAATCGCATGCCTTTCTACCTCCCTCGCTGCGACCTCTCCTACACCTCCCAGGGCTCTTGGGTTATGCCCTTGCCCTCTTCCGAGCCGTCCGTGGCACCCGCTGTCAACCCCGTACGGCCAAGCTCCTAAGACTGACACTCCAGGCCCTCCGTAATTTGGCTTCAGTTTCACTTTCTAGACGTTTCAAGAAAGAACGGGGTCTAAATATCTGTGCACCTCTGCTCCGTTTCATATCTACCCACGAGGTTAATTTTTTTGTTTCTTCCAGTCCACCTATTTTGCACCTCCGTCTCTGCGAAGACTTCACTGAGAATCCAAGCCATTTCTGGATCCCTTCTCTCCCCTGAAGCTGTAAACAGTTTAACAAGACAGGTGCGGAACTGCCGTAAGGTAATCTACATCTTGTCTCCCTCTCTGGTATCTAACCTCCCTGCGAATGGGGGTACGTCTCCGTGTTCTGTGCGGTGTTCAGCACAGTACTCTCTACACGTAGTGGATATTTGATTTGGTAAGTGACCGAATAAGTGAATGAGTCACCAAGATAAGGGTATTGTCTCATTCTTTCTCGCTTTTTCCACTTCCAAGTTTCTTTAGTTAGTTTCCTCAGACAAAAGGTTTCTTTGTAGCTACACAGTGGCCAGGTCCAGAGAATGTTGCAGATAGCTGCTGAAAACATCCCTCCTCCACTTGAGAATGGCTTGCTCTCCCTCTCAAGCGGAGAGAGCTGGGATTCGATATTTAATTAAGCGCCTCTGTTCACTTGGCATTTAGAGGCACTAGGGGGCGTTAGTGCTCTACACCCGGTGAAATGCCTGTTTCGTTTGTGATTTTCCTTTGTGAAAAACAACTATGCACAGAGTGTTTTGTGCCAATTTTCCATCCTTTTAGATTGACGGAAAGCATTTTACCTACGTAGAAACAGAAAACGAATAGAAAGAGCGTTGCATTGCGTTTAATGAAAGCTTAGGGCGGTCTCGGTGGTACGTTAGTGAAGTTATCTGGGGACACCTTAGCCACGTACATTGTGTTGGAGAGGCACCGAGAATTCATTCAGGAGTTCTCAAAGTTCGAGGACACAGTTGCCTTACACGTAGGCACGGTGGCAGCCGTGGACATGGCAGTGATTTGGAGAATGTTGTACTAGTCGGCTCTCGCTGTGATAATGCTTTGCAACAAATCTCCCCAAAACTCACTTACATAAAGAAGAATCTAGTTTTCTCGGACCTGTGGGCTAGCTGCAGCGGCTCTCTTGTAGACCTCTCGATGGCGGGTGTTGCTCCATGCCGTGGGTCAGTTTGAGGTCTGTCCCGCACACCTTACCGTGGAGCCCAACTGTGAGGCTGCAGCTCCCTGTCCTCTCGCAGAGTTCACTGAAACGTAAGAGGTGAGCCCAACCACACAAGGCCACGTAAGGCCTCTGCGACTCATTGAAGGCCATCGTGTCTTCCCTTGGCCTCCTGGGAACCCCCTGGCCCCAGGATGCAGCTTCGGTAGCCCAGGGCAACCGGCGGAGGGGGGCGGGCGGGGCTGCAGGAGGGTGGAACGCTGAGGTCACAGAGGGTGTGGGTGTGGTCACCTCTGCTGTGACTGAACCAAGGGCGTGGGTGGGGGGCTGGGGGTCCAGGGCAGGGCCCTCAGAGCCCGGTAGGCCCAGGGGGGCGGCGCAAGCACCTAGGCCCAGGCCGAAGAGCGCCTTCTTGGTCTGCGCGGCAGGCCGGCCTCTCGCCTTGCCACTCAGGCCGCCCTCCCTCTTGAAGTGTGTGTGGCACGCGTCCGCGGAGTACACCTCGCTGCACAGGTAGCCGTGGGACTGGGCGTCGTAGCTTCCTGCGAGGCGGCCGGAGGTCCCGCAGGCGGGTGGGTCCCTGGGACAGACGCGCGGAGCGGCTCCTGCCCGGCCCCCCTGAGAACCGTCGCCGTTCCGTAAGGCGGGGCGCCTGCTTCAGAATGTAAATCACGTGTCCGCTCTATGGATACGCTGTTTAGTTTACCAGGCAAGACTTTCTTGGTGAAAGAAGCAGCGTTGGCTTGCATCGTCGAGCAGGCTTGTCATCTGGCTGTGCACTGGTACTCTCTCTCTGGGTGTGCTAGTCCGCAGGGCAGGGCATCCCCTGGGCAGGGTGGAGCGTGATCTCTGCGGCCTCGTCTTGCAGCTCCTTCCTTTCATTCTCAATCATCCTGCCCACAGTGGCCTCCTCTCAGGCCTGCATACTTACAACGGCGCATTGCCCGTGCTGCCCCTCTGCAAGGAAGTGTCCCTCTGTTTAGTTTGCAGCTGACTGATGCCGCCTCACCCTTCTCATGTCTTCTCAGGTGTCACTTGGTCAAGAAAGCGTCCCCTTACCTACTCAACTCATCTCGTCTCCCTACCGTAGCTCACGTGACACCACGCACCTCTCGCTTATGGCCGTCATCGCCTTTCGCATCCAGTTTCAGGTAGGTAAGTTTACCCCGTGGTCCGTGAGGAAGAAGAGATCACGCCTGTTTTGCTTACTCTTGATTCCCAGCGACTAGCCCGGTTACTGATAACCTCTGTTAGAGGGAGAAAGGAATGCACCCAATCCCTGGTGAAGCCCCGACCGTTTTCCTTTCTAGTGTCCCTCGTACTCCTCCCTGCCGTCTGTGTCGCCCTTACTCCGCGTCTACCGTTTATGAGTTTACACCTGGGTTACGGTGACTGCTTCGGAGAATCGCATGCCTTTCTACCTCCCTCGCTGCGACCTCTCCTACACCTCCCAGGGCTCTTGGGTTATGCCCTTGCCCTCTTCCGAGCCGTCCGTAGCACCCGCTGTCAACCCCGTACGGCCAAGCTCCTAAGACTGACACTCCAGGCCCTCCGTAATTTGGCTTCAGTTTCACTTTCTAGACGTTTCAAGAAAGAACGGGGTCTAAATATCTGGGCACCTCTGCTCCGTTTCATATCTACCCACGAGGTTAATTTTTTTGTTTCTTCCAGTCCACCTATTTTGCACCTCCGTCTCTGCGAAGACTTCACTGAGAATCCAAGCGATTTCTGGATCCCTTCTCTCCCCTGAAGCTGTAAACAGTTTAACAAGACAGGTGCGGAACTGCCGTAAGGTAATCTACATCTTGTCTCCCTCTCTGGTATCTAACCTCCCGGCGAATGGGGGTACGTCTCCGTGTTCTGTGCGGTTTTCAGCACAGTACTCTCTACACGTAGTGGATATTTGATTTGGTAAGTGACCGAATAAGTGAATGAGTCACCAAGATAAGGGTATTGTCTCATTCTTTCTCGCTTTTTCCACTTCCAAGTTTCTTTAGTTAGTTTCCTCAGACAAAAGGTTTCTTTGTAGCTACACAGTGGCCAGGTCCAGAGAATGTTGCAGATAGCTGCTGAAAACATCCCTCCTCCACTTGAGAATGGCTTGCTCTCCCTCTCAAGCGGAGAGAGCTGGGATTCGATATTTAATTAAGCGCCTCTGTTCACTTGGCATTTAGAGGCACTAGGGGGCGTTAGTGCTCTACACCCGGTGAAATGCCTGTTTCGTTTGTGATTTTCCTTTGTGAAAAACAACTATGCACAGAGTGTTTTGTGCCAATTTTCCATCCTTTTAGATTGACGGAAAGCATTTTACCTACGTAGAAACAGAAAACGAATAGAAAGAGCGTCGCATTGCGCTTACTGAAAGCTTAGGGCGGTCTCGGTGGTACGTTAGTGAAGTTATCTGGGGACACCTTAGCCACGTACATTGTGTTGGAGAGGCACCGAGAATTCATTCAGGAGTTCTCAAAGTTCGAGGACACAGTTGCCTTACACGTAGGCACGGTGGCAGCCGTGGACATGGCAGTGATTTGGAGAATGTTGTACTAGTCGGCTCTCGCTGTGATAATGCTTTGCAACAAATCTCCCCAAAACTCACTTACATAAAGAAGAATCTAGTTTTCTCGGACCTGTGGGCTAGCTGCAGCGGCTCTCTTGTAGACCTCTCGATGGCGGGTGTTGCTCCATGCCGTGGGTCAGTTTGAGGTCTGTCCCGCACACCTTACCGTGGAGCCCAACTGTGAGGCTGCAGGTCCCTGTCCTCTCGCAGAGTTCACTGAAACGTAAGAGGTGAGCCCAACCACACAAGGCCACGTAAGGCCTCTGCGACTCATTGAAGGCCATCGTGTCTTCCCTTGGCCTCCTGGGAACCCCCTGGCCCCAGGATGCAGCTTCGGTAGCCCAGGGCAACCGGCGGAGGGGGGCGGGCGGGGCTGCAGGAGGGTGGAACGCTGAGGTCACAGAGGGTGTGGGTGTGGTCACCTCTGCTGTGACTGAACCAAGGGCGTGGGTGGGGGGCTGGGGGTCCAGGGCAGGGCCCTCAGAGCCCGGTAGGCCCAGGGGGGCGGCGCAAGCACCTAGGCCCAGGCCGAAGAGCGCCTTCTTGGTCTGCGCGGCAGGCCGGCCTCTCGCCTTGCCACTCAGGCCGCCCTCCCTCTTGAAGTGTGTGTGGCACGCGTCCGCGGAGTACACCTCGCTGCACAGGTAGCCGTGGGACTGGGCGTCGTAGCTTCCTGCGAGGCGGCCGGAGGTCCCGCAGGCGGGTGGGTCCCTGGGACAGACGCGCGGAGCGGCTCCTGCCCGGCCCCCCTGAGAACCGTCGCCGTTCCGTAAGGCGGGGCGCCTGCTTCAGAATGTAAATCACGTGTCCGCTCTATGGATACGCTGTTTAGTTTACCAGGCAAGACTTTCTTGGTGAAAGAAGCAGCGTTGGCTTGCATCCTCGAGCAGGCTTGTCATCTGGCTGTGCACTGGTACTCTCTCTCTGGGTGTGCTAGTCCGCAGGGCAGGGCATCCCCTGGGCAGGGTGGAGCGTGATCTCTGCGGCCTCGTCTTGCAGCTCCTTCCTTTCATTCTCAATCATCCTGCCCACAGTGGCCTCCTCTCAGGCCTGCATACTTACAACGGCGCATTGCCCGTGCTGCCCCTCTGCAGGAAGTGTCCCTCTGTTTAGTTTGCAGCTGACTGATGCCGCCTCACCCTTCTCATGTCTTCTCAGGTGTCACTTGGTCAAGAAAGCGTCCCCTTACCTACTCAACTCATCTCGTCTCCCTACCGTAGCTCACGTGACACCACGCACCTCTCGCTTATGGCCGTCATCGCCTTTCGCATCCAGTTTCAGGTAGGTAAGTTTACCCCGTGGTCCGTGAGGAAGAAGAGATCACGCCTGTTTTGCTTACTCTTGATTCCCAGCGACTAGCCCGGTTACTGATAACCTCTGTTAGAGGGAGAAAGGAATGCACCCAATCCCTGGTGAAGCCCCGACCGTTTTCCTTTCTAGTGTCCCTCGTACTCCTCCCTGCCGTCTGTGTCGCCCTTACTCCGCGTCTACCGTTTATGAGTTTACACCTGGGTTACGGTGACTGCTTCGGAGAATCGCATGCCTTTCTACCTCCCTCGCTGCGACCTCTCCTACACCTCCCAGGGCTCTTGGGTTATGCCCTTGCCCTCTTCCGAGCCGTCCGTGGCACCCGCTGTCAACCCCGTACGGCCAAGCTCCTAAGACTGACACTCCAGGCCCTCCGTAATTTGGCTTCAGTTTCACTTTCTAGACGTTTCAAGAAAGAACGGGGTCTAAATATCTGTGCACCTCTGCTCCGTTTCATATCTACCCACGAGGTTAATTTTTTTGTTTCTTCCAGTCCACCTATTTTGCACCTCCGTCTCTGCGAAGACTTCACTGAGAATCCAAGCGATTTCTGGATCCCTTCTCTCCCCTGAAGCTGTAAACAGTTTAACAAGACAGGTGCGGAACTGCCGTAAGGTAATCTACATCTTGTCTCCCTCTCTGGTATCTAACCTCCCTGCGAATGGGGGTACGTCTCCGTGTCCTGTGCGGTTTTCAGCACAGTACTCTCTACACGTAGTGGATATTTGATTTGGTAAGTGACCGAATAAGTGAATGAGTCACCAAGATAAGGGTATTGTCTCATTCTTTCTCGCTTTTTCCACTTCCAAGTTTCTTTAGTTAGTTTCCTCAGACAAAAGGTTTCTTTGTAGCTACACAGTGGCCAGGTCCAGAGAATGTTGCAGATAGCTGCTGAAAACATCCCTCCTCCACTTGAGAATGGCTTGCTCTCCCTCTCAAGCGGAGAGAGCTGGGATTCGATATTTAATTAAGCGCCTCTGTTCACTTGGCATTTAGAGGCACTAGGGGGCGTTAGTGCTCTACACCCGGTGAAATGCCTGTTTCGTTTGTGATTTTCCTTTGTGAAAAACAACTATGCACAGAGTGTTTTGTGCCAATTTTCCATCCTTTTAGATTGACGGAAAGCATTTTACCTACGTAGAAACAGAAAACGAATAGAAAGAGCGTCGCATTGCGTTTAATGAAAGCTTAGGGCGGTCTCGGTGGTACGTTAGTGAAGTTATCTGGGGACACCTTAGCCACGTACATTGTGTTGGAGAGGCACCGAGAATTCATTCAGGAGTTCTCAAAGTTCGAGGACACGGTTGCCTTACACGTAGGCACGGTGGCAGCCGTGGACATGGCAGTGATTTGGAGAATGTTGTACTAGTCGGCTCTCGCTGTGATAATGCTTTGCAACAAATCTCCCCAAAACTCACTTACATAAAGAAGAATCTAGTTTTCTCGGACCTGTGGGCTAGCTGCAGCGGCTCTCTTGTAGACCTCTCGATGGCGGGTGTTGCTCCATGCCGTGGGTCAGTTTGAGGTCTGTCCCGCACACCTTACCGTGGAGCCCAACTGTGAGGCTGCAGCTCCCTGTCCTCTCGCAGAGTTCACTGAAACGTAAGAGGTGAGCCCAACCACACAAGGCCACGTAAGGCCTCTGCGACTCATTGAAGGCCATCGTGTCTTCCCTTGGCCTCCTGGGAACCCCCTGGCCCCAGGATGCAGCTTCGGTAGCCCAGGGCAACCGGCGGAGGGGGGCGGGCGGGGCTGCAGGAGGGTGGAACGCTGAGGTCACAGAGGGTGTGGGTGTGGTCACCTCTGCTGTGACTGAACCAAGGGCGTGGGTGGGGGGCTGGGGGTCCAGGGCAGGGCCCTCAGAGCCCGGTAGGCCCAGGGGGGCGGCGCAAGCACCTAGGCCCAGGCCGAAGAGCGCCTTCTTGGTCTGCGCGGCAGGCCGGCCTCTCGCCTTGCCACTCAGGCCGCCCTCCCTCTTGAAGTGTGTGTGGCACGCGTCCGCGGAGTACACCTCGCTGCACAGGTAGCCGTGGGACTGGGCGTCGTAGCTTCCTGCGAGGCGGCCGGAGGTCCCGCAGGCGGGTGGGTCCCTGGGACAGACGCGCGGAGCGGCTCCTGCCCGGCCCCCCTGAGAACCGTCGCCGTTCCGTAAGGCGGGGCGCCTGCTTCAGAATGTAAATCACGTGTCCGCTCTATGGATACGCTGTTTAGTTTACCAGGCAAGACTTTCTTGGTGAAAGAAGCAGCGTTGGCTTGCATCGTCGAGCAGGCTTGTCATCTGGCTGTGCACTGGTACTCTCTCTCTGGGTGTGCTAGTCCGCAGGGCAGGGCATCCCCTGGGCAGGGTGGAGCGTGATCTCTGCGGCCTCGTCTTGCAGCTCCTTCCTTTCATTCTCAATCATCCTGCCCACAGTGGCCTCCTCTCAGGCCTGCATACTTACAACGGCGCATTGCCCGTGCTGCCCCTCTGCAAGGAAGTGTCCCTCTGTTTAGTTTGCAGCTGACTGATGCCGCCTCACCCTTCTCATGTCTTCTCAGGTGTCACTTGGTCAAGAAAGCGTCCCCTTACCTACTCAACTCATCTCGTCTCCCTACCGTAGCTCACGTGACACCACGCACCTCTCGCTTATGGCCGTCATCGCCTTTCGCATCCAGTTTCAGGTAGGTAAGTTTACCCCGTGGTCCGTGAGGAAGAAGAGATCACGCCTGTTTTGCTTACTCTTGATTCCCAGCGACTAGCCCGGTTACTGATAACCTCTGTTAGAGGGAGAAAGGAATGCACCCAATCCCTGGTGAAGCCCCGACCGTTTTCCTTTCTAGTGTCCCTCGTACTCCTCCCTGCCGTCTGTGTCGCCCTTACTCCGCGTCTACCGTTTATGAGTTTACACCTGGGTTACGGTGACTGCTTCGGAGAATCGCATGCCTTTCTACCTCCCTCGCTGCGACCTCTCCTACACCTCCCAGGGCTCTTGGGTTATGCCCTTGCCCTCTTCCGAGCCGTCCGTAGCACCCGCTGTCAACCCCGTACGGCCAAGCTCCTAAGACTGACACTCCAGGCCCTCCGTAATTTGGCTTCAGTTTCACTTTCTAGACGTTTCAAGAAAGAACGGGGTCTAAATATCTGGGCACCTCTGCTCCGTTTCATATCTACCCACGAGGTTAATTTTTTTGTTTCTTCCAGTCCACCTATTTTGCACCTCCGTCTCTGCGAAGACTTCACTGAGAATCCAAGCGATTTCTGGATCCCTTCTCTCCCCTGAAGCTGTAAACAGTTTAACAAGACAGGTGCGGAACTGCCGTAAGGTAATCTACATCTTGTCTCCCTCTCTGGTATCTAACCTCCCGGCGAATGGGGGTACGTCTCCGTGTTCTGTGCGGTTTTCAGCACAGTACTCTCTACACGTAGTGGATATTTGATTTGGTAAGTGACCGAATAAGTGAATGAGTCACCAAGATAAGGGTATTGTCTCATTCTTTCTCGCTTTTTCCACTTCCAAGTTTCTTTAGTTAGTTTCCTCAGACAAAAGGTTTCTTTGTAGCTACACAGTGGCCAGGTCCAGAGAATGTTGCAGATAGCTGCTGAAAACATCCCTCCTCCACTTGAGAATGGCTTGCTCTCCCTCTCAAGCGGAGAGAGCTGGGATTCGATATTTAATTAAGCGCCTCTGTTCACTTGGCATTTAGAGGCACTAGGGGGCGTTAGTGCTCTACACCCGGTGAAATGCCTGTTTCGTTTGTGATTTTCCTTTGTGAAAAACAACTATGCACAGAGTGTTTTGTGCCAATTTTCCATCCTTTTAGATTGACGGAAAGCATTTTACCTACGTAGAAACAGAAAACGAATAGAAAGAGCGTCGCATTGCGCTTACTGAAAGCTTAGGGCGGTCTCGGTGGTACGTTAGTGAAGTTATCTGGGGACACCTTAGCCACGTACATTGTGTTGGAGAGGCACCGAGAATTCATTCAGGAGTTCTCAAAGTTCGAGGACACAGTTGCCTTACACGTAGGCACGGTGGCAGCCGTGGACATGGCAGTGATTTGGAGAATGTTGTACTAGTCGGCTCTCGCTGTGATAATGCTTTGCAACAAATCTCCCCAAAACTCACTTACATAAAGAAGAATCTAGTTTTCTCGGACCTGTGGGCTAGCTGCAGCGGCTCTCTTGTAGACCTCTCGATGGCGGGTGTTGCTCCATGCCGTGGGTCAGTTTGAGGTCTGTCCCGCACACCTTACCGTGGAGCCCAACTGTGAGGCTGCAGGTCCCTGTCCTCTCGCAGAGTTCACTGAAACGTAAGAGGTGAGCCCAACCACACAAGGCCACGTAAGGCCTCTGCGACTCATTGAAGGCCATCGTGTCTTCCCTTGGCCTCCTGGGAACCCCCTGGCCCCAGGATGCAGCTTCGGTAGCCCAGGGCAACCGGCGGAGGGGGGCGGGCGGGGCTGCAGGAGGGTGGAACGCTGAGGTCACAGAGGGTGTGGGTGTGGTCACCTCTGCTGTGACTGAACCAAGGGCGTGGGTGGGGGGCTGGGGGTCCAGGGCAGGGCCCTCAGAGCCCGGTAGGCCCAGGGGGGCGGCGCAAGCACCTAGGCCCAGGCCGAAGAGCGCCTTCTTGGTCTGCGCGGCAGGCCGACCTCTCGCCTTGCCACTCAGGCCGCCCTCCCTCTTGAAGTGTGTGTGGCACGCGTCCGCGGAGTACACCTCGCTGCACAGGTAGCCGTGGGACTGGGCGTCGTAGCTTCCTGCGAGGCGGCCGGAGGTCCCGCAGGCGGGTGGGTCCCTGGGACAGACGCGCGGAGCGGCTCCTGCCCGGCCCCCCTGAGAACCGTCGCCGTTCCGTAAGGCGGGGCGCCTGCTTCAGAATGTAAATCACGGGTCCGCTCTATGGATACGCTGTTTAGTTTACCAGGCAAGACTTTCTTGGTGAAAGAAGCAGCGTTGGCTTGCATCCTCGAGCAGGCTTGTCATCTGGCTGTGCACTGGTACTCTCTCTCTGGGTGTGCTAGTCCGCAGGGCAGGGCATCCCCTGGGCAGGGTGGAGCGTGATCTCTGCGGCCTCGTCTTGCAGCTCCTTCCTTTCATTCTCAATCATCCTGCCCACAGTGGCCTCCTCTCAGGCCTGCATACTTACAACGGCGCATTGCCCGTGCTGCCCCTCTGCAGGAAGTGTCCCTCTGTTTAGTTTGCAGCTGACTGATGCCGCCTCACCCTTCTCATGTCTTCTCAGGTGTCACTTGGTCAAGAAAGCGTCCCCTTACCTACTCAACTCATCTCGTCTCCCTACCGTAGCTCACGTGACACCACGCACCTCTCGCTTATGGCCGTCATCGCCTTTCGCATCCAGTTTCAGGTAGGTAAGTTTACCCCGTGGTCCGTGAGGAAGAAGAGATCACGCCTGTTTTGCTTACTCTTGATTCCCAGCGACTAGCCCGGTTACTGATAACCTCTGTTAGAGGGAGAAAGGAATGCACCCAATCCCTGGTGAAGCCCCGACCGTTTTCCTTTCTAGTGTCCCTCGTACTCCTCCCTGCCGTCTGTGTCGCCCTTACTCCGCGTCTACCGTTTATGAGTTTACACCTGGGTTACGGTGACTGCTTCGGAGAATCGCATGCCTTTCTACCTCCCTCGCTGCGACCTCTCCTACACCTCCCAGGGCTCTTGGGTTATGCCCTTGCCCTCTTCCGAGCCGTCCGTGGCACCCGCTGTCAACCCCGTACGGCCAAGCTCCTAAGACTGACACTCCAGGCCCTCCGTAATTTGGCTTCAGTTTCACTTTCTAGACGTTTCAAGAAAGAACGGGGTCTAAATATCTGTGCACCTCTGCTCCGTTTCATATCTACCCACGAGGTTAATTTTTTTGTTTCTTCCAGTCCACCTATTTTGCACCTCCGTCTCTGCGAAGACTTCACTGAGAATCCAAGCGATTTCTGGATCCCTTCTCTCCCCTGAAGCTGTAAACAGTTTAACAAGACAGGTGCGGAACTGCCGTAAGGTAATCTACATCTTGTCTCCCTCTCTGGTATCTAACCTCCCTGCGAATGGGGGTACGTCTCCGTGTCCTGTGCGGTTTTCAGCACAGTACTCTCTACACGTAGTGGATATTTGATTTGGTAAGTGACCGAATAAGTGAATGAGTCACCAAGATAAGGGTATTGTCTCATTCTTTCTCGCTTTTTCCACTTCCAAGTTTCTTTAGTTAGTTTCCTCAGACAAAAGGTTTCTTTGTAGCTACACAGTGGCCAGGTCCAGAGAATGTTGCAGATAGCTGCTGAAAACATCCCTCCTCCACTTGAGAATGGCTTGCTCTCCCTCTCAAGCGGAGAGAGCTGGGATTCGATATTTAATTAAGCGCCTCTGTTCACTTGGCATTTAGAGGCACTAGGGGGCGTTAGTGCTCTACACCCGGTGAAATGCCTGTTTCGTTTGTGATTTTCCTTTGTGAAAAACAACTATGCACAGAGTGTTTTGTGCCAATTTTCCATCCTTTTAGATTGACGGAAAGCATTTTACCTACGTAGAAACAGAAAACGAATAGAAAGAGCGTCGCATTGCGTTTAATGAAAGCTTAGGGCGGTCTCGGTGGTACGTTAGTGAAGTTATCTGGGGACACCTTAGCCACGTACATTGTGTTGGAGAGGCACCGAGAATTCATTCAGGAGTTCTCAAAGTTCGAGGACACGGTTGCCTTACACGTAGGCACGGTGGCAGCCGTGGACATGGCAGTGATTTGGAGAATGTTGTACTAGTCGGCTCTCGCTGTGATAATGCTTTGCAACAAATCTCCCCAAAACTCACTTACATAAAGAAGAATCTAGTTTTCTCGGACCTGTGGGCTAGCTGCAGCGGCTCTCTTGTAGACCTCTCGATGGCGGGTGTTGTTCCATGCCGTGGGTCAGTTTGAGGTCTGTCCCGCACACCTTACCGTGGAGCCCAACTGTGAGGCTGCAGGTCCCTGTCCTCTCGCAGAGTTCACTGAAACGTAAGAGGTGAGCCCAACCACACAAGGCCACGTAAGGCCTCTGCGACTCATTGAAGGCAATCGTGTCTTCCCTTGGCCTCCTGGGAACCCCCTGGCCCCAGGATGCAGCTTCGGTAGCCCAGGGCAACCGGCGGAGGGGGGCGGGCGGGGCTGCAGGAGGGTGGAACGCTGAGGTCACAGAGGGTGTGGGTGTGGCCACCTCTGCTGTGACTGAACCAAGGGCGTGGGTGGGGGACTGGGGGTCCAGGGCAGGGCCCTCAGAGCCCGGTAGGCCCAGGGGGGCGGCGCAAGCACCTAGGCCCAGGCCGAAGAGCGCCTTCTTGGTCTGCGCGGCAGGCCGGCCTCTCGCCTTGCCACTCAGGCCGCCCTCCCTCTTGAAGTGTGTGTGGCACGCGTCCGCGGAGTACACCTCGCTGCACAGGTAGCCGTGGGACTGGGCGTCGTAGCTTCCTGCGAGGCGGCCGGAGGTCCCGCAGGCGGGTGGGTCCCTGGGACAGACGCGCGGAGCGGCTCCTGCCCGGCCCCCCTGAGAACCGTCGCCGTTCCGTAAGGCGGGGCGCCTGCTTCAGAATGTAAATCACGGGTCCGCTCTATGGATACGCTGTTTAGTTTACCAGGCAAGACTTTCTTGGTGAAAGAAGCAGCGTTGGCTTGCATCCTCGAGCAGGCTTGTCATCTGGCTGTGCACTGGTACTCTCTCTCTGGGTGTGCTAGTCCGCAGGGCAGGGCATCCCCTGGGCAGGGTGGAGCGTGATCTCTGCGGCCTCGTCTTGCAGCTCCTTCCTTTCATTCTCAATCATCCTGCCCACAGTGGCCTCCTCTCAGGCCTGCATACTTACAATGGCGCATTGCCCGTGCTGCCCCTCTGCAGGAAGTGTCCCTCTGTTTAGTTTGCAGCTGACTGATGCCGCCTCACCCTTCTCATGTCTTCTCAGGTGTCACTTGGTCAAGAAAGCGTCCCCTTACCTACTCAACTCATCTCGTCTCCCTACCGTAGCTCACGTGACACCACGCACCTCTCGCTTATGGCCGTCATCGCCTTTCGCATCCAGTTTCAGGTAGGTAAGTTTACCCCGTGGTCCGTGAGGAAGAAGAGATCACGCCTGTTTTGCTTACTCTTGATTCCCAGCGACTAGCCCGGTTACTGATAACCTCTGTTAGAGGGAGAAAGGAATGCACCCAATCCCTGGTGAAGCCCCGACCGTTTTCCTTTCTAGTGTCCCTCGTACTCCTCCCTGCCGTCTGTGTCGCCCTTACTCCGCGTCTACCGTTTATGAGTTTACACCTGGGTTACAGTGACTGCTTCGGAGAATCGCATGCCTTTCTACCTCCCTCGCTGCGACCTCTCCTACACCTCCCAGGGCTCTTGGGTTATGCCCTTGCCCTCTTCCGAGCCGTCCGTGGCACCCGCTGTCAACCCCGTACGGCCAAGCTCCTAAGACTGACACTCCAGGCCCTCCGTAATTTGGCTTCAGTTTCACTTTCTAGACGTTTCAAGAAAGAACGGGGTCTAAATATCTGTGCACCTCTGCTCCGTTTCATATCTACCCACGAGGTTAATTTTTTTGTTTCTTCCAGTCCACCTATTTTGCACCTCCGTCTCTGCGAAGACTTCACTGAGAATCCAAGCGATTTCTGGATCCCTTCTCTCCCCTGAAGCTGTAAACAGTTTAACAAGACAGGTGCGGAACTGCCGTAAGGTAATCTACATCTTGTCTCCCTCTCTGGTATCTAACCTCCCTGCGAATGGGGGTACGTCTCCGTGTCCTGTGCGGTTTTCAGCACAGTACTCTCTACACGTAGTGGATATTTGATTTGGTAAGTGACCGAATAAGTGAATGAGTCACCAAGATAAGGGTATTGTCTCATTCTTTCTCGCTTTTTCCACTTCCAAGTTTCTTTAGTTAGTTTCCTCAGACAAAAGGTTTCTTTGTAGCTACACAGTGGCCAGGTCCAGAGAATGTTGCAGATAGCTGCTGAAAACATCCCTCCTCCACTTGAGAATGGCTTGCTCTCCCTCTCAAGCGGAGAGAGCTGGGATTCGATATTTAATTAAGCGCCTCTGTTCACTTGGCATTTAGAGGCACTAGGGGGCGTTAGTGCTCTACACCCGGTGAAATGCCTGTTTCGTTTGTGATTTTCCTTTGTGAAAAACAACTATGCACAGAGTGTTTTGTGCCAATTTTCCATCCTTTTAGATTGACGGAAAGCATTTTACCTACGTAGAAACAGAAAACGAATAGAAAGAGCGTCGCATTGCGTTTAATGAAAGCTTAGGGCGGTCTCGGTGGTACGTTAGTGAAGTTATCTGGGGACACCTTAGCCACGTACATTGTGTTGGAGAGGCACCGAGAATTCATTCAGGAGTTCTCAAAGTTCGAGGACACGGTTGCCTTACACGTAGGCACGGTGGCAGCCGTGGACATGGCAGTGATTTGGAGAATGTTGTACTAGTCGGCTCTCGCTGTGATAATGCTTTGCAACAAATCTCCCCAAAACTCACTTACATAAAGAAGAATCTAGTTTTCTCGGACCTGTGGGCTAGCTGCAGCGGCTCTCTTGTAGACCTCTCGATGGCGGGTGTTGTTCCATGCCGTGGGTCAGTTTGAGGTCTGTCCCGCACACCTTACCGTGGAGCCCAACTGTGAGGCTGCAGGTCCCTGTCCTCTCGCAGAGTTCACTGAAACGTAAGAGGTGAGCCCAACCACACAAGGCCACGTAAGGCCTCTGCGACTCATTGAAGGCAATCGTGTCTTCCCTTGGCCTCCTGGGAACCCCCTGGCCCCAGGATGCAGCTTCGGTAGCCCAGGGCAACCGGCGGAGGGGGGCGGGCGGGGCTGCAGGAGGGTGGAACGCTGAGGTCACAGAGGGTGTGGGTGTGGCCACCTCTGCTGTGACTGAACCAAGGGCGTGGGTGGGGGACTGGGGGTCCAGGGCAGGGCCCTCAGAGCCCGGTAGGCCCAGGGGGGCGGCGCAAGCACCTAGGCCCAGGCCGAAGAGCGCCTTCTTGGTCTGCGCGGCAGGCCGGCCTCTCGCCTTGCCACTCAGGCCGCCCTCCCTCTTGAAGTGTGTGTGGCACGCGTCCGCGGAGTACACCTCGCTGCACAGGTAGCCGTGGGACTGGGCGTCGTAGCTTCCTGCGAGGCGGCCGGAGGTCCCGCAGGCGGGTGGGTCCCTGGGACAGACGCGCGGAGCGGCTCCTGCCCGGCCCCCCTGAGAACCGTCGCCGTTCCGTAAGGCGGGGCGCCTGCTTCAGAATGTAAATCACGTGTCCGCTCTATGGATACGCTGTTTAGTTTACCAGGCAAGACTTTCTTGGTGAAAGAAGCAGCGTTGGCTTGCATCCTCGAGCAGGCTTGTCATCTGGCTGTGCACTGGTACTCTCTCTCTGGGTGTGCTAGTCCGCAGGGCAGGGCATCCCCTGGGCAGGGTGGAGCGTGATCTCTGCGGCCTCGTCTTGCAGCTCCTTCCTTTCATTCTCAATCATCCTGCCCACAGTGGCCTCCTCTCAGGCCTGCATACTTACAACGGCGCATTGCCCGTGCTGCCCCTCTGCAGGAAGTGTCCCTCTGTTTAGTTTGCAGCTGACTGATGCCGCCTCACCCTTCTCATGTCTTCTCAGGTGTCACTTGGTCAAGAAAGCGTCCCCTTACCTACTCAACTCATCTCGTCTCCCTACCGTAGCTCACGTGACACCACGCACCTCTCGCTTATGGCCGTCATCGCCTTTCGCATCCAGTTTCAGGTAGGTAAGTTTACCCCGTGGTCCGTGAGGAAGAAGAGATCACGCCTGTTTTGCTTACTCTTGATTCCCAGCGACTAGCCCAGTTACTGATAACCTCTGTTAGAGGGAGAAAGGAATGCACCCAATCCCTGGTGAAGCCCCGACCGTTTTCCTTTCTAGTGTCCCTCGTACTCCTCCCTGCCGTCTGTGTCGCCCTTACTCCGCGTCTACCGTTTATGAGTTTACACCTGGGTTACGGTGACTGCTTCGGAGAATCGCATGCCTTTCTACCTCCCTCGCTGCGACCTCTCCTACACCTCCCAGGGCTCTTGGGTTATGCCCTTGCCCTCTTCCGAGCCGTCCGTGGCACCCGCTGTCAACCCCGTACGGCCAAGCTCCTAAGACTGACACTCCAGGCCCTCCGTAATTTGGCTTCAGTTTCACTTTCTAGACGTTTCAAGAAAGAACGGGGTCTAAATATCTGTGCACCTCTGCTCCGTTTCATATCTACCCACGAGGTTAATTTTTTTGTTTCTTCCAGTCCACCTATTTTGCACCTCCGTCTCTGCGAAGACTTCACTGAGAATCCAAGCGATTTCTGGATCCCTTCTCTCCCCTGAAGCTGTAAACAGTTTAACAAGACAGGTGCGGAACTGCCGTAAGGTAATCTACATCTTGTCTCCCTCTCTGGTATCTAACCTCCCTGCGAATGGGGGTACGTCTCCGTGTCCTGTGCGGTTTTCAGCACAGTACTCTCTACACGTAGTGGATATTTGATTTGGTAAGTGACCGAATAAGTGAATGAGTCACCAAGATAAGGGTATTGTCTCATTCTTTCTCGCTTTTTCCACTTCCAAGTTTCTTTAGTTAGTTTCCTCAGACAAAAGGTTTCTTTGTAGCTACACAGTGGCCAGGTCCAGAGAATGTTGCAGATAGCTGCTGAAAACATCCCTCCTCCACTTGAGAATGGCTTGCTCTCCCTCTCAAGCGGAGAGAGCTGGGATTCGATATTTAATTAAGCGCCTCTGTTCACTTGGCATTTAGAGGCACTAGGGGGCGTTAGTGCTCTACACCCGGTGAAATGCCTGTTTCGTTTGTGATTTTCCTTTGTGAAAAACAACTATGCACAGAGTGTTTTGTGCCAATTTTCCATCCTTTTAGATTGACGGAAAGCATTTTACCTACGTAGAAACAGAAAACGAATAGAAAGAGCGTCGCATTGCGTTTAATGAAAGCTTAGGGCGGTCTCGGTGGTACGTTAGTGAAGTTATCTGGGGACACCTTAGCCACGTACATTGTGTTGGAGAGGCACCGAGAATTCATTCAGGAGTTCTCAAAGTTCGAGGACACGGTTGCCTTACACGTAGGCACGGTGGCAGCCGTGGACATGGCAGTGATTTGGAGAATGTTGTACTAGTCGGCTCTCGCTGTGATAATGCTTTGCAACAAATCTCCCCAAAACTCACTTACATAAAGAAGAATCTAGTTTTCTCGGACCTGTGGGCTAGCTGCAGCGGCTCTCTTGTAGACCTCTCGATGGCGGGTGTTGTTCCATGCCGTGGGTCAGTTTGAGGTCTGTCCCGCACACCTTACCGTGGAGCCCAACTGTGAGGCTGCAGGTCCCTGTCCTCTCGCAGAGTTCACTGAAACGTAAGAGGTGAGCCCAACCACACAAGGCCACGTAAGGCCTCTGCGACTCATTGAAGGCCATCGTGTCTTCCCTTGGCCTCCTGGGAACCCCCTGGCCCCAGGATGCAGCTTCGGTAGCCCAGGGCAACCGGCGGAGGGGGGCGGGCGGGGCTGCAGGAGGGTGGAACGCTGAGGTCACAGAGGGTGTGGGTGTGGCCACCTCTGCTGTGACTGAACCAAGGGCGTGGGTGGGGGACTGGGGGTCCAGGGCAGGGCCCTCAGAGCCCGGTAGGCCCAGGGGGGCGGCGCAAGCACCTAGGCCCAGGCCGAAGAGCGCCTTCTTGGTCTGCGTGGCAGGCCGGCCTCTCGCCTTGCCACTCAGGCCGCCCTCCCTCTTGAAGTGTGTGTGGCACGCGTCCGCGGAGTACACCTCGCTGCACAGGTAGCCGTGGGACTGGGCGTCGTAGCTTCCTGCGAGGCGGCCGGAGGTCCCGCAGGCGGGTGGGTCCCTGGGACAGACGCGCGGAGCGGCTCCTGCCCGGCCCCCCTGAGAACCGTCGCCGTTCCGTAAGGCGGGGCGCCTGCTTCAGAATGTAAATCACGTGTCCGCTCTATGGATACGCTGTTTAGTTTACCAGGCAAGACTTTCTTGGTGAAAGAAGCAGCGTTGGCTTGCATCGTCGAGCAGGCTTGTCATCTGGCTGTGCACTGGTACTCTCTCTCTGGGTGTGCTAGTCCGCAGGGCAGGGCATCCCCTGGGCAGGGTGGAGCGTGATCTCTGCGGCCTCGTCTTGCAGCTCCTTCCTTTCATTCTCAATCATCCTGCCCACAGTGGCCTCCTCTCAGGCCTGCATACTTACAACGGCGCATTGCCCGTGCTGCCCCTCTGCAGGAAGTGTCCCTCTGTTTAGTTTGCAGCTGACTGATGCCGCCTCACCCTTCTCATCTCTTCTCAGGTGTCACTTGGTCAAGAAAGCGTCCCCTTACCTACTCAACTCATCTCGTCTCCCTACCGTAGCTCACGTGACACCACGCACCTCTCGCTTATGGCCGTCATCGCCTTTCGCATCCAGTTTCAGGTAGGTAAGTTTACCCCGTGGTCCGTGAGGAAGAAGAGATCACGCCTGTTTTGCTTACTCTTGATTCCCAGCGACTAGCCCGGTTACTGATAACCTCTGTTAGAGGGAGAAAGGAATGCACCCAATCCCTGGTGAAGCCCCGACCGTTTTCCTTTCTAGTGTCCCTCGTACTCCTCCCTGCCGTCTGTGTCGCCCTTACTCCGCGTCTACCGTTTATGAGTTTACACCTGGGTTACGGTGACTGCTTCGGAGAATCGCATGCCTTTCTACCTCCCTCGCTGCGACCTCTCCTACACCTCCCAGGGCTCTTGGGTTATGCCCTTGCCCTCTTCCGAGCCGTCCGTGGCACCCGCTGTCAACCCCGTACGGCCAAGCTCCTAAGACTGACACTCCAGGCCCTCCGTAATTTGGCTTCAGTTTCACTTTCTAGACGTTTCAAGAAAGAACGGGGTCTAAATATCTGGGCACCTCTGCTCCGTTTCATATCTACCCACGAGGTTAATTTTTTTGTTTCTTCCAGTCCACCTATTTTGCACCTCCGTCTCTGCGAAGACTTCACTGAGAATCCAAGCGATTTCTGGATCCCTTCTCTCCCCTGAAGCTGTAAACAGTTTAACAAGACAGGTGCGGAACTGCCGTAAGGTAATCTACATCTTGTCTCCCTCTCTGGTATCTAACCTCCCGGCGAATGGGGGTACGTCTCCGTGTCCTGTGCGGTTTTCAGCACAGTACTCTCTACACGTAGTGGATATTTGATTTGGTAAGTGACCGAATAAGTGAATGAGTCACCAAGATAAGGGTATTGTCTCATTCTTTCTCGCTTTTTCCACTTCCAAGTTTCTTTAGTTAGTTTCCTCAGACAAAAGGTTTCTTTGTAGCTACACAGTGGCCAGGTCCAGAGAATGTTGCAGATAGCTGCTGAAAACATCCCTCCTCCACTTGAGAATGGCTTGCTCTCCCTCTCAAGCGGAGAGAGCTGGGATTCGATATTTAATTAAGCGCCTCTGTTCACTTGGCATTTAGAGGCACTAGGGGGCGTTAGTGCTCTACACCCGGTGAAATGCCTGTTTCGTTTGTGATTTTCCTTTGTGAAAAACAACTATGCACAGAGTGTTTTGTGCCAATTTTCCATCCTTTTAGATTGACGGAAAGCATTTTACCTACGTAGAAACAGAAAACGAATAGAAAGAGCGTCGCATTGCGTTTAATGAAAGCTTAGGGCGGTCTCGGTGGTACGTTAGTGAAGTTATCTGGGGACACCTTAGCCACGTACATTGTGTTGGAGAGGCACCGAGAATTCATTCAGGAGTTCTCAAAGTTCGAGGACACGGTTGCCTTACACGTAGGCACGGTGGCAGCCGTGGACATGGCAGTGATTTGGAGAATGTTGTACTAGTCGGCTCTCGCTGTGATAATGCTTTGCAACAAATCTCCCCAAAACTCACTTACATAAAGAAGAATCTAGTTTTCTCGGACCTGTGGGCTAGCTGCAGCGGCTCTCTTGTAGACCTCTCGATGGCGGGTGTTGTTCCATGCCGTGGGTCAGTTTGAGGTCTGTCCCGCACACCTTACCGTGGAGCCCAACTGTGAGGCTGCAGGTCCCTGTCCTCTCGCAGAGTTCACTGAAACGTAAGAGGTGAGCCCAACCACACAAGGCCACGTAAGGCCTCTGCGACTCATTGAAGGCCATCGTGTCTTCCCTTGGCCTCCTGGGAACCCCCTGGCCCCAGGATGCAGCTTCGGTAGCCCAGGGCAACCGGCGGAGGGGGGCGGGCGGGGCTGCAGGAGGGTGGAACGCTGAGGTCACAGAGGGTGTGGGTGTGGCCACCTCTGCTGTGACTGAACCAAGGGCGTGGGTGGGGGACTGGGGGTCCAGGGCAGGGCCCTCAGAGCCCGGTAGGCCCAGGGGGGCGGCGCAAGCACCTAGGCCCAGGCCGAAGAGCGCCTTCTTGGTCTGCGCGGCAGGCCGGCCTCTCGCCTTGCCACTCAGGCCGCCCTCCCTCTTGAAGTGTGTGTGGCACGCGTCCGCGGAGTACACCTCGCTGCACAGGTAGCCGTGGGACTGGGCGTCGTAGCTTCCTGCGAGGCGGCCGGAGGTCCCGCAGGCGGGTGGGTCCCTGGGACAGACGCGCGGAGCGGCTCCTGCCCGGCCCCCCTGAGAACCGTCGCCGTTCCGTAAGGCGGGGCGCCTGCTTCAGAATGTAAATCACGTGTCCGCTCTATGGATACGCTGTTTAGTTTACCAGGCAAGACTTTCTTGGTGAAAGAAGCAGCGTTGGCTTGCATCGTCGAGCAGGCTTGTCATCTGGCTGTGCACTGGTACTCTCTCTCTGGGTGTGCTAGTCCGCAGGGCAGGGCATCCCCTGGGCAGGGTGGAGCGTGATCTCTGCGGCCTCGTCTTGCAGCTCCTTCCTTTCATTCTCAATCATCCTGCCCACAGTGGCCTCCTCTCAGGCCTGCATACTTACAACGGCGCATTGCCCGTGCTGCCCCTCTGCAGGAAGTGTCCCTCTGTTTAGTTTGCAGCTGACTGATGCCGCCTCACCCTTCTCATGTCTTCTCAGGTGTCACTTGGTCAAGAAAGCGTCCCCTTACCTACTCAACTCATCTCGTCTCCCTACCGTAGCTCACGTGACACCACGCACCTCTCGCTTATGGCCGTCATCGCCTTTCGCATCCAGTTTCAGGTAGGTAAGTTTACCCCGTGGTCCGTGAGGAAGAAGAGATCACGCCTGTTTTGCTTACTCTTGATTCCCAGCGACTAGCCCGGTTACTGATAACCTCTGTTAGAGGGAGAAAGGAATGCACCCAATCCCTGGTGAAGCCCCGACCGTTTTCCTTTCTAGTGTCCCTCGTACTCCTCCCTGCCGTCTGTGTCGCCCTTACTCCGCGTCTACCGTTTATGAGTTTACACCTGGGTTACGGTGACTGCTTCGGAGAATCGCATGCCTTTCTACCTCCCTCGCTGCGACCTCTCCTACACCTCCCAGGGCTCTTGGGTTATGCCCTTGCCCTCTTCCGAGCCGTCCGTGGCACCCGCTGTCAACCCCGTACGGCCAAGCTCCTAAGACTGACACTCCAGGCCCTCCGTAATTTGGCTTCAGTTTCACTTTCTAGACGTTTCAAGAAAGAACGGGGTCTAAATATCTGTGCACCTCTGCTCCGTTTCATATCTACCCACGAGGTTAATTTTTTTGTTTCTTCCAGTCCACCTATTTTGCACCTCCGTCTCTGCGAAGACTTCACTGAGAATCCAAGCGATTTCTGGATCCCTTCTCTCCCCTGAAGCTGTAAACAGTTTAACAAGACAGGTGCGGAACTGCCGTAAGGTAATCTACATCTTGTCTCCCTCTCTGGTATCTAACCTCCCTGCGAATGGGGGTACGTCTCCGTGTCCTGTGCGGTTTTCAGCACAGTACTCTCTACACGTAGTGGATATTTGATTTGGTAAGTGACCGAATAAGTGAATGAGTCACCAAGATAAGGGTATTGTCTCATTCTTTCTCGCTTTTTCCACTTCCAAGTTTCTTTAGTTAGTTTCCTCAGACAAAAGGTTTCTTTGTAGCTACACAGTGGCCAGGTCCAGAGAATGTTGCAGATAGCTGCTGAAAACATCCCTCCTCCACTTGAGAATGGCTTGCTCTCCCTCTCAAGCGGAGAGAGCTGGGATTCGATATTTAATTAAGCGCCTCTGTTCACTTGGCATTTAGAGGCACTAGGGGGCGTTAGTGCTCTACACCCGGTGAAATGCCTGTTTCGTTTGTGATTTTCCTTTGTGAAAAACAACTATGCACAGAGTGTTTTGTGCCAATTTTCCATCCTTTTAGATTGACGGAAAGCATTTTACCTACGTAGAAACAGAAAACGAATAGAAAGAGCGTCGCATTGCGTTTAATGAAAGCTTAGGGCGGTCTCGGTGGTACGTTAGTGAAGTTATCTGGGGACACCTTAGCCACGTACATTGTGTTGGAGAGGCACCGAGAATTCATTCAGGAGTTCTCAAAGTTCGAGGACACGGTTGCCTTACACGTAGGCACGGTGGCAGCCGTGGACATGGCAGTGATTTGGAGAATGTTGTACTAGTCGGCTCTCGCTGTGATAATGCTTTGCAACAAATCTCCCCAAAACTCACTTACATAAAGAAGAATCTAGTTTTCTCGGACCTGTGGGCTAGCTGCAGCGGCTCTCTTGTAGACCTCTCGATGGCGGGTGTTGTTCCATGCCGTGGGTCAGTTTGAGGTCTGTCCCGCACACCTTACCGTGGAGCCCAACTGTGAGGCTGCAGGTCCCTGTCCTCTCGCAGAGTTCACTGAAACGTAAGAGGTGAGCCCAACCACACAAGGCCACGTAAGGCCTCTGCGACTCATTGAAGGCAATCGTGTCTTCCCTTGGCCTCCTGGGAACCCCCTGGCCCCAGGATGCAGCTTCGGTAGCCCAGGGCAACCGGCGGAGGGGGGCGGGCGGGGCTGCAGGAGGGTGGAACGCTGAGGTCACAGAGGGTGTGGGTGTGGCCACCTCTGCTGTGACTGAACCAAGGGCGTGGGTGGGGGACTGGGGGTCCAGGGCAGGGCCCTCAGAGCCCGGTAGGCCCAGGGGGGCGGCGCAAGCACCTAGGCCCAGGCCGAAGAGCGCCTTCTTGGTCTGCGCGGCAGGCCGGCCTCTCGCCTTGCCACTCAGGCCGCCCTCCCTCTTGAAGTGTGTGTGGCACGCGTCCGCGGAGTACACCTCGCTGCACAGGTAGCCGTGGGACTGGGCGTCGTAGCTTCCTGCGAGGCGGCCGGAGGTCCCGCAGGCGGGTGGGTCCCTGGGACAGACGCGCGGAGCGGCTCCTGCCCGGCCCCCCTGAGAACCGTCGCCGTTCCGTAAGGCGGGGCGCCTGCTTCAGAATGTAAATCACGTGTCCGCTCTATGGATACGCTGTTTAGTTTACCAGGCAAGACTTTCTTGGTGAAAGAAGCAGCGTTGGCTTGCATCCTCGAGCAGGCTTCTCATCTGGCTGTGCACTGGTACTCTCTCTCTGGGTGTGCTAGTCCGCAGGGCAGGGCATCCCCTGGGCAGGGTGGAGCGTGATCTCTGCGGCCTCGTCTTGCAGCTCCTTCCTTTCATTCTCAATCATCCTGCCCACAGTGGCCTCCTCTCAGGCCTGCATACTTACAACGGCGCATTGCCCGTGCTGCCCCTCTGCAGGAAGTGTCCCTCTGTTTAGTTTGCAGCTGACTGATGCCGCCTCACCCTTCTCATCTCTTCTCAGGTGTCACTTGGTCAAGAAAGCGTCCCCTTACCTACTCAACTCATCTCGTCTCCCTACCGTAGCTCACGTGACACCACGCACCTCTCGCTTATGGCCGTCATCGCCTTTCGCATCCAGTTTCAGGTAGGTAAGTTTACCCCGTGGTCCGTGAGGAAGAAGAGATCACGCCTGTTTTGCTTACTCTTGATTCCCAGCGACTAGCCCGGTTACTGATAACCTCTGTTAGAGGGAGAAAGGAATGCACCCAATCCCTGGTGAAGCCCCGACCGTTTTCCTTTCTAGTGTCCCTCGTACTCCTCCCTGCCGTCTGTGTCGCCCTTACTCCGCGTCTACCGTTTATGAGTTTACACCTGGGTTACGGTGACTGCTTCGGAGAATCGCATGCCTTTCTACCTCCCTCGCTGCGACCTCTCCTACACCTCCCAGGGCTCTTGGGTTATGCCCTTGCCCTCTTCCGAGCCGTCCGTAGCACCCGCTGTCAACCCCGTACGGCCAAGCTCCTAAGACTGACACTCCAGGCCCTCCGTAATTTGGCTTCAGTTTCACTTTCTAGACGTTTCAAGAAAGAACGGGGTCTAAATATCTGGGCACCTCTGCTCCGTTTCATATCTACCCACGAGGTTAATTTTTTTGTTTCTTCCAGTCCACCTATTTTGCACCTCCGTCTCTGCGAAGACTTCACTGAGAATCCAAGCGATTTCTGGATCCCTTCTCTCCCCTGAAGCTGTAAACAGTTTAACAAGACAGGTGCGGAACTGCCGTAAGGTAATCTACATCTTGTCTCCCTCTCTGGTATCTAACCTCCCGGCGAATGGGGGTACGTCTCCGTGTCCTGTGCGGTTTTCAGCACAGTACTCTCTACACGTAGTGGATATTTGATTTGGTAAGTGACCGAATAAGTGAATGAGTCACCAAGATAAGGGTATTGTCTCATTCTTTCTCGCTTTTTCCACTTCCAAGTTTCTTTAGTTAGTTTCCTCAGACAAAAGGTTTCTTTGTAGCTACACAGTGGCCAGGTCCAGAGAATGTTGCAGATAGCTGCTGAAAACATCCCTCCTCCACTTGAGAATGGCTTGCTCTCCCTCTCAAGCGGAGAGAGCTGGGATTCGATATTTAATTAAGCGCCTCTGTTCACTTGGCATTTAGAGGCACTAGGGGGCGTTAGTGCTCTACACCCGGTGAAATGCCTGTTTCGTTTGTGATTTTCCTTTGTGAAAAACAACTATGCACAGAGTGTTTTGTGCCAATTTTCCATCCTTTTAGATTGACGGAAAGCATTTTACCTACGTAGAAACAGAAAACGAATAGAAAGAGCGTCGCATTGCGTTTAATGAAAGCTTAGGGCGGTCTCGGTGGTACGTTAGTGAAGTTATCTGGGGACACCTTAGCCACGTACATTGTGTTGGAGAGGCACCGAGAATTCATTCAGGAGTTCTCAAAGTTCGAGGACACAGTTGCCTTACACGTAGGCACGGTGGCAGCCGTGGACATGGCAGTGATTTGGAGAATGTTGTACTCGTCGGCTCTCGCTGTGATAATGCTTTGCAACAAATCTCCCCAAAACTCACTTACATAAAGAAGAATCTAGTTTTCTCGGACCTGTGGGCTAGCTGCAGCGGCTCTCTTGTAGACCTCTCGATGGCGGGTGTTGCTCCATGCCGTGGGTCAGTTTGAGGTCTGTCCCGCACACCTTACCGTGGAGCCCAACTGTGAGGCTGCAGCTCCCTGTCCTCTCGCAGAGTTCACTGAAACGTAAGAGGTGAGCCCAACCACACAAGGCCACGTAAGGCCTCTGCGACTCATTGAAGGCCATCGTGTCTTCCCTTGGCCTCCTGGGAACCCCCTGGCCCCAGGATGCAGCTTCGGTAGCCCAGGGCAACCGGCGGAGGGGGGCGGGCGGGGCTGCAGGAGGGTGGAACGCGGAGGTCACAGAGGGTGTGGGTGTGGCCACCTCTGCTGTGACTGAACCAAGGGTGGGGGGCGGCAGGGGGTCCAGGGCAGGGCCCTCAGAGCCCGGTAGGCCCAGGGGGGCGGCGCAAGCACCTAGGCCCAGGCCGAAGAGCGCCTTCTTGGTCTGCGTGGCAGGCCGGCCTCTCGCCTTGCCACTCAGGCCGCCCTCCCTCTTGAAGTGTGTGTGGCACGCGTCGCGGAGTACACCTCGCTGCATAGGTAGCCGTGGGACTGGGCGTCGTAGCTTCCTGCGAGGCGGCCGGAGGTCCCGCAGGCGGGTGGGTCCCTGGGACAGATGCGCGGAGCGGCTCCTGCCCGGCCCCCCTGAGAACCGTCGCCGTTCCGTAAGGCGGGGCGCCTGCTTCAGAATGTAAATCACGTGTCCGCTCTATGGATACGCTGTTTAGTTTACCAGGCAAGACTTTCTTGGTGAAAGAAGCAGCGTTGGCTTGCATCGTCGAGCAGGCTTGTCATCTGGCTGTGCACTGGTACTCTCTCTCTGGGTGTGCTAGTCCGCAGGGCAGGGCATCCCCTGGGCAGGGTGGAGCGTGATCTCTGCGGCCTCGTCTTGCAGCTCCTTCCTTTCATTCTCAATCATCCTGCCCACAGTGGCCTCCTCTCAGGCCTGCATACTTACAACGGCGCATTGCCCGTGCTGCCCCTCTGCAGGAAGTGTCCCTCTGTTTAGTTTGCAGCTGACTGATGCCGCCTCACCCTTCTCATCTCTTCTCAGGTGTCACTTGGTCAAGAAAGCGTCCCCTTACCTACTCAACTCATCTCGTCTCCCTACCGTAGCTCACGTGACACCACGCACCTCTCGCTTATGGCCGTCATCGCCTTTCGCATCCAGTTTCAGGTAGGTAAGTTTACCCCGTGGCCCGTGAGGAAGAAGAGATCACGCCTGTTTTGCTTACTCTTGATTCCCAGCGACTAGCCCGGTTACTGATAACCTCTGTTAGAGGGAGAAAGGAATGCACCCAATCCCTGGTGAAGCCCCGACCGTTTTCCTTTCTAGTGTCCCTCGTACTCCTCCCTGCCGTCTGTGTCGCCCTTACTCCGCGTCTACCGTTTATGAGTTTACACCTGGGTTACGGTGACTGCTTCGGAGAATCGCATGCCTTTCTACCTCCCTCGCTGCGACCTCTCCTACACCTCCCAGGGCTCTTGGGTTATGCCCTTGCCCTCTTCCGAGCCGTCCGTGGCACCCGCTGTCAACCCCGTACGGCCAAGCTCCTAAGACTGACACTCAAGGCCCTCCGTAATTTGGCTTCAGTTTCACTTTCTAGACGTTTCAAGAAAGAACGGGGTCTAAATATCTGGGCACCTCTGCTCCGTTTCATATCTACCCACGAGGTTAATTTTTTTGTTTCTTCCAGTCCACCTATTTTGCACCTCCGTCTCTGCGAAGACTTCACTGAGAATCCAAGCGATTTCTGGATCCCTTCTCTCCCCTGAAGCTGTAAACAGTTTAACAAGACAGGTGCGGAACTGCCGTAAGGTAATCTACATCTTGTCTCCCTCTCTGGTATCTAACCTCCCGGCGAATGGGGGTACGTCTCCGTGTCCTGTGCGGTTTTCAGCACAGTACTCTCTACACGTAGTGGATATTTGATTTGGTAAGTGACCGAATAAGTGAATGAGTCACCAAGATAAGGGTATTGTCTCATTCTTTCTCGCTTTTTCCACTTCCAAGTTTCTTTAGTTAGTTTCCTCAGACAAAAGGTTTCTTTGTAGCTACACAGTGGCCAGGTCCAGAGAATGTTGCAGATAGCTGCTGAAAACATCCCTCCTCCACTTGAGAATGGCTTGCTCTCCCTCTCAAGCGGAGAGAGCTGGGATTCGATATTTAATTAAGCGCCTCTGTTCACTTGGCATTTAGAGGCACTAGGGGGCGTTAGTGCTCTACACCCGGTGAAATGCCTGTTTCGTTTGTGATTTTCCTTTGTGAAAAACAACTATGCACAGAGTGTTTTGTGCCAATTTTCCATCCTTTTAGATTGACGGAAAGCATTTTACCTACGTAGAAACAGAAAACGAATAGAAAGAGCGTCGCATTGCGTTTAATGAAAGCTTAGGGCGGTCTCGGTGGTACGTTAGTGAAGTTATCTGGGGACACCTTAGCCACGTACATTGTGTTGGAGAGGCACCGAGAATTCATTCAGGAGTTCTCAAAGTTCGAGGACACAGTTGCCTTACACGTAGGCACGGTGGCAGCCGTGGACATGGCAGTGATTTGGAGAATGTTGTACTCGTCGGCTCTCGCTGTGATAATGCTTTGCAACAAATCTCCCCAAAACTCACTTACATAAAGAAGAATCTAGTTTTCTCGGACCTGTGGGCTAGCTGCAGCGGCTCTCTTGTAGACCTCTCGATGGCGGGTGTTGCTCCATGCCGTGGGTCAGTTTGAGGTCTGTCCCGCACACCTTACCGTGGAGCCCAACTGTGAGGCTGCAGCTCCCTGTCCTCTCGCAGAGTTCACTGAAACGTAAGAGGTGAGCCCAACCACACAAGGCCACGTAAGGCCTCTGCGACTCATTGAAGGCCATCGTGTCTTCCCTTGGCCTCCTGGGAACCCCCTGGCCCCAGGATGCAGCTTCGGTAGCCCAGGGCAACCGGCGGAGGGGGGCGGGCGGGGCTGCAGGAGGGTGGAACGCTGAGGTCACAGAGGGTGTGGGTGTGGCCACCTCTGCTGTGACTGAACCAAGGGCGTGGGTGGGGGACTGGGGGTCCAGGGCAGGGCCCTCAGAGCCCGGTAGGCCCAGGGGGGCGGCGCAAGCACCTAGGCCCAGGCCGAAGAGCGCCTTCTTGGTCTGCGCGGCAGGCCGGCCTCTCGCCTTGCCACTCAGGCCGCCCTCCCTCTTGAAGTGTGTGTGGCACGCGTCCGCGGAGTACACCTCGCTGCACAGGTAGCCGTGGGACTGGGCGTCGTAGCTTCCTGCGAGGCGGCCGGAGGTCCCGCAGGCGGGTGGGTCCCTGGGACAGACGCGCGGAGCGGCTCCTGCCCGGCCCCCCTGAGAACCGTCGCCGTTCCGTAAGGCGGGGCGCCTGCTTCAGAATGTAAATCACGTGTCCGCTCTATGGATACGCTGTTTAGTTTACCAGGCAAGACTTTCTTGGTGAAAGAAGCAGCGTTGGCTTGCATCCTCGAGCAGGCTTGTCATCTGGCTGTGCACTGGTACTCTCTCTCTGGGTGTGCTAGTCCGCAGGGCAGGGCATCCCCTGGGCAGGGTGGAGCGTGATCTCTGCGGCCTCGTCTTGCAGCTCCTTCCTTTCATTCTCAATCATCCTGCCCACAGTGGCCTCCTCTCAGGCCTGCATACTTACAACGGCGCATTGCCCGTGCTGCCCCTCTGCAGGAAGTGTCCCTCTGTTTAGTTTGCAGCTGACTGATGCCGCCTCACCCTTCTCATCTCTTCTCAGGTGTCACTTGGTCAAGAAAGCGTCCCCTTACCTACTCAACTCATCTCGTCTCCCTACCGTAGCTCACGTGACACCACGCACCTCTCGCTTATGGCCGTCATCGCCTTTCGCATCCAGTTTCAGGTAGGTAAGTTTACCCCGTGGCCCGTGAGGAAGAAGAGATCACGCCTGTTTTGCTTACTCTTGATTCCCAGCGACTAGCCCGGTTACTGATAACCTCTGTTAGAGGGAGAAAGGAATGCACCCAATCCCTGGTGAAGCCCCGACCGTTTTCCTTTCTAGTGTCCCTCGTACTCCTCCCTGCCGTCTGTGTCGCCCTTACTCCGCGTCTACCGTTTATGAGTTTACACCTGGGTTACGGTGACTGCTTCGGAGAATCGCATGCCTTTCTACCTCCCTCGCTGCGACCTCTCCTACACCTCCCAGGGCTCTTGGGTTATGCCCTTGCCCTCTTCCGAGCCGTCCGTGGCACCCGCTGTCAACCCCGTACGGCCAAGCTCCTAAGACTGACACTCCAGGCCCTCCGTAATTTGGCTTCAGTTTCACTTTCTAGACGTTTCAAGAAAGAACGGGGTCTAAATATCTGGGCACCTCTGCTCCGTTTCATATCTACCCACGAGGTTAATTTTTTTGTTTCTTCCAGTCCACCTATTTTGCACCTCCGTCTCTGCGAAGACTTCACTGAGAATCCAAGCGATTTCTGGATCCCTTCTCTCCCCTGAAGCTGTAAACAGTTTAACAAGACAGGTGCGGAACTGCCGTAAGGTAATCTACATCTTGTCTCCCTCTCTGGTATCTAACCTCCCGGCGAATGGGGGTACGTCTCCGTGTTCTGTGCGGTTTTCAGCACAGTACTCTCTACACGTAGTGGATATTTGATTTGGTAAGTGACCGAATAAGTGAATGAGTCACCAAGATAAGGGTATTGTCTCATTCTTTCTCGCTTTTTCCACTTCCAAGTTTCTTTAGTTAGTTTCCTCAGACAAAAGGTTTCTTTGTAGCTACACAGTGGCCAGGTCCAGAGAATGTTGCAGATAGCTGCTGAAAACATCCCTCCTCCACTTGAGAATGGCTTGCTCTCCCTCTCAAGCGGAGAGAGCTGGGATTCGATATTTAATTAAGCGCCTCTGTTCACTTGGCATTTAGAGGCACTAGGGGGCGTTAGTGCTCTACACCCGGTGAAATGCCTGTTTCGTTTGTGATTTTCCTTTGTGAAAAACAACTATGCACAGAGTGTTTTGTGCCAATTTTCCATCCTTTTAGATTGACGGAAAGCATTTTACCTACGTAGAAACAGAAAACGAATAGAAAGAGCGTCGCATTGCGCTTACTGAAAGCTTAGGGCGGTCTCGGTGGTACGTTAGTGAAGTTATCTGGGGACACCTTAGCCACGTACATTGTGTTGGAGAGGCACCGAGAATTCATTCAGGAGTTCTCAAAGTTCGAGGACACAGTTGCCTTACACGTAGGCACGGTGGCAGCCGTGGACATGGCAGTGATTTGGAGAATGTTGTACTAGTCGGCTCTCGCTGTGATAATGCTTTGCAACAAATCTCCCCAAAACTCACTTACATAAAGAAGAATCTAGTTTTCTCGGACCTGTGGGCTAGCTGCAGCGGCTCTCTTGTAGACCTCTCGATGGCGGGTGTTGCTCCATGCCGTGGGTCAGTTTGAGGTCTGTCCCGCACACCTTACCGTGGAGCCCAACTGTGAGGCTGCAGGTCCCTGTCCTCTCGCAGAGTTCACTGAAACGTAAGAGGTGAGCCCAACCACACAAGGCCACGTAAGGCCTCTGCGACTCATTGAAGGCCATCGTGTCTTCCCTTGGCCTCCTGGGAACCCCCTGGCCCCAGGATGCAGCTTCGGTAGCCCAGGGCAACCGGCGGAGGGGGGCGGGCGGGGCTGCAGGAGGGTGGAACGCTGAGGTCACAGAGGGTGTGGGTGTGGCCACCTCTGCTGTGACTGAACCAAGGGCGTGGGTGGGGGGCTGGGGGTCCAGGGCAGGGCCCTCAGAGCCCGGTAGGCCCAGGGGGGCGGCGCAAGCACCTAGGCCCAGGCCGAAGAGCGCCTTCTTGGTCTGCGCGGCAGGCCGGCCTCTCGCCTTGCCACTCAGGCCGCCCTCCCTCTTGAAGTGTGTGTGGCACGCGTCCGCGGAGTACACCTCGCTGCACAGGTAGCCGTGGGACTGGGCGTCGTAGCTTCCTGCGAGGTGGCCGGAGGTCCCGCAGGCGGGTGGGTCCCTGGGACAGACGCGCGGAGCGGCTCCTGCCCGGCCCCCCTGAGAACCGTCGCCGTTCCGTAAGGCGGGGCGCCTGCTTCAGAATGTAAATCACGTGTCCGCTCTATGGATACGCTGTTTAGTTTACCAGGCAAGACTTTCTTGGTGAAAGAAGCAGCGTTGGCTTGCATCGTCGAGCAGGCTTCTCATCTGGCTGTGCACTGGTACTCTCTCTCTGGGTGTGCTAGTCCGCAGGGCAGGGCATCCCCTGGGCAGGGTGGAGCGTGATCTCTGCGGCCTCGTCTTGCAGCTCCTTCCTTTCATTCTCAATCATCCTGCCCACAGTGGCCTCCTCTCAGGCCTGCATACTTACAACGGCGCATTGCCCGTGCTGCCCCTCTGCAGGAAGTGTCCCTCTGTTTAGTTTGCAGCTGACTGATGCCGCCTCACCCTTCTCATCTCTTCTCAGGTGTCACTTGGTCAAGAAAGCGTCCCCTTACCTACTCAACTCATCTCGTCTCCCTACCGTAGCTCACGTGACACCACGCACCTCTCGCTTATGGCCGTCATCGCCTTTCGCATCCAGTTTCAGGTAGGTAAGTTTACCCCGTGGTCCGTGAGGAAGAAGAGATCACGCCTGTTTTGCTTACTCTTGATTCCCAGCGACTAGCCCGGTTACTGATAACCTCTGTTAGAGGGAGAAAGGAATGCACCCAATCCCTGGTGAAGCCCCGACCGTTTTCCTTTCTAGTGTCCCTCGTACTCCTCCCTGCCGTCTGTGTCGCCCTTACTCCGCGTCTACCGTTTATGAGTTTACACCTGGGTTACGGTGACTGCTTCGGAGAATCGCATGCCTTTCTACCTCCCTCGCTGCGACCTCTCCTACACCTCCCAGGGCTCTTGGGTTATGCCCTTGCCCTCTTCCGAGCCGTCCGTGGCACCCGCTGTCAACCCCGTACGGCCAAGCTCCTAAGACTGACACTCCAGGCCCTCCGTAATTTGGCTTCAGTTTCACTTTCTAGACGTTTCAAGAAAGAACGGGGTCTAAATATCTGGGCACCTCTGCTCCGTTTCATATCTACCCACGAGGTTAATTTTTTTGTTTCTTCCAGTCCACCTATTTTGCACCTCCGTCTCTGCGAAGACTTCACTGAGAATCCAAGCGATTTCTGGATCCCTTCTCTCCCCTGAAGCTGTAAACAGTTTAACAAGACAGGTGCGGAACTGCCGTAAGGTAATCTACATCTTGTCTCCCTCTCTGGTATCTAACCTCCCTGCGAATGGGGGTACGTCTCCGTGTCCTGTGCGGTTTTCAGCACAGTACTCTCTACACGTAGTGGATATTTGATTTGGTAAGTGACCGAATAAGTGAATGAGTCACCAAGATAAGGGTATTGTCTCATTCTTTCTCGCTTTTTCCACTTCCAAGTTTCTTTAGTTAGTTTCCTCAGACAAAAGGTTTCTTTGTAGCTACACAGTGGCCAGGTCCAGAGAATGTTGCAGATAGCTGCTGAAAACATCCCTCCTCCACTTGAGAATGGCTTGCTCTCCCTCTCAAGCGGAGAGAGCTGGGATTCGATATTTAATTAAGCGCCTCTGTTCACTTGGCATTTAGAGGCACTAGGGGGCGTTAGTGCTCTACACCCGGTGAAATGCCTGTTTCGTTTGTGATTTTCCTTTGTGAAAAACAACTATGCACAGAGTGTTTTGTGCCAATTTTCCATCCTTTTAGATTGACGGAAAGCATTTTACCTACGTAGAAACAGAAAACGAATAGAAAGAGCGTCGCATTGCGTTTAATGAAAGCTTAGGGCGGTCTCGGTGGTACGTTAGTGAAGTTATCTGGGGACACCTTAGCCACGTACATTGTGTTGGAGAGGCACCGAGAATTCATTCAGGAGTTCTCAAAGTTCGAGGACACGGTTGCCTTACACGTAGGCACGGTGGCAGCCGTGGACATGGCAGTGATTTGGAGAATGTTGTACTAGTCGGCTCTCGCTGTGATAATGCTTTGCAACAAATCTCCCCAAAACTCACTTACATAAAGAAGAATCTAGTTTTCTCGGACCTGTGGGCTAGCTGCAGCGGCTCTCTTGTAGACCTCTCGATGGCGGGTGTTGTTCCATGCCGTGGGTCAGTTTGAGGTCTGTCCCGCACACCTTACCGTGGAGCCCAACTGTGAGGCTGCAGGTCCCTGTCCTCTCGCAGAGTTCACTGAAACGTAAGAGGTGAGCCCAACCACACAAGGCCACGTAAGGCCTCTGCGACTCATTGAAGGCAATCGTGTCTTCCCTTGGCCTCCTGGGAACCTCCTGGCCCCAGGATGCAGCTTCGGTAGCCCAGGGCAACCGGCGGAGGGGGGCGGGCGGGGCTGCAGGAGGGTGGAACGCTGAGGTCACAGAGGGTGTGGGTGTGGCCACCTCTGCTGTGACTGAACCAAGGGCGTGGGTGGGGGACTGGGGGTCCAGGGCAGGGCCCTCAGAGCCCGGTAGGCCCAGGGGGGCGGCGCAAGCACCTAGGCCCAGGCCGAAGAGCGCCTTCTTGGTCTGCGCGGCAGGCCGGCCTCTCGCCTTGCCACTCAGGCCGCCCTCCCTCTTGAAGTGTGTGTGGCACGCGTCCGCGGAGTACACCTCGCTGCACAGGTAGCCGTGGGACTGGGCGTCGTAGCTTCCTGCGAGGCGGCCGGAGGTCCCGCAGGCGGGTGTGTCCCTGGGACAGACGCGCGGAGCGGCTCCTGCCCGGCCCCCCTGAGAACCGTCGCCGTTCCGTAAGGCGGGGCGCCTGCTTCAGAATGTAAATCACGTGTCCGCTCTATGGATACGCTGTTTAGTTTACCAGGCAAGACTTTCTTGGTGAAAGAAGCAGCGTTGGCTTGCATCGTCGAGCAGGCTTGTCATCTGGCTGTGCACTGGTACTCTCTCTCTGGGTGTGCTAGTCCGCAGGGCAGGGCATCCCCTGGGCAGGGTGGAGCGTGATCTCTGCGGCCTCGTCTTGCAGCTCCTTCCTTTCATTCTCAATCATCCTGCCCACAGTGGCCTCCTCTCAGGCCTGCATACTTACAACGGCGCATTGCCCGTGCTGCCCCTCTGCAGGAAGTGTCCCTCTGTTTAGTTTGCAGCTGACTGATGCCGCCTCACCCTTCTCATGTCTTCTCAGGTGTCACTTGGTCAAGAAAGCGTCCCCTTACCTACTCAACTCATCTCGTCTCCCTACCGTAGCTCACGTGACACCACGCACCTCTCGCTTATGGCCGTCATCGCCTTTCGCATCCAGTTTCAGGTAGGTAAGTTTACCCCGTGGTCCGTGAGGAAGAAGAGATCACGCCTGTTTTGCTTACTCTTGATTCCTAGCGACTAGCCCGGTTACTGATAACCTCTGTTAGAGGGAGAAAGGAATGCACCCAATCCCTGGTGAAGCCCCGACCGTTTTCCTTTCTAGTGTCCCTCGTACTCCTCCCTGCCGTCTGTGTCGCCCTTACTCCGCGTCTACCGTTTATGAGTTTACACCTGGGTTACGGTGACTGCTTCGGAGAATCGCATGCCTTTCTACCTCCCTCGCTGCGACCTCTCCTACACCTCCCAGGGCTCTTGGGTTATGCCCTTGCCCTCTTCCGAGCCGTCCGTGGCACCCGCTGTCAACCCCGTACGGCCAAGCTCCTAAGACTGACACTCCAGGCCCTCCGTAATTTGGCTTCAGTTTCACTTTCTAGACGTTTCAAGAAAGAACGGGGTCTAAATATCTGTGCACCTCTGCTCCGTTTCATATCTACCCACGAGGTTAATTTTTTTGTTTCTTCCAGTCCACCTATTTTGCACCTCCGTCTCTGCGAAGACTTCACTGAGAATCCAAGCGATTTCTGGATCCCTTCTCTCCCCTGAAGCTGTAAACAGTTTAACAAGACAGGTGCGGAACTGCCGTAAGGTAATCTACATCTTGTCTCCCTCTCTGGTATCTAACCTCCCTGCGAATGGGGGTACGTCTCCGTGTCCTGTGCGGTTTTCAGCACAGTACTCTCTACACGTAGTGGATATTTGATTTGGTAAGTGACCGAATAAGTGAATGAGTCACCAAGATAAGGGTATTGTCTCATTCTTTCTCGCTTTTTCCACTTCCAAGTTTCTTTAGTTAGTTTCCTCAGACAAAAGGTTTCTTTGTAGCTACACAGTGGCCAGGTCCAGAGAATGTTGCAGATAGCTGCTGAAAACATCCCTCCTCCACTTGAGAATGGCTTGCTCTCCCTCTCAAGCGGAGAGAGCTGGGATTCGATATTTAATTAAGCGCCTCTGTTCACTTGGCATTTAGAGGCACTAGGGGGCGTTAGTGCTCTACACCCGGTGAAATGCCTGTTTCGTTTGTGATTTTCCTTTGTGAAAAACAACTATGCACAGAGTGTTTTGTGCCAATTTTCCATCCTTTTAGATTGACGGAAAGCATTTTACCTACGTAGAAACAGAAAACGAATAGAAAGAGCGTCGCATTGCGTTTAATGAAAGCTTAGGGCGGTCTCGGTGGTACGTTAGTGAAGTTATCTGGGGACACCTTAGCCGCGTACATTGTGTTGGAGAGGCACCGAGAATTCATTCAGGAGTTCTCAAAGTTCGAGGACACGGTTGCCTTACACGTAGGCACGGTGGCAGCCGTGGACATGGCAGTGATTTGGAGAATGTTGTACTAGTCGGCTCTCGCTGTGATAATGCTTTGCAACAAATCTCCCCAAAACTCACTTACATAAAGAAGAATCTAGTTTTCTCGGACCTGTGGGCTAGCTGCAGCGGCTCTCTTGTAGACCTCTCGATGGCGGGTGTTGTTCCATGCCGTGGGTCAGTTTGAGGTCTGTCCCGCACACCTTACCGTGGAGCCCAACTGTGAGGCTGCAGGTCCCTGTCCTCTCGCAGAGTTCACTGAAACGTAAGAGGTGAGCCCAACCACACAAGGCCACGTAAGGCCTCTGCGACTCATTGAAGGCAATCGTGTCTTCCCTTGGCCTCCTGGGAACCCCCTGGCCCCAGGATGCAGCTTCGGTAGCCCAGGGCAACCGGTGGAGGGGGGCGGGCGGGGCTGCAGGAGGGTGGAACGCTGAGGTCACAGAGGGTGTGGGTGTGGCCACCTCTGCTGTGACTGAACCAAGGGCGTGGGTGGGGGACTGGGGGTCCAGGGCAGGGCCCTCAGAGCCCGGTAGGCCCAGGGGGGCGGCGCAAGCACCTAGGCCCAGGCCGAAGAGCCCCTTCTTGGTCTGCGCGGCAGGCCGGCCTCTCGCCTTGCCACTCAGGCCGCCCTCCCTCTTGAAGTGTGTGTGGCACGCGTCCGCGGAGTACACCTCGCTGCACAGGTAGCCGTGGGACTGGGCGTCGTAGCTTCCTGCGAGGCGGCCGGAGGTCCCGCAGGCGGGTGGGTCCCTGGGACAGACGCGCGGAGCGGCTCCTGCCCGGCCCCCCTGAGAACCGTCGCCGTTCCGTAAGGCGGGGCGCCTGCTTCAGAATGTAAATCACGTGTCCGCTCTATGGATACGCTGTTTAGTTTACCAGGCAAGACTTTCTTGGTGAAAGAAGCAGCGTTGGCTTGCATCGTCGAGCAGGCTTGTCATCTGGCTGTGCACTGGTACTCTCTCTCTGGGTGTGCTAGTCCGCAGGGCAGGGCATCCCCTGGGCAGGGTGGAGCGTGATCTCTGCGGCCTCGTCTTGCAGCTCCTTCCTTTCATTCTCAATCATCCTGCCCACAGTGGCCTCCTCTCAGGCCTGCATACTTACAACGGCGCATTGCCCGTGCTGCCCCTCTGCAGGAAGTGTCCCTCTGTTTAGTTTGCAGCCGACTGATGCCGCCTCACCCTTCTCATCTCTTCTCAGGTGTCACTTGGTCAAGAAAGCGTCCCCTTACCTACTCAACTCATCTCGTCTCCCTACCGTAGCTCACGTGACACCACGCACCTCTCGCTTATGGCCGTCATCGCCTTTCGCATCCAGTTTCAGGTAGGTAAGTTTACCCCGTGGCCCGTGAGGAAGAAGAGATCACGCCTGTTTTGCTTACTCTTGATTCCCAGCGACTAGCCCGGTTACTGATAACCTCTGTTAGAGGGAGAAAGGAATGCACCCAATCCCTGGTGAAGCCCCGACCGTTTTCCTTTCTAGTGTCCCTCGTACTCCTCCCTGCCGTCTGTGTCGCCCTTACTCCGCGTCTACCGTTTATGAGTTTACACCTGGGTTACGGTGACTGCTTCGGAGAATCGCATGCCTTTCTACCTCCCTCGCTGCGACCTCTCCTACACCTCCCAGGGCTCTTGGGTTATGCCCTTGCCCTCTTCCGAGCCGTCCGTGGCACCCGCTGTCCACCCCGTACGGCCAAGCTCCTAAGACTGACACTCCAGGCCCTCCGTAATTTGGCTTCAGTTTCACTTTCTAGACGTTTCAAGAAAGAACGGGGCCTAAATATCTGTGCACCTCTGCTCCGTTTCATATCTACCCACGAGGTTAATTTTTTTGTTTCTTCCAGTCCACCTATTTTGCACCTCCGTCTCTGCGAAGACTTCACTGAGAATCCAAGCGATTTCTGGATCCCTTCTCTCCCCTGAAGCTGTAAACAGTTTAACAAGACAGGTGCGGAACTGCCGTAAGGTAATCTACATCTTGTCTCCCTCTCTGGTATCTAACCTCCCTGCGAATGGGGGTACGTCTCCGTGTCCTGTGCGGTTTTCAGCACAGTACTCTCTACACGTAGTGGATATTTGATTTGGTAAGTGACCGAATAAGTGAATGAGTCACCAAGATAAGGGTATTGTCTCATTCTTTCTCGCTTTTTCCACTTCCAAGTTTCTTTAGTTAGTTTCCTCAGACAAAAGGTTTCTTTGTAGCTACACAGTGGCCAGGTCCAGAGAATGTTGCAGATAGCTGCTGAAAACATCCCTCCTCCACTTGAGAATGGCTTGCTCTCCCTCTCAAGCGGAGAGAGCTGGGATTCGATATTTAATTAAGCGCCTCTGTTCACTTGGCATTTAGAGGCACTAGGGGGCGTTAGTGCTCTACACCCGGTGAAATGCCTGTTTCGTTTGTGATTTTCCTTTGTGAAAAACAACTATGCACAGAGTGTTTTGTGCCAATTTTCCATCCTTTTAGATTGACGGAAAGCATTTTACCTACGTAGAAACAGAAAACGAATAGAAAGAGCGTTGCATTGCGTTTAATGAAAGCTTAGGGCGGTCTCGGTGGTACGTTAGTGAAGTTATCTGGGGACACCTTAGCCACGTACATTGTGTTGGAGAGGCACCGAGAATTCATTCAGGAGTGCTCAAAGTTCGAGGACACGGTTGCCTTACACGTAGGCACGGTGGCAGCCGTGGACATGGCAGTGATTTGGAGAATGTTGTACTCGTCGGCTCTCGCTGTGATAATGCTTTGCAACAAATCTCCCCAAAACTCACTTACATAAAGAAGAATCTAGTTTTCTCGGACCTGTGGGCTAGCTGCAGCGGCTCTCTTGTAGACCTCTCGATGGCGGGTGTTGCTCCATGCCGTGGGTCAGTTTGAGGTCTGTCCCGCACACCTTACCGTGGAGCCCAACTGTGAGGCTGCAGGTCCCTGTCCTCTCGCAGAGTTCACTGAAACGTAAGAGGTGAGCCCAACCACACAAGGCCACGTAAGGCCTCTGCGACTCATTGAAGGCCATCGTGTCTTCCCTTGGCCTCCTGGGAACCCCCTGGCCCCAGGATGCAGCTTCGGTAGCCCAGGGCAACCGGCGGAGGGGGGCGGGCGGGGCTGCAGGAGGGTGGAACGCTGAGGTCACAGAGGGTGTGGGTGTGGTCACCTCTGCTGTGACTGAACCAAGGGCGTGGGTGGGGGGCTGGGGGTCCAGGGCAGGGCCCTCAGAGCCCGGTAGGCCCAGGGGGGCGGCGCAAGCACCTAGGCCCAGGCCGAAGAGCGCCTTCTTGGTCTGCGCGGCAGGCCGGCCTCTCGCCTTGCCACTCAGGCCGCCCTCCCTCTTGAAGTGTGTGTGGCACGCGTCCGCGGAGTACACCTCGCTGCACAGGTAGCCGTGGGACTGGGCGTCGTAGCTTCCTGCGAGGCGGCCGGAGGTCCCGCAGGCGGGTGGGTCCCTGGGACAGACGCGCGGAGCGGCTCCTGCCCGGCCCCCCTGAGAACCGTCGCCGTTCCGTAAGGCGGGGCGCCTGCTTCAGAATGTAAATCACGTGTCCGCTCTATGGATACGCTGTTTAGTTTACCAGGCAAGACTTTCTTGGTGAAAGAAGCAGCGTTGGCTTGCATCGTCGAGCAGGCTTGTCATCTGGCTGTGCACTGGTACTCTCTCTCTGGGTGTGCTAGTCCGCAGGGCAGGGCATCCCCTGGGCAGGGTGGAGCGTGATCTCTGCGGCCTCGTCTTGCAGCTCCTTCCTTTCATTCTCAATCATCCTGCCCACAGTGGCCTCCTCTCAGGCCTGCATACTTACAACGGCGCATTGCCCGTGCTGCCCCTCTGCAGGAAGTGTCCCTCTGTTTAGTTTGCAGCTGACTGATGCCGCCTCACCCTTCTCATCTCTTCTCAGGTGTCACTTGGTCAAGAAAGCGTCCCCTTACCTACTCAACTCATCTCGTCTCCCTACCGTAGCTCACGTGACACCACGCACCTCTCGCTTATGGCCGTCATCGCCTTTCGCATCCAGTTTCAGGTAGGTAAGTTTACCCCGTGGTCCGTGAGGAAGAAGAGATCACGCCTGTTTTGCTTACTCTTGATTCCCAGCGACTAGCCCGGTTACTGATAACCTCTGTTAGAGGGAGAAAGGAATGCACCCAATCCCTGGTGAAGCCCCGACCGTTTTCCTTTCTAGTGTCCCTCGTACTCCTCCCTGCCGTCTGTGTCGCCCTTACTCCGCGTCTACCGTTTATGAGTTTACACCTGGGTTACGGTGACTGCTTCGGAGAATCGCATGCCTTTCTACCTCCCTCGCTGCGACCTCTCCTACACCTCCCAGGGCTCTTGGGTTATGCCCTTGCCCTCTTCCGAGCCGTCCGTGGCACCCGCTGTCAACCCCGTACGGCCAAGCTCCTAAGACTGACACTCCAGGCCCTCCGTAATTTGGCTTCAGTTTCACTTTCTAGACGTTTCAAGAAAGAACGGGGTCTAAATATCTGGGCACCTCTGCTCCGTTTCATATCTACCCACGAGGTTAATTTTTTTGTTTCTTCCAGTCCACCTATTTTGCACCTCCGTCTCTGCGAAGACTTCACTGAGAATCCAAGCGATTTCTGGATCCCTTCTCTCCCCTGAAGCTGTAAACAGTTTAACAAGACAGGTGCGGAACTGCCGTAAGGTAATCTACATCTTGTCTCCCTCTCTGGTATCTAACCTCCCGGCGAATGGGGGTACGTCTCCGTGTTCTGTGCGGTTTTCAGCACAGTACTCTCTACACGTAGTGGATATTTGATTTGGTAAGTGACCGAATAAGTGAATGAGTCACCAAGATAAGGGTATTGTCTCATTCTTTCTCGCTTTTTCCACTTCCAAGTTTCTTTAGTTAGTTTCCTCAGACAAAAGGTTTCTTTGTAGCTACACAGTGGCCAGGTCCAGAGAATGTTGCAGATAGCTGCTGAAAACATCCCTCCTCCACTTGAGAATGGCTTGCTCTCCCTCTCAAGCGGAGAGAGCTGGGATTCGATATTTAATTAAGCGTCTCTGTTCACTTGGCATTTAGAGGCACTAGGGGGCGTTAGTGCTCTACACCCGGTGAAATGCCTGTTTCGTTTGTGATTTTCCTTTGTGAAAAACAACTATGCACAGAGTGTTTTGTGCCAATTTTCCATCCTTTTAGATTGACGGAAAGCATTTTACCTACGTAGAAACAGAAAACGAATAGAAAGAGCGTCGCATTGCGCTTACTGAAAGCTTAGGGCGGTCTCGGTGGTACGTTAGTGAAGTTATCTGGGGACACCTTAGCCACGTACATTGTGTTGGAGAGGCACCGAGAATTCATTCAGGAGTTCTCAAAGTTCGAGGACACAGTTGCCTTACACGTAGGCACGGTGGCAGCCGTGGACATGGCAGTGATTTGGAGAATGTTGTACTAGTCGGCTCTCGCTGTGATAATGCTTTGCAACAAATCTCCCCAAAACTCACTTACATAAAGAAGAATCTAGTTTTCTCGGACCTGTGGGCTAGCTGCAGCGGCTCTCTTGTAGACCTCTCGATGGCGGGTGTTGCTCCATGCCGTGGGTCAGTTTGAGGTCTGTCCCGCACACCTTACCGTGGAGCCCAACTGTGAGGCTGCAGGTCCCTGTCCTCTCGCAGAGTTCACTGAAACGTAAGAGGTGAGCCCAACCACACAAGGCCACGTAAGGCCTCTGCGACTCATTGAAGGCCATCGTGTCTTCCCTTGGCCTCCTGGGAACCCCCTGGCCCCAGGATGCAGCTTCGGTAGCCCAGGGCAACCGGCGGAGGGGGGCGGGCGGGGCTGCAGGAGGGTGGAACGCTGAGGTCACAGAGGGTGTGGGTGTGGCCACCTCTGCTGTGACTGAACCAAGGGCGTGGGTGGGGGACTGGGGGTCCAGGGCAGGGCCCTCAGAGCCCGGTAGGCCCAGGGGGGCGGCGCAAGCACCTAGGCCCAGGCCGAAGAGCGCCTTCTTGGTCTGCGCGGCAGGCCGGCCTCTCGCCTTGCCACTCAGGCCGCCCTCCCTCTTGAAGTGTGTGTGGCACGCGTCCGCGGAGTACACCTCGCTGCACAGGTAGCCGTGGGACTGGGCGTCGTAGCTTCCTGCGAGGCGGCCGGAGGTCCCGCAGGCGGGTGGGTCCCTGGGACAGACGCGCGGAGCGGCTCCTGCCCGGCCCCCCTGAGAACCGTCGCCGTTCCGTAAGGCGGGGCGCCTGCTTCAGAATGTAAATCACGTGTCCGCTCTATGGATACGCTGTTTAGTTTACCAGGCAAGACTTTCTTGGTGAAAGAAGCAACGTTGGCTTGCATCGTCGAGCAGGCTTGTCATCTGGCTGTGCACTGGTACTCTCTCTCTGGGTGTGCTAGTCCGCAGGGCAGGGCATCCCCTGGGCAGGGTGGAGCGTGATCTCTGCGGCCTCGTCTTGCAGCTCCTTCCTTTCATTCTCAATCATCCTGCCCACAGTGGCCTCCTCTCAGGCCTGCATACTTACAACGGCGCATTGCCCGTGCTGCCCCTCTGCAGGAAGTGTCCCTCTGTTTAGTTTGCAGCTGACTGATGCCGCCTCACCCTTCTCATCTCTTCTCAGGTGTCACTTGGTCAAGAAAGCGTCCCCTTACCTACTCAACTCATCTCGTCTCCCTACCGTAGCTCACGTGACACCACGCACCTCTCGCTTATGGCCGTCATCGCCTTTCGCATCCAGTTTCAGGTAGGTAAGTTTACCCCGTGGTCCGTGAGGAAGAAGAGATCACGCCTGTTTTGCTTACTCTTGATTCCCAGCGACTAGCCCGGTTACTGATAACCTCTGTTAGAGGGAGAAAGGAATGCACCCAATCCCTGGTGAAGCCCCGACCGTTTTCCTTTCTAGTGTCCCTCGTACTCCTCCCTGCCGTCTGTGTCGCCCTTACTCCGCGTCTACCGTTTATGAGTTTACACCTGGGTTACGGTGACTGCTTCGGAGAATCGCATGCCTTTCTACCTCCCTCGCTGCGACCTCTCCTACACCTCCCAGGGCTCTTGGGTTATGCCCTTGCCCTCTTCCGAGCCGTCCGTGGCACCCGCTGTCAACCCCGTACGGCCAAGCTCCTAAGACTGACACTCCAGGCCCTCCGTAATTTGGCTTCAGTTTCACTTTCTAGACGTTTCAAGAAAGAACGGGGTCTAAATATCTGTGCACCTCTGCTCCGTTTCATATCTACCCACGAGGTTAATTTTTTTGTTTCTTCCAGTCCACCTATTTTGCACCTCCGTCTCTGCGAAGACTTCACTGAGAATCCAAGCGATTTCTGGATCCCTTCTCTCCCCTGAAGCTGTAAACAGTTTAACAAGACAGGTGCGGAACTGCCGTAAGGTAATCTACATCTTGTCTCCCTCTCTGGTATCTAACCTCCCTGCGAATGGGGGTACGTCTCCGTGTTCTGTGCGGTTTTCAGCACAGTACTCTCTACACGTAGTGGATATTTGATTTGGTAAGTGACCGAATAAGTGAATGAGTCACCAAGATAAGGGTATTGTCTCATTCTTTCTCGCTTTTTCCACTTCCAAGTTTCTTTAGTTAGTTTCCTCAGACAAAAGGTTTCTTTGTAGCTACACAGTGGCCAGGTCCAGAGAATGTTGCAGATAGCTGCTGAAAACATCCCTCCTCCACTTGAGAATGGCTTGCTCTCCCTCTCAAGCGGAGAGAGCTGGGATTCGATATTTAATTAAGCGCCTCTGTTCACTTGGCATTTAGAGGCACTAGGGGGCGTTAGTGCTCTACACCCGGTGAAATGCCTGTTTCGTTTGTGATTTTCCTTTGTGAAAAACAACTATGCACAGAGTGTTTTGTGCCAATTTTCCATCCTTTTAGATTGACGGAAAGCATTTTACCTACGTAGAAACAGAAAACGAATAGAAAGAGCGTCGCATTGCGTTTAATGAAAGCTTAGGGCGGTCTCGGTGGTACGTTAGTGAAGTTATCTGGGGACACCTTAGCCACGTACATTGTGTTGGAGAGGCACCGAGAATTCATTCAGGAGTTCTCAAAGTTCGAGGACACGGTTGCCTTACACGTAGGCACGGTGGCAGCCGTGGACATGGCAGTGATTTGGAGAATGTTGTACTAGTCGGCTCTCGCTGTGATAATGCTTTGCAACAAATCTCCCCAAAACTCACTTACATAAAGAAGAATCTAGTTTTCTCGGACCTGTGGGCTAGCTGCAGCGGCTCTCTTGTAGACCTCTCGATGGCGGGTGTTGCTCCATGCCGTGGGTCAGTTTGAGGTCTGTCCCGCACACCTTACCGTGGAGCCCAACTGTGAGGCTGCAGGTCCCTGTCCTCTCGCAGAGTTCACTGAAACGTAAGAGGTGAGCCCAACCACACAAGGCCACGTAAGGCCTCTGCGACTCATTGAAGGCCATCGTGTCTTCCCTTGGCCTCCTGGGAACCCCCTGGCCCCAGGATGCAGCTTCGGTAGCCCAGGGCAACCGGCGGAGGGGGGCGGGCGGGGCTGCAGGAGGGTGGAACGCTGAGGTCACAGAGGGTGTGGGTGTGGTCACCTCTGCTGTGACTGAACCAAGGGCGTGGGTGGGGGGCTGGGGGTCCAGGGCAGGGCCCTCAGAGCCCGGTAGGCCCAGGGGGGCGGCGCAAGCACCTAGGCCCAGGCCGAAGAGCGCCTTCTTGGTCTGCGCGGCAGGCCGGCCTCTCGCCTTGCCACTCAGGCCGCCCTCCCTCTTGAAGTGTGTGTGGCACGCGTCCGCGGAGTACACCTCGCTGCACAGGTAGCCGTGGGACTGGGCGTCGTAGCTTCCTGCGAGGCGGCCGGAGGTCCCGCAGGCGGGTGGGTCCCTGGGACAGACGCGCGGAGCGGCTCCTGCCCGGCCCCCCTGAGAACCGTCGCCGTTCCGTAAGGCGGGGCGCCTGCTTCAGAATGTAAATCACGTGTCCGCTCTATGGATACGCTGTTTAGTTTACCAGGCAAGACTTTCTTGGTGAAAGAAGCAGCGTTGGCTTGCATCGTCGAGCAGGCTTCTCATCTGGCTGTGCACTGGTACTCTCTCTCTGGGTGTGCTAGTCCGCAGGGCAGGGCATCCCCTGGGCAGGGTGGAGCGTGATCTCTGCGGCCTCGTCTTGCAGCTCCTTCCTTTCATTCTCAATCATCCTGCCCACAGTGGCCTCCTCTCAGGCCTGCATACTTACAACGGCGCATTGCCCGTGCTGCCCCTCTGCAGGAAGTGTCCCTCTGTTTAGTTTGCAGCTGACTGATGCCGCCTCACCCTTCTCATCTCTTCTCAGGTGTCACTTGGTCAAGAAAGCGTCCCCTTACCTACTCAACTCATCTCGTCTCCCTACCGTAGCTCACGTGACACCACGCACCTCTCGCTTATGGCCGTCATCGCCTTTCGCATCCAGTTTCAGGTAGGTAAGTTTACCCCGTGGTCCGTGAGGAAGAAGAGATCACGCCTGTTTTGCTTACTCTTGATTCCCAGCGACTAGCCCGGTTACTGATAACCTCTGTTAGAGGGAGAAAGGAATGCACCCAATCCCTGGTGAAGCCCTGACCGTTTTCCTTTCTAGTGTCCCTCGTACTCCTCCCTGCCGTCTGTGTCGCCCTTACTCCGCGTCTACCGTTTATGAGTTTACACCTGGGTTACGGTGACTGCTTCGGAGAATCGCATGCCTTTCTACCTCCCTCGCTGCGACCTCTCCTACACCTCCCAGGGCTCTTGGGTTATGCCCTTGCCCTCTTCCGAGCCGTCCGTGGCACCCGCTGTCAACCCCGTACGGCCAGGCTCCTAAGACTGACACTCCAGGCCCTCCGTAATTTGGCTTCAGTTTCACTTTCTAGACGTTTCAAGAAAGAACGGGGTCTAAATATCTGGGCACCTCTGCTCCGTTTCATATCTACCCACGAGGTTAATTTTTTTGTTTCTTCCAGTCCACCTATTTTGCACCTCCGTCTCTGCGAAGACTTCACTGAGAATCCAAGCGATTTCTGGATCCCTTCTCTCCCCTGAAGCTGTAAACAGTTTAACAAGACAGGTGCGGAACTGCCGTAAGGTAATCTACATCTTGTCTCCCTCTCTGGTATCTAACCTCCCTGCGAATGGGGGTACGTCTCCGTGTCCTGTGCGGTTTTCAGCACAGTACTCTCTACACGTAGTGGATATTTGATTTGGTAAGTGACCGAATAAGTGAATGAGTCACCAAGATAAGGGTATTGTCTCATTCTTTCTCGCTTTTTCCACTTCCAAGTTTCTTTAGTTAGTTTCCTCAGACAAAAGGTTTCTTTGTAGCTACACAGTGGCCAGGTCCAGAGAATGTTGCAGATAGCTGCTGAAAACATCCCTCCTCCACTTGAGAATGGCTTGCTCTCCCTCTCAAGCGGAGAGAGCTGGGATTCGATATTTAATTAAGCGCCTCTGTTCACTTGGCATTTAGAGGCACTAGGGGGCGTTAGTGCTCTACACCCGGTGAAATGCCTGTTTCGTTTGTGATTTTCCTTTGTGAAAAACAACTATGCACAGAGTGTTTTGTGCCAATTTTCCATCCTTTTAGATTGACGGAAAGCATTTTACCTACGTAGAAACAGAAAACGAATAGAAAGAGCGTTGCATTGCGTTTAATGAAAGCTTAGGGCGGTCTCGGTGGTACGTTAGTGAAGTTATCTGGGGACACCTTAGCCACGTACATTGTGTTGGAGAGGCACCGAGAATTCATTCAGGAGTTCTCAAAGTTCGAGGACACAGTTGCCTTACACGTAGGCACGGTGGCAGCCGTGGACATGGCAGTGATTTGGAGAATGTTGTACTCGTCGGCTCTCGCTGTGATAATGCTTTGCAACAAATCTCCCCAAAACTCACTTACATAAAGAAGAATCTAGTTTTCTCGGACCTGTGGGCTAGCTGCAGCGGCTCTCTTGTAGACCTCTCGATGGCGGGTGTTGCTCCATGCCGTGGGTCAGTTTGAGGTCTGTCCCGCACACCTTACCGTGGAGCCCAACTGTGAGGCTGCAGGTCCCTGTCCTCTCGCAGAGTTCACTGAAACGTAAGAGGTGAGCCCAACCACACAAGGCCACGTAAGGCCTCTGCGACTCATTGAAGGCCATCGTGTCTTCCCTTGGCCTCCTGGGAACCCCCTGGCCCCAGGATGCAGCTTCGGTAGCCCAGGGCAACCGGCGGAGGGGGGCGGGCGGGGCTGCAGGAGGGTGGAACGCGGAGGTCACAGAGGTTGTGGGTGTGGCCACCTCTGCTGTGACTGAACCAAGGGCGTGGGTGGGGGGCTGGGGGTCCAGGGCAGGGCCCTCAGAGCCCGGTAGGCCCAGGGGGGCGGCGCAAGCACCTAGGCCCAGGCCGAAGAGCGCCTTCTTGGTCTGCGCGGCAGGCCGGCCTCTCGCCTTGCCACTCAGGCCGCCCTCCCTCTTGAAGTGTGTGTGGCACGCGTCCGCGGAGTACACCTCGCTGCACAGGTAGCCGTGGGACTGGGCGTCGTAGCTTCCTGCGAGGCGGCCGGAGGTCCCGCAGGCGGGTGGGTCCCTGGGACAGACGTGCGGAGCGGCTCCTGCCCGGCCCCCCTGAGAACCGTCGCCGTTCCGTAAGGCGGGGCGCCTGCTTCAGAATGTAAATCACGTGTCCGCTCTATGGATACGCTGTTTAGTTTACCAGGCAAGACTTTCTTGGTGAAAGAAGCAGCGTTGGCTTGCATCGTCGAGCAGGCTTGTCATCTGGCTGTGCACTGGTACTCTCTCTCTGGGTGTGCTAGTCCGCAGGGCAGGGCATCCCCTGGGCAGGGTGGAGCGTGATCTCTGCGGCCTCGTCTTGCAGCTCCTTCCTTTCATTCTCAATCATCCTGCCCACAGTGGCCTCCTCTCAGGCCTGCATACTTACAACGGCGCATTGCCCGTGCTGCCCCTCTGCAGGAAGTGTCCCTCTGTTTAGTTTGCAGCTGACTGATGCCGCCTCACCCTTCTCATGTCTTCTCAGGTGTCACTTGGTCAAGAAAGCGTCCCCTTACCTACTCAACTCATCTCGTCTCCCTACCGTAGCTCACGTGACACCACGCACCTCTCGCTTATGGCCGTCATCGCCTTTCGCATCCAGTTTCAGGTAGGTAAGTTTACCCCGTGGTCCGTGAGGAAGAAGAGATCACGCCTGTTTTGCTTACTCTTGATTCCCAGCGACTAGCCCGGTTACTGATAACCTCTGTTAGAGGGAGAAAGGAATGCACCCAATCCCTGGTGAAGCCCCGACCGTTTTCCTTTCTAGTGTCCCTCGTACTCCTCCCTGCCGTCTGTGTCGCCCTTACTCCGCGTCTACCGTTTATGAGTTTACACCTGGGTTACGGTGACTGCTTCGGAGAATCGCATGCCTTTCTACCTCCCTCGCTGCGACCTCTCCTACACCTCCCAGGGCTCTTGGGTTATGCCCTTGCCCTCTTCCGAGCCGTCCGTGGCACCCGCTGTCAACCCCGTACGGCCAGGCTCCTAAGACTGACACTCCAGGCCCTCCGTAATTTGGCTTCAGTTTCACTTTCTAGACGTTTCAAGAAAGAACGGGGTCTAAATATCTGTGCACCTCTGCTCCGTTTCATATCTACCCACGAGGTTAATTTTTTTGTTTCTTCCAGTCCACCTATTTTGCACCTCCGTCTCTGCGAAGACTTCACTGAGAATCCAAGCGATTTCTGGATCCCTTCTCTCCCCTGAAGCTGTAAACAGTTTAACAAGACAGGTGCGGAACTGCCGTAAGGTAATCTACATCTTGTCTCCCTCTCTGGTATCTAACCTCCCTGCGAATGGGGGTACGTCTCCGTGTCCTGTGCGGTTTTCAGCACAGTATTCTCTACACGTAGTGGATATTTGATTTGGTAAGTGACCGAATAAGTGAATGAGTCACCAAGATAAGGGTATTGTCTCATTCTTTCTCGCTTTTTCCACTTCCAAGTTTCTTTAGTTAGTTTCCTCAGACAAAAGGTTTCTTTGTAGCTACACAGTGGCCAGGTCCAGAGAATGTTGCAGATAGCTGCTGAAAACATCCCTCCTCCACTTGAGAATGGCTTGCTCTCCCTCTCAAGCGGAGAGAGCTGGGATTCGATATTTAATTAAGCGCCTCTGTTCACTTGGCATTTAGAGGCACTAGGGGGCGTTAGTGCTCTACACCCGGTGAAATGCCTGTTTCGTTTGTGATTTTCCTTTGTGAAAAACAACTATGCACAGAGTGTTTTGTGCCAATTTTCCATCCTTTTAGATTGACGGAAAGCATTTTACCTACGTAGAAACAGAAAACGAATAGAAAGAGCGTTGCATTGCGTTTAATGAAAGCTTAGGGCGGTCTCGGTGGTACGTTAGTGAAGTTATCTGGGGACACCTTAGCCACGTACATTGTGTTGGAGAGGCACCGAGAATTCATTCAGGAGTTCTCAAAGTTCGAGGACACAGTTGCCTTACACGTAGGCACGGTGGCAGCCGTGGACATGGCAGTGATTTGGAGAATGTTGTACTCGTCGGCTCTCGCTGTGATAATGCTTTGCAACAAATCTCCCCAAAACTCACTTACATAAAGAAGAATCTAGTTTTCTCGGACCTGTGGGCTAGCTGCAGCGGCTCTCTTGTAGACCTCTCGATGGCGGGTGTTGCTCCATGCCGTGGGTCAGTTTGAGGTCTGTCCCGCACACCTTACCGTGGAGCCCAACTGTGAGGCTGCAGGTCCCTGTCCTCTCGCAGAGTTCACTGAAACGTAAGAGGTGAGCCCAACCACACAAGGCCACGTAAGGCCTCTGCGACTCATTGAAGGCCATCGTGTCTTCCCTTGGCCTCCTGGGAACCCCCTGGCCCCAGGATGCAGCTTCGGTAGCCCAGGGCAACCGGCGGAGGGGGGCGGGCGGGGCTGCAGGAGGGTGGAACGCTGAGGTCACAGAGGGTGTGGGTGTGGCCACCTCTGCTGTGACTGAACCAAGGGCGTGGGTGGGGGGCTGGGGGTCCAGGGCAGGGCCCTCAGAGCCCGGTAGGCCCAGGGGGGCGGCGCAAGCACCTAGGCCCAGGCCGAAGAGCGCCTTCTTGGTCTGCGCGGCAGGCTGGCCTCTCGCCTTGCCACTCAGGCCGCCCTCCCTCTTGAAGTGTGTGTGGCACGCGTCCGCGGAGTACACCTCGCTGCACAGGTAGCCGTGGGACTGGGCGTCGTAGCTTCCTGCGAGGCGGCCGGAGGTCCCGCAGGCGGGTGGGTCCCTGGGACAGACGCGCGGAGCGGCTCCTGCCCGGCCCCCCTGAGAACCGTCGCCGTTCCGTAAGGCGGGGCGCCTGCTTCAGAATGTAAATCACGTGTCCGCTCTATGGATACGCTGTTTAGTTTACCAGGCAAGACTTTCTTGGTGAAAGAAGCAGCGTTGGCTTGCATCGTCGAGCAGGCTTCTCATCTGGCTGTGCACTGGTACTCTCTCTCTGGGTGTGCTAGTCCGCAGGGCAGGGCATCCCCTGGGCAGGGTGGAGCGTGATCTCTGCGGCCTCGTCTTGCAGCTCCTTCCTTTCATTCTCAATCATCCTGCCCACAGTGGCCTCCTCTCAGGCCTGCATACTTACAACGGCGCATTGCCCGTGCTGCCCCTCTGCAGGAAGTGTCCCTCTGTTTAGTTTGCAGCTGACTGATGCCGCCTCACCCTTCTCATCTCTTCTCAGGTGTCACTTGGTCAAGAAAGCGTCCCCTTACCTACTCAACTCATCTCGTCTCCCTACCGTAGCTCACGTGACACCACGCACCTCTCGCTTATGGCCGTCATCGCCTTTCGCATCCAGTTTCAGGTAGGTAAGTTTACCCCATGGTCCGTGAGGAAGAAGAGATCACGCCTGTTTTGCTTACTCTTGATTCCCAGCGACTAGCCCGGTTACTGATAACCTCTGTTAGAGGGAGAAAGGAATGCACCCAATCCCTGGTGAAGCCCCGACCGTTTTCCTTTCTAGTGTCCCTCGTACTCCTCCCTGCCGTCTGTGTCGCCCTTACTCCGCGTCTACCGTTTATGAGTTTACACCTGGGTTACGGTGACTGCTTCGGAGAATCGCATGCCTTTCTACCTCCCTCGCTGCGACCTCTCCTACACCTCCCAGGGCTCTTGGGTTATGCCCTTGCCCTCTTCCGAGCCGTCCGTGGCACCCGCTGTCAACCCCGTACGGCCAAGCTCCTAAGACTGACACTCCAGGCCCTCCGTAATTTGGCTTCAGTTTCACTTTCTAGACGTTTCAAGAAAGAACGGGGTCTAAATATCTGGGCACCTCTGCTCCGTTTCATATCTACCCACGAGGTTAATTTTTTTGTTTCTTCCAGTCCACCTATTTTGCACCTCCGTCTCTGCGAAGACTTCACTGAGAATCCAAGCGATTTCTGGATCCCTTCTCTCCCCTGAAGCTGTAAACAGTTTAACAAGACAGGTGCGGAACTGCCGTAAGGTAATCTACATCTTGTCTCCCTCTCTGGTATCTAACCTCCCTGCGAATGGGGGTACGTCTCCGTGTCCTGTGCGGTTTTCAGCACAGTACTCTCTACACGTAGTGGATATTTGATTTGGTAAGTGACCGAATAAGTGAATGAGTCACCAAGATAAGGGTATTGTCTCATTCTTTCTCGCTTTTTCCACTTCCAAGTTTCTTTAGTTAGTTTCCTCAGACAAAAGGTTTCTTTGTAGCTACACAGTGGCCAGGTCCAGAGAATGTTGCAGATAGCTGCTGAAAACATCCCTCCTCCACTTGAGAATGGCTTGCTCTCCCTCTCAAGCGGAGAGAGCTGGGATTCGATATTTAATTAAGCGCCTCTGTTCACTTGGCATTTAGAGGCACTAGGGGGCGTTAGTGCTCTACACCCGGTGAAATGCCTGTTTCGTTTGTGATTTTCCTTTGTGAAAAACAACTATGCACAGAGTGTTTTGTGCCAATTTTCCATCCTTTTAGATTGACGGAAAGCATTTTACCTACGTAGAAACAGAAAACGAATAGAAAGAGCGTCGCATTGCGTTTAATGAAAGCTTAGGGCGGTCTCGGTGGTACGTTAGTGAAGTTATCTGGGGACACCTTAGCCACGTACATTGTGTTGGAGAGGCACCGAGAATTCATTCAGGAGTTCTCAAAGTTCGAGGACACGGTTGCCTTACACGTAGGCACGGTGGCAGCCGTGGACATGGCAGTGATTTGGAGAATGTTGTACTAGTCGGCTCTCGCTGTGATAATGCTTTGCAACAAATCTCCCCAAAACTCACTTACATAAAGAAGAATCTAGTTTTCTCGGACCTGTGGGCTAGCTGCAGCGGCTCTCTTGTAGACCTCTCGATGGCGGGTGTTGCTCCATGCCGTGGGTCAGTTTGAGGTCTGTCCCGCACACCTTACCGTGGAGCCCAACTGTGAGGCTGCAGGTCCCTGTCCTCTCGCAGAGTTCACTGAAACGTAAGAGGTGAGCCCAACCACACAAGGCCACGTAAGGCCTCTGCGACTCATTGAAGGCCATCGTGTCTTCCCTTGGCCTCCTGGGAACCCCCTGGCCCCAGGATGCAGCTTCGGTAGCCCAGGGCAACCGGCGGAGGGGGGCGGGCGGGGCTGCAGGAGGGTGGAACACGGAGGTCACAGAGGGTGTGGGTGTGGCCACCTCTACTGTGACTGAACCAAGGGCGTGGGTGGGGGGCTGGGGGTCCAGGGCAGGGCCCTCAGAGCCCGGTAGGCCCAGGGGGGTGGCGCAAGCACCTAGGCCCAGGCCGAAGAGCGCCTTCTTGGTCTGCGTGGCACGCCGGCCTCTCGCCTTGCCACTCAGGCCGCCCTGCCACTTGAAGTGTGTGTGGCACGCGTCCGCGGAGTACACCTCGCTGCACAGGTAGCCGTGGGACTGGGCGTCGTAGCTTCCTGCGAGGCGGCCGGAGGTCCCGCAGGCGGGTGGGTCCCTGGGACAGACGTGCGGAGCGGCTCCATCCCGGCCCCACTGAGAACCGTCGCCGTTCCGTAAGGCGGGGCGCCTGCTGCAGAATGTAAATCACGTGTCCGTTCTATGGATACGCTGTTTAGTTTACCAGGCAAGACTTTCTTGGTGAAAGAAGCAGCGTTGGCTTGCATCGTCGAGCAGGCTTGTCATCTGGCTGTGCACTGGTACTCTCTCTCTAGGTGTGCTAGTCCGCAGGGCAGGGCATCCCCTGGGCAGGGCGGAGCGTGATCTCTGTGGCCTCGTCTTGCAGCTCCTTCCTTTCATTCTCAATCATCCTGCCCACAGTGGCCTCCTCTCAGGCCTGCATACTTACAACGGCGCATTGCCCGTGCTGCCGCTCTGCAGGAAGTGTCCCTCTCTTTAGTTTGCAGCTGACTGATGCCGCCTCACCCTTCTCATCTCTTCTCAGGTGTCACTTGGTCAAGAAAGCGTCCCCTTACCTACTCAACTCATCTCGTCTCCCTACCGTAGCTCACGTGACACCACGCACCTCTCGCTTATGGCCGTCATCGCCTTTCGCATCCAGTTTCAGGTAGGTAAGTTTACCCCGTGGTCCGTGAGTAAGAAGAGATCACGCCTGTTTTGCTTACTCTTGATTCCCAGCGACTAGCCCGGTTACTGATAACCTCTGTTAGAGGGAGAAAGGAATGCACCCAATCCCTGGTGAAGCCCCGACCGTTTTCCTTTCTAGTGTCCCTCGTACTCCTCCCTGCCGTCTGTGTCGCCCTTACTCCGCGTCTACCGTTTATGAGTTTACACCTGGGTTACGGTGACTGCTTCGGAGAATCGCATGCCTTTCTACCTCCCTCGCTGCGACCTCTCCTACACCTCCCAGGGCTCTTGGGTTATGCCCTTGCCCTCTTCCGAGCCGTCCGTGGCACCCGCTGTCAACCCCGTACGGCCAGGCTCCTAAGACTGACACTCCAGGCCCTCCGTAATTTGGCTTCAGTTTCACTTTCTAGACGTTTCAAGAAAGAACGGGGTCTAAATATCTGTGCACCTCTGCTCCGTTTCATATCTACCCACGAGGTTAATTTTTTTGTTTCTTCCAGTCCACCTATTTTGCACCTCCGTCTCTGCGAAGACTTCACTGAGAATCCAAGCGATTTCTGGATCCCTTCTCTCCCCTGAAGCTGTAAACAGTTTAACAAGACAGGTGCGGAACTGCCGTAAGGTAATCTACATCTTGTCTCCCTTTCTGGTATCTAACCTCCCTGCGAATGGGGGTACGTCTCCGTGTTCTGTGCGGTTTTCAGCACAGTATTCTCTACACGTAGTGGATATTTGATTTGGTAAGTGACCGAATAAGTGAATGAGTCACCAAGATAAGGGTATTGTCTCATTCTTTCTCGCTTTTTCCACTTCCAAGTTTCTTTAGTTAGTTTCCTCAGACAAAAGGTTTCTTTGTAGCTACACAGTGGCCAGGTCCAGAGAATGTTGCAGATAGCTGCTGAAAACATCCCTCCTCCACTTGAGAATGGCTTGCTCTCCCTCTCAAGCGGAGAGAGCTGGGATTCGATATTTAATTAAGCGCCTCTGTTCACTTGGCATTTAGAGGCACTAGGGGGCGTTAGTGCTCTACACCCGGTGAAATGCCTGTTTCGTTTGTGATTTTCCTTTGTGAAAAACAACTATGCACAGAGTGTTTTGTGCCAATTTTCCATCCTTTTAGATTGACGGAAAGCATTTTACCTACGTAGAAACAGAAAAGGAATAGAAAGAGCGTTGCATTGCGTTTAATGAAAGCTTAGGGCGGTCTCGGTGGTACGTTAGTGAAGTTATCTGGGGACACCTTAGCCACGTACATTGTGTTGGAGAGGCACCGAGAATTCATTCAGGAGTTCTCAAAGTTCGAGGACACAGTTGCCTTACACGTAGGCACGGTGGCAGCCGTGGACATGGCAGTGATTTGGAGAATGTTGTACTCGTCGGCTCTCGCTGTGATAATGCTTTGCAACAAATCTCCCCAAAACTCACTTACATAAAGAAGAATCTAGTTTTCTCGGACCTGTGGGCTAGCTGCAGCGGCTCTCTTGTAGACCTCTCGATGGCGGGTGTTGCTCCATGCCGTGGGTCAGTTTGAGGTCTGTCCCGCACACCTTACCGTGGAGCCCAACTGTGAGGCTGCAGGTCCCTGTCCTCTAGCAGAGTTCACTGAAACGTAAGAGGTGAGCCCAACCACACAAGGCCACGTAAGGCCTCTGCGACTCATTGAAGGCCATCGTGTCTTCCCTTGGCCTCCTGGGAACCCCCTGGCCCCAGGATGCAGCTTCGGTAGCCCAGGGCAACCGGCGGAGGGGGGCGGGCGGGGCTGCAGGAGGGTGGAACGCTGAGGTCACAGAGGGTGTGGGTGTGGCCACCTCTGCTGTGACTGAACCAAGGGCGTGGGTGGGGGGCTGGGGGTCCAGGGCAGGGCCCTCAGAGCCCGGTAGGCCCAGGGGGGCGGCGCAAGCACCTAGGCCCAGGCCGAAGAGCGCCTTCTTGGTCTGCGCGGCAGGCCGGCCTCTCGCCTTGCCACTCAGGCCGCCCTCCCTCTTGAAGTGTGTGTGGCACGCGTCCGCGGAGTACACCTCGCTGCACAGGTAGCCGTGGGACTGGTCGTCGTAGCTTCCTGCGAGGCGGCCGGAGGTCCCGCAGGCGGGTGGGTCCCTTGGACTGACGTGCGGAGCGGCTCCTGCCCGGCCCCCCTGAGAACCGTCGCCGTTCCGTAAGGCGGGGCGCCTGCTTCAGAATGTAAATCACGTGTCCGCTCTATGGATACGCTGTTTAGTTTACCAGGCAAGACTTTCTTGGTGAAAGAAGCAGCGTTGGCTTGCATCGTCGAGCAGGCTTGTCATCTGGCTGTGCACTGGTACTCTCTCTCTGGGTGTGCTAGTCCGCAGGGCAGGGCATCCCCTGGGCAGGGTGGAGCGTGATCTCTGCGGCCTCGTCTTGCAGCTCCTTCCTTTCATTCTCAATCATCCTGCCCACAGTGGCCTCCTCTCAGGCCTGCATACTTACAACGGCGCATTGCCCGTGCTGCCCCTCTGCAGGAAGTGTCCCTCTGTTTAGTTTGCAGCTGACTGATGCCGCCTCACCCTTCTCATGTCTTCTCAGGTGTCACTTGGTCAAGAAAGCGTCCCCTTACCTACTCAACTCATCTCGTCTCCCTACCGTAGCTCACGTGACACCACGCACCTCTCGCTTATGGCCGTCATCGCCTTTCGCATCCAGTTTCAGGTAGGTAAGTTTACCCCGTGGTCCGTGAGGAAGAAGAGATCACGCCTGTTTTGCTTACTCTTGATTCCCAGCGACTAGCCCGGTTACTGATAACCTCTGTTAGAGGGAGAAAGGAATGCACCCAATCCCTGGTGAAGCCCCGACCGTTTTCCTTTCTAGTGTCCCTCGTACTCCTCCCTGCCGTCTGTGTCGCCCTTACTCCGCGTCTACCGTTTATGAGTTTACACCTGGGTTACGGTGACTGCTTCGGAGAATCGCATGCCTTTCTACCTCCCTCGCTGCGACCTCTCCTACACCTCCCAGGGCTCTTGGGTTATGCCCTTGCCCTCTTCCGAGCCGTCCGTGGCACCCGCTGTCAACCCCGTACGGCCAAGCTCCTAAGACTGACACTCCAGGCCCTCCGTAATTTGGCTTCAGTTTCACTTTCTAGACGTTTCAAGAAAGAACGGGGTCTAAATATCTGTGCACCTCTGCTCCGTTTCATATCTACCCACGAGGTTAATTTTTTTGTTTCTTCCAGTCCACCTATTTTGCACCTCCGTCTCTGCGAAGACTTCACTGAGAATCCAAGCGATTTCTGGATCCCTTCTCTCCCCTGAAGCTGTAAACAGTTTAACAAGACAGGTGCGGAACTGCCGTAAGGTAATCTACATCTTGTCTCCCTCTCTGGTATCTAACCTCCCTGCGAATGGGGGTACGTCTCCGTGTTCTGTGCGGTTTTCAGCACAGTACTCTCTACACGTAGTGGATATTTGATTTGGTAAGTGACCGAATAAGTGAATGAGTCACCAAGATAAGGGTATTGTCTCATTCTTTCTCGCTTTTTCCACTTCCAAGTTTCTTTAGTTAGTTTCCTCAGACAAAAGGTTTCTTTGTAGCTACACAGTGGCCAGGTCCAGAGAATGTTGCAGATAGCTGCTGAAAACATCCCTCCTCCACTTGAGAATGGCTTGCTCTCCCTCTCAAGCGGAGAGAGCTGGGATTCGATATTTAATTAAGCGCCTCTGTTCACTTGGCATTTAGAGGCACTAGGGGGCGTTAGTGCTCTACACCCGGTGAAATGCCTGTTTCGTTTGTGATTTTCCTTTGTGAAAAACAACTATGCACAGAGTGTTTTGTGCCAATTTTCCATCCTTTTAGATTGACGGAAAGCATTTTACCTACGTAGAAACAGAAAACGAATAGAAAGAGCGTTGCATTGCGTTTAATGAAAGCTTAGGGCGGTCTCGGTGGTACGTTAGTGAAGTTATCTGGGGACACCTTAGCCACGTACATTGTGTTGGAGAGGCACCGAGAATTCATTCAGGAGTTCTCAAAGTTCGAGGACACAGTTGCCTTACACGTAGGCACGGTGGCAGCCGTGGACATGGCAGTGATTTGGAGAATGTTGTACTAGTCGGCTCTCGCTGTGATAATGCTTTGCAACAAATCTCCCCAAAACTCACTTACATAAAGAAGAATCTAGTTTTCTCGGACCTGTGGGCTAGCTGCAGCGGCTCTCTTGTAGACCTCTCGATGGCGGGTGTTGCTCCATGCCGTGGGTCAGTTTGAGGTCTGTCCCGCACACCTTACCGTGGAGCCCAACTGTGAGGCTGCAGGTCCCTGTCCTCTCGCAGAGTTCACTGAAACGTAAGAGGTGAGCCCAACCACACAAGGCCACGTAAGGCCTCTGCGACTCATTGAAGGCCATCGTGTCTTCCCTTGGCCTCCTGGGAACCCCCTGGCCCCAGGATGCAGCTTCGGTAGCCCAGGGCAACCGGCGGAGGGGGGCGGGCGGGGCTGCAGGAGGGTGGAACGCTGAGGTCACAGAGGGTGTGGGTGTGGTCACCTCTGCTGTGACTGAACCAAGGGCGTGGGTGGGGGGCTGGGGGTCCAGGGCAGGGCCCTCAGAGCCCGGTAGGCCCAGGGGGGCGGCGCAAGCACCTAGGCCCAGGCCGAAGAGCGCCTTCTTGGTCTGCGCGGCAGGCCGGCCTCTCGCCTTGCCACTCAGGCCGCCCTCCCTCTTGAAGTGTGTGTGGCACGCGTCCGCGGAGTACACCTCGCTGCACAGGTAGCCGTGGGACTGGGCGTCGTAGCTTCCTGCGAGGCGGCCGGAGGTCCCGCAGGCGGGTGGGTCCCTGGGACAGACGCACGGAGCGGCTCCTGCCCGGCCCCCCTGAGAACCGTCGCCGTTCCGTAAGGCGGGGCGCCTGCTTCAGAATGTAAATCACGTGTCCGCTCTATGGATACGCTGTTTAGTTTACCAGGCAAGACTTTCTTGGTGAAAGAAGCAGCGTTGGCTTGCATCGTCGAGCAGGCTTGTCATCTGGCTGTGCACTGGTACTCTCTCTCTGGGTGTGCTAGTCCGCAGGGCAGGGCATCCCCTGGGCAGGGTGGAGCGTGATCTCTGCGGCCTCGTCTTGCAGCTCCTTCCTTTCATTCTCAATCATCCTGCCCACAGTGGCCTCCTCTCAGGCCTGCATACTTACAACGGCGCATTGCCCGTGCTGCCCCTCTGCAGGAAGTGTCCCTCTGTTTAGTTTGCAGCTGACTGATGCCGCCTCACCCTTCTCATGTCTTCTCAGGTGTCACTTGGTCAAGAAAGCGTCCCCTTACCTACTCAACTCATCTCGTCTCCCTACCGTAGCTCACGTGACACCACGCACCTCTCGCTTATGGCCGTCATCGCCTTTCGCATCCAGTTTCAGGTAGGTAAGTTTACCCCGTGGTCCGTGAGGAAGAAGAGATCACGCCTGTTTTGCTTACTCTTGATTCCCAGCGACTAGCCCGGTTACTGATAACCTCTGTTAGAGGGAGAAAGGAATGCACCCAATCCCTGGTGAAGCCCCGACCGTTTTCCTTTCTAGTGTCCCTCGTACTCCTCCCTGCCGTCTGTGTCGCCCTTACTCCGCGTCTACCGTTTATGAGTTTACACCTGGGTTACGGTGACTGCTTCGGAGAATCGCATGCCTTTCTACCTCCCTCGCTGCGACCTCTCCTACACCTCCCAGGGCTCTTGGGTTATGCCCTTGCCCTCTTCCGAGCCGTCCGTGGCACCCGCTGTCAACCCCGTACGGCCAAGCTCCTAAGACTGACACTCCAGGCCCTCCGTAATTTGGCTTCAGTTTCACTTTCTAGACGTTTCAAGAAAGAACGGGGTCTAAATATCTGTGCACCTCTGCTCCGTTTCATATCTACCCACGAGGTTAATTTTTTTGTTTCTTCCAGTCCACCTATTTTGCACCTCCGTCTCTGCGAAGACTTCACTGAGAATCCAAGCGATTTCTGGATCCCTTCTCTCCCCTGAAGCTGTAAACAGTTTAACAAGACAGGTGCGGAACTGCCGTAAGGTAATCTACATCTTGTCTCCCTCTCTGGTATCTAACCTCCCTGCGAATGGGGGTACGTCTCCGTGTCCTGTGCGGTTTTCAGCACAGTACTCTCTACACGTAGTGGATATTTGATTTGGTAAGTGACCGAATAAGTGAATGAGTCACCAAGATAAGGGTATTGTCTCATTCTTTCTCGCTTTTTCCACTTCCAAGTTTCTTTAGTTAGTTTCCTCAGACAAAAGGTTTCTTTGTAGCTACACAGTGGCCAGGTCCAGAGAATGTTGCAGATAGCTGCTGAAAACATCCCTCCTCCACTTGAGAATGGCTTGCTCTCCCTCTCAAGCGGAGAGAGCTGGGATTCGATATTTAATTAAGCGCCTCTGTTCACTTGGCATTTAGAGGCACTAGGGGGCGTTAGTGCTCTACACCCGGTGAAATGCCTGTTTCGTTTGTGATTTTCCTTTGTGAAAAACAACTATGCACAGAGTGTTTTGTGCCAATTTTCCATCCTTTTAGATTGACGGAAAGCATTTTACCTACGTAGAAACAGAAAACGAATAGAAAGAGCGTCGCATTGCGTTTAATGAAAGCTTAGGGCGGTCTCGGTGGTACGTTAGTGAAGTTATCTGGGGACACCTTAGCCACGTACATTGTGTTGGAGAGGCACCGAGAATTCATTCAGCAGTTCTCAAAGTTCGAGGACACGGTTGCCTTACACGTAGGCACGGTGGCAGCCGTGGACATGGCAGTGATTTGGAGAATGTTGTACTAGTCGGCTCTCGCTGTGATAATGCTTTGCAACAAATCTCCCCAAAACTCACTTACATAAAGAAGAATCTAGTTTTCTCGGACCTGTGGGCTAGCTGCAGCGGCTCTCTTGTAGACCTCTCGATGGCGGGTGTTGCTCCATGCCGTGGGTCAGTTTGAGGTCTGTCCCGCACACCTTACCGTGGAGCCCAACTGTGAGGCTGCAGGTCCCTGTCCTCTCGCAGAGTTCACTGAAACGTAAGAGGTGAGCCCAACCACACAAGGCCACGTAAGGCCTCTGCGACTCATTGAAGGCCATCGTGTCTTCCCTTGGCCTCCTGGGAACCCCCTGGCCCCAGGATGCAGCTTCGGTAGCCCAGGGCAACCGGCGGAGGGGGGCGGGCGGGGCTGCAGGAGGGTGGAACACGGAGGTCACAGAGGGTGTGGGTGTGGCCACCTCTACTGTGACTGAACCAAGGGCGTGGGTGGGGGGCTGGGGGTCCAGGGCAGGGCCCTCAGAGCCCGGTAGGCCCAGGGGGGTGGCGCAAGCACCTAGGCCCAGGCCGAAGAGCGCCTTCTTGGTCTGCGTGGCACGCCGGCCTCTCGCCTTGCCACTCAGGCCGCCCTGCCACTTGAAGTGTGTGTGGCACGCGTCCGCGGAGTACACCTCGCTGCACAGGTAGCCGTGGGACTCGGCGTCGTAGCTTCCTGCGAGGCGGCCGGAGGTCCCGCAGGCGGGTGGGTCCCTGGGACAGACGTGCGGAGCGGCTCCATCCCGGCCCCACTGAGAACCGTCGCCGTTCCGTAAGGCGGGGCGCCTGCTTCAGAATGTAAATCACGTGTCCGTTCTATGGATACGCTGTTTAGTTTACCAGGCAAGACTTTCTTGGTGAAAGAAGCAGCGTTGGCTTGCATCGTCGAGCAGGCTTGTCATCTGGCTGTGCACTGGTACTCTCTCTCTAGGTGTGCTAGTCCGCAGGGCAGGGCATCCCCTGGGCAGGGCGGAGCGTGATCTCTGTGGCCTCGTCTTGCAGCTCCTTCCTTTCATTCTCAATCATCCTGCCCACAGTGGCCTCCTCTCAGGCCTGCATACTTACAACGGCGCATTGCCCGTGCTGCCGCTCTGCAGGAAGTGTCCCTCTCTTTAGTTTGCAGCTGACTGATGCCGCCTCACCCTTCTCATCTCTTCTCAGGTGTCACTTGGTCAAGAAAGCGTCCCCTTACCTACTCAACTCATCTCGTCTCCCTACCGTAGCTCACGTGACACCACGCACCTCTCGCTTATGGCCGTCATCGCCTTTCGCATCCAGTTTCAGGTAGGTAAGTTTACCCCGTGGTCCGTGAGGAAGAAGAGATCACGCCTGTTTTGCTTACTCTTGATTCCCAGCGACTAGCCCGGTTACTGATAACCTCTGTTAGAGGGAGAAAGGAATGCACCCAATCCCTGGTGAAGCCCCGACCGTTTTCCTTTCTAGTGTCCCTCGTACTCCTCCCTGCCGTCTGTGTCGCCCTTACTCCGCGTCTACCGTTTATGAGTTTACACCTGGGTTACGGTGACTGCTTCGGAGAATCGCATGCCTTTCTACCTCCCTCGCTGCGACCTCTCCTACACCTCCCAGGGCTCTTGGGTTATGCCCTTGCCCTCTTCCGAGCCGTCCGTGGCACCCGCTGTCAACCCCGTACGGCCAGGCTCCTAAGACTGACACTCCAGGCCCTCCGTAATTTGGCTTCAGTTTCACTTTCTAGACGTTTCAAGAAAGAACGGGGCCTAAATATCTGTGCACCTCTGCTCCGTTTCATATCTACCCACGAGGTTAATTTTTTTGTTTCTTCCAGTCCACCTATTTTGCACCTCCGTCTCTGCGAAGACTTCACTGAGAATCCAAGCGATTTCTGGATCCCTTCTCTCCCCTGAAGCTGTAAACAGTTTAACAAGACAGGTGCGGAACTGCCGTAAGGTAATCTACATCTTGTCTCCCTCTCTGGTATCTAACCTCCCTGCGAATGGGGGTACGTCTCCGTGTCCTGTGCGGTTTTCAGCACAGTACTCTCTACACGTAGTGGATATTTGATTTGGTAAGTGACCGAATAAGTGAATGAGTCACCAAGATAAGGGTATTGTCTCATTCTTTCTCGCTTTTTCCACTTCCAAGTTTCTTTAGTTAGTTTCCTCAGACAAAAGGTTTCTTTGTAGCTACACAGTGGCCAGGTCCAGAGAATGTTGCAGATAGCTGCTGAAAACATCCCTCCTCCACTTGAGAATGGCTTGCTCTCCCTCTCAAGCGGAGAGAGCTGGGATTCGATATTTAATTAAGCGCCTCTGTTCACTTGGCATTTAGAGGCACTAGGGGGCGTTAGTGCTCTACACCCGGTGAAATGCCTGTTTCGTTTGTGATTTTCCTTTGTGAAAAACAACTATGCACAGAGTGTTTTGTGCCAATTTTCCATCCTTTTAGATTGACGGAAAGCATTTTACCTACGTAGAAACAGAAAAGGAATAGAAAGAGCGTTGCATTGCGTTTAATGAAAGCTTAGGGCGGTCTCGGTGGTACGTTAGTGAAGTTATCTGGGGACACCTTAGCCACGTACATTGTGTTGGAGAGGCACCGAGAATTCATTCAGGAGTTCTCAAAGTTCGAGGACACAGTTGCCTTACACGTAGGCACGGTGGCAGCCGTGGACATGGCAGTGATTTGGAGAATGTTGTACTCGTCGGCTCTCGCTGTGATAATGCTTTGCAACAAATCTCCCCAAAACTCACTTACATAAAGAAGAATCTAGTTTTCTCGGACCTGTGGGCTAGCTGCAGCGGCTCTCTTGTAGACCTCTCGATGGCGGGTGTTGCTCCATGCCGTGGGTCAGTTTGAGGTCTGTCCCGCACACCTTACCGTGGAGCCCAACTGTGAGGCTGCAGGTCCCTGTCCTCTAGCAGAGTTCACTGAAACGTAAGAGGTGAGCCCAACCACACAAGGCCACGTAAGGCCTCTGCGACTCATTGAAGGCCATCGTGTCTTCCCTTGGCCTCCTGGGAACCCCCTGGCCCCAGGATGCAGCTTCGGTAGCCCAGGGCAACCGGCGGAGGGGGGCGGGCGGGGCTGCAGGAGGGTGGAACGCTGAGGTCACAGAGGGTGTGGGTGTGGCCACCTCTGCTGTGACTGAACCAAGGGCGTGGGTGGGGGGCTGGGGGTCCAGGGCAGGGCCCTCAGAGCCCGGTAGGCCCAGGGGGGCGGCGCAAGCACCTAGGCCCAGGCCGAAGAGCGCCTTCTTGGTCTGCGCGGCAGGCCGGCCTCTCGCCTTGCCACTCAGGCCGCCCTCCCTCTTGAAGTGTGTGTGGCACGCGTCCGCGGAGTACACCTCGCTGCACAGGTAGCCGTGGGACTGGTCGTCGTAGCTTCCTGCGAGGCGGCCGGAGGTCCCGCAGGCGGGTGGGTCCCTTGGACTGACGTGCGGAGCGGCTCCTGCCCGGCCCCCCTGAGAACCGTCGCCGTTCCGTAAGGCGGGGCGCCTGCTTCAGAATGTAAATCACGTGTCCGCTCTATGGATACGCTGTTTAGTTTACCAGGCAAGACTTTCTTGGTGAAAGAAGCAGCGTTGGCTTGCATCGTCGAGCAGGCTTGTCATCTGGCTGTGCACTGGTACTCTCTCTCTGGGTGTGCTAGTCCGCAGGGCAGGGCATCCCCTGGGCAGGGTGGAGCGTGATCTCTGCGGCCTCGTCTTGCAGCTCCTTCCTTTCATTCTCAATCATCCTGCCCACAGTGGCCTCCTCTCAGGCCTGCATACTTACAACGGCGCATTGCCCGTGCTGCCCCTCTGCAGGAAGTGTCCCTCTGTTTAGTTTGCAGCTGACTGATGCCGCCTCACCCTTCTCATGTCTTCTCAGGTGTCACTTGGTCAAGAAAGCGTCCCCTTACCTACTCAACTCATCTCGTCTCCCTACCGTAGCTCACGTGACACCACGCACCTCTCGCTTATGGCCGTCATCGCCTTTCGCATCCAGTTTCAGGTAGGTAAGTTTACCCCGTGGCCCGTGAGGAAGAAGAGATCACGCCTGTTTTGCTTACTCTTGATTCCCAGCGACTAGCCCGGTTACTGATAACCTCTGTTAGAGGGAGAAAGGAATGCACCCAATCCCTGGTGAAGCCCCGACCGTTTTCCTTTCTAGTGTCCCTCGTACTCCTCCCTGCCGTCTGTGTCGCCCTTACTCCGCGTCTACCGTTTATGAGTTTACACCTGGGTTACGGTGACTGCTTCGGAGAATCGCATGCCTTTCTACCTCCCTCGCTGCGACCTCTCCTACACCTCCCAGGGCTCTTGGGTTATGCCCTTGCCCTCTTCCGAGCCGTCCGTGGCACCCGCTGTCAACCCCGTACGGCCAAGCTCCTAAGACTGACACTCCAGGCCCTCCGTAATTTGGCTTCAGTTTCACTTTCTAGACGTTTCAAGAAAGAACGGGGTCTAAATATCTGGGCACCTCTGCTCCGTTTCATATCTACCCACGAGGTTAATTTTTTTGTTTCTTCCAGTCCACCTATTTTGCACCTCCGTCTCTGCGAAGACTTCACTGAGAATCCAAGCGATTTCTGGATCCCTTCTCTCCCCTGAAGCTGTAAACAGTTTAACAAGACAGGTGCGGAACTGCCGTAAGGTAATCTACATCTTGTCTCCCTCTCTGGTATCTAACCTCCCGGCGAATAGGGGTACGTCTCCGTGTTCTGTGCGGTTTTCAGCACAGTACTCTCTACACGTAGTGGATATTTGATTTGGTAAGTGACCGAATAAGTGAATGAGTCACCAAGATAAGGGTATTGTCTCATTCTTTCTCGCTTTTTCCACTTCCAAGTTTCTTTAGTTAGTTTCCTCAGACAAAAGGTTTCTTTGTAGCTACACAGTGGCCAGGTCCAGAGAATGTTGCAGATAGCTGCTGAAAACATCCCTCCTCCACTTGAGAATGGCTTGCTCTCCCTCTCAAGCGGAGAGAGCTGGGATTCGATATTTAATTAAGCGCCTCTGTTCACTTGGCATTTAGAGGCACTAGGGGGCGTTAGTGCTCTACACCCGGTGAAATGCCTGTTTCGTTTGTGATTTTCCTTTGTGAAAAACAACTATGCACAGAGTGTTTTGTGCCAATTTTCCATCCTTTTAGATTGACGGAAAGCATTTTACCTACGTAGAAACAGAAAACGAATAGAAAGAGCGTCGCATTGCGCTTACTGAAAGCTTAGGGCGGTCTCGGTGGTACGTTAGTGAAGTTATCTGGGGACACCTTAGCCACGTACATTGTGTTGGAGAGGCACCGAGAATTCATTCAGCAGTTCTCAAAGTTTGAGGACACAGTTGCCTTACACGTAGGCACGGTGGCAGCCGTGGACATGGCAGTGATTTGGAGAATGTTGTACTAGTCGGCTCTCGCTGTGATAATGCTTTGCAACAAATCTCCCCAAAACTCACTTACATAAAGAAGAATCTAGTTTTCTCGGACCTGTGGGCTAGCTGCAGCGGCTCTCTTGTAGACCTCTCGATGGCGGGTGTTGCTCCATGCCGTGGGTCAGTTTGAGGTCTGTCCCGCACACCTTACCGTGGAGCCCAACTGTGAGGCTGCAGGTCCCTGTCCTCTCGCAGAGTTCACTGAAACGTAAGAGGTGAGCCCAACCACACAAGGCCACGTAAGGCCTCTGCGACTCATTGAAGGCCATCGTGTCTTCCCTTGGCCTCCTGGGAACCCCCTGGCCCCAGGATGCAGCTTCGGTAGCCCAGGGCAACCGGCGGAGGGGGGCGGGCGGGGCTGCAGGAGGGTGGAACGCGGAGGTCACAGAGGGTGTGGGTGTGGCCACCTCTACTGTGACTGAACCAAGGGCGTGGGTGGGGGGCTGGGGGTCCAGGGCAGGGCCCTCAGAGCCCGGTAGGCCCAGGGGGGTGGCGCAAGCACCTAGGCCCAGGCCGAAGAGCGCCTTCTTGGTCTGCGTGGCACGCCGGCCTCTCGCCTTGCCACTCAGGCCGCCCTGCCACTTGAAGTGTGTGTGGCACGCGTCCGCGGAGTACACCTCGCTGCACAGGTAGCCGTGGGACTGGGCGTCGTAGCTTCCTGCGAGGCGGCCGGAGGTCCCGCAGGCGGGTGGGTCCCTGGGACAGACGTGCGGAGCGGCTCCATCCCGGCCCCACTGAGAACCGTCGCCGTTCCGTAAGGCGGGGCGCCTGCTGCAGAATGTAAATCACGTGTCCGTTCTATGGATACGCTGTTTAGTTTACCAGGCAAGACTTTCTTGGTGAAAGAAGCAGCGTTGGCTTGCATCGTCGAGCAGGCTTGTCATCTGGCTGTGCACTGGTACTCTCTCTCTAGGTGTGCTAGTCCGCAGGGCAGGGCATCCCCTGGGCAGGGCGGAGCGTGATCTCTGTGGCCTCGTCTTGCAGCTCCTTCCTTTCATTCTCAATCATCCTGCCCACAGTGGCCTCCTCTCAGGCCTGCATACTTACAACGGCGCATTGCCCGTGCTGCCGCTCTGCAGGAAGTGTCCCTCTCTTTAGTTTGCAGCTGACTGATGCCGCCTCACCCTTCTCATCTCTTCTCAGGTGTCACTTGGTCAAGAAAGTGTCCCCTTACCTACTCAACTCATCTCATCTCCCTACCGTAGCTCACGTGACACCACGCACCTCTCGCTTATGGCCGTCATCGCCTTTCGCATCCAGTTTCAGGTAGGTAAGTTTACCCCGTGGTCCGTGAGGAAGAAGAGATCACGCCTGTTTTGCTTACTCTTGATTCCCAGCGACTAGCCCGGTTACTGATAACCTCTGTTAGAGGGAGAAAGGAATGCACCCAATCCCTGGTGAAGCCCCGACCGTTTTCCTTTCTAGTGTCCCTCGTACTCCTCCCTGCCGTCTGTGTCGCCCTTACTCCGCGTCTACCGTTTATGAGTTTACACCTGGGTTACGGTGACTGCTTCGGAGAATCGCATGCCTTTCTACCTCCCTCGCTGCGACCTCTCCTACACCTCCCAGGGCTCTTGGGTTATGCCCTTGCCCTCTTCCGAGCCGTCCGTGGCACCCGCTGTCAACCCCGTACGGCCAGGCTCCTAAGACTGACACTCCAGGCCCTCCGTAATTTGGCTTCAGTTTCACTTTCTAGACGTTTCAAGAAAGAACGGGGTCTAAATATCTGTGCACCTCTGCTCCGTTTCATATCTACCCACGAGGTTAATTTTTTTGTTTCTTCCAGTCCACCTATTTTGCACCTCCGTCTCTGCGAAGACTTCACTGAGAATCCAAGCGATTTCTGGATCCCTTCTCTCCCCTGAAGCTGTAAACAGTTTAACAAGACAGGTGCGGAACTGCCGTAAGGTAATCTACATCTTGTCTCCCTCTCTGGTATCTAACCTCCCTGCGAATGGGGGTACGTCTCCGTGTTCTGTGCGGTTTTCAGCACAGTATTCTCTACACGTAGTGGATATTTGATTTGGTAAGTGACCGAATAAGTGAATGAGTCACCAAGATAAGGGTATTGTCTCATTCTTTCTCGCTTTTTCCACTTCCAAGTTTCTTTAGTTAGTTTCCTCAGACAAAAGGTTTCTTTGTAGCTACACAGTGGCCAGGTCCAGAGAATGTTGCAGATAGCTGCTGAAAACATCCCTCCTCCACTTGAGAATGGCTTGCTCTCCCTCTCAAGCGGAGAGAGCTGGGATTCGATATTTAATTAAGCGCCTCTGTTCACTTGGCATTTAGAGGCACTAGGGGGCGTTAGTGCTCTACACCCGGTGAAATGCCTGTTTCGTTTGTGATTTTCCTTTGTGAAAAACAACTATGCACAGAGTGTTTTGTGCCAATTTTCCATCCTTTTAGATTGACGGAAAGCATTTTACCTACGTAGAAACAGAAAAGGAATAGAAAGAGCGTTGCATTGCGTTTAATGAAAGCTTAGGGCGGTCTCGGTGGTACGTTAGTGAAGTTATCTGGGGACACCTTAGCCACGTACATTGTGTTGGAGAGGCACCGAGAATTCATTCAGGAGTTCTCAAAGTTCGAGGACACAGTTGCCTTACACGTAGGCACGGTGGCAGCCGTGGACATGGCAGTGATTTGGAGAATGTTGTACTCGTCGGCTCTCGCTGTGATAATGCTTTGCAACAAATCTCCCCAAAACTCACTTACATAAAGAAGAATCTAGTTTTCTCGGACCTGTGGGCTAGCTGCAGCGGCTCTCTTGTAGACCTCTCGATGGCGGGTGTTGCTCCATGCCGTGGGTCAGTTTGAGGTCTGTCCCGCACACCTTACCGTGGAGCCCAACTGTGAGGCTGCAGGTCCCTGTCCTCTCGCAGAGTTCACTGAAACGTAAGAGGTGAGCCCAACCACACAAGGCCACGTAAGGCCTCTGCGACTCATTGAAGGCCATCGTGTCTTCCCTTGGCCTCCTGGGAACCCCCTGGCCCCAGGATGCAGCTTCGGTAGCCCAGGGCAACCGGCGGAGGGGGGCGGGCGGGGCTGCAGGAGGGTGGAACGCTGAGGTCACAGAGGGTGTGGGTGTGGCCACCTCTGCTGTGACTGAACCAAGGGCGTGGGTGGGGGGCTGGGGGTCCAGGGCAGGGCCCTCAGAGCCCGGTAGGCCCAGGGGGGCGGCGCAAGCACCTAGGCCCAGGCCGAAGAGCGCCTTCTTGGTCTGCGCGGCAGGCTGGCCTCTCGCCTTGCCACTCAGGCCGCCCTCCCTCTTGAAGTGTGTGTGGCACGCGTCCGCGGAGTACACCTCGCTGCACAGGTAGCCGTGGGACTGGGCGTCGTAGCTTCCTGCGAGGCGGCCGGAGGTCCCGCAGGCGGGTGGGTCCCTGGGACAGACGCGCGGAGCGGCTCCTGCCCGGCCCCCCTGAGAACCGTCGCCGTTCCGTAAGGCGGGGCGCCTGCTTCAGAATGTAAATCACGTGTCCGCTCTATGGATACGCTGTTTAGTTTACCAGGCAAGACTTTCTTGGTGAAAGAAGCAGCGTTGGCTTGCATCGTCGAGCAGGCTTCTCATCTGGCTGTGCACTGGTACTCTCTCTCTGGGTGTGCTAGTCCGCAGGGCAGGGCATCCCCTGGGCAGGGTGGAGCGTGATCTCTGCGGCCTCGTCTTGCAGCTCCTTCCTTTCATTCTCAATCATCCTGCCCACAGTGGCCTCCTCTCAGGCCTGCATACTTACAACGGCGCATTGCCCGTGCTGCCCCTCTGCAGGAAGTGTCCCTCTGTTTAGTTTGCAGCTGACTGATGCCGCCTCACCCTTCTCATCTCTTCTCAGGTGTCACTTGGTCAAGAAAGCGTCCCCTTACCTACTCAACTCATCTCGTCTCCCTACCGTAGCTCACGTGACACCACGCACCTCTCGCTTATGGCCGTCATCGCCTTTCGCATCCAGTTTCAGGTAGGTAAGTTTACCCCATGGTCCGTGAGGAAGAAGAGATCACGCCTGTTTTGCTTACTCTTGATTCCCAGCGACTAGCCCGGTTACTGATAACCTCTGTTAGAGGGAGAAAGGAATGCACCCAATCCCTGGTGAAGCCCCGACCGTTTTCCTTTCTAGTGTCCCTCGTACTCCTCCCTGCCGTCTGTGTCGCCCTTACTCCGCGTCTACCGTTTATGAGTTTACACCTGGGTTACGGTGACTGCTTCGGAGAATCGCATGCCTTTCTACCTCCCTCGCTGCGACCTCTCCTACACCTCCTAGGGCTCTTGGGTTATGCCCTTGCCCTCTTCCGAGCCGTCCGTGGCACCCGCTGTCAACCCCGTACGGCCAAGCTCCTAAGACTGACACTCCAGGCCCTCCGTAATTTGGCTTCAGTTTCACTTTCTAGACGTTTCAAGAAAGAACGGGGTCTAAATATCTGGGCACCTCTGCTCCGTTTCATATCTACCCACGAGGTTAATTTTTTTGTTTCTTCCAGTCCACCTATTTTGCACCTCCGTCTCTGCGAAGACTTCACTGAGAATCCAAGCGATTTCTGGATCCCTTCTCTCCCCTGAAGCTGTAAACAGTTTAACAAGACAGGTGCGGAACTGCCGTAAGGTAATCTACATCTTGTCTCCCTCTCTGGTATCTAACCTCCCTGCGAATGGGGGTACGTCTCCGTGTCCTGTGCGGTTTTCAGCACAGTACTCTCTACACGTAGTGGATATTTGATTTGGTAAGTGACCGAATAAGTGAATGAGTCACCAAGATAAGGGTATTGTCTCATTCTTTCTCGCTTTTTCCACTTCCAAGTTTCTTTAGTTAGTTTCCTCAGACAAAAGGTTTCTTTGTAGCTACACAGTGGCCAGGTCCAGAGAATGTTGCAGATAGCTGCTGAAAACATCCCTCCTCCACTTGAGAATGGCTTGCTCTCCCTCTCAAGCGGAGAGAGCTGGGATTCGATATTTAATTAAGCGCCTCTGTTCACTTGGCATTTAGAGGCACTAGGGGGCGTTAGTGCTCTACACCCGGTGAAATGCCTGTTTCGTTTGTGATTTTCCTTTGTGAAAAACAACTATGCACAGAGTGTTTTGTGCCAATTTTCCATCCTTTTAGATTGACGGAAAGCATTTTACCTACGTAGAAACAGAAAACGAATAGAAAGAGCGTCGCATTGCGTTTAATGAAAGCTTAGGGCGGTCTCGGTGGTACGTTAGTGAAGTTATCTGGGGACACCTTAGCCACGTACATTGTGTTGGAGAGGCACCGAGAATTCATTCAGGAGTTCTCAAAGTTCGAGGACACGGTTGCCTTACACGTAGGCACGGTGGCAGCCGTGGACATGGCAGTGATTTGGAGAATGTTGTACTAGTCGGCTCTCGCTGTGATAATGCTTTGCAACAAATCTCCCCAAAACTCACTTACATAAAGAAGAATCTAGTTTTCTCGGACCTGTGGGCTAGCTGCAGCGGCTCTCTTGTAGACCTCTCGATGGCGGGTGTTGCTCCATGCCGTGGGTCAGTTTGAGGTCTGTCCCGCACACCTTACCGTGGAGCCCAACTGTGAGGCTGCAGGTCCCTGTCCTCTCGCAGAGTTCACTGAAACGTAAGAGGTGAGCCCAACCACACAAGGCCACGTAAGGCCTCTGCGACTCATTGAAGGCCATCGTGTCTTCCCTTGGCCTCCTGGGAACCCCCTGGCCCCAGGATGCAGCTTCGGTAGCCCAGGGCAACCGGCGGAGGGGGGCGGGCGGGGCTGCAGGAGGGTGGAACACGGAGGTCACAGAGGGTGTGGGTGTGGCCACCTCTACTGTGACTGAACCAAGGGCGTGGGTGGGGGGCTGGGGGTCCAGGGCAGGGCCCTCAGAGCCCGGTAGGCCCAGGGGGGTGGCGCAAGCACCTAGGCCCAGGCCGAAGAGCGCCTTCTTGGTCTGCGTGGCACGCCGGCCTCTCGCCTTGCCACTCAGGCCGCCCTGCCACTTGAAGTGTGTGTGGCACGCGTCCGCGGAGTACACCTCGCTGCACAGGTAGCCGTGGGACTGGGCGTCGTAGCTTCCTGCGAGGCGGCCGGAGGTCCCGCAGGCGGGTGGGTCCCTGGGACAGACGTGCGGAGCGGCTCCATCCCGGCCCCACTGAGAACCGTCGCCGTTCCGTAAGGCGGGGCGCCTGCTGCAGAATGTAAATCACGTGTCCGTTCTATGGATACGCTGTTTAGTTTACCAGGCAAGACTTTCTTGGTGAAAGAAGCAGCGTTGGCTTGCATCGTCGAGCAGGCTTGTCATCTGGCTGTGCACTGGTACTCTCTCTCTAGGTGTGCTAGTCCGCAGGGCAGGGCATCCCCTGGGCAGGGCGGAGCGTGATCTCTGTGGCCTCGTCTTGCAGCTCCTTCCTTTCATTCTCAATCATCCTGCCCACAGTGGCCTCCTCTCAGGCCTGCATACTTACAACGGCGCATTGCCCGTGCTGCCGCTCTGCAGGAAGTGTCCCTCTCTTTAGTTTGCAGCTGACTGATGCCGCCTCACCCTTCTCATCTCTTCTCAGGTGTCACTTGGTCAAGAAAGCCTCCCCTTACCTACTCAACTCATCTCGTCTCCCTACCGTAGCTCACGTGACACCACGCACCTCTCGCTTATGGCCGTCATCGCCTTTCGCATCCAGTTACAGGTAGGTAAGTTTACCCCGTGGTCCGTGAGGAAGAAGAGATCACGCCTGTTTTGCTTACTCTTGATTCCCAGCGACTAGCCCGGTTACTGATAACCTCTGTTAGAGGGAGAAAGGAATGCACCCAATCCCTGGTGAAGCCCCGACCGTTTTCCTTTCTAGTGTCCCTCGTACTCCTCCCTGCCGTCTGTGTCGCCCTTACTCCGCGTCTACCGTTTATGAGTTTACACCTGGGTTATGGTGACTGCTTCGGAGAATCGCATGCCTTTCTACCTCCCTCGCTGCGACCTCTCCTACACCTCCCAGGGCTCTTGGGTTATGCCCTTGCCCTCTTCCGAGCCGTCCGTGGCACCCGCTGTCAACCCCGTACGGCCAGGCTCCTAAGACTGACACTCCAGGCCCTCCGTAATTTGGCTTCAGTTTCACTTTCTAGACGTTTCAAGAAAGAACGGGGTCTAAATATCTGTGCACCTCTGCTCCGTTTCATATCTACCCACGAGGTTAATTTTTTTGTTTCTTCCAGTCCACCTATTTTGCACCTCCGTCTCTGCGAAGACTTCACTGAGAATCCAAGCGATTTCTGGATCCCTTCTCTCCCCTGAAGCTGTAAACAGTTTAACAAGACAGGTGCGGAACTGCCGTAAGGTAATCTACATCTTGTCTCCCTCTCTGGTATCTAACCTCCCTGCGAATGGGGGTACGTCTCCGTGTTCTGTGCGGTTTTCAGCACAGTATTCTCTACACGTAGTGGATATTTGATTTGGTAAGTGACCGAATAAGTGAATGAGTCACCAAGATAAGGGTATTGTCTCATTCTTTCTCGCTTTTTCCACTTCCAAGTTTCTTTAGTTAGTTTCCTCAGACAAAAGGTTTCTTTGTAGCTACACAGTGGCCAGGTCCAGAGAATGTTGCAGATAGCTGCTGAAAACATCCCTCCTCCACTTGAGAATGGCTTGCTCTCCCTCTCAAGCGGAGAGAGCTGGGATTCGATATTTAATTAAGCGCCTCTGTTCACTTGGCATTTAGAGGCACTAGGGGGCGTTAGTGCTCTACACCCGGTGAAATGCCTGTTTCGTTTGTGATTTTCCTTTGTGAAAAACAACTATGCACAGAGTGTTTTGTGCCAATTTTCCATCCTTTTAGATTGACGGAAAGCATTTTACCTACGTAGAAACAGAAAAGGAATAGAAAGAGCGTTGCATTGCGTTTAATGAAAGCTTAGGGCGGTCTCGGTGGTACGTTAGTGAAGTTATCTGGGGACACCTTAGCCACGTACATTGTGTTGGAGAGGCACCGAGAATTCATTCAGGAGTTCTCAAAGTTCGAGGACACAGTTGCCTTACACGTAGGCACGGTGGCAGCCGTGGACATGGCAGTGATTTGGAGAATGTTGTACTCGTCGGCTCTCGCTGTGATAATGCTTTGCAACAAATCTCCCCAAAACTCACTTACATAAAGAAGAATCTAGTTTTCTCGGACCTGTGGGCTAGCTGCAGCGGCTCTCTTGTAGACCTCTCGATGGCGGGTGTTGCTCCATGCCGTGGGTCAGTTTGAGGTCTGTCCCGCACACCTTACCGTGGAGCCCAACTGTGAGGCTGCAGGTCCCTGTCCTCTAGCAGAGTTCACTGAAACGTAAGAGGTGAGCCCAACCACACAAGGCCACGTAAGGCCTCTGCGACTCATTGAAGGCCATCGTGTCTTCCCTTGGCCTCCTGGGAACCCCCTGGCCCCAGGATGCAGCTTCGGTAGCCCAGGGCAACCGGCGGAGGGGGGCGGGCGGGGCTGCAGGAGGGTGGAACGCTGAGGTCACAGAGGGTGTGGGTGTGGCCACCTCTGCTGTGACTGAACCAAGGGCGTGGGTGGGGGGCTGGGGGTCCAGGGCAGGGCCCTCAGAGCCCGGTAGGCCCAGGGGGGCGGCGCAAGCACCTAGGCCCAGGCCGAAGAGCGCCTTCTTGGTCTGCGCGGCAGGCCGGCCTCTCGCCTTGCCACTCAGGCCGCCCTCCCTCTTGAAGTGTGTGTGGCACGCGTCCGCGGAGTACACCTCGCTGCACAGGTAGCCGTGGGACTGGTCGTCGTAGCTTCCTGCGAGGCGGCCGGAGGTCCCGCAGGCGGGTGGGTCCCTTGGACTGACGTGCGGAGCGGCTCCTGCCCGGCCCCCCTGAGAACCGTCGCCGTTCCGTAAGGCGGGGCGCCTGCTTCAGAATGTAAATCACGTGTCCGCTCTATGGATACGCTGTTTAGTTTACCAGGCAAGACTTTCTTGGTGAAAGAAGCAGCGTTGGCTTGCATCGTCGAGCAGGCTTGTCATCTGGCTGTGCACTGGTACTCTCTCTCTGGGTGTGCTAGTCCGCAGGGCAGGGCATCCCCTGGGCAGGGTGGAGCGTGATCTCTGCGGCCTCGTCTTGCAGCTCCTTCCTTTCATTCTCAATCATCCTGCCCACAGTGGCCTCCTCTCAGGCCTGCATACTTACAACGGCGCATTGCCCGTGCTGCCCCTCTGCAGGAAGTGTCCCTCTGTTTAGTTTGCAGCTGACTGATGCCGCCTCACCCTTCTCATGTCTTCTCAGGTGTCACTTGGTCAAGAAAGCGTCCCCTTACCTACTCAACTCATCTCGTCTCCCTACCGTAGCTCACGTGACACCACGCACCTCTCGCTTATGGCCGTCATCGCCTTTCGCATCCAGTTTCAGGTAGGTAAGTTTACCCCGTGGTCCGTGAGGAAGAAGAGATCACGCCTGTTTTGCTTACTCTTGATTCCCAGCGACTAGCCCGGTTACTGATAACCTCTGTTAGAGGGAGAAAGGAATGCACCCAATCCCTGGTGAAGCCCCGACCGTTTTCCTTTCTAGTGTCCCTCGTACTCCTCCCTGCCGTCTGTGTCGCCCTTACTCCGCGTCTACCGTTTATGAGTTTACACCTGGGTTACGGTGACTGCTTCGGAGAATCGCATGCCTTTCTACCTCCCTCGCTGCGACCTCTCCTACACCTCCCAGGGCTCTTGGGTTATGCCCTTGCCCTCTTCCGAGCCGTCCGTGGCACCCGCTGTCAACCCCGTACGGCCAAGCTCCTAAGACTGACACTCCAGGCCCTCCGTAATTTGGCTTCAGTTTCACTTTCTAGACGTTTCAAGAAAGAACGGGGTCTAAATATCTGTGCACCTCTGCTCCGTTTCATATCTACCCACGAGGTTAATTTTTTTGTTTCTTCCAGTCCACCTATTTTGCACCTCCGTCTCTGCGAAGACTTCACTGAGAATCCAAGCGATTTCTGGATCCCTTCTCTCCCCTGAAGCTGTAAACAGTTTAACAAGACAGGTGCGGAACTGCCGTAAGGTAATCTACATCTTGTCTCCCTCTCTGGTATCTAACCTCCCTGCGAATGGGGGTACGTCTCCGTGTTCTGTGCGGTTTTCAGCACAGTACTCTCTACACGTAGTGGATATTTGATTTGGTAAGTGACCGAATAAGTGAATGAGTCACCAAGATAAGGGTATTGTCTCATTCTTTCTCGCTTTTTCCACTTCCAAGTTTCTTTAGTTAGTTTCCTCAGACAAAAGGTTTCTTTGTAGCTACACAGTGGCCAGGTCCAGAGAATGTTGCAGATAGCTGCTGAAAACATCCCTCCTCCACTTGAGAATGGCTTGCTCTCCCTCTCAAGCGGAGAGAGCTGGGATTCGATATTTAATTAAGCGCCTCTGTTCACTTGGCATTTAGAGGCACTAGGGGGCGTTAGTGCTCTACACCCGGTGAAATGCCTGTTTCGTTTGTGATTTTCCTTTGTGAAAAACAACTATGCACAGAGTGTTTTGTGCCAATTTTCCATCCTTTTAGATTGACGGAAAGCATTTTACCTATGTAGAAACAGAAAACGAATAGAAAGAGCGTTGCATTGCGTTTAATGAAAGCTTAGGGCGGTCTCGGTGGTACGTTAGTGAAGTTATCTGGGGACACCTTAGCCACGTACATTGTGTTGGAGAGGCACCGAGAATTCATTCAGGAGTTCTCAAAGTTCGAGGACACAGTTGCCTTACACGTAGGCACGGTGGCAGCCGTGGACATGGCAGTGATTTGGAGAATGTTGTACTAGTCGGCTCTCGCTGTGATAATGCTTTGCAACAAATCTCCCCAAAACTCACTTACATAAAGAAGAATCTAGTTTTCTCGGACCTGTGGGCTAGCTGCAGCGGCTCTCTTGTAGACCTCTCGATGGCGGGTGTTGCTCCATGCCGTGGGTCAGTTTGAGGTCTGTCCCGCACACCTTACCGTGGAGCCCAACTGTGAGGCTGCAGGTCCCTGTCCTCTCGCAGAGTTCACTGAAACGTAAGAGGTGAGCCCAACCACACAAGGCCACGTAAGGCCTCTGCGACTCATTGAAGGCCATCGTGTCTTCCCTTGGCCTCCTGGGAACCCCCTGGCCCCAGGATGCAGCTTCGGTAGCCCAGGGCAACCGGCGGAGGGGGGCGGGCGGGGCTGCAGGAGGGTGGAACGCTGAGGTCACAGAGGGTGTGGGTGTGGTCACCTCTGCTGTGACTGAACCAAGGGCGTGGGTGGGGGGCTGGGGGTCCAGGGCAGGGCCCTCAGAGCCCGGTAGGCCCAGGGGGGCGGCGCAAGCACCTAGGCCCAGGCCGAAGAGCGCCTTCTTGGTCTGCGCGGCAGGCCGGCCTCTCGCCTTGCCACTCAGGCCGCCCTCCCTCTTGAAGTGTGTGTGGCACGCGTCCGCGGAGTACACCTCGCTGCACAGGTAGCCGTGGGACTGGGCGTCGTAGCTTCCTGCGAGGCGGCCGGAGGTCCCGCAGGCGGGTGGGTCCCTGGGACAGACGCGCGGAGCGGCTCCTGCCCGGCCCCCCTGAGAACCGTCGCCGTTCCGTAAGGCGGGGCGCCTGCTTCAGAATGTAAATCACGTGTCCGCTCTATGGATACGCTGTTTAGTTTACCAGGCAAGACTTTCTTGGTGAAAGAAGCAGCGTTGGCTTGCATCGTCGAGCAGGCTTGTCATCTGGCTGTGCACTGGTACTCTCTCTCTGGGTGTGCTAGTCCGCAGGGCAGGGCATCCCCTGGGCAGGGTGGAGCGTGATCTCTGCGGCCTCGTCTTGCAGCTCCTTCCTTTCATTCTCAATCATCCTGCCCACAGTGGCCTCCTCTCAGGCCTGCATACTTACAACGGCGCATTGCCCGTGCTGCCCCTCTGCAGGAAGTGTCCCTCTGTTTAGTTTGCAGCTGACTGATGCCGCCTCACCCTTCTCATGTCTTCTCAGGTGTCACTTGGTCAAGAAAGCGTCCCCTTACCTACTCAACTCATCTCGTCTCCCTACCGTAGCTCACGTGACACCACGCACCTCTCGCTTATGGCCGTCATCGCCTTTCGCATCCAGTTTCAGGTAGGTAAGTTTACCCCGTGGCCCGTGAGGAAGAAGAGATCACGCCTGTTTTGCTTACTCTTGATTCCCAGCGACTAGCCCGGTTACTGATAACCTCTGTTAGAGGGAGAAAGGAATGCACCCAATCCCTGGTGAAGCCCCGACCGTTTTCCTTTCTAGTGTCCCTCGTACTCCTCCCTGCCGTCTGTGTCGCCCTTACTCCGCGTCTACCGTTTATGAGTTTACACCTGGGTTACGGTGACTGCTTCGGAGAATCGCATGCCTTTCTACCTCCCTCGCTGCGACCTCTCCTACACCTCCCAGGGCTCTTGGGTTATGCCCTTGCCCTCTTCCGAGCCGTCCGTGGCACCCGCTGTCAACCCCGTACGGCCAAGCTCCTAAGACTGACACTCCAGGCCCTCCGTAATTTGGCTTCAGTTTCACTTTCTAGACGTTTCAAGAAAGAACGGGGTCTAAATATCTGGGCACCTCTGCTCCGTTTCATATCTACCCACGAGGTTAATTTTTTTGTTTCTTCCAGTCCACCTATTTTGCACCTCCGTCTCTGCGAAGACTTCACTGAGAATCCAAGCGATTTCTGGATCCCTTCTCTCCCCTGAAGCTGTAAACAGTTTAACAAGACAGGTGCGGAACTGCCGTAAGGTAATCTACATCTTGTCTCCCTCTCTGGTATCTAACCTCCCGGCGAATGGGGGTACGTCTCCGTGTTCTGTGCGGTTTTCAGCACAGTACTCTCTACACGTAGTGGATATTTGATTTGGTAAGTGACCGAATAAGTGAATGAGTCACCAAGATAAGGGTATTGTCTCATTCTTTCTCGCTTTTTCCACTTCCAAGTTTCTTTAGTTAGTTTCCTCAGACAAAAGGTTTCTTTGTAGCTACACAGTGGCCAGGTCCAGAGAATGTTGCAGATAGCTGCTGAAAACATCCCTCCTCCACTTGAGAATGGCTTGCTCTCCCTCTCAAGCGGAGAGAGCTGGGATTCGATATTTAATTAAGCGCCTCTGTTCACTTGGCATTTAGAGGCACTAGGGGGCGTTAGTGCTCTACACCCGGTGAAATGCCTGTTTCGTTTGTGATTTTCCTTTGTGAAAAACAACTATGCACAGAGTGTTTTGTGCCAATTTTCCATCCTTTTAGATTGACGGAAAGCATTTTACCTACGTAGAAACAGAAAACGAATAGAAAGAGCGTCGCATTGCGCTTACTGAAAGCTTAGGGCGGTCTCGGTGGTACGTTAGTGAAGTTATCTGGGGACACCTTAGCCACGTACATTGTGTTGGAGAGGCACCGAGAATTCATTCAGGAGTTCTCAAAGTTTGAGGACACAGTTGCCTTACACGTAGGCACGGTGGCAGCCGTGGACATGGCAGTGATTTGGAGAATGTTGTACTAGTCGGCTCTCGCTGTGATAATGCTTTGCAACAAATCTCCCCAAAACTCACTTACATAAAGAAGAATCTAGTTTTCTCGGACCTGTGGGCTAGCTGCAGCGGCTCTCTTGTAGACCTCTCGATGGCGGGTGTTGCTCCATGCCGTGGGTCAGTTTGAGGTCTGTCCCGCACACCTTACCGTGGAGCCCAACTGTGAGGCTGCAGGTCCCTGTCCTCTCGCAGAGTTCACTGAAACGTAAGAGGTGAGCCCAACCACACAAGGCCACGTAAGGCCTCTGCGACTCATTGAAGGCCATCGTGTCTTCCCTTGGCCTCCTGGGAACCCCCTGGCCCCAGGATGCAGCTTCGGTAGCCCAGGGCAACCGGCGGAGGGGGGCGGGCGGGGCTGCAGGAGGGTGGAACGCGGAGGTCACAGAGGGTGTGGGTGTGGCCACCTCTACTGTGACTGAACCAAGGGCGTGGGTGGGGGGCTGGGGGTCCAGGGCAGGGCCCTCAGAGCCCGGTAGGCCCAGGGGGGTGGCGCAAGCACCTAGGCCCAGGCCGAAGAGCGCCTTCTTGGTCTGCGTGGCACGCCGGCCTCTCGCCTTGCCACTCAGGCCGCCCTGCCACTTGAAGTGTGTGTGGCACGCGTCCGCGGAGTACACCTCGCTGCACAGGTAGCCGTGGGACTGGGCGTCGTAGCTTCCTGCGAGGCGGCCGGAGGTCCCGCAGGCGGGTGGGTCCCTGGGACAGACGTGCGGAGCGGCTCCATCCCGGCCCCACTGAGAACCGTCGCCGTTCCGTAAGGCGGGGCGCCTGCTGCAGAATGTAAATCACGTGTCCGTTCTATGGATACGCTGTTTAGTTTACCAGGCAAGACTTTCTTGGTGAAAGAAGCAGCGTTGGCTTGCATCGTCGAGCAGGCTTGTCATCTGGCTGTGCACTGGTACTCTCTCTCTAGGTGTGCTAGTCCGCAGGGCAGGGCATCCCCTGGGCAGGGCGGAGCGTGATCTCTGTGGCCTCGTCTTGCAGCTCCTTCCTTTCATTCTCAATCATCCTGCCCACAGTGGCCTCCTCTCAGGCCTGCATACTTACAACGGCGCATTGCCCGTGCTGCCGCTCTGCAGGAAGTGTCCCTCTGTTTAGTTTGCAGCTGACTGATGCCGCCTCACCCTTCTCATCTCTTCTCAGGTGTCACTTGGTCAAGAAAGTGTCCCCTTACCTACTCAACTCATCTCATCTCCCTACCGTAGCTCACGTGACACCACGCACCTCTCGCTTATGGCCGTCATCGCCTTTCGCATCCAGTTTCAGGTAGGTAAGTTTACCCCGTGGTCCGTGAGGAAGAAGAGATCACGCCTGTTTTGCTTACTCTTGATTCCCAGCGACTAGCCCGGTTACTGATAACCTCTGTTAGAGGGAGAAAGGAATGCACCCAATCCCTGGTGAAGCCCCGACCGTTTTCCTTTCTAGTGTCCCTCGTACTCCTCCCTGCCGTCTGTGTCGCCCTTACTCCGCGTCTACCGTTTATGAGTTTACACCTGGGTTACGGTGACTGCTTCGGAGAATCGCATGCCTTTCTACCTCCCTCGCTGCGACCTCTCCTACACCTCCCAGGGCTCTTGGGTTATGCCCTTGCCCTCTTCCGAGCCGTCCGTGGCACCCGCTGTCAACCCCGTACGGCCAGGCTCCTAAGACTGACACTCCAGGCCCTCCGTAATTTGGCTTCAGTTTCACTTTCTAGACGTTTCAAGAAAGAACGGGGTCTAAATATCTGTGCACCTCTGCTCCGTTTCATATCTACCCACGAGGTTAATTTTTTTGTTTCTTCCAGTCCACCTATTTTGCACCTCCGTCTCTGCGAAGACTTCACTGAGAATCCAAGCGATTTCTGGATCCCTTCTCTCCCCTGAAGCTGTAAACAGTTTAACAAGACAGGTGCGGAACTGCCGTAAGGTAATCTACATCTTGTCTCCCTCTCTGGTATCTAACCTCCCTGCGAATGGGGGTACGTCTCCGTGTTCTGTGCGGTTTTCAGCACAGTATTCTCTACACGTAGTGGATATTTGATTTGGTAAGTGACCGAATAAGTGAATGAGTCACCAAGATAAGGGTATTGTCTCATTCTTTCTCGCTTTTTCCACTTCCAAGTTTCTTTAGTTAGTTTCCTCAGACAAAAGGTTTCTTTGTAGCTACACAGTGGCCAGGTCCAGAGAATGTTGCAGATAGCTGCTGAAAACATCCCTCCTCCACTTGAGAATGGCTTGCTCTCCCTCTCAAGCGGAGAGAGCTGGGATTCGATATTTAATTAAGCGCCTCTGTTCACTTGGCATTTAGAGGCACTAGGGGGCGTTAGTGCTCTACACCCGGTGAAATGCCTGTTTCGTTTGTGATTTTCCTTTGTGAAAAACAACTATGCACAGAGTGTTTTGTGCCAATTTTCCATCCTTTTAGATTGACGGAAAGCATTTTACCTACGTAGAAACAGAAAACGAATAGAAAGAGCGTTGCATTGCGTTTAATGAAAGCTTAGGGCGGTCTCGGTGGTACGTTAGTGAAGTTATCTGGGGACACCTTAGCCACGTACATTGTGTTGGAGAGGCACCGAGAATTCATTCAGGAGTTCTCAAAGTTCGAGGACACAGTTGCCTTACACGTAGGCACGGTGGCAGCCGTGGACATGGCAGTGATTTGGAGAATGTTGTACTCGTCGGCTCTCGCTGTGATAATGCTTTGCAACAAATCTCCCCAAAACTCACTTACATAAAGAAGAATCTAGTTTTCTCGGACCTGTGGGCTAGCTGCAGCGGCTCTCTTGTAGACCTCTCGATGGCGGGTGTTGCTCCATGCCGTGGGTCAGTTTGAGGTCTGTCCCGCACACCTTACCGTGGAGCCCAACTGTGAGGCTGCAGGTCCCTGTCCTCTCGCAGAGTTCACTGAAACGTAAGAGGTGAGCCCAACCACACAAGGCCACGTAAGGCCTCTGCGACTCATTGAAGGCCATCGTGTCTTCCCTTGGCCTCCTGGGAACCCCCTGGCCCCAGGATGCAGCTTCGGTAGCCCAGGGCAACCGGCGGAGGGGGGCGGGCGGGGCTGCAGGAGGGTGGAACGCGGAGGTCACAGAGGGTGTGGGTGTGGCCACCTCTACTGTGACTGAACCAAGGGCGTGGGTGGGGGGCTGGGGGTCCAGGGCAGGGCCCTCAGAGCCCGGTAGGCCCAGGGGGGTGGCGCAAGCACCTAGGCCCAGGCCGAAGAGCGCCTTCTTGGTCTGCGTGGCACGCCGGCCTCTCGCCTTGCCACTCAGGCCGCCCTGCCACTTGAAGTGTGTGTGGCACGCGTCCGCGGAGTACACCTCGCTGCACAGGTAGCCGTGGGACTGGGCGTCGTAGCTTCCTGCGAGGCGGCCGGAGGTCCCGCAGGCGGGTGGGTCCCTGGGACAGACGTGCGGAGCGGCTCCATCCCGGCCCCACTGAGAACCGTCGCCGTTCCGTAAGGCGGGGCGCCTGCTGCAGAATGTAAATCACGTGTCCGTTCTATGGATACGCTGTTTAGTTTACCAGGCAAGACTTTCTTGGTGAAAGAAGCAGCGTTGGCTTGCATCGTCGAGCAGGCTTGTCATCTGGCTGTGCACTGGTACTCTCTCTCTAGGTGTGCTAGTCCGCAGGGCAGGGCATCCCCTGGGCAGGGCGGAGCGTGATCTCTGTGGCCTCGTCTTGCAGCTCCTTCCTTTCATTCTCCATCATCCTGCCCACAGTGGCCTCCTCTCAGGCCTGCATACTTACAACGGCGCATTGCCCGTGCTGCCGCTCTGCAGGAAGTGTCCCTCTCTTTAGTTTGCAGCTGACTGATGCCGCCTCACCCTTCTCATCTCTTCTCAGGTGTCACTTGGTCAAGAAAGTGTCCCCTTACCTACTCAACTCATCTCATCTCCCTACCGTAGCTCACGTGACACCACGCACCTCTCGCTTATGGCCGTCATCGCCTTTCGCATCCAGTTTCAGGTAGGTAAGTTTACCCCGTGGTCCGTGAGGAAGAAGAGATCACGCCTGTTTTGCTTACTCTTGATTCCCAGCGACTAGCCCGGTTACTGATAACCTCTGTTAGAGGGAGAAAGGAATGCACCCAATCCCTGGTGAAGCCCCGACCGTTTTCCTTTCTAGTGTCCCTCGTACTCCTCCCTGCCGTCTGTGTCGCCCTTACTCCGCGTCTACCGTTTATGAGTTTACACCTGGGTTACGGTGACTGCTTCGGAGAATCGCATGCCTTTCTACCTCCCTCGCTGCGACCTCTCCTACACCTCCCAGGGCTCTTGGGTTATGCCCTTGCCCTCTTCCGAGCCGTCCGTGGCACCCGCTGTCAACCCCGTACGGCCAGGCTCCTAAGACTGACACTCCAGGCCCTCCGTAATTTGGCTTCAGTTTCACTTTCTAGACGTTTCAAGAAAGAACGGGGTCTAAATATCTGTGCACCTCTGCTCCGTTTCATATCTACCCACGAGGTTAATTTTTTTGTTTCTTCCAGTCCACCTATTTTGCACCTCCGTCTCTGCGAAGACTTCACTGAGAATCCAAGCGATTTCTGGATCCCTTCTCTCCCCTGAAGCTGTAAACAGTTTAACAAGACAGGTGCGGAACTGCCGTAAGGTAATCTACATCTTGTCTCCCTCTCTGGTATCTAACCTCCCTGCGAATGGGGGTACGTCTCCGTGTTCTGTGCGGTTTTCAGCACAGTATTCTCTACACGTAGTGGATATTTGATTTGGTAAGTGACCGAATAAGTGAATGAGTCACCAAGATAAGGGTATTGTCTCATTCTTTCTCGCTTTTTCCACTTCCAAGTTTCTTTAGTTAGTTTCCTCAGACAAAAGGTTTCTTTGTAGCTACACAGTGGCCAGGTCCAGAGAATGTTGCAGATAGCTGCTGAAAACATCCCTCCTCCACTTGAGAATGGCTTGCTCTCCCTCTCAAGCGGAGAGAGCTGGGATTCGATATTTAATTAAGCGCCTCTGTTCACTTGGCATTTAGAGGCACTAGGGGGCGTTAGTGCTCTACACCCGGTGAAATGCCTGTTTCGTTTGTGATTTTCCTTTGTGAAAAACAACTATGCACAGAGTGTTTTGTGCCAATTTTCCATCCTTTTAGATTGACGGAAAGCATTTTACCTACGTAGAAACAGAAAACGAATAGAAAGAGCGTTGCATTGCGTTTAATGAAAGCTTAGGGCGGTCTCGGTGGTACGTTAGTGAAGTTATCTGGGGACACCTTAGCCACGTACATTGTGTTGGAGAGGCACCGAGAATTCATTCAGGAGTTCTCAAAGTTCGAGGACACAGTTGCCTTACACGTAGGCACGGTGGCAGCCGTGGACATGGCAGTGATTTGGAGAATGTTGTACTCGTCGGCTCTCGCTGTGATAATGCTTTGCAACAAATCTCCCCAAAACTCACTTACATAAAGAAGAATCTAGTTTTCTCGGACCTGTGGGCTAGCTGCAGCGGCTCTCTTGTAGACCTCTCGATGGCGGGTGTTGCTCCATGCCGTGGGTCAGTTTGAGGTCTGTCCCGCACACCTTACCGTGGAGCCCAACTGTGAGGCTGCAGGTCCCTGTCCTCTAGCAGAGTTCACTGAAACGTAAGAGGTGAGCCCAACCACACAAGGCCACGTAAGGCCTCTGCGACTCATTGAAGGCCATCGTGTCTTCCCTTGGCCTCCTGGGAACCCCCTGGCCCCAGGATGCAGCTTCGGTAGCCCAGGGCAACCGGCGGAGGGGGGCGGGCGGGGCTGCAGGAGGGTGGAACGCTGAGGTCACAGAGGGTGTGGGTGTGGCCACCTCTGCTGTGACTGAACCAAGGGCGTGGGTGGGGGGCTGGGGGTCCAGGGCAGGGCCCTCAGAGCCCGGTAGGCCCAGGGGGGTGGCGCAAGCACCTAGGCCCAGGCCGAAGAGCGCCTTCTTGGTCTGCGCGGCAGGCCGGCCTCTCGCCTTGCCACTCAGGCCGCCCTCCCTCTTGAAGTGTGTGTGGCACGCGTCCGCGGAGTACACCTCGCTGCACAGGTATCCGTGGGACTGGTCGTCGTAGCTTCCTGCGAGGCGGCCGGAGGTCCCGCAGGCGGGTGGGTCCCTGGGACAGACGTGCGGAGCGGCTCCTGCCCGGCCCCCCTGAGAACCGTCGCCGTTCCGTAAGGCGGGGCGCCTGCTTCAGAATGTAAATCACGTGTCCGCTCTATGGATACGCTGTTTAGTTTACCAGGCAAGACTTTCTTGGTGAAAGAAGCAGCGTTGGCTTGCATCGTCGAGCAGGCTTGTCATCTGGCTGTGCACTGGTACTCTCTCTCTGGGTGTGCTAGTCCGCAGGGCAGGGCATCCCCTGGGCAGGGTGGAGCGTGATCTCTGCGGCCTCGTCTTGCAGCTCCTTCCTTTCATTCTCAATCATCCTGCCCACAGTGGCCTCCTCTCAGGCCTGCATACTTACAACGGCGCATTGCCCGTGCTGCCCCTCTGCAGGAAGTGTCCCTCTGTTTAGTTTGCAGCTGACTGATGCCGCCTCACCTTTCTCATGTCTTCTCAGGTGTCACTTGGTCAAGAAAGCGTCCCCTTACCTACTCAACTCATCTCGTCTCCCTACCGTAGCTCACGTGACACCACGCACCTCTCGCTTATGGCCGTCATCGCCTTTCGCATCCAGTTTCAGGTAGGTAAGTTTACCCCGTGGTCCGTGAGGAAGAAGAGATCACGCCTGTTTTGCTTACTCTTGATTCCCAGCGACTAGCCCGGTTACTGATAACCTCTGTTAGAGGGAGAAAGGAATGCACCCAATCCCTGGTGAAGCCCCGACCGTTTTCCTTTCTAGTGTCCCTCGTACTCCTCCCTGCCGTCTGTGTCGCCCTTACTCCGCGTCTACCGTTTATGAGTTTACACCTGGGTTACGGTGACTGCTTCGGAGAATAGCATGCCTTTCTACCTCCCTCGCTGCGACCTCTCCTACACCTCCCAGGGCTCTTGGGTTATGCCCTTGCCCTCTTCCGAGCCGTCCGTGGCACCCGCTGTCAACCCCGTACGGCCAAGCTCCTAAGACTGACACTCCAGGCCCTCCGTAATTTGGCTTCAGTTTCACTTTCTAGACGTTTCAAGAAAGAACGGGGTCTAAATATCTGGGCACCTCTGCTCCGTTTCATATCTACCCACGAGGTTAATTTTTTTGTTTCTTCCAGTCCACCTATTTTGCACCTCCGTCTCTGCGAAGACTTCACTGAGAATCCAAGCGATTTCTGGATCCCTTCTCTCCCCTGAAGCTGTAAACAGTTTAACAAGACAGGTGCGGAACTGCCGTAAGGTAATCTACATCTTGTCTCCCTCTCTGGTATCTAACCTCCCTGCGAATGGGGGTACGTCTCCGTGTCCTGTGCGGTTTTCAGCACAGTACTCTCTACACGTAGTGGATATTTGATTTGGTAAGTGACCGAATAAGTGAATGAGTCACCAAGATAAGGGTATTGTCTCATTCTTTCTCGCTTTTTCCACTTCCAAGTTTCTTTAGTTAGTTTCCTCAGACAAAAGGTTTCTTTGTAGCTACACAGTGGCCAGGTCCAGAGAATGTTGCAGATAGCTGCTGAAAACATCCCTCCTCCACTTGAGAATGGCTTGCTCTCCCTCTCAAGCGGAGAGAGCTGGGATTCGATATTTAATTAAGCGCCTCTGTTCACTTGGCATTTAGAGGCACTAGGGGGCGTTAGTGCTCTACACCCGGTGAAATGCCTGTTTCGTTTGTGATTTTCCTTTGTGAAAAACAACTATGCACAGAGTGTTTTGTGCCAATTTTCCATCCTTTTAGATTGACGGAAAGCATTTTACCTACGTAGAAACAGAAAACGAATAGAAAGAGCGTCGCATTGCGTTTAATGAAAGCTTAGGGCGGTCTCGGTGGTACGTTAGTGAAGTTATCTGGGGACACCTTAGCCACGTACATTGTGTTGGAGAGGCACCGAGAATTCATTCAGGAGTTCTCAAAGTTCGAGGACACGGTTGCCTTACACGTAGGCACGGTGGCAGCCGTGGACATGGCAGTGATTTGGAGAATGTTGTACTAGTCGGCTCTCGCTGTGATAATGCTTTGCAACAAATCTCCCCAAAACTCACTTACATAAAGAAGAATCTAGTTTTCTCGGACCTGTGGGCTAGCTGCAGCGGCTCTCTTGTAGACCTCTCGATGGCGGGTGTTGCTCCATGCCGTGGGTCAGTTTGAGGTCTGTCCCGCACACCTTACCGTGGAGCCCAACTGTGAGGCTGCAGGTCCCTGTCCTCTCGCAGAGTTCACTGAAACGTAAGAGGTGAGCCCAACCACACAAGGCCACGTAAGGCCTCTGCGACTCATTGAAGGCCATCGTGTCTTCCCTTGGCCTCCTGGGAACCCCCTGGCCCCAGGATGCAGCTTCGGTAGCCCAGGGCAACCGGCGGAGGGGGGCGGGCGGGGCTGCAGGAGGGTGGAACACGGAGGTCACAGAGGGTGTGGGTGTGGCCACCTCTACTGTGACTGAACCAAGGGCGTGGGTGGGGGGCTGGGGGTCCAGGGCAGGGCCCTCAGAGCCCGGTAGGCCCAGGGGGGTGGCGCAAGCACCTAGGCCCAGGCCGAAGAGCGCCTTCTTGGTCTGCGTGGCACGCCGGCCTCTCGCCTTGCCACTCAGGCCGCCCTGCCACTTGAAGTGTGTGTGGCACGCGTCCGCGGAGTACACCTCGCTGCACAGGTAGCCGTGGGACTGGGCGTCGTAGCTTCCTGCGAGGCGGCCGGAGGTCCCGCAGGCGGGTGGGTCCCTGGGACAGACGTGCAGAGCGGCTCCATCCCGGCCCCACTGAGAACCGTCGCCGTTCCGTAAGGCGGGGCGCCTGCTGCAGAATGTAAATCACGTGTCCGTTCTATGGATACGCTGTTTAGTTTACCAGGCAAGACTTTCTTGGTGAAAGAAGCAGCGTTGGCTTGCATCGTCGAGCAGGCTTGTCATCTGGCTGTGCACTGGTACTCTCTCTCTAGGTGTGCTAGTCCGCAGGGCAGGGCATCCCCTGGGCAGGGCGGAGCGTGATCTCTGTGGCCTCGTCTTGCAGCTCCTTCCTTTCATTCTCAATCATCCTGCCCACAGTGGCCTCCTCTCAGGCCTGCATACTTACAACGGCGCATTGCCCGTGCTGCCGCTCTGCAGGAAGTGTCCCTCTCTTTAGTTTGCAGCTGACTGATGCCGCCTCACCCTTCTCATCTCTTCTCAGGTGTCACTTGGTCAAGAAAGCGTCCCCTTACCTACTCAACTCATCTCGTCTCCCTACCGTAGCTCACGTGACACCACGCACCTCTCGCTTATGGCCGTCATCGCCTTTCGCATCCAGTTTCAGGTAGGTAAGTTTACCCCGTGGTCCGTGAGGAAGAAGAGATCACGCCTGTTTTGCTTACTCTTGATTCCCAGCGACTAGCCCGGTTACTGATAACCTCTGTTAGAGGGAGAAAGGAATGCACCCAATCCCTGGTGAAGCCCCGACCGTTTTCCTTTCTAGTGTCCCTCGTACTCCTCCCTGCCGTCTGTGTCGCCCTTACTCCGCGTCTACCGTTTATGAGTTTACACCTGGGTTACGGTGACTGCTTCGGAGAATCGCATGCCTTTCTACCTCCCTCGCTGCGACCTCTCCTACACCTCCCAGGGCTCTTGGGTTATGCCCTTGCCCTCTTCCGAGCCGTCCGTGGCACCCGCTGTCAACCCCGTACGGCCAGGCTCCTAAGACTGACACTCCAGGCCCTCCGTAATTTGGCTTCAGTTTCACTTTCTAGACGTTTCAAGAAAGAACGGGGTCTAAATATCTGTGCACCTCTGCTCCGTTTCATATCTACCCACGAGGTTAATTTTTTTGTTTCTTCCAGTCCACCTATTTTGCACCTCCGTCTCTGCGAAGACTTCACTGAGAATCCAAGCGATTTCTGGATCCCTTCTCTCCCCTGAAGCTGTAAACAGTTTAACAAGACAGGTGCGGAACTGCCGTAAGGTAATCTACATCTTGTCTCCCTCTCTGGTATCTAACCTCCCTGCGAATGGGGGTACGTCTCCGTGTTCTGTGCGGTTTTCAGCACAGTATTCTCTACACGTAGTGGATATTTGATTTGGTAAGTGACCGAATAAGTGAATGAGTCACCAAGATAAGGGTATTGTCTCATTCTTTCTCGCTTTTTCCACTTCCAAGTTTCTTTAGTTAGTTTCCTCAGACAAAAGGTTTCTTTGTAGCTACACAGTGGCCAGGTCCAGAGAATGTTGCAGATAGCTGCTGAAAACATCCCTCCTCCACTTGAGAATGGCTTGCTCTCCCTCTCAAGCGGAGAGAGCTGGGATTCGATATTTAATTAAGCGCCTCTGTTCACTTGGCATTTAGAGGCACTAGGGGGCGTTAGTGCTCTACACCCGGTGAAATGCCTGTTTCGTTTGTGATTTTCCTTTGTGAAAAACAACTATGCACAGAGTGTTTTGTGCCAATTTTCCATCCTTTTAGATTGACGGAAAGCATTTTACCTACGTAGAAACAGAAAACGAATAGAAAGAGCGTCGCATTGCGTTTAATGAAAGCTTAGGGCGGTCTCGGTGGTACGTTAGTGAAGTTATCTGGGGACACCTTAGCCACGTACATTGTGTTGGAGAGGCACCGAGAATTCATTCAGGAGTTCTCAAAGTTCGAGGACACAGTTGCCTTACACGTAGGCACGGTGGCAGCCGTGGACATGGCAGTGATTTGGAGAATGTTGTACTAGTCGGCTCTCGCTGTGATAATGCTTTGCAACAAATCTCCCCAAAACTCACTTACATAAAGAAGAATCTAGTTTTCTCGGACCTGTGGGCTAGCTGCAGCGGCTCTCTTGTAGACCTCTCGATGGCGGGTGTTGCTCCATGCCGTGGGTCAGTTTGAGGTCTGTCCCGCACACCTTACCGTGGAGCCCAACTGTGAGGCTGCAGGTCCCTGTCCTCTCGCAGAGTTCACTGAAACGTAAGAGGTGAGCCCAACCACACAAGGCCACGTAAGGCCTCTGCGACTCATTGAAGGCCATCGTGTCTTCCCTTGGCCTCCTGGGAACCCCCTGGCCCCAGGATGCAGCTTCGGTAGCCCAGGGCAACCGGCGGAGGGGGGCGGGCGGGGCTGCAGGAGGGTGGAACGCTGAGGTCACAGAGGGTGTGGGTGTGGCCACCTCTGCTGTGACTGAACCAAGGGCTTGGGTGGGGGACTGGGGGTCCAGGGCAGGGCCCTCAGAGCCCGGTAGGCCCAGGGGGGCGGCGCAAGCACCTAGGCCCAGGCCGAATAGCGCCTTCTTGGTCTGCGCGGCAGGCCGGCCTCTCGCCTTGCCACTCAGGCCGCCCTCCCTCTTGAAGTGTGTGTGGCACGCGTCCGCGGAGTACACCTCGCTGCACAGGTAGCCGTGGGACTGGGCGTCGTAGCTTCCTGCGAGGCGGCCGGAGGTCCCGCAGGCGGGTGGGTCCCTGGGACAGACGCGCGGAGCGGCTCCTGCCCGGCCCCCCTGAGAACCGTCGCCGTTCCGTAAGGCGGGGCGCCTGCTTCAGAATGTAAATCACGTGTCCGCTCTATGGATACGCTGTTTAGTTTACCAGGCAAGACTTTCTTGGTGAAAGAAGCAGCGTTGGCTTGCATCGTCGAGCAGGCTTCTCATCTGGCTGTGCACTGGTACTCTCTCTCTGGGTGTGCTAGTCCGCAGGGCAGGGCATCCCCTGGGCAGGGTGGAGCGTGATCTCTGCGGCCTCGTCTTGCAGCTCCTTCCTTTCATTCTCAATCATCCTGCCCACAGTGGCCTCCTCTCAGGCCTGCATACTTACAACGGCGCATTGCCCGTGCTGCCCCTCTGCAGGAAGTGTCCCTCTGTTTAGTTTGCAGCTGACTGATGCCGCCTCACCCTTCTCATCTCTTCTCAGGTGTCACTTGGTCAAGAAAGCGTCCCCTTACCTACTCAACTCATCTCGTCTCCCTACCGTAGCTCACGTGACACCACGCACCTCTCGCTTATGGCCGTCATCGCCTTTCGCATCCAGTTTCAGGTAGGTAAGTTTACCCCGTGGTCCGTGAGGAAGAAGAGATCACGCCTGTTTTGCTTACTCTTGATTCCCAGCGACTAGCCCGGTTACTGATAACCTCTGTTAGAGGGAGAAAGGAATGCACCCAATCCCTGGTGAAGCCCCGACCGTTTTCCTTTCTAGTGTCCCTCGTACTCCTCCCTGCCGTCTGTGTCGCCCTTACTCCGCGTCTACCGTTTATGAGTTTACACCTGGGTTACGGTGACTGCTTCGGAGAATCGCATGCCTTTCTACCTCCCTCGCTGCGACCTCTCCTACACCTCCTAGGGCTCTTGGGTTATGCCCTTGCCCTCTTCCGAGCCGTCCGTGGCACCCGCTGTCAACCCCGTACGGCCAAGCTCCTAAGACTGACACTCCAGGCCCTCCGTAATTTGGCTTCAGTTTCACTTTCTAGACGTTTCAAGAAAGAACGGGGTCTAAATATCTGTGCACCTCTGCTCCGTTTCATATCTACCCACGAGGTTAATTTTTTTGTTTCTTCCAGTCCACCTATTTTGCACCTCCGTCTCTGCGAAGACTTCACTGAGAATCCAAGCGATTTCTGGATCCCTTCTCTCCCCTGAAGCTGTAAACAGTTTAACAAGACAGGTGCGGAACTGCCGTAAGGTAATCTACATCTTGTCTCCCTCTCTGGTATCTAACCTCCCTGCGAATGGGGGTACGTCTCCGTGTCCTGTGCGGTTTTCAGCACAGTACTCTCTACACGTAGTGGATATTTGATTTGGTAAGTGACCGAATAAGTGAATGAGTCACCAAGATAAGGGTATTGTCTCATTCTTTCTCGCTTTTTCCACTTCCAAGTTTCTTTAGTTAGTTTCCTCAGACAAAAGGTTTCTTTGTAGCTACACAGTGGCCAGGTCCAGAGAATGTTGCAGATAGCTGCTGAAAACATCCCTCCTCCACTTGAGAATGGCTTGCTCTCCCTCTCAAGCGGAGAGAGCTGGGATTCGATATTTAATTAAGCGCCTCTGTTCACTTGGCATTTAGAGGCACTAGGGGGCGTTAGTGCTCTACACCCGGTGAAATGCCTGTTTCGTTTGTGATTTTCCTTTGTGAAAAACAACTATGCACAGAGTGTTTTGTGCCAATTTTCCATCCTTTTAGATTGACGGAAAGCATTTTACCTACGTAGAAACAGAAAAGGAATAGAAAGAGCGTTGCATTGCGTTTACTGAAAGCTTAGGGCGGTCTCGGTGGTACGTTAGTGAAGTTATCTGGGGACACCTTAGCCACGTACATTGTGTTGGAGAGGCACCGAGAATTCATTCAGGAGTTCTCAAAGTTCGAGGACACAGTTGCCTTACACGTAGGCACGGTGGCAGCCGTGGACATGGCAGTGATTTGGAGAATGTTGTACTAGTCGGCTCTCGCTGTGATAATGCTTTGCAACAAATCTCCCCAAAACTCACTTAGATAAAGAAGAATCTAGTTTTCTCGGACCTGTGGGCTAGCTGCAGCGGCTCTCTTGTAGACCTCTCGATGGCGGGTGTTGCTCCATGCCGTGGGTCAGTTTGAGGTCTGTCCCGCACACCTTACCGTGGAGCCCAACTGTGAGGCTGCAGGTCCCTGTCCTCTCGCAGAGTTCACTGAAACGTAAGAGGTGAGCCCAACCACACAAGGCCACGTAAGGCCTCTGCGACTCATTGAAGGCCATCGTGTCTTCCCTTGGCCTCCTGGGAACCCCCTGGCCCCAGGATGCAGCTTCGGTAGCCCAGGGCAACCGGCGGAGGGGGGCGGGCGGGGCTGCAGGAGGGTGGAACGCTGAGGTCACAGAGGGTGTGGGTGTGGTCACCTCTGCTGTGACTGAACCAAGGGCGTGGGTGGGGGGCTGGGGGTCCTGGGCAGGGCCCTCAGAGCCCGGTAGGCCCAGGGGGGCGGCGCAAGCACCTAGGCCCAGGCCGAAGAGCGCCTTCTTGGTCTGCGCGGCAGGCCGGCCTCTCGCCTTGCCACTCAGGCCGCCCTCCCTCTTGAAGTGTGTGTGGCACGCGTCCGCGGAGTACACCTCGCTGCACAGGTAGCCGTGGGACTGGGCGTCGTAGCTTCCTGCGAGGCGGCCGGAGGTCCCGCAGGCGGGTGGGTCCCTGGGACAGACGCGCGGAGCGGCTCCTGCCCGGCCCCCCTGAGAACCGTCGCCGTTCCGTAAGGCGGGGCGCCTGCTTCAGAATGTAAATCACGTGTCCGCTCTATGGATACGCTGTTTAGTTTACCAGGCAAGACTTTCTTGGTGAAAGAAGCAGCGTTGGCTTGCATCGTCGAGCAGGCTTGTCATCTGGCTGTGCACTGGTACTCTCTCTCTGGGTGTGCTAGTCCGCAGGGCAGGGCATCCCCTGGGCAGGGTGGAGCGTGATCTCTGCGGCCTCGTCTTGCAGCTCCTTCCTTTCATTCTCAATCATCCTGCCCACAGTGGCCTCCTCTCAGGCCTGCATACTTACAACGGCGCATTGCCCGTGCTGCCCCTCTGCAGGAAGTGTCCCTCTGTTTAGTTTGCAGCTGACTGATGCCGCCTCACCCTTCTCATCTCTTCTCAGGTGTCACTTGGTCAAGAAAGCGTCCCCTTACCTACTCAACTCATCTCGTCTCCCTACCGTAGCTCACGTGACACCACGCACCTCTCGCTTATGGCCGTCATCGCCTTTCGCATCCAGTTTCAGGTAGGTAAGTTTACCCCGTGGTCCGTGAGGAAGAAGAGATCACGCCTGTTTTGCTTACTCTTGATTCCCAGCGACTAGCCCGGTTACTGATAACCTCTGTTAGAGGGAGAAAGGAATGCACCCAATCCCTGGTGAAGCCCCGACCGTTTTCCTTTCTAGTGTCCCTCGTACTCCTCCCTGCCGTCTGTGTCGCCCTTACTCCGCGTCTACCGTTTATGAGTTTACACCTGGGTTACGGTGACTGCTTCGGAGAATCGCATGCCTTTCTACCTCCCTCGCTGCGACCTCTCCTACACCTCCCAGGGCTCTTGGGTTATGCCCTTGCCCTCTTCCGAGCCGTCCGTGGCACCCGCTGTCAACCCCGTACGGCCAAGCTCCTAAGACTGACACTCCAGGCCCTCCGTAATTTGGCTTCAGTTTCACTTTCTAGACGTTTCAAGAAAGAACGGGGTCTAAATATCTGGGCACCTCTGCTCCGTTTCATATCTACCCACGAGGTTAATTTTTTTGTTTCTTCCAGTCCACCTATTTTGCACCTCCGTCTCTGCGAAGACTTCACTGAGAATCCAAGCGATTTCTGGATCCCTTCTCTCCCCTGAAGCTGTAAACAGTTTAACAAGACAGGTGCGGAACTGCCGTAAGGTAATCTACATCTTGTCTCCCTCTCTGGTATCTAACCTCCCTGCGAATGGGGGTACGTCTCCGTGTTCTGTGCGGTTTTCAGCACAGTACTCTCTACACGTAGTGGATATTTGATTTGGTAAGTGACCGAATAAGTGAATGAGTCACCAAGATAAGGGTATTGTCTCATTCTTTCTCGCTTTTTCCACTTCCAAGTTTCTTTAGTTAGTTTCCTCAGACAAAAGGTTTCTTTGTAGCTACACAGTGGCCAGGTCCAGAGAATGTTGCAGATAGCTGCTGAAAACATCCCTCCTCCACTTGAGAATGGCTTGCTCTCCCTCTCAAGCGGAGAGAGCTGGGATTCGATATTTAATTAAGCGCCTCTGTTCACTTGGCATTTAGAGGCACTAGGGGGCGTTAGTGCTCTACACCCGGTGAAATGCCTGTTTCGTTTGTGATTTTCCTTTGTGAAAAACAACTATGCACAGAGTGTTTTGTGCCAATTTTCCATCCTTTTAGATTGACGGAAAGCATTTTACCTACGTAGAAACAGAAAACGAATAGAAAGAGCGTTGCATTGCGTTTAATGAAAGCTTAGGGCGGTCTCGGTGGTACGTTAGTGAAGTTATCTGGGGACACCTTAGCCACGTACATTGTGTTGGAGAGGCACCGAGAATTCATTCAGGAGTTCTCAAAGTTCGAGGACACAGTTGCCTTACACGTAGGCACGGTGGCAGCCGTGGACATGGCAGTGATTTGGAGAATGTTGTACTAGTCGGCTCTCGCTGTGATAATGCTTTGCAACAAATCTCCCCAAAACTCACTTACATAAAGAAGAATCTAGTTTTCTCGGACCTGTGGGCTAGCTGCAGCGGCTCTCTTGTAGACCTCTCGATGGCGGGTGTTGCTCCATGCCGTGGGTCAGTTTGAGGTCTGTCCCGCACACCTTACCGTGGAGCCCAACTGTGAGGCTGCAGGTCCCTGTCCTCTCGCAGAGTTCACTGAAACGTAAGAGGTGAGCCCAACCACACAAGGCCACGTAAGGCCTCTGCGACTCATTGAAGGCCATCGTGTCTTCCCTTGGCCTCCTGGGAACCCCCTGGCCCCAGGATGCAGCTTCGGTAGCCCAGGGCAACCGGCGGAGGGGGGCGGGCGGGGCTGCAGGAGGGTGGAACGCTGAGGTCACAGAGGGTGTGGGTGTGGTCACCTCTGCTGTGACTGAACCAAGGGCGTGGGTGGGGGGCTGGGGGTCCAGGGCAGGGCCCTCAGAGCCCGGTAGGCCCAGGGGGGCGGCGCAAGCACCTAGGCCCAGGCCGAAGAGCGCCTTCTTGGTCTGCGCGGCAGGCCGGCCTCTCGCCTTGCCACTCAGGCCGCCCTCCCTCTTGAAGTGTGTGTGGCACGCGTCCGCGGAGTACACCTCGCTGCACAGGTAGCCGTGGGACTGGGCGTCGTAGCTTCCTGCGAGGCGGCCGGAGGTCCCGCAGGCGGGTGGGTCCCTGGGACAGACGCGCGGAGCGGCTCCTGCCCGGCCCCCCTGAGAACCGTCGCCGTTCCGTAAGGCGGGGCGCCTGCTTCAGAATGTAAATCACGTGTCCGCTCTATGGATACGCTGTTTAGTTTACCAGGCAAGACTTTCTTGGTGAAAGAAGCAGCGTTGGCTTGCATCGTCGAGCAGGCTTCTCATCTGGCTGTGCACTGGTACTCTCTCTCTGGGTGTGCTAGTCCGCAGGGCAGGGCATCCCCTGGGCAGGGTGGAGCGTGATCTCTGCGGCCTCGTCTTGCAGCTCCTTCCTTTCATTCTCAATCATCCTGCCCACAGTGGCCTCCTCTCAGGCCTGCATACTTACAACGGCGCATTGCCCGTGCTGCCCCTCTGCAGGAAGTGTCCCTCTGTTTAGTTTGCAGCTGACTGATGCCGCCTCACCCTTCTCATCTCTTCTCAGGTGTCACTTGGTCAAGAAAGCGTCCCCTTACCTACTCAACTCATCTCGTCTCCCTACCGTAGCTCACGTGACACCACGCACCTCTCGCTTATGGCCGTCATCGCCTTTCGCATCCAGTTTCAGGTAGGTAAGTTTACCCCGTGGTCCGTGAGGAAGAAGAGATCACGCCTGTTTTGCTTACTCTTGATTCCCAGCGACTAGCCCGGTTACTGATAACCTCTGTTAGAGGGAGAAAGGAATGCACCCAATCCCTGGTGAAGCCCCGACCGTTTTCCTTTCTAGTGTCCCTCGTACTCCTCCCTGCCGTCTGTGTCGCCCTTACTCCGCGTCTACCGTTTATGAGTTTACACCTGGGTTACGGTGACTGCTTCGGAGAATCGCATGCCTTTCTACCTCCCTCGCTGCGACCTCTCCTACACCTCCCAGGGCTCTTGGGTTATGCCCTTGCCCTCTTCCGAGCCGTCCGTGGCACCCGCTGTCAACCCCGTACGGCCAAGCTCCTAAGACTGACACTCCAGGCCCTCCGTAATTTGGCTTCAGTTTCACTTTCTAGACGTTTCAAGAAAGAACGGGGTCTAAATATCTGGGCACCTCTGCTCCGTTTCATATCTACCCACGAGGTTAATTTTTTTGTTTCTTCCAGTCCACCTATTTTGCACCTCCGTCTCTGCGAAGACTTCACTGAGAATCCAAGCGATTTCTGGATCCCTTCTCTCCCCTGAAGCTGTAAACAGTTTAACAAGACAGGTGCGGAACTGCCGTAAGGTAATCTACATCTTGTCTCCCTCTCTGGTATCTAACCTCCCGGCGAATGGGGGTACGTCTCCGTGTTCTGTGCGGTTTTCAGCACAGTACTCTCTACACGTAGTGGATATTTGATTTGGTAAGTGACCGAATAAGTGAATGAGTCACCAAGATAAGGGTATTGTCTCCTTCTTTCTCGCTTTTTCCACTTCCAAGTTTCTTTAGTTAGTTTCCTCAGACAAAAGGTTTCTTTGTAGCTACACAGTGGCCAGGTCCAGAGAATGTTGCAGATAGCTGCTGAAAACATCCCTCCTCCACTTGAGAATGGCTTGCTCTCCCTCTCAAGCGGAGAGAGCTGGGATTCGATATTTAATTAAGCGCCTCTGTTCACTTGGCATTTAGAGGCACTAGGGGGCGTTAGTGCTCTACACCCAGTGAAATGCCTGTTTCGTTTGTGATTTTCCTTTGTGAAAAACAACTATGCACAGAGTGTTTTGTGCCAATTTTCCATCCTTTTAGATTGACGGAAAGCATTTTACCTACGTAGAAACAGAAAACGAATAGAAAGAGCGTCGCATTGCGCTTACTGAAAGCTTAGGGCGGTCTCGGTGGTACGTTAGTGAAGTTATCTGGGGACACCTTAGCCACGTACATTGTGTTGGAGAGGCACCGAGAATTCATTCAGGAGTTCTCAAAGTTCGAGGACACGGTTGCCTTACACGTAGGCACGGTGGCAGCCGTGGACATGGCAGTGATTTGGAGAATGTTGTACTAGTCGGCTCTCGCTGTGATAATGCTTTGCAACAAATCTCCCCAAAACTCACTTACATAAAGAAGAATCTAGTTTTCTCGGACCTGTGGGCTAGCTGCAGCGGCTCTCTTGTAGACCTCTCGATGGCGGGTGTTGCTCCATGCCGTGGGTCAGTTTGAGGTCTGTCCCGCACACCTTACCGTGGAGCCCAACTGTGAGGCTGCAGCTCCCTGTCCTCTCGCAGAGTTCACTGAAACGTAAGAGGTGAGCCCAACCACACAAGGCCACGTAAGGCCTCTGCGACTCATTGAAGGCCATCGTGTCTTCCCTTGGCCTCCTGGGAACCCCTTGGCCCCAGGATGCAGCTTCGGTAGCCCAGGGCAACCGGCGGAGGGGGGCGGGCGGGGCTGCAGGAGGGTGGAACGCTGAGGTCACAGAGGGTGTGGGTGTGGCCACCTCTGCTGTGACTGAACCAAGGGCGTGGGTGGGGGACTGGGGGTCCAGGGCAGGGCCCTCAGAGCCCGGTAGGCCCAGGGGGGCGGCGCAAGCACCTAGGCCCAGGCCGAAGAGCGCCTTCTTGGTCTGCGCGGCAGGCCGGCCTCTCGCCTTGCCACTCAGGCCGCCCTCCCTCTTGAAGTGTGTGTGGCACGCGTCCGCGGAGTACACCTCGCTGCACAGGTAGCCGTGGGACTGGGCGTCGTAGCTTCCTGCGAGGCGGCCGGAGGTCCCGCAGGCGGGTGGGTCCCTGGGACAGACGCGCGGAGCGGCTCCTGCCCGGCCCCCCTGAGAACCGTCGCCGTTCCGTAAGGCGGGGCGCCTGCTTCAGAATGTAAATCACGTGTCCGCTCTATGGATACGCTGTTTAGTTTACCAGGCAAGACTTTCTTGGTGAAAGAAGCAGCGTTGGCTTGCATCCTCGAGCAGGCTTGTCATCTGGCTGTGCACTGGTACTCTCTCTCTGGGTGTGCTAGTCCGCAGGGCAGGGCATCCCCTGGGCAGGGTGGAGCGTGATCTCTGCGGCCTCGTCTTGCAGCTCCTTCCTTTCATTCTCAATCATCCTGCCCACAGTGGCCTCCTCTCAGGCCTGCATACTTACAACGGCGCATTGCCCGTGCTGCCCCTCTGCAGGAAGTGTCCCTCTGTTTAGTTTGCAGCTGACTGATGCCGCCTCACCCTTCTCATCTCTTCTCAGGTGTCACTTGGTCAAGAAAGCGTCCCCTTACCTACTCAACTCATCTCGTCTCCCTACCGTAGCTCACGTGACACCACGCACCTCTCGCTTATGGCCGTCATCGCCTTTCGCATCCAGTTTCAGGTAGGTAAGTTTACCCCGTGGCCCGTGAGGAAGAAGAGATCACGCCTGTTTTGCTTACTCTTGATTCCCAGCGACTAGCCCGGTTACTGATAACCTCTGTTAGAGGGAGAAAGGAATGCACCCAATCCCTGGTGAAGCCCCGACCGTTTTCCTTTCTAGTGTCCCTCGTACTCCTCCCTGCCGTCTGTGTCGCCCTTACTCCGCGTCTACCGTTTATGAGTTTACACCTGGGTTACGGTGACTGCTTCGGAGAATCGCATGCCTTTCTACCTCCCTCGCTGCGACCTCTCCTACACCTCCCAGGGCTCTTGGGTTATGCCCTTGCCCTCTTCCGAGCCGTCCGTGGCACCCGCTGTCAACCCCGTACGGCCAAGCTCCTAAGACTGACACTCCAGGCCCTCCGTAATTTGGCTTCAGTTTCACTTTCTAGACGTTTCAAGAAAGAACGGGGTCTAAATATCTGTGCACCTCTGCTCCGTTTCATATCTACCCACGAGGTTAATTTTTTTGTTTCTTCCAGTCCACCTATTTTGCACCTCCGTCTCTGCGAAGACTTCACTGAGAATCCAAGCGATTTCTGGATCCCTTCTCTCCCCTGAAGCTGTAAACAGTTTAACAAGACAGGTGCGGAACTGCCGTAAGGTAATCTACATCTTGTCTCCCTCTCTGGTATCTAACCTCCCTGCGAATGGGGGTACGTCTCCGTGTCCTGTGCGGTTTTCAGCACAGTACTCTCTACACGTAGTGGATATTTGATTTGGTAAGTGACCGAATAAGTGAATGAGTCACCAAGATAAGGGTATTGTCTCATTCTTTCTCGCTTTTTCCACTTCCAAGTTTCTTTAGTTAGTTTCCTCAGACAAAAGGTTTCTTTGTAGCTACACAGTGGCCAGGTCCAGAGAATGTTGCAGATAGCTGCTGAAAACATCCCTCCTCCACTTGAGAATGGCTTGCTCTCCCTCTCAAGCGGAGAGAGCTGGGATTCGATATTTAATTAAGCGCCTCTGTTCACTTGGCATTTAGAGGCACTAGGGGGCGTTAGTGCTCTACACCCGGTGAAATGCCTGTTTCGTTTGTGATTTTCCTTTGTGAAAAACAACTATGCACAGAGTGTTTTGTGCCAATTTTCCATCCTTTTAGATTGACGGAAAGCATTTTACCTACGTAGAAACAGAAAACGAATAGAAAGAGCGTCGCATTGCGCTTACTGAAAGCTTAGGGCGGTCTCGGTGGTACGTTAGTGAAGTTATCTGGGGACACCTTAGCCACGTACATTGTGTTGGAGAGGCACCGAGAATTCATTCAGGAGTTCTCAAAGTTCGAGGACACGGTTGCCTTACACGTAGGCACGGTGGCAGCCGTGGACATGGCAGTGATTTGGAGAATGTTGTACTAGTCGGCTCTCGCTGTGATAATGCTTTGCAACAAATCTCCCCAAAACTCACTTACATAAAGAAGAATCTAGTTTTCTCGGACCTGTGGGCTAGCTGCAGCGGCTCTCTTGTAGACCTCTCGATGGCGGGTGTTGCTCCATGCCGTGGGTCAGTTTGAGGTCTGTCCCGCACACCTTACCGTGGAGCCCAACTGTGAGGCTGCAGGTCCCTGTCCTCTCGCAGAGTTCACTGAAACGTAAGAGGTGAGCCCAACCACACAAGGCCACGTAAGGCCTCTGCGACTCATTGAAGGCCATCGTGTCTTCCCTTGGCCTCCTGGGAACCCCTTGGCCCCAGGATGCAGCTTCGGTAGCCCAGGGCAACCGGCGGAGGGGGGCGGGCGGGGCTGCAGGAGGGTGGAACGCTGAGGTCACAGAGGGTGTGGGTGTGGCCACCTCTGCTGTGACTGAACCAAGGGCGTGGGTGGGGGACTGGGGGTCCAGGGCAGGGCCCTCAGAGCCCGGTAGGCCCAGGGGGGCGGCGCAAGCACCTAGGCCCAGGCCGAAGAGCGCCTTCTTGGTCTGCGCGGCAGGCCGGCCTCTCGCCTTGCCACTCAGGCCGCCCTCCCTCTTGAAGTGTGTGTGGCACGCGTCCGCGGAGTACACCTCGCTGCACAGGTAGCCGTGGGACTGGGCGTCGTAGCTTCCTGCGAGGCGGCCGGAGGTCCCGCAGGCGGGTGGGTCCCTGGGACAGACGCGCGGAGCGGCTCCTGCCCGGCCCCCCTGAGAACCGTCGCCGTTCCGTAAGGCGGGGCGCCTGCTTCAGAATGTAAATCACGTGTCCGCTCTATGGATACGCTGTTTAGTTTACCAGGCAAGACTTTCTTGGTGAAAGAAGCAGCGTTGGCTTGCATCGTCGAGCAGGCTTGTCATCTGGCTGTGCACTGGTACTCTCTCTCTGGGTGTGCTAGTCCGCAGGGCAGGGCATCCCCTGGGCAGGGTGGAGCGTGATCTCTGCGGCCTCGTCTTGCAGCTCCTTCCTTTCATTCTCAATCATCCTGCCCACAGTGGCCTCCTCTCAGGCCTGCATACTTACAACGGCGCATTGCCCGTGCTGCCCCTCTGCAGGAAGTGTCCCTCTGTTTAGTTTGCAGCTGACTGATGCCGCCTCACCCTTCTCATCTCTTCTCAGGTGTCACTTGGTCAAGAAAGCGTCCCCTTACCTACTCAACTCATCTCGTCTCCCTACCGTAGCTCACGTGACACCACGCACCTCTCGCTTATGGCCGTCATCGCCTTTCGCATCCAGTTTCAGGTAGGTAAGTTTACCCCGTGGCCCGTGAGGAAGAAGAGATCACGCCTGTTTTGCTTACTCTTGATTCCCAGCGACTAGCCCGGTTACTGATAACCTCTGTTAGAGGGAGAAAGGAATGCACCCAATCCCTGGTGAAGCCCCGACCGTTTTCCTTTCTAGTGTCCCTCGTACTCCTCCCTGCCGTCTGTGTCGCCCTTACTCCGCGTCTACCGTTTATGAGTTTACACCTGGGTTACGGTGACTGCTTCGGAGAATCGCATGCCTTTCTACCTCCCTCGCTGCGACCTCTCCTACACCTCCCAGGGCTCTTGGGTTATGCCCTTGCCCTCTTCCGAGCCGTCCGTGGCACCCGCTGTCAACCCCGTACGGCCAAGCTCCTAAGACTGACACTCCAGGCCCTCCGTAATTTGGCTTCAGTTTCACTTTCTAGACGTTTCAAGAAAGAACGGGGTCTAAATATCTGTGCACCTCTGCTCCGTTTCATATCTACCCACGAGGTTAATTTTTTTGTTTCTTCCAGTCCACCTATTTTGCACCTCCGTCTCTGCGAAGACTTCACTGAGAATCCAAGCGATTTCTGGATCCCTTCTCTCCCCTGAAGCTGTAAACAGTTTAACAAGACAGGTGCGGAACTGCCGTAAGGTAATCTACATCTTGTCTCCCTCTCTGGTATCTAACCTCCCTGCGAATGGGGGTACGTCTCCGTGTCCTGTGCGGTTTTCAGCACAGTACTCTCTACACGTAGTGGATATTTGATTTGGTAAGTGACCGAATAAGTGAATGAGTCACCAAGATAAGGGTATTGTCTCATTCTTTCTCGCTTTTTCCACTTCCAAGTTTCTTTAGTTAGTTTCCTCAGACAAAAGGTTTCTTTGTAGCTACACAGTGGCCAGGTCCAGAGAATGTTGCAGATAGCTGCTGAAAACATCCCTCCTCCACTTGAGAATGGCTTGCTCTCCCTCTCAAGCGGAGAGAGCTGGGATTCGATATTTAATTAAGCGCCTCTGTTCACTTGGCATTTAGAGGCACTAGGGGGCGTTAGTGCTCTACACCCGGTGAAATGCCTGTTTCGTTTGTGATTTTCCTTTGTGAAAAACAACTATGCACAGAGTGTTTTGTGCCAATTTTCCATCCTTTTAGATTGACGGAAAGCATTTTACCTACGTAGAAACAGAAAACGAATAGAAAGAGCGTCGCATTGCGTTTAATGAAAGCTTAGGGCGGTCTCGGTGGTACGTTAGTGAAGTTATCTGGGGACACCTTAGCCACGTACATTGTGTTGGAGAGGCACCGAGAATTCATTCAGGAGTTCTCAAAGTTCGAGGACACGGTTGCCTTACACGTAGGCACGGTGGCAGCCGTGGACATGGCAGTGATTTGGAGAATGTTGTACTAGTCGGCTCTCGCTGTGATAATGCTTTGCAACAAATCTCCCCAAAACTCACTTACATAAAGAAGAATCTAGTTTTCTCGGACCTGTGGGCTAGCTGCAGCGGCTCTCTTGTAGACCTCTCGATGGCGGGTGTTGTTCCATGCCATGGGTCAGTTTGAGGTCTGTCCCGCACACCTTACCGTGGAGCCCAACTGTGAGGCTGCAGGTCCCTGTCCTCTCGCAGAGTTCACTGAAACGTAAGAGGTGAGCCCAACCACACAAGGCCACGTAAGGCCTCTGCGACTCATTGAAGGCCATCGTGTCTTCCCTTGGCCTCCTGGGAACCCCCTGGCCCCAGGATGCAGCTTCGGTAGCCCAGGGCAACCGGCGGAGGGGGGCGGGCGGGGCTGCAGGAGGGTGGAACGCGGAGGTCACAGAGGGTGTGGGTGTGGCCACCTCTGCTGTGACTGAACCAAGGGCGTGGGTGGGGGGCTGGGGGTCCAGGGCAGGGCCCTCAGAGCCCGGTAGGCCCAGGGGGGCGGCGCAAGCACCTAGGCCCAGGCCGAAGAGCGCCTTCTTGGTCTGCGCGGCAGGCCGGCCTCTCGCCTTGCCACTCAGGCCGCCCTCCCTCTTGAAGTGTGTGTGGCACGCGTCCGCGGAGTACACCTCGCTGCACAGGTAGCCGTGGGACTGGTCGTCGTAGCTTCCTGCGAGGCGGCCGGAGGTCCCGCAGGCGGGTGGGTCCCTGGGACAGACGTGCGGAGCGGCTCCTGCCCGGCCCCCCTGAGAACCGTCGCCGTTCCGTAAGGCGGGGCGCCTGCTTCAGAATGTAAATCACGTGTCCGCTCTATGGATACGCTGTTTAGTTTACCAGGCAAGACTTTCTTGGTGAAAGAAGCAGCGTTGGCTTGCATCGTCGAGCAGGCTTGTCATCTGGCTGTGCACTGGTACTCTCTCTCTGGGTGTGCTAGTCCGCAGGGCAGGGCATCCCCTGGGCAGGGTGGAGCGTGATCTCTGCGGCCTCGTCTTGCAGCTCCTTCCTTTCATTCTCAATCATCCTGCCCACAGTGGCCTCCTCTCAGGCCTGCATACTTACAGCGGCGCATTGCCCGTGCTGCCCCTCTGCAGGAAGTGTCCCTCTGTTTAGTTTGCAGCTGACTGATGCCGCCTCACCCTTCTCATGTCTTCTCAGGTGTCACTTGGTCAAGAAAGCGTCCCCTTACCTACTCAACTCATCTCGTCTCCCTACCGTAGCTCACGTGACACCACGCACCTCTCGCTTATGGCCGTCATCGCCTTTCGCATCCAGTTTCAGGTAGGTAAGTTTACCCCGTGGTCCGTGAGGAAGAAGAGATCACGCCTGTTTTGCTTACTCTTGATTCCCAGCGACTAGCCCGGTTACTGATAACCTCTGTTAGAGGGAGAAAGGAATGCACCCAATCCCTGGTGAAGCCCCGACCGTTTTCCTTTCTAGTGTCCCTCGTACTCCTCCCTGCCGTCTGTGTCGCCCTTACTCCGCGTCTACCGTTTATGAGTTTACACCTGGGTTACGGTGACTGCTTCGGAGAATCGCATGCCTTTCTACCTCCCTCGCTGCGACCTCTCCTACACCTCCCAGGGCTCTTGGGTTATGCCCTTGCCCTCTTCCGAGCCGTCCGTGGCACCCGCTGTCAACCCCGTACGGCCAAGCTCCTAAGACTGACACTCCAGGCCCTCCGTAATTTGGCTTCAGTTTCACTTTCTAGACGTTTCAAGAAAGAACGGGGTCTAAATATCTGTGCACCTCTGCTCCGTTTCATATCTACCCACGAGGTTAATTTTTTTGTTTCTTCCAGTCCACCTATTTTGCACCTCCGTCTCTGCGAAGACTTCACTGAGAATCCAAGCGATTTCTGGATCCCTTCTCTCCCCTGAAGCTGTAAACAGTTTAACAAGACAGGTGCGGAACTGCCGTAAGGTAATCTACATCTTGTCTCCCTCTCTGGTATCTAACCTCCCTGCGAATGGGGGTACGTCTCCGTGTTCTGTGCGGTTTTCAGCACAGTACTCTCTACACGTAGTGGATATTTGATTTGGTAAGTGACCGAATAAGTGAATGAGTCACCAAGATAAGGGTATTGTCTCATTCTTTCTCGCTTTTTCCACTTCCAAGTTTCTTTAGTTAGTTTCCTCAGACAAAAGGTTTCTTTGTAGCTACACAGTGGCCAGGTCCAGAGAATGTTGCAGATAGCTGCTGAAAACATCCCTCCTCCACTTGAGAATGGCTTGCTCTCCCTCTCAAGCGGAGAGAGCTGGGATTCGATATTTAATTAAGCGCCTCTGTTCACTTGGCATTTAGAGGCACTAGGGGGCGTTAGTGCTCTACACCCGGTGAAATGCCTGTTTCGTTTGTGATTTTCCTTTGTGAAAAACAACTATGCACAGAGTGTTTTGTGCCAATTTTCCATCCTTTTAGATTGACGGAAAGCATTTTACCTACGTAGAAACAGAAAAGGAATAGAAAGAGCGTTGCATTGCATTTAATGAAAGCTTAGGGCGGTCTCGGTGGTACGTTAGTGAAGTTATCTGGGGACACCTTAGCCACGTACATTGTGTTGGAGAGGCACCGAGAATTCATTCAGGAGTTCTCAAAGTTCGAGGACACAGTTGCCTTACACGTAGGCACGGTGGCAGCCGTGGACATGGCAGTGATTTGGAGAATGTTGTACTAGTCGGCTCTCGCTGTGATAATGCTTTGCAACAAATCTCCCCAAAACTCACTTACATAAAGAAGAATCTAGTTTTCTCGGACCTGTGGGCTAGCTGCAGCGGCTCTCTTGTAGACCTCTCGATGGCGGGTGTTGCTCCATGCCGTGGGTCAGTTTGAGGTCTGTCCCGCACACCTTACCGTGGAGCCCAACTGTGAGGCTGCAGGTCCCTGTCCTCTCGCAGAGTTCACTGAAACGTAAGAGGTGAGCCCAACCACACAAGGCCACGTAAGGCCTCTGCGACTCATTGAAGGCCATCGTGTCTTCCCTTGGCCTCCTGGGAACCCCCTGGCCCCAGGATGCAGCTTCGGTAGCCCAGGGCAACCGGCGGAGGGGGGCGGGCGGGGCTGCAGGAGGGTGGAACGCTGAGGTCACAGAGGGTGTGGGTGTGGTCACCTCTGCTGTGACTGAACCAAGGGCGTGGGTGGGGGGCTGGGGGTCCAGGGCAGGGCCCTCAGAGCCCGGTAGGCCCAGGGGGGCGGCGCAAGCACCTAGGCCCAGGCCGAAGAGCGCCTTCTTGGTCTGCGCGGCAGGCCGGCCTCTCGCCTTGCCACTCAGGCCGCCCTCCCTCTTGAAGTGTGTGTGGCACGCGTCCGCGGAGTACACCTCGCTGCACAGGTAGCCGTGGGACTGGGCGTCGTAGCTTCCTGCGAGGCGGCCGGAGGTCCCGCAGGCGGGTGGGTCCCTGGGACAGACGCGCGGAGCGGCTCCTGCCCGGCCCCCCTGAGAACCGTCGCCGTTCCGTAAGGCGGGGCGCCTGCTTCAGAATGTAAATCACGTGTCCGCTCTATGGATACGCTGTTTAGTTTACCAGGCAAGACTTTCTTGGTGAAAGAAGCAGCGTTGGCTTGCATCGTCGAGCAGGCTTGTCATCTGGCTGTGCACTGGTACTCTCTCTCTGGGTGTGCTAGTCCGCAGGGCAGGGCATCCCCTGGGCAGGGTGGAGCGTGATCTCTGCGGCCTCGTCTTGCAGCTCCTTCCTTTCATTCTCAATCATCCTGCCCACAGTGGCCTCCTCTCAGGCCTGCATACTTACAACGGCGCATTGCCCGTGCTGCCCCTCTGCAGGAAGTGTCCCTCTGTTTAGTTTGCAGCTGACTGATGCCGCCTCACCCTTCTCATCTCTTCTCAGGTGTCACTTGGTCAAGAAAGCGTCCCCTTACCTACTCAACTCATCTCGTCTCCCTACCGTAGCTCACGTGACACCACGCACCTCTCGCTTATGGCCGTCATCGCCTTTCGCATCCAGTTTCAGGTAGGTAAGTTTACCCCGTGGTCCGTGAGGAAGAAGAGATCACGCCTGTTTTGCTTACTCTTGATTCCCAGCGACTAGCCCGGTTACTGATAACCTCTGTTAGAGGGAGAAAGAAATGCACCCAATCCCTGGTGAAGCCCCGACTGTTTTCCTTTCTAGTGTCCCTCGTACTCCTCCCTGCCGTCTGTGTCGCCCTTACTCCGCGTCTACCGTTTATGAGTTTACACCTGGGTTACGGTGACTGCTTCGGAGAATCGCATGCCTTTCTACCTCCCTCGCTGCGACCTCTCCTACACCTCCCAGGGCTCTTGGGTTATGCCCTTGCCCTCTTCCGAGCCGTCCGTGGCACCCGCTGTCAACCCCGTACGGCCAAGCTCCTAAGACTGACACTCCAGGCCCTCCGTAATTTGGCTTCAGTTTCACTTTCTAGACGTTTCAAGAAAGAACGGGGTCTAAATATCTGGGCACCTCTGCTCCGTTTCATATCTACCCACGAGGTTAATTTTTTTGTTTCTTCCAGTCCACCTATTTTGCACTTCCGTCTCTGCGAAGACTTCACTGAGAATCCAAGCGATTTCTGGATCCCTTCTCTCCCCTGAAGCTGTAAACAGTTTAACAAGACAGGTGCGGAACTGCCGTAAGGTAATCTACATCTTGTCTCCCTCTCTGGTATCTAACCTCCCGGCGAATGGGGGTACGTCTCCGTGTTCTGTGCGGTTTTCAGCACAGTACTCTCTACACGTAGTGGATATTTGATTTGGTAAGTGACCGAATAAGTGAATGAGTCACCAAGATAAGGGTATTGTCTCATTCTTTCTCGCTTTTTCCACTTCCAAGTTTCTTTAGTTAGTTTCCTCAGACAAAAGGTTTCTTTGTAGCTACACAGTGGCCAGGTCCAGAGAATGTTGCAGATAGCTGCTGAAAACATCCCTCCTCCACTTGAGAATGGCTTGCTCTCCCTCTCAAGCGGAGAGAGCTGGGATTCGATATTTAATTAAGCGCCTCTGTTCACTTGGCATTTAGAGGCACTAGGGGGCGTTAGTGCTCTACACCCGGTGAAATGCCTGTTTCGTTTGTGATTTTCCTTTGTGAAAAACAACTATGCACAGAGTGTTTTGTGCCAATTTTCCATCCTTTTAGATTGACGGAAAGCATTTTACCTACGTAGAAACAGAAAAGGAATAGAAAGAGCGTTGCATTGCGTTTAATGAAAGCTTAGGGCGGTCTCGGTGGTACGTTAGTGAAGTTATCTGGGGACACCTTAGCCACGTACATTGTGTTGGAGAGGCACCGAGAATTCATTCAGGAGTTCTCAAAGTTCGAGGACACAGTTGCCTTACACGTAGGCACGGTGGCAGCCGTGGACATGGCAGTGATTTGGAGAATGTTGTACTAGTCGGCTCTCGCTGTGATAATGCTTTGCAACAAATCTCCCCAAAACTCACTTACATAAAGAAGAATCTAGTTTTCTCGGACCTGTGGGCTAGCTGCAGCGGCTCTCTTGTAGACCTCTCGATGGCGGGTGTTGCTCCATGCCGTGGGTCAGTTTGAGGTCTGTCCCGCACACCTTACCGTGGAGCCCAACTGTGAGGCTGCAGCTCCCTGTCCTCTCGCAGAGTTCACTGAAACGTAAGAGGTGAGCCCAACCACACAAGGCCACGTAAGGCCTCTGCGACTCATTGAAGGCCATCGTGTCTTCCCTTGGCCTCCTGGGAACCCCCTGGCCCCAGGATGCAGCTTCGGTAGCCCAGGGCAACCGGCGGAGGGGGGCGGGCGGGGCTGCAGGAGGGTGGAACGCTGAGGTCACAGAGGGTGTGGGTGTGGCCACCTCTGCTGTGACTGAACCAAGGGCGTGGGTGGGGGACTGGGGGTCCAGGGCAGGGCCCTCAGAGCCCGGTAGGCCCAGGGGGGCGGCGCAAGCACCTAGGCCCAGGCCGAAGAGCGCCTTCTTGGTCTGCGCGGCAGGCCGGCCTCTCGCCTTGCCACTCAGGCCGCCCTCCCTCTTGAAGTGTGTGTGGCACGCGTCCGCGGAGTACACCTCGCTGCACAGGTAGCCGTGGGACTGGGCGTCGTAGCTTCCTGCGAGGCGGCCGGAGGTCCCGCAGGCGGGTGGGTCCCTGGGACAGACGCGCGGAGCGGCTCCTGCCCGGCCCCCCTGAGAACCGTCGCCGTTCCGTAAGGCGGGGCGCCTGCTTCAGAATGTAAATCACGTGTCCGCTCTATGGATACGCTGTTTAGTTTACCAGGCAAGACTTTCTTGGTGAAAGAAGCAGCGTTGGCTTGCATCGTCGAGCAGGCTTGTCATCTGGCTGTGCACTGGTACTCTCTCTCTGGGTGTGCTAGTCCGCAGGGCAGGGCATCCCCTGGGCAGGGTGGAGCGTGATCTCTGCGGCCTCGTCTTGCAGCTCCTTCCTTTCATTCTCAATCATCCTGCCCACAGTGGCCTCCTCTCAGGCCTGCATACTTACAACGGCGCATTGCCCGTGCTGCCCCTCTGCAGGAAGTGTCCCTCTGTTTAGTTTGCAGCTGACTGATGCCGCCTCACCCTTCTCATCTCTTCTCAGGTGTCACTTGGTCAAGAAAGCGTCCCCTTACCTACTCAACTCATCTCGTCTCCCTACCGTAGCTCACGTGACACCACGCACCTCTCGCTTATGGCCGTCATCGCCTTTCGCATCCAGTTTCAGGTAGGTAAGTTTACCCCGTGGTCCGTGAGGAAGAAGAGATCACGCCTGTTTTGCTTACTCTTGATTCCCAGCGACTAGCCCGGTTACTGATAACCTCTGTTAGAGGGAGAAAGGAATGCACCCAATCCCTGGTGAAGCCCCGACCGTTTTCCTTTCTAGTGTCCCTCGTACTCCTCCCTGCCGTCTGTGTCGCCCTTACTCCGCGTCTACCGTTTATGAGTTTACACCTGGGTTACGGTGACTGCTTCGGAGAATCGCATGCCTTTCTACCTCCCTCGCTGCGACCTCTCCTACACCTCCCAGGGCTCTTGGGTTATGCCCTTGCCCTCTTCCGAGCCGTCCGTGGCACCCGCTGTCAACCCCGTACGGCCAAGCTCCTAAGACTGACACTCCAGGCCCTCCGTAATTTGGCTTCAGTTTCACTTTCTAGACGTTTCAAGAAAGAACGGGGTCTAAATATCTGTGCACCTCTGCTCCGTTTCATATCTACCCACGAGGTTAATTTTTTTGTTTCTTCCAGTCCACCTATTTTGCACCTCCGTCTCTGCGAAGACTTCACTGAGAATCCAAGCGATTTCTGGATCCCTTCTCTCCCCTGAAGCTGTAAACAGTTTAACAAGACAGGTGCGGAACTGCCGTAAGGTAATCTACATCTTGTCTCCCTCTCTGGTATCTAACCTCCCTGCGAATGGGGGTACGTCTCCGTGTTCTGTGCGGTTTTCAGCACAGTACTCTCTACACGTAGTGGATATTTGATTTGGTAAGTGACCGAATAAGTGAATGAGTCACCAAGATAAGGGTATTGTCTCATTCTTTCTCGCTTTTTCCACTTCCAAGTTTCTTTAGTTAGTTTCCTCAGACAAAAGGTTTCTTTGTAGCTACACAGTGGCCAGGTCCAGAGAATGTTGCAGATAGCTGCTGAAAACATCCCTCCTCCACTTGAGAATGGCTTGCTCTCCCTCTCAAGCGGAGAGAGCTGGGATTCGATATTTAATTAAGCGCCTCTGTTCACTTGGCATTTAGAGGCACTAGGGGGCGTTAGTGCTCTACACCCGGTGAAATGCCTGTTTCGTTTGTGATTTTCCTTTGTGAAAAACAACTATGCACAGAGTGTTTTGTGCCAATTTTCCATCCTTTTAGATTGACGGAAAGCATTTTACCTACGTAGAAACAGAAAACGAATAGAAAGAGCGTTGCATTGCGTTTAATGAAAGCTTAGGGCGGTCTCGGTGGTACGTTAGTGAAGTTATCTGGGGACACCTTAGCCACGTACATTGTGTTGGAGAGGCACCGAGAATTCATTCAGGAGTTCTCAAAGTTCGAGGACACAGTTGCCTTACACGTAGGCACGGTGGCAGCCGTGGACATGGCAGTGATTTGGAGAATGTTGTACTAGTCGGCTCTCGCTGTGATAATGCTTTGCAACAAATCTCCCCAAAACTCACTTACATAAAGAAGAATCTAGTTTTCTCGGACCTGTGGGCTAGCTGCAGCGGCTCTCTTGTAGACCTCTCGATGGCGGGTGTTGCTCCATGCCGTGGGTCAGTTTGAGGTCTGTCCCGCACACCTTACCGTGGAGCCCAACTGTGAGGCTGCAGGTCCCTGTCCTCTCGCAGAGTTCACTGAAACGTAAGAGGTGAGCCCAACCACACAAGGCCACGTAAGGCCTCTGCGACTCATTGAAGGCCATCGTGTCTTCCCTTGGCCTCCTGGGAACCCCCTGGCCCCAGGATGCAGCTTCGGTAGCCCAGGGCAACCGGCGGAGGGGGGCGGGCGGGGCTGCAGGAGGGTGGAACGCTGAGGTCACAGAGGGTGTGGGTGTGGTCACCTCTGCTGTGACTGAACCAAGGGCGTGGGTGGGGGGCTGGGGGTCCAGGGCAGGGCCCTCAGAGCCCGGTAGGCCCAGGGGGGCGGCGCAAGCACCTAGGCCCAGGCCGAAGAGCGCCTTCTTGGTCTGCGCGGCAGGCCGGCCTCTCGCCTTGCCACTCAGGCCGCCCTCCCTCTTGAAGTGTGTGTGGCACGCGTCCGCGGAGTACACCTCGCTGCACAGGTAGCCGTGGGACTGGGCGTCGTAGCTTCCTGCGAGGCGGCCGGAGGTCCCGCAGGCGGGTGGGTCCCTGGGACAGACGCGCGGAGCGGCTCCTGCCCGGCCCCCCTGAGAACCGTCGCCGTTCCGTAAGGCGGGGCGCCTGCTTCAGAATGTAAATCACGTGTCCGCTCTATGGATACGCTGTTTAGTTTACCAGGCAAGACTTTCTTGGTGAAAGAAGCAGCGTTGGCTTGCATCGTCGAGCAGGCTTGTCATCTGGCTGTGCACTGGTACTCTCTCTCTGGGTGTGCTAGTCCGCAGGGCAGGGCATCCCCTGGGCAGGGTGGAGCGTGATCTCTGCGGCCTCGTCTTGCAGCTCCTTCCTTTCATTCTCAATCATCCTGCCCACAGTGGCCTCCTCTCAGGCCTGCATACTTACAACGGCGCATTGCCCGTGCTGCCCCTCTGCAGGAAGTGTCCCTCTGTTTAGTTTGCAGCTGACTGATGCCGCCTCACCCTTCTCATCTCTTCTCAGGTGTCACTTGGTCAAGAAAGCGTCCCCTTACCTACTCAACTCATCTCGTCTCCCTACCGTAGCTCACGTGACACCACGCACCTCTCGCTTATGGCCGTCATCGCCTTTCGCATCCAGTTTCAGGTAGGTAAGTTTACCCCGTGGTCCGTGAGGAAGAAGAGATCACGCCTGTTTTGCTTACTCTTGATTCCCAGCGACTAGCCCGGTTACTGATAACCTCTGTTAGAGGGAGAAAGGAATGCACCCAATCCCTGGTGAAGCCCCGACCGTTTTCCTTTCTAGTGTCCCTCGTACTCCTCCCTGCCGTCTGTGTCGCCCTTACTCCGCGTCTACCGTTTATGAGTTTACACCTGGGTTACGGTGACTGCTTCGGAGAATCGCATGCCTTTCTACCTCCCTCGCTGCGACCTCTCCTACACCTCCCAGGGCTCTTGGGTTATGCCCTTGCCCTCTTCCGAGCCGTCCGTGGCACCCGCTGTCAACCCCGTACGGCCAAGCTCCTAAGACTGACACTCCAGGCCCTCCGTAATTTGGCTTCAGTTTCACTTTCTAGACGTTTCAAGAAAGAACGGGGTCTAAATATCTGGGCACCTCTGCTCCGTTTCATATCTACCCACGAGGTTAATTTTTTTGTTTCTTCCAGTCCACCTATTTTGCACCTCCGTCTCTGCGAAGACTTCACTGAGAATCCAAGCGATTTCTGGATCCCTTCTCTCCCCTGAAGCTGTAAACAGTTTAACAAGACAGGTGCGGAACTGCCGTAAGGTAATCTACATCTTGTCTCCCTCTCTGGTATCTAACCTCCCGGCGAATGGGGGTACGTCTCCGTGTTCTGTGCGGTTTTCAGCACAGTACTCTCTACACGTAGTGGATATTTGATTTGGTAAGTGACCGAATAAGTGAATGAGTCACCAAGATAAGGGTATTGTCTCATTCTTTCTCGCTTTTTCCACTTCCAAGTTTCTTTAGTTAGTTTCCTCAGACAAAAGGTTTCTTTGTAGCTACACAGTGGCCAGGTCCAGAGAATGTTGCAGATAGCTGCTGAAAACATCCCTCCTCCACTTGAGAATGGCTTGCTCTCCCTCTCAAGCGGAGAGAGCTGGGATTCGATATTTAATTAAGCGCCTCTGTTCACTTGGCATTTAGAGGCACTAGGGGGCGTTAGTGCTCTACACCCAGTGAAATGCCTGTTTCGTTTGTGATTTTCCTTTGTGAAAAACAACTATGCACAGAGTGTTTTGTGCCAATTTTCCATCCTTTTAGATTGACGGAAAGCATTTTACCTACGTAGAAACAGAAAACGAATAGAAAGAGCGTCGCATTGCGCTTACTGAAAGCTTAGGGCGGTCTCGGTGGTACGTTAGTGAAGTTATCTGGGGACACCTTAGCCACGTACATTGTGTTGGAGAGGCACCGAGAATTCATTCAGGAGTTCTCAAAGTTCGAGGACACAGTTGCCTTACACGTAGGCACGGTGGCAGCCGTGGACATGGCAGTGATTTGGAGAATGTTGTACTAGTCGGCTCTCGCTGTGATAATGCTTTGCAACAAATCTCCCCAAAACTCACTTACATAAAGAAGAATCTAGTTTTCTCGGACCTGTGGGCTAGCTGCAGCGGCTCTCTTGTAGACCTCTCGATGGCGGGTGTTGCTCCATGCCGTGGGTCAGTTTGAGGTCTGTCCCGCACACCTTACCGTGGAGCCCAACTGTGAGGCTGCAGCTCCCTGTCCTCTCGCAGAGTTCACTGAAACGTAAGAGGTGAGCCCAACCACACAAGGCCACGTAAGGCCTCTGCGACTCATTGAAGGCCATCGTGTCTTCCCTTGGCCTCCTGGGAACCCCTTGGCCCCAGGATGCAGCTTCGGTAGCCCAGGGCAACCGGCGGAGGGGGGCGGGCGGGGCTGCAGGAGGGTGGAACGCTGAGGTCACAGAGGGTGTGGGTGTGGCCACCTCTGCTGTGACTGAACCAAGGGCGTGGGTGGGGGACTGGGGGTCCAGGGCAGGGCCCTCAGAGCCCGGTAGGCCCAGGGGGGCGGCGCAAGCACCTAGGCCCAGGCCGAAGAGCGCCTTCTTGGTCTGCGCGGCAGGCCGGCCTCTCGCCTTGCCACTCAGGCCGCCCTCCCTCTTGAAGTGTGTGTGGCACGCGTCCGCGGAGTACACCTCGCTGCACAGGTAGCCGTGGGACTGGGCGTCGTAGCTTCCTGCGAGGCGGCCGGAGGTCCCGCAGGCGGGTGGGTCCCTGGGACAGACGCGCGGAGCGGCTCCTGCCCGGCCCCCCTGAGAACCGTCGCCGTTCCGTAAGGCGGGGCGCCTGCTTCAGAATGTAAATCACGTGTCCGCTCTATGGATACGCTGTTTAGTTTACCAGGCAAGACTTTCTTGGTGAAAGAAGCAGCGTTGGCTTGCATCGTCGAGCAGGCTTGTCATCTGGCTGTGCACTGGTACTCTCTCTCTGGGTGTGCTAGTCCGCAGGGCAGGGCATCCCCTGGGCAGGGTGGAGCGTGATCTCTGCGGCCTCGTCTTGCAGCTCCTTCCTTTCATTCTCAATCATCCTGCCCACAGTGGCCTCCTCTCAGGCCTGCATACTTACAACGGCGCATTGCCCGTGCTGCCCCTCTGCAGGAAGTGTCCCTCTGTTTAGTTTGCAGCTGACTGATGCCGCCTCACCCTTCTCATCTCTTCTCAGGTGTCACTTGGTCAAGAAAGCGTCCCCTTACCTACTCAACTCATCTCGTCTCCCTACCGTAGCTCACGTGACACCACGCACCTCTCGCTTATGGCCGTCATCGCCTTTCGCATCCAGTTTCAGGTAGGTAAGTTTACCCCGTGGCCCGTGAGGAAGAAGAGATCACGCCTGTTTTGCTTACTCTTGATTCCCAGCGACTAGCCCGGTTACTGATAACCTCTGTTAGAGGGAGAAAGGAATGCACCCAATCCCTGGTGAAGCCCCGACCGTTTTCCTTTCTAGTGTCCCTCGTACTCCTCCCTGCCGTCTGTGTCGCCCTTACTCCGCGTCTACCGTTTATGAGTTTACACCTGGGTTACGGTGACTGCTTCGGAGAATCGCATGCCTTTCTACCTCCCTCGCTGCGACCTCTCCTACACCTCCCAGGGCTCTTGGGTTATGCCCTTGCCCTCTTCCGAGCCGTCCGTGGCACCCGCTGTCAACCCCGTACGGCCAAGCTCCTAAGACTGACACTCCAGGCCCTCCGTAATTTGGCTTCAGTTTCACTTTCTAGACGTTTCAAGAAAGAACGGGGTCTAAATATCTGTGCACCTCTGCTCCGTTTCATATCTACCCACGAGGTTAATTTTTTTGTTTCTTCCAGTCCACCTATTTTGCACCTCCGTCTCTGCGAAGACTTCACTGAGAATCCAAGCGATTTCTGGATCCCTTCTCTCCCCTGAAGCTGTAAACAGTTTAACAAGACAGGTGCGGAACTGCCGTAAGGTAATCTACATCTTGTCTCCCTCTCTGGTATCTAACCTCCCTGCGAATGGGGGTACGTCTCCGTGTCCTGTGCGGTTTTCAGCACAGTACTCTCTACACGTAGTGGATATTTGATTTGGTAAGTGACCGAATAAGTGAATGAGTCACCAAGATAAGGGTATTGTCTCATTCTTTCTCGCTTTTTCCACTTCCAAGTTTCTTTAGTTAGTTTCCTCAGACAAAAGGTTTCTTTGTAGCTACACAGTGGCCAGGTCCAGAGAATGTTGCAGATAGCTGCTGAAAACATCCCTCCTCCACTTGAGAATGGCTTGCTCTCCCTCTCAAGCGGAGAGAGCTGGGATTCGATATTTAATTAAGCGCCTCTGTTCACTTGGCATTTAGAGGCACTAGGGGGCGTTAGTGCTCTACACCCGGTGAAATGCCTGTTTCGTTTGTGATTTTCCTTTGTGAAAAACAACTATGCACAGAGTGTTTTGTGCCAATTTTCCATCCTTTTAGATTGACGGAAAGCATTTTACCTACGTAGAAACAGAAAACGAATAGAAAGAGCGTCGCATTGCGTTTAATGAAAGCTTAGGGCGGTCTCGGTGGTACGTTAGTGAAGTTATCTGGGGACACCTTAGCCACGTACATTGTGTTGGAGAGGCACCGAGAATTCATTCAGGAGTTCTCAAAGTTCGAGGACACGGTTGCCTTACACGTAGGCACGGTGGCAGCCGTGGACATGGCAGTGATTTGGAGAATGTTGTACTAGTCGGCTCTCGCTGTGATAATGCTTTGCAACAAATCTCCCCAAAACTCACTTACATAAAGAAGAATCTAGTTTTCTCGGACCTGTGGGCTAGCTGCAGCGGCTCTCTTGTAGACCTCTCGATGGCGGGTGTTGCTCCATGCCGTGGGTCAGTTTGAGGTCTGTCCCGCACACCTTACCGTGGAGCCCAACTGTGAGGCTGCAGGTCCCTGTCCTCTCGCAGAGTTCACTGAAACGTAAGAGGTGAGCCCAACCACACAAGGCCACGTAAGGCCTCTGCGACTCATTGAAGGCCATCGTGTCTTCCCTTGGCCTCCTGGGAACCCCCTGGCCCCAGGATGCAGCTTCGGTAGCCCAGGGCAACCGGCGGAGGGGGGCGGGCGGGGCTGCAGGAGGGTGGAACGCTGAGGTCACAGAGGGTGTGGGTGTGGTCACCTCTGCTGTGACTGAACCAAGGGCGTGGGTGGGGGGCTGGGGGTCCAGGGCAGGGCCCTCAGAGCCCGGTAGGCCCAGGGGGGCGGCGCAAGCACCTAGGCCCAGGCCGAAGAGCGCCTTCTTGGTCTGCGCGGCAGGCCGGCCTCTCGCCTTGCCACTCAGGCCGCCCTCCCTCTTGAAGTGTGTGTGGCACGCGTCCGCGGAGTACACCTCGCTGCACAGGTAGCCGTGGGACTGGGCGTCGTAGCTTCCTGCGAGGCGGCCGGAGGTCCCGCAGGCGGGTGGGTCCCTGGGACAGACGCGCGGAGCGGCTCCTGCCCGGCCCCCCTGAGAACCGTCGCCGTTCCGTAAGGCGGGGCGCCTGCTTCAGAATGTAAATCACGTGTCCGCTCTATGGATACGCTGTTTAGTTTACCAGGCAAGACTTTCTTGGTGAAAGAAGCAGCGTTGGCTTGCATCGTCGAGCAGGCTTGTCATCTGGCTGTGCACTGGTACTCTCTCTCTGGGTGTGCTAGTCCGCAGGGCAGGGCATCCCCTGGGCAGGGTGGAGCGTGATCTCTGCGGCCTCGTCTTGCAGCTCCTTCCTTTCATTCTCAATCATCCTGCCCACAGTGGCCTCCTCTCAGGCCTGCATACTTACAACGGCGCATTGCCCGTGCTGCCCCTCTGCAGGAAGTGTCCCTCTGTTTAGTTTGCAGCTGACTGATGCCGCCTCACCCTTCTCATCTCTTCTCAGGTGTCACTTGGTCAAGAAAGCGTCCCCTTACCTACTCAACTCATCTCGTCTCCCTACCGTAGCTCACGTGACACCACGCACCTCTCGCTTATGGCCGTCATCGCCTTTCGCATCCAGTTTCAGGTAGGTAAGTTTACCCCGTGGTCCGTGAGGAAGAAGAGATCACGCCTGTTTTGCTTACTCTTGATTCCCAGCGACTAGCCCGGTTACTGATAACCTCTGTTAGAGGGAGAAAGGAATGCACCCAATCCCTGGTGAAGCCCCGACTGTTTTCCTTTCTAGTGTCCCTCGTACTCCTCCCTGCCGTCTGTGTCGCCCTTACTCCGCGTCTACCGTTTATGAGTTTACACCTGGGTTACGGTGACTGCTTCGGAGAATCGCATGCCTTTCTACCTCCCTCGCTGCGACCTCTCCTACACCTCCCAGGGCTCTTGGGTTATGCCCTTGCCCTCTTCCGAGCCGTCCGTGGCACCCGCTGTCAACCCCGTACGGCCAAGCTCCTAAGACTGACACTCCAGGCCCTCCGTAATTTGGCTTCAGTTTCACTTTCTAGACGTTTCAAGAAAGAACGGGGTCTAAATATCTGGGCACCTCTGCTCCGTTTCATATCTACCCACGAGGTTAATTTTTTTGTTTCTTCCAGTCCACCTATTTTGCACTTCCGTCTCTGCGAAGACTTCACTGAGAATCCAAGCGATTTCTGGATCCCTTCTCTTCCCTGAAGCTGTAAACAGTTTAACAAGACAGGTGCGGAACTGCCGTAAGGTAATCTACATCTTGTCTCCCTCTCTGGTATCTAACCTCCCGGCGAATGGGGGTACGTCTCCGTGTTCTGTGCGGTTTTCAGCACAGTACTCTCTACACGTAGTGGATATTTGATTTGGTAAGTGACCGAATAAGTGAATGAGTCACCAAGATAAGGGTATTGTCTCATTCTTTCTCGCTTTTTCCACTTCCAAGTTTCTTTAGTTAGTTTCCTCAGACAAAAGGTTTCTTTGTAGCTACACAGTGGCCAGGTCCAGAGAATGTTGCAGATAGCTGCTGAAAACATCCCTCCTCCACTTGAGAATGGCTTGCTCTCCCTCTCAAGCGGAGAGAGCTGGGATTCGATATTTAATTAAGCGCCTCTGTTCACTTGGCATTTAGAGGCACTAGGGGGCGTTAGTGCTCTACACCCGGTGAAATGCCTGTTTCGTTTGTGATTTTCCTTTGTGAAAAACAACTATGCACAGAGTGTTTTGTGCCAATTTTCCATCCTTTTAGATTGACGGAAAGCATTTTACCTACGTAGAAACAGAAAAGGAATAGAAAGAGCGTTGCATTGCGTTTAATGAAAGCTTAGGGCGGTCTCGGTGGTACGTTAGTGAAGTTATCTGGGGACACCTTAGCCACGTACATTGTGTTGGAGAGGCACCGAGAATTCATTCAGGAGTTCTCAAAGTTCGAGGACACAGTTGCCTTACACGTAGGCACGGTGGCAGCCGTGGACATGGCAGTGATTTGGAGAATGTTGTACTAGTCGGCTCTCGCTGTGATAATGCTTTGCAACAAATCTCCCCAAAACTCACTTACATAAAGAAGAATCTAGTTTTCTCGGACCTGTGGGCTAGCTGCAGCGGCTCTCTTGTAGACCTCTCGATGGCGGGTGTTGCTCCATGCCGTGGGTCAGTTTGAGGTCTGTCCCGCACACCTTACCGTGGAGCCCAACTGTGAGGCTGCAGCTCCCTGTCCTCTCGCAGAGTTCACTGAAACGTAAGAGGTGAGCCCAACCACACAAGGCCACGTAAGGCCTCTGCGACTCATTGAAGGCCATCGTGTCTTCCCTTGGCCTCCTGGGAACCCCCTGGCCCCAGGATGCAGCTTCGGTAGCCCAGGGCAACCGGCGGAGGGGGGCGGGCGGGGCTGCAGGAGGGTGGAACGCTGAGGTCACAGAGGGTGTGGGTGTGGCCACCTCTGCTGTGACTGAACCAAGGGCGTGGGTGGGGGACTGGGGGTCCAGGGCAGGGCCCTCAGAGCCCGGTAGGCCCAGGGGGGCGGCGCAAGCACCTAGGCCCAGGCCGAAGAGCGCCTTCTTGGTCTGCGCGGCAGGCCGGCCTCTCGCCTTGCCACTCAGGCCGCCCTCCCTCTTGAAGTGTGTGTGGCACGCGTCCGCGGAGTACACCTCGCTGCACAGGTAGCCGTGGGACTGGGCGTCGTAGCTTCCTGCGAGGCGGCCGGAGGTCCCGCAGGCGGGTGGGTCCCTGGGACAGACGCGCGGAGCGGCTCCTGCCCGGCCCCCCTGAGAACCGTCGCCGTTCCGTAAGGCGGGGCGCCTGCTTCAGAATGTAAATCACGTGTCCGCTCTATGGATACGCTGTTTAGTTTACCAGGCAAGACTTTCTTGGTGAAAGAAGCAGCGTTGGCTTGCATCCTCGAGCAGGCTTGTCATCTGGCTGTGCACTGGTACTCTCTCTCTGGGTGTGCTAGTCCGCAGGGCAGGGCATCCCCTGGGCAGGGTGGAGCGTGATCTCTGCGGCCTCGTCTTGCAGCTCCTTCCTTTCATTCTCAATCATCCTGCCCACAGTGGCCTCCTCTCAGGCCTGCATACTTACAACGGCGCATTGCCCGTGCTGCCCCTCTGCAGGAAGTGTCCCTCTGTTTAGTTTGCAGCTGACTGATGCCGCCTCACCCTTCTCATCTCTTCTCAGGTGTCACTTGGTCAAGAAAGCGTCCCCTTACCTACTCAACTCATCTCGTCTCCCTACCGTAGCTCACGTGACACCACGCACCTCTCGCTTATGGCCGTCATCGCCTTTCGCATCCAGTTTCAGGTAGGTAAGTTTACCCCGTGGCCTGTGAGGAAGAAGAGATCACGCCTGTTTTGCTTACTCTTGATTCCCAGCGACTAGCCCGGTTACTGATAACCTCTGTTAGAGGGAGAAAGGAATGCACCCAATCCCTGGTGAAGCCCCGACCGTTTTCCTTTCTAGTGTCCCTCGTACTCCTCCCTGCCGTCTGTGTCGCCCTTACTCCGCGTCTACCGTTTATGAGTTTACACCTGGGTTACGGTGACTGCTTCGGAGAATCGCATGCCTTTCTACCTCCCTCGCTGCGACCTCTCCTACACCTCCCAGGGCTCTTGGGTTATGCCCTTGCCCTCTTCCGAGCCGTCCGTGGCACCCGCTGTCAACCCCGTACGGCCAAGCTCCTAAGACTGACACTCCAGGCCCTCCGTAATTTGGCTTCAGTTTCACTTTCTAGACGTTTCAAGAAAGAACGGGGTCTAAATATCTGTGCACCTCTGCTCCGTTTCATATCTACCCACGAGGTTAATTTTTTTGTTTCTTCCAGTCCACCTATTTTGCACCTCCGTCTCTGCGAAGACTTCACTGAGAATCCAAGCGATTTCTGGATCCCTTCTCTCCCCTGAAGCTGTAAACAGTTTAACAAGACAGGTGCGGAACTGCCGTAAGGTAATCTACATCTTGTCTCCCTCTCTGGTATCTAACCTCCCTGCGAATGGGGGTACGTCTCCGTGTTCTGTGCGGTTTTCAGCACAGTACTCTCTACACGTAGTGGATATTTGATTTGGTAAGTGACCGAATAAGTGAATGAGTCACCAAGATAAGGGTATTGTCTCATTCTTTCTCGCTTTTTCCACTTCCAAGTTTCTTTAGTTAGTTTCCTCAGACAAAAGGTTTCTTTGTAGCTACACAGTGGCCAGGTCCAGAGAATGTTGCAGATAGCTGCTGAAAACATCCCTCCTCCACTTGAGAATGGCTTGCTCTCCCTCTCAAGCGGAGAGAGCTGGGATTCGATATTTAATTAAGCGCCTCTGTTCACTTGGCATTTAGAGGCACTAGGGGGCGTTAGTGCTCTACACCCGGTGAAATGCCTGTTTCGTTTGTGATTTTCCTTTGTGAAAAACAACTATGCACAGAGTGTTTTGTGCCAATTTTCCATCCTTTTAGATTGACGGAAAGCATTTTACCTACGTAGAAACAGAAAACGAATAGAAAGAGCGTCGCATTGCGTTTAATGAAAGCTTAGGGCGGTCTCGGTGGTACGTTAGTGAAGTTATCTGGGGACACCTTAGCCACGTACATTGTGTTGGAGAGGCACCGAGAATTCATTCAGGAGTTCTCAAAGTTCGAGGACACAGTTGCCTTACACGTAGGCACGGTGGCAGCCGTGGACATGGCAGTGATTTGGAGAATGTTGTACTAGTCGGCTCTCGCTGTGATAATGCTTTGCAACAAATCTCCCCAAAACTCACTTACATAAAGAAGAATCTAGTTTTCTCGGACCTGTGGGCTAGCTGCAGCGGCACTCTTGTAGACCTCTCGATGGCGGGTGTTGCTCCATGCCGTGGGTCAGTTTGAGGTCTGTCCCGCACACCTTACCGTGGAGCCCAACTGTGAGGCTGCAGGTCCCTGTCCTCTCGCAGAGTTCACTGAAACGTAAGAGGTGAGCCCAACCACACAAGGCCACGTAAGGCCTCTGCGACTCATTGAAGGCCATCGTGTCTTCCCTTGGCCTCCTGGGAACCCCCTGGCCCCAGGATGCAGCTTCGGTAGCCCAGGGCAACCGGCGGAGGGGGGCGGGCGGGGCTGCAGGAGGGTGGAACGCTGAGGTCACAGAGGGTGTGGGTGTGGCCACCTCTGCTGTGACTGAACCAAGGGCGTGGGTGGGGGACTGGGGGTCCAGGGCAGGGCCCTCAGAGCCCGGTAGGCCCAGGGGGGCGGCGCAAGCACCTAGGCCCAGGCCGAAGAGCGCCTTCTTGGTCTGCGCGGCAGGCCGGCCTCTCGCCTTGCCACTCAGGCCGCCCTCCCTCTTGAAGTGTGTGTGGCACGCGTCCGCGGAGTACACCTCGCTGCACAGGTAGCCGTGGGACTGGGCGTCGTAGCTTCCTGCGAGGCGGCCGGAGGTCCCGCAGGCGGGTGGGTCCCTGGGACAGACGCGCGGAGCGGCTCCTGCCCGGCCCCCCTGAGAACCGTCGCCGTTCCGTAAGGCGGGGCGCCTGCTTCAGAATGTAAATCACGTGTCCGCTCTATGGATACGCTGTTTAGTTTACCAGGCAAGACTTTCTTGGTGAAAGAAGCAACGTTGGCTTGCATCGTCGAGCAGGCTTGTCATCTGGCTGTGCACTGGTACTCTCTCTCTGGGTGTGCTAGTCCGCAGGGCAGGGCATCCCCTGGGCAGGGTGGAGCGTGATCTCTGCGGCCTCGTCTTGCAGCTCCTTCCTTTCATTCTCAATCATCCTGCCCACAGTGGCCTCCTCTCAGGCCTGCATACTTACAACGGCGCATTGCCCGTGCTGCCCCTCTGCAGGAAGTGTCCCTCTGTTTAGTTTGCAGCTGACTGATGCCGCCTCACCCTTCTCATCTCTTCTCAGGTGTCACTTGGTCAAGAAAGCGTCCCCTTACCTACTCAACTCATCTCGTCTCCCTACCGTAGCTCACGTGACACCACGCACCTCTCGCTTATGGCCGTCATCGCCTTTCGCATCCAGTTTCAGGTAGGTAAGTTTACCCCGTGGTCCGTGAGGAAGAAGAGATCACGCCTGTTTTGCTTACTCTTGATTCCCAGCGACTAGCCCGGTTACTGATAACCTCTGTTAGAGGGAGAAAGGAATGCACCCAATCCCTGGTGAAGCCCCGACCGTTTTCCTTTCTAGTGTCCCTCGTACTCCTCCCTGCCGTCTGTGTCGCCCTTACTCCGCGTCTACCGTTTATGAGTTTACACCTGGGTTACGGTGACTGCTTCGGAGAATCGCATGCCTTTCTACCTCCCTCGCTGCGACCTCTCCTACACCTCCCAGGGCTCTTGGGTTATGCCCTTGCCCTCTTCCGAGCCGTCCGTGGCACCCGCTGTCAACCCCGTACGGCCAAGCTCCTAAGACTGACACTCCAGGCCCTCCGTAATTTGGCTTCAGTTTCACTTTCTAGACGTTTCAAGAAAGAACGGGGTCTAAATATCTGTGCACCTCTGCTCCGTTTCATATCTACCCACGAGGTTAATTTTTTTGTTTCTTCCAGTCCACCTATTTTGCACCTCCGTCTCTGCGAAGACTTCACTGAGAATCCAAGCGATTTCTGGATCCCTTCTCTCCCCTGAAGCTGTAAACAGTTTAACAAGACAGGTGCGGAACTGCCGTAAGGTAATCTACATCTTGTCTCCCTCTCTGGTATCTAACCTCCCTGCGAATGGGGGTACGTCTCCGTGTTCTGTGCGGTTTTCAGCACAGTACTCTCTACACGTAGTGGATATTTGATTTGGTAAGTGACCAAATAAGTGAATGAGTCACCAAGATAAGGGTATTGTCTCATTCTTTCTCGCTTTTTCCACTTCCAAGTTTCTTTAGTTAGTTTCCTCAGACAAAAGGTTTCTTTGTAGCTACACAGTGGCCAGGTCCAGAGAATGTTGCAGATAGCTGCTGAAAACATCCCTCCTCCACTTGAGAATGGCTTGCTCTCCCTCTCAAGCGGAGAGAACTGGGATTCGATATTTAATTAAGCGCCTCTGTTCACTTGGCATTTAGAGGCACTAGGGGGCGTTAGTGCTCTACACCCGGTGAAATGCCTGTTTCGCTTGTGATTTTCCTTTGTGAAAAACAACTATGCACAGAGTGTTTTGTGCCAATTTTCCATCCTTTTAGATTGACGGAAAGCATTTTACCTACGTAGAAACAGAAAAGGAATAGAAAGAGCGTTGCATTGCGTTTAATGAAAGCTTAGGGCGGTCTCGGTGGTACGTTAGTGAAGTTATCTGGGGACACCTTAGCCACGTACATTGTGTTGGAGAGGCACCGAGAATTCATTCAGGAGTTCTCAAAGTTCGAGGACACAGTTGCCTTACACGTAGGCACGGTGGCAGCCGTGGACATGGCAGTGATTTGGAGAATGTTGTACTAGTCGGCTCTCGCTGTGATAATGCTTTGCAACAAATCTCCCCAAAACTCACTTACATAAAGAAGAATCTAGTTTTCTCGGACCTGTGGGCTAGCTGCAGCGGCTCTCTTGTAGACCTCTCGATGGCGGGTGTTGCTCCATGCTGTGGGTCAGTTTGAGGTCTGTCCCGCACACCTTACCGTGGAGCCCAACTGTGAGGCTGCAGGTCCCTGTCCTCTCGCAGAGTTCACTGAAACGTAAGAGGTGAGCCCAACCACACAAGGCCACGTAAGGCCTCTGCGACTCATTGAAGGCCATCGTGTCTTCCCTTGGCCTCCTGGGAACCCCCTGGCCCCAGGATGCAGCTTCGGTAGCCCAGGGCAACCGGCGGAGGGGGGCGGGCGGGGCTGCAGGAGGGTGGAACGCGGAGGTCACAGAGGGTGTGGGTGTGGTCACCTCTGCTGTGACTGAACCAAGGGCGTGGGTGGGGGGCTGGGGGTCCAGGGCAGGGCCCTCAGAGCCCGGTAGGCCCAGGGGGGCGGCGCAAGCACCTAGGCCCAGGCCGAAGAGCGCCTTCTTGGTCTGCGCGGCAGGCCGGCCTCTCGCCTTGCCACTCAGGCCGCCCTCCCTCTTGAAGTGTGTGTGGCACGCGTCCGCGGAGTACACCTCGCTGCACAGGTAGCCGTGGGACTGGGCGTCGTAGCTTCCTGCGAGGCGGCCGGAGGTCCCGCAGGCGGGTGGGTCCCTGGGACAGACGCGCGGAGCGGCTCCTGCCCGGCCCCCCTGAGAACCGTCGCCGTTCCGTAAGGCGGGGCGCCTGCTTCAGAATGTAAATCACGTGTCCGCTCTATGGATACGCTGTTTAGTTTACCAGGCAAGACTTTCTTGGTGAAAGAAGCAGCGTTGGCTTGCATCGTCGAGCAGGCTTGTCATCTGGCTGTGCACTGGTACTCTCTCTCTGGGTGTGCTAGTCCGCAGGGCAGGGCATCCCCTGGGCAGGGTGGAGCGTGATCTCTGCGGCCTCGTCTTGCAGCTCCTTCCTTTCATTCTCAATCATCCTGCCCACAGTGGCCTCCTCTCAGGCCTGCATACTTACAACGGCGCATTGCCCGTGCTGCCCCTCTGCAGGAAGTGTCCCTCTGTTTAGTTTGCAGCTGACTGATGCCGCCTCACCCTTCTCATCTCTTCTCAGGTGTCACTTGGTCAAGAAAGCGTCCCCTTACCTACTCAACTCATCTCGTCTCCCTACCGTAGCTCACGTGACACCACGCACCTCTCGCTTATGGCCGTCATCGCCTTTCGCATCCAGTTTCAGGTAGGTAAGTTTACCCCGTGGTCCGTGAGGAAGAAGAGATCACGCCTGTTTTGCTTACTCTTGATTCCCAGCGACTAGCCCGGTTACTGATAACCTCTGTTAGAGGGAGAAAGGAATGCACCCAATCCCTGGTGAAGCCCCGACCGTTTTCCTTTCTAGTGTCCCTCGTACTCCTCCCTGCCGTCTGTGTCGCCCTTACTCCGCGTCTACCGTTTATGAGTTTACACCTGGGTTACGGTGACTGCTTCGGAGAATCGCATGCCTTTCTACCTCCCTCGCTGCGACCTCTCCTACACCTCCCAGGGCTCTTGGGTTATGCCCTTGCCCTCTTCCGAGCCGTCCGTGGCACCCGCTGTCAACCCCGTACGGCCAAGCTCCTAAGACTGACACTCCAGGCCCTCCGTAATTTGGCTTCAGTTTCACTTTCTAGACGTTTCAAGAAAGAACGGGGTCTAAATATCTGGGCACCTCTGCTCCGTTTCATATCTACCCACGAGGTTAATTTTTTTGTTTCTTCCAGTCCACCTATTTTGCACCTCCGTCTCTCCGAAGACTTCACTGAGAATCCAAGCGATTTCTGGATCCCTTCTCTCCCCTGAAGCTGTAAACAGTTTAACAAGACAGGTGCGGAACTGCCGTAAGGTAATCTACATCTTGTCTCCCTCTCTGGTATCTAACCTCCCTGCGAATGGGGGTACGTCTCCGTGTTCTGTGCGGTTTTCAGCACAGTACTCTCTACACGTAGTGGATATTTGATTTGGTAAGTGACCGAATAAGTGAATGAGTCACCAAGATAAGGGTATTGTCTCATTCTTTCTCGCTTTTTCCACTTCCAAGTTTCTTTAGTTAGTTTCCTCAGACAAAAGGTTTCTTTGTAGCTACACAGTGGCCAGGTCCAGAGAATGTTGCAGATAGCTGCTGAAAACATCCCTCCTCCACTTGAGAATGGCTTGCTCTCCCTCTCAAGCGGAGAGAGCTGGGATTCGATATTTAATTAAGCGCCTCTGTTCACTTGGCATTTAGAGGCACTAGGGGGCGTTAGTGCTCTACACCCGGTGAAATGCCTGTTTCGTTTGTGATTTTCCTTTGTGAAAAACAACTATGCACAGAGTGTTTTGTGCCAATTTTCCATCCTTTTAGATTGACGGAAAGCATTTTACCTACGTAGAAACAGAAAAGGAATAGAAAGAGCGTCGCATTGCGTTTAATGAAAGCTTAGGGCGGTCTCGGTGGTACGTTAGTGAAGTTATCTGGGGACACCTTAGCCACGTACATTGTGTTGGAGAGGCACCGAGAATTCATTCAGGAGTTCTCAAAGTTCGAGGACACAGTTGCCTTACACGTAGGCACGGTGGCAGCCGTGGACATGGCAGTGATTTGGAGAATGTTGTACTAGTCGGCTCTCGCTGTGATAATGCTTTGCAACAAATCTCCCCAAAACTCACTTACATAAAGAAGAATCTAGTTTTCTCGGACCTGTGGGCTAGCTGCAGCGGCTCTCTTGTAGACCTCTCGATGGCGGGTGTTGCTCCATGCCGTGGGTCAGTTTGAGGTCTGTCCCGCACACCTTACCGTGGAGCCCAACTGTGAGGCTGCAGCTCCCTGTCCTCTCGCAGAGTTCACTGAAACGTAAGAGGTGAGCCCAACCACACAAGGCCACGTAAGGCCTCTGCGACTCATTGAAGGCCATCGTGTCTTCCCTTGGCCTCCTGGGAACCCCCTGGCCCCAGGATGCAGCTTCGGTAGCCCAGGGCAACCGGCGGAGGGGGGCGGGCGGGGCTGCAGGAGGGTGGAACGCTGAGGTCACAGAGGGTGTGGGTGTGGCCACCTCTGCTGTGACTGAACCAAGGGCGTGGGTGGGGGACTGGGGGTCCAGGGCAGGGCCCTCAGAGCCCGGTAGGCCCAGGGGGGCGGCGCAAGCACCTAGGCCCAGGCCGAAGAGCGCCTTCTTGGTCTGCGCGGCAGGCCGGCCTCTCGCCTTGCCACTCAGGCCGCCCTCCCTCTTGAAGTGTGTGTGGCACGCGTCCGCGGAGTACACCTCGCTGCACAGGTAGCCGTGGGACTGGGCGTCGTAGTTTCCTGCGAGGCGGCCGGAGGTCCCGCAGGCGGGTGGGTCCCTGGGACAGACGCGCGGAGCGGCTCCTGCCCGGCCCCCCTGAGAACCGTCGCCGTTCCGTAAGGCGGGGCGCCTGCTTCAGAATGTAAATCACGTGTCCGCTCTATGGATACGCTGTTTAGTTTACCAGGCAAGACTTTCTTGGTGAAAGAAGCAGCGTTGGCTTGCATCCTCGAGCAGGCTTGTCATCTGGCTGTGCACTGGTACTCTCTCTCTGGGTGTGCTAGTCCGCAGGGCAGGGCATCCCCTGGGCAGGGTGGAGCGTGATCTCTGCGGCCTCGTCTTGCAGCTCCTTCCTTTCATTCTCAATCATCCTGCCCACAGTGGCCTCCTCTCAGGCCTGCATACTTACAACGGCGCATTGCCCGTGCTGCCCCTCTGCAGGAAGTGTCCCTCTGTTTAGTTTGCAGCTGACTGATGCCGCCTCACCCTTCTCGTCTCTTCTCAGGTGTCACTTGGTCAAGAAAGCGTCCCCTTACCTACTCAACTCATCTCGTCTCCCTACCGTAGCTCACGTGACACCACGCACCTCTCGCTTATGGCCGTCATCGCCTTTCGCATCCAGTTTCAGGTAGGTAAGTTTACCCCGTGGTCCGTGAGGAAGAAGAGATCACGCCTGTTTTGCTTACTCTTGATTCCCAGCGACTAGCCCGGTTACTGATAACCTCTGTTAGAGGGAGAAAGGAATGCACCCAATCCCTGGTGAAGCCCCGACCGTTTTCCTTTCTAGTGTCCCTCGTACTCCTCCCTGCCGTCTGTGTCGCCCTTACTCCGCGTCTACCGTTTATGAGTTTACACCTGGGTTACGGTGACTGCTTCGGAGAATCGCATGCCTTTCTACCTCCCTCGCTGCGACCTCTCCTACACCTCCCAGGGCTCTTGGGTTATGCCCTTGCCCTCTTCCGAGCCGTCCGTGGCACCCGCTGTCAACCCCGTACGGCCAAGCTCCTAAGACTGACACTCCAGGCCCTCCGTAATTTGGCTTCAGTTTCACTTTCTAGACGTTTCAAGAAAGAACGGGGTCTAAATATCTGTGCACCTCTGCTCCGTTTCATATCTACCCACGAGGTTAATTTTTTTGTTTCTTTCAGTCCACCTATTTTGCACCTCCGTCTCTGCGAAGACTTCACTGAGAATCCAAGCGATTTCTGGATCCCTTCTCTCCCCTGAAGCTGTAAACAGTTTAACAAGACAGGTGCGGAACTGCCGTAAGGTAATCTACATCTTGTCTCCCTCTCTGGTATCTAACCTCCCTGCGAATGGGGGTACGTCTCCGTGTTCTGTGCGGTTTTCAGCACAGTACTCTCTACACGTAGTGGATATTTGATTTGGTAAGTGACCGAATAAGTGAATGAGTCACCAAGATAAGGGTATTGTCTCATTCTTTCTCGCTTTTTCCACTTCCAAGTTTCTTTAGTTAGTTTCCTCAGACAAAAGGTTTCTTTGTAGCTACACAGTGGCCAGGTCCAGAGAATGTTGCAGATAGCTGCTGAAAACATCCCTCCTCCACTTGAGAATGGCTTGCTCTCCCTCTCAAGCGGAGAGAGCTGGGATTCGATATTTAATTAAGCGCCTCTGTTCACTTGGCATTTAGAGGCACTAGGGGGCGTTAGTGCTCTACACCCGGTGAAATGCCTGTTTCGTTTGTGATTTTCCTTTGTGAAAAACAACTATGCACAGAGTGTTTTGTGCCAATTTTCCATCCTTTTAGATTGACGGAAAGCATTTTACCTACGTAGAAACAGAAAAGGAATAGAAAGAGCGTTGCATTGCGTTTAATGAAAGCTTAGGGCGGTCTCGGTGGTACGTTAGTGAAGTTATCTGGGGACACCTTAGCCACGTACATTGTGTTGGAGAGGCACCGAGAATTCATTCAGGAGTTCTCAAAGTTCGAGGACACAGTTGCCTTACACGTAGGCACGGTGGCAGCCGTGGACATGGCAGTGATTTGGAGAATGTTGTACTAGTCGGCTCTCGCTGTGATAATGCTTTGCAACAAATCTCCCCAAAACTCACTTACATAAAGAAGAATCTAGTTTTCTCGGACCTGTGGGCTAGCTGCAGCGGCTCTCTTGTAGACCTCTCGATGGCGGGTGTTGCTCCATGCCGTGGGTCAGTTTGAGGTCTGTCCCGCACACCTTACCGTGGAGCCCAACTGTGAGGCTGCAGGTCCCTGTCCTCTCGCAGAGTTCACTGAAACGTAAGAGGTGAGCCCAACCACACAAGGCCACGTAAGGCCTCTGCGACTCATTGAAGGCCATCGTGTCTTCCCTTGGCCTCCTGGGAACCCCCTGGCCCCAGGATGCAGCTTCGGTAGCCCAGGGCAACCGGCGGAGGGGGGCGGGCGGGGCTGCAGGAGGGTGGAACGCTGAGGTCACAGAGGGTGTGGGTGTGGTCACCTCTGCTGTGACTGAACCAAGGGCGTGGGTGGGGGGCTGGGGGTCCAGGGCAGGGCCCTCAGAGCCCGGTAGGCCCAGGGGGGCGGCGCAAGCACCTAGGCCCAGGCCGAAGAGCGCCTTCTTGCTCTGCGCGGCAGGCCGGCCTCTCGCCTTGCCACTCAGGCCGCCCTCCCTCTTGAAGTGTGTGTGGCACGCGTCCGCGGAGTACACCTCGCTGCACAGGTAGCCGTGGGACTGGGCGTCGTAGCTTCCTGCGAGGCGGCCGGAGGTCCCGCAGGCGGGTGGGTCCCTGGGACAGACGCGCGGAGCGGCTCCTGCCCGGCCCCCCTGAGAACCGTCGCCGTTCCGTAAGGCGGGGCGCCTGCTTCAGAATGTAAATCACGTGTCCGCTCTATGGATACGCTGTTTAGTTTACCAGGCAAGACTTTCTTGGTGAAAGAAGCAGCGTTGGCTTGCATCGTCGAGCAGGCTTCTCATCTGGCTGTGCACTGGTACTCTCTCTCTGGGTGTGCTAGTCCGCAGGGCAGGGCATCCCCTGGGCAGGGTGGAGCGTGATCTCTGCGGCCTCGTCTTGCAGCTCCTTCCTTTCATTCTCAATCATCCTGCCCACAGTGGCCTCCTCTCAGGCCTGCATACTTACAACGGCGCATTGCCCGTGCTGCCCCTCTGCAGGAAGTGTCCCTCTGTTTAGTTTGCAGCTGACTGATGCCGCCTCACCCTTCTCATCTCTTCTCAGGTGTCACTTGGTCAAGAAAGCGTCCCCTTACCTACTCAACTCATCTCGTCTCCCTACCGTAGCTCACGTGACACCACGCACCTCTCGCTTATGGCCGTCATCGCCTTTCGCATCCAGTTTCAGGTAGGTAAGTTTACCCCGTGGTCCGTGAGGAAGAAGAGATCACGCCTGTTTTGCTTACTCTTGATTCCCAGCGACTAGCCCGGTTACTGATAACCTCTGTTAGAGGGAGAAAGGAATGCACCCAATCCCTGGTGAAGCCCCGACCGTTTTCCTTTCTAGTGTCCCTCGTACTCCTCCCTGCCGTCTGTGTCGCCCTTACTCCGCGTCTACCGTTTATGAGTTTACACCTGGGTTACGGTGACTGCTTCGGAGAATCGCATGCCTTTCTACCTCCCTCGCTGCGACCTCTCCTACACCTCCCAGGGCTCTTGGGTTATGCCCTTGCCCTCTTCCGAGCCGTCCGTGGCACCCGCTGTCAACCCCGTACGGCCAAGCTCCTAAGACTGACACTCCAGGCCCTCCGTAATTTGGCTTCAGTTTCACTTTCTAGACGTTTCAAGAAAGAACGGGGTCTAAATATCTGGGCACCTCTGCTCCGTTTCATATCTACCCACGAGGTTAATTTTTTTGTTTCTTCCAGTCCACCTATTTTGCACCTCCGTCTCTGCGAAGACTTCACTGAGAATCCAAGCGATTTCTGGATCCCTTCTCTCCCCTGAAGCTGTAAACAGTTTAACAAGACAGGTGCGGAACTGCCGTAAGGTAATCTACATCTTGTCTCCCTCTCTGGTATCTAACCTCCCTGCGAATGGGGGTACGTCTCCGTGTCCTGTGCGGTTTTCAGCACAGTACTCTCTACACGTAGTGGATATTTGATTTGGTAAGTGACCGAATAAGTGAATGAGTCACCAAGATAAGGGTATTGTCTCATTCTTTCTCGCTTTTTCCACTTCCAAGTTTCTTTAGTTAGTTTCCTCAGACAAAAGGTTTCTTTGTAGCTACACAGTGGCCAGGTCCAGAGAATGTTGCAGATAGCTGCTGAAAACATCCCTCCTCCACTTGAGAATGGCTTGCTCTCCCTCTCAAGCGGAGAGAGCTGGGATTCGATATTTAATTAAGCGCCTCTGTTCACTTGGCATTTAGAGGCACTAGGGGGCGTTAGTGCTCTACACCCGGTGAAATGCCTGTTTCGTTTGTGATTTTCCTTTGTGAAAAACAACTATGCACAGAGTGTTTTGTGCCAATTTTCCATCCTTTTAGATTGACGGAAAGCATTTTACCTACGTAGAAACAGAAAAGGAATAGAAAGAGCGTCGCATTGCGTTTAATGAAAGCTTAGGGCGGTCTCGGTGGTACGTTAGTGAAGTTATCTGGGGACACCTTAGCCACGTACATTGTGTTGGAGAGGCACCGAGAATTCATTCAGGAGTTCTCAAAGTTCGAGGACACGGTTGCCTTACACGTAGGCACGGTGGCAGCCGTGGACATGGCAGTGATTTGGAGAATGTTGTACTAGTCGGCTCTCGCTGTGATAATGCTTTGCAACAAATCTCCCCAAAACTCACTTACATAAAGAAGAATCTAGTTTTCTCGGACCTGTGGGCTAGCTGCAGCGGCTCTCTTGTAGACCTCTCGATGGCGGGTGTTGTTCCATGCCGTGGGTCAGTTTGAGGTCTGTCCCGCACACCTTACCGTGGAGCCCAACTGTGAGGCTGCAGGTCCCTGTCCTCTCGCAGAGTTCACTGAAACGTAAGAGGTGAGCCCAACCACACAAGGCCACGTAAGGCCTCTGCGACTCATTGAAGGCCATCGTGTCTTCCCTTGGCCTCCTGGGAACCCCCTGGCCCCAGGATGCAGCTTCGGTAGCCCAGGGCAACCGGCGGAGGGGGGCGGGCGGGGCTGCAGGAGGGTGGAACGCGGAGGTCACAGAGGGTGTGGGTGTGGCCACCTCTACTGTGACTGAACCAAGGGCGTGGGTGGGGGGCTGGGGGTCCAGGGCAGGGCCCTCAGAGCCCGGTAGGCCCAGGGGGGTGGCGCAAGCACCTAGGACCAGGCCGAAGAGCGCCTTCTTGGTCTGCGTGGCACGCCGGCCTCTCGCCTTGCCACTCAGGCCGCCCTGCCACTTGAAGTGTGTGTGGCACGCGTCCGCGGAGTACACCTCGCTGCACAGGTAGCCGTGGGACTGGGCGTCGTAGCTTCCTGCGAGGCGGCCGGAGGTCCCGCAGGCGGGTGGGTCCCTGGGACAGACGCGCGGAGCGGCTCCATCCCGGCCCCACTGAGAACCGTCGCCGTTCCGTAAGGCGGGGCGCCTGCTTCAGAATGTAAATCACGTGTCCGCTCTATGGATACGCTGTTTAGTTTACCAGGCAAGACTTTCTTGGTGAAAGAAGCAGCGTTGGCTTGCATCGTCGAGCAGGCTTGTCATCTGGCTGTGCACTGGTACTCTCTCTCTGGGTGTGCTAGTCCGCAGGGCAGGGCATCCCCTGGGCAGGGTGGAGCGTGATCTCTGCGGCCTCGTCTTGCAGCTCCTTCCTTTCATTCTCAATCATCCTGCCCACAGTGGCCTCCTCTCAGGCCTGCATACTTACAACGGCGCATTGCCCGTGCTGCCCCTCTGCAGGAAGTGTCCCTCTGTTTAGTTTGCAGCTGACTGATGCCGCCTCACCCTTCTCATGTCTTCTCAGGTGTCACTTGGTCAAGAAAGCGTCCCCTTACCTACTCAACTCATCTCGTCTCCCTACCGTAGCTCACGTGACACCACGCACCTCTCGCTTATGGCCGTCATCGCCTTTCGCATCCAGTTTCAGGTAGGTAAGTTTACCCCGTGGTCCGTGAGGAAGAAGAGATCACGCCTGTTTTGCTTACTCTTGATTCCCAGCGACTAGCCCGGTTACTGATAACCTCTGTTAGAGGGAGAAAGGAATGCACCCAATCCCTGGTGAAGCCCCGACCGTTTTCCTTTCTAGTGTCCCTCGTACTCCTCCCTGCCGTCTGTGTCGCCCTTACTCCGCGTCTACCGTTTATGAGTTTACACCTGGGTTACGGTGACTGCTTCGGAGAATCGCATGCCTTTCTACCTCCCTCGCTGCGACCTCTCCTACACCTCCCAGGGCTCTTGGGTTATGCCCTTGCCCTCTTCCGAGCCGTCCGTGGCACCCGCTGTCAACCCCGTACGGCCAAGCTCCTAAGACTGACACTCCAGGCCCTCCGTAATTTGGCTTCAGTTTCACTTTCTAGACGTTTCAAGAAAGAACGGGGTCTAAATATCTGTGCACCTCTGCTCCGTTTCATATCTACCCACGAGGTTAATTTTTTTGTTTCTTCCAGTCCACCTATTTTGCACCTCCGTCTCTGCGAAGACTTCACTGAGAATCCAAGCGATTTCTGGATCCCTTCTCTCCCCTGAAGCTGTAAACAGTTTAACAAGACAGGTGCGGAACTGCCGTAAGGTAATCTACATCTTGTCTCCCTCTCTGGTATCTAACCTCCCTGCGAATGGGGGTACGTCTCCGTGTTCTGTGCGGTTTTCAGCACAGTACTCTCTACACGTAGTGGATATTTGATTTGGTAAGTGACCGAATAAGTGAATGAGTCACCAAGATAAGGGTATTGTCTCATTCTTTCTCGCTTTTTCCACTTCCAAGTTTCTTTAGTTAGTTTCCTCAGACAAAAGGTTTCTTTGTAGCTACACAGTGGCCAGGTCCAGAGAATGTTGCAGATAGCTGCTGAAAACATCCCTCCTCCACTTGAGAATGGCTTGCTCTCCCTCTCAAGCGGAGAGAGCTGGGATTCGATATTTAATTAAGCGCCTCTGTTCACTTGGCATTTAGAGGCACTAGGGGGCGTTAGTGCTCTACACCCGGTGAAATGCCTGTTTCGTTTGTGATTTTCCTTTGTGAAAAACAACTATGCACAGAGTGTTTTGTGCCAATTTTCCATCCTTTTAGATTGACGGAAAGCATTTTACCTACGTAGAAACAGAAAAGGAATAGAAAGAGCGTTGCATTGCGTTTAATGAAAGCTTAGGGCGGTCTCGGTGGTACGTTAGTGAAGTTATCTGGGGACACCTTAGCCACGTACATTGTGTTGGAGAGGCACCGAGAATTCATTCAGGAGTTCTCAAAGTTCGAGGACACAGTTGCCTTACACGTAGGCACGGTGGCAGCCGTGGACATGGCAGTGATTTGGAGAATGTTGTACTAGTCGGCTCTCGCTGTGATAATGCTTTGCAACAAATCTCCCCAAAACTCACTTACATAAAGAAGAATCTAGTTTTCTCGGACCTGTGGGCTAGCTGCAGCGGCTCTCTTGTAGACCTCTCGATGGCGGGTGTTGCTCCATGCCGTGGGTCAGTTTGAGGTCTGTCCCGCACACCTTACCGTGGAGCCCAACTGTGAGGCTGCAGGTCCCTGTCCTCTCGCAGAGTTCACTGAAACGTAAGAGGTGAGCCCAACCACACAAGGCCACGTAAGGCCTCTGCGACTCATTGAAGGCCATCGTGTCTTCCCTTGGCCTCCTGGGAACCCCCTGGCCCCAGGATGCAGCTTCGGTAGCCCAGGGCACCCGGCGGAGGGGGGCGGGCGGGGCTGCAGGAGGGTGGAACGCTGAGGTCACAGAGGGTGTGGGTGTGGTCACCTCTGCTGTGACTGAACCAAGGGCGTGGGTGGGGGGCTGGGGGTCCAGGGCAGGGCCCTCAGAGCCCGGTAGGCCCAGGGGGGCGGCGCAAGCACCTAGGCCCAGGCCGAAGAGCGCCTTCTTGGTCTGCGCGGCAGGCCGGCCTCTCGCCTTGCCACTCAGGCCGCCCTCCCTCTTGAAGTGTGTGTGGCACGCGTCCGCGGAGTACACCTCGCTGCACAGGTAGCCGTGGGACTGGGCGTCGTAGCTTCCTGCGAGGCGGCCGGAGGTCCCGCAGGCGGGTGGGTCCCTGGGACAGACGCGCGGAGCGGCTCCTGCCCGGCCCCCCTGAGAACCGTCGCCGTTCCGTAAGGCGGGGCGCCTGCTTCAGAATGTAAATCACGTGTCCGCTCTATGGATACGCTGTTTAGTTTACCAGGCAAGACTTTCTTGGTGAAAGAAGCAGCGTTGGCTTGCATCGTCGAGCAGGCTTCTCATCTGGCTGTGCACTGGTACTCTCTCTCTGGGTGTGCTAGTCCGCAGGGCAGGGCATCCCCTGGGCAGGGTGGAGCGTGATCTCTGCGGCCTCGTCTTGCAGCTCCTTCCTTTCATTCTCAATCATCCTGCCCACAGTGGCCTCCTCTCAGGCCTGCATACTTACAACGGCGCATTGCCCGTGCTGCCCCTCTGCAGGAAGTGTCCCTCTGTTTAGTTTGCAGCTGACTGATGCCGCCTCACCCTTCTCATCTCTTCTCAGGTGTCACTTGGTCAAGAAAGCGTCCGCTTACCTACTCAACTCATCTCGTCTCCCTACCGTAGCTCACGTGACACCACGCACCTCTCGCTTATGGCCGTCATCGCCTTTCGCATCCAGTTTCAGGTAGGTAAGTTTACCCCGTGGTCCGTGAGGAAGAAGAGATCACGCCTGTTTTGCTTACTCTTGATTCCCAGCGACTAGCCCGGTTACTGATAACCTCTGTTAGAGGGAGAAAGGAATGCACCCAATCCCTGGTGAAGCCCCGACCGTTTTCCTTTCTAGTGTCCCTCGTACTCCTCCCTGCCGTCTGTGTCGCCCTTACTCCGCGTCTACCGTTTATGAGTTTACACCTGGGTTACGGTGACTGCTTCGGAGAATCGCATGCCTTTCTACCTCCCTCGCTGCGACCTCTCCTACACCTCCCAGGGCTCTTGGGTTATGCCCTTGCCCTCTTCCGAGCCGTCCGTGGCACCCGCTGTCAACCCCGTACGGCCAAGCTCCTAAGACTGACACTCCAGGCCCTCCGTAATTTGGCTTCAGTTTCACTTTCTAGACGTTTCAAGAAAGAACGGGGTCTAAATATCTGGGCACCTCTGCTCCGTTTCATATCTACCCACGAGGTTAATTTTTTTGTTTCTTCCAGTCCACCTATTTTGCACCTCCGTCTCTGCGAAGACTTCACTGAGAATCCAAGCGATTTCTGGATCCCTTCTCTCCCCTGAAGCTGTAAACAGTTTAACAAGACAGGTGCGGAACTGCCGTAAGGTAATCTACATCTTGTCTCCCTCTCTGGTATCTAACCTCCCGGCGAATGGGGGTACGTCTCCGTGTTCTGTGCGGTTTTCAGCACAGTACTCTCTACACGTAGTGGATATTTGATTTGGTAAGTGACCGAATAAGTGAATGAGTCACCAAGATAAGGGTATTGTCTCATTCTTTCTCGCTTTTTCCACTTCCAAGTTTCTTTAGTTAGTTTCCTCAGACAAAAGGTTTCTTTGTAGCTACACAGTGGCCAGGTCCAGAGAATGTTGCAGATAGCTGCTGAAAACATCCCTCCTCCACTTGAGAATGGCTTGCTCTCCCTCTCAAGCGGAGAGAGCTGGGATTCGATATTTAATTAAGCGCCTCTGTTCACTTGGCATTTAGAGGCACTAGGGGGCGTTAGTGCTCTACACCCGGTGAAATGCCTGTTTCGTTTGTGATTTTCCTTTGTGAAAAACAACTATGCACAGAGTGTTTTGTGCCAATTTTCCATCCTTTTAGATTGACGGAAAGCATTTTACCTACGTAGAAACAGAAAACGAATAGAAAGAGCGTCGCATTGCGCTTACTGAAAGCTTAGGGCGGTCTCGGTGGTACGTTAGTGAAGTTATCTGGGGACACCTTAGCCACGTACATTGTGTTGGAGAGGCACCGAGAATTCATTCAGGAGTTCTCAAAGTTCGAGGACACAGTTGCCTTACACGTAGGCACGGTGGCAGCCGTGGACATGGCAGTGATTTGGAGAATGTTGTACTAGTCGGCTCTCGCTGTGATAATGCTTTGCAACAAATCTCCCCAAAACTCACTTACATAAAGAAGAATCTAGTTTTCTCGGACCTGTGGGCTAGCTGCAGCGGCTCTCTTGTAGACCTCTCGATGGCGGGTGTTGCTCCATGCCGTGGGTCAGTTTGAGGTCTGTCCCGCACACCTTACCGTGGAGCCCAACTGTGAGGCTGCAGGTCCCTGTCCTCTCGCAGAGTTCACTGAAACGTAAGAGGTGAGCCCAACCACACAAGGCCACGTAAGGCCTCTGCGACTCATTGAAGGCCATCGTGTCTTCCCTTGGCCTCCTGGGAACCCCCTGGCCCCAGGATGCAGCTTCGGTAGCCCAGGGCAACCGGCGGAGGGGGGCGGGCGGGGCTGCAGGAGGGTGGAACGCTGAGGTCACAGAGGGTGTGGGTGTGGCCACCTCTGCTGTGACTGAACCAAGGGCGTGGGTGGGGGACTGGGGGTCCAGGGCAGGGCCCTCAGAGCCCGGTAGGCCCAGGGGGGCGGCGCAAGCACCTAGGCCCAGGCCGAAGAGCGCCTTCTTGGTCTGCGCGGCAGGCCGGCCTCTCGCCTTGCCACTCAGGCCGCCCTCCCTCTTGAAGTGTGTGTGGCACGCGTCCGCGGAGTACACCTCGCTGCACAGGTAGCCGTGGGACTGGGCGTCGTAGCTTCCTGCGAGGCGGCCGGAGGTCCCGCAGGCGGGTGGGTCCCTGGGACAGACGCGCGGAGCGGCTCCTGCCCGGCCCCCCTGAGAACCGTCGCCGTTCCGTAAGGCGGGGCGCCTGCTTCAGAATGTAAATCACGTGTCCGCTCTATGGATACGCTGTTTAGTTTACCAGGCAAGACTTTCTTGGTGAAAGAAGCAGCGTTGGCTTGCATCCTCGAGCAGGCTTGTCATCTGGCTGTGCACTGGTACTCTCTCTCTGGGTGTGCTAGTCCGCAGGGCAGGGCATCCCCTGGGCAGGGTGGAGCGTGATCTCTGCGGCCTCGTCTTGCAGCTCCTTCCTTTCATTCTCAATCATCCTGCCCACAGTGGCCTCCTCTCAGGCCTGCATACTTACAACGGCGCATTGCCCGTGCTGCCCCTCTGCAGGAAGTGTCCCTCTGTTTAGTTTGCAGCTGACTGATGCCGCCTCACCCTTCTCATCTCTTCTCAGGTGTCACTTGGTCAAGAAAGCGTCCCCTTACCTACTCAACTCATCTCGTCTCCCTACCGTAGCTCACGTGACACCACGCACCTCTCGCTTATGGCCGTCATCGCCTTTCGCATCCAGTTTCAGGTAGGTAAGTTTACCCCGTGGTCCGTGAGGAAGAAGAGATCACGCCTGTTTTGCTTACTCTTGATTCCCAGCGACTAGCCCGGTTACTGATAACCTCTGTTAGAGGGAGAAAGGAATGCACCCAATCCCTGGTGAAGCCCCGACCGTTTTCCTTTCTAGTGTCCCTCGTACTCCTCCCTGCCGTCTGTGTCGCCCTTACTCCGCGTCTACCGTTTATGAGTTTACACCTGGGTTACGGTGACTGCTTCGGAGAATCGCATGCCTTTCTACCTCCCTCGCTGCGACCTCTCCTACACCTCCCAGGGCTCTTGGGTTATGCCCTTGCCCTCTTCCGAGCCGTCCGTGGCACCCGCTGTCAACCCCGTACGGCCAAGCTCCTAAGACTGACACTCCAGGCCCTCCGTAATTTGGCTTCAGTTTCACTTTCTAGACGTTTCAAGAAAGAACGGGGTCTAAATATCTGGGCACCTCTGCTCCGTTTCATATCTACCCACGAGGTTAATTTTTTTGTTTCTTCCAGTCCACCTATTTTGCACCTCCGTCTCTGCGAAGACTTCACTGAGAATCCAAGCGATTTCTGGATCCCTTCTCTCCCCTGAAGCTGTAAACAGTTTAACAAGACAGGTGCGGAACTGCCGTAAGGTAATCTACATCTTGTCTCCCTCTCTGGTATCTAACCTCCCTGCGAATGGGGGTACGTCTCCGTGTTCTGTGCGGTTTTCAGCACAGTACTCTCTACACGTAGTGGATATTTGATTTGGTAAGTGACCGAATAAGTGAATGAGTCACCAAGATAAGGGTATTGTCTCATTCTTTCTCGCTTTTTCCACTTCCAAGTTTCTTTAGTTAGTTTCCTCAGACAAAAGGTTTCTTTGTAGCTACACAGTGGCCAGGTCCAGAGAATGTTGCAGATAGCTGCTGAAAACATCCCTCCTCCACTTGAGAATGGCTTGCTCTCCCTCTCAAGCGGAGAGAGCTGGGATTCGATATTTAATTAAGCGCCTCTGTTCACTTGGCATTTAGAGGCACTAGGGGGCGTTAGTGCTCTACACCCGGTGAAATGCCTGTTTCGTTTGTGATTTTCCTTTGTGAAAAACAACTATGCACAGAGTGTTTTGTGCCAATTTTCCATCCTTTTAGATTGACGGAAAGCATTTTACCTACGTAGAAACAGAAAAGGAATAGAAAGAGCGTTGCATTGCGTTTAATGAAAGCTTAGGGCGGTCTCGGTGGTACGTTAGTGAAGTTATCTGGGGACACCTTAGCCACGTACATTGTGTTGGAGAGGCACCGAGAATTCATTCAGGAGTTCTCAAAGTTCGAGGACACAGTTGCCTTACACGTAGGCACGGTGGCAGCCGTGGACATGGCAGTGATTTGGAGAATGTTGTACTAGTCGGCTCTCGCTGTGATAATGCTTTGCAACAAATCTCCCCAAAACTCACTTACATAAAGAAGAATCTAGTTTTCTCGGACCTGTGGGCTAGCTGCAGCGGCTCTCTTGTAGACCTCTCGATGGCGGGTGTTGCTCCATGCCGTGGGTCAGTTTGAGGTCTGTCCCGCACACCTTACCGTGGAGCCCAACTGTGAGGCTGCAGGTCCCTGTCCTCTCGCAGAGTTCACTGAAACGTAAGAGGTGAGCCCAACCACACAAGGCCACGTAAGGCCTCTGCGACTCATTGAAGGCCATCGTGTCTTCCCTTGGCCTCCTGGGAACCCCCTGGCCCCAGGATGCAGCTTCGGTAGCCCAGGGCAACCGGCGGAGGGGGGCGGGCGGGGCTGCAGGAGGGTGGAACGCTGAGGTCACAGAGGGTGTGGGTGTGGTCACCTCTGCTGTGACTGAACCAAGGGCGTGGGTGGGGGGCTGGGGGTCCAGGGCAGGGCCCTCAGAGCCCGGTAGGCCCAGGGGGGCGGCGCAAGCACCTAGGCCCAGGCCGAAGAGCGCCTTCTTGGTCTGCGCGGCAGGCCGGCCTCTCGCCTTGCCACTCAGGCCGCCCTCCCTCTTGAAGTGTGTGTGGCACGCGTCCGCGGAGTACACCTCGCTGCACAGGTAGCCGTGGGACTGGGCGTCGTAGCTTCCTGCGAGGCGGCCGGAGGTCCCGCAGGCGGGTGGGTCCCTGGGACAGACGCGCGGAGCGGCTCCTGCCCGGCCCCCCTGAGAACCGTCGCCGTTCCGTAAGGCGGGGCGCCTGCTTCAGAATGTAAATCACGTGTCCGCTCTATGGATACGCTGTTTAGTTTACCAGGCAAGACTTTCTTGGTGAAAGAAGCAGCGTTGGCTTGCATCGTCGAGCAGGCTTCTCATCTGGCTGTGCACTGGTACTCTCTCTCTGGGTGTGCTAGTCCGCAGGGCAGGGCATCCCCTGGGCAGGGTGGAGCGTGATCTCTGCGGCCTCGTCTTGCAGCTCCTTCCTTTCATTCTCAATCATCCTGCCCACAGTGGCCTCCTCTCAGGCCTGCATACTTACAACGGCGCATTGCCCGTGCTGCCCCTCTGCAGGAAGTGTCCCTCTGTTTAGTTTGCAGCTGACTGATGCCGCCTCACCCTTCTCATCTCTTCTCAGGTGTCACTTGGTCAAGAAAGCGTCCGCTTACCTACTCAACTCATCTCGTCTCCCTACCGTAGCTCACGTGACACCACGCACCTCTCGCTTATGGCCGTCATCGCCTTTCGCATCCAGTTTCAGGTAGGTAAGTTTACCCCGTGGTCCGTGAGGAAGAAGAGATCACGCCTGTTTTGCTTACTCTTGATTCCCAGCGACTAGCCCGGTTACTGATAACCTCTGTTAGAGGGAGAAAGGAATGCACCCAATCCCTGGTGAAGCCCCGACCGTTTTCCTTTCTAGTGTCCCTCGTACTCCTCCCTGCCGTCTGTGTCGCCCTTACTCCGCGTCTACCGTTTATGAGTTTACACCTGGGTTACGGTGACTGCTTCGGAGAATCGCATGCCTTTCTACCTCCCTCGCTGCGACCTCTCCTACACCTCCCAGGGCTCTTGGGTTATGCCCTTGCCCTCTTCTGAGCCGTCCGTGGCACCCGCTGTCAACCCCGTACGGCCAAGCTCCTAAGACTGACACTCCAGGCCCTCCGTAATTTGGCTTCAGTTTCACTTTCTAGACGTTTCAAGAAAGAACGGGGTCTAAATATCTGTGCATCTCTGCTCCGTTTCATATCTACCCACGAGGTTAATTTTTTTGTTTCTTCCAGTCCACCTATTTTGCACCTCCGTCTCTGCGAAGACTTCACTGAGAATCCAAGCGATTTCTGGATCCCTTCTCTCCCCTGAAGCTGTAAACAGTTTAACAAGACAGGTGCGGAACTGCCGTAAGGTAATCTACATCTTGTCTCCCTCTCTGGTATCTAACCTCCCTGCGAATGGGGGTACGTCTCCGTGTTCTGTGCGGTTTTCAGCACAGTACTCTCTACACGTAGTGGATATTTGATTTGGTAAGTGACCGAATAAGTGAATGAGTCACCAAGATAAGGGTATTGTCTCATTCTTTCTCGCTTTTTCCACTTCCAAGTTTCTTTAGTTAGTTTCCTCAGACAAAAGGTTTCTTTGTAGCTACACAGTGGCCAGGTCCAGAGAATGTTGCAGATAGCTGCTGAAAACATCCCTCCTCCACTTGAGAATGGCTTGCTCTCCCTCTCAAGCGGAGAGAGCTGGGATTCGATATTTAATTAAGCGCCTCTGTTCACTTGGCATTTAGAGGCACTAGGGGGCGTTAGTGCTCTACACCCGGTGAAATGCCTGTTTCGTTTGTGATTTTCCTTTGTGAAAAACAACTATGCACAGAGTGTTTTGTGCCAATTTTCCATCCTTTTAGATTGACGGAAAGCATTTTACCTACGTAGAAACAGAAAACGAATAGAAAGAGCGTCGCATTGCGCTTACTGAAAGCTTAGGGCGGTCTCGGTGGTACGTTAGTGAAGTTATCTGGGGACACCTTAGCCACGTACATTGTGTTGGAGAGGCACCGAGAATTCATTCAGGAGTTCTCAAAGTTCGAGGACACAGTTGCCTTACACGTAGGCACGGTGGCAGCCGTGGACATGGCAGTGATTTGGAGAATGTTGTACTAGTCGGCTCTTGCTGTGATAATGCTTTGCAACAAATCTCCCCAAAACTCACTTACATAAAGAAGAATCTAGTTTTCTCGGACCTGTGGGCTAGCTGCAGCGGCTCTCTTGTAGACCTCTCGATGGCGGGTGTTGCTCCATGCCGTGGGTCAGTTTGAGGTCTGTCCCGCACACCTTACCGTGGAGCCCAACTGTGAGGCTGCAGGTCCCTGTCCTCTCGCAGAGTTCACTGAAACGTAAGAGGTGAGCCCAACCACACAAGGCCACGTAAGGCCTCTGCGACTCATTGAAGGCCATCGTGTCTTCCCTTGGCCTCCTGGGAACCCCCTGGCCCCAGGATGCAGCTTCGGTAGCCCAGGGCAACCGGCGGAGGGGGGCGGGCGGGGCTGCAGGAGGGTGGAACGCTGAGGTCACAGAGGGTGTGGGTGTGGCCACCTCTGCTGTGACTGAACCAAGGGCGTGGGTAGGGGACTGGGGGTCCAGGGCAGGGCCCTCAGAGCCCGGTAGGCCCAGGGGGGCGGCGCAAGCACCTAGGCCCAGGCCGAAGAGCGCCTTCTTGGTCTGCGCGGCAGGCCGGCCTCTCGCCTTGCCACTCAGGCCGCCCTCCCTCTTGAAGTGTGTGTGGCACGCGTCCGCGGAGTACACCTCGCTGCACAGGTAGCCGTGGGACTGGGCGTCGTAGCTTCCTGCGAGGCGGCCGGAGGTCCCGCAGGCGGGTGGGTCCCTGGGACAGACGCGCGGAGCGGCTCCTGCCCGGCCCCCCTGAGAACCGTCGCCGTTCCGTAAGGCGGGGCGCCTGCTTCAGAATGTAAATCACGTGTCCGCTCTATGGATACGCTGTTTAGTTTACCAGGCAAGACTTTCTTGGTGAAAGAAGCAGCGTTGGCTTGCATCCTCGAGCAGGCTTGTCATCTGGCTGTGCACTGGTACTCTCTCTCTGGGTGTGCTAGTCCGCAGGGCAGGGCATCCCCTGGGCAGGGTGGAGCGTGATCTCTGCGGCCTCGTCTTGCAGCTCCTTCCTTTCATTCTCAATCATCCTGCCCACAGTGGCCTCCTCTCAGGCCTGCATACTTACAACGGCGCATTGCCCGTGCTGCCCCTCTGCAGGAAGTGTCCCTCTGTTTAGTTTGCAGCTGACTGATGCCGCCTCACCCTTCTCATGTCTTCTCAGGTGTCACTTGGTCAAGAAAGCGTCCCCTTACCTACTCAACTCATCTCGTCTCCCTACCGTAGCTCACGTGACACCACGCACCTCTCGCTTATGGCCGTCATCGCCTTTCGCATCCAGTTTCAGGTAGGTAAGTTTACCCCGTGGTCCGTGAGGAAGAAGAGATCACGCCTGTTTTGCTTACTCTTGATTCCCAGCGACTAGCCCGGTTACTGATAACCTCTGTTAGAGGGAGAAAGGAATGCACCCAATCCCTGGTGAAGCCCCGACCGTTTTCCTTTCTAGTGTCCCTCGTACTCCTCCCTGCCGTCTGTGTCGCCCTTACTCCGCGTCTACCGTTTATGAGTTTACACCTGGGTTACGGTGACTGCTTCGGAGAATCGCATGCCTTTCTACCTCCCTCGCTGCGACCTCTCCTACACCTCCCAGGGCTCTTGGGTTATGCCCTTGCCCTCTTCCGAGCCGTCCGTGGCACCCGCTGTCAACCCCGTACGGCCAAGCTCCTAAGACTGACACTCCAGGCCCTCCGTAATTTGGCTTCAGTTTCACTTTCTAGACGTTTCAAGAAAGAACGGGGTCTAAATATCTGTGCACCTCTGCTCCGTTTCATATCTACCCACGAGGTTAATTTTTTTGTTTCTTCCAGTCCACCTATTTTGCACCTCCGTCTCTGCGAAGACTTCACTGAGAATCCAAGCGATTTCTGGATCCCTTCTCTCCCCTGAAGCTGTAAACAGTTTAACAAGACAGGTGCGGAACTGCCGTAAGGTAATCTACATCTTGTCTCCCTCTCTGGTATCTAACCTCCCTGCGAATGGGGGTACGTCTCCGTGTTCTGTGCGGTTTTCAGCACAGTACTCTCTACACGTAGTGGATATTTGATTTGGTAAGTGACCGAATAAGTGAATGAGTCACCAAGATAAGGGTATTGTCTCATTCTTTCTCGCTTTTTCCACTTCCAAGTTTCTTTAGTTAGTTTCCTCAGACAAAAGGTTTCTTTGTAGCTACACAGTGGCCAGGTCCAGAGAATGTTGCAGATAGCTGCTGAAAACATCCCTCCTCCACTTGAGAATGGCTTGCTCTCCCTCTCAAGCGGAGAGAGCTGGGATTCGATATTTAATTAAGCGCCTCTGTTCACTTGGCATTTAGAGGCACTAGGGGGCGTTAGTGCTCTACACCCGGTGAAATGCCTGTTTCGTTTGTGATTTTCCTTTGTGAAAAACAACTATGCACAGAGTGTTTTGTGCCAATTTTCCATCCTTTTAGATTGACGGAAAGCATTTTACCTACGTAGAAACAGAAAAGGAATAGAAAGAGCGTTGCATTGCGTTTAATGAAAGCTTAGGGCGGTCTCGGTGGTACGTTAGTGAAGTTATCTGGGGACACCTTAGCCACGTACATTGTGTTGGAGAGGCACCGAGAATTCATTCAGGAGTTCTCAAAGTTCGAGGACACAGTTGCCTTACACGTAGGCACGGTGGCAGCCGTGGACATGGCAGTGATTTGGAGAATGTTGTACTAGTCGGCTCTCGCTGTGATAATGCTTTGCAACAAATCTCCCCAAAACTCACTTACATAAAGAAGAATCTAGTTTTCTCGGACCTGTGGGCTAGCTGCAGCGGCTCTCTTGTAGACCTCTCGATGGCGGGTGTTGCTCCATGCCGTGGGTCAGTTTGAGGTCTGTCCCGCACACCTTACCGTGGAGCCCAACTGTGAGGCTGCAGGTCCCTGTCCTCTCGCAGAGTTCACTGAAACGTAAGAGGTGAGCCCAACCACACAAGGCCACGTAAGGCCTCTGCGACTCATTGAAGGCCATCGTGTCTTCCCTTGGCCTCCTGGGAACCCCCTGGCCCCAGGATGCAGCTTCGGTAGCCCAGGGCAACCGGCGGAGGGGGGCGGGCGGGGCTGCAGGAGGGTGGAACGCTGAGGTCACAGAGGGTGTGGGTGTGGTCACCTCTGCTGTGACTGAACCAAGGGCGTGGGTGGGGGGCTGGGGGTCCAGGGCAGGGCCCTCAGAGCCCGGTAGGCCCAGGGGGGCGGCGCAAGCACCTAGGCCCAGGCCGAAGAGCGCCTTCTTGGTCTGCGCGGCAGGCCGGCCTCTCGCCTTGCCACTCAGGCCGCCCTCCCTCTTGAAGTGTGTGTGGCACGCGTCCGCGGAGTACACCTCGCTGCACAGGTAGCCGTGGGACTGGGCGTCGTAGCTTCCTGCGAGGCGGCCGGAGGTCCCGCAGGCGGGTGGGTCCCTGGGACAGACGCGCGGAGCGGCTCCTGCCCGGCCCCCCTGAGAACCGTCGCCGTTCCGTAAGGCGGGGCGCCTGCTTCAGAATGTAAATCACGTGTCCGCTCTATGGATACGCTGTTTAGTTTACCAGGCAAGACTTTCTTGGTGAAAGAAGCAGCGTTGGCTTGCATCCTCGAGCAGGCTTGTCATCTGGCTGTGCACTGGTACTCTCTCTCTGGGTGTGCTAGTCCGCAGGGCAGGGCATCCCCTGGGCAGGGTGGAGCGTGATCTCTGCGGCCTCGTCTTGCAGCTCCTTCCTTTCATTCTCAATCATCCTGCCCACAGTGGCCTCCTCTCAGGCCTGCATACTTACAACGGCGCATTGCCCGTGCTGCCCCTCTGCAGGAAGTGTCCCTCTGTTTAGTTTGCAGCTGACTGATGCCGCCTCACCCTTCTCATGTCTTCTCAGGTGTCACTTGGTCAAGAAAGCGTCCCCTTACCTACTCAACTCATCTCGTCTCCCTACCGTAGCTCACGTGACACCACGCACCTCTCGCTTATGGCCGTCATCGCCTTTCGCATCCAGTTTCAGGTAGGTAAGTTTACCCCGTGGTCCGTGAGGAAGAAGAGATCACGCCTGTTTTGCTTACTCTTGATTCCCAGCGACTAGCCCGGTTACTGATAACCTCTGTTAGAGGGAGAAAGGAATGCACCCAATCCCTGGTGAAGCCCCGACCGTTTTCCTTTCTAGTGTCCCTCGTACTCCTCCCTGCCGTCTGTGTCGCCCTTACTCCGCGTCTACCGTTTATGAGTTTACACCTGGGTTACGGTGACTGCTTCGGAGAATCGCATGCCTTTCTACCTCCCTCGCTGCGACCTCTCCTACACCTCCCAGGGCTCTTGGGTTATGCCCTTGCCCTCTTCCGAGCCGTCCGTGGCACCCGCTGTCAACCCCGTACGGCCAAGCTCCTAAGACTGACACTCCAGGCCCTCCGTAATTTGGCTTCAGTTTCACTTTCTAGACGTTTCAAGAAAGAACGGGGTCTAAATATCTGTGCACCTCTGCTCCGTTTCATATCTACCCACGAGGTTAATTTTTTTGTTTCTTCCAGTCCACCTATTTTGCACCTCCGTCTCTGCGAAGACTTCACTGAGAATCCAAGCGATTTCTGGATCCCTTCTCTCCCCTGAAGCTGTAAACAGTTTAACAAGACAGGTGCGGAACTGCCGTAAGGTAATCTACATCTTGTCTCCCTCTCTGGTATCTAACCTCCCTGCGAATGGGGGTACGTCTCCGTGTTCTGTGCGGTTTTCAGCACAGTACTCTCTACACGTAGTGGATATTTGATTTGGTAAGTGACCGAATAAGTGAATGAGTCACCAAGATAAGGGTATTGTCTCATTCTTTCTCGCTTTTTCCACTTCCAAGTTTCTTTAGTTAGTTTCCTCAGACAAAAGGTTTCTTTGTAGCTACACAGTGGCCAGGTCCAGAGAATGTTGCAGATAGCTGCTGAAAACATCCCTCCTCCACTTGAGAATGGCTTGCTCTCCCTCTCAAGCGGAGAGAGCTGGGATTCGATATTTAATTAAGCGCCTCTGTTCACTTGGCATTTAGAGGCACTAGGGGGCGTTAGTGCTCTACACCCGGTGAAATGCCTGTTTCGTTTGTGATTTTCCTTTGTGAAAAACAACTATGCACAGAGTGTTTTGTGCCAATTTTCCATCCTTTTAGATTGACGGAAAGCATTTTACCTACGTAGAAACAGAAAAGGAATAGAAAGAGCGTTGCATTGCGTTTAATGAAAGCTTAGGGCGGTCTCGGTGGTACGTTAGTGAAGTTATCTGGGGACACCTTAGCCACGTACATTGTGTTGGAGAGGCACCGAGAATTCATTCAGGAGTTCTCAAAGTTCGAGGACACAGTTGCCTTACACGTAGGCACGGTGGCAGCCGTGGACATGGCAGTGATTTGGAGAATGTTGTACTAGTCGGCTCTCGCTGTGATAATGCTTTGCAACAAATCTCCCCAAAACTCACTTACATAAAGAAGAATCTAGTTTTCTCGGACCTGTGGGCTAGCTGCAGCGGCTCTCTTGTAGACCTCTCGATGGCGGGTGTTGCTCCATGCCGTGGGTCAGTTTGAGGTCTGTCCCGCACACCTTACCGTGGAGCCCAACTGTGAGGCTGCAGGTCCCTGTCCTCTCGCAGAGTTCACTGAAACGTAAGAGGTGAGCCCAACCACACAAGGCCACGTAAGGCCTCTGCGACTCATTGAAGGCCATCGTGTCTTCCCTTGGCCTCCTGGGAACCCCCTGGCCCCAGGATGCAGCTTCGGTAGCCCAGGGCAACCGGCGGAGGGGGGCGGGCGGGGCTGCAGGAGGGTGGAACGCTGAGGTCACAGAGGGTGTGGGTGTGGTCACCTCTGCTGTGACTGAACCAAGGGCGTGGGTGGGGGGCTGGGGGTCCAGGGCAGGGCCCTCAGAGCCCGGTAGGCCCAGGGGGGCGGCGCAAGCACCTAGGCCCAGGCCGAAGAGCGCCTTCTTGGTCTGCGCGGCAGGCCGGCCTCTCGCCTTGCCACTCAGGCCGCCCTCCCTCTTGAAGTGTGTGTGGCACGCGTCCGCGGAGTACACCTCGCTGCACAGGTAGCCGTGGGACTGGGCGTCGTAGCTTCCTGCGAGGCGGCCGGAGGTCCCGCAGGCGGGTGGGTCCCTGGGACAGACGCGCGGAGCGGCTCCTGCCCGGCCCCCCTGAGAACCGTCGCCGTTCCGTAAGGCGGGGCGCCTGCTTCAGAATGTAAATCACGTGTCCGCTCTATGGATACGCTGTTTAGTTTACCAGGCAAGACTTTCTTGGTGAAAGAAGCAGCGTTGGCTTGCATCGTCGAGCAGGCTTGTCATCTGGCTGTGCACTGGTACTCTCTCTCTGGGTGTGCTAGTCCGCAGGGCAGGGCATCCCCTGGGCAGGGTGGAGCGTGATCTCTGCGGCCTCGTCTTGCAGCTCCTTCCTTTCATTCTCAATCATCCTGCCCACAGTGGCCTCCTCTCAGGCCTGCATACTTACAACGGCGCATTGCCCGTGCTGCCCCTCTGCAGGAAGTGTCCCTCTGTTTAGTTTGCAGCTGACTGATGCCGCCTCACCCTTCTCATCTCTTCTCAGGTGTCACTTGGTCAAGAAAGCGTCCGCTTACCTACTCAACTCATCTCGTCTCCCTACCGTAGCTCACGTGACACCACGCACCTCTCGCTTATGGCCGTCATCGCCTTTCGCATCCAGTTTCAGGTAGGTAAGTTTACCCCGTGGTCCGTGAGGAAGAAGAGATCACGCCTGTTTTGCTTACTCTTGATTCCCAGCGACTAGCCCGGTTACTGATAACCTCTGTTAGAGGGAGAAAGGAATGCACCCAATCCCTGGTGAAGCCCCGACCGTTTTCCTTTCTAGTGTCCCTCGTACTCCTCCCTGCCGTCTGTGTCGCCCTTACTCCGCGTCTACCGTTTATGAGTTTACACCTGGGTTACGGTGACTGCTTCGGAGAATCGCATGCCTTTCTACCTCCCTCGCTGCGACCTCTCCTACACCTCCCAGGGCTCTTGGGTTATGCCCTTGCCCTCTTCTGAGCCGTCCGTGGCACCCGCTGTCAACCCCGTACGGCCAAGCTCCTAAGACTGACACTCCAGGCCCTCCGTAATTTGGCTTCAGTTTCACTTTCTAGACGTTTCAAGAAAGAACGGGGTCTAAATATCTGTGCATCTCTGCTCCGTTTCATATCTACCCACGAGGTTAATTTTTTTGTTTCTTCCAGTCCACCTATTTTGCACCTCCGTCTCTGCGAAGACTTCACTGAGAATCCAAGCGATTTCTGGATCCCTTCTCTCCCCTGAAGCTGTAAACAGTTTAACAAGACAGGTGCGGAACTGCCGTAAGGTAATCTACATCTTGTCTCCCTCTCTGGTATCTAACCTCCCTGCGAATGGGGGTACGTCTCCGTGTTCTGTGCGGTTTTCAGCACAGTACTCTCTACACGTAGTGGATATTTGATTTGGTAAGTGACCGAATAAGTGAATGAGTCACCAAGATAAGGGTATTGTCTCATTCTTTCTCGCTTTTTCCACTTCCAAGTTTCTTTAGTTAGTTTCCTCAGACAAAAGGTTTCTTTGTAGCTACACAGTGGCCAGGTCCAGAGAATGTTGCAGATAGCTGCTGAAAACATCCCTCCTCCACTTGAGAATGGCTTGCTCTCCCTCTCAAGCGGAGAGAGCTGGGATTCGATATTTAATTAAGCGCCTCTGTTCACTTGGCATTTAGAGGCACTAGGGGGCGTTAGTGCTCTACACCCGGTGAAATGCCTGTTTCGTTTGTGATTTTCCTTTGTGAAAAACAACTATGCACAGAGTGTTTTGTGCCAATTTTCCATCCTTTTAGATTGACGGAAAGCATTTTACCTACGTAGAAACAGAAAACGAATAGAAAGAGCGTCGCATTGCGCTTACTGAAAGCTTAGGGCGGTCTCGGTGGTACGTTAGTGAAGTTATCTGGGGACACCTTAGCCACGTACATTGTGTTGGAGAGGCACCGAGAATTCATTCAGGAGTTCTCAAAGTTCGAGGACACAGTTGCCTTACACGTAGGCACGGTGGCAGCCGTGGACATGGCAGTGATTTGGAGAATGTTGTACTAGTCGGCTCTTGCTGTGATAATGCTTTGCAACAAATCTCCCCAAAACTCACTTACATAAAGAAGAATCTAGTTTTCTCGGACCTGTGGGCTAGCTGCAGCGGCTCTCTTGTAGACCTCTCGATGGCGGGTGTTGCTCCATGCCGTGGGTCAGTTTGAGGTCTGTCCCGCACACCTTACCGTGGAGCCCAACTGTGAGGCTGCAGGTCCCTGTCCTCTCGCAGAGTTCACTGAAACGTAAGAGGTGAGCCCAACCACACAAGGCCACGTAAGGCCTCTGCGACTCATTGAAGGCCATCGTGTCTTCCCTTGGCCTCCTGGGAACCCCCTGGCCCCAGGATGCAGCTTCGGTAGCCCAGGGCAACCGGCGGAGGGGGGCGGGCGGGGCTGCAGGAGGGTGGAACGCTGAGGTCACAGAGGGTGTGGGTGTGGCCACCTCTGCTGTGACTGAACCAAGGGCGTGGGTGGGGGACTGGGGGTCCAGGGCAGGGCCCTCAGAGCCCGGTAGGCCCAGGGGGGCGGCGCAAGCACCTAGGCCCAGGCCGAAGAGCGCCTTCTTGGTCTGCGCGGCAGGCCGGCCTCTCGCCTTGCCACTCAGGCCGCCCTCCCTCTTGAAGTGTGTGTGGCACGCGTCCGCGGAGTACACCTCGCTGCACAGGTAGCCGTGGGACTGGGCGTCGTAGCTTCCTGCGAGGCGGCCGGAGGTCCCGCAGGCGGGTGGGTCCCTGGGACAGACGCGCGGAGCGGCTCCTGCCCGGCCCCCCTGAGAACCGTCGCCGTTCCGTAAGGCGGGGCGCCTGCTTCAGAATGTAAATCACGTGTCCGCTCTATGGATACGCTGTTTAGTTTACCAGGCAAGACTTTCTTGGTGAAAGAAGCAGCGTTGGCTTGCATCCTCGAGCAGGCTTGTCATCTGGCTGTGCACTGGTACTCTCTCTCTGGGTGTGCTAGTCCGCAGGGCAGGGCATCCCCTGGGCAGGGTGGAGCGTGATCTCTGCGGCCTCGTCTTGCAGCTCCTTCCTTTCATTCTCAATCATCCTGCCCACAGTGGCCTCCTCTCAGGCCTGCATACTTACAACGGCGCATTGCCCGTGCTGCCCCTCTGCAGGAAGTGTCCCTCTGTTTAGTTTGCAGCTGACTGATGCCGCCTCACCCTTCTCATGTCTTCTCAGGTGTCACTTGGTCAAGAAAGCGTCCCCTTACCTACTCAACTCATCTCGTCTCCCTACCGTAGCTCACGTGACACCACGCACCTCTCGCTTATGGCCGTCATTGCCTTTCGCATCCAGTTTCAGGTAGGTAAGTTTACCCCGTGGTCCGTGAGGAAGAAGAGATCACGCCTGTTTTGCTTACTCTTGATTCCCAGCGACTAGCCCGGTTACTGATAACCTCTGTTAGAGGGAGAAAGGAATGCACCCAATCCCTGGTGAAGCCCCGACCGTTTTCCTTTCTAGTGTCCCTCGTACTCCTCCCTGCCGTCTGTGTCGCCCTTACTCCGCGTCTACCGTTTATGAGTTTACACCTGGGTTACGGTGACTGCTTCGGAGAATCGCATGCCTTTCTACCTCCCTCGCTGCGACCTCTCCTACACCTCCCAGGGCTCTTGGGTTATGCCCTTGCCCTCTTCCGAGCCGTCCGTGGCACCCGCTGTCAACCCCGTACGGCCAGGCTCCTAAGACTGACACTCCAGGCCCTCCGTAATTTGGCTTCAGTTTCACTTTCTAGACGTTTCAAGAAAGAACGGGGTCTAAATATCTGTGCACCTCTGCTCCGTTTCATATCTACCCACGAGGTTAATTTTTTTGTTTCTTCCAGTCCACCTATTTTGCACCTCCGTCTCTGCGAAGACTTCACTGAGAATCCAAGCGATTTCTGGATCCCTTCTCTCCCCTGAAGCTGTAAACAGTTTAACAAGACAGGTGCGGAACTGCCGTAAGGTAATCTACATCTTGTCTCCCTCTCTGGTATCTAACCTCCCTGCGAATGGGGGTACGTCTCCGTGTTCTGTGCGGTTTTCAGCACAGTACTCTCTACACGTAGTGGATATTTGATTTGGTAAGTGACCGAATAAGTGAATGAGTCACCAAGATAAGGGTATTGTCTCATTCTTTCTCGCTTTTTCCACTTCCAAGTTTCTTTAGTTAGTTTCCTCAGACAAAAGGTTTCTTTGTAGCTACACAGTGGCCAGGTCCAGAGAATGTTGCAGATAGCTGCTGAAAACATCCCTCCTCCACTTGAGAATGGCTTGCTCTCCCTCTCAAGCGGAGAGAGCTGGGATTCGATATTTAATTAAGCGCCTCTGTTCACTTGGCATTTAGAGGCACTAGGGGGCGTTAGTGCTCTACACCCGGTGAAATGCCTGTTTCGTTTGTGATTTTCCTTTGTGAAAAACAACTATGCACAGAGTGTTTTGTGCCAATTTTCCATCCTTTTAGATTGACGGAAAGCATTTTACCTACGTAGAAACAGAAAAGGAATAGAAAGAGCGTTGCATTGCGTTTAATGAAAGCTTAGGGCGGTCTCGGTGGTACGTTAGTGAAGTTATCTGGGGACACCTTAGCCACGTACATTGTGTTGGAGAGGCACCGAGAATTCATTCAGGAGTTCTCAAAGTTCGAGGACACAGTTGCCTTACACGTAGGCACGGTGGCAGCCGTGGACATGGCAGTGATTTGGAGAATGTTGTACTAGTCGGCTCTCGCTGTGATAATGCTTTGCAACAAATCTCCCCAAAACTCACTTACATAAAGAAGAATCTAGTTTTCTCGGACCTGTGGGCTAGCTGCAGCGGCTCTCTTGTAGACCTCTCGATGGCGGGTGTTGCTCCATGCCGTGGGTCAGTTTGAGGTCTGTCCCGCACACCTTACCGTGGAGCCCAACTGTGAGGCTGCAGGTCCCTGTCCTCTCGCAGAGTTCACTGAAACGTAAGAGGTGAGCCCAACCACTCAAGGCCACGTAAGGCCTCTGCGACTCATTGAAGGCCATCGTGTCTTCCCTTGGCCTCCTGGGAACCCCCTGGCCCCAGGATGCAGCTTCGGTAGCCCAGGGCAACCGGCGGAGGGGGGCGGGCGGGGCTGCAGGAGGGTGGAACGCTGAGGTCACAGAGGGTGTGGGTGTGGTCACCTCTGCTGTGACTGAACCAAGGGCGTGGGTGGGGGGCTGGGGGTCCAGGGCAGGGCCCTCAGAGCCCGGTAGGCCCAGGGGGGCGGCGCAAGCACCTAGGCCCAGGCCGAAGAGCGCCTTCTTGGTCTGCGCGGCAGGCCGGCCTCTCGCCTTGCCACTCAGGCCGCCCTCCCTCTTGAAGTGTGTGTGGCACGCGTCCGCGGAGTACACCTCGCTGCACAGGTAGCCGTGGGACTGGGCGTCGTAGCTTCCTGCGAGGCGGCCGGAGGTCCCGCAGGCGGGTGGGTCCCTGGGACAGACGCGCGGAGCGGCTCCTGCCCGGCCCCCCTGAGAACCGTCGCCGTTCCGTAAGGCGGGGCGCCTGCTTCAGAATGTAAATCACGTGTCCGCTCTATGGATACGCTGTTTAGTTTACCAGGCAAGACTTTCTTGGTGAAAGAAGCAGCGTTGGCTTGCATCGTCGAGCAGGCTTCTCATCTGGCTGTGCACTGGTACTCTCTCTCTGGGTGTGCTAGTCCGCAGGGCAGGGCATCCCCTGGGCAGGGTGGAGCGTGATCTCTGCGGCCTCGTCTTGCAGCTCCTTCCTTTCATTCTCAATCATCCTGCCCACAGTGGCCTCCTCTCAGGCCTGCATACTTACAACGGCGCATTGCCCGTGCTGCCCCTCTGCAGGAAGTGTCCCTCTGTTTAGTTTGCAGCTGACTGATGCCGCCTCACCCTTCTCATCTCTTCTCAGGTGTCACTTGGTCAAGAAAGCGTCCCCTTACCTACTCAACTCATCTCGTCTCCCTACCATAGCTCACGTGACACCACGCACCTCTCGCTTATGGCCGTCATCGCCTTTCGCATCCAGTTTCAGGTAGGTAAGTTTACCCCGTGGTCCGTGAGGAAGAAGAGATCACGCCTGTTTTGCTTACTCTTGATTCCCAGCGACTAGCCCGGTTACTGATAACCTCTGTTAGAGGGAGAAAGGAATGCACCCAATCCCTGGTGAAGCCCCGACCGTTTTCCTTTCTAGTGTCCCTCGTACTCCTCCCTGCCGTCTGTGTCGCCCTTACTCCGCGTCTACCGTTTATGAGTTTACACCTGGGTTACGGTGACTGCTTCGGAGAATCGCATGCCTTTCTACCTCCCTCGCTGCGACCTCTCCTACACCTCCCAGGGCTCTTGGGTTATGCCCTTGCCCTCTTCCGAGCCGTCCGTGGCACCCGCTGTCAACCCCGTACGGCCAAGCTCCTAAGACTGACACTCCAGGCCCTCCGTAATTTGGCTTCAGTTTCACTTTCTAGACGTTTCAAGAAAGAACGGGGTCTAAATATCTGTGCACCTCTGCTCCGTTTCACATCTACCCACAAGGTTAATTTTTTTGTTTCTTCCAGTCCACCTATTTTGCACCTCCGTCTCTGCGAAGACTTCACTGAGAATCCAAGCGATTTCTGGATCCCTTCTCTCCCCTGAAGCTGTAAACAGTTTAACAAGACAGGTGCGGAACTGCCGTAAGGTAATCTACATCTTGTCTCCCTCTCTGGTATCTAACCTCCCTGCGAATGGGGGTACGTCTCCGTGTTCTGTGCGGTTTTCAGCACAGTACTCTCTACACGTAGTGGATATTTGATTTGGTAAGTGACCGAATAAGTGAATGAGTCACCAAGATAAGGGTATTGTCTCATTCTTTCTCGCTTTTTCCACTTCCAAGTTTCTTTAGTTAGTTTCCTCAGACAAAAGGTTTCTTTGTAGCTACACAGTGGCCAGGTCCAGAGAATGTTGCAGATAGCTGCTGAAAACATCCCTCCTCCACTTGAGAATGGCTTGCTCTCCCTCTCAAGCGGAGAGAGCTGGGATTCGATATTTAATTAAGCGCCTCTGTTCACTTGGCATTTAGAGGCACTAGGGGGCGTTAGTGCTCTACACCCGGTGAAATGCCTGTTTCGTTTGTGATTTTCCTTTGTGAAAAACAACTATGCACAGAGTGTTTTGTGCCAATTTTCCATCCTTTTAGATTGACGGAAAGCATTTTACCTACGTAGAAACAGAAAACGAATAGAAAGAGCGTCGCATTGCGTTTAATGAAAGCTTAGGGCGGTCTCGGTGGTACGTTAGTGAAGTTATCTGGGGACACCTTAGCCACGTACATTGTGTTGGAGAGGCACCGAGAATTCATTCAGGAGTTCTCAAAGTTCGAGGACACAGTTGCCTTACACGTAGGCACGGTGGCAGCCGTGGACATGGCAGTGATTTGGAGAATGTTGTACTAGTCGGCTCTTGCTGTGATAATGCTTTGCAACAAATCTCCCCAAAACTCACTTACATAAAGAAGAATCTAGTTTTCTCGGACCTGTGGGCTAGCTGCAGCGGCTCTCTTGTAGACCTCTCGATGGCGGGTGTTGCTCCATGCCGTGGGTCAGTTTGAGGTCTGTCCCGCACACCTTACCGTGGAGCCCAACTGTGAGGCTGCAGCTCCCTGTCCTCTCGCAGAGTTCACTGAAACGTAAGAGGTGAGCCCAACCACACAAGGCCACGTAAGGCCTCTGCGACTCATTGAAGGCCATCGTGTCTTCCCTTGGCCTCCTGGGAACCCCCTGGCCCCAGGATGCAGCTTCGGTAGCCCAGGGCAACCGGCGGAGGGGGGCGGGCGGGGCTGCAGGAGGGTGGAACGCGGAGGTCACAGAGGGTGTGGGTGTGGCCACCTCTGCTGTGACTGAACCAAGGGCGTGGGTGGGGGGCTGGGGGTCCAGGGCAGGGCCCTCAGAGCCCGGTAGGCCCAGGGGGGCGGCGCAAGCACCTAGGCCCAGGCCGAAGAGCGCCTTCTTGGTCTGCGCGGCAGGCCGGCCTCTCGCCTTGCCACTCAGGCCGCCCTCCCTCTTGAAGTGTGTGTGGCACGCGTCCGCGGAGTACACCTCGCTGCACAGGTAGCCGTGGGACTGGGCGTCGTAGCTTCCTGCGAGGCGGCCGGAGGTCCCGCAGGCGGGTGGGTCCCTGGGACAGACGCGCGGAGCGGCTCCTGCCCGGCCCCCCTGAGAACCGTCGCCGTTCCGTAAGGCGGGGCGCCTGCTTCAGAATGTAAATCACGTGTCCGCTCTATGGATACGCTGTTTAGTTTACCAGGCAAGACTTTCTTGGTGAAAGAAGCAGCGTTGGCTTGCATCGTCGAGCAGGCTTCTCATCTGGCTGTGCACTGGTACTCTCTCTCTGGGTGTGCTAGTCCGCAGGGCAGGGCATCCCCTGGGCAGGGTGGAGCGTGATCTCTGCGGCCTCGTCTTGCAGCTCCTTCCTTTCATTCTCAATCATCCTGCCCACAGTGGCCTCCTCTCAGGCCTGCATACTTACAACGGCGCATTGCCCGTGCTGCCCCTCTGCAGGAAGTGTCCCTCTGTTTAGTTTGCAGCTGACTGATGCCGCCTCACCCTTCTCATGTCTTCTCAGGTGTCACTTGGTCAAGAAAGCGTCCCCTTACCTACTCAACTCATCTCGTCTCCCTACCGTAGCTCACGTGACACCACGCACCTCTCGCTTATGGCCGTCATCGCCTTTCGCATCCAGTTTCAGGTAGGTAAGTTTACCCCGTGGTCCGTGAGGAAGAAGAGATCACGCCTGTTTTGCTTACTCTTGATTCCCAGCGACTAGCCCGGTTACTGATAACCTCTGTTAGAGGGAGAAAGGAATGCACCCAATCCCTGGTGAAGCCCCGACCGTTTTCCTTTCTAGTGTCCCTCGTACTCCTCCCTGCCGTCTGTGTCGCCCTTACTCCGCGTCTACCGTTTATGAGTTTACACCTGGGTTACGGTGACTGCTTCGGAGAATCGCATGCCTTTCTACCTCCCTCGCTGCGACCTCTCCTACACCTCCCAGGGCTCTTGGGTTATGCCCTTGCCCTCTTCCGAGCCGTCCTTGGCACCCGCTGTCAACCCCGTACGGCCAAGCTCCTAAGACTGACACTCCAGGCCCTCCGTAATTTGGCTTCAGTTTCACTTTCTAGACGTTTCAAGAAAGAACGGGGTCTAAATATCTGGGCACCTCTGCTCCGTTTCATATCTACCCACGAGGTTAATTTTTTTGTTTCTTCCAGTCCACCTATTTTGCACCTCCGTCTCTGCGAAGACTTCACTGAGAATCCAAGCGATTTCTGGATCCCTTCTCTCCCCTGAAGCTGTAAACAGTTTAACAAGACAGGTGCGGAACTGCCGTAAGGTAATCTACATCTTGTCTCCCTCTCTGGTATCTAACCTCCCTGCGAATGGGGGTACGTCTCCGTGTTCTGTGCGGTTTTCAGCACAGTACTCTCTACACGTAGTGGATATTTGATTTGGTAAGTGACCGAATAAGTGAATGAGTCACCAAGATAAGGGTATTGTCTCATTCTTTCTCGCTTTTTCCACTTCCAAGTTTCTTTAGTTAGTTTCCTCAGACAAAAGGTTTCTTTGTAGCTACACAGTGGCCAGGTCCAGAGAATGTTGCAGATAGCTGCTGAAAACATCCCTCCTCCACTTGAGAATGGCTTGCTCTCCCTCTCAAGCGGAGAGAGCTGGGATTCGATATTTAATTAAGCGCCTCTGTTCACTTGGCATTTAGAGGCACTAGGGGGCGTTAGTGCTCTACACCCGGTGAAATGCCTGTTTCGTTTGTGATTTTCCTTTGTGAAAAACAACTATGCACAGAGTGTTTTGTGCCAATTTTCCATCCTTTTAGATTGACGGAAAGCATTTTACCTACGTAGAAACAGAAAACGAATAGAAAGAGCGTTGCATTGCGTTTACTGAAAGCTTAGGGCGGTCTCGGTGGTACGTTAGTGAAGTTATCTGGGGACACCTTAGCCACGTACATTGTGTTGGAGAGGCACCGAGAATTCATTCAGGAGTTCTCAAAGTTCGAGGACACAGTTGCCTTACACGTAGGCACGGTGGCAGCCGTGGACATGGCAGTGATTTGGAGAATGTTGTACTAGTCGGCTCTCGCTGTGATAATGCTTTGCAACAAATCTCCCCAAAACTCACTTACATAAAGAAGAATCTAGTTTTCTCGGACCTGTGGGCTAGCTGCAGCGGCTCTCTTGTAGACCTCTCGATGGCGGGTGTTGCTCCATGCCGTGGGTCAGTTTGAGGTCTGTCCCGCACACCTTACCGTGGAGCCCAACTGTGAGGCTGCAGCTCCCTGTCCTCTCGCAGAGTTCACTGAAACGTAAGAGGTGAGCCCAACCACACAAGGCCACGTAAGGCCTCTGCGACTCATTGAAGGCCATCGTGTCTTCCCTTGGCCTCCTGGGAACCCCCTGGCCCCAGGATGCAGCTTCGGTAGCCCAGGGCAACCGGCGGAGGGGGGCGGGCGGGGCTGCAGGAGGGTGGAACGCTGAGGTCACAGAGGGTGTGGGTGTGGCCACCTCTGCTGTGACTGAACCAAGGGCGTGGGTGGGGGACTGGGGGTCCAGGGCAGGGCCCTCAGAGCCCGGTAGGCCCAGGGGGGCGGCGCAAGCACCTAGGCCCAGGCCGAAGAGCGCCTTCTTGGTCTGCGCGGCAGGCCGGCCTCTCGCCTTGCCACTCAGGCCGCCCTCCCTCTTGAAGTGTGTGTGGCACGCGTCCGCGGAGTACACCTCGCTGCACAGGTAGCCGTGGGCCTGGGCGTCGTAGCTTCCTGCGAGGCGGCCGGAGGTCCCGCAGGCGGGTGGGTCCCTGGGACAGACGCGCGGAGCGGCTCCTGCCCGGCCCCCCTGAGAACCGTCGCCGTTCCGTAAGGCGGGGCGCCTGCTTCAGAATGTAAATCACGTGTCCGCTCTATGGATACGCTGTTTAGTTTACCAGGCAAGACTTTCTTGGTGAAAGAAGCAGCGTTGGCTTGCATCGTCGAGCAGGCTTGTCATCTGGCTGTGCACTGGTACTCTCTCTCTGGGTGTGCTAGTCCGCAGGGCAGGGCATCCCCTGGGCAGGGTGGAGCGTGATCTCTGCGGCCTCGTCTTGCAGCTCCTTCCTTTCATTCTCAATCATCCTGCCCACAGTGGCCTCCTCTCAGGCCTGCATACTTACAACGGCGCATTGCCCGTGCTGCCCCTCTGCAGGAAGTGTCCCTCTGTTTAGTTTGCAGCTGACTGATGCCGCCTCACCCTTCTCATGTCTTCTCAGGTGTCACTTGGTCAAGAAAGCGTCCCCTTACCTACTCAACTCATCTCGTCTCCCTACCGTAGCTCACGTGACACCACGCACCTCTCGCTTATGGCCGTCATCGCCTTTCGCATCCAGTTTCAGGTAGGTAAGTTTACCCCGTGGTCCGTGAGGAAGAAGAGATCACGCCTGTTTTGCTTACTCTTGATTCCCAGCGACTAGCCCGGTTACTGATAACCTCTGTTAGAGGGAGAAAGGAATGCACCCAATCCCTGGTGAAGCCCCGACCGTTTTCCTTTCTAGTGTCCCTCGTACTCCTCCCTGCCGTCTGTGTCGCCCTTACTCCGCGTCTACCGTTTATGAGTTTACACCTGGGTTACGGTGACTGCTTCGGAGAATCGCATGCCTTTCTACCTCCCTCGCTGCGACCTCTCCTACACCTCCCAGGGCTCTTGGGTTATGCCCTTGCCCTCTTCCGAGCCGTCCGTGGCACCCGCTGTCAACCCCGTACGGCCAAGCTCCTAAGACTGACACTCCAGGCCCTCCGTAATTTGGCTTCAGTTTCACTTTCTAGACGTTTCAAGAAAGAACGGGGTCTAAATATCTGTGCACCTCTGCTCCGTTTCATATCTACCCACGAGGTTAATTTTTTTGTTTCTTCCAGTCCACCTATTTTGCACCTCCGTCTCTGCGAAGACTTCACTGAGAATCCAAGCGATTTCTGGATCCCTTCTCTCCCCTGAAGCTGTAAACAGTTTAACAAGACAGGTGCGGAACTGCCGTAAGGTAATCTACATCTTGTCTCCCTCTCTGGTATCTAACCTCCCTGCAAATGGGGGTACGTCTCCGTGTTCTGTGCGGTTTTCAGCACAGTACTCTCTACACGTAGTGGATATTTGATTTGGTAAGTGACCGAATAAGTGAATGAGTCACCAAGATAAGGGTATTGTCTCATTCTTTCTCGCTTTTTCCACTTCCAAGTTTCTTTAGTTAGTTTCCTCAGACAAAAGGTTTCTTTGTAGCTACACAGTGGCCAGGTCCAGAGAATGTTGCAGATAGCTGCTGAAAACATCCCTCCTCCACTTGAGAATGGCTTGCTCTCCCTCTCAAGCGGAGAGAGCTGGGATTCGATATTTAATTAAGCGCCTCTGTTCACTTGGCATTTAGAGGCACTAGGGGGCGTTAGTGCTCTACACCCGGTGAAATGCCTGTTTCGTTTGTGATTTTCCTTTGTGAAAAACAACTATGCACAGAGTGTTTTGTGCCAATTTTCCATCCTTTTAGATTGACGGAAAGCATTTTACCTACGTAGAAACAGAAAAGGAATAGAAAGAGCGTTGCATTGCGCTTACTGAAAGCTTAGGGCGGTCTCGGTGGTACGTTAGTGAAGTTATCTGGGGACACCTTAGCCACGTACATTGTGTTGGAGAGGCACCGAGAATTCATTCAGGAGTTCTCAAAGTTCGAGGACACAGTTGCCTTACACGTAGGCACGGTGGCAGCCGTGGACATGGCAGTGATTTGGAGAATGTTGTACTAGTCGGCTCTCGCTGTGATAATGCTTTGCAACAAATCTCCCCAAAACTCACTTACATAAAGAAGAATCTAGTTTTCTCGGACCTGTGGGCTAGCTGCAGCGGCTCTCTTGTAGACCTCTCGATGGCGGGTGTTGCTCCATGCCGTGGGTCAGTTTGAGGTCTGTCCCGCACACCTTACCGTGGAGCCCAACTGTGAGGCTGCAGGTCCCTGTCCTCTCGCAGAGTTCACTGAAACGTAAGAGGTGAGCCCAACCACACAAGGCCACGTAAGGCCTCTGCGACTCATTGAAGGCCATCGTGTCTTCCCTTGGCCTCCTGGGAACCCCCTGGCCCCAGGATGCAGCTTCGGTAGCCCAGGGCAACCGGCGGAGGGGGGCGGGCGGGGCTGCAGGAGGGTGGAACGCTGAGGTCACAGAGGGTGTGGGTGTGGCCACCTCTGCTGTGACTGAACCAAGGGCGTGGGTGGGGGACTGGGGGTCCAGGGCAGGGCCCTCAGAGCCCGGTAGGCCCAGGGGGGCGGCGCAAGCACCTAGGCCCAGGCCGAAGAGCGCCTTCTTGGTCTGCGCGGCAGGCCGGCCTCTCGCCTTGCCACTCAGGCCGCCCTCCCTCTTGAAGTGTGTGTGGCACGCGTCCGCGGAGTACACCTCGCTGCACAGGTAGCCGTGGGACTGGGCGTCGTAGCTTCCTGCGAGGCGGCCGGAGGTCCCGCAGGCGGGTGGGTCCCTGGGACAGACGCGCGGAGCGGCTCCTGCCCGGCCCCCCTGAGAACCGTCGCCGTTCCGTAAGGCGGGGCGCCTGCTTCAGAATGTAAATCACGTGTCCGCTCTATGGATACGCTGTTTAGTTTACCAGGCAAGACTTTCTTGGTGAAAGAAGCAGCGTTGGCTTGCATCCTCGAGCAGGCTTGTCATCTGGCTGTGCACTGGTACTCTCTCTCTGGGTGTGCTAGTCCGCAGGGCAGGGCATCCCCTGGGCAGGGTGGAGCGTGATCTCTGCGGCCTCGTCTTGCAGCTCCTTCCTTTCATTCTCAATCATCCTGCCCACAGTGGCCTCCTCTCAGGCCTGCATACTTACAACGGCGCATTGCCCGTGCTGCCCCTCTGCAGGAAGTGTCCCTCTGTTTAGTTTGCAGCTGACTGATGCCGCCTCACCCTTCTCATGTCTTCTCAGGTGTCACTTGGTCAAGAAAGCGTCCCCTTACCTACTCAACTCATCTCGTCTCCCTACCGTAGCTCACGTGACACCACGCACCTCTCGCTTATGGCCGTCATCGCCTTTCGCATCCAGTTTCAGGTAGGTAAGTTTACCCCGTGGTCCGTGAGGAAGAAGAGATCACGCCTGTTTTGCTTACTCTTGATTCCCAGCGACTAGCCCGGTTACTGATAACCTCTGTTAGAGGGAGAAAGGAATGCACCCAATCCCTGGTGAAGCCCCGACCGTTTTCCTTTCTAGTGTCCCTCGTACTCCTCCCTGCCGTCTGTGTCGCCCTTACTCCGCGTCTACCGTTTATGAGTTTACACCTGGGTTACGGTGACTGCTTCGGAGAATCGCATGCCTTTCTACCTCCCTCGCTGCGACCTCTCCTACACCTCCCAGGGCTCTTGGGTTATGCCCTTGCCCTCTTCCGAGCCGTCCGTGGCACCCGCTGTCAACCCCGTACGGCCAGGCTCCTAAGACTGACACTCCAGGCCCTCCGTAATTTGGCTTCAGTTTCACTTTCTAGACGTTTCAAGAAAGAACGGGGTCTAAATATCTGTGCACCTCTGCTCCGTTTCATATCTACCCACGAGGTTAATTTTTTTGTTTCTTCCAGTCCACCTATTTTGCACCTCCGTCTCTGCGAAGACTTCACTGAGAATCCAAGCGATTTCTGGATCCCTTCTCTCCCCTGAAGCTGTAAACAGTTTAACAAGACAGGTGCGGAACTGCCGTAAGGTAATCTACATCTTGTCTCCCTCTCTGGTATCTAACCTCCCTGCGAATGGGGGTACGTCTCCGTGTTCTGTGCGGTTTTCAGCACAGTACTCTCTACACGTAGTGGATATTTGATTTGGTAAGTGACCGAATAAGTGAATGAGTCACCAAGATAAGGGTATTGTCTCATTCTTTCTCGCTTTTTCCACTTCCAAGTTTCTTTAGTTAGTTTCCTCAGACAAAAGGTTTCTTTGTAGCTACACAGTGGCCAGGTCCAGAGAATGTTGCAGATAGCTGCTGAAAACATCCCTCCTCCACTTGAGAATGGCTTGCTCTCCCTCTCAAGCGGAGAGAGCTGGGATTCGATATTTAATTAAGCGCCTCTGTTCACTTGGCATTTAGAGGCACTAGGGGGCGTTAGTGCTCTACACCCGGTGAAATGCCTGTTTCGTTTGTGATTTTCCTTTGTGAAAAACAACTATGCACAGAGTGTTTTGTGCCAATTTTCCATCCTTTTAGATTGACGGAAAGCATTTTACCTACGTAGAAACAGAAAAGGAATAGAAAGAGCGTTGCATTGCGTTTAATGAAAGCTTACGGCGGTCTCGGTGGTACGTTAGTGAAGTTATCTGGGGACACCTTAGCCACGTACATTGTGTTGGAGAGGCACCGAGAATTCATTCAGGAGTTCTCAAAGTTCGAGGACACAGTTGCCTTACACGTAGGCACGGTGGCAGCCGTGGACATGGCAGTGATTTGGAGAATGTTGTACTAGTCGGCTCTCGCTGTGATAATGCTTTGCAACAAATCTCCCCAAAACTCACTTACATAAAGAAGAATCTAGTTTTCTCGGACCTGTGGGCTAGCTGCAGCGGCTCTCTTGTAGACCTCTCGATGGCGGGTGTTGCTCCATGCCGTGGGTCAGTTTGAGGTCTGTCCCGCACACCTTACCGTGGAGCCCAACTGTGAGGCTGCAGGTCCCTGTCCTCTCGCAGAGTTCACTGAAACGTAAGAGGTGAGCCCAACCACTCAAGGCCACGTAAGGCCTCTGCGACTCATTGAAGGCCATCGTGTCTTCCCTTGGCCTCCTGGGAACCCCCTGGCCCCAGGATGCAGCTTCGGTAGCCCAGGGCAACCGGCGGAGGGGGGCGGGCGGGGCTGCAGGAGGGTGGAACGCTGAGGTCACAGAGGGTGTGGGTGTGGTCACCTCTGCTGTGACTGAACCAAGGGCGTGGGTGGGGGGCTGGGGGTCCAGGGCAGGGCCCTCAGAGCCCGGTAGGCCCAGGGGGGCGGCGCAAGCACCTAGGCCCAGGCCGAAGAGCGCCTTCTTGGTCTGCGCGGCAGGCCGGCCTCTCGCCTTGCCACTCAGGCCGCCCTCCCTCTTGAAGTGTGTGTGGCACGCGTCCGCGGAGTACACCTCGCTGCACAGGTAGCCGTGGGACTGGGCGTCGTAGCTTCCTGCGAGGCGGCCGGAGGTCCCGCAGGCGGGTGGGTCCCTGGGACAGACGCGCGGAGCGGCTCCTGCCCGGCCCCCCTGAGAACCGTCGCCGTTCCGTAAGGCGGGGCGCCTGCTTCAGAATGTAAATCACGTGTCCGCTCTATGGATACGCTGTTTAGTTTACCAGGCAAGACTTTCTTGGTGAAAGAAGCAGCGTTGGCTTGCATCGTCGAGCAGGCTTCTCATCTGGCTGTGCACTGGTACTCTCTCTCTGGGTGTGCTAGTCCGCAGGGCAGGGCATCCCCTGGGCAGGGTGGAGCGTGATCTCTGCGGCCTCGTCTTGCAGCTCCTTCCTTTCATTCTCAATCATCCTGCCCACAGTGGCCTCCTCTCAGGCCTGCATACTTACAACGGCGCATTGCCCGTGCTGCCCCTCTGCAGGAAGTGTCCCTCTGTTTAGTTTGCAGCTGACTGATGCCGCCTCACCCTTCTCATCTCTTCTCAGGTGTCACTTGGTCAAGAAAGCGTCCCCTTACCTACTCAACTCATCTCGTCTCCCTACCATAGCTCACGTGACACCACGCACCTCTCGCTTATGGCCGTCATCGCCTTTCGCATCCAGTTTCAGGTAGGTAAGTTTACCCCGTGGTCCGTGAGGAAGAAGAGATCACGCCTGTTTTGCTTACTCTTGATTCCCAGCGACTAGCCCGGTTACTGATAACCTCTGTTAGAGGGAGAAAGGAATGCACCCAATCCCTGGTGAAGCCCCGACCGTTTTCCTTTCTAGTGTCCCTCGTACTCCTCCCTGCCGTCTGTGTCGCCCTTACTCCGCGTCTACCGTTTATGAGTTTACACCTGGGTTACGGTGACTGCTTCGGAGAATCGCATGCCTTTCTACCTCCCTCGCTGCGACCTCTCCTACACCTCCCAGGGCTCTTGGGTTATGCCCTTGCCCTCTTCCGAGCCGTCCGTGGCACCCGCTGTCAACCCCGTACGGCCAAGCTCCTAAGACTGACACTCCAGGCCCTCCGTAATTTGGCTTCAGTTTCACTTTCTAGACGTTTCAAGAAAGAACGGGGTCTAAATATCTGTGCACCTCTGCTCCGTTTCACATCTACCCACAAGGTTAATTTTTTTGTTTCTTCCAGTCCACCTATTTTGCACCTCCGTCTCTGCGAAGACTTCACTGAGAATCCAAGCGATTTCTGGATCCCTTCTCTCCCCTGAAGCTGTAAACAGTTTAACAAGACAGGTGCGGAACTGCCGTAAGGTAATCTACATCTTGTCTCCCTCTCTGGTATCTAACCTCCCTGCGAATGGGGGTACGTCTCCGTGTTCTGTGCGGTTTTCAGCACAGTACTCTCTACACGTAGTGGATATTTGATTTGGTAAGTGACCGAATAAGTGAATGAGTCACCAAGATAAGGGTATTGTCTCATTCTTTCTCGCTTTTTCCACTTCCAAGTTTCTTTAGTTAGTTTCCTCAGACAAAAGGTTTCTTTGTAGCTACACAGTGGCCAGGTCCAGAGAATGTTGCAGATAGCTGCTGAAAACATCCCTCCTCCACTTGAGAATGGCTTGCTCTCCCTCTCAAGCGGAGAGAGCTGGGATTCGATATTTAATTAAGCGCCTCTGTTCACTTGGCATTTAGAGGCACTAGGGGGCGTTAGTGCTCTACACCCGGTGAAATGCCTGTTTCGTTTGTGATTTTCCTTTGTGAAAAACAACTATGCACAGAGTGTTTTGTGCCAATTTTCCATCCTTTTAGATTGACGGAAAGCATTTTACCTACGTAGAAACAGAAAACGAATAGAAAGAGCGTCGCATTGCGTTTAATGAAAGCTTAGGGCGGTCTCGGTGGTACGTTAGTGAAGTTATCTGGGGACACCTTAGCCACGTACATTGTGTTGGAGAGGCACCGAGAATTCATTCAGGAGTTCTCAAAGTTCGAGGACACAGTTGCCTTACACGTAGGCACGGTGGCAGCCGTGGACATGGCAGTGATTTGGAGAATGTTGTACTAGTCGGCTCTTGCTGTGATAATGCTTTGCAACAAATCTCCCCAAAACTCACTTACATAAAGAAGAATCTAGTTTTCTCGGACCTGTGGGCTAGCTGCAGCGGCTCTCTTGTAGACCTCTCGATGGCGGGTGTTGCTCCATGCCGTGGGTCAGTTTGAGGTCTGTCCCGCACACCTTACCGTGGAGCCCAACTGTGAGGCTGCAGCTCCCTGTCCTCTCGCAGAGTTCACTGAAACGTAAGAGGTGAGCCCAACCACACAAGGCCACGTAAGGCCTCTGCGACTCATTGAAGGCCATCGTGTCTTCCCTTGGCCTCCTGGGAACCCCCTGGCCCCAGGATGCAGCTTCGGTAGCCCAGGGCAACCGGCGGAGGGGGGCGGGCGGGGCTGCAGGAGGGTGGAACGCGGAGGTCACAGAGGGTGTGGGTGTGGCCACCTCTGCTGTGACTGAACCAAGGGCGTGGGTGGGGGGCTGGGGGTCCAGGGCAGGGCCCTCAGAGCCCGGTAGGCCCAGGGGGGCGGCGCAAGCACCTAGGCCCAGGCCGAAGAGCGCCTTCTTGGTCTGCGCGGCAGGCCGGCCTCTCGCCTTGCCACTCAGGCCGCCCTCCCTCTTGAAGTGTGTGTGGCACGCGTCCGCGGAGTACACCTCGCTGCACAGGTAGCCGTGGGACTGGGCGTCGTAGCTTCCTGCGAGGCGGCCGGAGGTCCCGCAGGCGGGTGGGTCCCTGGGACAGACGCGCGGAGCGGCTCCTGCCCGGCCCCCCTGAGAACCGTCGCCGTTCCGTAAGGCGGGGCGCCTGCTTCAGAATGTAAATCACGTGTCCGCTCTATGGATACGCTGTTTAGTTTACCAGGCAAGACTTTCTTGGTGAAAGAAGCAGCGTTGGCTTGCATCGTCGAGCAGGCTTCTCATCTGGCTGTGCACTGGTACTCTCTCTCTGGGTGTGCTAGTCCGCAGGGCAGGGCATCCCCTGGGCAGGGTGGAGCGTGATCTCTGCGGCCTCGTCTTGCAGCTCCTTCCTTTCATTCTCAATCATCCTGCCCACAGTGGCCTCCTCTCAGGCCTGCATACTTACAACGGCGCATTGCCCGTGCTGCCCCTCTGCAGGAAGTGTCCCTCTGTTTAGTTTGCAGCTGACTGATGCCGCCTCACCCTTCTCATGTCTTCTCAGGTGTCACTTGGTCAAGAAAGCGTCCCCTTACCTACTCAACTCATCTCGTCTCCCTACCGTAGCTCACGTGACACCACGCACCTCTCGCTTATGGCCGTCATCGCCTTTCGCATCCAGTTTCAGGTAGGTAAGTTTACCCCGTGGTCCGTGAGGAAGAAGAGATCACGCCTGTTTTGCTTACTCTTGATTCCCAGCGACTAGCCCGGTTACTGATAACCTCTGTTAGAGGGAGAAAGGAATGCACCCAATCCCTGGTGAAGCCCCGACCGTTTTCCTTTCTAGTGTCCCTCGTACTCCTCCCTGCCGTCTGTGTCGCCCTTACTCCGCGTCTACCGTTTATGAGTTTACACCTGGGTTACGGTGACTGCTTCGGAGAATCGCATGCCTTTCTACCTCCCTCGCTGCGACCTCTCCTACACCTCCCAGGGCTCTTGGGTTATGCCCTTGCCCTCTTCCGAGCCGTCCTTGGCACCCGCTGTCAACCCCGTACGGCCAAGCTCCTAAGACTGACACTCCAGGCCCTCCGTAATTTGGCTTCAGTTTCACTTTCTAGACGTTTCAAGAAAGAACGGGGTCTAAATATCTGGGCACCTCTGCTCCGTTTCATATCTACCCACGAGGTTAATTTTTTTGTTTCTTCCAGTCCACCTATTTTGCACCTCCGTCTCTGCGAAGACTTCACTGAGAATCCAAGCGATTTCTGGATCCCTTCTCTCCCCTGAAGCTGTAAACAGTTTAACAAGACAGGTGCGGAACTGCCGTAAGGTAATCTACATCTTGTCTCCCTCTCTGGTATCTAACCTCCCTGCGAATGGGGGTACGTCTCCGTGTTCTGTGCGGTTTTCAGCACAGTACTCTCTACACGTAGTGGATATTTGATTTGGTAAGTGACCGAATAAGTGAATGAGTCACCAAGATAAGGGTATTGTCTCATTCTTTCTCGCTTTTTCCACTTCCAAGTTTCTTTAGTTAGTTTCCTCAGACAAAAGGTTTCTTTGTAGCTACACAGTGGCCAGGTCCAGAGAATGTTGCAGATAGCTGCTGAAAACATCCCTCCTCCACTTGAGAATGGCTTGCTCTCCCTCTCAAGCGGAGAGAGCTGGGATTCGATATTTAATTAAGCGCCTCTGTTCACTTGGCATTTAGAGGCACTAGGGGGCGTTAGTGCTCTACACCCGGTGAAATGCCTGTTTCGTTTGTGATTTTCCTTTGTGAAAAACAACTATGCACAGAGTGTTTTGTGCCAATTTTCCATCCTTTTAGATTGACGGAAAGCATTTTACCTACGTAGAAACAGAAAACGAATAGAAAGAGCGTTGCATTGCGTTTACTGAAAGCTTAGGGCGGTCTCGGTGGTACGTTAGTGAAGTTATCTGGGGACACCTTAGCCACGTACATTGTGTTGGAGAGGCACCGAGAATTCATTCAGGAGTTCTCAAAGTTCGAGGACACAGTTGCCTTACACGTAGGCACGGTGGCAGCCGTGGACATGGCAGTGATTTGGAGAATGTTGTACTAGTCGGCTCTCGCTGTGATAATGCTTTGCAACAAATCTCCCCAAAACTCACTTACATAAAGAAGAATCTAGTTTTCTCGGACCTGTGGGCTAGCTGCAGCGGCTCTCTTGTAGACCTCTCGATGGCGGGTGTTGCTCCATGCCGTGGGTCAGTTTGAGGTCTGTCCCGCACACCTTACCGTGGAGCCCAACTGTGAGGCTGCAGCTCCCTGTCCTCTCGCAGAGTTCACTGAAACGTAAGAGGTGAGCCCAACCACACAAGGCCACGTAAGGCCTCTGCGACTCATTGAAGGCCATCGTGTCTTCCCTTGGCCTCCTGGGAACCCCCTGGCCCCAGGATGCAGCTTCGGTAGCCCAGGGCAACCGGCGGAGGGGGGCGGGCGGGGCTGCAGGAGGGTGGAACGCTGAGGTCACAGAGGGTGTGGGTGTGGCCACCTCTGCTGTGACTGAACCAAGGGCGTGGGTGGGGGACTGGGGGTCCAGGGCAGGGCCCTCAGAGCCCGGTAGGCCCAGGGGGGCGGCGCAAGCACCTAGGCCCAGGCCGAAGAGCGCCTTCTTGGTCTGCGCGGCAGGCCGGCCTCTCGCCTTGCCACTCAGGCCGCCCTCCCTCTTGAAGTGTGTGTGGCACGCGTCCGCGGAGTACACCTCGCTGCACAGGTAGCCGTGGGCCTGGGCGTCGTAGCTTCCTGCGAGGCGGCCGGAGGTCCCGCAGGCGGGTGGGTCCCTGGGACAGACGCGCGGAGCGGCTCCTGCCCGGCCCCCCTGAGAACCGTCGCCGTTCCGTAAGGCGGGGCGCCTGCTTCAGAATGTAAATCACGTGTCCGCTCTATGGATACGCTGTTTAGTTTACCAGGCAAGACTTTCTTGGTGAAAGAAGCAGCGTTGGCTTGCATCGTCGAGCAGGCTTGTCATCTGGCTGTGCACTGGTACTCTCTCTCTGGGTGTGCTAGTCCGCAGGGCAGGGCATCCCCTGGGCAGGGTGGAGCGTGATCTCTGCGGCCTCGTCTTGCAGCTCCTTCCTTTCATTCTCAATCATCCTGCCCACAGTGGCCTCCTCTCAGGCCTGCATACTTACAACGGCGCATTGCCCGTGCTGCCCCTCTGCAGGAAGTGTCCCTCTGTTTAGTTTGCAGCTGACTGATGCCGCCTCACCCTTCTCATGTCTTCTCAGGTGTCACTTGGTCAAGAAAGCGTCCCCTTACCTACTCAACTCATCTCGTCTCCCTACCGTAGCTCACGTGACACCACGCACCTCTCGCTTATGGCCGTCATCGCCTTTCGCATCCAGTTTCAGGTAGGTAAGTTTACCCCGTGGTCCGTGAGGAAGAAGAGATCACGCCTGTTTTGCTTACTCTTGATTCCCAGCGACTAGCCCGGTTACTGATAACCTCTGTTAGAGGGAGAAAGGAATGCACCCAATCCCTGGTGAAGCCCCGACCGTTTTCCTTTCTAGTGTCCCTCGTACTCCTCCCTGCCGTCTGTGTCGCCCTTACTCCGCGTCTACCGTTTATGAGTTTACACCTGGGTTACGGTGACTGCTTCGGAGAATCGCATGCCTTTCTACCTCCCTCGCTGCGACCTCTCCTACACCTCCCAGGGCTCTTGGGTTATGCCCTTGCCCTCTTCCGAGCCGTCCGTGGCACCCGCTGTCAACCCCGTACGGCCAAGCTCCTAAGACTGACACTCCAGGCCCTCCGTAATTTGGCTTCAGTTTCACTTTCTAGACGTTTCAAGAAAGAACGGGGTCTAAATATCTGTGCACCTCTGCTCCGTTTCATATCTACCCACGAGGTTAATTTTTTTGTTTCTTCCAGTCCACCTATTTTGCACCTCCGTCTCTGCGAAGACTTCACTGAGAATCCAAGCGATTTCTGGATCCCTTCTCTCCCCTGAAGCTGTAAACAGTTTAACAAGACAGGTGCGGAACTGCCGTAAGGTAATCTACATCTTGTCTCCCTCTCTGGTATCTAACCTCCCTGCGAATGGGGGTACGTCTCCGTGTTCTGTGCGGTTTTCAGCACAGTACTCTCTACACGTAGTGGATATTTGATTTGGTAAGTGACCGAATAAGTGAATGAGTCACCAAGATAAGGGTATTGTCTCATTCTTTCTCGCTTTTTCCACTTCCAAGTTTCTTTAGTTAGTTTCCTCAGACAAAAGGTTTCTTTGTAGCTACACAGTGGCCAGGTCCAGAGAATGTTGCAGATAGCTGCTGAAAACATCCCTCCTCCACTTGAGAATGGCTTGCTCTCCCTCTCAAGCGGAGAGAGCTGGGATTCGATATTTAATTAAGCGCCTCTGTTCACTTGGCATTTAGAGGCACTAGGGGGCGTTAGTGCTCTACACCCGGTGAAATGCCTGTTTCGTTTGTGATTTTCCTTTGTGAAAAACAACTATGCACAGAGTGTTTTGTGCCAATTTTCCATCCTTTTAGATTGACGGAAAGCATTTTACCTACGTAGAAACAGAAAAGGAATAGAAAGAGCGTTGCATTGCGCTTACTGAAAGCTTAGGGCGGTCTCGGTGGTACGTTAGTGAAGTTATCTGGGGACACCTTAGCCACGTACATTGTGTTGGAGAGGCACCGAGAATTCATTCAGGAGTTCTCAAAGTTCGAGGACACAGTTGCCTTACACGTAGGCACGGTGGCAGCCGTGGACATGGCAGTGATTTGGAGAATGTTGTACTAGTCGGCTCTCGCTGTGATAATGCTTTGCAACAAATCTCCCCAAAACTCACTTACATAAAGAAGAATCTAGTTTTCTCGGACCTGTGGGCTAGCTGCAGCGGCTCTCTTGTAGACCTCTCGATGGCGGGTGTTGCTCCATGCCGTGGGTCAGTTTGAGGTCTGTCCCGCACACCTTACCGTGGAGCCCAACTGTGAGGCTGCAGGTCCCTGTCCTCTCGCAGAGTTCACTGAAACGTAAGAGGTGAGCCCAACCACACAAGGCCACGTAAGGCCTCTGCGACTCATTGAAGGCCATCGTGTCTTCCCTTGGCCTCCTGGGAACCCCCTGGCCCCAGGATGCAGCTTCGGTAGCCCAGGGCAACCGGCGGAGGGGGGCGGGCGGGGCTGCAGGAGGGTGGAACGCTGAGGTCACAGAGGGTGTGGGTGTGGCCACCTCTGCTGTGACTGAACCAAGGGCGTGGGTGGGGGACTGGGGGTCCAGGGCAGGGCCCTCAGAGCCCGGTAGGCCCAGGGGGGCGGCGCAAGCACCTAGGCCCAGGCCGAAGAGCGCCTTCTTGGTCTGCGCGGCAGGCCGGCCTCTCGCCTTGCCACTCAGGCCGCCCTCCCTCTTGAAGTGTGTGTGGCACGCGTCCGCGGAGTACACCTCGCTGCACAGGTAGCCGTGGGACTGGGCGTCGTAGCTTCCTGCGAGGCGGCCGGAGGTCCCGCAGGCGGGTGGGTCCCTGGGACAGACGCGCGGAGCGGCTCCTGCCCGGCCCCCCTGAGAACCGTCGCCGTTCCGTAAGGCGGGGCGCCTGCTTCAGAATGTAAATCACGTGTCCGCTCTATGGATACGCTGTTTAGTTTACCAGGCAAGACTTTCTTGGTGAAAGAAGCAGCGTTGGCTTGCATCCTCGAGCAGGCTTCTCATCTGGCTGTGCACTGGTACTCTCTCTCTGGGTGTGCTAGTCCGCAGGGCAGGGCATCCCCTGGGCAGGGTGGAGCGTGATCTCTGCGGCCTCGTCTTGCAGCTCCTTCCTTTCATTCTCAATCATCCTGCCCACAGTGGCCTCCTCTCAGGCCTGCATACTTACAACGGCGCATTGCCCGTGCTGCCCCTCTGCAGGAAGTGTCCCTCTGTTTAGTTTGCAGCTGACTGATGCCGCCTCACCCTTCTCATCTCTTCTCAGGTGTCACTTGGTCAAGAAAGCGTCCCCTTACCTACTCAACTCATCTCGTCTCCCTACCGTAGCTCACGTGACACCACGCACCTCTCGCTTATGGCCGTCATCGCCTTTCGCATCCAGTTTCAGGTAGGTAAGTTTACCCCGTGGTCCGTGAGGAAGAAGAGATCACGCCTGTTTTGCTTACTCTTGATTCCCAGCGACTAGCCCGGTTACTGATAACCTCTGTTAGAGGGAGAAAGGAATGCACCCAATCCCTGGTGAAGCCCCGACCGTTTTCCTTTCTAGTGTCCCTCGTACTCCTCCCTGCCGTCTGTGTCGCCCTTACTCCGCGTCTACCGTTTATGAGTTTACACCTGGGTTACGGTGACTGCTTCGGAGAATCGCATGCCTTTCTACCTCCCTCGCTGCGACCTCTCCTACACCTCCCAGGGCTCTTGGGTTATGCCCTTGCCCTCTTCCGAGCCGTCCGTGGCACCCGCTGTCAACCCCGTACGGCCAAGCTCCTAAGACTGACACTCCAGGCCCTCCGTAATTTGGCTTCAGTTTCACTTTCTAGACGTTTCAAGAAAGAACGGGGTCTAAATATCTGGGCACCTCTGCTCCGTTTCATATCTACCCACGAGGTTAATTTTTTTGTTTCTTCCAGTCCACCTATTTTGCACCTCCGTCTCTGCGAAGACTTCACTGAGAATCCAAGCGATTTCTGGATCCCTTCTCTCCCCTGAAGCTGTAAACAGTTTAACAAGACAGGTGCGGAACTGCCGTAAGGTAATCTACATCTTGTCTCCCTCTCTGGTATCTAACCTCCCTGCGAATGGGGGTACGTCTCCGTGTTCTGTGCGGTTTTCAGCACAGTACTCTCTACACGTAGTGGATATTTGATTTGGTAAGTGACCGAATAAGTGAATGAGTCACCAAGATAAGGGTATTGTCTCATTCTTTCTCGCTTTTTCCACTTCCAAGTTTCTTTAGTTAGTTTCCTCAGACAAAAGGTTTCTTTGTAGCTACACAGTGGCCAGGTCCAGAGAATGTTGCAGATAGCTGCTGAAAACATCCCTCCTCCACTTGAGAATGGCTTGCTCTCCCTCTCAAGCGGAGAGAGCTGGGATTCGATATTTAATTAAGCGCCTCTGTTCACTTGGCATTTAGAGGCACTAGGGGGCGTTAGTGCTCTACACCCGGTGAAATGCCTGTTTCGTTTGTGATTTTCCTTTGTGAAAAACAACTATGCACAGAGTGTTTTGTGCCAATTTTCCATCCTTTTAGATTGACGGAAAGCATTTTACCTACGTAGAAACAGAAAACGAATAGAAAGAGCGTCGCATTGCGTTTAATGAAAGCTTAGGGCGGTCTCGGTGGTACGTTAGTGAAGTTATCTGGGGACACCTTAGCCACGTACATTGTGTTGGAGAGGCACCGAGAATTCATTCAGGAGTTCTCAAAGTTCGAGGACACAGTTGCCTTACACGTAGGCACGGTGGCAGCCGTGGACATGGCAGTGATTTGGAGAATGTTGTACTAGTCGGCTCTTGCTGTGATAATGCTTTGCAACAAATCTCCCCAAAACTCACTTACATAAAGAAGAATCTAGTTTTCTCGGACCTGTGGGCTAGCTGCAGCGGCTCTCTTGTAGACCTCTCGATGGCGGGTGTTGCTCCATGCCGTGGGTCAGTTTGAGGTCTGTCCCGCACACCTTACCGTGGAGCCCAACTGTGAGGCTGCAGCTCCCTGTCCTCTCGCAGAGTTCACTGAAACGTAAGAGGTGAGCCCAACCACACAAGGCCACGTAAGGCCTCTGCGACTCATTGAAGGCCATCGTGTCTTCCCTTGGCCTCCTGGGAAACCCCTGGCCCCAGGATGCAGCTTCGGTAGCCCAGGGCAACCGGTGGAGGGGGGCGGGCGGGGCTGCAGGAGGGTGGAACGCTGAGGTCACAGAGGGTGTGGGTGTGGCCACCTCTGCTGTGACTGAACCAAGGGCGTGGGTGGGGGGCTGGGGGTCCAGGGCAGGGCCCTCAGAGCCCGGTAGGCCCAGGGGGGCGGCGCAAGCACCTAGGCCCAGGCCGAAGAGCGCCTTCTTGGTCTGCGCGGCAGGCCGGCCTCTCGCCTTGCCACTCAGGCCGCCCTCCCTCTTGAAGTGTGTGTGGCACGCGTCCGCGGAGTACACCTCGCTGCACAGGTAGCCGTGGGACTGGGCGTCGTAGCTTCCTGCGAGGCGGCCGGAGGTCCCGCAGGCGGGTGGGTCCCTGGGACAGACGCGCGGAGCGGCTCCTGCCCGGCCCCCCTGAGAACCGTCGCCGTTCCGTAAGGCGGGGCGCCTGCTTCAGAATGTAAATCACGTGTCCGCTCTATGGATACGCTGTTTAGTTTACCAGGCAAGACTTTCTTGGTGAAAGAAGCAGCGTTGGCTTGCATCGTCGAGCAGGCTTGTCATCTGGCTGTGCACTGGTACTCTCTCTCTGGGTGTGCTAGTCCGCAGGGCAGGGCATCCCCTGGGCAGGGTGGAGCGTGATCTCTGCGGCCTCGTCTTGCAGCTCCTTCCTTTCATTCTCAATCATCCTGCCCACAGTGGCCTCCTCTCAGGCCTGCATACTTACAACGGCGCATTGCCCGTGCTGCCCCTCTGCAGGAAGTGTCCCTCTGTTTAGTTTGCAGCTGACTGATGCCGCCTCACCCTTCTCATCTCTTCTCAGGTGTCACTTGGTCAAGAAAGCGTCCCCTTACCTACTCAACTCATCTCGTCTCCCTACCGTAGCTCACGTGACACCACGCACCTCTCGCTTATGGCCGTCATCGCCTTTCGCATCCAGTTTCAGGTAGGTAAGTTTACCCCGTGGCCCGTGAGGAAGAAGAGATCACGCCTGTTTTGCTTACTCTTGATTCCCAGCGACTAGCCCGGTTACTGATAACCTCTGTTAGAGGGAGAAAGGAATGCACCCAATCCCTGGTGAAGCCCCGACCGTTTTCCTTTCTAGTGTCCCTCGTACTCCTCCCTGCCGTCTGTGTCGCCCTTACTCCGCGTCTACCGTTTATGAGTTTACACCTGGGTTACGGTGACTGCTTCGGAGAATCGCATGCCTTTCTACCTCCCTCGCTGCGACCTCTCCTACACCTCCCAGGGCTCTTGGGTTATGCCCTTGCCCTCTTCCGAGCCGTCCGTGGCACCCGCTGTCAACCCCGTACGGCCAGGCTCCTAAGACTGACACTCCAGGCCCTCCGTAATTTGGCTTCAGTTTCACTTTCTAGACGTTTCAAGAAAGAACGGGGTCTAAATATCTGTGCACCTCTGCTCCGTTTCATATCTACCCACGAGGTTAATTTTTTTGTTTCTTCCAGTCCACCTATTTTGCACCTCCGTCTCTGTGAAGACTTCACTGAGAATCCAAGCGATTTCTGGATCCCTTCTCTCCCCTGAAGCTGTAAACAGTTTAACAAGACAGGTGCGGAACTGCCGTAAGGTAATCTACATCTTGTCTCCCTCTCTGGTATCTAACCTCCCTGCGAATGGGGGTACGTCTCCGTGTTCTGTGCGGTTTTCAGCACAGTATTCTCTACACGTAGTGGATATTTGATTTGGTAAGTGACCGAATAAGTGAATGAGTCACCAAGATAAGGGTATTGTCTCATTCTTTCTCGCTTTTTCCACTTCCAAGTTTCTTTAGTTAGTTTCCTCAGACAAAAGGTTTCTTTGTAGCTACACAGTGGCCAGGTCCAGAGAATGTTGCAGATAGCTGCTGAAAACATCCCTCCTCCACTTGAGAATGGCTTGCTCTCCCTCTCAAGCGGAGAGAGCTGGGATTCGATATTTAATTAAGCGCCTCTGTTCACTTGGCATTTAGAGGCACTAGGGGGCGTTAGTGCTCTACACCCGGTGAAATGCCTGTTTCGTTTGTGATTTTCCTTTGTGAAAAACAACTATGCACAGAGTGTTTTGTGCCAATTTTCCATCCTTTTAGATTGACGGAAAGCATTTTACCTACGTAGAAACAGAAAACGAATAGAAAGAGCGTCGCATTGCGCTTACTGAAAGCTTAGGGCGGTCTCGGTGGTACGTTAGTGAAGTTATCTGGGGACACCTTAGCCACGTACATTGTGTTGGAGAGGCACCGAGAATTCATTCAGGAGTTCTCAAAGTTCGAGGACACAGTTGCCTTACACGTAGGCACGGTGGCAGCCGTGGACATGGCAGTGATTTGGAGAATGTTGTACTAGTCGGCTCTCGCTGTGATAATGCTTTGCAACAAATCTCCCCAAAACTCACTTACATAAAGAAGAATCTAGTTTTCTCGGACCTGTGGGCTAGCTGCAGCGGCTCTCTTGTAGACCTCTCGATGGCGGGTGTTGCTCCATGCCGTGGGTCAGTTTGAGGTCTGTCCCGCACACCTTACCGTGGAGCCCAACTGTGAGGCTGCAGCTCCCTGTCCTCTCGCAGAGTTCACTGAAACGTAAGAGGTGAGCCCAACCACACAAGGCCACGTAAGGCCTCTGCGACTCATTGAAGGCCATCGTGTCTTCCCTTGGCCTCCTGGGAACCCCCTGGCCCCAGGATGCAGCTTCGGTAGCCCAGGGCAACCGGCGGAGGGGGGCGGGCGGGGCTGCAGGAGGGTGGAACACTGAGGTCACAGAGGGTGTGGGTGTGGCCACCTCTGCTGTGACTGAACCAAGGGCGTGGGTGGGGGACTGGGGGTCCAGGGCAGGGCCCTCAGAGCCCGGTAGGCCCAGGGGGGCGGCGCAAGCACCTAGGCCCAGGCCGAAGAGCGCCTTCTTGGTCTGCGCGGCAGGCCGGCCTCTCGCCTTGCCACTCAGGCCGCCCTCCCTCTTGAAGTGTGTGTGGCACGCGTCCGCGGAGTACACCTCGCTGCACAGGTAGCCGTGGGACTGGGCGTCGTAGCTTCCTGCGAGGCGGCCGGAGGTCCCGCAGGCGGGTGGGTCCCTGGGACAGACGCGCGGAGCGGCTCCTGCCCGGCCCCCCTGAGAACCGTCGCCGTTCCGTAAGGCGGGGCGCCTGCTTCAGAATGTAAATCACGTGTCCGCTCTATGGATACGCTGTTTAGTTTACCAGGCAAGACTTTCTTGGTGAAAGAAGCAGCGTTGGCTTGCATCCTCGAGCAGGCTTGTCATCTGGCTGTGCACTGGTACTCTCTCTCTGGGTGTGCTAGTCCGCAGGGCAGGGCATCCCCTGGGCAGGGTGGAGCGTGATCTCTGCGGCCTCGTCTTGCAGCTCCTTCCTTTCATTCTCAATCATCCTGCCCACAGTGGCCTCCTCTCAGGCCTGCATACTTACAACAGCGCATTGCCCGTGCTGCCCCTCTGCAGGAAGTGTCCCTCTGTTTAGTTTGCAGCTGACTGATGCCGCCTCACCCTTCTCATCTCTTCTCAGGTGTCACTTGGTCAAGAAAGCGTCCCCTTACCTACTCAACTCATCTCGTCTCCCTACCGTAGCTCACGTGACACCACGCACCTCTCGCTTATGGCCGTCATCGCCTTTCGCATCCAGTTTCAGGTAGGTAAGTTTACCCCGTGGCCCGTGAGGAAGAAGAGATCACGCCTGTTTTGCTTACTCTTGATTCCCAGCGACTAGCCCGGTTACTGATAACCTCTGTTAGAGGGAGAAAGGAATGCACCCAATCCCTGGTGAAGCCCCGACCGTTTTCCTTTCTAGTGTCCCTCGTACTCCTCCCTGCCGTCTGTGTCGCCCTTACTCCGCGTCTACCGTTTATGAGTTTACACCTGGGTTACGGTGACTGCTTCGGAGAATCGCATGCCTTTCTACCTCCCTCGCTGCGACCTCTCCTACACCTCCCAGGGCTCTTGGGTTATGCCCTTGCCCTCTTCCGAGCCGTCCGTGGCACCCGCTGTCAACCCCGTACGGCCAGGCTCCTAAGACTGACACTCCAGGCCCTCCGTAATTTGGCTTCAGTTTCACTTTCTAGACGTTTCAAGAAAGAACGGGGTCTAAATATCTGTGCACCTCTGCTCCGTTTCATATCTACCCACGAGGTTAATTTTTTTGTTTCTTCCAGTCCACCTATTTTGCACCTCCGTCTCTGCGAAGACTTCACTGAGAATCCAAGCGATTTCTGGATCCCTTCTCTCCCCTGAAGCTGTAAACAGTTTAACAAGACAGGTGCGGAACTGCCGTAAGGTAATCTACATCTTGTCTCCCTCTCTGGTATCTAACCTCCCTGCGAATGGGGGTACGTCTCCGTGTTCTGTGCGGTTTTCAGCACAGTATTCTCTACACGTAGTGGATATTTGATTTGGTAAGTGACCGAATAAGTGAATGAGTCACCAAGATAAGGGTATTGTCTCATTCTTTCTCGCTTTTTCCACTTCCAAGTTTCTTTAGTTAGTTTCCTCAGACAAAAGGTTTCTTTGTAGCTACACAGTGGCCAGGTCCAGAGAATGTTGCAGATAGCTGCTGAAAACATCCCTCCTCCACTTGAGAATGGCTTGCTCTCCCTCTCAAGCGGAGAGAGCTGGGATTCGATATTTAATTAAGCGCCTCTGTTCACTTGGCATTTAGAGGCACTAGGGGGCGTTAGTGCTCTACACCCGGTGAAATGCCTGTTTCGTTTGTGATTTTCCTTTGTGAAAAACAACTATGCACAGAGTGTTTTGTGCCAATTTTCCATCCTTTTAGATTGACGGAAAGCATTTTACCTACGTAGAAACAGAAAACGAATAGAAAGAGCGTCGCATTGCGCTTACTGAAAGCTTAGGGCGGTCTCGGTGGTACGTTAGTGAAGTTATCTGGGGACACCTTAGCCACGTACATTGTGTTGGAGAGGCACCGAGAATTCATTCAGGAGTTCTCAAAGTTCGAGGACACAGTTGCCTTACACGTAGGCACGGTGGCAGCCGTGGACATGGCAGTGATTTGGAGAATGTTGTACTAGTCGGCTCTCGCTGTGATAATGCTTTGCAACAAATCTCCCCAAAACTCACTTACATAAAGAAGAATCTAGTTTTCTCGGACCTGTGGGCTAGCTGCAGCGGCTCTCTTGTAGACCTCTCGATGGCGGGTGTTGCTCCATGCCGTGGGTCAGTTTGAGGTCTGTCCCGCACACCTTACCGTGGAGCCCAACTGTGAGGCTGCAGCTCCCTGTCCTCTCGCAGAGTTCACTGAAACGTAAGAGGTGAGCCCAACCACACAAGGCCACGTAAGGCCTCTGCGACTCATTGAAGGCCATCGTGTCTTCCCTTGGCCTCCTGGGAACCCCCTGGCCCCAGGATGCAGCTTCGGTAGCCCAGGGCAACCGGCGGAGGGGGGCGGGCGGGGCTGCAGGAGGGTGGAACACTGAGGTCACAGAGGGTGTGGGTGTGGCCACCTCTGCTGTGACTGAACCAAGGGCGTGGGTGGGGGACTGGGGGTCCAGGGCAGGGCCCTCAGAGCCCGGTAGGCCCAGGGGGGCGGCGCAAGCACCTAGGCCCAGGCCGAAGAGCGCCTTCTTGGTCTGCGCGGCAGGCCGGCCTCTCGCCTTGCCACTCAGGCCGCCCTCCCTCTTGAAGTGTGTGTGGCACGCGTCCGCGGAGTACACCTCGCTGCACAGGTAGCCGTGGGACTGGGCGTCGTAGCTTCCTGCGAGGCGGCCGGAGGTCCCGCAGGCGGGTGGGTCCCTGGGACAGACGCGCGGAGCGGCTCCTGCCCGGCCCCCCTGAGAACCGTCGCCGTTCCGTAAGGCGGGGCGCCTGCTTCAGAATGTAAATCACGTGTCCGCTCTATGGATACGCTGTTTAGTTTACCAGGCAAGACTTTCTTGGTGAAAGAAGCAGCGTTGGCTTGCATCCTCGAGCAGGCTTGTCATCTGGCTGTGCACTGGTACTCTCTCTCTGGGTGTGCTAGTCCGCAGGGCAGGGCATCCCCTGGGCAGGGTGGAGCGTGATCTCTGCGGCCTCGTCTTGCAGCTCCTTCCTTTCATTCTCAATCATCCTGCCCACAGTGGCCTCCTCTCAGGCCTGCATACTTACAACAGCGCATTGCCCGTGCTGCCCCTCTGCAGGAAGTGTCCCTCTGTTTAGTTTGCAGCTGACTGATGCCGCCTCACCCTTCTCATCTCTTCTCAGGTGTCACTTGGTCAAGAAAGCGTCCCCTTACCTACTCAACTCATCTCGTCTCCCTACCGTAGCTCACGTGACACCACGCACCTCTCGCTTATGGCCGTCATCGCCTTTCGCATCCAGTTTCAGGTAGGTAAGTTTACCCCGTGGCCCGTGAGGAAGAAGAGATCACGCCTGTTTTGCTTACTCTTGATTCCCAGCGACTAGCCCGGTTACTGATAACCTCTGTTAGAGGGAGAAAGGAATGCACCCAATCCCTGGTGAAGCCCCGACCGTTTTCCTTTCTAGTGTCCCTCGTACTCCTCCCTGCCGTCTGTGTCGCCCTTACTCCGCGTCTACCGTTTATGAGTTTACACCTGGGTTACGGTGACTGCTTCGGAGAATCGCATGCCTTTCTACCTCCCTCGCTGCGACCTCTCCTACACCTCCTAGGGCTCTTGGGTTATGCCCTTGCCCTCTTCCGAGCCGTCCGTGGCACCCGCTGTCAACCCCGTACGGCCAAGCTCCTAAGACTGACACTCCAGGCCCTCCGTAATTTGGCTTCAGTTTCACTTTCTAGACGTTTCAAGAAAGAACGGGGTCTAAATATCTGTGCACCTCTGCTCCGTTTCATATCTACCCATGAGGTTAATTTTTTTGTTTCTTCCAGTCCACCTATTTTGCACCTCCGTCTCTGCGAAGACTTCACTGAGAATCCAAGCGATTTCTGGATCCCTTCTCTCCCCTGAAGCTGTAAACAGTTTAACAAGACAGGTGCGGAACTGCCGTAAGGTAATCTACATCTTGTCTCCCTCTCTGGTATCTAACCTCCCTGCGAATGGGGGTACGTCTCCGTGTTCTGTGCGGTTTTCAGCACAGTACTCTCTACACGTAGTGGATATTTGATTTGGTAAGTGACCGAATAAGTGAATGAGTCACCAAGATAAGGGTATTGTCTCATTCTTTCTCGCTTTTTCCACTTCCAAGTTTCTTTAGTTAGTTTCCTCAGACAAAAGGTTTCTTTGTAGCTACACAGTGGCCAGGTCCAGAGAATGTTGCAGATAGCTGCTGAAAACATCCCTCCTCCACTTGAGAATGGCTTGCTCTCCCTCTCAAGCGGAGAGAGCTGGGATTCGATATTTAATTAAGCGCCTCTGTTCACTTGGCATTTAGAGGCACTAGGGGGCGTTAGTGCTCTACACCCGGTGAAATGCCTGTTTCGTTTGTGATTTTCCTTTGTGAAAAACAACTATGCACAGAGTGTTTTGTGCCAATTTTCCATCCTTTTAGATTGACGGAAAGCATTTTACCTACGTAGAAACAGAAAACGAATAGAAAGAGCGTCGCATTGCGTTTACTGAAAGCTTAGGGCGGTCTCGGTGGTACGTTAGTGAAGTTATCTGGGGACACCTTAGCCACGTACATTGTGTTGGAGAGGCACCGAGAATTCATTCAGGAGTTCTCAAAGTTCGAGGACACAGTTGCCTTACACGTAGGCACGGTGGCAGCCGTGGACATGGCAGTGATTTGGAGAATGTTGTACTAGTCGGCTCTCGCTGTGATAATGCTTTGCAACAAATCTCCCCAAAACTCACTTACATAAAGAAGAATCTAGTTTTCTCGGACCTGTGGGCTAGCTGCAGCGGCACTCTTGTAGACCTCTCGATGGCGGGTGTTGCTCCATGCCGTGGGTCAGTTTGAGGTCTGTCCCGCACACCTTACCGTGGAGCCCAACTGTGAGGCTGCAGCTCCCTGTCCTCTCGCAGAGTTCACTGAAACGTAAGAGGTGAGCCCAACCACACAAGGCCACGTAAGGCCTCTGCGACTCATTGAAGGCCATCGTGTCTTCCCTTGGCCTCCTGGGAACCCCCTGGCCCCAGGATGCAGCTTCGGTAGCCCAGGGCAACCGGCGGAGGGGGGCGGGCGGGGCTGCAGGAGGGTGGAACGCTGAGGTCACAGAGGGTGTGGGTGTGGCCACCTCTGCTGTGACTGAACCAAGGGCGTGGGTGGGGGACTGGGGGTCCAGGGCAGGGCCCTCAGAGCCCGGTAGGCCCAGGGGGGCGGCGCAAGCACCTAGGCCCAGGCCGAAGAGCGCCTTCTTGGTCTGCGCGGCAGGCCGGCCTCTCGCCTTGCCACTCAGGCCGCCCTCCCTCTTGAAGTGTGTGTGGCACGCGTCCGCGGAGTACACCTCGCTGCACAGGTAGCCGTGGGACTGGGCGTCGTAGCTTCCTGCGAGGCGGCTGGAGGTCCCGCAGGCGGGTGGGTCCCTGGTACAGACGCGCGGAGCGGCTCCTGCCCGGCCCCCCTGAGAACCGTCGCCGTTCCGTAAGGCGGGGCGCCTGCTTCAGAATGTAAATCACGTGTCCGCTCTATGGATACGCTGTTTAGTTTACCAGGCAAGACTTTCTTGGTGAAAGAAGCAACGTTGGCTTGCATCCTCGAGCAGGCTTGTCATCTGGCTGTGCACTGGTACTCTCTCTCTGGGTGTGCTAGTCCGCAGGGCAGGGCATCCCCTGGGCAGGGTGGAGCGTGATCTCTGCGGCCTCGTCTTGCAGCTCCTTCCTTTCATTCTCAATCATCCTGCCCACAGTGGCCTCCTCTCAGGCCTGCATACTTACAACGGCGCATTGCCCGTGCTGCCCCTCTGCAGGAAGTGTCCCTCTGTTTAGTTTGCAGCTGACTGATGCCGCCTCACCCTTCTCATCTCTTCTCAGGTGTCACTTGGTCAAGAAAGCGTCCCCTTACCTACTCAACTCATCTCGTCTCCCTACCGTAGCTCACGTGACACCACGCACCTCTCGCTTATGGCCGTCATCGCCTTTCGCATCCAGTTTCAGGTAGGTAAGTTTACCCCGTGGTCCGTGAGGAAGAAGAGATCACGCCTGTTTTGCTTACTCTTGATTCCCAGCGACTAGCCCGGTTACTGATAACCTCTGTTAGAGGGAGAAAGGAATGCACCCAATCCCTGGTGAAGCCCCGACCGTTTTCCTTTCTAGTGTCCCTCGTACTCCTCCCTGCCGTCTGTGTCGCCCTTACTCCGCGTCTACCGTTTATGAGTTTACACCTGGGTTACGGTGACTGCTTCGGAGAATCGCATGCCTTTCTACCTCCCTCGCTGCGACCTCTCCTACACCTCCCAGGGCTCTTGGGTTATGCCCTTGCCCTCTTCCGAGCCGTCCGTGGCACCCGCTGTCAACCCCGTACGGCCAGGCTCCTAAGACTGACACTCCAGGCCCTCCGTAATTTGGCTTCAGTTTCACTTTCTAGACGTTTCAAGAAAGAACGGGGTCTAAATATCTGTGCACCTCTGCTCCGTTTCATATCTACCCACGAGGTTAATTTTTTTGTTTCTTCCAGTCCACCTATTTTGCACCTCCGTCTCTGCGAAGACTTCACTGAGAATCCAAGCGATTTCTGGATCCCTTCTCTCCCCTGAAGCTGTAAACAGTTTAACAAGACAGGTGCGGAACTGCCGTAAGGTAATCTACATCTTGTCTCCCTCTCTGGTATCTAACCTCCCTGCGAATGGGGGTACGTCTCCGTGTTCTGTGCGGTTTTCAGCACAGTACTCTCTACACGTAGTGGATATTTGATTTGGTAAGTGACCGAATAAGTGAATGAGTCACCAAGATAAGGGTATTGTCTCATTCTTTCTCGCTTTTTCCACTTCCAAGTTTCTTTAGTTAGTTTCCTCAGACAAAAGGTTTCTTTGTAGCTACACAGTGGCCAGGTCCAGAGAATGTTGCAGATAGCTGCTGAAAACATCCCTCCTCCACTTGAGAATGGCTTGCTCTCCCTCTCAAGCGGAGAGAGCTGGGATTCGATATTTAATTAAGCGCCTCTGTTCACTTGGCATTTAGAGGCACTAGGGGGCGTTAGTGCTCTACACCCGGTGAAATGCCTGTTTCGTTTGTGATTTTCCTTTGTGAAAAACAACTATGCACAGAGTGTTTTGTGCCAATTTTCCATCCTTTTAGATTGACGGAAAGCATTTTACCTACGTAGAAACAGAAAAGGAATAGAAAGAGCGTTGCATTGCGCTTACTGAAAGCTTAGGGCGGTCTCGGTGGTACGTTAGTGAAGTTATCTGGGGACACCTTAGCCACGTACATTGTGTTGGAGAGGCACCGAGAATTCATTCAGGAGTTCTCAAAGTTCGAGGACACAGTTGCCTTACACGTAGGCACGGTGGCAGCCGTGGACATGGCAGTGATTTGGAGAATGTTGTACTAGTCGGCTCTCGCTGTGATAATGCTTTGCAACAAATCTCCCCAAAACTCACTTACATAAAGAAGAATCTAGTTTTCTCGGACCTGTGGGCTAGCTGCAGCGGCTCTCTTGTAGACCTCTCGATGGCGGGTGTTGCTCCATGCCGTGGGTCAGTTTGAGGTCTGTCCCGCACACCTTACCGTGGAGCCCAACTGTGAGGCTGCAGGTCCCTGTCCTCTCGCAGAGTTCACTGAAACGTAAGAGGTGAGCCCAACCACACAAGGCCACGTAAGGCCTCTGCGACTCATTGAAGGCCATCGTGTCTTCCCTTGGCCTCCTGGGAACCCCCTGGCCCCAGGATGCAGCTTCGGTAGCCCAGGGCAACCGGCGGAGGGGGGCGGGCGGGGCTGCAGGAGGGTGGAACGCTGAGGTCACAGAGGGTGTGGGTGTGGCCACCTCTGCTGTGACTGAACCAAGGGCGTGGGTGGGGGACTGGGGGTCCAGGGCAGGGCCCTCAGAGCCCGGTAGGCCCAGGGGGGCGGCGCAAGCACCTAGGCCCAGGCCGAAGAGCGCCTTCTTGGTCTGCGCGGCAGGCCGGCCTCTCGCCTTGCCACTCAGGCCGCCCTCCCTCTTGAAGTGTGTGTGGCACGCGTCCGCGGAGTACACCTCGCTGCACAGGTAGCCGTGGGACTGGGCGTCGTAGCTTCCTGCGAGGCGGCCGGAGGTCCCGCAGGCGGGTGGGTCCCTGGGACAGACGCGCGGAGCGGCTCCTGCCCGGCCCCCCTGAGAACCGTCGCCGTTCCGTAAGGCGGGGCGCCTGCTTCAGAATGTAAATCACGTGTCCGCTCTATGGATACGCTGTTTAGTTTACCAGGCAAGACTTTCTTGGTGAAAGAAGCAGCGTTGGCTTGCATCCTCGAGCAGGCTTCTCATCTGGCTGTGCACTGGTACTCTCTCTCTGGGTGTGCTAGTCCGCAGGGCAGGGCATCCCCTGGGCAGGGTGGAGCGTGATCTCTGCGGCCTCGTCTTGCAGCTCCTTCCTTTCATTCTCAATCATCCTGCCCACAGTGGCCTCCTCTCAGGCCTGCATACTTACAACGGCGCATTGCCCGTGCTGCCCCTCTGCAGGAAGTGTCCCTCTGTTTAGTTTGCAGCTGACTGATGCCGCCTCACCCTTCTCATCTCTTCTCAGGTGTCACTTGGTCAAGAAAGCGTCCCCTTACCTACTCAACTCATCTCGTCTCCCTACCGTAGCTCACGTGACACCACGCACCTCTCGCTTATGGCCGTCATCGCCTTTCGCATCCAGTTTCAGGTAGGTAAGTTTACCCCGTGGTCCGTGAGGAAGAAGAGATCACGCCTGTTTTGCTTACTCTTGATTCCCAGCGACTAGCCCGGTTACTGATAACCTCTGTTAGAGGGAGAAAGGAATGCACCCAATCCCTGGTGAAGCCCCGACCGTTTTCCTTTCTAGTGTCCCTCGTACTCCTCCCTGCCGTCTGTGTCGCCCTTACTCCGCGTCTACCGTTTATGAGTTTACACCTGGGTTACGGTGACTGCTTCGGAGAATCGCATGCCTTTCTACCTCCCTCGCTGCGACCTCTCCTACACCTCCCAGGGCTCTTGGGTTATGCCCTTGCCCTCTTCCGAGCCGTCCGTGGCACCCGCTGTCAACCCCGTACGGCCAAGCTCCTAAGACTGACACTCCAGGCCCTCCGTAATTTGGCTTCAGTTTCACTTTCTAGACGTTTCAAGAAAGAACGGGGTCTAAATATCTGGGCACCTCTGCTCCATTTCATATCTACCCACGAGGTTAATTTTTTTGTTTCTTCCAGTCCACCTATTTTGCACCTCCGTCTCTGCGAAGACTTCACTGAGAATCCAAGCGATTTCTGGATCCCTTCTCTCCCCTGAAGCTGTAAACAGTTTAACAAGACAGGTGCGGAACTGCCGTAAGGTAATCTACATCTTGTCTCCCTCTCTGGTATCTAACCTCCCTGCGAATGGGGGTACGTCTCCGTGTTCTGTGCGGTTTTCAGCACAGTACTCTCTACACGTAGTGGATATTTGATTTGGTAAGTGACCGAATAAGTGAATGAGTCACCAAGATAAGGGTATTGTCTCATTCTTTCTCGCTTTTTCCACTTCCAAGTTTCTTTAGTTAGTTTCCTCAGACAAAAGGTTTCTTTGTAGCTACACAGTGGCCAGGTCCAGAGAATGTTGCAGATAGCTGCTGAAAACATCCCTCCTCCACTTGAGAATGGCTTGCTCTCCCTCTCAAGCGGAGAGAGCTGGGATTCGATATTTAATTAAGCGCCTCTGTTCACTTGGCATTTAGAGGCACTAGGGGGCGTTAGTGCTCTACACCCGGTGAAATGCCTGTTTCGTTTGTGATTTTCCTTTGTGAAAAACAACTATGCACAGAGTGTTTTGTGCCAATTTTCCATCCTTTTAGATTGACGGAAAGCATTTTACCTACGTAGAAACAGAAAACGAATAGAAAGAGCGTCGCATTGCGTTTAATGAAAGCTTAGGGCGGTCTCGGTGGTACGTTAGTGAAGTTATCTGGGGACACCTTAGCCACGTACATTGTGTTGGAGAGGCACCGAGAATTCATTCAGGAGTTCTCAAAGTTCGAGGACACAGTTGCCTTACACGTAGGCACGGTGGCAGCCGTGGACATGGCAGTGATTTGGAGAATGTTGTACTAGTCGGCTCTTGCTGTGATAATGCTTTGCAACAAATCTCCCCAAAACTCACTTACATAAAGAAGAATCTAGTTTTCTCGGACCTGTGGGCTAGCTGCAGCGGCTCTCTTGTAGACCTCTCGATGGCGGGTGTTGCTCCATGCCGTGGGTCAGTTTGAGGTCTGTCCCGCACACCTTACCGTGGAGCCCAACTGTGAGGCTGCAGCTCCCTGTCCTCTCGCAGAGTTCACTGAAACGTAAGAGGTGAGCCCAACCACACAAGGCCACGTAAGGCCTCTGCGACTCATTGAAGGCCATCGTGTCTTCCCTTGGCCTCCTGGGAAACCCCTGGCCCCAGGATGCAGCTTCGGTAGCCCAGGGCAACCGGCGGAGGGGGGCGGGCGGGGCTGCAGGAGGGTGGAACGCTGAGGTCACAGAGGGTGTGGGTGTGGCCACCTCTGCTGTGACTGAACCAAGGGCGTGGGTGGGGGGCTGGGGGTCCAGGGCAGGGCCCTCAGAGCCCGGTAGGCCCAGGGGGGCGGCGCAAGCACCTAGGCCCAGGCCGAAGAGCGCCTTCTTGGTCTGCGCGGCAGGCCGGCCTCTCGCCTTGCCACTCAGGCCGCCCTCCCTCTTGAAGTGTGTGTGGCACGCGTCCGCGGAGTACACCTCGCTGCACAGGTAGCCGTGGGACTGGGCGTCGTAGCTTCCTGCGAGGCGGCCGGAGGTCCCGCAGGCGGGTGGGTCCCTGGGACAGACGCGCGGAGCGGCTCCTGCCCGGCCCCCCTGAGAACCGTCGCCGTTCCGTAAGGCGGGGCGCCTGCTTCAGAATGTAAATCACGTGTCCGCTCTATGGATACGCTGTTTAGTTTACCAGGCAAGACTTTCTTGGTGAAAGAAGCAGCGTTGGCTTGCATCGTCGAGCAGGCTTCTCATCTGGCTGTGCACTGGTACTCTCTCTCTGGGTGTGCTAGTCCGCAGGGCAGGGCATCCCCTGGGCAGGGTGGAGCGTGATCTCTGCGGCCTCGTCTTGCAGCTCCTTCCTTTCATTCTCAATCATCCTGCCCACAGTGGCCTCCTCTCAGGCCTGCATACTTACAACGGCGCATTGCCCGTGCTGCCCCTCTGCAGGAAGTGTCCCTCTGTTTAGTTTGCAGCTGACTGATGCCGCCTCACCCTTCTCATCTCTTCTCAGGTGTCACTTGGTCAAGAAAGCGTCCCCTTACCTACTCAACTCATCTCGTCTCCCTACCGTAGCTCACGTGACACCACGCACCTCTCGCTTATGGCCGTCATCGCCTTTCGCATCCAGTTTCAGGTAGGTAAGTTTACCCCGTGGCCCGTGAGGAAGAAGAGATCACGCCTGTTTTGCTTACTCTTGATTCCCAGCGACTAGCCCGGTTACTGATAACCTCTGTTAGAGGGAGAAAGGAATGCACCCAATCCCTGGTGAAGCCCCGACCGTTTTCCTTTCTAGTGTCCCTCGTACTCCTCCCTGCCGTCTGTGTCGCCCTTACTCCGCGTCTACCGTTTATGAGTTTACACCTGGGTTACGGTGACTGCTTCGGAGAATCGCATGCCTTTCTACCTCCCTCGCTGCGACCTCTCCTACACCTCCCAGGGCTCTTGGGTTATGCCCTTGCCCTCTTCCGAGCCGTCCGTGGCACCCGCTGTCAACCCCGTACGGCCAGGCTCCTAAGACTGACACTCCAGGCCCTCCGTAATTTGGCTTCAGTTTCACTTTCTAGACGTTTCAAGAAAGAACGGGGTCTAAATATCTGTGCACCTCTGCTCCGTTTCATATCTACCCACGAGGTTAATTTTTTTGTTTCTTCCAGTCCACCTATTTTGCACCTCCGTCTCTGTGAAGACTTCACTGAGAATCCAAGCGATTTCTGGATCCCTTCTCTCCCCTGAAGCTGTAAACAGTTTAACAAGACAGGTGCGGAACTGCCGTAAGGTAATCTACATCTTGTCTCCCTCTCTGGTATCTAACCTCCCTGCGAATGGGGGTACGTCTCCGTGTTCTGTGCGGTTTTCAGCACAGTATTCTCTACACGTAGTGGATATTTGATTTGGTAAGTGACCGAATAAGTGAATGAGTCACCAAGATAAGGGTATTGTCTCATTCTTTCTCGCTTTTTCCACTTCCAAGTTTCTTTAGTTAGTTTCCTCAGACAAAAGGTTTCTTTGTAGCTACACAGTGGCCAGGTCCAGAGAATGTTGCAGATAGCTGCTGAAAACATCCCTCCTCCACTTGAGAATGGCTTGCTCTCCCTCTCAAGCGGAGAGAGCTGGGATTCGATATTTAATTAAGCGCCTCTGTTCACTTGGCATTTAGAGGCACTAGGGGGCGTTAGTGCTCTACACCCGGTGAAATGCCTGTTTCGTTTGTGATTTTCCTTTGTGAAAAACAACTATGCACAGAGTGTTTTGTGCCAATTTTCCATCCTTTTAGATTGACGGAAAGCATTTTACCTACGTAGAAACAGAAAACGAATAGAAAGAGCGTCGCATTGCGCTTACTGAAAGCTTAGGGCGGTCTCGGTGGTACGTTAGTGAAGTTATCTGGGGACACCTTAGCCACGTACATTGTGTTGGAGAGGCACCGAGAATTCATTCAGGAGTTCTCAAAGTTCGAGGACACAGTTGCCTTACACGTAGGCACGGTGGCAGCCGTGGACATGGCAGTGATTTGGAGAATGTTGTACTAGTCGGCTCTCGCTGTGATAATGCTTTGCAACAAATCTCCCCAAAACTCACTTACATAAAGAAGAATCTAGTTTTCTCGGACCTGTGGGCTAGCTGCAGCGGCTCTCTTGTAGACCTCTCGATGGCGGGTGTTGCTCCATGCCGTGGGTCAGTTTGAGGTCTGTCCCGCACACCTTACCGTGGAGCCCAACTGTGAGGCTGCAGCTCCCTGTCCTCTCGCAGAGTTCACTGAAACGTAAGAGGTGAGCCCAACCACACAAGGCCACGTAAGGCCTCTGCGACTCATTGAAGGCCATCGTGTCTTCCCTTGGCCTCCTGGGAACCCCCTGGCCCCAGGATGCAGCTTCGGTAGCCCAGGGCAACCGGCGGAGGGGGGCGGGCGGGGCTGCAGGAGGGTGGAACACTGAGGTCACAGAGGGTGTGGGTGTGGCCACCTCTGCTGTGACTGAACCAAGGGCGTGGGTGGGGGACTGGGGGTCCAGGGCAGGGCCCTCAGAGCCCGGTAGGCCCAGGGGGGCGGCGCAAGCACCTAGGCCCAGGCCGAAGAGCGCCTTCTTGGTCTGCGCGGCAGGCCGGCCTCTCGCCTTGCCACTCAGGCCGCCCTCCCTCTTGAAGTGTGTGTGGCACGCGTCCGCGGAGTACACCTCGCTGCACAGGTAGCCGTGGGACTGGGCGTCGTAGCTTCCTGCGAGGCGGCCGGAGGTCCCGCAGGCGGGTGGGTCCCTGGGACAGACGCGCGGAGCGGCTCCTGCCCGGCCCCCCTGAGAACCGTCGCCGTTCCGTAAGGCGGGGCGCCTGCTTCAGAATGTAAATCACGTGTCCGCTCTATGGATACGCTGTTTAGTTTACCAGGCAAGACTTTCTTGGTGAAAGAAGCAGCGTTGGCTTGCATCCTCGAGCAGGCTTGTCATCTGGCTGTGCACTGGTACTCTCTCTCTGGGTGTGCTAGTCCGCAGGGCAGGGCATCCCCTGGGCAGGGTGGAGCGTGATCTCTGCGGCCTCGTCTTGCAGCTCCTTCCTTTCATTCTCAATCATCCTGCCCACAGTGGCCTCCTCTCAGGCCTGCATACTTACAACAGCGCATTGCCCGTGCTGCCCCTCTGCAGGAAGTGTCCCTCTGTTTAGTTTGCAGCTGACTGATGCCGCCTCACCCTTCTCATCTCTTCTCAGGTGTCACTTGGTCAAGAAAGCGTCCCCTTACCTACTCAACTCATCTCGTCTCCCTACCGTAGCTCACGTGACACCACGCACCTCTCGCTTATGGCCGTCATCGCCTTTCGCATCCAGTTTCAGGTAGGTAAGTTTACCCCGTGGCCCGTGAGGAAGAAGAGATCACGCCTGTTTTGCTTACTCTTGATTCCCAGCGACTAGCCCGGTTACTGATAACCTCTGTTAGAGGGAGAAAGGAATGCACCCAATCCCTGGTGAAGCCCCGACCGTTTTCCTTTCTAGTGTCCCTCGTACTCCTCCCTGCCGTCTGTGTCGCCCTTACTCCGCGTCTACCGTTTATGAGTTTACACCTGGGTTACGGTGACTGCTTCGGAGAATCGCATGCCTTTCTACCTCCCTCGCTGCGACCTCTCCTACACCTCCCAGGGCTCTTGGGTTATGCCCTTGCCCTCTTCCGAGCCGTCCGTGGCACCCGCTGTCAACCCCGTACGGCCAGGCTCCTAAGACTGACACTCCAGGCCCTCCGTAATTTGGCTTCAGTTTCACTTTCTAGACGTTTCAAGAAAGAACGGGGTCTAAATATCTGTGCACCTCTGCTCCGTTTCATATCTACCCACGAGGTTAATTTTTTTGTTTCTTCCAGTCCACCTATTTTGCACCTCCGTCTCTGCGAAGACTTCACTGAGAATCCAAGCGATTTCTGGATCCCTTCTCTCCCCTGAAGCTGTAAACAGTTTAACAAGACAGGTGCGGAACTGCCGTAAGGTAATCTACATCTTGTCTCCCTCTCTGGTATCTAACCTCCCTGCGAATGGGGGTACGTCTCCGTGTTCTGTGCGGTTTTCAGCACAGTACTCTCTACACGTAGTGGATATTTGATTTGGTAAGTGACCGAATAAGTGAATGAGTCACCAAGATAAGGGTATTGTCTCATTCTTTCTCGCTTTTTCCACTTCCAAGTTTCTTTAGTTAGTTTCCTCAGACAAAAGGTTTCTTTGTAGCTACACAGTGGCCAGGTCCAGAGAATGTTGCAGATAGCTGCTGAAAACATCCCTCCTCCACTTGAGAATGGCTTGCTCTCCCTCTCAAGCGGAGAGAGCTGGGATTCGATATTTAATTAAGCGCCTCTGTTCACTTGGCATTTAGAGGCACTAGGGGGCGTTAGTGCTCTACACCCGGTGAAATGCCTGTTTCGTTTGTGATTTTCCTTTGTGAAAAACAACTATGCACAGAGTGTTTTGTGCCAATTTTCCATCCTTTTAGATTGACGGAAAGCATTTTACCTACGTAGAAACAGAAAACGAATAGAAAGAGCGTCGCATTGCGCTTACTGAAAGCTTAGGGCGGTCTCGGTGGTACGTTAGTGAAGTTATCTGGGGACACCTTAGCCACGTACATTGTGTTGGAGAGGCACCGAGAATTCATTCAGGAGTTCTCAAAGTTCGAGGACACAGTTGCCTTACACGTAGGCACGGTGGCAGCCGTGGACATGGCAGTGATTTGGAGAATGTTGTACTAGTCGGCTCTCGCTGTGATAATGCTTTGCAACAAATCTCCCCAAAACTCACTTACATAAAGAAGAATCTAGTTTTCTCGGACCTGTGGGCTAGCTGCAGCGGCTCTCTTGTAGACCTCTCGATGGCGGGTGTTGCTCCATGCCGTGGGTCAGTTTGAGGTCTGTCCCGCACACCTTACCGTGGAGCCCAACTGTGAGGCTGCAGCTCCCTGTCCTCTCGCAGAGTTCACTGAAACGTAAGAGGTGAGCCCAACCACACAAGGCCACGTAAGGCCTCTGCGACTCATTGAAGGCCATCGTGTCTTCCCTTGGCCTCCTGGGAACCCCCTGGCCCCAGGATGCAGCTTCGGTAGCCCAGGGCAACCGGCGGAGGGGGGCGGGCGGGGCTGCAGGAGGGTGGAACACTGAGGTCACAGAGGGTGTGGGTGTGGCCACCTCTGCTGTGACTGAACCAAGGGCGTGGGTGGGGGACTGGGGGTCCAGGGCAGGGCCCTCAGAGCCCGGTAGGCCCAGGGGGGCGGCGCAAGCACCTAGGCCCAGGCCGAAGAGCGCCTTCTTGGTCTGCGCGGCAGGCCGGCCTCTCGCCTTGCCACTCAGGCCGCCCTCCCTCTTGAAGTGTGTGTGGCACGCGTCCGCGGAGTACACCTCGCTGCACAGGTAGCCGTGGGACTGGGCGTCGTAGCTTCCTGCGAGGCGGCCGGAGGTCCCGCAGGCGGGTGGGTCCCTGGGACAGACGCGCGGAGCGGCTCCTGCCCGGCCCCCCTGAGAACCGTCGCCGTTCCGTAAGGCGGGGCGCCTGCTTCAGAATGTAAATCACGTGTCCGCTCTATGGATACGCTGTTTAGTTTACCAGGCAAGACTTTCTTGGTGAAAGAAGCAGCGTTGGCTTGCATCCTCGAGCAGGCTTGTCATCTGGCTGTGCACTGGTACTCTCTCTCTGGGTGTGCTAGTCCGCAGGGCAGGGCATCCCCTGGGCAGGGTGGAGCGTGATCTCTGCGGCCTCGTCTTGCAGCTCCTTCCTTTCATTCTCAATCATCCTGCCCACAGTGGCCTCCTCTCAGGCCTGCATACTTACAACAGCGCATTGCCCGTGCTGCCCCTCTGCAGGAAGTGTCCCTCTGTTTAGTTTGCAGCTGACTGATGCCGCCTCACCCTTCTCATCTCTTCTCAGGTGTCACTTGGTCAAGAAAGCGTCCCCTTACGTACTCAACTCATCTCGTCTCCCTACCGTAGCTCACGTGACACCACGCACCTCTCGCTTATGGCCGTCATCGCCTTTCGCATCCAGTTTCAGGTAGGTAAGTTTACCCCGTGGCCCGTGAGGAAGAAGAGATCACGCCTGTTTTGCTTACTCTTGATTCCCAGCGACTAGCCCGGTTACTGATAACCTCTGTTAGAGGGAGAAAGGAATGCACCCAATCCCTGGTGAAGCCCCGACCGTTTTCCTTTCTAGTGTCCCTCGTACTCCTCCCTGCCGTCTGTGTCGCCCTTACTCCGCGTCTACCGTTTATGAGTTTACACCTGGGTTACGGTGACTGCTTCGGAGAATCGCATGCCTTTCTACCTCCCTCGCTGCGACCTCTCCTACACCTCCCAGGGCTCTTGGGTTATGCCCTTGCCCTCTTCCGAGCCGTCCGTGGCACCCGCTGTCAACCCCGTACGGCCAGGCTCCTAAGACTGACACTCCAGGCCCTCCGTAATTTGGCTTCAGTTTCACTTTCTAGACGTTTCAAGAAAGAACGGGGTCTAAATATCTGTGCACCTCTGCTCCGTTTCATATCTACCCACGAGGTTAATTTTTTTGTTTCTTCCAGTCCACCTATTTTGCACCTCCGTCTCTGCGAAGACTTCACTGAGAATCCAAGCGATTTCTGGATCCCTTCTCTCCCCTGAAGCTGTAAACAGTTTAACAAGACAGGTGCGGAACTGCCGTAAGGTAATCTACATCTTGTCTCCCTCTCTGGTATCTAACCTCCCTGCGAATGGGGGTACGTCTCCGTGTTCTGTGCGGTTTTCAGCACAGTACTCTCTACACGTAGTGGATATTTGATTTGGTAAGTGACCGAATAAGTGAATGAGTCACCAAGATAAGGGTATTGTCTCATTCTTTCTCGCTTTTTCCACTTCCAAGTTTCTTTAGTTAGTTTCCTCAGACAAAAGGTTTCTTTGTAGCTACACAGTGGCCAGGTCCAGAGAATGTTGCAGATAGCTGCTGAAAACATCCCTCCTCCACTTGAGAATGGCTTGCTCTCCCTCTCAAGCGGAGAGAGCTGGGATTCGATATTTAATTAAGCGCCTCTGTTCACTTGGCATTTAGAGGCACTAGGGGGCGTTAGTGCTCTACACCCGGTGAAATGCCTGTTTCGTTTGTGATTTTCCTTTGTGAAAAACAACTATGCACAGAGTGTTTTGTGCCAATTTTCCATCCTTTTAGATTGACGGAAAGCATTTTACCTACGTAGAAACAGAAAACGAATAGAAAGAGCGTCGCATTGCGTTTAATGAAAGCTTAGGGCGGTCTCGGTGGTACGTTAGTGAAGTTATCTGGGGACACCTTAGCCACGTACATTGTGTTGGAGAGGCACCGAGAATTCATTCAGGAGTTCTCAAAGTTCGAGGACACAGTTGCCTTACACGTAGGCACGGTGGCAGCCGTGGACATGGCAGTGATTTGGAGAATGTTGTACTAGTCGGCTCTCGCTGTGATAATGCTTTGCAACAAATCTCCCCAAAACTCACTTACATAAAGAAGAATCTAGTTTTCTCGGACCTGTGGGCTAGCTGCAGCGGCACTCTTGTAGACCTCTCGATGGCGGGTGTTGCTCCATGCCGTGGGTCAGTTTGAGGTCTGTCCCGCACACCTTACCGTGGAGCCCAACTGTGAGGCTGCAGGTCCCTGTCCTCTCGCAGAGTTCACTGAAACGTAAGAGGTGAGCCCAACCACTCAAGGCCACGTAAGGCCTCTGCGACTCATTGAAGGCCATCGTGTCTTCCCTTGGCCTCCTGGGAACCCCCTGGCCCCAGGATGCAGCTTCGGTAGCCCAGGGCAACCGGCGGAGGGGGGCGGGCGGGGCTGCAGGAGGGTGGAACGCTGAGGTCACAGAGGGTGTGGGTGTGGTCACCTCTGCTGTGACTGAACCAAGGGCGTGGGTGGGGGGCTGGGGGTCCAGGGCAGGGCCCTCAGAGCCCGGTAGGCCCAGGGGGGCGGCGCAAGCACCTAGGCCCAGGCCGAAGAGCGCCTTCTTGGTCTGCGCGGCAGGCCGGCCTCTCGCCTTGCCACTCAGGCCGCCCTCCCTCTTGAAGTGTGTGTGGCACGCGTCCGCGGAGTACACCTCGCTGCACAGGTAGCCGTGGGACTGGGCGTCGTAGCTTCCTGCGAGGCGGCCGGAGGTCCCGCAGGCGGGTGGGTCCCTGGGACAGACGCGCGGAGCGGCTCCTGCCCGGCCCCCCTGAGAACCGTCGCCGTTCCGTAAGGCGGGGCGCCTGCTTCAGAATGTAAATCACGTGTCCGCTCTATGGATACGCTGTTTAGTTTACCAGGCAAGACTTTCTTGGTGAAAGAAGCAGCGTTGGCTTGCATCCTCGAGCAGGCTTGTCATCTGGCTGTGCACTGGTACTCTCTCTCTGGGTGTGCTAGTCCGCAGGGCAGGGCATCCCCTGGGCAGGGTGGAGCGTGATCTCTGCGGCCTCGTCTTGCAGCTCCTTCCTTTCATTCTCAATCATCCTGCCCACAGTGGCCTCCTCTCAGGCCTGCATACTTACAACAGCGCATTGCCCGTGCTGCCCCTCTGCAGGAAGTGTCCCTCTGTTTAGTTTGCAGCTGACTGATGCCGCCTCACCCTTCTCATCTCTTCTCAGGTGTCACTTGGTCAAGAAAGCGTCCCCTTACCTACTCAACTCATCTCGTCTCCCTACCGTAGCTCACGTGACACCACGCACCTCTCGCTTATGGCCGTCATCGCCTTTCGCATCCAGTTTCAGGTAGGTAAGTTTACCCCGTGGCCCGTGAGGAAGAAGAGATCACGCCTGTTTTGCTTACTCTTGATTCCCAGCGACTAGCCCGGTTACTGATAACCTCTGTTAGAGGGAGAAAGGAATGCACCCAATCCCTGGTGAAGCCCCGACCGTTTTCCTTTCTAGTGTCCCTCGTACTCCTCCCTGCCGTCTGTGTCGCCCTTACTCCGCGTCTACCGTTTATGAGTTTACACCTGGGTTACGGTGACTGCTTCGGAGAATCGCATGCCTTTCTACCTCCCTCGCTGCGACCTCTCCTACACCTCCCAGGGCTCTTGGGTTATGCCCTTGCCCTCTTCCGAGCCGTCCGTGGCACCCGCTGTCAACCCCGTACGGCCAGGCTCCTAAGACTGACACTCCAGGCCCTCCGTAATTTGGCTTCAGTTTCACTTTCTAGACGTTTCAAGAAAGAACGGGGTCTAAATATCTGTGCACCTCTGCTCCGTTTCATATCTACCCACGAGGTTAATTTTTTTGTTTCTTCCAGTCCACCTATTTTGCACCTCCGTCTCTGCGAAGACTTCACTGAGAATCCAAGCGATTTCTGGATCCCTTCTCTCCCCTGAAGCTGTAAACAGTTTAACAAGACAGGTGCGGAACTGCCGTAAGGTAATCTACATCTTGTCTCCCTCTCTGGTATCTAACCTCCCTGCGAATGGGGGTACGTCTCCGTGTTCTGTGCGGTTTTCAGCACAGTACTCTCTACACGTAGTGGATATTTGATTTGGTAAGTGACCGAATAAGTGAATGAGTCACCAAGATAAGGGTATTGTCTCATTCTTTCTCGCTTTTTCCACTTCCAAGTTTCTTTAGTTAGTTTCCTCAGACAAAAGGTTTCTTTGTAGCTACACAGTGGCCAGGTCCAGAGAATGTTGCAGATAGCTGCTGAAAACATCCCTCCTCCACTTGAGAATGGCTTGCTCTCCCTCTCAAGCGGAGAGAGCTGGGATTCGATATTTAATTAAGCGCCTCTGTTCACTTGGCATTTAGAGGCACTAGGGGGCGTTAGTGCTCTACACCCGGTGAAATGCCTGTTTCGTTTGTGATTTTCCTTTGTGAAAAACAACTATGCACAGAGTGTTTTGTGCCAATTTTCCATCCTTTTAGATTGACGGAAAGCATTTTACCTACGTAGAAACAGAAAACGAATAGAAAGAGCGTCGCATTGCGTTTAATGAAAGCTTAGGGCGGTCTCGGTGGTACGTTAGTGAAGTTATCTGGGGACACCTTAGCCACGTACATTGTGTTGGAGAGGCACCGAGAATTCATTCAGGAGTTCTCAAAGTTCGAGGACACAGTTGCCTTACACGTAGGCACGGTGGCAGCCGTGGACATGGCAGTGATTTGGAGAATGTTGTACTAGTCGGCTCTCGCTGTGATAATGCTTTGCAACAAATCTCCCCAAAACTCACTTACATAAAGAAGAATCTAGTTTTCTCGGACCTGTGGGCTAGCTGCAGCGGCACTCTTGTAGACCTCTCGATGGCGGGTGTTGCTCCATGCCGTGGGTCAGTTTGAGGTCTGTCCCGCACACCTTACCGTGGAGCCCAACTGTGAGGCTGCAGGTCCCTGTCCTCTCGCAGAGTTCACTGAAACGTAAGAGGTGAGCCCAACCACTCAAGGCCACGTAAGGCCTCTGCGACTCATTGAAGGCCATCGTGTCTTCCCTTGGCCTCCTGGGAACCCCCTGGCCCCAGGATGCAGCTTCGGTAGCCCAGGGCAACCGGCGGAGGGGGGCGGGCGGGGCTGCAGGAGGGTGGAACGCTGAGGTCACAGAGGGTGTGGGTGTGGTCACCTCTGCTGTGACTGAACCAAGGGCGTGGGTGGGGGGCTGGGGGTCCAGGGCAGGGCCCTCAGAGCCCGGTAGGCCCAGGGGGGCGGCGCAAGCACCTAGGCCCAGGCCGAAGAGCGCCTTCTTGGTCTGCGCGGCAGGCCGGCCTCTCGCCTTGCCACTCAGGCCGCCCTCCCTCTTGAAGTGTGTGTGGCACGCGTCCGCGGAGTACACCTCGCTGCACAGGTAGCCGTGGGACTGGGCGTCGTAGCTTCCTGCGAGGCGGCCGGAGGTCCCGCAGGCGGGTGGGTCCCTGGGACAGACGCGCGGAGCGGCTCCTGCCCGGCCCCCCTGAGAACCGTCGCCGTTCCGTAAGGCGGGGCGCCTGCTTCAGAATGTAAATCACGTGTCCGCTCTATGGATACGCTGTTTAGTTTACCAGGCAAGACTTTCTTGGTGAAAGAAGCAGCGTTGGCTTGCATCCTCGAGCAGGCTTGTCATCTGGCTGTGCACTGGTACTCTCTCTCTGGGTGTGCTAGTCCGCAGGGCAGGGCATCCCCTGGGCAGGGTGGAGCGTGATCTCTGCGGCCTCGTCTTGCAGCTCCTTCCTTTCATTCTCAATCATCCTGCCCACAGTGGCCTCCTCTCAGGCCTGCATACTTACAACGGCGCATTGCCCGTGCTGCCCCTCTGCAGGAAGTGTCCCTCTGTTTAGTTTGCAGCTGACTGATGCCGCCTCACCCTTCTCATCTCTTCTCAGGTGTCACTTGGTCAAGAAAGCGTCCCCTTACCTACTCAACTCATCTCGTCTCCCTACCGTAGCTCACGTGACACCACGCACCTCTCGCTTATGGCCGTCATCGCCTTTCGCATCCAGTTTCAGGTAGGTAAGTTTACCCCGTGGCCCGTGAGGAAGAAGAGATCACGCCTGTTTTGCTTACTCTTGATTCCCAGCGACTAGCCCGGTTACTGATAACCTCTGTTAGAGGGAGAAAGGAATGCACCCAATCCCTGGTGAAGCCCCGACCGTTTTCCTTTCTAGTGTCCCTCGTACTCCTCCCTGCCGTCTGTGTCGCCCTTACTCCGCGTCTACCGTTTATGAGTTTACACCTGGGTTACGGTGACTGCTTCGGAGAATCGCATGCCTTTCTACCTCCCTCGCTGCGACCTCTCCTACACCTCCCAGGGCTCTTGGGTTATGCCCTTGCCCTCTTCCGAGCCGTCCGTGGCACCCGCTGTCAACCCCGTACGGCCAGGCTCCTAAGACTGACACTCCAGGCCCTCCGTAATTTGGCTTCAGTTTCACTTTCTAGACGTTTCAAGAAAGAACGGGGTCTAAATATCTGTGCACCTCTGCTCCGTTTCATATCTACCCACGAGGTTAATTTTTTTGTTTCTTCCAGTCCACCTATTTTGCACCTCCGTCTCTGCGAAGACTTCACTGAGAATCCAAGCGATTTCTGGATCCCTTCTCTCCCCTGAAGCTGTAAACAGTTTAACAAGACAGGTGCGGAACTGCCGTAAGGTAATCTACATCTTGTCTCCCTCTCTGGTATCTAACCTCCCTGCGAATGGGGGTACGTCTCCGTGTTCTGTGCGGTTTTCAGCACAGTACTCTCTACACGTAGTGGATATTTGATTTGGTAAGTGACCGAATAAGTGAATGAGTCACCAAGATAAGGGTATTGTCTCATTCTTTCTCGCTTTTTCCACTTCCAAGTTTCTTTAGTTAGTTTCCTCAGACAAAAGGTTTCTTTGTAGCTACACAGTGGCCAGGTCCAGAGAATGTTGCAGATAGCTGCTGAAAACATCCCTCCTCCACTTGAGAATGGCTTGCTCTCCCTCTCAAGCGGAGAGAGCTGGGATTCGATATTTAATTAAGCGCCTCTGTTCACTTGGCATTTAGAGGCACTAGGGGGCGTTAGTGCTCTACACCCGGTGAAATGCCTGTTTCGTTTGTGATTTTCCTTTGTGAAAAACAACTATGCACAGAGTGTTTTGTGCCAATTTTCCATCCTTTTAGATTGACGGAAAGCATTTTACCTACGTAGAAACAGAAAACGAATAGAAAGAGCGTCGCATTGCGTTTAATGAAAGCTTAGGGCGGTCTCGGTGGTACGTTAGTGAAGTTATCTGGGGACACCTTAGCCACGTACATTGTGTTGGAGAGGCACCGAGAATTCATTCAGGAGTTCTCAAAGTTCGAGGACACAGTTGCCTTACACGTAGGCACGGTGGCAGCCGTGGACATGGCAGTGATTTGGAGAATGTTGTACTAGTCGGCTCTCGCTGTGATAATGCTTTGCAACAAATCTCCCCAAAACTCACTTACATAAAGAAGAATCTAGTTTTCTCGGACCTGTGGGCTAGCTGCAGCGGCACTCTTGTAGACCTCTCGATGGCGGGTGTTGCTCCATGCCGTGGGTCAGTTTGAGGTCTGTCCCGCACACCTTACCGTGGAGCCCAACTGTGAGGCTGCAGGTCCCTGTCCTCTCGCAGAGTTCACTGAAACGTAAGAGGTGAGCCCAACCACTCAAGGCCACGTAAGGCCTCTGCGACTCATTGAAGGCCATCGTGTCTTCCCTTGGCCTCCTGGGAACCCCCTGGCCCCAGGATGCAGCTTCGGTAGCCCAGGGCAACCGGCGGAGGGGGGCGGGCGGGGCTGCAGGAGGGTGGAACGCTGAGGTCACAGAGGGTGTGGGTGTGGTCACCTCTGCTGTGACTGAACCAAGGGCGTGGGTGGGGGGCTGGGGGTCCAGGGCAGGGCCCTCAGAGCCCGGTAGGCCCAGGGGGGCGGCGCAAGCACCTAGGCCCAGGCCGAAGAGCGCCTTCTTGGTCTGCGCGGCAGGCCGGCCTCTCGCCTTGCCACTCAGGCCGCCCTCCCTCTTGAAGTGTGTGTGGCACGCGTCCGCGGAGTACACCTCGCTGCACAGGTAGCCGTGGGACTGGGCGTCGTAGCTTCCTGCGAGGCGGCCGGAGGTCCCGCAGGCGGGTGGGTCCCTGGGACAGACGCGCGGAGCGGCTCCTGCCCGGCCCCCCTGAGAACCGTCGCCGTTCCGTAAGGCGGGGCGCCTGCTTCAGAATGTAAATCACGTGTCCGCTCTATGGATACGCTGTTTAGTTTACCAGGCAAGACTTTCTTGGTGAAAGAAGCAGCGTTGGCTTGCATCGTCGAGCAGGCTTCTCATCTGGCTGTGCACTGGTACTCTCTCTCTGGGTGTGCTAGTCCGCAGGGCAGGGCATCCCCTGGGCAGGGTGGAGCGTGATCTCTGCGGCCTCGTCTTGCAGCTCCTTCCTTTCATTCTCAATCATCCTGCCCACAGTGGCCTCCTCTCAGGCCTGCATACTTACAACGGCGCATTGCCCGTGCTGCCCCTCTGCAGGAAGTGTCCCTCTGTTTAGTTTGCAGCTGACTGATGCCGCCTCACCCTTCTCATCTCTTCTCAGGTGTCACTTGGTCAAGAAAGCGTCCCCTTACCTACTCAACTCATCTCGTCTCCCTACCGTAGCTCACGTGACACCACGCACCTCTCGCTTATGGCCGTCATCGCCTTTCGCATCCAGTTTCAGGTAGGTAAGTTTACCCCGTGGTCCGTGAGGAAGAAGAGATCACGCCTGTTTTGCTTACTCTTGATTCCCAGCGACTAGCCCGGTTACTGATAACCTCTGTTAGAGGGAGAAAGGAATGCACCCAATCCCTGGTGAAGCCCCGACCGTTTTCCTTTCTAGTGTCCCTCGTACTCCTCCCTGCCGTCTGTGTCGCCCTTACTCCGCGTCTACCGTTTATGAGTTTACACCTGGGTTACGGTGACTGCTTCGGAGAATCGCATGCCTTTCTACCTCCCTCGCTGCGACCTCTCCTACACCTCCCAGGGCTCTTGGGTTATGCCCTTGCCCTCTTCCGAGCCGTCCTTGGCACCCGCTGTCAACCCCGTACGGCCAAGCTCCTAAGACTGACACTCCAGGCCCTCCGTAATTTGGCTTCAGTTTCACTTTCTAGACGTTTCAAGAAAGAACGGGGTCTAAATATCTGGGCACCTCTGCTCCGTTTCATATCTACCCACGAGGTTAATTTTTTTGTTTCTTCCAGTCCACCTATTTTGCACCTCCGTCTCTGCGAAGACTTCACTGAGAATCCAAGCGATTTCTGGATCCCTTCTCTCCCCTGAAGCTGTAAACAGTTTAACAAGACAGGTGCGGAACTGCCGTAAGGTAATCTACATCTTGTCTCCCTCTCTGGTATCTAACCTCCCTGCGAATGGGGGTACGTCTCCGTGTTCTGTGCGGTTTTCAGCACAGTACTCTCTACACGTAGTGGATATTTGATTTGGTAAGTGACCGAATAAGTGAATGAGTCACCAAGATAAGGGTATTGTCTCATTCTTTCTCGCTTTTTCCACTTCCAAGTTTCTTTAGTTAGTTTCCTCAGACAAAAGGTTTCTTTGTAGCTACACAGTGGCCAGGTCCAGAGAATGTTGCAGATAGCTGCTGAAAACATCCCTCCTCCACTTGAGAATGGCTTGCTCTCCCTCTCAAGCGGAGAGAGCTGGGATTCGATATTTAATTAAGCGCCTCTGTTCACTTGGCATTTAGAGGCACTAGGGGGCGTTAGTGCTCTACACCCGGTGAAATGCCTGTTTCGTTTGTGATTTTCCTTTGTGAAAAACAACTATGCACAGAGTGTTTTGTGCCAATTTTCCATCCTTTTAGATTGACGGAAAGCATTTTACCTACGTAGAAACAGAAAACGAATAGAAAGAGCGTCGCATTGCGTTTAATGAAAGCTTAGGGCGGTCTCGGTGGTACGTTAGTGAAGTTATCTGGGGACACCTTAGCCACGTACATTGTGTTGGAGAGGCACCGAGAATTCATTCAGGAGTTCTCAAAGTTCGAGGACACAGTTGCCTTACACGTAGGCACGGTGGCAGCCGTGGACATGGCAGTGATTTGGAGAATGTTGTACTAGTCGGCTCTTGCTGTGATAATGCTTTGCAACAAATCTCCCCAAAACTCACTTACATAAAGAAGAATCTAGTTTTCTCGGACCTGTGGGCTAGCTGCAGCGGCTCTCTTGTAGACCTCTCGATGGCGGGTGTTGCTCCATGCCGTGGGTCAGTTTGAGGTCTGTCCCGCACACCTTACCGTGGAGCCCAACTGTGAGGCTGCAGCTCCCTGTCCTCTCGCAGAGTTCACTGAAACGTAAGAGGTGAGCCCAACCACACAAGGCCACGTAAGGCCTCTGCGACTCATTGAAGGCCATCGTGTCTTCCCTTGGCCTCCTGGGAACCCCCTGGCCCCAGGATGCAGCTTCGGTAGCCCAGGGCAACCGGCGGAGGGGGGCGGGCGGGGCTGCAGGAGGGTGGAACGCGGAGGTCACAGAGGGTGTGGGTGTGGCCACCTCTGCTGTGACTGAACCAAGGGCGTGGGTGGGGGGCTGGGGGTCCAGGGCAGGGCCCTCAGAGCCCGGTAGGCCCAGGGGGGCGGCGCAAGCACCTAGGCCCAGGCCGAAGAGCGCCTTCTTGGTCTGCGCGGCAGGCCGGCCTCTCGCCTTGCCACTCAGGCCGCCCTCCCTCTTGAAGTGTGTGTGGCACGCGTCCGCGGAGTACACCTCGCTGCACAGGTAGCCGTGGGACTGGGCGTCGTAGCTTCCTGCGAGGCGGCCGGAGGTCCCGCAGGCGGGTGGGTCCCTGGGACAGACGCGCGGAGCGGCTCCTGCCCGGCCCCCCTGAGAACCGTCGCCGTTCCGTAAGGCGGGGCGCCTGCTTCAGAATGTAAATCACGTGTCCGCTCTATGGATACGCTGTTTAGTTTACCAGGCAAGACTTTCTTGGTGAAAGAAGCAGCGTTGGCTTGCATCGTCGAGCAGGCTTCTCATCTGGCTGTGCACTGGTACTCTCTCTCTGGGTGTGCTAGTCCGCAGGGCAGGGCATCCCCTGGGCAGGGTGGAGCGTGATCTCTGCGGCCTCGTCTTGCAGCTCCTTCCTTTCATTCTCAATCATCCTGCCCACAGTGGCCTCCTCTCAGGCCTGCATACTTACAACGGCGCATTGCCCGTGCTGCCCCTCTGCAGGAAGTGTCCCTCTGTTTAGTTTGCAGCTGACTGATGCCGCCTCACCCTTCTCATCTCTTCTCAGGTGTCACTTGGTCAAGAAAGCGTCCCCTTACCTACTCAACTCATCTCGTCTCCCTACCGTAGCTCACGTGACACCACGCACCTCTCGCTTATGGCCGTCATCGCCTTTCGCATCCAGTTTCAGGTAGGTAAGTTTACCCCGTGGCCCGTGAGGAAGAAGAGATCACGCCTGTTTTGCTTACTCTTGATTCCCAGCGACTAGCCCGGTTACTGATAACCTCTGTTAGAGGGAGAAAGGAATGCACCCAATCCCTGGTGAAGCCCCGACCGTTTTCCTTTCTAGTGTCCCTCGTACTCCTCCCTGCCGTCTGTGTCGCCCTTACTCCGCGTCTACCGTTTATGAGTTTACACCTGGGTTACGGTGACTGCTTCGGAGAATCGCATGCCTTTCTACCTCCCTCGCTGCGACCTCTCCTACACCTCCCAGGGCTCTTGGGTTATGCCCTTGCCCTCTTCCGAGCCGTCCGTGGCACCCGCTGTCAACCCCGTACGGCCAGGCTCCTAAGACTGACACTCCAGGCCCTCCGTAATTTGGCTTCAGTTTCACTTTCTAGACGTTTCAAGAAAGAACGGGGTCTAAATATCTGTGCACCTCTGCTCCGTTTCATATCTACCCACGAGGTTAATTTTTTTGTTTCTTCCAGTCCACCTATTTTGCACCTCCGTCTCTGCGAAGACTTCACTGAGAATCCAAGCGATTTCTGGATCCCTTCTCTCCCCTGAAGCTGTAAACAGTTTAACAAGACAGGTGCGGAACTGCCGTAAGGTAATCTACATCTTGTCTCCCTCTCTGGTATCTAACCTCCCTGCGAATGGGGGTACGTCTCCGTGTTCTGTGCGGTTTTCAGCACAGTATTCTCTACACGTAGTGGATATTTGATTTGGTAAGTGACCAAATAAGTGAATGAGTCACCAAGATAAGGGTATTGTCTCATTCTTTCTCGCTTTTTCCACTTCCAAGTTTCTTTAGTTAGTTTCCTCAGACAAAAGGTTTCTTTGTAGCTACACAGTGGCCAGGTCCAGAGAATGTTGCAGATAGCTGCTGAAAACATCCCTCCTCCACTTGAGAATGGCTTGCTCTCCCTCTCAAGCGGAGAGAGCTGGGATTCGATATTTAATTAAGCGCCTCTGTTCACTTGGCATTTAGAGGCACTAGGGGGCGTTAGTGCTCTACACCCGGTGAAATGCCTGTTTCGTTTGTGATTTTCCTTTGTGAAAAACAACTATGCACAGAGTGTTTTGTGCCAATTTTCCATCCTTTTAGATTGACGGAAAGCATTTTACCTACGTAGAAACAGAAAACGAATAGAAAGAGCGTCGCATTGCGCTTACTGAAAGCTTAGGGCGGTCTCGGTGGTACGTTAGTGAAGTTATCTGGGGACACCTTAGCCACGTACATTGTGTTGGAGAGGCACCGAGAATTCATTCAGGAGTTCTCAAAGTTCGAGGACACAGTTGCCTTACACGTAGGCACGGTGGCAGCCGTGGACATGGCAGTGATTTGGAGAATGTTGTACTAGTCGGCTCTCGCTGTGATAATGCTTTGCAACAAATCTCCCCAAAACTCACTTACATAAAGAAGAATCTAGTTTTCTCGGACCTGTGGGCTAGCTGCAGCGGCTCTCTTGTAGACCTCTCGATGGCGGGTGTTGCTCCATGCCGTGGGTCAGTTTGAGGTCTGTCCCGCACACCTTACCGTGGAGCCCAACTGTGAGGCTGCAGCTCCCTGTCCTCTCGCAGAGTTCACTGAAACGTAAGAGGTGAGCCCAACCACACAAGGCCACGTAAGGCCTCTGCGACTCATTGAAGGCCATCGTGTCTTCCCTTGGCCTCCTGGGAACCCCCTGGCCCCAGGATGCAGCTTCGGTAGCCCAGGGCAACCGGCGGAGGGGGGCGGGCGGGGCTGCAGGAGGGTGGAACACTGAGGTCACAGAGGGTGTGGGTGTGGCCACCTCTGCTGTGACTGAACCAAGGGCGTGGGTGGGGGACTGGGGGTCCAGGGCAGGGCCCTCAGAGCCCGGTAGGCCCAGGGGGGCGGCGCAAGCACCTAGGCCCAGGCCGAAGAGCGCCTTCTTGGTCTGCGCGGCAGGCCGGCCTCTCGCCTTGCCACTCAGGCCGCCCTCCCTCTTGAAGTGTGTGTGGCACGCGTCCGCGGAGTACACCTCGCTGCACAGGTAGCCGTGGGACTGGGCGTCGTAGCTTCCTGCGAGGCGGCCGGAGGTCCCGCAGGCGGGTGGGTCCCTGGGACAGACGCGCGGAGCGGCTCCTGCCCGGCCCCCCTGAGAACCGTCGCCGTTCCGTAAGGCGGGGCGCCTGCTTCAGAATGTAAATCACGTGTCCGCTCTATGGATACGCTGTTTAGTTTACCAGGCAAGACTTTCTTGGTGAAAGAAGCAGCGTTGGCTTGCATCGTCGAGCAGGCTTCTCATCTGGCTGTGCACTGGTACTCTCTCTCTGGGTGTGCTAGTCCGCAGGGCAGGGCATCCCCTGGGCAGGGTGGAGCGTGATCTCTGCGGCCTCGTCTTGCAGCTCCTTCCTTTCATTCTCAATCATCCTGCCCACAGTGGCCTCCTCTCAGGCCTGCATACTTACAACAGCGCATTGCCCGTGCTGCCCCTCTGCAGGAAGTGTCCCTCTGTTTAGTTTGCAGCTGACTGATGCCGCCTCACCCTTCTCATCTCTTCTCAGGTGTCACTTGGTCAAGAAAGCGTCCCCTTACCTACTCAACTCATCTCGTCTCCCTACCGTAGCTCACGTGACACCACGCACCTCTCGCTTATGGCCGTCATCGCCTTTCGCATCCAGTTTCAGGTAGGTAAGTTTACCCCGTGGCCCGTGAGGAAGAAGAGATCACGCCTGTTTTGCTTACTCTTGATTCCCAGCGACTAGCCCGGTTACTGATAACCTCTGTTAGAGGGAGAAAGGAATGCACCCAATCCCTGGTGAAGCCCCGACCGTTTTCCTTTCTAGTGTCCCTCGTACTCCTCCCTGCCGTCTGTGTCGCCCTTACTCCGCGTCTACCGTTTATGAGTTTACACCTGGGTTACGGTGACTGCTTCGGAGAATCGCATGCCTTTCTACCTCCCTCGCTGCGACCTCTCCTACACCTCCTAGGGCTCTTGGGTTATGCCCTTGCCCTCTTCCGAGCCGTCCGTGGCACCCGCTGTCAACCCCGTACGGCCAAGCTCCTAAGACTGACACTCCAGGCCCTCCGTAATTTGGCTTCAGTTTCACTTTCTAGACGTTTCAAGAAAGAACGGGGTCTAAATATCTGTGCACCTCTGCTCCGTTTCATATCTACCCATGAGGTTAATTTTTTTGTTTCTTCCAGTCCACCTATTTTGCACCTCCGTCTCTGCGAAGACTTCACTGAGAATCCAAGCGATTTCTGGATCCCTTCTCTCCCCTGAAGCTGTAAACAGTTTAACAAGACAGGTGCGGAACTGCCGTAAGGTAATCTACATCTTGTCTCCCTCTCTGGTATCTAACCTCCCTGCGAATGGGGGTACGTCTCCGTGTTCTGTGCGGTTTTCAGCACAGTACTCTCTACACGTAGTGGATATTTGATTTGGTAAGTGACCGAATAAGTGAATGAGTCACCAAGATAAGGGTATTGTCTCATTCTTTCTCGCTTTTTCCACTTCCAAGTTTCTTTAGTTAGTTTCCTCAGACAAAAGGTTTCTTTGTAGCTACACAGTGGCCAGGTCCAGAGAATGTTGCAGATAGCTGCTGAAAACATCCCTCCTCCACTTGAGAATGGCTTGCTCTCCCTCTCAAGCGGAGAGAGCTGGGATTCGATATTTAATTAAGCGCCTCTGTTCACTTGGCATTTAGAGGCACTAGGGGGCGTTAGTGCTCTACACCCGGTGAAATGCCTGTTTCGTTTGTGATTTTCCTTTGTGAAAAACAACTATGCACAGAGTGTTTTGTGCCAATTTTCCATCCTTTTAGATTGACGGAAAGCATTTTACCTACGTAGAAACAGAAAACGAATAGAAAGAGCGTCGCATTGCGTTTACTGAAAGCTTAGGGCGGTCTCGGTGGTACGTTAGTGAAGTTATCTGGGGACACCTTAGCCACGTACATTGTGTTGGAGAGGCACCGAGAATTCATTCAGGAGTTCTCAAAGTTCGAGGACACAGTTGCCTTACACGTAGGCACGGTGGCAGCCGTGGACATGGCAGTGATTTGGAGAATGTTGTACTAGTCGGCTCTCGCTGTGATAATGCTTTGCAACAAATCTCCCCAAAACTCACTTACATAAAGAAGAATCTAGTTTTCTCGGACCTGTGGGCTAGCTGCAGCGGCACTCTTGTAGACCTCTCGATGGCGGGTGTTGCTCCATGCCGTGGGTCAGTTTGAGGTCTGTCCCGCACACCTTACCGTGGAGCCCAACTGTGAGGCTGCAGCTCCCTGTCCTCTCGCAGAGTTCACTGAAACGTAAGAGGTGAGCCCAACCACACAAGGCCACGTAAGGCCTCTGCGACTCATTGAAGGCCATCGTGTCTTCCCTTGGCCTCCTGGGAACCCCCTGGCCCCAGGATGCAGCTTCGGTAGCCCAGGGCAACCGGCGGAGGGGGGCGGGCGGGGCTGCAGGAGGGTGGAACGCTGAGGTCACAGAGGGTGTGGGTGTGGCCACCTCTGCTGTGACTGAACCAAGGGCGTGGGTGGGGGACTGGGGGTCCAGGGCAGGGCCCTCAGAGCCCGGTAGGCCCAGGGGGGCGGCGCAAGCACCTAGGCCCAGGCCGAAGAGCGCCTTCTTGGTCTGCGCGGCAGGCCGGCCTCTCGCCTTGCCACTCAGGCCGCCCTCCCTCTTGAAGTGTGTGTGGCACGCGTCCGCGGAGTACACCTCGCTGCACAGGTAGCCGTGGGACTGGGCATCGTAGCTTCCTGCGAGGCGGCTGGAGGTCCCGCAGGCGGGTGGGTCCCTGGTACAGACGCGCGGAGCGGCTCCTGCCCGGCCCCCCTGAGAACCGTCGCCGTTCCGTAAGGCGGGGCGCCTGCTTCAGAATGTAAATCACGTGTCCGCTCTATGGATACGCTGTTTAGTTTACCAGGCAAGACTTTCTTGGTGAAAGAAGCAACGTTGGCTTGCATCCTCGAGCAGGCTTGTCATCTGGCTGTGCACTGGTACTCTCTCTCTGGGTGTGCTAGTCCGCAGGGCAGGGCATCCCCTGGGCAGGGTGGAGCGTGATCTCTGCGGCCTCGTCTTGCAGCTCCTTCCTTTCATTCTCAATCATCCTGCCCACAGTGGCCTCCTCTCAGGCCTGCATACTTACAACGGCGCATTGCCCGTGCTGCCCCTCTGCAGGAAGTGTCCCTCTGTTTAGTTTGCAGCTGACTGATGCCGCCTCACCCTTCTCATCTCTTCTCAGGTGTCACTTGGTCAAGAAAGCGTCCCCTTACCTACTCAACTCATCTCGTCTCCCTACCGTAGCTCACGTGACACCACGCACCTCTCGCTTATGGCCGTCATCGCCTTTCGCATCCAGTTTCAGGTAGGTAAGTTTACCCCGTGGTCCGTGAGGAAGAAGAGATCACGCCTGTTTTGCTTACTCTTGATTCCCAGCGACTAGCCCGGTTACTGATAACCTCTGTTAGAGGGAGAAAGGAATGCACCCAATCCCTGGTGAAGCCCCGACCGTTTTCCTTTCTAGTGTCCCTCGTACTCCTCCCTGCCGTCTGTGTCGCCCTTACTCCGCGTCTACCGTTTATGAGTTTACACCTGGGTTACGGTGACTGCTTCGGAGAATCGCATGCCTTTCTACCTCCCTCGCTGCGACCTCTCCTACACCTCCCAGGGCTCTTGGGTTATGCCCTTGCCCTCTTCCGAGCCGTCCGTGGCACCCGCTGTCAACCCCGTACGGCCAGGCTCCTAAGACTGACACTCCAGGCCCTCCGTAATTTGGCTTCAGTTTCACTTTCTAGACGTTTCAAGAAAGAACGGGGTCTAAATATCTGTGCACCTCTGCTCCGTTTCATATCTACCCACGAGGTTAATTTTTTTGTTTCTTCCAGTCCACCTATTTTGCACCTCCGTCTCTGCGAAGACTTCACTGAGAATCCAAGCGATTTCTGGATCCCTTCTCTCCCCTGAAGCTGTAAACAGTTTAACAAGACAGGTGCGGAACTGCCGTAAGGTAATCTACATCTTGTCTCCCTCTCTGGTATCTAACCTCCCTGCGAATGGGGGTACGTCTCCGTGTTCTGTGCGGTTTTCAGCACAGTACTCTCTACACGTAGTGGATATTTGATTTGGTAAGTGACCGAATAAGTGAATGAGTCACCAAGATAAGGGTATTGTCTCATTCTTTCTCGCTTTTTCCACTTCCAAGTTTCTTTAGTTAGTTTCCTCAGACAAAAGGTTTCTTTGTAGCTACACAGTGGCCAGGTCCAGAGAATGTTGCAGATAGCTGCTGAAAACATCCCTCCTCCACTTGAGAATGGCTTGCTCTCCCTCTCAAGCGGAGAGAGCTGGGATTCGATATTTAATTAAGCGCCTCTGTTCACTTGGCATTTAGAGGCACTAGGGGGCGTTAGTGCTCTACACCCGGTGAAATGCCTGTTTCGTTTGTGATTTTCCTTTGTGAAAAACAACTATGCACAGAGTGTTTTGTGCCAATTTTCCATCCTTTTAGATTGACGGAAAGCATTTTACCTACGTAGAAACAGAAAACGAATAGAAAGAGCGTCGCATTGCGTTTAATGAAAGCTTAGGGCGGTCTCGGTGGTACGTTAGTGAAGTTATCTGGGGACACCTTAGCCACGTACATTGTGTTGGAGAGGCACCGAGAATTCATTCAGGAGTTCTCAAAGTTCGAGGACACAGTTGCCTTACACGTAGGCACGGTGGCAGCCGTGGACATGGCAGTGATTTGGAGAATGTTGTACTAGTCGGCTCTCGCTGTGATAATGCTTTGCAACAAATCTCCCCAAAACTCACTTACATAAAGAAGAATCTAGTTTTCTCGGACCTGTGGGCTAGCTGCAGCGGCTCTCTTGTAGACCTCTCGATGGCGGGTGTTGCTCCATGCCGTGGGTCAGTTTGAGGTCTGTCCCGCACACCTTACCGTGGAGCCCAACTGTGAGGCTGCAGGTCCCTGTCCTCTCGCAGAGTTCACTGAAACGTAAGAGGTGAGCCCAACCACTCAAGGCCACGTAAGGCCTCTGCGACTCATTGAAGGCCATCGTGTCTTCCCTTGGCCTCCTGGGAACCCCCTGGCCCCAGGATGCAGCTTCGGTAGCCCAGGGCAACCGGCGGAGGGGGGCGGGCGGGGCTGCAGGAGGGTGGAACGCTGAGGTCACAGAGGGTGTGGGTGTGGTCACCTCTGCTGTGACTGAACCAAGGGCGTGGGTGGGGGGCTGGGGGTCCAGGGCAGGGCCCTCAGAGCCCGGTAGGCCCAGGGGGGCGGCGCAAGCACCTAGGCCCAGGCCGAAGAGCGCCTTCTTGGTCTGCGCGGCAGGCCGGCCTCTCGCCTTGCCACTCAGGCCGCCCTCCCTCTTGAAGTGTGTGTGGCACGCGTCCGCGGAGTACACCTCGCTGCACAGGTAGCCGTGGGACTGGGCGTCGTAGCTTCCTGCGAGGCGGCCGGAGGTCCCGCAGGCGGGTGGGTCCCTGGGACAGACGCGCGGAGCGGCTCCTGCCCGGCCCCCCTGAGAACCGTCGCCGTTCCGTAAGGCGGGGCGCCTGCTTCAGAATGTAAATCACGTGTCCGCTCTATGGATACGCTGTTTAGTTTACCAGGCAAGACTTTCTTGGTGAAAGAAGCAGCGTTGGCTTGCATCGTCGAGCAGGCTTCTCATCTGGCTGTGCACTGGTACTCTCTCTCTGGGTGTGCTAGTCCGCAGGGCAGGGCATCCCCTGGGCAGGGTGGAGCGTGATCTCTGCGGCCTCGTCTTGCAGCTCCTTCCTTTCATTCTCAATCATCCTGCCCACAGTGGCCTCCTCTCAGGCCTGCATACTTACAACGGCGCATTGCCCGTGCTGCCCCTCTGCAGGAAGTGTCCCTCTGTTTAGTTTGCAGCTGACTGATGCCGCCTCACCCTTCTCATCTCTTCTCAGGTGTCACTTGGTCAAGAAAGCGTCCCCTTACCTACTCAACTCATCTCGTCTCCCTACCGTAGCTCACGTGACACCACGCACCTCTCGCTTATGGCCGTCATCGCCTTTCGCATCCAGTTTCAGGTAGGTAAGTTTACCCCGTGGTCCGTGAGGAAGAAGAGATCACGCCTGTTTTGCTTACTCTTGATTCCCAGCGACTAGCCCGGTTACTGATAACCTCTGTTAGAGGGAGAAAGGAATGCACCCAATCCCTGGTGAAGCCCCGACCGTTTTCCTTTCTAGTGTCCCTCGTACTCCTCCCTGCCGTCTGTGTCGCCCTTACTCCGCGTCTACCGTTTATGAGTTTACACCTGGGTTACGGTGACTGCTTCGGAGAATCGCATGCCTTTCTACCTCCCTCGCTGCGACCTCTCCTACACCTCCCAGGGCTCTTGGGTTATGCCCTTGCCCTCTTCCGAGCCGTCCGTGGCACCCGCTGTCAACCCCGTACGGCCAAGCTCCTAAGACTGACACTCCAGGCCCTCCGTAATTTGGCTTCAGTTTCACTTTCTAGACGTTTCAAGAAAGAACGGGGTCTAAATATCTGTGCACCTCTGCTCCGTTTCACATCTACCCACGAGGTTAATTTTTTTGTTTCTTCCAGTCCACCTATTTTGCACCTCCGTCTCTGCGAAGACTTCACTGAGAATCCAAGCGATTTCTGGATCCCTTCTCTCCCCTGAAGCTGTAAACAGTTTAACAAGACAGGTGCGGAACTGCCGTAAGGTAATCTACATCTTGTCTCCCTCTCTGGTATCTAACCTCCCTGCGAATGGGGGTACGTCTCCGTGTTCTGTGCGGTTTTCAGCACAGTACTCTCTACACGTAGTGGATATTTGATTTGGTAAGTGACCGAATAAGTGAATGAGTCACCAAGATAAGGGTATTGTCTCATTCTTTCTCGCTTTTTCCACTTCCAAGTTTCTTTAGTTAGTTTCCTCAGACAAAAGGTTTCTTTGTAGCTACACAGTGGCCAGGTCCAGAGAATGTTGCAGATAGCTGCTGAAAACATCCCTCCTCCACTTGAGAATGGCTTGCTCTCCCTCTCAAGCGGAGAGAGCTGGGATTCGATATTTAATTAAGCGCCTCTGTTCACTTGGCATTTAGAGGCACTAGGGGGCGTTAGTGCTCTACACCCGGTGAAATGCCTGTTTCGTTTGTGATTTTCCTTTGTGAAAAACAACTATGCACAGAGTGTTTTGTGCCAATTTTCCATCCTTTTAGATTGACGGAAAGCATTTTACCTACGTAGAAACAGAAAACGAATAGAAAGAGCGTCGCATTGCGTTTAATGAAAGCTTAGGGCGGTCTCGGTGGTACGTTAGTGAAGTTATCTGGGGACACCTTAGCCACGTACATTGTGTTGGAGAGGCACCGAGAATTCATTCAGGAGTTCTCAAAGTTCGAGGACACAGTTGCCTTACACGTAGGCACGGTGGCAGCCGTGGACATGGCAGTGATTTGGAGAATGTTGTACTAGTCGGCTCTTGCTGTGATAATGCTTTGCAACAAATCTCCCCAAAACTCACTTACATAAAGAAGAATCTAGTTTTCTCGGACCTGTGGGCTAGCTGCAGCGGCTCTCTTGTAGACCTCTCGATGGCGGGTGTTGCTCCATGCCGTGGGTCAGTTTGAGGTCTGTCCCGCACACCTTACCGTGGAGCCCAACTGTGAGGCTGCAGCTCCCTGTCCTCTCGCAGAGTTCACTGAAACGTAAGAGGTGAGCCCAACCACACAAGGCCACGTAAGGCCTCTGCGACTCATTGAAGGCCATCGTGTCTTCCCTTGGCCTCCTGGGAACCCCCTGGCCCCAGGATGCAGCTTCGGTAGCCCAGGGCAACCGGCGGAGGGGGGCGGGCGGGGCTGCAGGAGGGTGGAACGCGGAGGTCACAGAGGGTGTGGGTGTGGCCACCTCTGCTGTGACTGAACCAAGGGCGTGGGTGGGGGGCTGGGGGTCCAGGGCAGGGCCCTCAGAGCCCGGTAGGCCCAGGGGGGCGGCGCAAGCACCTAGGCCCAGGCCGAAGAGCGCCTTCTTGGTCTGCGCGGCAGGCCGGCCTCTCGCCTTGCCACTCAGGCCGCCCTCCCTCTTGAAGTGTGTGTGGCACGCGTCCGCGGAGTACACCTCGCTGCACAGGTAGCCGTGGGACTGGGCGTCGTAGCTTCCTGCGAGGCGGCCGGAGGTCCCGCAGGCGGGTGGGTCCCTGGGACAGACGCGCGGAGCGGCTCCTGCCCGGCCCCCCTGAGAACCGTCGCCGTTCCGTAAGGCGGGGCGCCTGCTTCAGAATGTAAATCACGTGTCCGCTCTATGGATACGCTGTTTAGTTTACCAGGCAAGACTTTCTTGGTGAAAGAAGCAGCGTTGGCTTGCATCGTCGAGCAGGCTTCTCATCTGGCTGTGCACTGGTACTCTCTCTCTGGGTGTGCTAGTCCGCAGGGCAGGGCATCCCCTGGGCAGGGTGGAGCGTGATCTCTGCGGCCTCGTCTTGCAGCTCCTTCCTTTCATTCTCAATCATCCTGCCCACAGTGGCCTCCTCTCAGGCCTGCATACTTACAACGGCGCATTGCCCGTGCTGCCCCTCTGCAGGAAGTGTCCCTCTGTTTAGTTTGCAGCTGACTGATGCCGCCTCACCCTTCTCATCTCTTCTCAGGTGTCACTTGGTCAAGAAAGCGTCCCCTTACCTACTCAACTCATCTCGTCTCCCTACCGTAGCTCACGTGACACCACGCACCTCTCGCTTATGGCCGTCATCGCCTTTCGCATCCAGTTTCAGGTAGGTAAGTTTACCCCGTGGTCCGTGAGGAAGAAGAGATCACGCCTGTTTTGCTTACTCTTGATTCCCAGCGACTAGCCCGGTTACTGATAACCTCTGTTAGAGGGAGAAAGGAATGCACCCAATCCCTGGTGAAGCCCCGACCGTTTTCCTTTCTAGTGTCCCTCGTACTCCTCCCTGCCGTCTGTGTCGCCCTTACTCCGCGTCTACCGTTTATGAGTTTACACCTGGGTTACGGTGACTGCTTCGGAGAATCGCATGCCTTTCTACCTCCCTCGCTGCGACCTCTCCTACACCTCCCAGGGCTCTTGGGTTATGCCCTTGCCCTCTTCCGAGCCGTCCTTGGCACCCGCTGTCAACCCCGTACGGCCAAGCTCCTAAGACTGACACTCCAGGCCCTCCGTAATTTGGCTTCAGTTTCACTTTCTAGACGTTTCAAGAAAGAACGGGGTCTAAATATCTGTGCACCTCTGCTCCGTTTCATATCTACCCACGAGGTTAATTTTTTTGTTTCTTCCAGTCCACCTATTTTGCACCTCCGTCTCTGCGAAGACTTCACTGAGAATCCAAGCGATTTCTGGATCCCTTCTCTCCCCTGAAGCTGTAAACAGTTTAACAAGACAGGTGCGGAACTGCCGTAAGGTAATCTACATCTTGTCTCCCTCTCTGGTATCTAACCTCCCTGCGAATGGGGGTACGTCTCCGTGTTCTGTGCGGTTTTCAGCACAGTACTCTCTACACGTAGTGGATATTTGATTTGGTAAGTGACCGAATAAGTGAATGAGTCACCAAGATAAGGGTATTGTCTCATTCTTTCTCGCTTTTTCCACTTCCAAGTTTCTTTAGTTAGTTTCCTCAGACAAAAGGTTTCTTTGTAGCTACACAGTGGCCAGGTCCAGAGAATGTTGCAGATAGCTGCTGAAAACATCCCTCCTCCACTTGAGAATGGCTTGCTCTCCCTCTCAAGCGGAGAGAGCTGGGATTCGATATTTAATTAAGCGCCTCTGTTCACTTGGCATTTAGAGGCACTAGGGGGCGTTAGTGCTCTACACCCGGTGAAATGCCTGTTTCGTTTGTGATTTTCCTTTGTGAAAAACAACTATGCACAGAGTGTTTTGTGCCAATTTTCCATCCTTTTAGATTGACGGAAAGCATTTTACCTACGTAGAAACAGAAAACGAATAGAAAGAGCGTTGCATTGCGTTTACTGAAAGCTTAGGGCGGTCTCGGTGGTACGTTAGTGAAGTTATCTGGGGACACCTTAGCCACGTACATTGTGTTGGAGAGGCACCGAGAATTCATTCAGGAGTTCTCAAAGTTCGAGGACACAGTTGCCTTACACGTAGGCACGGTGGCAGCCGTGGACATGGCAGTGATTTGGAGAATGTTGTACTAGTCGGCTCTCGCTGTGGTAATGCTTTGCAACAAATCTCCCCAAAACTCACTTACATAAAGAAGAATCTAGTTTTCTCGGACCTGTGGGCTAGCTGCAGCGGCTCTCTTGTAGACCTCTCGATGGCGGGTGTTGCTCCATGCCGTGGGTCAGTTTGAGGTCTGTCCCGCACACCTTACCGTGGAGCCCAACTGTGAGGCTGCAGGTCCCTGTCCTCTCGCAGAGTTCACTGAAACGTAAGAGGTGAGCCCAACCACACAAGGCCACGTAAGGCCTCTGCGACTCATTGAAGGCCATCGTGTCTTCCCTTGGCCTCCTGGGAACCCCCTGGCCCCAGGATGCAGCTTCGGTAGCCCAGGGCAACCGGCGGAGGGGGGCGGGCGGGGCTGCAGGAGGGTGGAACGCTGAGGTCACAGAGGGTGTGGGTGTGGCCACCTCTGCTGTGACTGAACCAAGGGCGTGGGTGGGGGACTGGGGGTCCAGGGCAGGGCCCTCAGAGCCCGGTAGGCCCAGGGGGGCGGCGCAAGCACCTAGGCCCAGGCCGAAGAGCGCCTTCTTGGTCTGCGCGGCAGGCCGGCCTCTCGCCTTGCCACTCAGGCCGCCCTCCCTCTTGAAGTGTGTGTGGCACGCGTCCGCGGAGTACACCTCGCTGCACAGGTAGCCGTGGGCCTGGGCGTCGTAGCTTCCTGCGAGGCGGCCGGAGGTCCCGCAGGCGGGTGGGTCCCTGGGACAGACGCGCGGAGCGGCTCCTGCCCGGCCCCCCTGAGAACCGTCGCCGTTCCGTAAGGCGGGGCGCCTGCTTCAGAATGTAAATCACGTGTCCGCTCTATGGATACGCTGTTTAGTTTACCAGGCAAGACTTTCTTGGTGAAAGAAGCAGCGTTGGCTTGCATCGTCGAGCAGGCTTGTCATCTGGCTGTGCACTGGTACTCTCTCTCTGGGTGTGCTAGTCCGCAGGGCAGGGCATCCCCTGGGCAGGGTGGAGCGTGATCTCTGCGGCCTCGTCTTGCAGCTCCTTCCTTTCATTCTCAATCATCCTGCCCACAGTGGCCTCCTCTCAGGCCTGCATACTTACAACGGCGCATTGCCCGTGCTGCCCCTCTGCAGGAAGTGTCCCTCTGTTTAGTTTGCAGCTGACTGATGCCGCCTCACCCTTCTCATGTCTTCTCAGGTGTCACTTGGTCAAGAAAGCGTCCCCTTACCTACTCAACTCATCTCGTCTCCCTACCGTAGCTCACGTGACACCACGCACCTCTCGCTTATGGCCGTCATCGCCTTTCGCATCCAGTTTCAGGTAGGTAAGTTTACCCCGTGGTCCGTGAGGAAGAAGAGATCACGCCTGTTTTGCTTACTCTTGATTCCCAGCGACTAGCCCGGTTACTGATAACCTCTGTTAGAGGGAGAAAGGAATGCACCCAATCCCTGGTGAAGCCCCGACCGTTTTCCTTTCTAGTGTCCCTCGTACTCCTCCCTGCCGTCTGTGTCGCCCTTACTCCGCGTCTACCGTTTATGAGTTTACACCTGGGTTACGGTGACTGCTTCGGAGAATCGCATGCCTTTCTACCTCCCTCGCTGCGACCTCTCCTACACCTCCCAGGGCTCTTGGGTTATGCCCTTGCCCTCTTCCGAGCCGTCCGTGGCACCCGCTGTCAACCCCGTACGGCCAAGCTCCTAAGACTGACACTCCAGGCCCTCCGTAATTTGGCTTCAGTTTCACTTTCTAGACGTTTCAAGAAAGAACGGGGTCTAAATATCTGTGCACCTCTGCTCCGTTTCATATCTACCCACGAGGTTAATTTTTTTGTTTCTTCCAGTCCACCTATTTTGCACCTCCGTCTCTGCGAAGACTTCACTGAGAATCCAAGCGATTTCTGGATCCCTTCTCTCCCCTGAAGCTGTAAACAGTTTAACAAGACAGGTGCGGAACTGCCGTAAGGTAATCTACATCTTGTCTCCCTCTCTGGTATCTAACCTCCCTGCGAATGGGGGTACGTCTCCGTGTTCTGTGCGGTTTTCAGCACAGTACTCTCTACACGTAGTGGATATTTGATTTGGTAAGTGACCGAATAAGTGAATGAGTCACCAAGATAAGGGTATTGTCTCATTCTTTCTCGCTTTTTCCACTTCCAAGTTTCTTTAGTTAGTTTCCTCAGACAAAAGGTTTCTTTGTAGCTACACAGTGGCCAGGTCCAGAGAATGTTGCAGATAGCTGCTGAAAACATCCCTCCTCCACTTGAGAATGGCTTGCTCTCCCTCTCAAGCGGAGAGAGCTGGGATTCGATATTTAATTAAGCGCCTCTGTTCACTTGGCATTTAGAGGCACTAGGGGGCGTTAGTGCTCTACACCCGGTGAAATGCCTGTTTCGTTTGTGATTTTCCTTTGTGAAAAACAACTATGCACAGAGTGTTTTGTGCCAATTTTCCATCCTTTTAGATTGACGGAAAGCATTTTACCTACGTAGAAACAGAAAAGGAATAGAAAGAGCGTTGCATTGCGTTTAATGAAAGCTTAGGGCGGTCTCGGTGGTACGTTAGTGAAGTTATCTGGGGACACCTTAGCCACGTACATTGTGTTGGAGAGGCACCGAGAATTCATTCAGGAGTTCTCAAAGTTCGAGGACACAGTTGCCTTACACGTAGGCACGGTGGCAGCCGAAGACATGGCAGTGATTTGGAGAATGTTGTACTAGTCGGCTCTCGCTGTGATAATGCTTTGCAACAAATCTCCCCAAAACTCACTTACATAAAGAAGAATCTAGTTTTCTCGGACCTGTGGGCTAGCTGCAGCGGCTCTCTTGTAGACCTCTCGATGGCGGGTGTTGCTCCATGCCGTGGGTCAGTTTGAGGTCTGTCCCGCACACCTTACCGTGGAGCCCAACTGTGAGGCTGCAGGTCCCTGTCCTCTCGCAGAGTTCACTGAAACGTAAGAGGTGAGCCCAACCACACAAGGCCACGTAAGGCCTCTGCGACTCATTGAAGGCCATCGTGTCTTCCCTTGGCCTCCTGGGAACCCCCTGGCCCCAGGATGCAGCTTCGGTAGCCCAGGGCAACCGGCGGAGGGGGGCGGGCGGGGCTGCAGGAGGGTGGAACGCTGAGGTCACAGAGGGTGTGGGTGTGGTCACCTCTGCTGTGACTGAACCAAGGGCGTGGGTGGGGGGCTGGGGGTCCAGGGCAGGGCCCTCAGAGCCCGGTAGGCCCAGGGGGGCGGCGCAAGCACCTAGGCCCAGGCCGAAGAGCGCCTTCTTGGTCTGCGCGGCAGGCCGGCCTCTCGCCTTGCCACTCAGGCCGCCCTCCCTCTTGAAGTGTGTGTGGCACGCGTCCGCGGAGTACACCTCGCTGCACAGGTAGCCGTGGGACTGGGCGTCGTAGCTTCCTGCGAGGCGGCCGGAGGTCCCGCAGGCGGGTGGGTCCCTGGGACAGACGCGCGGAGCGGCTCCTGCCCGGCCCCCCTGAGAACCGTCGCCGTTCCGTAAGGCGGGGCGCCTGCTTCAGAATGTAAATCACGTGTCCGCTCTATGGATACGCTGTTTAGTTTACCAGGCAAGACTTTCTTGGTGAAAGAAGCAGCGTTGGCTTGCATCGTCGAGCAGGCTTCTCATCTGGCTGTGCACTGGTACTCTCTCTCTGGGTGTGCTAGTCCGCAGGGCAGGGCATCCCCTGGGCAGGGTGGAGCGTGATCTCTGCGGCCTCGTCTTGCAGCTCCTTCCTTTCATTCTCAATCATCCTGCCCACAGTGGCCTCCTCTCAGGCCTGCATACTTACAACGGCGCATTGCCCGTGCTGCCCCTCTGCAGGAAGTGTCCCTCTGTTTAGTTTGCAGCTGACTGATGCCGCCTCACCCTTCTCATGTCTTCTCAGGTGTCACTTGGTCAAGAAAGCGTCCCCTTACCTACTCAACTCATCTCGTCTCCCTACCGTAGCTCACGTGACACCACGCACCTCTCGCTTATGGCCGTCATCGCCTTTCGCATCCAGTTTCAGGTAGGTAAGTTTACCCCGTGGCCCGTGAGGAAGAAGAGATCACGCCTGTTTTGCTTACTCTTGATTCCCAGCGACTAGCCCGGTTACTGATAACCTCTGTTAGAGGGAGAAAGGAATGCACCCAATCCCTGGTGAAGCCCCGACCGTTTTCCTTTCTAGTGTCCCTCGTACTCCTCCCTGCCGTCTGTGTCGCCCTTACTCCGCGTCTACCGTTTATGAGTTTACACCTGGGTTACGGTGACTGCTTCGGAGAATCGCATGCCTTTCTACCTCCCTCGCTGCGACCTCTCCTACACCTCCCAGGGCTCTTGGGTTATGCCCTTGCCCTCTTCCGAGCCGTCCGTGGCACCCGCTGTCAACCCCGTACGGCCAGGCTCCTAAGACTGACACTCCAGGCCCTCCGTAATTTGGCTTCAGTTTCACTTTCTAGACGTTTCAAGAAAGAACGGGGTCTAAATATCTGTGCACCTCTGCTCCGTTTCATATCTACCCACGAGGTTAATTTTTTTGTTTCTTCCAGTCCACCTATTTTGCACCTCCGTCTCTGCGAAGACTTCACTGAGAATCCAAGCGATTTCTGGATCCCTTCTCTCCCCTGAAGCTGTAAACAGTTTAACAAGACAGGTGCGGAACTGCCGTAAGGTAATCTACATCTTGTCTCCCTCTCTGGTATCTAACCTCCCTGCGAATGGGGGTACGTCTCCGTGTTCTGTGCGGTTTTCAGCACAGTACTCTCTACACGTAGTGGATATTTGATTTGGTAAGTGACCGAATAAGTGAATGAGTCACCAAGATAAGGGTATTGTCTCATTCTTTCTCGCTTTTTCCACTTCCAAGTTTCTTTAGTTAGTTTCCTCAGACAAAAGGTTTCTTTGTAGCTACACAGTGGCCAGGTCCAGAGAATGTTGCAGATAGCTGCTGAAAACATCCCTCCTCCACTTGAGAATGGCTTGCTCTCCCTCTCAAGCGGAGAGAGCTGGGATTCGATATTTAATTAAGCGCCTCTGTTCACTTGGCATTTAGAGGCACTAGGGGGCGTTAGTGCTCTACACCCGGTGAAATGCCTGTTTCGTTTGTGATTTTCCTTTGTGAAAAACAACTATGCACAGAGTGTTTTGTGCCAATTTTCCATCCTTTTAGATTGACGGAAAGCATTTTACCTACGTAGAAACAGAAAACGAATAGAAAGAGCGTCGCATTGCGTTTAATGAAAGCTTAGGGCGGTCTCGGTGGTACGTTAGTGAAGTTATCTGGGGACACCTTAGCCACGTACATTGTGTTGGAGAGGCACCGAGAATTCATTCAGGAGTTCTCAAAGTTCGAGGACACAGTTGCCTTACACGTAGGCACGGTGGCAGCCGTGGACATGGCAGTGATTTGGAGAATGTTGTACTAGTCGGCTCTCGCTGTGATAATGCTTTGCAACAAATCTCCCCAAAACTCACTTACATAAAGAAGAATCTAGTTTTCTCGGACCTGTGGGCTAGCTGCAGCGGCACTCTTGTAGACCTCTCGATGGCGGGTGTTGCTCCATGCCGTGGGTCAGTTTGAGGTCTGTCCCGCACACCTTACCGTGGAGCCCAACTGTGAGGCTGCAGGTCCCTGTCCTCTCGCAGAGTTCACTGAAACGTAAGAGGTGAGCCCAACCACTCAAGGCCACGTAAGGCCTCTGCGACTCATTGAAGGCCATCGTGTCTTCCCTTGGCCTCCTGGGAACCCCCTGGCCCCAGGATGCAGCTTCGGTAGCCCAGGGCAACCGGCGGAGGGGGGCGGGCGGGGCTGCAGGAGGGTGGAACGCTGAGGTCACAGAGGGTGTGGGTGTGGTCACCTCTGCTGTGACTGAACCAAGGGCGTGGGTGGGGGGCTGGGGGTCCAGGGCAGGGCCCTCAGAGCCCGGTAGGCCCAGGGGGGCGGCGCAAGCACCTAGGCCCAGGCCGAAGAGCGCCTTCTTGGTCTGCGCGGCAGGCCGGCCTCTCGCCTTGCCACTCAGGCCGCCCTCCCTCTTGAAGTGTGTGTGGCACGCGTCCGCGGAGTACACCTCGCTGCACAGGTAGCCGTGGGACTGGGCGTCGTAGCTTCCTGCGAGGCGGCCGGAGGTCCCGCAGGCGGGTGGGTCCCTGGGACAGACGCGCGGAGCGGCTCCTGCCCGGCCCCCCTGAGAACCGTCGCCGTTCCGTAAGGCGGGGCGCCTGCTTCAGAATGTAAATCACGTGTCCGCTCTATGGATACGCTGTTTAGTTTACCAGGCAAGACTTTCTTGGTGAAAGAAGCAGCGTTGGCTTGCATCGTCGAGCAGGCTTCTCATCTGGCTGTGCACTGGTACTCTCTCTCTGGGTGTGCTAGTCCGCAGGGCAGGGCATCCCCTGGGCAGGGTGGAGCGTGATCTCTGCGGCCTCGTCTTGCAGCTCCTTCCTTTCATTCTCAATCATCCTGCCCACAGTGGCCTCCTCTCAGGCCTGCATACTTACAACGGCGCATTGCCCGTGCTGCCCCTCTGCAGGAAGTGTCCCTCTGTTTAGTTTGCAGCTGACTGATGCCGCCTCACCCTTCTCATCTCTTCTCAGGTGTCACTTGGTCAAGAAAGCGTCCCCTTACCTACTCAACTCATCTCGTCTCCCTACCGTAGCTCACGTGACACCACGCACCTCTCGCTTATGGCCGTCATCGCCTTTCGCATCCAGTTTCAGGTAGGTAAGTTTACCCCGTGGTCCGTGAGGAAGAAGAGATCACGCCTGTTTTGCTTACTCTTGATTCCCAGCGACTAGCCCGGTTACTGATAACCTCTGTTAGAGGGAGAAAGGAATGCACCCAATCCCTGGTGAAGCCCCGACCGTTTTCCTTTCTAGTGTCCCTCGTACTCCTCCCTGCCGTCTGTGTCGCCCTTACTCCGCGTCTACCGTTTATGAGTTTACACCTGGGTTACGGTGACTGCTTCGGAGAATCGCATGCCTTTCTACCTCCCTCGCTGCGACCTCTCCTACACCTCCCAGGGCTCTTGGGTTATGCCCTTGCCCTCTTCCGAGCCGTCCGTGGCACCCGCTGTCAACCCCGTACGGCCAAGCTCCTAAGACTGACACTCCAGGCCCTCCGTAATTTGGCTTCAGTTTCACTTTCTAGACGTTTCAAGAAAGAACGGGGTCTAAATATCTGTGCACCTCTGCTCCGTTTCACATCTACCCACGAGGTTAATTTTTTTGTTTCTTCCAGTCCACCTATTTTGCACCTCCGTCTCTGCGAAGACTTCACTGAGAATCCAAGCGATTTCTGGATCCCTTCTCTCCCCTGAAGCTGTAAACAGTTTAACAAGACAGGTGCGGAACTGCCGTAAGGTAATCTACATCTTGTCTCCCTCTCTGGTATCTAACCTCCCTGCGAATGGGGGTACGTCTCCGTGTTCTGTGCGGTTTTCAGCACAGTACTCTCTACACGTAGTGGATATTTGATTTGGTAAGTGACCGAATAAGTGAATGAGTCACCAAGATAAGGGTATTGTCTCATTCTTTCTCGCTTTTTCCACTTCCAAGTTTCTTTAGTTAGTTTCCTCAGACAAAAGGTTTCTTTGTAGCTACACAGTGGCCAGGTCCAGAGAATGTTGCAGATAGCTGCTGAAAACATCCCTCCTCCACTTGAGAATGGCTTGCTCTCCCTCTCAAGCGGAGAGAGCTGGGATTCGATATTTAATTAAGCGCCTCTGTTCACTTGGCATTTAGAGGCACTAGGGGGCGTTAGTGCTCTACACCCGGTGAAATGCCTGTTTCGTTTGTGATTTTCCTTTGTGAAAAACAACTATGCACAGAGTGTTTTGTGCCAATTTTCCATCCTTTTAGATTGACGGAAAGCATTTTACCTACGTAGAAACAGAAAACGAATAGAAAGAGCGTCGCATTGCGTTTAATGAAAGCTTAGGGCGGTCTCGGTGGTACGTTAGTGAAGTTATCTGGGGACACCTTAGCCACGTACATTGTGTTGGAGAGGCACCGAGAATTCATTCAGGAGTTCTCAAAGTTCGAGGACACAGTTGCCTTACACGTAGGCACGGTGGCAGCCGTGGACATGGCAGTGATTTGGAGAATGTTGTACTAGTCGGCTCTTGCTGTGATAATGCTTTGCAACAAATCTCCCCAAAACTCACTTACATAAAGAAGAATCTAGTTTTCTCGGACCTGTGGGCTAGCTGCAGCGGCTCTCTTGTAGACCTCTCGATGGCGGGTGTTGCTCCATGCCGTGGGTCAGTTTGAGGTCTGTCCCGCACACCTTACCGTGGAGCCCAACTGTGAGGCTGCAGCTCCCTGTCCTCTCGCAGAGTTCACTGAAACGTAAGAGGTGAGCCCAACCACACAAGGCCACGTAAGGCCTCTGCGACTCATTGAAGGCCATCGTGTCTTCCCTTGGCCTCCTGGGAACCCCCTGGCCCCAGGATGCAGCTTCGGTAGCCCAGGGCAACCGGCGGAGGGGGGCGGGCGGGGCTGCAGGAGGGTGGAACGCGGAGGTCACAGAGGGTGTGGGTGTGGCCACCTCTGCTGTGACTGAACCAAGGGCGTGGGTGGGGGGCTGGGGGTCCAGGGCAGGGCCCTCAGAGCCCGGTAGGCCCAGGGGGGCGGCGCAAGCACCTAGGCCCAGGCCGAAGAGCGCCTTCTTGGTCTGCGCGGCAGGCCGGCCTCTCGCCTTGCCACTCAGGCCGCCCTCCCTCTTGAAGTGTGTGTGGCACGCGTCCGCGGAGTACACCTCGCTGCACAGGTAGCCGTGGGACTGGGCGTCGTAGCTTCCTGCGAGGCGGCCGGAGGTCCCGCAGGCGGGTGGGTCCCTGGGACAGACGCGCGGAGCGGCTCCTGCCCGGCCCCCCTGAGAACCGTCGCCGTTCCGTAAGGCGGGGCGCCTGCTTCAGAATGTAAATCACGTGTCCGCTCTATGGATACGCTGTTTAGTTTACCAGGCAAGACTTTCTTGGTGAAAGAAGCAGCGTTGGCTTGCATCGTCGAGCAGGCTTCTCATCTGGCTGTGCACTGGTACTCTCTCTCTGGGTGTGCTAGTCCGCAGGGCAGGGCATCCCCTGGGCAGGGTGGAGCGTGATCTCTGCGGCCTCGTCTTGCAGCTCCTTCCTTTCATTCTCAATCATCCTGCCCACAGTGGCCTCCTCTCAGGCCTGCATACTTACAACGGCGCATTGCCCGTGCTGCCCCTCTGCAGGAAGTGTCCCTCTGTTTAGTTTGCAGCTGACTGATGCCGCCTCACCCTTCTCATCTCTTCTCAGGTGTCACTTGGTCAAGAAAGCGTCCCCTTACCTACTCAACTCATCTCGTCTCCCTACCGTAGCTCACGTGACACCACGCACCTCTCGCTTATGGCCGTCATCGCCTTTCGCATCCAGTTTCAGGTAGGTAAGTTTACCCCGTGGTCCGTGAGGAAGAAGAGATCACGCCTGTTTTGCTTACTCTTGATTCCCAGCGACTAGCCCGGTTACTGATAACCTCTGTTAGAGGGAGAAAGGAATGCACCCAATCCCTGGTGAAGCCCCGACCGTTTTCCTTTCTAGTGTCCCTCGTACTCCTCCCTGCCGTCTGTGTCGCCCTTACTCCGCGTCTACCGTTTATGAGTTTACACCTGGGTTACGGTGACTGCTTCGGAGAATCGCATGCCTTTCTACCTCCCTCGCTGCGACCTCTCCTACACCTCCCAGGGCTCTTGGGTTATGCCCTTGCCCTCTTCCGAGCCGTCCTTGGCACCCGCTGTCAACCCCGTACGGCCAAGCTCCTAAGACTGACACTCCAGGCCCTCCGTAATTTGGCTTCAGTTTCACTTTCTAGACGTTTCAAGAAAGAACGGGGTCTAAATATCTGGGCACCTCTGCTCCGTTTCATATCTACCCACGAGGTTAATTTTTTTGTTTCTTCCAGTCCACCTATTTTGCACCTCCGTCTCTGCGAAGACTTCACTGAGAATCCAAGCGATTTCTGGATCCCTTCTCTCCCCTGAAGCTGTAAACAGTTTAACAAGACAGGTGCGGAACTGCCGTAAGGTAATCTACATCTTGTCTCCCTCTCTGGTATCTAACCTCCCTGCGAATGGGGGTACGTCTCCGTGTTCTGTGCGGTTTTCAGCACAGTACTCTCTACACGTAGTGGATATTTGATTTGGTAAGTGACCGAATAAGTGAATGAGTCACCAAGATAAGGGTATTGTCTCATTCTTTCTCGCTTTTTCCACTTCCAAGTTTCTTTAGTTAGTTTCCTCAGACAAAAGGTTTCTTTGTAGCTACACAGTGGCCAGGTCCAGAGAATGTTGCAGATAGCTGCTGAAAACATCCCTCCTCCACTTGAGAATGGCTTGCTCTCCCTCTCAAGCGGAGAGAGCTGGGATTCGATATTTAATTAAGCGCCTCTGTTCACTTGGCATTTAGAGGCACTAGGGGGCGTTAGTGCTCTACACCCGGTGAAATGCCTGTTTCGTTTGTGATTTTCCTTTGTGAAAAACAACTATGCACAGAGTGTTTTGTGCCAATTTTCCATCCTTTTAGATTGACGGAAAGCATTTTACCTACGTAGAAACAGAAAACGAATAGAAAGAGCGTCGCATTGCGTTTAATGAAAGCTTAGGGCGGTCTCGGTGGTACGTTAGTGAAGTTATCTGGGGACACCTTAGCCACGTACATTGTGTTGGAGAGGCACCGAGAATTCATTCAGGAGTTCTCAAAGTTCGAGGACACAGTTGCCTTACACGTAGGCACGGTGGCAGCCGTGGACATGGCAGTGATTTGGAGAATGTTGTACTAGTCGGCTCTTGCTGTGATAATGCTTTGCAACAAATCTCCCCAAAACTCACTTACATAAAGAAGAATCTAGTTTTCTCGGACCTGTGGGCTAGCTGCAGCGGCTCTCTTGTAGACCTCTCGATGGCGGGTGTTGCTCCATGCCGTGGGTCAGTTTGAGGTCTGTCCCGCACACCTTACCGTGGAGCCCAACTGTGAGGCTGCAGCTCCCTGTCCTCTCGCAGAGTTCACTGAAACGTAAGAGGTGAGCCCAACCACACAAGGCCACGTAAGGCCTCTGCGACTCATTGAAGGCCATCGTGTCTTCCCTTGGCCTCCTGGGAAACCCCTGGCCCCAGGATGCAGCTTCGGTAGCCCAGGGCAACCGGCGGAGGGGGGCGGGCGGGGCTGCAGGAGGGTGGAACGCTGAGGTCACAGAGGGTGTGGGTGTGGCCACCTCTGCTGTGACTGAACCAAGGGCGTGGGTGGGGGGCTGGGGGTCCAGGGCAGGGCCCTCAGAGCCCGGTAGGCCCAGGGGGGCGGCGCAAGCACCTAGGCCCAGGCCGAAGAGCGCCTTCTTGGTCTGCGCGGCAGGCCGGCCTCTCGCCTTGCCACTCAGGCCGCCCTCCCTCTTGAAGTGTGTGTGGCACGCGTCCGCGGAGTACACCTCGCTGCACAGGTAGCCGTGGGACTGGGCGTCGTAGCTTCCTGCGAGGCGGCCGGAGGTCCCGCAGGCGGGTGGGTCCCTGGGACAGACGCGCGGAGCGGCTCCTGCCCGGCCCCCCTGAGAACCGTCGCCGTTCCGTAAGGCGGGGCGCCTGCTTCAGAATGTAAATCACGTGTCCGCTCTATGGATACGCTGTTTAGTTTACCAGGCAAGACTTTCTTGGTGAAAGAAGCAGCGTTGGCTTGCATCGTCGAGCAGGCTTCTCATCTGGCTGTGCACTGGTACTCTCTCTCTGGGTGTGCTAGTCCGCAGGGCAGGGCATCCCCTGGGCAGGGTGGAGCGTGATCTCTGCGGCCTCGTCTTGCAGCTCCTTCCTTTCATTCTCAATCATCCTGCCCACAGTGGCCTCCTCTCAGGCCTGCATACTTACAACGGCGCATTGCCCGTGCTGCCCCTCTGCAGGAAGTGTCCCTCTGTTTAGTTTGCAGCTGACTGATGCCGCCTCACCCTTCTCATCTCTTCTCAGGTGTCACTTGGTCAAGAAAGCGTCCCCTTACCTACTCAACTCATCTCGTCTCCCTACCGTAGCTCACGTGACACCACGCACCTCTCGCTTATGGCCGTCATCGCCTTTCGCATCCAGTTTCAGGTAGGTAAGTTTACCCCGTGGTCCGTGAGGAAGAAGAGATCACGCCTGTTTTGCTTACTCTTGATTCCCAGCGACTAGCCCGGTTACTGATAACCTCTGTTAGAGGGAGAAAGGAATGCACCCAATCCCTGGTGAAGCCCCGACCGTTTTCCTTTCTAGTGTCCCTCGTACTCCTCCCTGCCGTCTGTGTCGCCCTTACTCCGCGTCTACCGTTTATGAGTTTACACCTGGGTTACGGTGACTGCTTCGGAGAATCGCATGCCTTTCTACCTCCCTCGCTGCGACCTCTCCTACACCTCCCAGGGCTCTTGGGTTATGCCCTTGCCCTCTTCCGAGCCGTCCGTGGCACCCGCTGTCAACCCCGTACGGCCAGGCTCCTAAGACTGACACTCCAGGCCCTCCGTAATTTGGCTTCAGTTTCACTTTCTAGACGTTTCAAGAAAGAACGGGGTCTAAATATCTGTGCACCTCTGCTCCGTTTCATATCTACCCACGAGGTTAATTTTTTTGTTTCTTCCAGTCCACCTATTTTGCACCTCCGTCTCTGCGAAGACTTCACTGAGAATCCAAGCGATTTCTGGATCCCTTCTCTCCCCTGAAGCTGTAAACAGTTTAACAAGACAGGTGCGGAACTGCCGTAAGGTAATCTACATCTTGTCTCCCTCTCTGGTATCTAACCTCCCTGCGAATGGGGGTACGTCTCCGTGTTCTGTGCGGTTTTCAGCACAGTATTCTCTACACGTAGTGGATATTTGATTTGGTAAGTGACCAAATAAGTGAATGAGTCACCAAGATAAGGGTATTGTCTCATTCTTTCTCGCTTTTTCCACTTCCAAGTTTCTTTAGTTAGTTTCCTCAGACAAAAGGTTTCTTTGTAGCTACACAGTGGCCAGGTCCAGAGAATGTTGCAGATAGCTGCTGAAAACATCCCTCCTCCACTTGAGAATGGCTTGCTCTCCCTCTCAAGCGGAGAGAGCTGGGATTCGATATTTAATTAAGCGCCTCTGTTCACTTGGCATTTAGAGGCACTAGGGGGCGTTAGTGCTCTACACCCGGTGAAATGCCTGTTTCGTTTGTGATTTTCCTTTGTGAAAAACAACTATGCACAGAGTGTTTTGTGCCAATTTTCCATCCTTTTAGATTGACGGAAAGCATTTTACCTACGTAGAAACAGAAAACGAATAGAAAGAGCGTCGCATTGCGCTTACTGAAAGCTTAGGGCGGTCTCGGTGGTACGTTAGTGAAGTTATCTGGGGACACCTTAGCCACGTACATTGTGTTGGAGAGGCACCGAGAATTCATTCAGGAGTTCTCAAAGTTCGAGGACACAGTTGCCTTACACGTAGGCACGGTGGCAGCCGTGGACATGGCAGTGATTTGGAGAATGTTGTACTAGTCGGCTCTCGCTGTGATAATGCTTTGCAACAAATCTCCCCAAAACTCACTTACATAAAGAAGAATCTAGTTTTCTCGGACCTGTGGGCTAGCTGCAGCGGCTCTCTTGTAGACCTCTCGATGGCGGGTGTTGCTCCATGCCGTGGGTCAGTTTGAGGTCTGTCCCGCACACCTTACCGTGGAGCCCAACTGTGAGGCTGCAGCTCCCTGTCCTCTCGCAGAGTTCACTGAAACGTAAGAGGTGAGCCCAACCACACAAGGCCACGTAAGGCCTCTGCGACTCATTGAAGGCCATCGTGTCTTCCCTTGGCCTCCTGGGAACCCCCTGGCCCCAGGATGCAGCTTCGGTAGCCCAGGGCAACCGGCGGAGGGGGGCGGGCGGGGCTGCAGGAGGGTGGAACACTGAGGTCACAGAGGGTGTGGGTGTGGCCACCTCTGCTGTGACTGAACCAAGGGCGTGGGTGGGGGACTGGGGGTCCAGGGCAGGGCCCTCAGAGCCCGGTAGGCCCAGGGGGGCGGCGCAAGCACCTAGGCCCAGGCCGAAGAGCGCCTTCTTGGTCTGCGCGGCAGGCCGGCCTCTCGCCTTGCCACTCAGGCCGCCCTCCCTCTTGAAGTGTGTGTGGCACGCGTCCGCGGAGTACACCTCGCTGCACAGGTAGCCGTGGGACTGGGCGTCGTAGCTTCCTGCGAGGCGGCCGGAGGTCCCGCAGGCGGGTGGGTCCCTGGGACAGACGCGCGGAGCGGCTCCTGCCCGGCCCCCCTGAGAACCGTCGCCGTTCCGTAAGGCGGGGCGCCTGCTTCAGAATGTAAATCACGTGTCCGCTCTATGGATACGCTGTTTAGTTTACCAGGCAAGACTTTCTTGGTGAAAGAAGCAGCGTTGGCTTGCATCCTCGAGCAGGCTTGTCATCTGGCTGTGCACTGGTACTCTCTCTCTGGGTGTGCTAGTCCGCAGGGCAGGGCATCCCCTGGGCAGGGTGGAGCGTGATCTCTGCGGCCTCGTCTTGCAGCTCCTTCCTTTCATTCTCAATCATCCTGCCCACAGTGGCCTCCTCTCAGGCCTGCATACTTACAACAGCGCATTGCCCGTGCTGCCCCTCTGCAGGAAGTGTCCCTCTGTTTAGTTTGCAGCTGACTGATGCCGCCTCACCCTTCTCATCTCTTCTCAGGTGTCACTTGGTCAAGAAAGCGTCCCCTTACCTACTCAACTCATCTCGTCTCCCTACCGTAGCTCACGTGACACCACGCACCTCTCGCTTATGGCCGTCATCGCCTTTCGCATCCAGTTTCAGGTAGGTAAGTTTACCCCGTGGCCCGTGAGGAAGAAGAGATCACGCCTGTTTTGCTTACTCTTGATTCCCAGCGACTAGCCCGGTTACTGATAACCTCTGTTAGAGGGAGAAAGGAATGCACCCAATCCCTGGTGAAGCCCCGACCGTTTTCCTTTCTAGTGTCCCTCGTACTCCTCCCTGCCGTCTGTGTCGCCCTTACTCCGCGTCTACCGTTTATGAGTTTACACCTGGGTTACGGTGACTGCTTCGGAGAATCGCATGCCTTTCTACCTCCCTCGCTGCGACCTCTCCTACACCTCCCAGGGCTCTTGGGTTATGCCCTTGCCCTCTTCCGAGCCGTCCGTGGCACCCGCTGTCAACCCCGTACGGCCAGGCTCCTAAGACTGACACTCCAGGCCCTCCGTAATTTGGCTTCAGTTTCACTTTCTAGACGTTTCAAGAAAGAACGGGGTCTAAATATCTGTGCACCTCTGCTCCGTTTCATATCTACCCACGAGGTTAATTTTTTTGTTTCTTCCAGTCCACCTATTTTGCACCTCCGTCTCTGCGAAGACTTCACTGAGAATCCAAGCGATTTCTGGATCCCTTCTCTCCCCTGAAGCTGTAAACAGTTTAACAAGACAGGTGCGGAACTGCCGTAAGGTAATCTACATCTTGTCTCCCTCTCTGGTATCTAACCTCCCTGCGAATGGGGGTACGTCTCCGTGTTCTGTGCGGTTTTCAGCACAGTATTCTCTACACGTAGTGGATATTTGATTTGGTAAGTGACCGAATAAGTGAATGAGTCACCAAGATAAGGGTATTGTCTCATTCTTTCTCGCTTTTTCCACTTCCAAGTTTCTTTAGTTAGTTTCCTCAGACAAAAGGTTTCTTTGTAGCTACACAGTGGCCAGGTCCAGAGAATGTTGCAGATAGCTGCTGAAAACATCCCTCCTCCACTTGAGAATGGCTTGCTCTCCCTCTCAAGCGGAGAGAGCTGGGATTCGATATTTAATTAAGCGCCTCTGTTCACTTGGCATTTAGAGGCACTAGGGGGCGTTAGTGCTCTACACCCGGTGAAATGCCTGTTTCGTTTGTGATTTTCCTTTGTGAAAAACAACTATGCACAGAGTGTTTTGTGCCAATTTTCCATCCTTTTAGATTGACGGAAAGCATTTTACCTACGTAGAAACAGAAAACGAATAGAAAGAGCGTCGCATTGCGCTTACTGAAAGCTTAGGGCGGTCTCGGTGGTACGTTAGTGAAGTTATCTGGGGACACCTTAGCCACGTACATTGTGTTGGAGAGGCACCGAGAATTCATTCAGGAGTTCTCAAAGTTCGAGGACACAGTTGCCTTACACGTAGGCATGGTGGCAGCCGTGGACATGGCAGTGATTTGGAGAATGTTGTACTAGTCGGCTCTCGCTGTGATAATGCTTTGCAACAAATCTCCCCAAAACTCACTTACATAAAGAAGAATCTAGTTTTCTCGGACCTGTGGGCTAGCTGCAGCGGCTCTCTTGTAGACCTCTCGATGGCGGGTGTTGCTCCATGCCGTGGGTCAGTTTGAGGTCTGTCCCGCACACCTTACCGTGGAGCCCAACTGTGAGGCTGCAGGTCCCTGTCCTCTCGCAGAGTTCACTGAAACGTAAGAGGTGAGCCCAACCACACAAGGCCACGTAAGGCCTCTGCGACTCATTGAAGGCCATCGTGTCTTCCCTTGGCCTCCTGGGAACCCCCTGGCCCCAGGATGCAGCTTCGGTAGCCCAGGGCAACCGGCGGAGGGGGGCGGGCGGGGCTGCAGGAGGGTGGAACGCTGAGGTCACAGAGGGTGTGGGTGTGGCCACCTCTGCTGTGACTGAACCAAGGGCGTGGGTGGGGGGCTGGGGGTCCAGGGCAGGGCCCTCAGAGCCCGGTAGGCCCAGGGGGGCGGCGCAAGCACCTAGGCCCAGGCCGAAGAGCGCCTTCTTGGTCTGCGCGGCAGGCCGGCCTCTCGCCTTGCCACTCAGGCCGCCCTCCCTCTTGAAGTGTGTGTGGCACGCGTCCGCGGAGTACACCTCGCTGCACAGGTAGCCGTGGGACTGGGCGTCGTAGCTTCCTGCGAGGCGGCCGGAGGTCCCGCAGGCGGGTGGGTCCCTGGGACAGACGCGCGGAGCGGCTCCTGCCCGGCCCCCCTGAGAACCGTCGCCGTTCCGTAAGGCGGGGCGCCTGCTTCAGAATGTAAATCACGTGTCCGCTCTATGGATACGCTGTTTAGTTTACCAGGCAAGACTTTCTTGGTGAAAGAAGCAGCGTTGGCTTGCATCGTCGAGCAGGCTTCTCATCTGGCTGTGCACTGGTACTCTCTCTCTGGGTGTGCTAGTCCGCAGGGCAGGGCATCCCCTGGGCAGGGTGGAGCGTGATCTCTGCGGCCTCGTCTTGCAGCTCCTTCCTTTCATTCTCAATCATCCTGCCCACAGTGGCCTCCTCTCAGGCCTGCATACTTACAACAGCGCATTGCCCGTGCTGCCCCTCTGCAGGAAGTGTCCCTCTGTTTAGTTTGCAGCTGACTGATGCCGCCTCACCCTTCTCATCTCTTCTCAGGTGTCACTTGGTCAAGAAAGCGTCCCCTTACCTACTCAACTCATCTCGTCTCCCTACCGTAGCTCACGTGACACCACGCACCTCTCGCTTATGGCCGTCATCGCCTTTCGCATCCAGTTTCAGGTAGGTAAGTTTACCCCGTGGCCCGTGAGGAAGAAGAGATCACGCCTGTTTTGCTTACTCTTGATTCCCAGCGACTAGCCCGGTTACTGATAACCTCTGTTAGAGGGAGAAAGGAATGCACCCAATCCCTGGTGAAGCCCCGACCGTTTTCCTTTCTAGTGTCCCTCGTACTCCTCCCTGCCGTCTGTGTCGCCCTTACTCCGCGTCTACCGTTTATGAGTTTACACCTGGGTTACGGTGACTGCTTCGGAGAATCGCATGCCTTTCTACCTCCCTCGCTGCGACCTCTCCTACACCTCCTAGGGCTCTTGGGTTATGCCCTTGCCCTCTTCCGAGCCGTCCGTGGCACCCGCTGTCAACCCCGTACGGCCAAGCTCCTAAGACTGACACTCCAGGCCCTCCGTAATTTGGCTTCAGTTTCACTTTCTAGACGTTTCAAGAAAGAACGGGGTCTAAATATCTGTGCACCTCTGCTCCGTTTCATATCTACCCATGAGGTTAATTTTTTTGTTTCTTCCAGTCCACCTATTTTGCACCTCCGTCTCTGCGAAGACTTCACTGAGAATCCAAGCGATTTCTGGATCCCTTCTCTCCCCTGAAGCTGTAAACAGTTTAACAAGACAGGTGCGGAACTGCCGTAAGGTAATCTACATCTTGTCTCCCTCTCTGGTATCTAACCTCCCTGCGAATGGGGGTACGTCTCCGTGTTCTGTGCGGTTTTCAGCACAGTACTCTCTACACGTAGTGGATATTTGATTTGGTAAGTGACCGAATAAGTGAATGAGTCACCAAGATAAGGGTATTGTCTCATTCTTTCTCGCTTTTTCCACTTCCAAGTTTCTTTAGTTAGTTTCCTCAGACAAAAGGTTTCTTTGTAGCTACACAGTGGCCAGGTCCAGAGAATGTTGCAGATAGCTGCTGAAAACATCCCTCCTCCACTTGAGAATGGCTTGCTCTCCCTCTCAAGCGGAGAGAGCTGGGATTCGATATTTAATTAAGCGCCTCTGTTCACTTGGCATTTAGAGGCACTAGGGGGCGTTAGTGCTCTACACCCGGTGAAATGCCTGTTTCGTTTGTGATTTTCCTTTGTGAAAAACAACTATGCACAGAGTGTTTTGTGCCAATTTTCCATCCTTTTAGATTGACGGAAAGCATTTTACCTACGTAGAAACAGAAAACGAATAGAAAGAGCGTCGCATTGCGTTTACTGAAAGCTTAGGGCGGTCTCGGTGGTACGTTAGTGAAGTTATCTGGGGACACCTTAGCCACGTACATTGTGTTGGAGAGGCACCGAGAATTCATTCAGGAGTTTTCAAAGTTCGAGGACACAGTTGCCTTACACGTAGGCACGGTGGCAGCCGTGGACATGGCAGTGATTTGGAGAATGTTGTACTAGTCGGCTCTCGCTGTGATAATGCTTTGCAACAAATCTCCCCAAAACTCACTTACATAAAGAAGAATCTAGTTTTCTCGGACCTGTGGGCTAGCTGCAGCGGCACTCTTGTAGACCTCTCGATGGCGGGTGTTGCTCCATGCCGTGGGTCAGTTTGAGGTCTGTCCCGCACACCTTACCGTGGAGCCCAACTGTGAGGCTGCAGCTCCCTGTCCTCTCGCAGAGTTCACTGAAACGTAAGAGGTGAGCCCAACCACACAAGGCCACGTAAGGCCTCTGCGACTCATTGAAGGCCATCGTGTCTTCCCTTGGCCTCCTGGGAACCCCCTGGCCCCAGGATGCAGCTTCGGTAGCCCAGGGCAACCGGCGGAGGGGGGCGGGCGGGGCTGCAGGAGGGTGGAACGCTGAGGTCACAGAGGGTGTGGGTGTGGCCACCTCTGCTGTGACTGAACCAAGGGCGTGGGTGGGGGACTGGGGGTCCAGGGCAGGGCCCTCAGAGCCCGGTAGGCCCAGGGGGGCGGCGCAAGCACCTAGGCCCAGGCCGAAGAGCGCCTTCTTGGTCTGCGCGGCAGGCCGGCCTCTCGCCTTGCCACTCAGGCCGCCCTCCCTCTTGAAGTGTGTGTGGCACGCGTCCGCGGAGTACACCTCGCTGCACAGGTAGCCGTGGGACTGGGCGTCGTAGCTTCCTGCGAGGCGGCTGGAGGTCCCGCAGGCGGGTGGGTCCCTGGTACAGACGCGCGGAGCGGCTCCTGCCCGGCCCCCCTGAGAACCGTCGCCGTTCCGTAAGGCGGGGCGCCTGCTTCAGAATGTAAATCACGTGTCCGCTCTATGGATACGCTGTTTAGTTTACCAGGCAAGACTTTCTTGGTGAAAGAAGCAACGTTGGCTTGCATCCTCGAGCAGGCTTGTCATCTGGCTGTGCACTGGTACTCTCTCTCTGGGTGTGCTAGTCCGCAGGGCAGGGCATCCCCTGGGCAGGGTGGAGCGTGATCTCTGCGGCCTCGTCTTGCAGCTCCTTCCTTTCATTCTCAATCATCCTGCCCACAGTGGCCTCCTCTCAGGCCTGCATACTTACAACGGCGCATTGCCCGTGCTGCCCCTCTGCAGGAAGTGTCCCTCTGTTTAGTTTGCAGCTGACTGATGCCGCCTCACCCTTCTCATCTCTTCTCAGGTGTCACTTGGTCAAGAAAGCGTCCCCTTACCTACTCAACTCATCTCGTCTCCCTACCGTAGCTCACGTGACACCACGCACCTCTCGCTTATGGCCGTCATCGCCTTTCGCATCCAGTTTCAGGTAGGTAAGTTTACCCCGTGGTCCGTGAGGAAGAAGAGATCACGCCTGTTTTGCTTACTCTTGATTCCCAGCGACTAGCCCGGTTACTGATAACCTCTGTTAGAGGGAGAAAGGAATGCACCCAATCCCTGGTGAAGCCCCGACCGTTTTCCTTTCTAGTGTCCCTCGTACTCCTCCCTGCCGTCTGTGTCGCCCTTACTCCGCGTCTACCGTTTATGAGTTTACACCTGGGTTACGGTGACTGCTTCGGAGAATCGCATGCCTTTCTACCTCCCTCGCTGCGACCTCTCCTACACCTCCCAGGGCTCTTGGGTTATGCCCTTGCCCTCTTCCGAGCCGTCCGTGGCACCCGCTGTCAACCCCGTACGGCCAAGCTCCTAAGACTGACACTCCAGGCCCTCCGTAATTTGGCTTCAGTTTCACTTTCTAGACGTTTCAAGAAAGAACGGGGTCTAAATATCTGTGCACCTCTGCTCCGTTTCATATCTACCCACGAGGTTAATTTTTTTGTTTCTTCCAGTCCACCTATTTTGCACCTCCGTCTCTGCGAAGACTTCACTGAGAATCCAAGCGATTTCTGGATCCCTTCTCTCCCCTGAAGCTGTAAACAGTTTAACAAGACAGGTGCGGAACTGCCGTAAGGTAATCTACATCTTGTCTCCCTCTCTGGTATCTAACCTCCCTGCGAATGGGGGTACGTCTCCGTGTTCTGTGCGGTTTTCAGCACAGTACTCTCTACACGTAGTGGATATTTGATTTGGTAAGTGACCGAATAAGTGAATGAGTCACCAAGATAAGGGTATTGTCTCATTCTTTCTCGCTTTTTCCACTTCCAAGTTTCTTTAGTTAGTTTCCTCAGACAAAAGGTTTCTTTGTAGCTACACAGTGGCCAGGTCCAGAGAATGTTGCAGATAGCTGCTGAAAACATCCCTCCTCCACTTGAGAATGGCTTGCTCTCCCTCTCAAGCGGAGAGAGCTGGGATTCGATATTTAATTAAGCGCCTCTGTTCACTTGGCATTTAGAGGCACTAGGGGGCGTTAGTGCTCTACACCCGGTGAAATGCCTGTTTCGTTTGTGATTTTCCTTTGTGAAAAACAACTATGCACAGAGTGTTTTGTGCCAATTTTCCATCCTTTTAGATTGACGGAAAGCATTTTACCTACGTAGAAACAGAAAACGAATAGAAAGAGCGTCGCATTGCGTTTAATGAAAGCTTAGGGCGGTCTCGGTGGTACGTTAGTGAAGTTATCTGGGGACACCTTAGCCACGTACATTGTGTTGGAGAGGCACCGAGAATTCATTCAGGAGTTCTCAAAGTTCGAGGACACAGTTGCCTTACACGTAGGCACGGTGGCAGCCGTGGACATGGCAGTGATTTGGAGAATGTTGTACTAGTCGGCTCTCGCTGTGATAATGCTTTGCAACAAATCTCCCCAAAACTCACTTACATAAAGAAGAATCTAGTTTTCTCGGACCTGTGGGCTAGCTGCAGCGGCTCTCTTGTAGACCTCTCGATGGCGGGTGTTGCTCCATGCCGTGGGTCAGTTTGAGGTCTGTCCCGCACACCTTACCGTGGAGCCCAACTGTGAGGCTGCAGGTCCCTGTCCTCTCGCAGAGTTCACTGAAACGTAAGAGGTGAGCCCAACCACTCAAGGCCACGTAAGGCCTCTGCGACTCATTGAAGGCCATCGTGTCTTCCCTTGGCCTCCTGGGAACCCCCTGGCCCCAGGATGCAGCTTCGGTAGCCCAGGGCAACCGGCGGAGGGGGGCGGGCGGGGCTGCAGGAGGGTGGAACGCTGAGGTCACAGAGGGTGTGGGTGTGGTCACCTCTGCTGTGACTGAACCAAGGGCGTGGGTGGGGGGCTGGGGGTCCAGGGCAGGGCCCTCAGAGCCCGGTAGGCCCAGGGGGGCGGCGCAAGCACCTAGGCCCAGGCCGAAGAGCGCCTTCTTGGTCTGCGCGGCAGGCCGGCCTCTCGCCTTGCCACTCAGGCCGCCCTCCCTCTTGAAGTGTGTGTGGCACGCGTCCGCGGAGTACACCTCGCTGCACAGGTAGCCGTGGGACTGGGCGTCGTAGCTTCCTGCGAGGCGGCCGGAGGTCCCGCAGGCGGGTGGGTCCCTGGGACAGACGCGCGGAGCGGCTCCTGCCCGGCCCCCCTGAGAACCGTCGCCGTTCCGTAAGGCGGGGCGCCTGCTTCAGAATGTAAATCACGTGTCCGCTCTATGGATACGCTGTTTAGTTTACCAGGCAAGACTTTCTTGGTGAAAGAAGCAGCGTTGGCTTGCATCGTCGAGCAGGCTTCTCATCTGGCTGTGCACTGGTACTCTCTCTCTGGGTGTGCTAGTCCGCAGGGCAGGGCATCCCCTGGGCAGGGTGGAGCGTGATCTCTGCGGCCTCGTCTTGCAGCTCCTTCCTTTCATTCTCAATCATCCTGCCCACAGTGGCCTCCTCTCAGGCCTGCATACTTACAACGGCGCATTGCCCGTGCTGCCCCTCTGCAGGAAGTGTCCCTCTGTTTAGTTTGCAGCTGACTGATGCCGCCTCACCCTTCTCATCTCTTCTCAGGTGTCACTTGGTCAAGAAAGCGTCCCCTTACCTACTCAACTCATCTCGTCTCCCTACCGTAGCTCACGTGACACCACGCACCTCTCGCTTATGGCCGTCATCGCCTTTCGCATCCAGTTTCAGGTAGGTAAGTTTACCCCGTGGTCCGTGAGGAAGAAGAGATCACGCCTGTTTTGCTTACTCTTGATTCCCAGCGACTAGCCCGGTTACTGATAACCTCTGTTAGAGGGAGAAAGGAATGCACCCAATCCCTGGTGAAGCCCCGACCGTTTTCCTTTCTAGTGTCCCTCGTACTCCTCCCTGCCGTCTGTGTCGCCCTTACTCCGCGTCTACCGTTTATGAGTTTACACCTGGGTTACGGTGACTGCTTCGGAGAATCGCATGCCTTTCTACCTCCCTCGCTGCGACCTCTCCTACACCTCCCAGGGCTCTTGGGTTATGCCCTTGCCCTCTTCCGAGCCGTCCGTGGCACCCGCTGTCAACCCCGTACGGCCAAGCTCCTAAGACTGACACTCCAGGCCCTCCGTAATTTGGCTTCAGTTTCACTTTCTAGACGTTTCAAGAAAGAACGGGGTCTAAATATCTGTGCACCTCTGCTCCGTTTCACATCTACCCACGAGGTTAATTTTTTTGTTTCTTCCAGTCCACCTATTTTGCACCTCCGTCTCTGCGAAGACTTCACTGAGAATCCAAGCGATTTCTGGATCCCTTCTCTCCCCTGAAGCTGTAAACAGTTTAACAAGACAGGTGCGGAACTGCCGTAAGGTAATCTACATCTTGTCTCCCTCTCTGGTATCTAACCTCCCTGCGAATGGGGGTACGTCTCCGTGTTCTGTGCGGTTTTCAGCACAGTACTCTCTACACGTAGTGGATATTTGATTTGGTAAGTGACCGAATAAGTGAATGAGTCACCAAGATAAGGGTATTGTCTCATTCTTTCTCGCTTTTTCCACTTCCAAGTTTCTTTAGTTAGTTTCCTCAGACAAAAGGTTTCTTTGTAGCTACACAGTGGCCAGGTCCAGAGAATGTTGCAGATAGCTGCTGAAAACATCCCTCCTCCACTTGAGAATGGCTTGCTCTCCCTCTCAAGCGGAGAGAGCTGGGATTCGATATTTAATTAAGCGCCTCTGTTCACTTGGCATTTAGAGGCACTAGGGGGCGTTAGTGCTCTACACCCGGTGAAATGCCTGTTTCGTTTGTGATTTTCCTTTGTGAAAAACAACTATGCACAGAGTGTTTTGTGCCAATTTTCCATCCTTTTAGATTGACGGAAAGCATTTTACCTACGTAGAAACAGAAAACGAATAGAAAGAGCGTCGCATTGCGTTTAATGAAAGCTTAGGGCGGTCTCGGTGGTACGTTAGTGAAGTTATCTGGGGACACCTTAGCCACGTACATTGTGTTGGAGAGGCACCGAGAATTCATTCAGGAGTTCTCAAAGTTCGAGGACACAGTTGCCTTACACGTAGGCACGGTGGCAGCCGTGGACATGGCAGTGATTTGGAGAATGTTGTACTAGTCGGCTCTTGCTGTGATAATGCTTTGCAACAAATCTCCCCAAAACTCACTTACATAAAGAAGAATCTAGTTTTCTCGGACCTGTGGGCTAGCTGCAGCGGCTCTCTTGTAGACCTCTCGATGGCGGGTGTTGCTCCATGCCGTGGGTCAGTTTGAGGTCTGTCCCGCACACCTTACCGTGGAGCCCAACTGTGAGGCTGCAGCTCCCTGTCCTCTCGCAGAGTTCACTGAAACGTAAGAGGTGAGCCCAACCACACAAGGCCACGTAAGGCCTCTGCGACTCATTGAAGGCCATCGTGTCTTCCCTTGGCCTCCTGGGAACCCCCTGGCCCCAGGATGCAGCTTCGGTAGCCCAGGGCAACCGGCGGAGGGGGGCGGGCGGGGCTGCAGGAGGGTGGAACGCGGAGGTCACAGAGGGTGTGGGTGTGGCCACCTCTGCTGTGACTGAACCAAGGGCGTGGGTGGGGGGCTGGGGGTCCAGGGCAGGGCCCTCAGAGCCCGGTAGGCCCAGGGGGGCGGCGCAAGCACCTAGGCCCAGGCCGAAGAGCGCCTTCTTGGTCTGCGCGGCAGGCCGGCCTCTCGCCTTGCCACTCAGGCCGCCCTCCCTCTTGAAGTGTGTGTGGCACGCGTCCGCGGAGTACACCTCGCTGCACAGGTAGCCGTGGGACTGGGCGTCGTAGCTTCCTGCGAGGCGGCCGGAGGTCCCGCAGGCGGGTGGGTCCCTGGGACAGACGCGCGGAGCGGCTCCTGCCCGGCCCCCCTGAGAACCGTCGCCGTTCCGTAAGGCGGGGCGCCTGCTTCAGAATGTAAATCACGTGTCCGCTCTATGGATACGCTGTTTAGTTTACCAGGCAAGACTTTCTTGGTGAAAGAAGCAGCGTTGGCTTGCATCGTCGAGCAGGCTTCTCATCTGGCTGTGCACTGGTACTCTCTCTCTGGGTGTGCTAGTCCGCAGGGCAGGGCATCCCCTGGGCAGGGTGGAGCGTGATCTCTGCGGCCTCGTCTTGCAGCTCCTTCCTTTCATTCTCAATCATCCTGCCCACAGTGGCCTCCTCTCAGGCCTGCATACTTACAACGGCGCATTGCCCGTGCTGCCCCTCTGCAGGAAGTGTCCCTCTGTTTAGTTTGCAGCTGACTGATGCCGCCTCACCCTTCTCATCTCTTCTCAGGTGTCACTTGGTCAAGAAAGCGTCCCCTTACCTACTCAACTCATCTCGTCTCCCTACCGTAGCTCACGTGACACCACGCACCTCTCGCTTATGGCCGTCATCGCCTTTCGCATCCAGTTTCAGGTAGGTAAGTTTACCCCGTGGTCCGTGAGGAAGAAGAGATCACGCCTGTTTTGCTTACTCTTGATTCCCAGCGACTAGCCCGGTTACTGATAACCTCTGTTAGAGGGAGAAAGGAATGCACCCAATCCCTGGTGAAGCCCCGACCGTTTTCCTTTCTAGTGTCCCTCGTACTCCTCCCTGCCGTCTGTGTCGCCCTTACTCCGCGTCTACCGTTTATGAGTTTACACCTGGGTTACGGTGACTGCTTCGGAGAATCGCATGCCTTTCTACCTCCCTCGCTGCGACCTCTCCTACACCTCCCAGGGCTCTTGGGTTATGCCCTTGCCCTCTTCCGAGCCGTCCTTGGCACCCGCTGTCAACCCCGTACGGCCAAGCTCCTAAGACTGACACTCCAGGCCCTCCGTAATTTGGCTTCAGTTTCACTTTCTAGACGTTTCAAGAAAGAACGGGGTCTAAATATCTGGGCACCTCTGCTCCGTTTCATATCTACCCACGAGGTTAATTTTTTTGTTTCTTCCAGTCCACCTATTTTGCACCTCCGTCTCTGCGAAGACTTCACTGAGAATCCAAGCGATTTCTGGATCCCTTCTCTCCCCTGAAGCTGTAAACAGTTTAACAAGACAGGTGCGGAACTGCCGTAAGGTAATCTACATCTTGTCTCCCTCTCTGGTATCTAACCTCCCTGCGAATGGGGGTACGTCTCCGTGTTCTGTGCGGTTTTCAGCACAGTACTCTCTACACGTAGTGGATATTTGATTTGGTAAGTGACCGAATAAGTGAATGAGTCACCAAGATAAGGGTATTGTCTCATTCTTTCTCGCTTTTTCCACTTCCAAGTTTCTTTAGTTAGTTTCCTCAGACAAAAGGTTTCTTTGTAGCTACACAGTGGCCAGGTCCAGAGAATGTTGCAGATAGCTGCTGAAAACATCCCTCCTCCACTTGAGAATGGCTTGCTCTCCCTCTCAAGCGGAGAGAGCTGGGATTCGATATTTAATTAAGCGCCTCTGTTCACTTGGCATTTAGAGGCACTAGGGGGCGTTAGTGCTCTACACCCGGTGAAATGCCTGTTTCGTTTGTGATTTTCCTTTGTGAAAAACAACTATGCACAGAGTGTTTTGTGCCTATTTTCCATCCTTTTAGATTGACGGAAAGCATTTTACCTACGTAGAAACAGAAAACGAATAGAAAGAGCGTTGCATTGCGTTTACTGAAAGCTTAGGGCGGTCTCGGTGGTACGTTAGTGAAGTTATCTGGGGACACCTTAGCCACGTACATTGTGTTGGAGAGGCACCGAGAATTCATTCAGGAGTTCTCAAAGTTCGAGGACACAGTTGCCTTACACGTAGGCACGGTGGCAGCCGTGGACATGGCAGTGATTTGGAGAATGTTGTACTAGTCGGCTCTCGCTGTGGTAATGCTTTGCAACAAATCTCCCCAAAACTCACTTACATAAAGAAGAATCTAGTTTTCTCGGACCTGTGGGCTAGCTGCAGCGGCTCTCTTGTAGACCTCTCGATGGCGGGTGTTGCTCCATGCCGTGGGTCAGTTTGAGGTCTGTCCCGCACACCTTACCGTGGAGCCCAACTGTGAGGCTGCAGCTCCCTGTCCTCTCGCAGAGTTCACTGAAACGTAAGAGGTGAGCCCAACCACACAAGGCCACGTAAGGCCTCTGCGACTCATTGAAGGCCATCGTGTCTTCCCTTGGCCTCCTGGGAACCCCCTGGCCCCAGGATGCAGCTTCGGTAGCCCAGGGCAACCGGCGGAGGGGGGCGGGCGGGGCTGCAGGAGGGTGGAACGCTGAGGTCACAGAGGGTGTGGGTGTGGCCACCTCTGCTGTGACTGAACCAAGGGCGTGGGTGGGGGACTGGGGGTCCAGGGCAGGGCCCTCAGAGCCCGGTAGGCCCAGGGGGGCGGCGCAAGCACCTAGGCCCAGGCCGAAGAGCGCCTTCTTGGTCTGCGCGGCAGGCCGGCCTCTCGCCTTGCCACTCAGGCCGCCCTCCCTCTTGAAGTGTGTGTGGCACGCGTCCGCGGAGTACACCTCGCTGCACAGGTAGCCGTGGGCCTGGGCGTCGTAGCTTCCTGCGAGGCGGCCGGAGGTCCCGCAGGCGGGTGGGTCCCTGGGACAGACGCGCGGAGCGGCTCCTGCCCGGCCCCCCTGAGAACCGTCGCCGTTCCGTAAGGCGGGGCGCCTGCTTCAGAATGTAAATCACGTGTCCGCTCTATGGATACGCTGTTTAGTTTACCAGGCAAGACTTTCTTGGTGAAAGAAGCAGCGTTGGCTTGCATCGTCGAGCAGGCTTGTCATCTGGCTGTGCACTGGTACTCTCTCTCTGGGTGTGCTAGTCCGCAGGGCAGGGCATCCCCTGGGCAGGGTGGAGCGTGATCTCTGCGGCCTCGTCTTGCAGCTCCTTCCTTTCATTCTCAATCATCCTGCCCACAGTGGCCTCCTCTCAGGCCTGCATACTTACAACGGCGCATTGCCCGTGCTGCCCCTCTGCAGGAAGTGTCCCTCTGTTTAGTTTGCAGCTGACTGATGCCGCCTCACCCTTCTCATGTCTTCTCAGGTGTCACTTGGTCAAGAAAGCGTCCCCTTACCTACTCAACTCATCTCGTCTCCCTACCGTAGCTCACGTGACACCACGCACCTCTCGCTTATGGCCGTCATCGCCTTTCGCATCCAGTTTCAGGTAGGTAAGTTTACCCCGTGGTCCGTGAGGAAGAAGAGATCACGCCTGTTTTGCTTACTCTTGATTCCCAGCGACTAGCCCGGTTACTGATAACCTCTGTTAGAGGGAGAAAGGAATGCACCCAATCCCTGGTGAAGCCCCGACCGTTTTCCTTTCTAGTGTCCCTCGTACTCCTCCCTGCCGTCTGTGTCGCCCTTACTCCGCGTCTACCGTTTATGAGTTTACACCTGGGTTACGGTGACTGCTTCGGAGAATCGCATGCCTTTCTACCTCCCTCGCTGCGACCTCTCCTACACCTCCCAGGGCTCTTGGGTTATGCCCTTGCCCTCTTCCGAGCCGTCCGTGGCACCCGCTGTCAACCCCGTACGGCCAAGCTCCTAAGACTGACACTCCAGGCCCTCCGTAATTTGGCTTCAGTTTCACTTTCTAGACGTTTCAAGAAAGAACGGGGTCTAAATATCTGTGCACCTCTGCTCCGTTTCATATCTACCCACGAGGTTAATTTTTTTGTTTCTTCCAGTCCACCTATTTTGCACCTCCGTCTCTGCGAAGACTTCACTGAGAATCCAAGCGATTTCTGGATCCCTTCTCTCCCCTGAAGCTGTAAACAGTTTAACAAGACAGGTGCGGAACTGCCGTAAGGTAATCTACATCTTGTCTCCCTCTCTGGTATCTAACCTCCCTGCGAATGGGGGTACGTCTCCGTGTTCTGTGCGGTTTTCAGCACAGTACTCTCTACACGTAGTGGATATTTGATTTGGTAAGTGACCGAATAAGTGAATGAGTCACCAAGATAAGGGTATTGTCTCATTCTTTCTCGCTTTTTCCACTTCCAAGTTTCTTTAGTTAGTTTCCTCAGACAAAAGGTTTCTTTGTAGCTACACAGTGGCCAGGTCCAGAGAATGTTGCAGATAGCTGCTGAAAACATCCCTCCTCCACTTGAGAATGGCTTGCTCTCCCTCTCAAGCGGAGAGAGCTGGGATTCGATATTTAATTAAGCGCCTCTGTTCACTTGGCATTTAGAGGCACTAGGGGGCGTTAGTGCTCTACACCCGGTGAAATGCCTGTTTCGTTTGTGATTTTCCTTTGTGAAAAACAACTATGCACAGAGTGTTTTGTGCCAATTTTCCATCCTTTTAGATTGACGGAAAGCATTTTACCTACGTAGAAACAGAAAAGGAATAGAAAGAGCGTCGCATTGCGTTTAATGAAAGCTTAGGGCGGTCTCGGTGGTACGTTAGTGAAGTTATCTGGGGACACCTTAGCCACGTACATTGTGTTGGAGAGGCACCGAGAATTCATTCAGGAGTTCTCAAAGTTCGAGGACACAGTTGCCTTACACGTAGGCACGGTGGCAGCCGTGGACATGGCAGTGATTTGGAGAATGTTGTACTAGTCGGCTCTCGCTGTGATAATGCTTTGCAACAAATCTCCCCAAAACTCACTTACATAAAGAAGAATCTAGTTTTCTCGGACCTGTGGGCTAGCTGCAGCGGCTCTCTTGTAGACCTCTCGATGGCGGGTGTTGCTCCATGCCGTGGGTCAGTTTGAGGTCTGTCCCGCACACCTTACCGTGGAGCCCAACTGTGAGGCTGCAGGTCCCTGTCCTCTCGCAGAGTTCACTGAAACGTAAGAGGTGAGCCCAACCACTCAAGGCCACGTAAGGCCTCTGCGACTCATTGAAGGCCATCGTGTCTTCCCTTGGCCTCCTGGGAACCCCCTGGCCCCAGGATGCAGCTTCGGTAGCCCAGGGCAACCGGCGGAGGGGGGCGGGCGGGGCTGCAGGAGGGTGGAACGCTGAGGTCACAGAGGGTGTGGGTGTGGCCACCTCTGCTGTGACTGAACCAAGGGCGTGGGTGGGGGGCTGGGGGTCCAGGGCAGGGCCCTCAGAGCCCGGTAGGCCCAGGGGGGCGGCGCAAGCACCTAGGCCCAGGCCGAAGAGCGCCTTCTTGGTCTGCGCGGCAGGCCGGCCTCTCGCCTTGCCACTCAGGCCGCCCTCCCTCTTGAAGTGTGTGTGGCACGCGTCCGCGGAGTACACCTCGCTGCACAGGTAGCCGTGGGACTGGGCGTCGTAGCTTCCTGCGAGGCGGCCGGAGGTCCCGCAGGCGGGTGGGTCCCTGGGACAGACGCGCGGAGCGGCTCCTGCCCGGCCCCCCTGAGAACCGTCGCCGTTCCGTAAGGCGGGGCGCCTGCTTCAGAATGTAAATCACGTGTCCGCTCTATGGATACGCTGTTTAGTTTACCAGGCAAGACTTTCTTGGTGAAAGAAGCAGCGTTGGCTTGCATCGTCGAGCAGGCTTCTCATCTGGCTGTGCACTGGTACTCTCTCTCTGGGTGTGCTAGTCCGCAGGGCAGGGCATCCCCTGGGCAGGGTGGAGCGTGATCTCTGCGGCCTCGTCTTGCAGCTCCTTCCTTTCATTCTCAATCATCCTGCCCACAGTGGCCTCCTCTCAGGCCTGCATACTTACAACGGCGCATTGCCCGTGCTGCCCCTCTGCAGGAAGTGTCCCTCTGTTTAGTTTGCAGCTGACTGATGCCGCCTCACCCTTCTCATCTCTTCTCAGGTGTCACTTGGTCAAGAAAGCGTCCCCTTACCTACTCAACTCATCTCGTCTCCCTACCATAGCTCACGTGACACCACGCACCTCTCGCTTATGGCCGTCATCGCCTTTCGCATCCAGTTTCAGGTAGGTAAGTTTACCCCGTGGTCCGTGAGGAAGAAGAGATCACGCCTGTTTTGCTTACTCTTGATTCCCAGCGACTAGCCCGGTTACTGATAACCTCTGTTAGAGGGAGAAAGGAATGCACCCAATCCCTGGTGAAGCCCCGACCGTTTTCCTTTCTAGTGTCCCTCGTACTCCTCCCTGCCGTCTGTGTCGCCCTTACTCCGCGTCTACCGTTTATGAGTTTACACCTGGGTTACGGTGACTGCTTCGGAGAATCGCATGCCTTTCTACCTCCCTCGCTGCGACCTCTCCTACACCTCCCAGGGCTCTTGGGTTATGCCCTTGCCCTCTTCCGAGCCGTCCGTGGCACCCGCTGTCAACCCCGTACGGCCAAGCTCCTAAGACTGACACTCCAGGCCCTCCGTAATTTGGCTTCAGTTTCACTTTCTAGACGTTTCAAGAAAGAACGGGGTCTAAATATCTGTGCACCTCTGCTCCGTTTCACATCTACCCACGAGGTTAATTTTTTTGTTTCTTCCAGTCCACCTATTTTGCACCTCCGTCTCTGCGAAGACTTCACTGAGAATCCAAGCGATTTCTGGATCCCTTCTCTCCCCTGAAGCTGTAAACAGTTTAACAAGACAGGTGCGGAACTGCCGTAAGGTAATCTACATCTTGTCTCCCTCTCTGGTATCTAACCTCCCTGCGAATGGGGGTACGTCTCCGTGTTCTGTGCGGTTTTCAGCACAGTACTCTCTACACGTAGTGGATATTTGATTTGGTAAGTGACCGAATAAGTGAATGAGTCACCAAGATAAGGGTATTGTCTCATTCTTTCTCGCTTTTTCCACTTCCAAGTTTCTTTAGTTAGTTTCCTCAGACAAAAGGTTTCTTTGTAGCTACACAGTGGCCAGGTCCAGAGAATGTTGCAGATAGCTGCTGAAAACATCCCTCCTCCACTTGAGAATGGCTTGCTCTCCCTCTCAAGCGGAGAGAGCTGGGATTCGATATTTAATTAAGCGCCTCTGTTCACTTGGCATTTAGAGGCACTAGGGGGCGTTAGTGCTCTACACCCGGTGAAATGCCTGTTTCGTTTGTGATTTTCCTTTGTGAAAAACAACTATGCACAGAGTGTTTTGTGCCAATTTTCCATCCTTTTAGATTGACGGAAAGCATTTTACCTACGTAGAAACAGAAAACGAATAGAAAGAGCGTCGCATTGCGTTTAATGAAAGCTTAGGGCGGTCTCGGTGGTACGTTAGTGAAGTTATCTGGGGACACCTTAGCCACGTACATTGTGTTGGAGAGGCACCGAGAATTCATTCAGGAGTTCTCAAAGTTCGAGGACACAGTTGCCTTACACGTAGGCACGGTGGCAGCCGTGGACATGGCAGTGATTTGGAGAATGTTGTACTAGTCGGCTCTTGCTGTGATAATGCTTTGCAACAAATCTCCCCAAAACTCACTTACATAAAGAAGAATCTAGTTTTCTCGGACCTGTGGGCTAGCTGCAGCGGCTCTCTTGTAGACCTCTCGATGGCGGGTGTTGCTCCATGCCGTGGGTCAGTTTGAGGTCTGTCCCGCACACCTTACCGTGGAGCCCAACTGTGAGGCTGCAGCTCCCTGTCCTCTCGCAGAGTTCACTGAAACGTAAGAGGTGAGCCCAACCACACAAGGCCACGTAAGGCCTCTGCGACTCATTGAAGGCCATCGTGTCTTCCCTTGGCCTCCTGGGAACCCCCTGGCCCCAGGATGCAGCTTCGGTAGCCCAGGGCAACCGGCGGAGGGGGGCGGGCGGGGCTGCAGGAGGGTGGAACTCGGAGGTCACAGAGGGTGTGGGTGTGGCCACCTCTGCTGTGACTGAACCAAGGGCGTGGGTGGGGGGCTGGGGGTCCAGGGCAGGGCCCTCAGAGCCCGGTAGGCCCAGGGGGGCGGCGCAAGCACCTAGGCCCAGGCCGAAGAGCGCCTTCTTGGTCTGCGCGGCAGGCCGGCCTCTCGCCTTGCCACTCAGGCCGCCCTCCCTCTTGAAGTGTGTGTGGCACGCGTCCGCGGAGTACACCTCGCTGCACAGGTAGCCGTGGGACTGGGCGTCGTAGCTTCCTGCGAGGCGGCCGGAGGTCCCGCAGGCGGGTGGGTCCCTGGGACAGACGCGCGGAGCGGCTCCTGCCCGGCCCCCCTGAGAACCGTCGCCGTTCCGTAAGGCGGGGCGCCTGCTTCAGAATGTAAATCACGTGTCCGCTCTATGGATACGCTGTTTAGTTTACCAGGCAAGACTTTCTTGGTGAAAGAAGCAGCGTTGGCTTGCATCGTCGAGCAGGCTTCTCATCTGGCTGTGCACTGGTACTCTCTCTCTGGGTGTGCTAGTCCGCAGGGCAGGGCATCCCCTGGGCAGGGTGGAGCGTGATCTCTGCGGCCTCGTCTTGCAGCTCCTTCCTTTCATTCTCAATCATCCTGCCCACAGTGGCCTCCTCTCAGGCCTGCATACTTACAACGGCGCATTGCCCGTGCTGCCCCTCTGCAGGAAGTGTCCCTCTGTTTAGTTTGCAGCTGACTGATGCCGCCTCACCCTTCTCATCTCTTCTCAGGTGTCACTTGGTCAAGAAAGCGTCCCCTTACCTACTCAACTCATCTCGTCTCCCTACCGTAGCTCACGTGACACCACGCACCTCTCGCTTATGGCCGTCATCGCCTTTCGCATCCAGTTTCAGGTAGGTAAGTTTACCCCGTGGCCCGTGAGGAAGAAGAGATCACGCCTGTTTTGCTTACTCTTGATTCCCAGCGACTAGCCCGGTTACTGATAACCTCTGTTAGAGGGAGAAAGGAATGCACCCAATCCCTGGTGAAGCCCCGACCGTTTTCCTTTCTAGTGTCCCTCGTACTCCTCCCTGCCGTCTGTGTCGCCCTTACTCCGCGTCTACCGTTTATGAGTTTACACCTGGGTTACGGTGACTGCTTCGGAGAATCGCATGCCTTTCTACCTCCCTCGCTGCGACCTCTCCTACACCTCCCAGGGCTCTTGGGTTATGCCCTTGCCCTCTTCCGAGCCGTCCGTGGCACCCGCTGTCAACCCCGTACGGCCAGGCTCCTAAGACTGACACTCCAGGCCCTCCGTAATTTGGCTTCAGTTTCACTTTCTAGACGTTTCAAGAAAGAACGGGGTCTAAATATCTGTGCACCTCTGCTCCGTTTCATATCTACCCACGAGGTTAATTTTTTTGTTTCTTCCAGTCCACCTATTTTGCACCTCCGTCTCTGCGAAGACTTCACTGAGAATCCAAGCGATTTCTGGATCCCTTCTCTCCCCTGAAGCTGTAAACAGTTTAACAAGACAGGTGCGGAACTGCCGTAAGGTAATCTACATCTTGTCTCCCTCTCTGGTATCTAACCTCCCTGCGAATGGGGGTACGTCTCCGTGTTCTGTGCGGTTTTCAGCACAGTATTCTCTACACGTAGTGGATATTTGATTTGGTAAGTGACCGAATAAGTGAATGAGTCACCAAGATAAGGGTATTGTCTCATTCTTTCTCGCTTTTTCCACTTCCAAGTTTCTTTAGTTAGTTTCCTCAGACAAAAGGTTTCTTTGTAGCTACACAGTGGCCAGGTCCAGAGAATGTTGCAGATAGCTGCTGAAAACATCCCTCCTCCACTTGAGAATGGCTTGCTCTCCCTCTCAAGCGGAGAGAGCTGGGATTCGATATTTAATTAAGCGCCTCTGTTCACTTGGCATTTAGAGGCACTAGGGGGCGTTAGTGCTCTACACCCGGTGAAATGCCTGTTTCGTTTGTGATTTTCCTTTGTGAAAAACAACTATGCACAGAGTGTTTTGTGCCAATTTTCCATCCTTTTAGATTGACGGAAAGCATTTTACCTACGTAGAAACAGAAAACGAATAGAAAGAGCGTCGCATTGCGCTTACTGAAAGCTTAGGGCGGTCTCGGTGGTACGTTAGTGAAGTTATCTGGGGACACCTTAGCCACGTACATTGTGTTGGAGAGGCACCGAGAATTCATTCAGGAGTTCTCAAAGTTCGAGGACACAGTTGCCTTACACGTAGGCACGGTGGCAGCCGTGGACATGGCAGTGATTTGGAGAATGTTGTACTAGTCGGCTCTCGCTGTGATAATGCTTTGCAACAAATCTCCCCAAAACTCACTTACATAAAGAAGAATCTAGTTTTCTCGGACCTGTGGGCTAGCTGCAGCGGCTCTCTTGTAGACCTCTCGATGGCGGGTGTTGCTCCATGCCGTGGGTCAGTTTGAGGTCTGTCCCGCACACCTTACCGTGGAGCCCAACTGTGAGGCTGCAGCTCCCTGTCCTCTCGCAGAGTTCACTGAAACGTAAGAGGTGAGCCCAACCACACAAGGCCACGTAAGGCCTCTGCGACTCATTGAAGGCCATCGTGTCTTCCCTTGGCCTCCTGGGAACCCCCTGGCCCCAGGATGCAGCTTCGGTAGCCCAGGGCAACCGGCGGAGGGGGGCGGGCGGGGCTGCAGGAGGGTGGAACACTGAGGTCACAGAGGGTGTGGGTGTGGTCACCTCTGCTGTGACTGAACCAAGGGCGTGGGTGGGGGACTGGGGGTCCAGGGCAGGGCCCTCAGAGCCCGGTAGGCCCAGGGGGGCGGCGCAAGCACCTAGGCCCAGGCCGAAGAGCGCCTTCTTGGTCTGCGCGGCAGGCCGGCCTCTCGCCTTGCCACTCAGGCCGCCCTCCCTCTTGAAGTGTGTGTGGCACGCGTCCGCGGAGTACACCTCGCTGCACAGGTAGCCGTGGGACTGGGCGTCGTAGCTTCCTGCGAGGCGGCCGGAGGTCCCGCAGGCGGGTGGGTCCCTGGGACAGACGCGCGGAGCGGCTCCTGCCCGGCCCCCCTGAGAACCGTCGCCGTTCCGTAAGGCGGGGCGCCTGCTTCAGAATGTAAATCACGTGTCCGCTCTATGGATACGCTGTTTAGTTTACCAGGCAAGACTTTCTTGGTGAAAGAAGCAGCGTTGGCTTGCATCCTCGAGCAGGCTTGTCATCTGGCTGTGCACTGGTACTCTCTCTCTGGGTGTGCTAGTCCGCAGGGCAGGGCATCCCCTGGGCAGGGTGGAGCGTGATCTCTGCGGCCTCGTCTTGCAGCTCCTTCCTTTCATTCTCAATCATCCTGCCCACAGTGGCCTCCTCTCAGGCCTGCATACTTACAACAGCGCATTGCCCGTGCTGCCCCTCTGCAGGAAGTGTCCCTCTGTTTAGTTTGCAGCTGACTGATGCCGCCTCACCCTTCTCATCTCTTCTCAGGTGTCACTTGGTCAAGAAAGCGTCCCCTTACCTACTCAACTCATCTCGTCTCCCTACCGTAGCTCACGTGACACCACGCACCTCTCGCTTATGGCCGTCATCGCCTTTCGCATCCAGTTTCAGGTAGGTAAGTTTACCCCGTGGCCCGTGAGGAAGAAGAGATCACGCCTGTTTTGCTTACTCTTGATTCCCAGCGACTAGCCCGGTTACTGATAACCTCTGTTAGAGGGAGAAAGGAATGCACCCAATCCCTGGTGAAGCCCCGACCGTTTTCCTTTCTAGTGTCCCTCGTACTCCTCCCTGCCGTCTGTGTCGCCCTTACTCCGCGTCTACCGTTTATGAGTTTACACCTGGGTTACGGTGACTGCTTCGGAGAATCGCATGCCTTTCTACCTCCCTCGCTGCGACCTCTCCTACACCTCCTAGGGCTCTTGGGTTATGCCCTTGCCCTCTTCCGAGCCGTCCGTGGCACCCGCTGTCAACCCCGTACGGCCAAGCTCCTAAGACTGACACTCCAGGCCCTCCGTAATTTGGCTTCAGTTTCACTTTCTAGACGTTTCAAGAAAGAACGGGGTCTAAATATCTGTGCACCTCTGCTCCGTTTCATATCTACCCACGAGGTTAATTTTTTTGTTTCTTCCAGTCCACCTATTTTGCACCTCCGTCTCTGCGAAGACTTCACTGAGAATCCAAGCGATTTCTGGATCCCTTCTCTCCCCTGAAGCTGTAAACAGTTTAACAAGACAGGTGCGGAACTGCCGTAAGGTAATCTACATCTTGTCTCCCTCTCTGGTATCTAACCTCCCTGCGAATGGGGGTACGTCTCCGTGTTCTGTGCGGTTTTCAGCACAGTACTCTCTACACGTAGTGGATATTTGATTTGGTAAGTGACCGAATAAGTGAATGAGTCACCAAGATAAGGGTATTGTCTCATTCTTTCTCGCTTTTTCCACTTCCAAGTTTCTTTAGTTAGTTTCCTCAGACAAAAGGTTTCTTTGTAGCTACACAGTGGCCAGGTCCAGAGAATGTTGCAGATAGCTGCTGAAAACATCCCTCCTCCACTTGAGAATGGCTTGCTCTCCCTCTCAAGCGGAGAGAGCTGGGATTCGATATTTAATTAAGCGCCTCTGTTCACTTGGCATTTAGAGGCACTAGGGGGCGTTAGTGCTCTACACCCGGTGAAATGCCTGTTTCGTTTGTGATTTTCCTTTGTGAAAAACAACTATGCACAGAGTGTTTTGTGCCAATTTTCCATCCTTTTAGATTGACGGAAAGCATTTTACCTACGTAGAAACAGAAAAGGAATAGAAAGAGCGTTGCATTGCGTTTAATGAAAGCTTAGGGCGGTCTCGGTGGTACGTTAGTGAAGTTATCTGGGGACACCTTAGCCACGTACATTGTGTTGGAGAGGCACCGAGAATTCATTCAGGAGTTCTCAAAGTTCGAGGACACAGTTGCCTTACACGTAGGCACGGTGGCAGCCGTGGACATGGCAGTGATTTGGAGAATGTTGTACTAGTCGGCTCTCGCTGTGATAATGCTTTGCAACAAATCTCCCCAAAACTCACTTACATAAAGAAGAATCTAGTTTTCTCGGACCTGTGGGCTAGCTGCAGCGGCTCTCTTGTAGACCTCTCGATGGCGGGTGTTGCTCCATGCCGTGGGTCAGTTTGAGGTCTGTCCCGCACACCTTACCGTGGAGCCCAACTGTGAGGCTGCAGGTCCCTGTCCTCTCGCAGAGTTCACTGAAACGTAAGAGGTGAGCCCAACCACACAAGGCCACGTAAGGCCTCTGCGACTCATTGAAGGCCATCGTGTCTTCCCTTGGCCTCCTGGGAACCCCCTGGCCCCAGGATGCAGCTTCGGTAGCCCAGGGCAACCGGCGGAGGGGGGCGGGCGGGGCTGCAGGAGGGTGGAACGCGGAGGTCACAGAGGGTGTGGGTGTGGTCACCTCTGCTGTGACTGAACCAAGGGCGTGGGTGGGGGGCTGGGGGTCCAGGGCAGGGCCCTCAGAGCCCGGTAGGCCCAGGGGGGCGGCGCAAGCACCTAGGCCCAGGCCGAAGAGCGCCTTCTTGGTCTGCGCGGCAGGCCGGCCTCTCGCCTTGCCACTCAGGCCGCCCTCCCTCTTGAAGTGTGTGTGGCACGCGTCCGCGGAGTACACCTCGCTGCACAGGTAGCCGTGGGACTGGGCGTCGTAGCTTCCTGCGAGGCGGCCGGAGGTCCCGCAGGCGGGTGGGTCCCTGGGACAGACGCGCGGAGCGGCTCCTGCCCGGCCCCCCTGAGAACCGTCGCCGTTCCGTAAGGCGGGGCGCCTGCTTCAGAATGTAAATCACGTGTCCGCTCTATGGATACGCTGTTTAGTTTACCAGGCAAGACTTTCTTGGTGAAAGAAGCAGCGTTGGCTTGCATCGTCGAGCAGGCTTCTCATCTGGCTGTGCACTGGTACTCTCTCTCTGGGTGTGCTAGTCCGCAGGGCAGGGCATCCCCTGGGCAGGGTGGAGCGTGATCTCTGCGGCCTCGTCTTGCAGCTCCTTCCTTTCATTCTCAATCATCCTGCCCACAGTGGCCTCCTCTCAGGCCTGCATACTTACAACGGCGCATTGCCCGTGCTGCCCCTCTGCAGGAAGTGTCCCTCTGTTTAGTTTGCAGCTGACTGATGCCGCCTCACCCTTCTCATGTCTTCTCAGGTGTCACTTGGTCAAGAAAGCGTCCCCTTACCTACTCAACTCATCTCGTCTCCCTACCATAGCTCACGTGACACCACGCACCTCTCGCTTATGGCCGTCATCGCCTTTCGCATCCAGTTTCAGGTAGGTAAGTTTACCCCGTGGTCCGTGAGGAAGAAGAGATCACGCCTGTTTTGCTTACTCTTGATTCCCAGCGACTAGCCCGGTTACTGATAACCTCTGTTAGAGGGAGAAAGGAATGCACCCAATCCCTGGTGAAGCCCCGACCGTTTTCCTTTCTAGTGTCCCTCGTACTCCTCCCTGCCGTCTGTGTCGCCCTTACTCCGCGTCTACCGTTTATGAGTTTACACCTGGGTTACGGTGACTGCTTCGGAGAATCGCATGCCTTTCTACCTCCCTCGCTGCGACCTCTCCTACACCTCCCAGGGCTCTTGGGTTATGCCCTTGCCCTCTTCCGAGCCGTCCGTGGCACCCGCTGTCAACCCCGTACGGCCAAGCTCCTAAGACTGACACTCCAGGCCCTCCGTAATTTGGCTTCAGTTTCACTTTCTAGACGTTTCAAGAAAGAACGGGGTCTAAATATCTGGGCACCTCTGCTCCGTTTCATATCTACCCACGAGGTTAATTTTTTTGTTTCTTCCAGTCCACCTATTTTGCACCTCCGTCTCTGCGAAGACTTCACTGAGAATCCAAGCGATTTCTGGATCCCTTCTCTCCCCTGAAGCTGTAAACAGTTTAACAAGACAGGTGCGGAACTGCCGTAAGGTAATCTACATCTTGTCTCCCTCTCTGGTATCTAACCTCCCTGCGAATGGGGGTACGTCTCCGTGTTCTGTGCGGTTTTCAGCACAGTACTCTCTACACGTAGTGGATATTTGATTTGGTAAGTGACCGAATAAGTGAATGAGTCACCAAGATAAGGGTATTGTCTCATTCTTTCTCGCTTTTTCCACTTCCAAGTTTCTTTAGTTAGTTTCCTCAGACAAAAGGTTTCTTTGTAGCTACACAGTGGCCAGGTCCAGAGAATGTTGCAGATAGCTGCTGAAAACATCCCTCCTCCACTTGAGAATGGCTTGCTCTCCCTCTCAAGCGGAGAGAGCTGGGATTCGATATTTAATTAAGCGCCTCTGTTCACTTGGCATTTAGAGGCACTAGGGGGCGTTAGTGCTCTACACCCGGTGAAATGCCTGTTTCGTTTGTGATTTTCCTTTGTGAAAAACAACTATGCACAGAGTGTTTTGTGCCAATTTTCCATCCTTTTAGATTGACGGAAAGCATTTTACCTACGTAGAAACAGAAAAGGAATAGAAAGAGCGTCGCATTGCGTTTAATGAAAGCTTAGGGCGGTCTCGGTGGTACGTTAGTGAAGTTATCTGGGGACACCTTAGCCACGTACATTGTGTTGGAGAGGCACCGAGAATTCATTCAGGAGTTCTCAAAGTTCGAGGACACAGTTGCCTTACACGTAGGCACGGTGGCAGCCGTGGACATGGCAGTGATTTGGAGAATGTTGTACTAGTCGGCTCTCGCTGTGATAATGCTTTGCAACAAATCTCCCCAAAACTCACTTACATAAAGAAGAATCTAGTTTTCTCGGACCTGTGGGCTAGCTGCAGCGGCTCTCTTGTAGACCTCTCGATGGCGGGTGTTGCTCCATGCCGTGGGTCAGTTTGAGGTCTGTCCCGCACACCTTACCGTGGAGCCCAACTGTGAGGCTGCAGGTCCCTGTCCTCTCGCAGAGTTCACTGAAACGTAAGAGGTGAGCCCAACCACTCAAGGCCACGTAAGGCCTCTGCGACTCATTGAAGGCCATCGTGTCTTCCCTTGGCCTCCTGGGAACCCCCTGGCCCCAGGATGCAGCTTCGGTAGCCCAGGGCAACCGGCGGAGGGGGGCGGGCGGGGCTGCAGGAGGGTGGAACGCTGAGGTCACAGAGGGTGTGGGTGTGGTCACCTCTGCTGTGACTGAACCAAGGGCGTGGGTGGGGGGCTGGGGGTCCAGGGCAGGGCCCTCAGAGCCCGGTAGGCCCAGGGGGGCGGCGCAAGCACCTAGGCCCAGGCCGAAGAGCGCCTTCTTGGTCTGCGCGGCAGGCCGGCCTCTCGCCTTGCCACTCAGGCCGCCCTCCCTCTTGAAGTGTGTGTGGCACGCGTCCGCGGAGTACACCTCGCTGCACAGGTAGCCGTGGGACTGGGCGTCGTAGCTTCCTGCGAGGCGGCCGGAGGTCCCGCAGGCGGGTGGGTCCCTGGGACAGACGCGCGGAGCGGCTCCTGCCCGGCCCCCCTGAGAACCGTCGCCGTTCCGTAAGGCGGGGCGCCTGCTTCAGAATGTAAATCACGTGTCCGCTCTATGGATACGCTGTTTAGTTTACCAGGCAAGACTTTCTTGGTGAAAGAAGCAGCGTTGGCTTGCATCGTCGAGCAGGCTTCTCATCTGGCTGTGCACTGGTACTCTCTCTCTGGGTGTGCTAGTCCGCAGGGCAGGGCATCCCCTGGGCAGGGTGGAGCGTGATCTCTGCGGCCTCGTCTTGCAGCTCCTTCCTTTCATTCTCAATCATCCTGCCCACAGTGGCCTCCTCTCAGGCCTGCATACTTACAACGGCGCATTGCCCGTGCTGCCCCTCTGCAGGAAGTGTCCCTCTGTTTAGTTTGCAGCTGACTGATGCCGCCTCACCCTTCTCATCTCTTCTCAGGTGTCACTTGGTCAAGAAAGCGTCCCCTTACCTACTCAACTCATCTCGTCTCCCTACCATAGCTCACGTGACACCACGCACCTCTCGCTTATGGCCGTCATCGCCTTTCGCATCCAGTTTCAGGTAGGTAAGTTTACCCCGTGGTCCGTGAGGAAGAAGAGATCACGCCTGTTTTGCTTACTCTTGATTCCCAGCGACTAGCCCGGTTACTGATAACCTCTGTTAGAGGGAGAAAGGAATGCACCCAATCCCTGGTGAAGCCCCGACCGTTTTCCTTTCTAGTGTCCCTCGTACTCCTCCCTGCCGTCTGTGTCGCCCTTACTCCGCGTCTACCGTTTATGAGTTTACACCTGGGTTACGGTGACTGCTTCGGAGAATCGCATGCCTTTCTACCTCCCTCGCTGCGACCTCTCCTACACCTCCCAGGGCTCTTGGGTTATGCCCTTGCCCTCTTCCGAGCCGTCCGTGGCACCCGCTGTCAACCCCGTACGGCCAGGCTCCTAAGACTGACACTCCAGGCCCTCCGTAATTTGGCTTCAGTTTCACTTTCTAGACGTTTCAAGAAAGAACGGGGTCTAAATATCTGTGCACCTCTGCTCCGTTTCATATCTACCCACGAGGTTAATTTTTTTGTTTCTTCCAGTCCACCTATTTTGCACCTCCGTCTCTGCGAAGACTTCACTGAGAATCCAAGCGATTTCTGGATCCCTTCTCTCCCCTGAAGCTGTAAACAGTTTAACAAGACAGGTGCGGAACTGCCGTAAGGTAATCTACATCTTGTCTCCCTCTCTGGTATCTAACCTCCCTGCGAATGGGGGTACGTCTCCGTGTTCTGTGCGGTTTTCAGCACAGTACTCTCTACACGTAGTGGATATTTGATTTGGTAAGTGACCGAATAAGTGAATGAGTCACCAAGATAAGGGTATTGTCTCATTCTTTCTCGCTTTTTCCACTTCCAAGTTTCTTTAGTTAGTTTCCTCAGACAAAAGGTTTCTTTGTAGCTACACAGTGGCCAGGTCCAGAGAATGTTGCAGATAGCTGCTGAAAACATCCCTCCTCCACTTGAGAATGGCTTGCTCTCCCTCTCAAGCGGAGAGAGCTGGGATTCGATATTTAATTAAGCGCCTCTGTTCACTTGGCATTTAGAGGCACTAGGGGGCGTTAGTGCTCTACACCCGGTGAAATGCCTGTTTCGTTTGTGATTTTCCTTTGTGAAAAACAACTATGCACAGAGTGTTTTGTGCCAATTTTCCATCCTTTTAGATTGACGGAAAGCATTTTACCTACGTAGAAACAGAAAACGAATAGAAAGAGCGTCGCATTGCGTTTAATGAAAGCTTAGGGCGGTCTCGGTGGTACGTTAGTGAAGTTATCTGGAGACACCTTAGCCACGTACATTGTGTTGGAGAGGCACCGAGAATTCATTCAGGAGTTCTCAAAGTTCGAGGACACAGTTGCCTTACACGTAGGCACGGTGGCAGCCGTGGACATGGCAGTGATTTGGAGAATGTTGTACTAGTCGGCTCTCGCTGTGATAATGCTTTGCAACAAATCTCCCCAAAACTCACTTACATAAAGAAGAATCTAGTTTTCTCGGACCTGTGGGCTAGCTGCAGCGGCACTCTTGTAGACCTCTCGATGGCGGGTGTTGCTCCATGCCGTGGGTCAGTTTGAGGTCTGTCCCGCACACCTTACCGTGGAGCCCAACTGTGAGGCTGCAGCTCCCTGTCCTCTCGCAGAGTTCACTGAAACGTAAGAGGTGAGCCCAACCACACAAGGCCACGTAAGGCCTCTGCGACTCATTGAAGGCCATCGTGTCTTCCCTTGGCCTCCTGGGAACCCCCTGGCCCCAGGATGCAGCTTCGGTAGCCCAGGGCAACCGGCGGAGGGGGGCGGGCGGGGCTGCAGGAGGGTGGAACGCTGAGGTCACAGAGGGTGTGGGTGTGGCCACCTCTGCTGTGACTGAACCAAGGGCGTGGGTGGGGGACTGGGGGTCCAGGGCAGGGCCCTCAGAGCCCGGTAGGCCCAGGGGGGCGGCGCAAGCACCTAGGCCCAGGCCGAAGAGCGCCTTCTTGGTCTGCGCGGCAGGCCGGCCTCTCGCCTTGCCACTCAGGCCGCCCTCCCTCTTGAAGTGTGTGTGGCACGCGTCCGCGGAGTACACCTCGCTGCACAGGTAGCCGTGGGACTGGGCGTCGTAGCTTCCTGCGAGGCGGCCGGAGGTCCCGCAGGCGGGTGGGTCCCTGGGACAGACGCGCGGAGCGGCTCCTGCCCGGCCCCCCTGAGAACCGTCGCCGTTCCGTAAGGCGGGGCGCCTGCTTCAGAATGTAAATCACGTGTCCGCTCTATGGATACGCTATTTAGTTTACCAGGCAAGACTTTCTTGGTGAAAGAAGCAACGTTGGCTTGCATCCTCGAGCAGGCTTGTCATCTGGCTGTGCACTGGTACTCTCTCTCTGGGTGTGCTAGTCCGCAGGGCAGGGCATCCCCTGGGCAGGGTGGAGCGTGATCTCTGCGGCCTCGTCTTGCAGCTCCTTCCTTTCATTCTCAATCATCCTGCCCACAGTGGCCTCCTCTCAGGCCTGCATACTTACAACGGCGCATTGCCCGTGCTGCCCCTCTGCAGGAAGTGTCCCTCTGTTTAGTTTGCAGCTGACTGATGCCGCCTCACCCTTCTCATCTCTTCTCAGGTGTCACTTGGTCAAGAAAGCGTCCCCTTACCTACTCAACTCATCTCGTCTCCCTACCGTAGCTCACGTGACACCACGCACCTCTCGCTTATGGCCGTCATCGCCTTTCGCATCCAGTTTCAGGTAGGTAAGTTTACCCCGTGGTCCGTGAGGAAGAAGAGATCACGCCTGTTTTGCTTACTCTTGATTCCCAGCGACTAGCCCGGTTACTGATAACCTCTGTTAGAGGGAGAAAGGAATGCACCCAATCCCTGGTGAAGCCCCGACCGTTTTCCTTTCTAGTGTCCCTCGTACTCCTCCCTGCCGTCTGTGTCGCCCTTACTCCGCGTCTACCGTTTATGAGTTTACACCTGGGTTACGGTGACTGCTTCGGAGAATCGCATGCCTTTCTACCTCCCTCGCTGCGACCTCTCCTACACCTCCCAGGGCTCTTGGGTTATGCCCTTGCCCTCTTCCGAGCCGTCCGTGGCACCCGCTGTCAACCCCGTACGGCCAGGCTCCTAAGACTGACACTCCAGGCCCTCCGTAATTTGGCTTCAGTTTCACTTTCTAGACGTTTCAAGAAAGAACGGGGTCTAAATATCTGGGCACCTCTGCTCCGTTTCATATCTACCCACGAGGTTAATTTTTTTGTTTCTTCCAGTCCACCTATTTTGCACCTCCGTCTGTCCGAAGACTTCACTGAGAATCCAAGCGATTTCTGGATCCCTTCTCTCCCCTGAAGCTGTAAACAGTTTAACAAGACAGGTGCGGAACTGCCGTAAGGTAATCTACATCTTGTCTCCCTCTCTGGTATCTAACCTCCCTGCGAATGGGGGTACGTCTCCGTGTTCTGTGCGGTTTTCAGCACAGTACTCTCTACACGTAGTGGATATTTGATTTGGTAAGTGACCGAATAAGTGAATGAGTCACCAAGATAAGGGTATTGTCTCATTCTTTCTCGCTTTTTCCACTTCCAAGTTTCTTTAGTTAGTTTCCTCAGACAAAAGGTTTCTTTGTAGCTACACAGTGGCCAGGTCCAGAGAATGTTGCAGATAGCTGCTGAAAACATCCCTCCTCCACTTGAGAATGGCTTGCTCTCCCTCTCAAGCGGAGAGAGCTGGGATTCGATATTTAATTAAGCGCCTCTGTTCACTTGGCATTTAGAGGCACTAGGGGGCGTTAGTGCTCTACACCCGGTGAAATGCCTGTTTCGTTTGTGATTTTCCTTTGTGAAAAACAACTATGCACAGAGTGTTTTGTGCCAATTTTCCATCCTTTTAGATTGACGGAAAGCATTTTACCTACGTAGAAACAGAAAACGAATAGAAAGAGCGTTGCATTGCGTTTACTGAAAGCTTAGGGCGGTCTCGGTGGTACGTTAGTGAAGTTATCTGGGGACACCTTAGCCACGTACATTGTGTTGGAGAGGCACCGAGAATTCATTCAGGAGTTCTCAAAGTTCGAGGACACAGTTGCCTTACACGTAGGCACGGTGGCAGCCGTGGACATGGCAGTGATTTGGAGAATGTTGTACTAGTCGGCTCTCGCTGTGATAATGCTTTGCAACAAATCTCCCCAAAACTCACTTACATAAAGAAGAATCTAGTTTTCTCGGACCTGTGGGCTAGCTGCAGCGGCTCTCTTGTAGACCTCTCGATGGCGGGTGTTGCTCCATGCCGTGGGTCAGTTTGAGGTCTGTCCCGCACACCTTACCGTGGAGCCCAACTGTGAGGCTGCAGGTCCCTGTCCTCTCGCAGAGTTCACTGAAACGTAAGAGGTGAGCCCAACCACACAAGGCCACGTAAGGCCTCTGCGACTCATTGAAGGCCATCGTGTCTTCCCTTGGCCTCCTGGGAACCCCCTGGCCCCAGGATGCAGCTTCGGTAGCCCAGGGCAACCGGCGGAGGGGGGCGGGCGGGGCTGCAGGAGGGTGGAACGCTGAGGTCACAGAGGGTGTGGGTGTGGCCACCTCTGCTGTGACTGAACCAAGGGCGTGGGTGGGGGGCTGGGGGTCCAGGGCAGGGCCCTCAGAGCCCGGTAGGCCCAGGGGGGCGGCGCAAGCACCTAGGCCCAGGCCGAAGAGCGCCTTCTTGGTCTGCGCGGCAGGCCGGCCTCTCGCCTTGCCACTCAGGCCGCCCTCCCTCTTGAAGTGTGTGTGGCACGCGTCCGCGGAGTACACCTCGCTGCACAGGTAGCCGTGGGACTGGGCGTCGTAGCTTCCTGCGAGGCGGCCGGAGGTCCCGCAGGCGGGTGGGTCCCTGGGACAGACGCGCGGAGCGGCTCCTGCCCGGCCCCCCTGAGAACCGTCGCCGTTCCGTAAGGCGGGGCGCCTGCTTCAGAATGTAAATCACGTGTCCGCTCTATGGATACGCTGTTTAGTTTACCAGGCAAGACTTTCTTGGTGAAAGAAGCAGCGTTGGCTTGCATCGTCGAGCAGGCTTGTCATCTGGCTGTGCACTGGTACTCTCTCTCTGGGTGTGCTAGTCCGCAGGGCAGGGCATCCCCTGGGCAGGGTGGAGCGTGATCTCTGCGGCCTCGTCTTGCAGCTCCTTCCTTTCATTCTCAATCATCCTGCCCACAGTGGCCTCCTCTCAGGCCTGCATACTTACAACGGCGCATTGCCCGTGCTGCCCCTCTGCAGGAAGTGTCCCTCTGTTTAGTTTGCAGCTGACTGATGCCGCCTCACCCTTCTCATCTCTTCTCAGGTGTCACTTGGTCAAGAAAGCGTCCCCTTACCTACTCAACTCATCTCGTCTCCCTACCGTAGCTCACGTGACACCACGCACCTCTCGCTTATGGCCGTCATCGCCTTTCGCATCCAGTTTCAGGTAGGTAAGTTTACCCCGTGGCCCGTGAGGAAGAAGAGATCACGCCTGTTTTGCTTACTCTTGATTCCCAGCGACTAGCCCGGTTACTGATAACCTCTGTTAGAGGGAGAAAGGAATGCACCCAATCCCTGGTGAAGCCCCGACCGTTTTCCTTTCTAGTGTCCCTCGTACTCCTCCCTGCCGTCTGTGTCGCCCTTACTCCGCGTCTACCGTTTATGAGTTTACACCTGGGTTACGGTGACTGCTTCGGAGAATCGCATGCCTTTCTACCTCCCTCGCTGCGACCTCTCCTACACCTCCCAGGGCTCTTGGGTTATGCCCTTGCCCTCTTCCGAGCCGTCCGTGGCACCCGCTGTCAACCCCGTACGGCCAGGCTCCTAAGACTGACACTCCAGGCCCTCCGTAATTTGGCTTCAGTTTCACTTTCTAGACGTTTCAAGAAAGAACGGGGTCTAAATATCTGGGCACCTCTGCTCCGTTTCATATCTACCCACGAGGTTAATTTTTTTGTTTCTTCCAGTCCACCTATTTTGCACCTCCGTCTCTGCGAAGACTTCACTGAGAATCCAAGCGATTTCTGGATCCCTTCTCTCCCCTGAAGCTGTAAACAGTTTAACAAGACAGGTGCGGAACTGCCGTAAGGTAATCTACATCTTGTCTCCCTCTCTGGTATCTAACCTCCCGGCGAATGGGGGTACGTCTCCGTGTTCTGTGCGGTTTTCAGCACAGTATTCTCTACACGTAGTGGATATTTGATTTGGTAAGTGACCGAATAAGTGAATGAGTCACCAAGATAAGGGTATTGTCTCATTCTTTCTCGCTTTTTCCACTTCCAAGTTTCTTTAGTTAGTTTCCTCAGACAAAAGGTTTCTTTGTAGCTACACAGTGGCCAGGTCCAGAGAATGTTGCAGATAGCTGCTGAAAACATCCCTCCTCCACTTGAGAATGGCTTGCTCTCCCTCTCAAGCGGAGAGAGCTGGGATTCGATATTTAATTAAGCGCCTCTGTTCACTTGGCATTTAGAGGCACTAGGGGGCGTTAGTGCTCTACACCCGGTGAAATGCCTGTTTCGTTTGTGATTTTCCTTTGTGAAAAACAACTATGCACAGAGTGTTTTGTGCCAATTTTCCATCCTTTTAGATTGACGGAAAGCATTTTACCTACGTAGAAACAGAAAACGAATAGAAAGAGCGTCGCATTGCGTTTAATGAAAGCTTAGGGCGGTCTCGGTGGTACGTTAGTGAAGTTATCTGGGGACACCTTAGCCACGTACATTGTGTTGGAGAGGCACCGAGAATTCATTCAGGAGTTCTCAAAGTTCGAGGACACAGTTGCCTTACACGTAGGCACGGTGGCAGCCGTGGACATGGCAGTGATTTGGAGAATGTTGTACTCGTCGGCTCTTGCTGTGATAATGCTTTGCAACAAATCTCCCCAAAACTCACTTACATAAAGAAGAATCTAGTTTTCTCGGACCTGTGGGCTAGCTGCAGCGGCTCTCTTGTAGACCTCTCGATGGCGGGTGTTGCTCCATGCCGTGGGTCAGTTTGAGGTCTGTCCCGCACACCTTACCGTGGAGCCCAACTGTGAGGCTGCAGGTCCCTGTCCTCTAGCAGAGTTCACTGAAACGTAAGAGGTGAGCCCAACCACACAAGGCCACGTAAGGCCTCTGCGACTCATTGAAGGCCATCGTGTCTTCCCTTGGCCTCCTGGGAACCCCCTGGCCCCAGGATGCAGCTTCGGTAGCCCAGGGCAACCGGCGGAGGGGGGCGGGCGGGGCTGCAGGAGGGTGGAACGCTGAGGTCACAGAGGGTGTGGGTGTGGCCACCTCTGCTGTGACTGAACCAAGGGCGTGGGTGGGGGGCTGGGGGTCCAGGGCAGGGCCCTCAGAGCCCGGTAGGCCCAGGGGGGCGGCGCAAGCACCTAGGCCCAGGCCGAAGAGCGCCTTCTTGGTCTGCGCGGCAGGCCGGCCTCTCGCCTTGCCACTCAGGCCGCCCTCCCTCTTGAAGTGTGTGTGGCACGCGTCCGCGGAGTACACCTCGCTGCACAGGTAGCCGTGGGACTGGGCGTCGTAGCTTCCTGCGAGGCGGCCGGAGGTCCCGCAGGCGGGTGGGTCCCTGGGACAGACGCGCGGAGCGGCTCCTGCCCGGCCCCCCTGAGAACCGTCGCCGTTCCGTAAGGCGGGGCGCCTGCTTCAGAATGTAAATCACGTGTCCGCTCTATGGATACGCTGTTTAGTTTACCAGGCAAGACTTTCTTGGTGAAAGAAGCAGCGTTGGCTTGCATCGTCGAGCAGGCTTGTCATCTGGCTGTGCACTGGTACTCTCTCTCTGGGTGTGCTAGTCCGCAGGGCAGGGCATCCCCTGGGCAGGGTGGAGCGTGATCTCTGCGGCCTCGTCTTGCAGCTCCTTCCTTTCATTCTCAATCATCCTGCCCACAGTGGCCTCCTCTCAGGCCTGCATACTTACAACGGCGCATTGCCCGTGCTGCCCCTCTGCAGGAAGTGTCCCTCTGTTTAGTTTGCAGCTGACTGATGCCGCCTCACCCTTCTCATGTCTTCTCAGGTGTCACTTGGTCAAGAATGCGTCCCCTTACCTACTCAACTCATCTCGTCTCCCTACCGTAGCTCACGTGACACCACGCACCTCTCGCTTATGGCCGTCATCGCCTTTCGCATCCAGTTTCAGGTAGGTAAGTTTACCCCGTGGTCCGTGAGGAAGAAGAGATCACGCCTGTTTTGCTTACTCTTGATTCCCAGCGACTAGCCCGGTTACTGATAACCTCTGTTAGAGGGAGAAAGGAATGCACCCAATCCCTGGTGAAGCCCCGACCGTTTTCCTTTCTAGTGTCCCTCGTACTCCTCCCTGCCGTCTGTGTCGCCCTTACTCCGCGTCTACCGTTTATGAGTTTACACCTGGGTTACGGTGACTGCTTCGGAGAATCGCATGCCTTTCTACCTCCCTCGCTGCGACCTCTCCTACACCTCCCAGGGCTCTTGGGTTATGCCCTTGCCCTCTTCCGAGCCGTCCGTGGCACCCGCTGTCAACCCCGTACGGCCAAGCTCCTAAGACTGACACTCCAGGCCCTCCGTAATTTGGCTTCAGTTTCACTTTCTAGACGTTTCAAGAAAGAACGGGGTCTAAATATCTGTGCACCTCTGCTCCGTTTCATATCTACCCACGAGGTTAATTTTTTTGTTTCTTCCAGTCCACCTATTTTGCACCTCCGTCTCTGCGAAGACTTCACTGAGAATCCAAGCGATTTCTGGATCCCTTCTCTCCCCTGAAGCTGTAAACAGTTTAACAAGACAGGTGCGGAACTGCCGTAAGGTAATCTACATCTTGTCTCCCTCTCTGGTATCTAACCTCCCTGCGAATGGGGGTACGTCTCCGTGTTCTGTGCGGTTTTCAGCACAGTACTCTCTACACGTAGTGGATATTTGATTTGGTAAGTGACCGAATAAGTGAATGAGTCACCAAGATAAGGGTATTGTCTCATTCTTTCTCGCTTTTTCCACTTCCAAGTTTCTTTAGTTAGTTTCCTCAGACAAAAGGTTTCTTTGTAGCTACACAGTGGCCAGGTCCAGAGAATGTTGCAGATAGCTGCTGAAAACATCCCTCCTCCACTTGAGAATGGCTTGCTCTCCCTCTCAAGCGGAGAGAGCTGGGATTCGATATTTAATTAAGCGCCTCTGTTCACTTGGCATTTAGAGGCACTAGGGGGCGTTAGTGCTCTACACCCGGTGAAATGCCTGTTTCGTTTGTGATTTTCCTTTGTGAAAAACAACTATGCACAGAGTGTTTTGTGCCAATTTTCCATCCTTTTAGATTGACGGAAAGCATTTTACCTACGTAGAAACAGAAAAGGAATAGAAAGAGCGTTGCATTGCGTTTAATGAAAGCTTAGGGCGGTCTCGGTGGTACGTTAGTGAAGTTATCTGGGGACACCTTAGCCACGTACATTGTGTTGGAGAGGCACCGAGAATTCATTCAGGAGTTCTCAAAGTTCGAGGACACAGTTGCCTTACACGTAGGCACGGTGGCAGCCGTGGACATGGCAGTGATTTGGAGAATGTTGTACTAGTCGGCTCTCGCTGTGATAATGCTTTGCAACAAATCTCCCCAAAACTCACTTACATAAAGAAGAATCTAGTTTTCTCGGACCTGTGGGCTAGCTGCAGCGGCTCTCTTGTAGACCTCTCGATGGCGGGTGTTGCTCCATGCCGTGGGTCAGTTTGAGGTCTGTCCCGCACACCTTACCGTGGAGCCCAACTGTGAGGCTGCAGGTCCCTGTCCTCTCGCAGAGTTCACTGAAACGTAAGAGGTGAGCCCAACCACACAAGGCCACGTAAGGCCTCTGCGACTCATTGAAGGCCATCGTGTCTTCCCTTGGCCTCCTGGGAACCCCCTGGCCCCAGGATGCAGCTTCGGTAGCCCAGGGCAACCGGCGGAGGGGGGCGGGCGGGGCTGCAGGAGGGTGGAACGCTGAGGTCACAGAGGGTGTGGGTGTGGTCACCTCTGCTGTGACTGAACCAAGGGCGTGGGTGGGGGGCTGGGGGTCCAGGGCAGGGCCCTCAGAGCCCGGTAGGCCCAGGGGGGCGGCGCAAGCACCTAGGCCCAGGCCGAAGAGCGCCTTCTTGGTCTGCGCGGCAGGCCGGCCTCTCGCCTTGCCACTCAGGCCGCCCTCCCTCTTGAAGTGTGTGTGGCACGCGTCCGCGGAGTACACCTCACTGCACAGGTAGCCGTGGGACTGGGCGTCGTAGCTTCCTGCGAGGCGGCCGGAGGTCCCGCAGGCGGGTGGGTCCCTGGGACAGACGCGCGGAGCGGCTCCTGCCCGGCCCCCCTGAGAACCGTCGCCGTTCCGTAAGGCGGGGCGCCTGCTTCAGAATGTAAATCACGTGTCCGCTCTATGGATACGCTGTTTAGTTTACCAGGCAAGACTTTCTTGGTGAAAGAAGCAACGTTGGCTTGCATCCTCGAGCAGGCTTGTCATCTGGCTGTGCACTGGTACTCTCTCTCTGGGTGTGCTAGTCCGCAGGGCAGGGCATCCCCTGGGCAGGGTGGAGCGTGATCTCTGCGGCCTCGTCTTGCAGCTCCTTCCTTTCATTCTCAATCATCCTGCCCACAGTGGCCTCCTCTCAGGCCTGCATACTTACAACGGCGCATTGCCCGTGCTGCCCCTCTGCAGGAAGTGTCCCTCTGTTTAGTTTGCAGCTGACTGATGCCGCCTCACCCTTCTCATCTCTTCTCAGGTGTCACTTGGTCAAGAAAGCGTCCCCTTACCTACTCAACTCATCTCGTCTCCCTACCGTAGCTCACGTGACACCACGCACCTCTCGCTTATGGCCGTCATCGCCTTTCGCATCCAGTTTCAGGTAGGTAAGTTTACCCCGTGGTCCGTGAGGAAGAAGAGATCACGCCTGTTTTGCTTACTCTTGATTCCCAGCGACTAGCCCGGTTACTGATAACCTCTGTTAGAGGGAGAAAGGAATGCACCCAATCCCTGGTGAAGCCCCGACCGTTTTCCTTTCTAGTGTCCCTCGTACTCCTCCCTGCCGTCTGTGTCGCCCTTACTCCGCGTCTACCGTTTATGAGTTTACACCTGGGTTACGGTGACTGCTTCGGAGAATCGCATGCCTTTCTACCTCCCTCGCTGCGACCTCTCCTACACCTCCCAGGGCTCTTGGGTTATGCCCTTGCCCTCTTCCGAGCCGTCCGTGGCACCCGCTGTCAACCCCGTACGGCCAGGCTCCTAAGACTGACACTCCAGGCCCTCCGTAATTTGGCTTCAGTTTCACTTTCTAGACGTTTCAAGAAAGAACGGGGTCTAAATATCTGGGCACCTCTGCTCCGTTTCATATCTACCCACGAGGTTAATTTTTTTGTTTCTTCCAGTCCACCTATTTTGCACCTCCGTCTCTGCGAAGACTTCACTGAGAATCCAAGCGATTTCTGGATCCCTTCTCTCCCCTGAAGCTGTAAACAGTTTAACAAGACAGGTGCGGAACTGCCGTAAGGTAATCTACATCTTGTCTCCCTCTCTGGTATCTAACCTCCCTGCGAATGGGGGTACGTCTCCGTGTTCTGTGCGGTTTTCAGCACAGTACTCTCTACACGTAGTGGATATTTGATTTGGTAAGTGACCGAATAAGTGAATGAGTCACCAAGATAAGGGTATTGTCTCATTCTTTCTCGCTTTTTCCACTTCCAAGTTTCTTTAGTTAGTTTCCTCAGACAAAAGGTTTCTTTGTAGCTACACAGTGGCCAGGTCCAGAGAATGTTGCAGATAGCTGCTGAAAACATCCCTCCTCCACTTGAGAATGGCTTGCTCTCCCTCTCAAGCGGAGAGAGCTGGGATTCGATATTTAATTAAGCGCCTCTGTTCACTTGGCATTTAGAGGCACTAGGGGGCGTTAGTGCTCTACACCCGGTGAAATGCCTGTTTCGTTTGTGATTTTCCTTTGTGAAAAACAACTATGCACAGAGTGTTTTGTGCCAATTTTCCATCCTTTTAGATTGACGGAAAGCATTTTACCTACGTAGAAACAGAAAACGAATAGAAAGAGCGTTGCATTGCGTTTAATGAAAGCTTAGGGCGGTCTCGGTGGTACGTTAGTGAAGTTATCTGGGGACACCTTAGCCACGTACATTGTGTTGGAGAGGCACCGAGAATTCATTCAGGAGTTCTCAAAGTTCGAGGACACAGTTGCCTTACACGTAGGCACGGTGGCAGCCGTGGACATGGCAGTGATTTGGAGAATGTTGTACTAGTCGGCTCTCGCTGTGATAATGCTTTGCAACAAATCTCCCCAAAACTCACTTACATAAAGAAGAATCTAGTTTTCTCGGACCTGTGGGCTAGCTGCAGCGGCTCTCTTGTAGACCTCTCGATGGCGGGTGTTGCTCCATGCCGTGGGTCAGTTTGAGGTCTGTCCCGCACACCTTACCGTGGAGCCCAACTGTGAGGCTGCAGGTCCCTGTCCTCTCTCAGAGTTCACTGAAACGTAAGAGGTGAGCCCAACCACACAAGGCCACGTAAGGCCTCTGCGACTCATTGAAGGCCATCGTGTCTTCCCTTGGCCTCCTGGGAACCCCCTGGCCCCAGGATGCAGCTTCGGTAGCCCAGGGCAACCGGCGGAGGGGGGCGGGCGGGGCTGCAGGAGGGTGGAACGCTGAGGTCACAGAGGGTGTGGGTGTGGTCACCTCTGCTGTGACTGAACCAAGGGCGTGGGTGGGGGGCTGGGGGTCCAGGGCAGGGCCCTCAGAGCCCGGTAGGCCCAGGGGGGCGGCGCAAGCACCTAGGCCCAGGCCGAAGAGCGCCTTCTTGGTCTGCGCGGCAGGCCGGCCTCTCGCCTTGCCACTCAGGCCGCCCTCCCTCTTGAAGTGTGTGTGGCACGCGTCCGCGGAGTACACCTCGCTGCACAGGTAGCCGTGGGACTGGGCGTCGTAGCTTCCTGCGAGGCGGCCGGAGGTCCCGCAGGCGGGTGGGTCCCTGGGACAGACGCGCGGAGCGGCTCCTGCCCGGCCCCCCTGAGAACCGTCGCCGTTCCGTAAGGCGGGGCGCCTGCTTCAGAATGTAAATCACGTGTCCGCTCTATGGATACGCTGTTTAGTTTACCAGGCAAGACTTTCTTGGTGAAAGAAGCAGCGTTGGCTTGCATCGTCGAGCAGGCTTCTCATCTGGCTGTGCACTGGTACTCTCTCTCTGGGTGTGCTAGTCCGCAGGGCAGGGCATCCCCTGGGCAGGGTGGAGCGTGATCTCTGCGGCCTCGTCTTGCAGCTCCTTCCTTTCATTCTCAATCATCCTGCCCACAGTGGCCTCCTCTCAGGCCTGCATACTTACAACGGCGCATTGCCCGTGCTGCCCCTCTGCAGGAAGTGTCCCTCTGTTTAGTTTGCAGCTGACTGATGCCGCCTCACCCTTCTCATCTCTTCTCAGGTGTCACTTGGTCAAGAAAGCGTCCCCTTACCTACTCAACTCATCTCGTCTCCCTACCGTAGCTCACGTGACACCACGCACCTCTCGCTTATGGCCGTCATCGCCTTTCGCATCCAGTTTCAGGTAGGTAAGTTTACCCCGTGGTCCGTGAGGAAGAAGAGATCACGCCTGTTTTGCTTACTCTTGATTCCCAGCGACTAGCCCGGTTACTGATAACCTCTGTTAGAGGGAGAAAGGAATGCACCCAATCCCTGGTGAAGCCCCGACCGTTTTCCTTTCTAGTGTCCCTCGTACTCCTCCCTGCCGTCTGTGTCGCCCTTACTCCGCGTCTACCGTTTATGAGTTTACACCTGGGTTACGGTGACTGCTTCGGAGAATCGCATGCCTTTCTACCTCCCTCGCTGCGACCTCTCCTACACCTCCCAGGGCTCTTGGGTTATGCCCTTGCCCTCTTCCGAGCCGTCCGTGGCACCCGCTGTCAACCCCGTACGGCCAAGCTCCTAAGACTGACACTCCAGGCCCTCCGTAATTTGGCTTCAGTTTCACTTTCTAGACGTTTCAAGAAAGAACGGGGTCTAAATATCTGGGCACCTCTGCTCCGTTTCATATCTACCCACGAGGTTAATTTTTTTGTTTCTTCCAGTCCACCTATTTTGCACCTCCGTCTCTGTGAAGACTTCACTGAGAATCCAAGCGATTTCTGGATCCCTTCTCTCCCCTGAAGCTGTAAACAGTTTAACAAGACAGGTGCGGAACTGCCGTAAGGTAATCTACATCTTGTCTCCCTCTCTGGTATCTAACCTCCCTGCGAATGGGGGTACGTCTCCGTGTTCTGTGCGGTTTTCAGCACAGTACTCTCTACACGTAGTGGATATTTGATTTGGTAAGTGACCGAATAAGTGAATGAGTCACCAAGATAAGGGTATTGTCTCCTTCTTTCTCGCTTTTTCCACTTCCAAGTTTCTTTAGTTAGTTTCCTCAGACAAAAGGTTTCTTTGTAGCTACACAGTGGCCAGGTCCAGAGAATGTTGCAGATAGCTGCTGAAAACATCCCTCCTCCACTTGAGAATGGCTTGCTCTCCCTCTCAAGCGGAGAGAGCTGGGATTCGATATTTAATTAAGCGCCTCTGTTCACTTGGCATTTAGAGGCACTAGGGGGCGTTAGTGCTCTACACCCGGTGAAATGCCTGTTTCGTTTGTGATTTTCCTTTGTGAAAAACAACTATGCACAGAGTGTTTTGTGCCAATTTTCCATCCTTTTAGATTGACGGAAAGCATTTTACCTACGTAGAAACAGAAAACGAATAGAAAGAGCGTCGCATTGCGTTTAATGAAAGCTTAGGGCGGTCTCGGTGGTACGTTAGTGAAGTTATCTGGGGACACCTTAGCCACGTACATTGTGTTGGAGAGGCACCGAGAATTCATTCAGGAGTTCTCAAAGTTCGAGGACACAGTTGCCTTACACGTAGGCACGGTGGCAGCCGTGGACATGGCAGTGATTTGGAGAATGTTGTACTAGTCGGCTCTTGCTGTGATAATGCTTTGCAACAAATCTCCCCAAAACTCACTTACATAAAGAAGAATCTAGTTTTCTCGGACCTGTGGGCTAGCTGCAGCGGCTCTCTTGTAGACCTCTCGATGGCGGGTGTTGCTCCATGCCGTGGGTCAGTTTGAGGTCTGTCCCGCACACCTTACCGTGGAGCCCAACTGTGAGGCTGCAGCTCCCTGTCCTCTCGCAGAGTTCACTGAAACGTAAGAGGTGAGCCCAACCACACAAGGCCACGTAAGGCCTCTGCGACTCATTGAAGGCCATCGTGTCTTCCCTTGGCCTCCTGGGAACCCCCTGGCCCCAGGATGCAGCTTCGGTAGCCCAGGGCAACCGGCGGAGGGGGGCGGGCGGGGCTGCAGGAGGGTGGAACGCTGAGGTCACAGAGGGTGTGGGTGTGGCCACCTCTGCTGTGACTGAACCAAGGGCGTGGGTGGGGGGCTGGGGGTCCAGGGCAGGGCCCTCAGAGCCCGGTAGGCCCAGGGGGGCGGCGCAAGCACCTAGGCCCAGGCCGAAGAGCGCCTTCTTGGTCTGCGCGGCAGGCCGGCCTCTCGCCTTGCCACTCAGGCCGCCCTCCCTCTTGAAGTGTGTGTGGCACGCGTCCGCGGAGTACACCTCGCTGCACAGGTAGCCGTGGGACTGGGCGTCGTAGCTTCCTGCGAGGCGGCCGGAGGTCCCGCAGGCGGGTGGGTCCCTGGGACAGACGCGCGGAGCGGCTCCTGCCCGGCCCCCCTGAGAACCGTCGCCGTTCCGTAAGGCGGGGCGCCTGCTTCAGAATGTAAATCACGTGTCCGCTCTATGGATACGCTGTTTAGTTTACCAGGCAAGACTTTCTTGGTGAAAGAAGCAGCGTTGGCTTGCATCGTCGAGCAGGCTTCTCATCTGGCTGTGCACTGGTACTCTCTCTCTGGGTGTGCTAGTCCGCAGGGCAGGGCATCCCCTGGGCAGGGTGGAGCGTGATCTCTGCGGCCTCGTCTTGCAGCTCCTTCCTTTCATTCTCAATCATCCTGCCCACAGTGGCCTCCTCTCAGGCCTGCATACTTACAACGGCGCATTGCCCGTGCTGCCCCTCTGCAGGAAGTGTCCCTCTGTTTAGTTTGCAGCTGACTGATGCCGCCTCACCCTTCTCATCTCTTCTCAGGTGTCACTTGGTCAAGAAAGCGTCCCCTTACCTACTCAACTCATCTCGTCTCCCTACCGTAGCTCACGTGACACCACGCACCTCTCGCTTATGGCCGTCATCGCCTTTCGCATCCAGTTTCAGGTAGGTAAGTTTACCCCGTGGTCCGTGAGGAAGAAGAGATCACGCCTGTTTTGCTTACTCTTGATTCCCAGCGACTAGCCCGGTTACTGATAACCTCTGTTAGAGGGAGAAAGGAATGCACCCAATCCCTGGTGAAGCCCCGACCGTTTTCCTTTCTAGTGTCCCTCGTACTCCTCCCTGCCGTCTGTGTCGCCCTTACTCCGCGTCTACCGTTTATGAGTTTACACCTGGGTTACGGTGACTGCTTCGGAGAATCGCATGCCTTTCTACCTCCCTCGCTGCGACCTCTCCTACACCTCCCAGGGCTCTTGGGTTATGCCCTTGCCCTCTTCCGAGCCGTCCGTGGCACCCGCTGTCAACCCCGTACGGCCAAGCTCCTAAGACTGACACTCCAGGCCCTCCGTAATTTGGCTTCAGTTTCACTTTCTAGACGTTTCAAGAAAGAACGGGGTCTAAATATCTGTGCACCTCTGCTCCGTTTCATATCTACCCACGAGGTTAATTTTTTTGTTTCTTCCAGTCCACCTATTTTGCACCTCCGTCTCTGCGAAGACTTCACTGAGAATCCAAGCGATTTCTGGATCCCTTCTCTCCCCTGAAGCTGTAAACAGTTTAACAAGACAGGTGCGGAACTGTCGTAAGGTAATCTACATCTTGTCTCCCTCTCTGGTATCTAACCTCCCTGCAAATGGGGGTACGTCTCCGTGTTCTGTGCGGTTTTCAGCACAGTACTCTCTACACGTAGTGGATATTTGATTTGGTAAGTGACCGAATAAGTGAATGAGTCACCAAGATAAGGGTATTGTCTCATTCTTTCTCGCTTTTTCCACTTCCAAGTTTCTTTAGTTAGTTTCCTCAGACAAAAGGTTTCTTTGTAGCTACACAGTGGCCAGGTCCAGAGAATGTTGCAGATAGCTGCTGAAAACATCCCTCCTCCACTTGAGAATGGCTTGCTCTCCCTCTCAAGCGGAGAGAGCTGGGATTCGATATTTAATTAAGCGCCTCTGTTCACTTGGCATTTAGAGGCACTAGGGGGCGTTAGTGCTCTACACCCGGTGAAATGCCTGTTTCGTTTGTGATTTTCCTTTGTGAAAAACAACTATGCACAGAGTGTTTTGTGCCAATTTTCCATCCTTTTAGATTGACGGAAAGCATTTTACCTACGTAGAAACAGAAAACGAATAGAAAGAGCGTCGCATTGCGCTTACTGAAAGCTTAGGGCGGTCTCGGTGGTACGTTAGTGAAGTTATCTGGGGACACCTTAGCCACGTACATTGTGTTGGAGAGGCACCGAGAATTCATTCAGGAGTTCTCAAAGTTCGAGGACACAGTTGCCTTACACGTAGGCACGGTGGCAGCCGTGGACATGGCAGTGATTTGGAGAATGTTGTACTAGTCGGCTCTTGCTGTGATAATGCTTTGCAACAAATCTCCCCAAAACTCACTTACATAAAGAAGAATCTAGTTTTCTCGGACCTGTGGGCTAGCTGCAGCGGCTCTCTTGTAGACCTCTCGATGGCGGGTGTTGCTCCATGCCGTGGGTCAGTTTGAGGTCTGTCCCGCACACCTTACCGTGGAGCCCAACTGTGAGGCTGCAGCTCCCTGTCCTCTCGCAGAGTTCACTGAAACGTAAGAGGTGAGCCCAACCACACAAGGCCACGTAAGGCCTCTGCGACTCATTGAAGGCCATCGTGTCTTCCCTTGGCCTCCTGGGAACCCCCTGGCCCCAGGATGCAGCTTCGGTAGCCCAGGGCAACCGGCGGAGGGGGGCGGGCGGGGCTGCAGGAGGGTGGAACGCTGAGGTCACAGAGGGTGTGGGTGTGGCCACCTCTGCTGTGACTGAACCAAGGGCGTGGGTGGGGGACTGGGGGTCCAGGGCAGGGCCCTCAGAGCCCGGTAGGCCCAGGGGGGCGGCGCAAGCACCTAGGCCCAGGCCGAAGAGCGCCTTCTTGGTCTGCGCGGCAGGCCGGCCTCTCGCCTTGCCACTCAGGCCGCCCTCCCTCTTGAAGTGTGTGTGGCACGCGTCCGCGGAGTACACCTCGCTGCACAGGTAGCCGTGGGACTGGGCGTCGTAGCTTCCTGCGAGGCGGCCGGAGGTCCCGCAGGCGGGTGGGTCCCTGGGACAGACGCGCGGAGCGGCTCCTGCCCGGCCCCCCTGAGAACCGTCGCCGTTCCGTAAGGCGGGGCGCCTGCTTCAGAATGTAAATCACGTGTCCGCTCTATGGATACGCTGTTTAGTTTACCAGGCAAGACTTTCTTGGTGAAAGAAGCAGCGTTGGCTTGCATCCTCGAGCAGGCTTGTCATCTGGCTGTGCACTGGTACTCTCTCTCTGGGTGTGCTAGTCCGCAGGGCAGGGCATCCCCTGGGCAGGGTGGAGCGTGATCTCTGCGGCCTCGTCTTGCAGCTCCTTCCTTTCATTCTCAATCATCCTGCCCACAGTGGCCTCCTCTCAGGCCTGCATACTTACAACGGCGCATTGCCCGTGCTGCCCCTCTGCAGGAAGTGTCCCTCTGTTTAGTTTGCAGCTGACTGATGCCGCCTCACCCTTCTCATCTCTTCTCAGGTGTCACTTGGTCAAGAAAGCGTCCCCTTACCTACTCAACTCATCTCGTCTCCCTACCGTAGCTCACGTGACACCACGCACCTCTCGCTTATGGCCGTCATCGCCTTTCGCATCCAGTTTCAGGTAGGTAAGTTTACCCCGTGGTCCGTGAGGAAGAAGAGATCACGCCTGTTTTGCTTACTCTTGATTCCCAGCGACTAGCCCGGTTACTGATAACCTCTGTTAGAGGGAGAAAGGAATGCACCCAATCCCTGGTGAAGCCCCAACCGTTTTCCTTTCTAGTGTCCCTCGTACTCCTCCCTGCCGTCTGTGTCGCCCTTACTCCGCGTCTACCGTTTATGAGTTTACACCTGGGTTACGGTGACTGCTTCGGAGAATCGCATGCCTTTCTACCTCCCTCGCTGCGACCTCTCCTACACCTCCCAGGGCTCTTGGGTTATGCCCTTGCCCTCTTCCGAGCCGTCCGTGGCACCCGCTGTCAACCCCGTACGGCCAAGCTCCTAAGACTGACACTCCAGGCCCTCCATAATTTGGCTTCAGTTTCACTTTCTAGACGTTTCAAGAAAGAACGGGGTCTAAATATCTGTGCACCTCTGCTCCGTTTCATATCTACCCACGAGGTTAATTTTTTTTTTCTTCCAGTCCACCTATTTTGCACCTCCGTCTCTGCGAAGACTTCACTGAGAATCCAAGCGATTTCTGGATCCCTTCTCTCCCCTGAAGCTGTAAACAGTTTAACAAGACAGGTGCGGAACTGCCGTAAGGTAATCTACATCTTGTCTCCCTCTCTGGTATCTAACCTCCCTGCGAATGGGGGTACGTCTCCGTGTTCTGTGCGGTTTTCAGCACAGTACTCTCTACACGTAGTGGATATTTGATTTGGTAAGTGACCGAATAAGTGAATGAGTCACCAAGATAAGGGTATTGTCTCATTCTTTCTCGCTTTTTCCACTTCCAAGTTTCTTTAGTTAGTTTCCTCAGACAAAAGGTTTCTTTGTAGCTACACAGTGGCCAGGTCCAGAGAATGTTGCAGATAGCTGCTGAAAACATCCCTCCTCCACTTGAGAATGGCTTGCTCTCCCTCTCAAGCGGAGAGAGCTGGGATTCGATATTTAATTAAGCGCCTCTGTTCACTTGGCATTTAGAGGCACTAGGGGGCGTTAGTGCTCTACACCCGGTGAAATGCCTGTTTCGTTTGTGATTTTCCTTTGTGAAAAACAACTATGCACAGAGTGTTTTGTGCCAATTTTCCATCCTTTTAGATTGACGGAAAGCATTTTACCTACGTAGAAACAGAAAAGGAATAGAAAGAGCGTTGCATTGCGTTTAATGAAAGCTTAGGGCGGTCTCGGTGGTACGTTAGTGAAGTTATCTGGGGACACCTTAGCCACGTACATTGTGTTGGAGAGGCACCGAGAATTCATTCAGGAGTTCTCAAAGTTCGAGGACACAGTTGCCTTACACGTAGGCACGGTGGCAGCCGTGGACATGGCAGTGATTTGGAGAATGTTGTACTAGTCGGCTCTCGCTGTGATAATGCTTTGCAACAAATCTCCCCAAAACTCACTTACATAAAGAAGAATCTAGTTTTCTCGGACCTGTGGGCTAGCTGCAGCGGCTCTCTTGTAGACCTCTCGATGGCGGGTGTTGCTCCATGCCGTGGGTCAGTTTGAGGTCTGTCCCGCACACCTTACCGTGGAGCCCAACTGTGAGGCTGCAGGTCCCTGTCCTCTCGCAGAGTTCACTGAAACGTAAGAGGTGAGCCCAACCACACAAGGCCACGTAAGGCCTCTGCGACTCATTGAAGGCCATCGTGTCTTCCCTTGGCCTCCTGGGAACCCCCTGGCCCCAGGATGCAGCTTCGGTAGCCCAGGGCAACCGGCGGAGGGGGGCGGGCGGGGCTGCAGGAGGGTGGAACGCTGAGGTCACAGAGGGTGTGGGTGTGGTCACCTCTGCTGTGACTGAACCAAGGGCGTGGGTGGGGGGCTGGGGGTCCAGGGCAGGGCCCTCAGAGCCCGGTAGGCCCAGGGGGGCGGCGCAAGCACCTAGGCCCAGGCCGAAGAGCGCCTTCTTGGTCTGCGCGGCAGGCCGGCCTCTCGCCTTGCCACTCAGGCCGCCCTCCCTCTTGAAGTGTGTGTGGCACGCGTCCGCGGAGTACACCTCGCTGCACAGGTAGCCGTGGGACTGGGCGTCGTAGCTTCCTGCGAGGCGGCCGGAGGTCCCGCAGGCGGGTGGGTCCCTGGGACAGACGCGCGGAGCGGCTCCTGCCCGGCCCCCCTGAGAACCGTCGCCGTTCCGTAAGGCGGGGCGCCTGCTTCAGAATGTAAATCACGTGTCCGCTCTATGGATACGCTGTTTAGTTTACCAGGCAAGACTTTCTTGGTGAAAGAAGCAGCGTTGGCTTGCATCGTCGAGCAGGCTTCTCATCTGGCTGTGCACTGGTACTCTCTCTCTGGGTGTGCTAGTCCGCAGGGCAGGGCATCCCCTGGGCAGGGTGGAGCGTGATCTCTGCGGCCTCGTCTTGCAGCTCCTTCCTTTCATTCTCAATCATCCTGCCCACAGTGGCCTCCTCTCAGGCCTGCATACTTACAATGGCGCATTGCCCGTGCTGCCCCTCTGCAGGAAGTGTCCCTCTGTTTAGTTTGCAGCTGACTGATGCCGCCTCACCCTTCTCATCTCTTCTCAGGTGTCACTTGGTCAAGAAAGCGTCCCCTTACCTACTCAACTCATCTCGTCTCCCTACCGTAGCTCACGTGACACCACGCACCTCTCGCTTATGGCCGTCATCGCCTTTCGCATCCAGTTTCAGGTAGGTAAGTTTACCCCGTGGTCCGTGAGGAAGAAGAGATCACGCCTGTTTTGCTTACTCTTGATTCCCAGCGACTAGCCCGGTTACTGATAACCTCTGTTAGAGGGAGAAAGGAATGCACCCAATCCCTGGTGAAGCCCCGACCGTTTTCCTTTCTAGTGTCCCTCGTACTCCTCCCTGCCGTCTGTGTCGCCCTTACTCCGCGTCTACCGTTTATGAGTTTACACCTGGGTTACGGTGACTGCTTCGGAGAATCGCATGCCTTTCTACCTCCCTCGCTGCGACCTCTCCTACACCTCCCAGGGCTCTTGGGTTATGCCCTTGCCCTCTTCCGAGCCGTCCGTGGCACCCGCTGTCAACCCCGTACGGCCAAGCTCCTAAGACTGACACTCCAGGCCCTCCGTAATTTGGCTTCAGTTTCACTTTCTAGACGTTTCAAGAAAGAACGGGGTCTAAATATCTGGGCACCTCTGCTCCGTTTCATATCTACCCACGAGGTTAATTTTTTTGTTTCTTCCAGTCCACCTATTTTGCACCTCCGTCTCTGCGAAGACTTCACTGAGAATCCAAGCGATTTCTGGATCCCTTCTCTCCCCTGAAGCTGTAAACAGTTTAACAAGACAGGTGCGGAACTGCCGTAAGGTAATCTACATCTTGTCTCCCTCTCTGGTATCTAACCTCCCTGCGAATGGGGGTACGTCTCCGTGTCCTGTGCGGTTTTCAGCACAGTACTCTCTACACGTAGTGGATATTTGATTTGGTAAGTGACCGAATAAGTGAATGAGTCACCAAGATAAGGGTATTGTCTCATTCTTTCTCGCTTTTTCCACTTCCAAGTTTCTTTAGTTAGTTTCCTCAGACAAAAGGTTTCTTTGTAGCTACACAGTGGCCAGGTCCAGAGAATGTTGCAGATAGCTGCTGAAAACATCCCTCCTCCACTTGAGAATGGCTTGCTCTCCCTCTCAAGCGGAGAGAGCTGGGATTCGATATTTAATTAAGCGCCTCTGTTCACTTGGCATTTAGAGGCACTAGGGGGCGTTAGTGCTCTACACCCGGTGAAATGCCTGTTTCGTTTGTGATTTTCCTTTGTGAAAAACAACTATGCACAGAGTGTTTTGTGCCAATTTTCCATCCTTTTAGATTGACGGAAAGCATTTTACCTACGTAGAAACAGAAAACGAATAGAAAGAGCGTCGCATTGCGTTTAATGAAAGCTTAGGGCGGTCTCGGTGGTACGTTAGTGAAGTTATCTGGGGACACCTTAGCCACGTACATTGTGTTGGAGAGGCACCAAGAATTCATTCAGGAGTTCTCAAAGTTCGAGGACACGGTTGCCTTACACGTAGGCACGGTGGCAGCCGTGGACATGGCAGTGATTTGGAGAATGTTGTACTAGTCGGCTCTCGCTGTGATAATGCTTTGCAACAAATCTCCCCAAAACTCACTTACATAAAGAAGAATCTAGTTTTCTCGGACCTGTGGGCTAGCTGCAGCGGCTCTCTTGTAGACCTCTCGATGGCGGGTGTTGTTCCATGCCGTGGGTCAGTTTGAGGTCTGTCCCGCACACCTTACCGTGGAGCCCAACTGTGAGGCTGCAGGTCCCTGTCCTCTCGCAGAGTTCACTGAAACGTAAGAGGTGAGCCCAACCACACAAGGCCACGTAAGGCCTCTGCGACTCATTGAAGGCAATCGTGTCTTCCCTTGGCCTCCTGGGAACCCCCTGGCCCCAGGATGCAGCTTCGGTAGCCCAGGGCAACCGGCGGAGGGGGGCGGGCGGGGCTGCAGGAGGGTGGAACGCTGAGGTCACAGAGGGTGTGGGTGTGGCCACCTCTGCTGTGACTGAACCAAGGGCGTGGGTGGGGGACTGGGGGTCCAGGGCAGGGCCCTCAGAGCCCGGTAGGCCCAGGGGGGCGGCGCAAGCACCTAGGCCCAGGCCGAAGAGCGCCTTCTTGGTCTGCGCGGCAGGCCGGCCTCTCGCCTTGCCACTCAGGCCGCCCTCCCTCTTGAAGTGTGTGTGGCACGCGTCCGCGGAGTACACCTCGCTGCACAGGTAGCCGTGGGACTGGGCGTCGTAGCTTCCTGCGAGGCGGCCGGAGGTCCCGCAGGCGGGTGGGTCCCTGGGACAGACGCGCGGAGCGGCTCCTGCCCGGCCCCCCTGAGAACCGTCGCCGTTCCGTAAGGCGGGGCGCCTGCTTCAGAATGTAAATCACGTGTCCGCTCTATGGATACGCTGTTTAGTTTACCAGGCAAGACTTTCTTGGTGAAAGAAGCAGCGTTGGCTTGCATCGTCGAGCAGGCTTGTCATCTGGCTGTGCACTGGTACTCTCTCTCTGGGTGTGCTAGTCCGCAGGGCAGGGCATCCCCTGGGCAGGGTGGAGCGTGATCTCTGCGGCCTCGTCTTGCAGCTCCTTCCTTTCATTCTCAATCATCCTGCCCACAGTGGCCTCCTCTCAGGCCTGCATACTTACAACGGCGCATTGCCCGTGCTGCCCCTCTGCAGGAAGTGTCCCTCTGTTTAGTTTGCAGCTGACTGATGCCGCCTCACCCTTCTCATCTCTTCTCAGGTGTCACTTGGTCAAGAAAGCGTCCCCTTACCTACTCAACTCATCTCGTCTCCCTACCGTAGCTCACGTGACACCACGCACCTCTCGCTTATGGCCGTCATCGCCTTTCGCATCCAGTTTCAGGTAGGTAAGTTTACCCCGTGGTCCGTGAGGAAGAAGAGATCACGCCTGTTTTGCTTACTCTTGATTCCCAGCGACTAGCCCGGTTACTGATAACCTCTGTTAGAGGGAGAAAGGAATGCACCCAATCCCTGGTGAAGCCCCAACCGTTTTCCTTTCTAGTGTCCCTCGTACTCCTCCCTGCCGTCTGTGTCGCCCTTACTCCGCGTCTACCGTTTATGAGTTTACACCTGGGTTACGGTGACTGCTTCGGAGAATCGCATGCCTTTCTACCTCCCTCGCTGCGACCTCTCCTACACCTCCCAGGGCTCTTGGGTTATGCCCTTGCCCTCTTCCGAGCCGTCCGTGGCACCCGCTGTCAACCCCGTACGGCCAAGCTCCTAAGACTGACACTCCAGGCCCTCCATAATTTGGCTTCAGTTTCACTTTCTAGACGTTTCAAGAAAGAACGGGGTCTAAATATCTGTGCACCTCTGCTCCGTTTCATATCTACCCACGAGGTTAATTTTTTTTTTTCTTCCAGTCCACCTATTTTGCACCTCCGTCTCTGCGAAGACTTCACTGAGAATCCAAGCGATTTCTGGATCCCTTCTCTCCCCTGAAGCTGTAAACAGTTTAACAAGACAGGTGCGGAACTGCCGTAAGGTAATCTACATCTTGTCTCCCTCTCTGGTATCTAACCTCCCTGCGAATGGGGGTACGTCTCCGTGTTCTGTGCGGTTTTCAGCACAGTACTCTCTACACGTAGTGGATATTTGATTTGGTAAGTGACCGAATAAGTGAATGAGTCACCAAGATAAGGGTATTGTCTCATTCTTTCTCGCTTTTTCCACTTCCAAGTTTCTTTAGTTAGTTTCCTCAGACAAAAGGTTTCTTTGTAGCTACACAGTGGCCAGGTCCAGAGAATGTTGCAGATAGCTGCTGAAAACATCCCTCCTCCACTTGAGAATGGCTTGCTCTCCCTCTCAAGCGGAGAGAGCTGGGATTCGATATTTAATTAAGCGCCTCTGTTCACTTGGCATTTAGAGGCACTAGGGGGCGTTAGTGCTCTACACCCGGTGAAATGCCTGTTTCGTTTGTGATTTTCCTTTGTGAAAAACAACTATGCACAGAGTGTTTTGTGCCAATTTTCCATCCTTTTAGATTGACGGAAAGCATTTTACCTACGTAGAAACAGAAAACGAATAGAAAGAGCGTCGCATTGCGTTTAATGAAAGCTTAGGGCGGTCTCGGTGGTACGTTAGTGAAGTTATCTGGGGACACCTTAGCCACGTACATTGTGTTGGAGAGGCACCGAGAATTCATTCAGGAGTTCTCAAAGTTCGAGGACACAGTTGCCTTACACGTAGGCACGGTGGCAGCCGTGGACATGGCAGTGATTTGGAGAATGTTGTACTAGTCGGCTCTCGCTGTGATAATGCTTTGCAACAAATCTCCCCAAAACTCACTTACATAAAGAAGAATCTAGTTTTCTCGGACCTGTGGGCTAGCTGCAGCGGCTCTCTTGTAGACCTCTCGATGGCGGGTGTTGCTCCATGCCGTGGGTCAGTTTGAGGTCTGTCCCGCACACCTTACCGTGGAGCCCAACTGTGAGGCTGCAGGTCCCTGTCCTCTCGCAGAGTTCACTGAAACGTAAGAGGTGAGCCCAACCACACAAGGCCACGTAAGGCCTCTGCGACTCATTGAAGGCCATCGTGTCTTCCCTTGGCCTCCTGGGAACCCCCTGGCCCCAGGATGCAGCTTCGGTAGCCCAGGGCAACCGGCGGAGGGGGGCGGGCGGGGCTGCAGGAGGGTGGAACGCTGAGGTCACAGAGGGTGTGGGTGTGGTCACCTCTGCTGTGACTGAACCAAGGGCGTGGGTGGGGGGCTGGGGGTCCAGGGCAGGGCCCTCAGAGCCCGGTAGGCCCAGGGGGGCGGCGCAAGCACCTAGGCCCAGGCCGAAGAGCGCCTTCTTGGTCTGCGCGGCAGGCCGGCCTCTCGCCTTGCCACTCAGGCCGCCCTCCCTCTTGAAGTGTGTGTGGCACGCGTCCGCGGAGTACACCTCACTGCACAGGTAGCCGTGGGACTGGGCGTCGTAGCTTCCTGCGAGGCGGCCGGAGGTCCCGCAGGCGGGTGGGTCCCTGGGACAGACGCGCGGAGCGGCTCCTGCCCGGCCCCCCTGAGAACCGTCGCCGTTCCGTAAGGCGGGGCGCCTGCTTCAGAATGTAAATCACGTGTCCGCTCTATGGATACGCTGTTTAGTTTACCAGGCAAGACTTTCTTGGTGAAAGAAGCAACGTTGGCTTGCATCCTCGAGCAGGCTTGTCATCTGGCTGTGCACTGGTACTCTCTCTCTGGGTGTGCTAGTCCGCAGGGCAGGGCATCCCCTGGGCAGGGTGGAGCGTGATCTCTGCGGCCTCGTCTTGCAGCTCCTTCCTTTCATTCTCAATCATCCTGCCCACAGTGGCCTCCTCTCAGGCCTGCATACTTACAACGGCGCATTGCCCGTGCTGCCCCTCTGCAGGAAGTGTCCCTCTGTTTAGTTTGCAGCTGACTGATGCCGCCTCACCCTTCTCATCTCTTCTCAGGTGTCACTTGGTCAAGAAAGCGTCCCCTTACCTACTCAACTCATCTCGTCTCCCTACCGTAGCTCACGTGACACCACGCACCTCTCGCTTATGGCCGTCATCGCCTTTCGCATCCAGTTTCAGGTAGGTAAGTTTACCCCGTGGTCCGTGAGGAAGAAGAGATCACGCCTGTTTTGCTTACTCTTGATTCCCAGCGACTAGCCCGGTTACTGATAACCTCTGTTAGAGGGAGAAAGGAATGCACCCAATCCCTGGTGAAGCCCCGACCGTTTTCCTTTCTAGTGTCCCTCGTACTCCTCCCTGCCGTCTGTGTCGCCCTTACTCCGCGTCTACCGTTTATGAGTTTACACCTGGGTTACGGTGACTGCTTCGGAGAATCGCATGCCTTTCTACCTCCCTCGCTGCGACCTCTCCTACACCTCCCAGGGCTCTTGGGTTATGCCCTTGCCCTCTTCCGAGCCGTCCGTGGCACCCGCTGTCAACCCCGTACGGCCAGGCTCCTAAGACTGACACTCCAGGCCCTCCGTAATTTGGCTTCAGTTTCACTTTCTAGACGTTTCAAGAAAGAACGGGGTCTAAATATCTGGGCACCTCTGCTCCGTTTCATATCTACCCACGAGGTTAATTTTTTTGTTTCTTCCAGTCCACCTATTTTGCACCTCCGTCTCTGCGAAGACTTCACTGAGAATCCAAGCGATTTCTGGATCCCTTCTCTCCCCTGAAGCTGTAAACAGTTTAACAAGACAGGTGCGGAACTGCCGTAAGGTAATCTACATCTTGTCTCCCTCTCTGGTATCTAACCTCCCTGCGAATGGGGGTACGTCTCCGTGTTCTGTGCGGTTTTCAGCACAGTACTCTCTACACGTAGTGGATATTTGATTTGGTAAGTGACCGAATAAGTGAATGAGTCACCAAGATAAGGGTATTGTCTCATTCTTTCTCGCTTTTTCCACTTCCAAGTTTCTTTAGTTAGTTTCCTCAGACAAAAGGTTTCTTTGTAGCTACACAGTGGCCAGGTCCAGAGAATGTTGCAGATAGCTGCTGAAAACATCCCTCCTCCACTTGAGAATGGCTTGCTCTCCCTCTCAAGCGGAGAGAGCTGGGATTCGATATTTAATTAAGCGCCTCTGTTCACTTGGCATTTAGAGGCACTAGGGGGCGTTAGTGCTCTACACCCGGTGAAATGCCTGTTTCGTTTGTGATTTTCCTTTGTGAAAAACAACTATGCACAGAGTGTTTTGTGCCAATTTTCCATCCTTTTAGATTGACGGAAAGCATTTTACCTACGTAGAAACAGAAAACGAATAGAAAGAGCGTTGCATTGCGTTTAATGAAAGCTTAGGGCGGTCTCGGTGGTACGTTAGTGAAGTTATCTGGGGACACCTTAGCCACGTACATTGTGTTGGAGAGGCACCGAGAATTCATTCAGGAGTTCTCAAAGTTCGAGGACACAGTTGCCTTACACGTAGGCACGGTGGCAGCCGTGGACATGGCAGTGATTTGGAGAATGTTGTACTAGTCGGCTCTCGCTGTGATAATGCTTTGCAACAAATCTCCCCAAAACTCACTTACATAAAGAAGAATCTAGTTTTCTCGGACCTGTGGGCTAGCTGCAGCGGCTCTCTTGTAGACCTCTCGATGGCGGGTGTTGCTCCATGCCGTGGGTCAGTTTGAGGTCTGTCCCGCACACCTTACCGTGGAGCCCAACTGTGAGGCTGCAGGTCCCTGTCCTCTCTCAGAGTTCACTGAAACGTAAGAGGTGAGCCCAACCACACAAGGCCACGTAAGGCCTCTGCGACTCATTGAAGGCCATCGTGTCTTCCCTTGGCCTCCTGGGAACCCCCTGGCCCCAGGATGCAGCTTCGGTAGCCCAGGGCAACCGGCGGAGGGGGGCGGGCGGGGCTGCAGGAGGGTGGAACGCTGAGGTCACAGAGGGTGTGGGTGTGGTCACCTCTGCTGTGACTGAACCAAGGGCGTGGGTGGGGGGCTGGGGGTCCAGGGCAGGGCCCTCAGAGCCCGGTAGGCCCAGGGGGGCGGCGCAAGCACCTAGGCCCAGGCCGAAGAGCGCCTTCTTGGTCTGCGCGGCAGGCCGGCCTCTCGCCTTGCCACTCAGGCCGCCCTCCCTCTTGAAGTGTGTGTGGCACGCGTCCGCGGAGTACACCTCGCTGCACAGGTAGCCGTGGGACTGGGCGTCGTAGCTTCCTGCGAGGCGGCCGGAGGTCCCGCAGGCGGGTGGGTCCCTGGGACAGACGCGCGGAGCGGCTCCTGCCCGGCCCCCCTGAGAACCGTCGCCGTTCCGTAAGGCGGGGCGCCTGCTTCAGAATGTAAATCACGTGTCCGCTCTATGGATACGCTGTTTAGTTTACCAGGCAAGACTTTCTTGGTGAAAGAAGCAGCGTTGGCTTGCATCGTCGAGCAGGCTTCTCATCTGGCTGTGCACTGGTACTCTCTCTCTGGGTGTGCTAGTCCGCAGGGCAGGGCATCCCCTGGGCAGGGTGGAGCGTGATCTCTGCGGCCTCGTCTTGCAGCTCCTTCCTTTCATTCTCAATCATCCTGCCCACAGTGGCCTCCTCTCAGGCCTGCATACTTACAACGGCGCATTGCCCGTGCTGCCCCTCTGCAGGAAGTGTCCCTCTGTTTAGTTTGCAGCTGACTGATGCCGCCTCACCCTTCTCATCTCTTCTCAGGTGTCACTTGGTCAAGAAAGCGTCCCCTTACCTACTCAACTCATCTCGTCTCCCTACCGTAGCTCACGTGACACCACGCACCTCTCGCTTATGGCCGTCATCGCCTTTCGCATCCAGTTTCAGGTAGGTAAGTTTACCCCGTGGTCCGTGAGGAAGAAGAGATCACGCCTGTTTTGCTTACTCTTGATTCCCAGCGACTAGCCCGGTTACTGATAACCTCTGTTAGAGGGAGAAAGGAATGCACCCAATCCCTGGTGAAGCCCCGACCGTTTTCCTTTCTAGTGTCCCTCGTACTCCTCCCTGCCGTCTGTGTCGCCCTTACTCCGCGTCTACCGTTTATGAGTTTACACCTGGGTTACGGTGACTGCTTCGGAGAATCGCATGCCTTTCTACCTCCCTCGCTGCGACCTCTCCTACACCTCCCAGGGCTCTTGGGTTATGCCCTTGCCCTCTTCCGAGCCGTCCGTGGCACCCGCTGTCAACCCCGTACGGCCAAGCTCCTAAGACTGACACTCCAGGCCCTCCGTAATTTGGCTTCAGTTTCACTTTCTAGACGTTTCAAGAAAGAACGGGGTCTAAATATCTGGGCACCTCTGCTCCGTTTCATATCTACCCACGAGGTTAATTTTTTTGTTTCTTCCAGTCCACCTATTTTGCACCTCCGTCTCTGTGAAGACTTCACTGAGAATCCAAGCGATTTCTGGATCCCTTCTCTCCCCTGAAGCTGTAAACAGTTTAACAAGACAGGTGCGGAACTGCCGTAAGGTAATCTACATCTTGTCTCCCTCTCTGGTATCTAACCTCCCTGCGAATGGGGGTACGTCTCCGTGTTCTGTGCGGTTTTCAGCACAGTACTCTCTACACGTAGTGGATATTTGATTTGGTAAGTGACCGAATAAGTGAATGAGTCACCAAGATAAGGGTATTGTCTCATTCTTTCTCGCTTTTTCCACTTCCAAGTTTCTTTAGTTAGTTTCCTCAGACAAAAGGTTTCTTTGTAGCTACACAGTGGCCAGGTCCAGAGAATGTTGCAGATAGCTGCTGAAAACATCCCTCCTCCACTTGAGAATGGCTTGCTCTCCCTCTCAAGCGGAGAGAGCTGGGATTCGATATTTAATTAAGCGCCTCTGTTCACTTGGCATTTAGAGGCACTAGGGGGCGTTAGTGCTCTACACCCGGTGAAATGCCTGTTTCGTTTGTGATTTTCCTTTGTGAAAAACAACTATGCACAGAGTGTTTTGTGCCAATTTTCCATCCTTTTAGATTGACGGAAAGCATTTTACCTACGTAGAAACAGAAAACGAATAGAAAGAGCGTCGCATTGCGCTTACTGAAAGCTTAGGGCGGTCTCGGTGGTACGTTAGTGAAGTTATCTGGGGACACCTTAGCCACGTACATTGTGTTGGAGAGGCACCGAGAATTCATTCAGGAGTTCTCAAAGTTCGAGGACACAGTTGCCTTACACGTAGGCACGGTGGCAGCCGTGGACATGGCAGTGATTTGGAGAATGTTGTACTAGTCGGCTCTTGCTGTGATAATGCTTTGCAACAAATCTCCCCAAAACTCACTTACATAAAGAAGAATCTAGTTTTCTCGGACCTGTGGGCTAGCTGCAGCGGCTCTCTTGTAGACCTCTCGATGGCGGGTGTTGCTCCATGCCGTGGGTCAGTTTGAGGTCTGTCCCGCACACCTTACCGTGGAGCCCAACTGTGAGGCTGCAGCTCCCTGTCCTCTCGCAGAGTTCACTGAAACGTAAGAGGTGAGCCCAACCACACAAGGCCACGTAAGGCCTCTGCGACTCATTGAAGGCCATCGTGTCTTCCCTTGGCCTCCTGGGAACCCCCTGGCCCCAGGATGCAGCTTCGGTAGCCCAGGGCAACCGGCGGAGGGGGGCGGGCGGGGCTGCAGGAGGGTGGAACGCTGAGGTCACAGAGGGTGTGGGTGTGGCCACCTCTGCTGTGACTGAACCAAGGGCGTGGGTGGGGGACTGGGGGTCCAGGGCAGGGCCCTCAGAGCCCGGTAGGCCCAGGGGGGCGGCGCAAGCACCTAGGCCCAGGCCGAAGAGCGCCTTCTTGGTCTGCGCGGCAGGCCGGCCTCTCGCCTTGCCACTCAGGCCGCCCTCCCTCTTGAAGTGTGTGTGGCACGCGTCCGCGGAGTACACCTCGCTGCACAGGTAGCCGTGGGACTGGGCGTCGTAGCTTCCTGCGAGGCGGCCGGAGGTCCCGCAGGCGGGTGGGTCCCTGGGACAGACGCGCGGAGCGGCTCCTGCCCGGCCCCCCTGAGAACCGTCGCCGTTCCGTAAGGCGGGGCGCCTGCTTCAGAATGTAAATCACGTGTCCGCTCTATGGATACGCTGTTTAGTTTACCAGGCAAGACTTTCTTGGTGAAAGAAGCAGCGTTGGCTTGCATCCTCGAGCAGGCTTGTCATCTGGCTGTGCACTGGTACTCTCTCTCTGGGTGTGCTAGTCCGCAGGGCAGGGCATCCCCTGGGCAGGGTGGAGCGTGATCTCTGCGGCCTCGTCTTGCAGCTCCTTCCTTTCATTCTCAATCATCCTGCCCACAGTGGCCTCCTCTCAGGCCTGCATACTTACAACGGCGCATTGCCCGTGCTGCCCCTCTGCAGGAAGTGTCCCTCTGTTTAGTTTGCAGCTGACTGATGCCGCCTCACCCTTCTCATCTCTTCTCAGGTGTCACTTGGTCAAGAAAGCGTCCCCTTACCTACTCAACTCATCTCGTCTCCCTACCGTAGCTCACGTGACACCACGCACCTCTCGCTTATGGCCGTCATCGCCTTTCGCATCCAGTTTCAGGTAGGTAAGTTTACCCCGTGGTCCGTGAGGAAGAAGAGATCACGCCTGTTTTGCTTACTCTTGATTCCCAGCGACTAGCCCGGTTACTGATAACCTCTGTTAGAGGGAGAAAGGAATGCACCCAATCCCTGGTGAAGCCCCAACCGTTTTCCTTTCTAGTGTCCCTCGTACTCCTCCCTGCCGTCTGTGTCGCCCTTACTCCGCGTCTACCGTTTATGAGTTTACACCTGGGTTACGGTGACTGCTTCGGAGAATCGCATGCCTTTCTACCTCCCTCGCTGCGACCTCTCCTACACCTCCCAGGGCTCTTGGGTTATGCCCTTGCCCTCTTCCGAGCCGTCCGTGGCACCCGCTGTCAACCCCGTACGGCCAAGCTCCTAAGACTGACACTCCAGGCCCTCCATAATTTGGCTTCAGTTTCACTTTCTAGACGTTTCAAGAAAGAACGGGGTCTAAATATCTGTGCACCTCTGCTCCGTTTCATATCTACCCACGAGGTTAATTTTTTTTTTCTTCCAGTCCACCTATTTTGCACCTCCGTCTCTGCGAAGACTTCACTGAGAATCCAAGCGATTTCTGGATCCCTTCTCTCCCCTGAAGCTGTAAACAGTTTAACAAGACAGGTGCGGAACTGCCGTAAGGTAATCTACATCTTGTCTCCCTCTCTGGTATCTAACCTCCCTGCGAATGGGGGTACGTCTCCGTGTTCTGTGCGGTTTTCAGCACAGTACTCTCTACACGTAGTGGATATTTGATTTGGTAAGTGACCGAATAAGTGAATGAGTCACCAAGATAAGGGTATTGTCTCATTCTTTCTCGCTTTTTCCACTTCCAAGTTTCTTTAGTTAGTTTCCTCAGACAAAAGGTTTCTTTGTAGCTACACAGTGGCCAGGTCCAGAGAATGTTGCAGATAGCTGCTGAAAACATCCCTCCTCCACTTGAGAATGGCTTGCTCTCCCTCTCAAGCGGAGAGAGCTGGGATTCGATATTTAATTAAGCGCCTCTGTTCACTTGGCATTTAGAGGCACTAGGGGGCGTTAGTGCTCTACACCCGGTGAAATGCCTGTTTCGTTTGTGATTTTCCTTTGTGAAAAACAACTATGCACAGAGTGTTTTGTGCCAATTTTCCATCCTTTTAGATTGACGGAAAGCATTTTACCTACGTAGAAACAGAAAAGGAATAGAAAGAGCGTTGCATTGCGTTTAATGAAAGCTTAGGGCGGTCTCGGTGGTACGTTAGTGAAGTTATCTGGGGACACCTTAGCCACGTACATTGTGTTGGAGAGGCACCGAGAATTCATTCAGGAGTTCTCAAAGTTCGAGGACACAGTTGCCTTACACGTAGGCACGGTGGCAGCCGTGGACATGGCAGTGATTTGGAGAATGTTGTACTAGTCGGCTCTCGCTGTGATAATGCTTTGCAACAAATCTCCCCAAAACTCACTTACATAAAGAAGAATCTAGTTTTCTCGGACCTGTGGGCTAGCTGCAGCGGCTCTCTTGTAGACCTCTCGATGGCGGGTGTTGCTCCATGCCGTGGGTCAGTTTGAGGTCTGTCCCGCACACCTTACCGTGGAGCCCAACTGTGAGGCTGCAGGTCCCTGTCCTCTCGCAGAGTTCACTGAAACGTAAGAGGTGAGCCCAACCACACAAGGCCACGTAAGGCCTCTGCGACTCATTGAAGGCCATCGTGTCTTCCCTTGGCCTCCTGGGAACCCCCTGGCCCCAGGATGCAGCTTCGGTAGCCCAGGGCAACCGGCGGAGGGGGGCGGGCGGGGCTGCAGGAGGGTGGAACGCTGAGGTCACAGAGGGTGTGGGTGTGGTCACCTCTGCTGTGACTGAACCAAGGGCGTGGGTGGGGGGCTGGGGGTCCAGGGCAGGGCCCTCAGAGCCCGGTAGGCCCAGGGGGGCGGCGCAAGCACCTAGGCCCAGGCCGAAGAGCGCCTTCTTGGTCTGCGCGGCAGGCCGGCCTCTCGCCTTGCCACTCAGGCCGCCCTCCCTCTTGAAGTGTGTGTGGCACGCGTCCGCGGAGTACACCTCGCTGCACAGGTAGCCGTGGGACTGGGCGTCGTAGCTTCCTGCGAGGCGGCCGGAGGTCCCGCAGGCGGGTGGGTCCCTGGGACAGACGCGCGGAGCGGCTCCTGCCCGGCCCCCCTGAGAACCGTCGCCGTTCCGTAAGGCGGGGCGCCTGCTTCAGAATGTAAATCACGTGTCCGCTCTATGGATACGCTGTTTAGTTTACCAGGCAAGACTTTCTTGGTGAAAGAAGCAGCGTTGGCTTGCATCGTCGAGCAGGCTTCTCATCTGGCTGTGCACTGGTACTCTCTCTCTGGGTGTGCTAGTCCGCAGGGCAGGGCATCCCCTGGGCAGGGTGGAGCGTGATCTCTGCGGCCTCGTCTTGCAGCTCCTTCCTTTCATTCTCAATCATCCTGCCCACAGTGGCCTCCTCTCAGGCCTGCATACTTACAATGGCGCATTGCCCGTGCTGCCCCTCTGCAGGAAGTGTCCCTCTGTTTAGTTTGCAGCTGACTGATGCCGCCTCACCCTTCTCATCTCTTCTCAGGTGTCACTTGGTCAAGAAAGCGTCCCCTTACCTACTCAACTCATCTCGTCTCCCTACCGTAGCTCACGTGACACCACGCACCTCTCGCTTATGGCCGTCATCGCCTTTCGCATCCAGTTTCAGGTAGGTAAGTTTACCCCGTGGTCCGTGAGGAAGAAGAGATCACGCCTGTTTTGCTTACTCTTGATTCCCAGCGACTAGCCCGGTTACTGATAACCTCTGTTAGAGGGAGAAAGGAATGCACCCAATCCCTGGTGAAGCCCCGACCGTTTTCCTTTCTAGTGTCCCTCGTACTCCTCCCTGCCGTCTGTGTCGCCCTTACTCCGCGTCTACCGTTTATGAGTTTACACCTGGGTTACGGTGACTGCTTCGGAGAATCGCATGCCTTTCTACCTCCCTCGCTGCGACCTCTCCTACACCTCCCAGGGCTCTTGGGTTATGCCCTTGCCCTCTTCCGAGCCGTCCGTGGCACCCGCTGTCAACCCCGTACGGCCAAGCTCCTAAGACTGACACTCCAGGCCCTCCGTAATTTGGCTTCAGTTTCACTTTCTAGACGTTTCAAGAAAGAACGGGGTCTAAATATCTGGGCACCTCTGCTCCGTTTCATATCTACCCACGAGGTTAATTTTTTTGTTTCTTCCAGTCCACCTATTTTGCACCTCCGTCTCTGCGAAGACTTCACTGAGAATCCAAGCGATTTCTGGATCCCTTCTCTCCCCTGAAGCTGTAAACAGTTTAACAAGACAGGTGCGGAACTGCCGTAAGGTAATCTACATCTTGTCTCCCTCTCTGGTATCTAACCTCCCTGCGAATGGGGGTACGTCTCCGTGTCCTGTGCGGTTTTCAGCACAGTACTCTCTACACGTAGTGGATATTTGATTTGGTAAGTGACCGAATAAGTGAATGAGTCACCAAGATAAGGGTATTGTCTCATTCTTTCTCGCTTTTTCCACTTCCAAGTTTCTTTAGTTAGTTTCCTCAGACAAAAGGTTTCTTTGTAGCTACACAGTGGCCAGGTCCAGAGAATGTTGCAGATAGCTGCTGAAAACATCCCTCCTCCACTTGAGAATGGCTTGCTCTCCCTCTCAAGCGGAGAGAGCTGGGATTCGATATTTAATTAAGCGCCTCTGTTCACTTGGCATTTAGAGGCACTAGGGGGCGTTAGTGCTCTACACCCGGTGAAATGCCTGTTTCGTTTGTGATTTTCCTTTGTGAAAAACAACTATGCACAGAGTGTTTTGTGCCAATTTTCCATCCTTTTAGATTGACGGAAAGCATTTTACCTACGTAGAAACAGAAAACGAATAGAAAGAGCGTCGCATTGCGTTTAATGAAAGCTTAGGGCGGTCTCGGTGGTACGTTAGTGAAGTTATCTGGGGACACCTTAGCCACGTACATTGTGTTGGAGAGGCACCAAGAATTCATTCAGGAGTTCTCAAAGTTCGAGGACACGGTTGCCTTACACGTAGGCACGGTGGCAGCCGTGGACATGGCAGTGATTTGGAGAATGTTGTACTAGTCGGCTCTCGCTGTGATAATGCTTTGCAACAAATCTCCCCAAAACTCACTTACATAAAGAAGAATCTAGTTTTCTCGGACCTGTGGGCTAGCTGCAGCGGCTCTCTTGTAGACCTCTCGATGGCGGGTGTTGTTCCATGCCGTGGGTCAGTTTGAGGTCTGTCCCGCACACCTTACCGTGGAGCCCAACTGTGAGGCTGCAGGTCCCTGTCCTCTCGCAGAGTTCACTGAAACGTAAGAGGTGAGCCCAACCACACAAGGCCACGTAAGGCCTCTGCGACTCATTGAAGGCAATCGTGTCTTCCCTTGGCCTCCTGGGAACCCCCTGGCCCCAGGATGCAGCTTCGGTAGCCCAGGGCAACCGGCGGAGGGGGGCGGGCGGGGCTGCAGGAGGGTGGAACGCTGAGGTCACAGAGGGTGTGGGTGTGGCCACCTCTGCTGTGACTGAACCAAGGGCGTGGGTGGGGGACTGGGGGTCCAGGGCAGGGCCCTCAGAGCCCGGTAGGCCCAGGGGGGCGGCGCAAGCACCTAGGCCCAGGCCGAAGAGCGCCTTCTTGGTCTGCGCGGCAGGCCGGCCTCTCGCCTTGCCACTCAGGCCGCCCTCCCTCTTGAAGTGTGTGTGGCACGCGTCCGCGGAGTACACCTCGCTGCACAGGTAGCCGTGGGACTGGGCGTCGTAGCTTCCTGCGAGGCGGCCGGAGGTCCCGCAGGCGGGTGGGTCCCTGGGACAGACGCGCGGAGCGGCTCCTGCCCGGCCCCCCTGAGAACCGTCGCCGTTCCGTAAGGCGGGGCGCCTGCTTCAGAATGTAAATCACGTGTCCGCTCTATGGATACGCTGTTTAGTTTACCAGGCAAGACTTTCTTGGTGAAAGAAGCAGCGTTGGCTTGCATCGTCGAGCAGGCTTCTCATCTGGCTGTGCACTGGTACTCTCTCTCTGGGTGTGCTAGTCCGCAGGGCAGGGCATCCCCTGGGCAGGGTGGAGCGTGATCTCTGCGGCCTCGTCTTGCAGCTCCTTCCTTTCATTCTCAATCATCCTGCCCACAGTGGCCTCCTCTCAGGCCTGCATACTTACAACGGCGCATTGCCCGTGCTGCCCCTCTGCAGGAAGTGTCCCTCTGTTTAGTTTGCAGCTGACTGATGCCGCCTCACCCTTCTCATCTCTTCTCAGGTGTCACTTGGTCAAGAAAGCGTCCCCTTACCTACTCAACTCATCTCGTCTCCCTACCGTAGCTCACGTGACACCACGCACCTCTCGCTTATGGCCGTCATCGCCTTTCGCATCCAGTTTCAGGTAGGTAAGTTTACCCCGTGGTCCGTGAGGAAGAAGAGATCACGCCTGTTTTGCTTACTCTTGATTCCCAGCGACTAGCCCGGTTACTGATAACCTCTGTTAGAGGGAGAAAGGAATGCACCCAATCCCTGGTGAAGCCCCGACCGTTTTCCTTTCTAGTGTCCCTCGTACTCCTCCCTGCCGTCTGTGTCGCCCTTACTCCGCGTCTACCGTTTATGAGTTTACACCTGGGTTACGGTGACTGCTTCGGAGAATCGCATGCCTTTCTACCTCCCTCGCTGCGACCTCTCCTACACCTCCCAGGGCTCTTGGGTTATGCCCTTGCCCTCTTCCGAGCCGTCCGTGGCACCCGCTGTCAACCCCGTACGGCCAAGCTCCTAAGACTGACACTCCAGGCCCTCCGTAATTTGGCTTCAGTTTCACTTTCTAGACGTTTCAAGAAAGAACGGGGTCTAAATATCTGGGCACCTCTGCTCCGTTTCATATCTACCCACGAGGTTAATTTTTTTGTTTCTTCCAGTCCACCTATTTTGCACCTCCGTCTCTGCGAAGACTTCACTGAGAATCCAAGCGATTTCTGGATCCCTTCTCTCCCCTGAAGCTGTAAACAGTTTAACAAGACAGGTGCGGAACTGCCGTAAGGTAATCTACATCTTGTCTCCCTCTCTGGTATCTAACCTCCCTGCGAATGGGGGTACGTCTCCGTGTCCTGTGCGGTTTTCAGCACAGTACTCTCTACACGTAGTGGATATTTGATTTGGTAAGTGACCGAATAAGTGAATGAGTCACCAAGATAAGGGTATTGTCTCATTCTTTCTCGCTTTTTCCACTTCCAAGTTTCTTTAGTTAGTTTCCTCAGACAAAAGGTTTCTTTGTAGCTACACAGTGGCCAGGTCCAGAGAATGTTGCAGATAGCTGCTGAAAACATCCCTCCTCCACTTGAGAATGGCTTGCTCTCCCTCTCAAGCGGAGAGAGCTGGGATTCGATATTTAATTAAGCGCCTCTGTTCACTTGGCATTTAGAGGCACTAGGGGGCGTTAGTGCTCTACACCCGGTGAAATGCCTGTTTCGTTTGTGATTTTCCTTTGTGAAAAACAACTATGCACAGAGTGTTTTGTGCCAATTTTCCATCCTTTTAGATTGACGGAAAGCATTTTACCTACGTAGAAACAGAAAACGAATAGAAAGAGCGTCGCATTGCGTTTAATGAAAGCTTAGGGCGGTCTCGGTGGTACGTTAGTGAAGTTATCTGGGGACACCTTAGCCACGTACATTGTGTTGGAGAGGCACCGAGAATTCATTCAGGAGTTCTCAAAGTTCGAGGACACGGTTGCCTTACACGTAGGCACGGTGGCAGCCGTGGACATGGCAGTGATTTGGAGAATGTTGTACTAGTCGGCTCTCGCTGTGATAATGCTTTGCAACAAATCTCCCCAAAACTCACTTACATAAAGAAGAATCTAGTTTTCTCGGACCTGTGGGCTAGCTGCAGCGGCTCTCTTGTAGACCTCTCGATGGCGGGTGTTGCTCCATGCCGTGGGTCAGTTTGAGGTCTGTCCCGCACACCTTACCGTGGAGCCCAACTGTGAGGCTGCAGGTCCCTGTCCTCTCGCAGAGTTCACTGAAACGTAAGAGGTGAGCCCAACCACACAAGGCCACGTAAGGCCTCTGCGACTCATTGAAGGCCATCGTGTCTTCCCTTGGCCTCCTGGGAACCCCCTGGCCCCAGGATGCAGCTTCGGTAGCCCAGGGCAACCGGCGGAGGGGGGCGGGCGGGGCTGCAGGAGGGTGGAACGCTGAGGTCACAGAGGGTGTGGGTGTGGTCACCTCTGCTGTGACTGAACCAAGGGCGTGGGTGGGGGGCTGGGGGTCCAGGGCAGGGCCCTCAGAGCCCGGTAGGCCCAGGGGGGCGGCGCAAGCACCTAGGCCCAGGCCGAAGAGCGCCTTCTTGGTCTGCGCGGCAGGCCGGCCTCTCGCCTTGCCACTCAGGCCGCCCTCCCTCTTGAAGTGTGTGTGGCACGCGTCCGCGGAGTACACCTCGCTGCACAGGTAGCCGTGGGACTGGGCGTCGTAGCTTCCTGCGAGGCGGCCGGAGGTCCCGCAGGCGGGTGGGTCCCTGGGACAGACGCGCGGAGCGGCTCCTGCCCGGCCCCCCTGAGAACCGTCGCCGTTCCGTAAGGCGGGGCGCCTGCTTCAGAATGTAAATCACGTGTCCGCTCTATGGATACGCTGTTTAGTTTACCAGGCAAGACTTTCTTGGTGAAAGAAGCAGCGTTGGCTTGCATCGTCGAGCAGGCTTGTCATCTGGCTGTGCACTGGTACTCTCTCTCTGGGTGTGCTAGTCCGCAGGGCAGGGCATCCCCTGGGCAGGGTGGAGCGTGATCTCTGCGGCCTCGTCTTGCAGCTCCTTCCTTTCATTCTCAATCATCCTGCCCACAGTGGCCTCCTCTCAGGCCTGCATACTTACAACGGCGCATTGCCCGTGCTGCCCCTCTGCAGGAAGTGTCCCTCTGTTTAGTTTGCAGCTGACTGATGCCGCCTCACCCTTCTCATCTCTTCTCAGGTGTCACTTGGTCAAGAAAGCGTCCCCTTACCTACTCAACTCATCTCGTCTCCCTACCGTAGCTCACGTGACACCACGCACCTCTCGCTTATGGCCGTCATCGCCTTTCGCATCCAGTTTCAGGTAGGTAAGTTTACCCCGTGGTCCGTGAGGAAGAAGAGATCACGCCTGTTTTGCTTACTCTTGATTCCCAGCGACTAGCCCGGTTACTGATAACCTCTGTTAGAGGGAGAAAGGAATGCACCCAATCCCTGGTGAAGCCCCGACCGTTTTCCTTTCTAGTGTCCCTCGTACTCCTCCCTGCCGTCTGTGTCGCCCTTACTCCGCGTCTACCGTTTATGAGTTTACACCTGGGTTACGGTGACTGCTTCGGAGAATCGCATGCCTTTCTACCTCCCTCGCTGCGACCTCTCCTACACCTCCCAGGGCTCTTGGGTTATGCCCTTGCCCTCTTCCGAGCCGTCCGTGGCACCCGCTGTCAACCCCGTACGGCCAAGCTCCTAAGACTGACACTCCAGGCCCTCCGTAATTTGGCTTCAGTTTCACTTTCTAGACGTTTCAAGAAAGAACGGGGTCTAAATATCTGTGCACCTCTGCTCCGTTTCATATCTACCCACGAGGTTAATTTTTTTGTTTCTTCCAGTCCACCTATTTTGCACCTCCGTCTCTGCGAAGACTTCACTGAGAATCCAAGCGATTTCTGGATCCCTTCTCTCCCCTGAAGCTGTAAACAGTTTAACAAGACAGGTGCGGAACTGCCGTAAGGTAATCTACATCTTGTCTCCCTCTCTGGTATCTAACCTCCCTGCGAATGGGGGTACGTCTCCGTGTTCTGTGCGGTTTTCAGCACAGTACTCTCTACACGTAGTGGATATTTGATTTGGTAAGTGACCGAATAAGTGAATGAGTCACCAAGATAAGGGTATTGTCTCATTCTTTCTCGCTTTTTCCACTTCCAAGTTTCTTTAGTTAGTTTCCTCAGACAAAAGGTTTCTTTGTAGCTACACAGTGGCCAGGTCCAGAGAATGTTGCAGATAGCTGCTGAAAACATCCCTCCTCCACTTGAGAATGGCTTGCTCTCCCTCTCAAGCGGAGAGAGCTGGGATTCGATATTTAATTAAGCGCCTCTGTTCACTTGGCATTTAGAGGCACTAGGGGGCGTTAGTGCTCTACACCCGGTGAAATGCCTGTTTCGTTTGTGATTTTCCTTTGTGAAAAACAACTATGCACAGAGTGTTTTGTGCCAATTTTCCATCCTTTTAGATTGACGGAAAGCATTTTACCTACGTAGAAACAGAAAAGGAATAGAAAGAGCGTCGCATTGCGTTTAATGAAAGCTTAGGGCGGTCTCGGTGGTACGTTAGTGAAGTTATCTGGGGACACCTTAGCCACGTACATTGTGTTGGAGAGGCACCGAGAATTCATTCAGGAGTTCTCAAAGTTCGAGGACACAGTTGCCTTACACGTAGGCACGGTGGCAGCCGTGGACATGGCAGTGATTTGGAGAATGTTGTACTAGTCGGCTCTTGCTGTGATAATGCTTTGCAACAAATCTCCCCAAAACTCACTTACATAAAGAAGAATCTAGTTTTCTCGGACCTGTGGGCTAGCTGCAGCGGCTCTCTTGTAGACCTCTCGATGGCGGGTGTTGCTCCATGCCGTGGGTCAGTTTGAGGTCTGTCCCGCACACCTTACCGTGGAGCCCAACTGTGAGGCTGCAGCTCCCTGTCCTCTCGCAGAGTTCACTGAAACGTAAGAGGTGAGCCCAACCACACAAGGCCACGTAAGGCCTCTGCGACTCATTGAAGGCCATCGTGTCTTCCCTTGGCCTCCTGGGAACCCCCTGGCCCCAGGATGCAGCTTCGGTAGCCCAGGGCAACCGGCGGAGGGGGGCGGGCGGGGCTGCAGGAGGGTGGAACGCTGAGGTCACAGAGGGTGTGGGTGTGACCACCTCTGCTGTGACTGAACCAAGGGCGTGGGTGGGGGACTGGGGGTCCAGGGCAGGGCCCTCAGAGCCCGGTAGGCCCAGGGGGGCGGCGCAAGCACCTAGGCCCAGGCCGAAGAGCGCCTTCTTGGTCTGCGCGGCAGGCCGGCCTCTCGCCTTGCCACTCAGGCCGCCCTCCCTCTTGAAGTGTGTGTGGCACGCGTCCGCGGAGTACACCTCGCTGCACAGGTAGCCGTGGGACTGGGCGTCGTAGCTTCCTGCGAGGCGGCCGGAGGTCCCGCAGGCGGGTGGGTCCCTGGGACAGACGCGCGGAGCGGCTCCTGCCCGGCCCCCCTGAGAACCGTCGCCGTTCCGTAAGGCGGGGCGCCTGCTTCAGAATGTAAATCACGTGTCCGCTCTATGGATACGCTGTTTAGTTTACCAGGCAAGACTTTCTTGGTGAAAGAAGCAGCGTTGGCTTGCATCCTCGAGCAGGCTTGTCATCTGGCTGTGCACTGGTACTCTCTCTCTGGGTGTGCTAGTCTGCAGGGCAGGGCATCCCCTGGGCAGGGTGGAGCGTGATCTCTGCGGCCTCGTCTTGCAGCTCCTTCCTTTCATTCTCAATCATCCTGCCCACAGTGGCCTCCTCTCAGGCCTGCATACTTACAACGGCGCATTGCCCGTGCTGCCCCTCTGCAGGAAGTGTCCCTCTGTTTAGTTTGCAGCTGACTGATGCCGCCTCACCCTTCTCATCTCTTCTCAGGTGTCACTTGGTCAAGAAAGCGTCCCCTTACCTACTCAACTCATCTCGTCTCCCTACCGTAGCTCACGTGACACCACGCACCTCTCGCTTATGGCCGTCATCGCCTTTCGCATCCAGTTTCAGGTAGGTAAGTTTACCCCGTGGCCCGTGAGGAAGAAGAGATCACGCCTGTTTTGCTTACTCTTGATTCCCAGCGACTAGCCCGGTTACTGATAACCTCTGTTAGAGGGAGAAAGGAATGCACCCAATCCCTGGTGAAGCCCCGACCGTTTTCCTTTCTAGTGTCCCTCGTACTCCTCCCTGCCGTCTGTGTCGCCCTTACTCCGCGTCTACCGTTTATGAGTTTACACCTGGGTTACGGTGACTGCTTCGGAGAATCGCATGCCTTTCTACCTCCCTCGCTGCGACCTCTCCTACACCTCCTAGGGCTCTTGGGTTATGCCCTTGCCCTCTTCCGAGCCGTCTGTGGCACCCGCTGTCAACCCCGTACGGCCAAGCTCCTAAGACTGACACTCCAGGCCCTCCGTAATTTGGCTTCAGTTTCACTTTCTAGACGTTTCAAGAAAGAACGGGGTCTAAATATCTGTGCACCTCTGCTCCGTTTCATATCTACCCACGAGGTTAATTTTTTTGTTTCTTCCAGTCCACCTATTTTGCACCTCCGTCTCTGCGAAGACTTCACTGAGAATCCAAGCGATTTCTGGATCCCTTCTCTCCCCTGAAGCTGTAAACAGTTTAACAAGACAGGTGCGGAACTGCCGTAAGGTAATCTACATCTTGTCTCCCTCTCTGGTATCTAACCTCCCTGCAAATGGGGGTACGTCTCCGTGTTCTGTGCGGTTTTCAGCACAGTACTCTCTACACGTAGTGGATATTTGATTTGGTAAGTGACCGAATAAGTGAATGAGTCACCAAGATAAGGGTATTGTCTCATTCTTTCTCGCTTTTTCCACTTCCAAGTTTCTTTAGTTAGTTTCCTCAGACAAAAGGTTTCTTTGTAGCTACACAGTGGCCAGGTCCAGAGAATGTTGCAGATAGCTGCTGAAAACATCCCTCCTCCACTTGAGAATGGCTTGCTCTCCCTCTCAAGCGGAGAGAGCTGGGATTCGATATTTAATTAAGCGCCTCTGTTCACTTGGCATTTAGAGGCACTAGGGGGCGTTAGTGCTCTACACCCGGTGAAATGCCTGTTTCGTTTGTGATTTTCCTTTGTGAAAAACAACTATGCACAGAGTGTTTTGTGCCAATTTTCCATCCTTTTAGATTGACGGAAAGCATTTTACCTACGTAGAAACAGAAAACGAATAGAAAGAGCGTCGCATTGCGCTTACTGAAAGCTTAGGGCGGTCTCGGTGGTACGTTAGTGAAGTTATCTGGGGACACCTTAGCCACGTACATTGTGTTGGAGAGGCACCGAGAATTCATTCAGGAGTTCTCAAAGTTCGAGGACACAGTTGCCTTACACGTAGGCACGGTGGCAGCCGTGGACATGGCAGTGATTTGGAGAATGTTGTACTAGTCGGCTCTTGCTGTGATAATGCTTTGCAACAAATCTCCCCAAAACTCACTTACATAAAGAAGAATCTAGTTTTCTCGGACCTGTGGGCTAGCTGCAGCGGCTCTCTTGTAGACCTCTCGATGGCGGGTGTTGCTCCATGCCGTGGGTCAGTTTGAGGTCTGTCCCGCACACCTTACCGTGGAGCCCAACTGTGAGGCTGCAGCTCCCTGTCCTCTCGCAGAGTTCACTGAAACGTAAGAGGTGAGCCCAACCACACAAGGCCACGTAAGGCCTCTGCGACTCATTGAAGGCCATCGTGTCTTCCCTTGGCCTCCTGGGAACCCCCTGGCCCCAGGATGCAGCTTCGGTAGCCCAGGGCAACCGGCGGAGGGGGGCGGGCGGGGCTGCAGGAGGGTGGAACGCTGAGGTCACAGAGGGTGTGGGTGTGACCACCTCTGCTGTGACTGAACCAAGGGCGTGGGTGGGGGACTGGGGGTCCAGGGCAGGGCCCTCAGAGCCCGGTAGGCCCAGGGGGGCGGCGCAAGCACCTAGGCCCAGGCCGAAGAGCGCCTTCTTGGTCTGCGCGGCAGGCCGGCCTCTCGCCTTGCCACTCAGGCCGCCCTCCCTCTTGAAGTGTGTGTGGCACGCGTCCGCGGAGTACACCTCGCTGCACAGGTAGCCGTGGGACTGGGCGTCGTAGCTTCCTGCGAGGCGGCCGGAGGTCCCGCAGGCGGGTGGGTCCCTGGGACAGACGCGCGGAGCGGCTCCTGCCCGGCCCCCCTGAGAACCGTCGCCGTTCCGTAAGGCGGGGCGCCTGCTTCAGAATGTAAATCACGTGTCCGCTCTATGGATACGCTGTTTAGTTTACCAGGCAAGACTTTCTTGGTGAAAGAAGCAGCGTTGGCTTGCATCCTCGAGCAGGCTTGTCATCTGGCTGTGCACTGGTACTCTCTCTCTGGGTGTGCTAGTCCGCAGGGCAGGGCATCCCCTGGGCAGGGTGGAGCGTGATCTCTGCGGCCTCGTCTTGCAGCTCCTTCCTTTCATTCTCAATCATCCTGCCCACAGTGGCCTCCTCTCAGGCCTGCATACTTACAACGGCGCATTGCCCGTGCTGCCCCTCTGCAGGAAGTGTCCCTCTGTTTAGTTTGCAGCTGACTGATGCCGCCTCACCCTTCTCATCTCTTCTCAGGTGTCACTTGGTCAAGAAAGCGTCCCCTTACCTACTCAACTCATCTCGTCTCCCTACCGTAGCTCACGTGACACCACGCACCTCTCGCTTATGGCCGTCATCGCCTTTCGCATCCAGTTTCAGGTAGGTAAGTTTACCCCGTGGCCCGTGAGGAAGAAGAGATCACGCCTGTTTTGCTTACTCTTGATTCCCAGCGACTAGCCCGGTTACTGATAACCTCTGTTAGAGGGAGAAAGGAATGCACCCAATCCCTGGTGAAGCCCCGACCGTTTTCCTTTCTAGTGTCCCTCGTACTCCTCCCTGCCGTCTGTGTCGCCCTTACTCCGCGTCTACCGTTTATGAGTTTACACCTGGGTTACGGTGACTGCTTCGGAGAATCGCATGCCTTTCTACCTCCCTCGCTGCGACCTCTCCTACACCTCCCAGGGCTCTTGGGTTATGCCCTTGCCCTCTTCCGAGCCATCCGTGGCACCCGCTGTCAACCCCGTACGGCCAAGCTCCTAAGACTGACACTCCAGGCCCTCCGTAATTTGGCTTCAGTTTCACTTTCTAGACGTTTCAAGAAAGAACGGGGTCTAAATATCTGTGCACCTCTGCTCCGTTTCATATCTACCCACGAGGTTAATTTTTTTGTTTCTTCCAGTCCACCTATTTTGCACCTCCGTCTCTGCGAAGACTTCACTGAGAATCCAAGCGATTTCTGGATCCCTTCTCTCCCCTGAAGCTGTAAACAGTTTAACAAGACAGGTGCGGAACTGCCGTAAGGTAATCTACATCTTGTCTCCCTCTCTGGTATCTAACCTCCCTGCGAATGGGGGTACGTCTCCGTGTTCTGTGCGGTTTTCAGCACAGTACTCTCTACACGTAGTGGATATTTGATTTGGTAAGTGACCGAATAAGTGAATGAGTCACCAAGATAAGGGTATTGTCTCATTCTTTCTCGCTTTTTCCACTTCCAAGTTTCTTTAGTTAGTTTCCTCAGACAAAAGGTTTCTTTGTAGCTACACAGTGGCCAGGTCCAGAGAATGTTGCAGATAGCTGCTGAAAACATCCCTCCTCCACTTGAGAATGGCTTGCTCTCCCTCTCAAGCGGAGAGAGCTGGGATTCGATATTTAATTAAGCGCCTCTGTTCACTTGGCATTTAGAGGCACTAGGGGGCGTTAGTGCTCTACACCCGGTGAAATGCCTGTTTCGTTTGTGATTTTCCTTTGTGAAAAACAACTATGCACAGAGTGTTTTGTGCCAATTTTCCATCCTTTTAGATTGACGGAAAGCATTTTACCTACGTAGAAACAGAAAACGAATAGAAAGAGCGTCGCATTGCGTTTAATGAAAGCTTAGGGCGGTCTCGGTGGTACGTTAGTGAAGTTATCTGGGGACACCTTAGCCACGTACATTGTGTTGGAGAGGCACCGAGAATTCATTCAGGAGTTCTCAAAGTTCGAGGACACAGTTGCCTTACACGTAGGCACGGTGGCAGCCGTGGACATGGCAGTGATTTGGAGAATGTTGTACTAGTCGGCTCTTGCTGTGATAATGCTTTGCAACAAATCTCCCCAAAACTCACTTACATAAAGAAGAATCTAGTTTTCTCGGACCTGTGGGCTAGCTGCAGCGGCTCTCTTGTAGACCTCTCGATGGCGGGTGTTGCTCCATGCCGTGGGTCAGTTTGAGGTCTGTCCCGCACACCTTACCGTGGAGCCCAACTGTGAGGCTGCAGGTCCCTGTCCTCTCGCAGAGTTCACTGAAACGTAAGAGGTGAGCCCAACCACACAAGGCCACGTAAGGCCTCTGCGACTCATTGAAGGCCATCGTGTCTTCCCTTGGCCTCCTGGGAACCCCCTGGCCCCAGGATGCAGCTTCGGTAGCCCAGGGCAACCGGCGGAGGGGGGCGGGCGGGGCTGCAGGAGGGTGGAACGCTGAGGTCACAGAGGGTGTGGGTGTGGCCACCTCTGCTGTGACTGAACCAAGGGCGTGGGTGGGGGACTGGGGGTCCAGGGCAGGGCCCTCAGAGCCCGGTAGGCCCAGGGGGGCGGCGCAAGCACCTAGGCCCAGGCCGAAGAGCGCCTTCTTGGTCTGCGCGGCACGCCGGCCTCTCGCCTTGCCACTCAGGCCGCCCTGCCACTTGAAGTGTGTGTGGCACGCGTCCGCGGAGTACACCTCGCTGCACAGGTAGCCGTGGGACTGGGCGTCGTAGCTTCCTGCGAGGCGGCCGGAGGTCCCGCAGGCGGGTGGGTCCCTGGGACAGACGCGCGGAGCGGCTCCTGCCCGGCCCCCCTGAGAACGGTCGCCGTTCCGTAAGGCGGGGCGCCTGCTTCAGAATGTAAATCACGTGTCCGCTCTATGGATACGCTGTTTAGTTTACCAGGCAAGACTTTCTTGGTGAAAGAAGCAACGTTGGCTTGCATCGTCGAGCAGGCTTGTCATCTGGCTGTGCACTGGTACTCTCTCTCTGGGTGTGCTAGTCCGCAGGGCAGGGCATCCCCTGGGCAGGGTGGAGCGTGATCTCTGCGGCCTCGTCTTGCAGCTCCTTCCTTTCATTCTCAATCATCCTGCCCACAGTGGCCTCCTCTCAGGCCTGCATACTTACAACGGCGCATTGCCCGTGCTGCCCCTCTGCAGGAAGTGTCCCTCTGTTTAGTTTGCAGCTGACTGATGCCGCCTCACCCTTCTCATCTCTTCTCAGGTGTCACTTGGTCAAGAAAGCGTCCCCTTACCTACTCAACTCATCTCGTCTCCCTACCGTAGCTCACGTGACACCACGCACCTCTCGCTTATGGCCGTCATCGCCTTTCGCATCCAGTTTCAGGTAGGTAAGTTTACCCCGTGGTCCGTGAGGAAGAAGAGATCACGCCTGTTTTGCTTACTCTTGATTCCCAGCGACTAGCCCGGTTACTGATAACCTCTGTTAGAGGGAGAAAGGAATGCACCCAATCCCTGGTGAAGCCCCGACCGTTTTCCTTTCTAGTGTCCCTCGTACTCCTCCCTGCCGTCTGTGTCGCCCTTACTCCGCGTCTACCGTTTATGAGTTTACACCTGGGTTACGGTGACTGCTTCGGAGAATCGCATGCCTTTCTACCTCCCTCGCTGCGACCTCTCCTACACCTCCCAGGGCTCTTGGGTTATGCCCTTGCCCTCTTCCGAGCCGTCCGTGGCACCCGCTGTCAACCCCGTACGGCCAAGCTCCTAAGACTGACACTCCAGGCCCTCCGTAATTTGGCTTCAGTTTCACTTTCTAGACGTTTCAAGAAAGAACGGGGTCTAAATATCTGTGCACCTCTGCTCCGTTTCATATCTACCCACGAGGTTAATTTTTTTGTTTCTTCCAGTCCACCTATTTTGCACCTCCGTCTCTGCGAAGACTTCACTGAGAATCCAAGCGATTTCTGAATCCCTTCTCTCCCCTGAAGCTGTAAACAGTTTAACAAGACAGGTGCGGAACTGCCGTAAGGTAATCTACATCTTGTCTCCCTCTCTGGTATCTAACCTCCCTGCGAATGGGGGTACGTCTCCGTGTTCTGTGCGGTTTTCAGCACAGTACTCTCTACACGTAGTGGATATTTGATTTGGTAAGTGACCGAATAAGTGAATGAGTCACCAAGATAAGGGTATTGTCTCATTCTTTCTCGCTTTTTCCACTTCCAAGTTTCTTTAGTTAGTTTCCTCAGACAAAAGGTTTCTTTGTAGCTACACAGTGGCCAGGTCCAGAGAATGTTGCAGATAGCTGCTGAAAACATCCCTCCTCCACTTGAGAATGGCTTGCTCTCCCTCTCAAGCGGAGAGAGCTGGGATTCGATATTTAATTAAGCGCCTCTGTTCACTTGGCATTTAGAGGCACTAGGGGGCGTTAGTGCTCTACACCCGGTGAAATGCCTGTTTCGTTTGTGATTTTCCTTTGTGAAAAACAACTATGCACAGAGTGTTTTGTGCCAATTTTCCATCCTTTTAGATTGACGGAAAGCATTTTACCTACGTAGAAACAGAAAACGAATAGAAAGAGCGTCGCATTGCGCTTACTGAAAGCTTAGGGCGGTCTCGGTGGTACGTTAGTGAAGTTATCTGGGGACACCTTAGCCACGTACATTGTGTTGGAGAGGCACCGAGAATTCATTCAGGAGTTCTCAAAGTTCGAGGACACAGTTGCCTTACACGTAGGCACGGTGGCAGCCGTGGACATGGCAGTGATTTGGAGAATGTTGTACTAGTCGGCTCTCGCTGTGATAATGCTTTGCAACAAATCTCCCCAAAACTCACTTACATAAAGAAGAATCTAGTTTTCTCGGACCTGTGGGCTAGCTGCAGCGGCTCTCTTGTAGACCTCTCGATGGCGGGTGTTGCTCCATGCCGTGGGTCAGTTTGAGGTCTGTCCCGCACACCTTACCGTGGAGCCCAACTGTGAGGCTGCAGGTCCCTGTCCTCTCGCAGAGTTCACTGAAACGTAAGAGGTGAGCCCAACCACACAAGGCCACGTAAGGCCTCTGCGACTCATTGAAGGCCATCGTGTCTTCCCTTGGCCTCCTGGGAACCCCCTGGCCCCAGGATGCAGCTTCGGTAGCCCAGGGCAACCGGCGGAGGGGGGCGGGCGGGGCTGCAGGAGGGTGGAACGCTGAGGTCACAGAGGGTGTGGGTGTGGCCACCTCTGCTGTGACTGAACCAAGGGCGTGGGTGGGGGGCTGGGGGTCCAGGGCAGGGCCCTCAGAGCCCGGTAGGCCCAGGGGGGCGGCGCAAGCACCTAGGCCCAGGCCGAAGAGCGCCTTCTTGGTCTGCGCGGCAGGCCGGCCTCTCGCCTTGCCACTCAGGCCGCCCTCCCTCTTGAAGTGTGTGTGGCACGCGTCCGCGGAGTACACCTCGCTGCACAGGTAGCCGTGGGACTGGGCGTCGTAGCTTCCTGCGAGGCGGCCGGAGGTCCCGCAGGCGGGTGGGTCCCTGGGACAGACGCGCGGAGCGGCTCCTGCCCGGCCCCCCTGAGAACCGTCGCCGTTCCGTAAGGCGGGGCGCCTGCTTCAGAATGTAAATCACGTGTCCGCTCTATGGATACGCTGTTTAGTTTACCAGGCAAGACTTTCTTGGTGAAAGAAGCAGCGTTGGCTTGCATCCTCGAGCAGGCTTGTCATCTGGCTGTGCACTGGTACTCTCTCTCTGGGTGTGCTAGTCCGCAGGGCAGGGCATCCCCTGGGCAGGGTGGAGCGTGATCTCTGCGGCCTCGTCTTGCAGCTCCTTCCTTTCATTCTCAATCATCCTGCCCACAGTGGCCTCCTCTCAGGCCTGCATACTTACAACGGCGCATTGCCCGTGCTGCCCCTCTGCAGGAAGTGTCCCTCTGTTTAGTTTGCAGCTGACTGATGCCGCCTCACCCTTCTCATCTCTTCTCAGGTGTCACTTGGTCAAGAAAGCGTCCCCTTACCTACTCAACTCATCTCGTCTCCCTACCGTAGCTCACGTGACACCACGCACCTCTCGCTTATGGCCGTCATCGCCTTTCGCATCCAGTTTCAGGTAGGTAAGTTTACCCCGTGGTCCGTGAGGAAGAAGAGATCACGCCTGTTTTGCTTACTCTTGATTCCCAGCGACTAGCCCGGTTACTGATAACCTCTGTTAGAGGGAGAAAGGAATGCACCCAATCCCTGGTGAAGCCCCGACCGTTTTCCTTTCTAGTGTCCCTCGTACTCCTCCCTGCCGTCTGTGTCGCCCTTACTCCGCGTCTACCGTTTATGAGTTTACACCTGGGTTACGGTGACTGCTTCGGAGAATCGCATGCCTTTCTACCTCCCTCGCTGCGACCTCTCCTACACCTCCCAGGGCTCTTGGGTTATGCCCTTGCCCTCTTCCGAGCCGTCCGTGGCACCCGCTGTCAACCCCGTACGGCCAAGCTCCTAAGACTGACACTCCAGGCCCTCCGTAATTTGGCTTCAGTTTCACTTTCTAGACGTTTCAAGAAAGAACGGGGTCTAAATATCTGGGCACCTCTGCTCCGTTTCATATCTACCCACGAGGTTAATTTTTTTGTTTCTTCCAGTCCACCTATTTTGCACCTCCGTCTCTGCGAAGACTTCACTGAGAATCCAAGCGATTTCTGGATCCCTTCTCTCCCCTGAAGCTGTAAACAGTTTAACAAGACAGGTGCGGAACTGCCGTAAGGTAATCTACATCTTGTCTCCCTCTCTGGTATCTAACCTCCCTGCGAATGGGGGTACGTCTCCGTGTCCTGTGCGGTTTTCAGCACAGTACTCTCTACACGTAGTGGATATTTGATTTGGTAAGTGACCGAATAAGTGAATGAGTCACCAAGATAAGGGTATTGTCTCATTCTTTCTCGCTTTTTCCACTTCCAAGTTTCTTTAGTTAGTTTCCTCAGACAAAAGGTTTCTTTGTAGCTACACAGTGGCCAGGTCCAGAGAATGTTGCAGATAGCTGCTGAAAACATCCCTCCTCCACTTGAGAATGGCTTGCTCTCCCTCTCAAGCGGAGAGAGCTGGGATTCGATATTTAATTAAGCGCCTCTGTTCACTTGGCATTTAGAGGCACTAGGGGGCGTTAGTGCTCTACACCCGGTGAAATGCCTGTTTCGTTTGTGATTTTCCTTTGTGAAAAACAACTATGCACAGAGTGTTTTGTGCCAATTTTCCATCCTTTTAGATTGACGGAAAGCATTTTACCTACGTAGAAACAGAAAACGAATAGAAAGAGCGTCGCATTGCGCTTAATGAAAGCTTAGGGCGGTCTCGGTGGTACGTTAGTGAAGTTATCTGGGGACACCTTAGCCACGTACATTGTGTTGGAGAGGCACCGAGAATTCATTCAGGAGTTCTCAAAGTTCGAGGACACGGTTGCCTTACACGTAGGCACGGTGGCAGCCGTGGACATGGCAGTGATTTGGAGAATGTTGTACTAGTCGGCTCTCGCTGTGATAATGCTTTGCAACAAATCTCCCCAAAACTCACTTACATAAAGAAGAATCTAGTTTTCTCGGACCTGTGGGCTAGCTGCAGCGGCTCTCTTGTAGACCTCTCGATGGCGGGTGTTGTTCCATGCCGTGGGTCAGTTTGAGGTCTGTCCCGCACACCTTACCGTGGAGCCCAACTGTGAGGCTGCAGGTCCCTGTCCTCTCGCAGAGTTCACTGAAACGTAAGAGGTGAGCCCAACCACACAAGGCCACGTAAGGCCTCTGCGACTCATTGAAGGCCATCGTGTCTTCCCTTGGCCTCCTGGGAACCCCCTGGCCCCAGGATGCAGCTTCGGTAGCCCAGGGCAACCGGCGGAGGGGGGCGGGCGGGGCTGCAGGAGGGTGGAACGCGGAGGTCACAGAGGGTGTGGGTGTGGCCACCTCTACTGTGACTGAACCAAGGGCGTGGGTGGGGGGCTGGGGGTCCAGGGCAGGGCCCTCAGAGCCCGGTAGGCCCAGGGGGGTGGCGCAAGCACCTAGGCCCAGGCCGAAGAGCGCCTTCTTGGTCTGCGTGGCACGCCGGCCTCTCGCCTTGCCACTCAGGCCGCCCTGCCACTTGAAGTGTGTGTGGCACGCGTCCGCGGAGTACACCTCGCTGCACAGGTAGCCGTGGGACTGGGCGTCGTAGCTTCCTGCGAGGCGGCCGGAGGTCCCGCAGGCGGGTGGGTCCCTGGGACAGACGTGCGGAGCGGCTCCATCCCGGCCCCACTGAGAACCGTCGCCGTTCCGTAAGGCGGGGCGCCTGCTGCAGAATGTAAATCACGTGTCCGTTCTATGGATACGCTGTTTAGTTTACCAGGCAAGACTTTCTTGGTGAAAGAAGCAGCGTTGGCTTGCATCGTCGAGCAGGCTTGTCATCTGGCTGTGCACTGGTACTCTCTCTCTAGGTGTGCTAGTCCGCAGGGCAGGGCATCCCCTGGGCAGGGCGGAGCGTGATCTCTGTGGCCTCGTCTTGCAGCTCCTTCCTTTCATTCTCAATCATCCTGCCCACAGTGGCCTCCTCTCAGGCCTGCATACTTACAACGGCGCATTGCCCGTGCTGCCGCTCTGCAGGAAGTGTCCCTCTCTTTAGTTTGCAGCTGACTGATGCCGCCTCACCCTTCTCATCTCTTCTCAGGTGTCACTTGGTCAAGAAAGTGTCCCCTTACCTACTCAACTCATCTCATCTCCCTACCGTAGCTCACGTGACACCACGCACCTCTCGCTTATGGCCGTCATCGCCTTTCGCATCCAGTTTCAGGTAGGTAAGTTTACCCCGTGGTCCGTGAGGAAGAAGAGATCACGCCTGTTTTGCTTACTCTTGATTCCCAGCGACTAGCCCGGTTACTGATAACCTCTGTTAGAGGGAGAAAGGAATGCACCCAATCCCTGGTGAAGCCCCGACCGTTTTCCTTTCTAGTGTCCCTCGTACTCCTCCCTGCCGTCTGTGTCGCCCTTACTCCGCGTCTACCGTTTATGAGTTTACACCTGGGTTACGGTGACTGCTTCGGAGAATCGCATGCCTTTCTACCTCCCTCGCTGCGACCTCTCCTACACCTCCCAGGGCTCTTGGGTTATGCCCTTGCCCTCTTCCGAGCCGTCCGTGGCACCCGCTGTCAACCCCGTACGGCCAAGCTCCTAAGACTGACACTCCAGGCCCTCCGTAATTTGGCTTCAGTTTCACTTTCTAGACGTTTCAAGAAAGAACGGGGTCTAAATATCTGGGCACCTCTGCTCCGTTTCATATCTACCCACGAGGTTAATTTTTTTGTTTCTTCCAGTCCACCTATTTTGCACCTCCGTCTCTGCGAAGACTTCACTGAGAATCCAAGCGATTTCTGGATCCCTTCTCTCCCCTGAAGCTGTAAACAGTTTAACAAGACAGGTGCGGAACTGCCGTAAGGTAATCTACATCTTGTCTCCCTCTCTGGTATCTAACCTCCCTGCGAATGGGGGTACGTCTCCGTGTTCTGTGCGGTTTTCAGCACAGTACTCTCTACACGTAGTGGATATTTGATTTGGTAAGTGACCGAATAAGTGAATGAGTCACCAAGATAAGGGTATTGTCTCATTCTTTCTCGCTTTTTCCACTTCCAAGTTTCTTTAGTTAGTTTCCTCAGACAAAAGGTTTCTTTGTAGCTACACAGTGGCCAGGTCCAGAGAATGTTGCAGATAGCTGCTGAAAACATCCCTCCTCCACTTGAGAATGGCTTGCTCTCCCTCTCAAGCGGAGAGAGCTGGGATTCGATATTTAATTAAGCGCCTCTGTTCACTTGGCATTTAGAGGCACTAGGGGGCGTTAGTGCTCTACACCCGGTGAAATGCCTGTTTCGTTTGTGATTTTCCTTTGTGAAAAACAACTATGCACAGAGTGTTTTGTGCCAATTTTCCATCCTTTTAGATTGACGGAAAGCATTTTACCTACGTAGAAACAGAAAACGAATAGAAAGAGCGTCGCATTGCGCTTACTGAAAGCTTAGGGCGGTCTCGGTGGTACGTTAGTGAAGTTATCTGGGGACACCTTAGCCACGTACATTGTGTTGGAGAGGCACCGAGAATTCATTCAGGAGTTCTCAAAGTTCGAGGACACAGTTGCCTTACACGTAGGCACGGTGGCAGCCGTGGACATGGCAGTGATTTGGAGAATGTTGTACTAGTCGGCTCTTGCTGTGATAATGCTTTGCAACAAATCTCCCCAAAACTCACTTACATAAAGAAGAATCTAGTTTTCTCGGACCTGTGGGCTAGCTGCAGCGGCTCTCTTGTAGACCTCTCGATGGCGGGTGTTGCTCCATGCCGTGGGTCAGTTTGAGGTCTGTCCCGCACACCTTACCGTGGAGCCCAACTGTGAGGCTGCAGCTCCCTGTCCTCTCGCAGAGTTCACTGAAACGTAAGAGGTGAGCCCAACCACACAAGGCCACGTAAGGCCTCTACGACTCATTGAAGGCCATCGTGTCTTCCCTTGGCCTCCTGGGAACACCCTGGCCCCAGGATGCAGCTTCGGTAGCCCAGGGCAACCGGCGGAGGGGGGCGGGCGGGGCTGCAGGAGGATGGAACGCGGAGGTCACAGAGGGTGTGGGTGTGGCCACCTCTGCTGTGACTGAACCAAGGGCGTGGGTGGGGGGCTGGGGGTCCAGGGCAGGGCCCTCAGAGCCCGGTAGGCCCAGGGGGGCGGCGCAAGCACCTAGGCCCAGGCCGAAGAGCGCCTTCTTGGTCTGCGCGGCACGCCGGCCTCTCGCCTTGCCACTCAGGCCGCCCTGCCACTTGAAGTGTGTGTGGCACGCGTCCGCGGAGTACACCTCGCTGCACAGGTAGCCGTGGGACTGGGCGTCGTAGCTTCCTGCGAGGCGGCCGGAGGTCCCACAGGCGGGTGGGTCCCTGGGACAGACGCGCGGAGCGGCTCCTGCCCGGCCCCCCTGAGAACGGTCGCCGTTCCGTAAGGCGGGGCGCCTGCTTCAGAATGTAAATCACGTGTCCGCTCTATGGATACGCTGTTTAGTTTACCAGGCAAGACTTTCTTGGTGAAAGAAGCAACGTTGGCTTGCATCGTCGAGCAGGCTTGTCATCTGGCTGTGCACTGGTACTCTCTCTCTGGGTGTGCTAGTCCGCAGGGCAGGGCATCCCCTGGGCAGGGTGGAGTGTGATCTCTGCGGCCTCGTCTTGCAGCTCCTTCCTTTCATTCTCAATCATCCTGCCCACAGTGGCCTCCTCTCAGGCCTGCATACTTACAACGGCGCATTGCCCGTGCTGACCCTCTGCAGGAAGTGTCCCTCTGTTTAGTTTGCAGCTGACTGATGCCGCCTCACCCTTCTCATCTCTTCTCAGGTGTCACTTGGTCAAGAAAGCGTCCCCTTACCTACTCAACTCATCTCGTCTCCCTACCGTAGCTCACGTGACACCACGCACCTCTCGCTTATGGCCGTCATCGCCTTTCGCATCCAGTTTCAGGTAGGTAAGTTTACCCCGTGGTCCGTGAGGAAGAAGAGATCACGCCTGTTTTGCTTACTCTTGATTCCCAGCGACTAGCCCGGTTACTGATAACCTCTGTTAGAGGGAGAAAGGAATGCACCCAATCCCTGGTGAAGCCCCGACCGTTTTCCTTTCTAGTGTCCCTCGTACTCCTCCCTGCCGTCTGTGTCGCCCTTACTCCGCGTCTACCGTTTATGAGTTTACACCTGGGTTACGGTGACTGCTTCGGAGCATCGCATGCCTTTCTACCTCCCTCGCTGCGACCTCTCCTACACCTCCCAGGGCTCTTGGGTTATGCCCTTGCCCTCTTCCGAGCCGTCCGTGGCACCCGCTGTCCACCCCGTACGGCCAAGCTCCTAAGACTGACACTCCAGGCCCTCCGTAATTTGGCTTCAGTTTCACTTTCTAGACGTTTCAAGAAAGAACGGGGTCTAAATATCTGTGCACCTCTGCTCCGTTTCATATCTACCCACGAGGTTAATTTTTTTGTTTCTTCCAGTCCACCTATTTTGCACCTCCGTCTCTGCGAAGACTTCACTGAGAATCCAAGCGATTTCTGAATCCCTTCTCTCCCCTGAAGCTGTAAACAGTTTAACAAGACAGGTGCGGAACTGCCGTAAGGTAATCTACATCTTGTCTCCCTCTCTGGTATCTAACCTCCCTGCGAATGGGGGTACGTCTCCGTGTTCTGTGCGGTTTTCAGCACAGTACTCTCTACACGTAGTGGATATTTGATTTGGTAAGTGACCGAATAAGTGAATGAGTCACCAAGATAAGGGTATTGTCTCATTCTTTCTCGCTTTTTCCACTTCCAAGTTTCTTTAGTTAGTTTCCTCAGACAAAAGGTTTCTTTGTAGCTACACAGTGGCCAGGTCCAGAGAATGTTGCAGATAGCTGCTGAAAACATCCCTCCTCCACTTGAGAATGGCTTGCTCTCCCTCTCAAGCGGAGAGAGCTGGGATTCGATATTTAATTAAGCGCCTCTGTTCACTTGGCATTTAGAGGCACTAGGGGGCGTTAGTGCTCTACACCCGGTGAAATGCCTGTTTCGTTTGTGATTTTCCTTTGTGAAAAACAACTATGCACAGAGTGTTTTGTGCCAATTTTCCATCCTTTTAGATTGACGGAAAGCATTTTACCTACGTAGAAACAGAAAACGAATAGAAAGAGCGTCGCATTGCGTTTAATGAAAGCTTAGGGCGGTCTCGGTGGTACGTTAGTGAAGTTATCTGGGGACACCTTAGCCACGTACATTGTGTTGGAGAGGCACCGAGAATTCATTCAGGAGTTCTCAAAGTTCGAGGACACGGTTGCCTTACACGTAGGCACGGTGGCAGCCGTGGACATGGCAGTGATTTGGAGAATGTTGTACTAGTCGGCTCTCGCTGTGATAATGCTTTGCAACAAATCTCCCCAAAACTCACTTACATAAAGAAGAATCTAGTTTTCTCGGACCTGTGGGCTAGCTGCAGCGGCTCTCTTGTAGACCTCTCGATGGCGGGTGTTGTTCCATGCCGTGGGTCAGTTTGAGGTCTGTCCCGCACACCTTACCGTGGAGCCCAACTGTGAGGCTGCAGGTCCCTGTCCTCTCGCAGAGTTCACTGAAACGTAAGAGGTGAGCCCAACCACACAAGGCCACGTAAGGCCTCTGCGACTCATTGAAGGCCATCGTGTCTTCCCTTGGCCTCCTGGGAACCCCCTGGCCCCAGGATGCAGCTTCGGTAGCCCAGGGCAACCGGCGGAGGGGGGCGGGCGGGGCTGCAGGAGGGTGGAACGCGGAGGTCACAGAGGGTGTGGGTGTGGCCACCTCTACTGTGACTGAACCAAGGGCGTGGGTGGGGGGCTGGGGGTCCAGGGCAGGGCCCTCAGAGCCCGGTAGGCCCAGGGGGGTGGCGCAAGCACCTAGGCCCAGGCCGAAGAGCGCCTTCTTGGTCTGCGTGGCACGCCGGCCTCTCGCCTTGCCACTCAGGCCGCCCTGCCACTTGAAGTGTGTGTGGCACGCGTCCGCGGAGTACACCTCGCTGCACAGGTAGCCGTGGGACTGGGCGTCGTAGCTTCCTGCGAGGCGGCCGGAGGTCCCGCAGGCGGGTGGGTCCCTGGGACAGACGTGCGGAGCGGCTCCATCCCGGCCCCACTGAGAACCGTCGCCGTTCCGTAAGGCGGGGCGCCTGCTGCAGAATGTAAATCACGTGTCCGTTCTATGGATACGCTGTTTAGTTTACCAGGCAAGACTTTCTTGGTGAAAGAAGCAGCGTTGGCTTGCATCGTCGAGCAGGCTTGTCATCTGGCTGTGCACTGGTACTCTCTCTCTAGGTGTGCTAGTCCGCAGGGCAGGGCATCCCCTGGGCAGGGCGGAGCGTGATCTCTGTGGCCTCGTCTTGCAGCTCCTTCCTTTCATTCTCAATCATCCTGCCCACAGTGGCCTCCTCTCAGGCCTGCATACTTACAACGGCGCATTGCCCGTGCTGCCGCTCTGCAGGAAGTGTCCCTCTCTTTAGTTTGCAGCTGACTGATGCCGCCTCACCCTTCTCATCTCTTCTCAGGTGTCACTTGGTCAAGAAAGTGTCCCCTTACCTACTCAACTCATCTCATCTCCCTACCGTAGCTCACGTGACACCACGCACCTCTCGCTTATGGCCGTCATCGCCTTTCGCATCCAGTTTCAGGTAGGTAAGTTTACCCCGTGGTCCGTGAGGAAGAAGAGATCACGCCTGTTTTGCTTACTCTTGATTCCCAGCGACTAGCCCGGTTACTGATAACCTCTGTTAGAGGGAGAAAGGAATGCACCCAATCCCTGGTGAAGCCCCGACCGTTTTCCTTTCTAGTGTCCCTCGTACTCCTCCCTGCCGTCTGTGTCGCCCTTACTCCGCGTCTACCGTTTATGAGTTTACACCTGGGTTACGGTGACTGCTTCGGAGAATCGCATGCCTTTCTACCTCCCTCGCTGCGACCTCTCCTACACCTCCCAGGGCTCTTGGGTTATGCCCTTGCCCTCTTCCGAGCCGTCCGTGGCACCCGCTGTCAACCCCGTACGGCCAAGCTCCTAAGACTGACACTCCAGGCCCTCCGTAATTTGGCTTCAGTTTCACTTTCTAGACGTTTCAAGAAAGAACGGGGTCTAAATATCTGGGCACCTCTGCTCCGTTTCATATCTACCCACGAGGTTAATTTTTTTGTTTCTTCCAGTCCACCTATTTTGCACCTCCGTCTCTGCGAAGACTTCACTGAGAATCCAAGCGATTTCTGGATCCCTTCTCTCCCCTGAAGCTGTAAACAGTTTAACAAGACAGGTGCGGAACTGCCGTAAGGTAATCTACATCTTGTCTCCCTCTCTGGTATCTAACCTCCCTGCGAATGGGGGTACGTCTCCGTGTTCTGTGCGGTTTTCAGCACAGTACTCTCTACACGTAGTGGATATTTGATTTGGTAAGTGACCGAATAAGTGAATGAGTCACCAAGATAAGGGTATTGTCTCATTCTTTCTCGCTTTTTCCACTTCCAAGTTTCTTTAGTTAGTTTCCTCAGACAAAAGGTTTCTTTGTAGCTACACAGTGGCCAGGTCCAGAGAATGTTGCAGATAGCTGCTGAAAACATCCCTCCTCCACTTGAGAATGGCTTGCTCTCCCTCTCAAGCGGAGAGAGCTGGGATTCGATATTTAATTAAGCGCCTCTGTTCACTTGGCATTTAGAGGCACTAGGGGGCGTTAGTGCTCTACACCCGGTGAAATGCCTGTTTCGTTTGTGATTTTCCTTTGTGAAAAACAACTATGCACAGAGTGTTTTGTGCCAATTTTCCATCCTTTTAGATTGACGGAAAGCATTTTACCTACGTAGAAACAGAAAACGAATAGAAAGAGCGTCGCATTGCGCTTACTGAAAGCTTAGGGCGGTCTCGGTGGTACGTTAGTGAAGTTATCTGGGGACACCTTAGCCACGTACATTGTGTTGGAGAGGCACCGAGAATTCATTCAGGAGTTCTCAAAGTTCGAGGACACAGTTGCCTTACACGTAGGCACGGTGGCAGCCGTGGACATGGCAGTGATTTGGAGAATGTTGTACTAGTCGGCTCTTGCTGTGATAATGCTTTGCAACAAATCTCCCCAAAACTCACTTACATAAAGAAGAATCTAGTTTTCTCGGACCTGTGGGCTAGCTGCAGCGGCTCTCTTGTAGACCTCTCGATGGCGGGTGTTGCTCCATGCCGTGGGTCAGTTTGAGGTCTGTCCCGCACACCTTACCGTGGAGCCCAACTGTGAGGCTGCAGCTCCCTGTCCTCTCGCAGAGTTCACTGAAACGTAAGAGGTGAGCCCAACCACACAAGGCCACGTAAGGCCTCTACGACTCATTGAAGGCCATCGTGTCTTCCCTTGGCCTCCTGGGAACACCCTGGCCCCAGGATGCAGCTTCGGTAGCCCAGGGCAACCGGCGGAGGGGGGCGGGCGGGGCTGCAGGAGGATGGAACGCGGAGGTCACAGAGGGTGTGGGTGTGGCCACCTCTGCTGTGACTGAACCAAGGGCGTGGGTGGGGGGCTGGGGGTCCAGGGCAGGGCCCTCAGAGCCCGGTAGGCCCAGGGGGGCGGCGCAAGCACCTAGGCCCAGGCCGAAGAGCGCCTTCTTGGTCTGCGCGGCACGCCGGCCTCTCGCCTTGCCACTCAGGCCGCCCTGCCACTTGAAGTGTGTGTGGCACGCGTCCGCGGAGTACACCTCGCTGCACAGGTAGCCGTGGGACTGGGCGTCGTAGCTTCCTGCGAGGCGGCCGGAGGTCCCACAGGCGGGTGGGTCCCTGGGACAGACGCGCGGAGCGGCTCCTGCCCGGCCCCCCTGAGAACGGTCGCCGTTCCGTAAGGCGGGGCGCCTGCTTCAGAATGTAAATCACGTGTCCGCTCTATGGATACGCTGTTTAGTTTACCAGGCAAGACTTTCTTGGTGAAAGAAGCAACGTTGGCTTGCATCGTCGAGCAGGCTTGTCATCTGGCTGTGCACTGGTACTCTCTCTCTGGGTGTGCTAGTCCGCAGGGCAGGGCATCCCCTGGGCAGGGTGGAGTGTGATCTCTGCGGCCTCGTCTTGCAGCTCCTTCCTTTCATTCTCAATCATCCTGCCCACAGTGGCCTCCTCTCAGGCCTGCATACTTACAACGGCGCATTGCCCGTGCTGACCCTCTGCAGGAAGTGTCCCTCTGTTTAGTTTGCAGCTGACTGATGCCGCCTCACCCTTCTCATCTCTTCTCAGGTGTCACTTGGTCAAGAAAGCGTCCCCTTACCTACTCAACTCATCTCGTCTCCCTACCGTAGCTCACGTGACACCACGCACCTCTCGCTTATGGCCGTCATCGCCTTTCGCATCCAGTTTCAGGTAGGTAAGTTTACCCCGTGGTCCGTGAGGAAGAAGAGATCACGCCTGTTTTGCTTACTCTTGATTCCCAGCGACTAGCCCGGTTACTGATAACCTCTGTTAGAGGGAGAAAGGAATGCACCCAATCCCTGGTGAAGCCCCGACCGTTTTCCTTTCTAGTGTCCCTCGTACTCCTCCCTGCCGTCTGTGTCGCCCTTACTCCGCGTCTACCGTTTATGAGTTTACACCTGGGTTACGGTGACTGCTTCGGAGCATCGCATGCCTTTCTACCTCCCTCGCTGCGACCTCTCCTACACCTCCCAGGGCTCTTGGGTTATGCCCTTGCCCTCTTCCGAGCCGTCCGTGGCACCCGCTGTCCACCCCGTACGGCCAAGCTCCTAAGACTGACACTCCAGGCCCTCCGTAATTTGGCTTCAGTTTCACTTTCTAGACGTTTCAAGAAAGAACGGGGTCTAAATATCTGTGCACCTCTGCTCCGTTTCATATCTACCCACGAGGTTAATTTTTTTGTTTCTTCCAGTCCACCTATTTTGCACCTCCGTCTCTGCGAAGACTTCACTGAGAATCCAAGCGATTTCTGAATCCCTTCTCTCCCCTGAAGCTGTAAACAGTTTAACAAGACAGGTGCGGAACTGCCGTAAGGTAATCTACATCTTGTCTCCCTCTCTGGTATCTAACCTCCCTGCGAATGGGGGTACGTCTCCGTGTTCTGTGCGGTTTTCAGCACAGTACTCTCTACACGTAGTGGATATTTGATTTGGTAAGTGACCGAATAAGTGAATGAGTCACCAAGATAAGGGTATTGTCTCATTCTTTCTCGCTTTTTCCACTTCCAAGTTTCTTTAGTTAGTTTCCTCAGACAAAAGGTTTCTTTGTAGCTACACAGTGGCCAGGTCCAGAGAATGTTGCAGATAGCTGCTGAAAACATCCCTCCTCCACTTGAGAATGGCTTGCTCTCCCTCTCAAGCGGAGAGAGCTGGGATTCGATATTTAATTAAGCGCCTCTGTTCACTTGGCATTTAGAGGCACTAGGGGGCGTTAGTGCTCTACACCCGGTGAAATGCCTGTTTCGTTTGTGATTTTCCTTTGTGAAAAACAACTATGCACAGAGTGTTTTGTGCCAATTTTCCATCCTTTTAGATTGACGGAAAGCATTTTACCTACGTAGAAACAGAAAACGAATAGAAAGAGCGTCGCATTGCGTTTAATGAAAGCTTAGGGCGGTCTCGGTGGTACGTTAGTGAAGTTATCTGGGGACACCTTAGCCACGTACATTGTGTTGGAGAGGCACCGAGAATTCATTCAGGAGTTCTCAAAGTTCGAGGACACGGTTGCCTTACACGTAGGCACGGTGGCAGCCGTGGACATGGCAGTGATTTGGAGAATGTTGTACTAGTCGGCTCTCGCTGTGATAATGCTTTGCAACAAATCTCCCCAAAACTCACTTACATAAAGAAGAATCTAGTTTTCTCGGACCTGTGGGCTAGCTGCAGCGGCTCTCTTGTAGACCTCTCGATGGCGGGTGTTGTTCCATGCCGTGGGTCAGTTTGAGGTCTGTCCCGCACACCTTACCGTGGAGCCCAACTGTGAGGCTGCAGGTCCCTGTCCTCTCGCAGAGTTCACTGAAACGTAAGAGGTGAGCCCAACCACACAAGGCCACGTAAGGCCTCTGCGACTCATTGAAGGCCATCGTGTCTTCCCTTGGCCTCCTGGGAACCCCCTGGCCCCAGGATGCAGCTTCGGTAGCCCAGGGCAACCGGCGGAGGGGGGCGGGCGGGGCTGCAGGAGGGTGGAACGCGGAGGTCACAGAGGGTGTGGGTGTGGCCACCTCTACTGTGACTGAACCAAGGGCGTGGGTGGGGGGCTGGGGGTCCAGGGCAGGGCCCTCAGAGCCCGGTAGGCCCAGGGGGGTGGCGCAAGCACCTAGGCCCAGGCCGAAGAGCGCCTTCTTGGTCTGCGTGGCACGCCGGCCTCTCGCCTTGCCACTCAGGCCGCCCTGCCACTTGAAGTGTGTGTGGCACGCGTCCGCGGAGTACACCTCGCTGCACAGGTAGCCGTGGGACTGGGCGTCGTAGCTTCCTGCGAGGCGGCCGGAGGTCCCGCAGGCGGGTGGGTCCCTGGGACAGACGTGCGGAGCGGCTCCATCCCGGCCCCACTGAGAACCGTCGCCGTTCCGTAAGGCGGGGCGCCTGCTGCAGAATGTAAATCACGTGTCCGTTCTATGGATACGCTGTTTAGTTTACCAGGCAAGACTTTCTTGGTGAAAGAAGCAGCGTTGGCTTGCATCGTCGAGCAGGCTTGTCATCTGGCTGTGCACTGGTACTCTCTCTCTAGGTGTGCTAGTCCGCAGGGCAGGGCATCCCCTGGGCAGGGCGGAGCGTGATCTCTGTGGCCTCGTCTTGCAGCTCCTTCCTTTCATTCTCAATCATCCTGCCCACAGTGGCCTCCTCTCAGGCCTGCATACTTACAACGGCGCATTGCCCGTGCTGCCGCTCTGCAGGAAGTGTCCCTCTCTTTAGTTTGCAGCTGACTGATGCCGCCTCACCCTTCTCATCTCTTCTCAGGTGTCACTTGGTCAAGAAAGTGTCCCCTTACCTACTCAACTCATCTCATCTCCCTACCGTAGCTCACGTGACACCACGCACCTCTCGCTTATGGCCGTCATCGCCTTTCGCATCCAGTTTCAGGTAGGTAAGTTTACCCCGTGGTCCGTGAGGAAGAAGAGATCACGCCTGTTTTGCTTACTCTTGATTCCCAGCGACTAGCCCGGTTACTGATAACCTCTGTTAGAGGGAGAAAGGAATGCACCCAATCCCTGGTGAAGCCCCGACCGTTTTCCTTTCTAGTGTCCCTCGTACTCCTCCCTGCCGTCTGTGTCGCCCTTACTCCGCGTCTACCGTTTATGAGTTTACACCTGGGTTACGGTGACTGCTTCGGAGAATCGCATGCCTTTCTACCTCCCTCGCTGCGACCTCTCCTACACCTCCCAGGGCTCTTGGGTTATGCCCTTGCCCTCTTCCGAGCCGTCCGTGGCACCCGCTGTCAACCCCGTACGGCCAAGCTCCTAAGACTGACACTCCAGGCCCTCCGTAATTTGGCTTCAGTTTCACTTTCTAGACGTTTCAAGAAAGAACGGGGTCTAAATATCTGGGCACCTCTGCTCCGTTTCATATCTACCCACGAGGTTAATTTTTTTGTTTCTTCCAGTCCACCTATTTTGCACCTCCGTCTCTGCGAAGACTTCACTGAGAATCCAAGCGATTTCTGGATCCCTTCTCTCCCCTGAAGCTGTAAACAGTTTAACAAGACAGGTGCGGAACTGCCGTAAGGTAATCTACATCTTGTCTCCCTCTCTGGTATCTAACCTCCCTGCGAATGGGGGTACGTCTCCGTGTTCTGTGCGGTTTTCAGCACAGTACTCTCTACACGTAGTGGATATTTGATTTGGTAAGTGACCGAATAAGTGAATGAGTCACCAAGATAAGGGTATTGTCTCATTCTTTCTCGCTTTTTCCACTTCCAAGTTTCTTTAGTTAGTTTCCTCAGACAAAAGGTTTCTTTGTAGCTACACAGTGGCCAGGTCCAGAGAATGTTGCAGATAGCTGCTGAAAACATCCCTCCTCCACTTGAGAATGGCTTGCTCTCCCTCTCAAGCGGAGAGAGCTGGGATTCGATATTTAATTAAGCGCCTCTGTTCACTTGGCATTTAGAGGCACTAGGGGGCGTTAGTGCTCTACACCCGGTGAAATGCCTGTTTCGTTTGTGATTTTCCTTTGTGAAAAACAACTATGCACAGAGTGTTTTGTGCCAATTTTCCATCCTTTTAGATTGACGGAAAGCATTTTACCTACGTAGAAACAGAAAACGAATAGAAAGAGCGTCGCATTGCGCTTACTGAAAGCTTAGGGCGGTCTCGGTGGTACGTTAGTGAAGTTATCTGGGGACACCTTAGCCACGTACATTGTGTTGGAGAGGCACCGAGAATTCATTCAGGAGTTCTCAAAGTTCGAGGACACAGTTGCCTTACACGTAGGCACGGTGGCAGCCGTGGACATGGCAGTGATTTGGAGAATGTTGTACTAGTCGGCTCTTGCTGTGATAATGCTTTGCAACAAATCTCCCCAAAACTCACTTACATAAAGAAGAATCTAGTTTTCTCGGACCTGTGGGCTAGCTGCAGCGGCTCTCTTGTAGACCTCTCGATGGCGGGTGTTGCTCCATGCCGTGGGTCAGTTTGAGGTCTGTCCCGCACACCTTACCGTGGAGCCCAACTGTGAGGCTGCAGCTCCCTGTCCTCTCGCAGAGTTCACTGAAACGTAAGAGGTGAGCCCAACCACACAAGGCCACGTAAGGCCTCTACGACTCATTGAAGGCCATCGTGTCTTCCCTTGGCCTCCTGGGAACACCCTGGCCCCAGGATGCAGCTTCGGTAGCCCAGGGCAACCGGCGGAGGGGGGCGGGCGGGGCTGCAGGAGGATGGAACGCGGAGGTCACAGAGGGTGTGGGTGTGGCCACCTCTGCTGTGACTGAACCAAGGGCGTGGGTGGGGGGCTGGGGGTCCAGGGCAGGGCCCTCAGAGCCCGGTAGGCCCAGGGGGGCGGCGCAAGCACCTAGGCCCAGGCCGAAGAGCGCCTTCTTGGTCTGCGCGGCACGCCGGCCTCTCGCCTTGCCACTCAGGCCGCCCTGCCACTTGAAGTGTGTGTGGCACGCGTCCGCGGAGTACACCTCGCTGCACAGGTAGCCGTGGGACTGGGCGTCGTAGCTTCCTGCGAGGCGGCCGGAGGTCCCACAGGCGGGTGGGTCCCTGGGACAGACGCGCGGAGCGGCTCCTGCCCGGCCCCCCTGAGAACGGTCGCCGTTCCGTAAGGCGGGGCGCCTGCTTCAGAATGTAAATCACGTGTCCGCTCTATGGATACGCTGTTTAGTTTACCAGGCAAGACTTTCTTGGTGAAAGAAGCAACGTTGGCTTGCATCGTCGAGCAGGCTTGTCATCTGGCTGTGCACTGGTACTCTCTCTCTGGGTGTGCTAGTCCGCAGGGCAGGGCATCCCCTGGGCAGGGTGGAGTGTGATCTCTGCGGCCTCGTCTTGCAGCTCCTTCCTTTCATTCTCAATCATCCTGCCCACAGTGGCCTCCTCTCAGGCCTGCATACTTACAACGGCGCATTGCCCGTGCTGACCCTCTGCAGGAAGTGTCCCTCTGTTTAGTTTGCAGCTGACTGATGCCGCCTCACCCTTCTCATCTCTTCTCAGGTGTCACTTGGTCAAGAAAGCGTCCCCTTACCTACTCAACTCATCTCGTCTCCCTACCGTAGCTCACGTGACACCACGCACCTCTCGCTTATGGCCGTCATCGCCTTTCGCATCCAGTTTCAGGTAGGTAAGTTTACCCCGTGGTCCGTGAGGAAGAAGAGATCACGCCTGTTTTGCTTACTCTTGATTCCCAGCGACTAGCCCGGTTACTGATAACCTCTGTTAGAGGGAGAAAGGAATGCACCCAATCCCTGGTGAAGCCCCGACCGTTTTCCTTTCTAGTGTCCCTCGTACTCCTCCCTGCCGTCTGTGTCGCCCTTACTCCGCGTCTACCGTTTATGAGTTTACACCTGGGTTACGGTGACTGCTTCGGAGCATCGCATGCCTTTCTACCTCCCTCGCTGCGACCTCTCCTACACCTCCCAGGGCTCTTGGGTTATGCCCTTGCCCTCTTCCGAGCCGTCCGTGGCACCCGCTGTCCACCCCGTACGGCCAAGCTCCTAAGACTGACACTCCAGGCCCTCCGTAATTTGGCTTCAGTTTCACTTTCTAGACGTTTCAAGAAAGAACGGGGTCTAAATATCTGTGCACCTCTGCTCCGTTTCATATCTACCCACGAGGTTAATTTTTTTGTTTCTTCCAGTCCACCTATTTTGCACCTCCGTCTCTGCGAAGACTTCACTGAGAATCCAAGCGATTTCTGAATCCCTTCTCTCCCCTGAAGCTGTAAACAGTTTAACAAGACAGGTGCGGAACTGCCGTAAGGTAATCTACATCTTGTCTCCCTCTCTGGTATCTAACCTCCCTGCGAATGGGGGTACGTCTCCGTGTTCTGTGCGGTTTTCAGCACAGTACTCTCTACACGTAGTGGATATTTGATTTGGTAAGTGACCGAATAAGTGAATGAGTCACCAAGATAAGGGTATTGTCTCATTCTTTCTCGCTTTTTCCACTTCCAAGTTTCTTTAGTTAGTTTCCTCAGACAAAAGGTTTCTTTGTAGCTACACAGTGGCCAGGTCCAGAGAATGTTGCAGATAGCTGCTGAAAACATCCCTCCTCCACTTGAGAATGGCTTGCTCTCCCTCTCAAGCGGAGAGAGCTGGGATTCGATATTTAATTAAGCGCCTCTGTTCACTTGGCATTTAGAGGCACTAGGGGGCGTTAGTGCTCTACACCCGGTGAAATGCCTGTTTCGTTTGTGATTTTCCTTTGTGAAAAACAACTATGCACAGAGTGTTTTGTGCCAATTTTCCATCCTTTTAGATTGACGGAAAGCATTTTACCTACGTAGAAACAGAAAACGAATAGAAAGAGCGTCGCATTGCGCTTACTGAAAGCTTAGGGCGGTCTCGGTGGTACGTTAGTGAAGTTATCTGGGGACACCTTAGCCACGTACATTGTGTTGGAGAGGCACCGAGAATTCATTCAGGAGTTCTCAAAGTTCGAGGACACAGTTGCCTTACACGTAGGCACGGTGGCAGCCGTGGACATGGCAGTGATTTGGAGAATGTTGTACTAGTCGGCTCTCGCTGTGATAATGCTTTGCAACAAATCTCCCCAAAACTCACTTACATAAAGAAGAATCTAGTTTTCTCGGACCTGTGGGCTAGCTGCAGCGGCTCTCTTGTAGACCTCTCGATGGCGGGTGTTGCTCCATGCCGTGGGTCAGTTTGAGGTCTGTCCCGCACACCTTACCGTGGAGCCCAACTGTGAGGCTGCAGGTCCCTGTCCTCTCGCAGAGTTCACTGAAACGTAAGAGGTGAGCCCAACCACACAAGGCCACGTAAGGCCTCTGCGACTCATTGAAGGCCATCGTGTCTTCCCTTGGCCTCCTGGGAACCCCCTGGCCCCAGGATGCAGCTTCGGTAGCCCAGGGCAACCGGCGGAGGGGGGCGGGCGGGGCTGCAGGAGGGTGGAACGCTGAGGTCACAGAGGGTGTGGGTGTGGCCACCTCTGCTGTGACTGAACCAAGGGCGTGGGTGGGGGGCTGGGGGTCCAGGGCAGGGCCCTCAGAGCCCGGTAGGCCCAGGGGGGCGGCGCAAGCACCTAGGCCCAGGCCGAAGAGCGCCTTCTTGGTCTGCGCGGCAGGCCGGCCTCTCGCCTTGCCACTCAGGCCGCCCTCCCTCTTGAAGTGTGTGTGGCACGCGTCCGCGGAGTACACCTCGCTGCACAGGTAGCCGTGGGACTGGGCGTCGTAGCTTCCTGCGAGGCGGCCGGAGGTCCCGCAGGCGGGTGGGTCCCTGGGACAGACGCGCGGAGCGGCTCCTGCCCGGCCCCCCTGAGAACCGTCGCCGTTCCGTAAGGCGGGGCGCCTGCTTCAGAATGTAAATCACGTGTCCGCTCTATGGATACGCTGTTTAGTTTACCAGGCAAGACTTTCTTGGTGAAAGAAGCAGCGTTGGCTTGCATCCTCGAGCAGGCTTGTCATCTGGCTGTGCACTGGTACTCTCTCTCTGGGTGTGCTAGTCCGCAGGGCAGGGCATCCCCTGGGCAGGGTGGAGCGTGATCTCTGCGGCCTCGTCTTGCAGCTCCTTCCTTTCATTCTCAATCATCCTGCCCACAGTGGCCTCCTCTCAGGCCTGCATACTTACAACGGCGCATTGCCCGTGCTGCCCCTCTGCAGGAAGTGTCCCTCTGTTTAGTTTGCAGCTGACTGATGCCGCCTCACCCTTCTCATGTCTTCTCAGGTGTCACTTGGTCAAGAAAGCGTCCCCTTACCTACTCAACTCATCTCGTCTCCCTACCGTAGCTCACGTGACACCACGCACCTCTCGCTTATGGCCGTCATCGCCTTTCGCATCCAGTTTCAGGTAGGTAAGTTTACCCCGTGGTCCGTGAGGAAGAAGAGATCACGCCTGTTTTGCTTACTCTTGATTCCCAGCGACTAGCCCGGTTACTGATAACCTCTGTTAGAGGGAGAAAGGAATGCACCCAATCCCTGGTGAAGCCCCGACCGTTTTCCTTTCTAGTGTCCCTCGTACTCCTCCCTGCCGTCAGTGTCGCCCTTACTCCGCGTCTACCGTTTATGAGTTTACACCTGGGTTACGGTGACTGCTTCGGAGAATCGCATGCCTTTCTACCTCCCTCGCTGCGACCTCTCCTACACCTCCCAGGGCTCTTGGGTTATGCCCTTGCCCTCTTCCGAGCCGTCCGTGGCACCCGCTGTCAACCCCGTACGGCCAAGCTCCTAAGACTGACACTCCAGGCCCTCCGTAATTTGGCTTCAGTTTCACTTTCTAGACGTTTCAAGAAAGAACGGGGTCTAAATATCTGGGCACCTCTGCTCCGTTTCATATCTACCCACGAGGTTAATTTTTTTGTTTCTTCCAGTCCACCTATTTTGCACCTCCGTCTCTGCGAAGACTTCACTGAGAATCCAAGCGATTTCTGGATCCCTTCTCTCCCCTGAAGCTGTAAACAGTTTAACAAGACAGGTGCGGAACTGCCGTAAGGTAATCTACATCTTGTCTCCCTCTCTGGTATCTAACCTCCCGGCGAATGGGGGTACGTCTCCGTGTTCTGTGCGGTTTTCAGCACAGTACTCTCTACACGTAGTGGATATTTGATTTGGTAAGTGACCGAATAAGTGAATGAGTCACCAAGATAAGGGTATTGTCTCATTCTTTCTCGCTTTTTCCACTTCCAAGTTTCTTTAGTTAGTTTCCTCAGACAAAAGGTTTCTTTGTAGCTACACAGTGGCCAGGTCCAGAGAATGTTGCAGATAGCTGCTGAAAACATCCCTCCTCCACTTGAGAATGGCTTGCTCTCCCTCTCAAGCGGAGAGAGCTGGGATTCGATATTTAATTAAGCGCCTCTGTTCACTTGGCATTTAGAGGCACTAGGGGGCGTTAGTGCTCTACACCCGGTGAAATGCCTGTTTCGTTTGTGATTTTCCTTTGTGAAAAACAACTATGCACAGAGTGTTTTGTGCCAATTTTCCATCCTTTTAGATTGACGGAAAGCATTTTACCTACGTAGAAACAGAAAACGAATAGAAAGAGCGTTGCATTGCGTTTAATGAAAGCTTAGGGCGGTCTCGGTGGTACGTTAGTGAAGTTATCTGGGGACACCTTAGCCACGTACATTGTGTTGGAGAGGCACCGAGAATTCATTCAGGAGTTCTCAAAGTTCGAGGACACAGTTGCCTTACACGTAGGCACGGTGGCAGCCGTGGACATGGCAGTGATTTGGAGAATGTTGTACTCGTCGGCTCTTGCTGTGATAATGCTTTGCAACAAATCTCCCCAAAACTCACTTACATAAAGAAGAATCTAGTTTTCTCGGACCTGTGGGCTAGCTGCAGCGGCTCTCTTGTAGACCTCTCGATGGCGGGTGTTGCTCCATGCCGTGGGTCAGTTTGAGGTCTGTCCCGCACACCTTACCGTGGAGCCCAACTGTGAGGCTGCAGGTCCCTGTCCTCTAGCAGAGTTCACTGAAACGTAAGAGGTGAGCCCAACCACACAAGGCCACGTAAGGCCTCTGCGACTCATTGAAGGCCATCGTGTCTTCCCTTGGCCTCCTGGGAACCCCCTGGCCCCAGGATGCAGCTTCGGTAGCCCAGGGCAACCGGCGGAGGGGGGCGGGCGGGGCTGCAGGAGGGTGGAACGCTGAGGTCACAGAGGGTGTGGGTGTGGCCACCTCTGCTGTGACTGAACCAAGGGCGTGGGTGGGGGGCTGGGGGTCCAGGGCAGGGCCCTCAGAGCCCGGTAGGCCCAGGGGGGCGGCGCAAGCACCTAGGCCCAGGCCGAAGAGCGCCTTCTTGGTCTGCGCGGCAGGCCGGCCTCTCGCCTTGCCACTCAGGCCGCCCTCCCTCTTGAAGTGTGTGTGGCACGCGTCCGCGGAGTACACCTCGCTGCACAGGTAGCCGTGGGACTGGGCGTCGTAGCTTCCTGCGAGGCGGCCGGAGGTCCCGCAGGTGGGTGGGTCCCTGGGACAGACGTGCGGAGCGGCTCCTGCCCGGCCCCCCGAGAACCGTCGCCGTTCCGTAAGGCGGGGCGCCTGCTTCAGAATGTAAATCACGTGTCCGCTCTATGGATACGCTGTTTAGTTTACCAGGCAAGACTTTCTTGGTGAAAGAAGCAGCGTTGGCTTGCATCGTCGAGCAGGCTTGTCATCTGGCTGTGCACTGGTACTCTCTCTCTGGGTGTGCTAGTCCGCAGGGCAGGGCATCCCCTGGGCAGGGTGGAGCGTGATCTCTGCGGCCTCGTCTTGCAGCTCCTTCCTTTCATTCTCAATCATCCTGCCCACAGTGGCCTCCTCTCAGGCCTGCATACTTACAACGGCGCATTGCCCGTGCTGCCCCTCTGCAGGAAGTGTCCCTCTGTTTAGTTTGCAGCTGACTGATGCCGCCTCACCCTTCTCATGTCTTCTCAGGTGTCACTTGGTCAAGAAAGCGTCCCCTTACCTACTCAACTCATCTCGTCTCCCTACCGTAGCTCACGTGACACCACGCACCTCTCGCTTATGGCCGTCATCGCCTTTCGCATCCAGTTTCAGGTAGGTAAGTTTACCCCGTGGCCCGTGAGGAAGAAGAGATCACGCCTGTTTTGCTTACTCTTGATTCCCAGCGACTAGCCCGGTTACTGATAACCTCTGTTAGAGGGAGAAAGGAATGCACCCAATCCCTGGTGAAGCCCCGACCGTTTTCCTTTCTAGTGTCCCTCGTACTCCTCCCTGCCGTCTGTGTCGCCCTTACTCCGCGTCTACCGTTTATGAGTTTACACCTGGGTTACGGTGACTGCTTCGGAGAATCGCATGCCTTTCTACCTCCCTCGCTGCGACCTCTCCTACACCTCCCAGGGCTCTTGGGTTATGCCCTTGCCCTCTTCCGAGCCGTCCGTGGCACCCGCTGTCAACCCCGTACGGCCAAGCTCCTAAGACTGACACTCCAGGCCCTCCGTAATTTGGCTTCAGTTTCACTTTCTAGACGTTTCAAGAAAGAACGGGGTCTAAATATCTGGGCACCTCTGCTCCGTTTCATATCTACCCACGAGGTTAATTTTTTTGTTTCTTCCAGTCCACCTATTTTGCACCTCCGTCTCTGCGAAGACTTCACTGAGAATCCAAGCGATTTCTGGATCCCTTCTCTCCCCTGAAGCTGTAAACAGTTTAACAAGACAGGTGCGGAACTGCCGTAAGGTAATCTACATCTTGTCTCCCTCTCTGGTATCTAACCTCCCTGCGAATGGGGGTACGTCTCCGTGTCCTGTGCGGTTTTCAGCACAGTACTCTCTACACGTAGTGGATATTTGATTTGGTAAGTGACCGAATAAGTGAATGAGTCACCAAGATAAGGGTATTGTCTCATTCTTTCTCGCTTTTTCCACTTCCAAGTTTCTTTAGTTAGTTTCCTCAGACAAAAGGTTTCTTTGTAGCTACACAGTGGCCAGGTCCAGAGAATGTTGCAGATAGCTGCTGAAAACATCCCTCCTCCACTTGAGAATGGCTTGCTCTCCCTCTCAAGCGGAGAGAGCTGGGATTCGATATTTAATTAAGCGCCTCTGTTCACTTGGCATTTAGAGGCACTAGGGGGCGTTAGTGCTCTACACCCGGTGAAATGCCTGTTTCGTTTGTGATTTTCCTTTGTGAAAAACAACTATGCACAGAGTGTTTTGTGCCAATTTTCCATCCTTTTAGATTGACGGAAAGCATTTTACCTACGTAGAAACAGAAAACGAATAGAAAGAGCGTCGCATTGCGTTTAATGAAAGCTTAGGGCGGTCTCGGTGGTACGTTAGTGAAGTTATCTGGGGACACCTTAGCCACGTACATTGTGTTGGAGAGGCACCGAGAATTCATTCAGGAGTTCTCAAAGTTCGAGGACACGGTTGCCTTACACGTAGGCACGGTGGCAGCCGTGGACATGGCAGTGATTTGGAGAATGTTGTACTAGTCGGCTCTCGCTGTGATAATGCTTTGCAACAAATCTCCCCAAAACTCACTTACATAAAGAAGAATCTAGTTTTCTCGGACCTGTGGGCTAGCTGCAGCGGCTCTCTTGTAGACCTCTCGATGGCGGGTGTTGTTCCATGCCGTGGGTCAGTTTGAGGTCTGTCCCGCACACCTTACCGTGGAGCCCAACTGTGAGGCTGCAGGTCCCTGTCCTCTCGCAGAGTTCACTGAAACGTAAGAGGTGAGCCCAACCACACAAGGCCACGTAAGGCCTCTGCGACTCATTGAAGGCCATCGTGTCTTCCCTTGGCCTCCTGGGAACCCCCTGGCCCCAGGATGCAGCTTCGGTAGCCCAGGGCAACCGGCGGAGGGGGGCGGGCGGGGCTGCAGGAGGGTGGAACGCGGAGGTCACAGAGGGTGTGGGTGTGGCCACCTCTACTGTGACTGAACCAAGGGCGTGGGTGGGGGGCTGGGGGTCCAGGGCAGGGCCCTCAGAGCCCGGTAGGCCCAGGGGGGTGGCGCAAGCACCTAGGCCCAGGCCGAAGAGCGCCTTCTTGGTCTGCGTGGCACGCCGGCCTCTCGCCTTGCCACTCAGGCCGCCCTGCCACTTGAAGTGTGTGTGGCACGCGTCCGCGGAGTACACCTCGCTGCACAGGTAGCCGTGGGACTGGGCGTCGTAGCTTCCTGCGAGGCGGCCGGAGGTCCCGCAGGCGGGTGGGTCCCTGGGACAGACGTGCGGAGCGGCTCCATCCCGGCCCCACTGAGAACCGTCGCCGTTCCGTAAGGCGGGGCGCCTGCTGCAGAATGTAAATCACGTGTCCGTTCTATGGATACGCTGTTTAGTTTACCAGGCAAGACTTTCTTGGTGAAAGAAGCAGCGTTGGCTTGCATCGTCGAGCAGGCTTGTCATCTGGCTGTGCACTGGTACTCTCTCTCTAGGTGTGCTAGTCCGCAGGGCAGGGCATCCCCTGGGCAGGGCGGAGCGTGATCTCTGTGGCCTCGTCTTGCAGCTCCTTCCTTTCATTCTCAATCATCCTGCCCACAGTGGCCTCCTCTCAGGCCTGCATACTTACAACGGCGCATTGCCCGTGCTGCCGCTCTGCAGGAAGTGTCCCTCTCTTTAGTTTGCAGCTGACTGATGCCGCCTCACCCTTCTCATCTCTTCTCAGGTGTCACTTGGTCAAGAAAGTGTCCCCTTACCTACTCAACTCATCTCATCTCCCTACCGTAGCTCACGTGACACCACGCACCTCTCGCTTATGGCCGTCATCGCCTTTCGCATCCAGTTTCAGGTAGGTAAGTTTACCCCGTGGTCCGTGAGGAAGAAGAGATCACGCCTGTTTTGCTTACTCTTGATTCCCAGCGACTAGCCCGGTTACTGATAACCTCTGTTAGAGGGAGAAAGGAATGCACCCAATCCCTGGTGAAGCCCCGACCGTTTTCCTTTCTAGTGTCCCTCGTACTCCTCCCTGCCGTCTGTGTCGCCCTTACTCCGCGTCTACCGTTTATGAGTTTACACCTGGGTTACGGTGACTGCTTCGGAGAATCGCATGCCTTTCTACCTCCCTCGCTGCGACCTCTCCTACACCTCCCAGGGCTCTTGGGTTATGCCCTTGCCCTCTTCCGAGCCGTCCGTGGCACCCGCTGTCAACCCCGTACGGCCAGGCTCCTAAGACTGACACTCCAGGCCCTCCGTAATTTGGCTTCAGTTTCACTTTCTAGACGTTTCAAGAAAGAACGGGGTCTAAATATCTGTGCACCTCTGCTCCGTTTCATATCTACCCACGAGGTTAATTTTTTTTTCTTCCAGTCCACCTATTTTGCACCTCCGTCTCTGCGAAGACTTCACTGAGAATCCAAGCGATTTCTGGATCCCTTCTCTCCCCTGAAGCTGTAAACAGTTTAACAAGACAGGTGCGGAACTGCCGTAAGGTAATCTACATCTTGTCTCCCTCTCTGGTATCTAACCTCCCTGCGAATGGGGGTACGTCTCCGTGTTCTGTGCGGTTTTCAGCACAGTATTCTCTACACGTAGTGGATATTTGATTTGGTAAGTGACCGAATAAGTGAATGAGTCACCAAGATAAGGGTATTGTCTCATTCTTTCTCGCTTTTTCCACTTCCAAGTTTCTTTAGTTAGTTTCCTCAGACAAAAGGTTTCTTTGTAGCTACACAGTGGCCAGGTCCAGAGAATGTTGCAGATAGCTGCTGAAAACATCCCTCCTCCACTTGAGAATGGCTTGCTCTCCCTCTCAAGCGGAGAGAGCTGGGATTCGATATTTAATTAAGCGCCTCTGTTCACTTGGCATTTAGAGGCACTAGGGGGCGTTAGTGCTCTACACCCGGTGAAATGCCTGTTTCGTTTGTGATTTTCCTTTGTGAAAAACAACTATGCACAGAGTGTTTTGTGCCAATTTTCCATCCTTTTAGATTGACGGAAAGCATTTTACCTACGTAGAAACAGAAAACGAATAGAAAGAGCGTCGCATTGCGTTTAATGAAAGCTTAGGGCGGTCTCGGTGGTACGTTAGTGAAGTTATCTGGGGACACCTTAGCCACGTACATTGTGTTGGAGAGGCACCGAGAATTCATTCAGGAGTTCTCAAAGTTCGAGGACACAGTTGCCTTACACGTAGGCACGGTGGCAGCCGTGGACATGGCAGTGATTTGGAGAATGTTGTACTCGTCGGCTCTTGCTGTGATAATGCTTTGCAACAAATCTCCCCAAAACTCACTTACATAAAGAAGAATCTAGTTTTCTCGGACCTGTGGGCTAGCTGCAGCGGCTCTCTTGTAGACCTCTCGATGGCGGGTGTTGCTCCATGCCGTGGGTCAGTTTGAGGTCTGTCCCGCACACCTTACCGTGGAGCCCAACTGTGAGGCTGCAGGTTCCTGTCCTCTAGCAGAGTTCACTGAAACGTAAGAGGTGAGCCCAACCACACAAGGCCACGTAAGGCCTCTGCGACTCATTGAAGGCCATCGTGTCTTCCCTTGGCCTCCTGGGAACCCCCTGGCCCCAGGATGCAGCTTCGGTAGCCCAGGGCAACCGGCGGAGGGGGGCGGGCGGGGCTGCAGGAGGGTGGAACGCTGAGGTCACAGAGGGTGTGGGTGTGGCCACCTCTGCTGTGACTGAACCAAGGGCGTGGGTGGGGGGCTGGGGGTCCAGGGCAGGGCCCTCAGAGCCCGGTAGGCCCAGGGGGGCGGCGCAAGCACCTAGGCCCAGGCCGAAGAGCGCCTTCTTGGTCTGCGCGGCAGGCCGGCCTCTCGCCTTGCCACTCAGGCCGCCCTCCCTCTTGAAGTGTGTGTGGCACGCGTCCGCGGAGTACACCTCGCTGCACAGGTAGCCGTGGGACTGGTCGTCGTAGCTTCCTGCGAGGCGGCCGGAAGTCCCGCAGGCGGGTGGGTCCATGGGACAGACGTGCGGAGCGGCTCCTGCCCGGCCCCCCTGAGAACCGTCGCCGTTCCGTAAGGCGGGGCGCCTGCTTCAGAATGTAAATCACGTGTCCGCTCTATGGATACGCTGTTTAGTTTACCAGGCAAGACTTTCTTGGTGAAAGAAGCAGCGTTGGCTTGCATCGTCGAGCAGGCTTGTCATCTGGCTGTGCACTGGTACTCTCTCTCTGGGTGTGCTAGTCCGCAGGGCAGGGCATCCCCTGGGCAGGGTGGAGCGTGATCTCTGCGGCCTCGTCTTGCAGCTCCTTCCTTTCATTCTCAATCATCCTGCCCACAGTGGCCTCCTCTCAGGCCTGCATACTTACAACGGCGCATTGCCCGTGTTGCCCCTCTGCAGGAAGTGTCCCTCTGTTTAGTTTGCAGCTGACTGATGCCGCCTCACCCTTCTCATCTCTTCTCAGGTGTCACTTGGTCAAGAAAGCGTCCCCTTACCTACTCAACTCATCTCGTCTCCCTACCGTAGCTCACGTGACACCACGCACCTCTCGCTTATGGCCGTCATCGCCTTTCGCATCCAGTTTCAGGTAGGTAAGTTTACCCCGTGGTCCGTGAGGAAGAAGAGATCACGCCTGTTTTGCTTACTCTTGATTCCCAGCGACTAGCCCGGTTACTGATAACCTCTGTTAGAGGGAGAAAGGAATGCACCCAATCCCTGGTGAAGCCCCGACCGTTTTCCTTTCTAGTGTCCCTCGTACTCCTCCCTGCCGTCTGTGTCGCCCTTACTCCGCGTCTACCGTTTATGAGTTTACACCTGGGTTACGGTGACTGCTTCGGAGAATCGCATGCCTTTCTACCTCCCTCGCTGCGACCTCTCCTACACCTCCCAGGGCTCTTGGGTTATGCCCTTGCCCTCTTCCGAGCCGTCCGTGGCACCCGCTGTCAACCCCGTACGGCCAAGCTCCTAAGACTGACACTCCAGGCCCTCCGTAATTTGGCTTCAGTTTCACTTTCTAGACGTTTCAAGAAAGAACGGGGTCTAAATATCTGTGCACCTCTGCTCCGTTTCATATCTACCCACGAGGTTAATTTTTTTGTTTCTTCCAGTCCACCTATTTTGCACCTCCGTCTCTGCGAAGACTTCACTGAGAATCCAAGCGATTTCTGGATCCCTTCTCTCCCCTGAAGCTGTAAACAGTTTAACAAGACAGGTGCGGAACTGCCGTAAGGTAATCTACATCTTGTCTCCCTCTCTGGTATCTAACCTCCCTGCGAATGGGGGTACGTCTCCGTGTCCTGTGCGGTTTTCAGCACAGTACTCTCTACACGTAGTGGATATTTGATTTGGTAAGTGACCGAATAAGTGAATGAGTCACCAAGATAAGGGTATTGTCTCATTCTTTCTCGCTTTTTCCACTTCCAAGTTTCTTTAGTTAGTTTCCTCAGACAAAAGGTTTCTTTGTAGCTACACAGTGGCCAGGTCCAGAGAATGTTGCAGATAGCTGCTGAAAACATCCCTCCTCCACTTGAGAATGGCTTGCTCTCCCTCTCAAGCGGAGAGAGCTGGGATTCGATATTTAATTAAGCGCCTCTGTTCACTTGGCATTTAGAGGCACTAGGGGGCGTTAGTGCTCTACACCCGGTGAAATGCCTGTTTCGTTTGTGATTTTCCTTTGTGAAAAACAACTATGCACAGAGTGTTTTGTGCCAATTTTCCATCCTTTTAGATTGACGGAAAGCATTTTACCTACGTAGAAACAGAAAACGAATAGAAAGAGCGTCGCATTGCGTTTAATGAAAGCTTAGGGCGGTCTCGGTGGTACGTTAGTGAAGTTATCTGGGGACACCTTAGCCACGTACATTGTGTTGGAGAGGCACCGAGAATTCATTCAGGAGTTCTCAAAGTTCGAGGACACGGTTGCCTTACACGTAGGCACGGTGGCAGCCGTGGACATGGCAGTGATTTGGAGAATGTTGTACTAGTCGGCTCTCGCTGTGATAATGCTTTGCAACAAATCTCCCCAAAACTCACTTACATAAAGAAGAATCTAGTTTTCTCGGACCTGTGGGCTAGCTGCAGCGGCTCTCTTGTAGACCTCTCGATGGCGGGTGTTGTTCCATGCCGTGGGTCAGTTTGAGGTCTGTCCCGCACACCTTACCGTGGAGCCCAACTGTGAGGCTGCAGGTCCCTGTCCTCTCGCCGAGTTCACTGAAACGTAAGAGGTGAGCCCAACCACACAAGGCCACGTAAGGCCTCTGCGACTCATTGAAGGCCATCGTGTCTTCCCTTGGCCTCCTGGGAACCCCCTGGCCCCAGGATGCAGCTTCGGTAGCCCAGGGCAACCGGCGGAGGGGGGCGGGCGGGGCTGCAGGAGGGTGGAACGCGGAGGTCACAGAGGGTGTGGGTGTGGCCACCTCTACTGTGACTGAACCAAGGGCGTGGGTGGGGGGCTGGGGGTCCAGGGCAGGGCCCTCAGAGCCCGGTAGGCCCAGGGGGGTGGCGCAAGCACCTAGGCCCAGGCCGAAGAGCGCCTTCTTGGTCTGCGTTGCACGCCGGCCTCTCGCCTTGCCACTCAGGCCGCCCTGCCACTTGAAGTGTGTGTGGCACGCGTCCGCGGAGTACACCTCGCTGCACAGGTAGCCGTGGGACTGGGCGTCGTAGCTTCCTGCGAGGCGGCCGGAGGTCCCGCAGGCGGGTGGGTCCCTGGGACAGACGTGCGGAGCGGCTCCATCCCGGCCCCACTGAGAACCGTCGCCGTTCCGTAAGGCGGGGCGCCTGCTGCAGAATGTAAATCACGTGTCCGTTCTATGGATACGCTGTTTAGTTTACCAGGCAAGACTTTCTTGGTGAAAGAAGCAGCGTTGGCTTGCATCCTCGAGCAGGCTTGTCATCTGGCTGTGCACTGGTACTCTCTCTCTGGGTGTGCTAGTCCGCAGGGCAGGGCATCCCCTGGGCAGGGCGGAGCGTGATCTCTGCGGCCTCGTCTTGCAGCTCCTTCCTTTCATTCTCAATCATCCTGCCCACAGTGGCCTCCTCTCAGGCCTGCATACTTACAACGGCGCATTGCCCGTGCTGCCCCTCTGCAGGAAGTGTCCCTCTGTTTAGTTTGCAGCTGACTGATGCCGCCTCACCCTTCTCATGTCTTCTCAGGTGTCACTTGGTCAAGAAAGCGTCCCCTTACCTACTCAACTCATCTCGTCTCCCTACCGTAGCTCACGTGACACCACGCACCTCTCGCTTATGGCCGTCATCGCCTTTCGCATCCAGTTTCAGGTAGGTAAGTTTACCCCGTGGTCCGTGAGGAAGAAGAGATCACGCCTGTTTTGCTTACTCTTGATTCCCAGCGACTAGCCCGGTTACTGATAACCTCTGTTAGAGGGAGAAAGGAATGCACCCAATCCCTGGTGAAGCCCCGACCGTTTTCCTTTCTAGTGTCCCTCGTACTCCTCCCTGCCGTCTGTGTCGCCCTTACTCCGCGTCTACCGTTTATGAGTTTACACCTGGGTTACGGTGACTGCTTCGGAGAATCGCATGCCTTTCTACCTCCCTCGCTGCGACCTCTCCTACACCTCCCAGGGCTCTTGGGTTATGCCCTTGCCCTCTTCCGAGCCGTCCGTGGCACCCGCTGTCAACCCCGTACGGCCAAGCTCCTAAGACTGACACTCCAGGCCCTCCGTAATTTGGCTTCAGTTTCACTTTCTAGACGTTTCAAGAAAGAACGGGGTCTAAATATCTGTGCACCTCTGCTCCGTTTCATATCTACCCACGAGGTTAATTTTTTTGTTTCTTCCAGTCCACCTATTTTGCACCTCCGTCTCTGCGAAGACTTCACTGAGAATCCAAGCGATTTCTGGATCCCTTCTCTCCCCTGAAGCTGTAAACAGTTTAACAAGACAGGTGCGGAACTGCCGTAAGGTAATCTACATCTTGTCTCCCTCTCTGGTATCTAACCTCCCTGCGAATGGGGGTACGTCTCCGTGTTCTGTGCGGTTTTCAGCACAGTACTCTCTACACGTAGTGGATATTTGATTTGGTAAGTGACCGAATAAGTGAATGAGTCACCAAGATAAGGGTATTGTCTCATTCTTTCTCGCTTTTTCCACTTCCAAGTTTCTTTAGTTAGTTTCCTCAGACAAAAGGTTTCTTTGTAGCTACACAGTGGCCAGGTCCAGAGAATGTTGCAGATAGCTGCTGAAAACATCCCTCCTCCACTTGAGAATGGCTTGCTCTCCCTCTCAAGCGGAGAGAGCTGGGATTCGATATTTAATTAAGCGCCTCTGTTCACTTGGCATTTAGAGGCACTAGGGGGCGTTAGTGCTCTACACCCGGTGAAATGCCTGTTTCGTTTGTGATTTTCCTTTGTGAAAAACAACTATGCACAGAGTGTTTTGTGCCAATTTTCCATCCTTTTAGATTGACGGAAAGCATTTTACCTACGTAGAAACAGAAAACGAATAGAAAGAGCGTTGCATTGCGTTTAATGAAAGCTTAGGGCGGTCTCGGTGGTACGTTAGTGAAGTTATCTGGGGACACCTTAGCCATGTACATTGTGTTGGAGAGGCACCGAGAATTCATTCAGGAGTTCTCAAAGTTCGAGGACACAGTTGCCTTACACGTAGGCACGGTGGCAGCCGTGGACATGGCAGTGATTTGGAGAATGTTGTACTCGTCGGCTCTTGCTGTGATAATGCTTTGCAACAAATCTCCCCAAAACTCACTTACATAAAGAAGAATCTAGTTTTCTCGGACCTGTGGGCTAGCTGCAGCGGCTCTCTTGTAGACCTCTCGATGGCGGGTGTTGCTCCATGCCGTGGGTCAGTTTGAGGTCTGTCCCGCACACCTTACCGTGGAGCCCAACTGTGAGGCTGCAGGTCCCTGTCCTCTAGCAGAGTTCACTGAAACGTAAGAGGTGAGCCCAACCACACAAGGCCACGTAAGGCCTCTGCGACTCATTGAAGGCCATCGTGTCTTCCCTTGGCCTCCTGGGAACCCCCTGGCCCCAGGATGCAGCTTCGGTAGCCCAGGGCAACCGGCGGAGGGGGGCGGGCGGGGCTGCAGGAGGGTGGAACGCTGAGGTCACAGAGGGTGTGGGTGTGGCCACCTCTGCTGTGACTGAACCAAGGGCGTGGGTGGGGGGCTGGGGGTCCAGGGCAGGGCCCTCAGAGCCCGGTAGGCCCAGGGGGGCGGCGCAAGCACCTAGGCCCAGGCCGAAGAGCGCCTTCTTGGTCTGCGCGGCAGGCCGGCCTCTCGCCTTGCCACTCAGGCCGCCCTCCCTCTTGAAGTGTGTGTGGCACGCGTCCGCGGAGTACACCTCGCTGCACAGGTAGCCGTGGGACTGGTCGTCGTAGCTTCCTGCGAGGCGGCCGGAGGTCCCGCAGGCGGGTGGGTCCCTGGGACAGACGTGCGGAGCGGCTCCTGCCCGGCCCCCCTGAGAACCGTCGCCGTTCCGTAAGGCGGGGCGCCTGCTTCAGAATGTAAATCACGTGTCCGCTCTATGGATACGCTGTTTAGTTTACCAGGCAAGACTTTCTTGGTGAAAGAAGCAGCGTTGGCTTGCATCGTCGAGCAGGCTTGTCATCTGGCTGTGCACTGGTACTCTCTCTCTGGGTGTGCTAGTCCGCAGGGCAGGGCATCCCCTGGGCAGGGTGGAGCGTGATCTCTGCGGCCTCGTCTTGCAGCTCCTTCCTTTCATTCTCAATCATCCTGCCCACAGTGGCCTCCTCTCAGGCCTGCATACTTACAACGGCGCATTGCCCGTGCTGCCCCTCTGCAGGAAGTGTCCCTCTGTTTAGTTTGCAGCTGACTGATGCCGCCTCACCCTTCTCATGTCTTCTCAGGTGTCACTTGGTCAAGAAAGCGTCCCCTTACCTACTCAACTCATCTCGTCTCCCTACCGTAGCTCACGTGACACCACGCACCTCTCGCTTATGGCCGTCATCGCCTTTCGCATCCAGTTTCAGGTAGGTAAGTTTACCCCGTGGCCCGTGAGGAAGAAGAGATCACGCCTGTTTTGCTTACTCTTGATTCCCAGCGACTAGCCCGGTTACTGATAACCTCTGTTAGAGGGAGAAAGGAATGCACCCAATCCCTGGTGAAGCCCCGACCGTTTTCCTTTCTAGTGTCCCTCGTACTCCTCCCTGCCGTCTGTGTCGCCCTTACTCCGCGTCTACCGTTTATGAGTTTACACCTGGGTTACGGTGACTGCTTCGGAGAATCGCATGCCTTTCTACCTCCCTCGCTGCGACCTCTCCTACACCTCCCAGGGCTCTTGGGTTATGCCCTTGCCCTCTTCCGAGCCGTCCGTGGCACCCGCTGTCAACCCCGTACGGCCAAGCTCCTAAGACTGACACTCCAGGCCCTCCGTAATTTGGCTTCAGTTTCACTTTCTAGACGTTTCAAGAAAGAACGGGGTCTAAATATCTGTGCACCTCTGCTCCGTTTCATATCTACCCACGAGGTTAATTTTTTTGTTTCTTCCAGTCCACCTATTTTGCACCTCCGTCTCTGCGAAGACTTCACTGAGAATCCAAGCGATTTCTGGATCCCTTCTCTCCCCTGAAGCTGTAAACAGTTTAACAAGACAGGTGCGGAACTGCCGTAAGGTAATCTACATCTTGTCTCCCTCTCTGGTATCTAACCTCCCTGCGAATGGGGGTACGTCTCCGTGTTCTGTGCGGTTTTCAGCACAGTACTCTCTACACGTAGTGGATATTTGATTTGGTAAGTGACCGAATAAGTGAATGAGTCACCAAGATAAGGGTATTGTCTCATTCTTTCTCGCTTTTTCCACTTCCAAGTTTCTTTAGTTAGTTTCCTCAGACAAAAGGTTTCTTTGTAGCTACACAGTGGCCAGGTCCAGAGAATGTTGCAGATAGCTGCTGAAAACATCCCTCCTCCACTTGAGAATGGCTTGCTCTCCCTCTCAAGCGGAGAGAGCTGGGATTCGATATTTAATTAAGCGCCTCTGTTCACTTGGCATTTAGAGGCACTAGGGGGCGTTAGTGCTCTACACCCGGTGAAATGCCTGTTTCGTTTGTGATTTTCCTTTGTGAAAAACAACTATGCACAGAGTGTTTTGTGCCAATTTTCCATCCTTTTAGATTGACGGAAAGCATTTTACCTACGTAGAAACAGAAAACGAATAGAAAGAGCGTCGCATTGCGCTTACTGAAAGCTTAGGGCGGTCTCGGTGGTACGTTAGTGAAGTTATCTGGGGACACCTTAGCCACGTACATTGTGTTGGAGAGGCACCGAGAATTCATTCAGGAGTTCTCAAAGTTCGAGGACACGGTTGCCTTACACGTAGGCACGGTGGCAGCCGTGGACATGGCAGTGATTTGGAGAATGTTGTACTAGTCGGCTCTCGCTGTGATAATGCTTTGCAACAAATCTCCCCAAAACTCACTTACATAAAGAAGAATCTAGTTTTCTCGGACCTGTGGGCTAGCTGCAGCGGCTCTCTTGTAGACCTCTCGATGGCGGGTGTTGCTCCATGCCGTGGGTCAGTTTGAGGTCTGTCCCGCACACCTTACCGTGGAGCCCAACTGTGAGGCTGCAGCTCCCTGTCCTCTCGCAGAGTTCACTGAAACGTAAGAGGTGAGCCCAACCACACAAGGCCACGTAAGGCCTCTGCGACTCATTGAAGGCCATCGTGTCTTCCCTTGGCCTCCTGGGAACCCCCTGGCCCCAGGATGCAGCTTCGGTAGCCCAGGGCAACCGGCGGAGGGGGGCGGGCGGGGCTGCAGGAGGGTGGAACGCTGAGGTCACAGAGGGTGTGGGTGTGGTCACCTCTGCTGTGACTGAACCAAGGGCGTGGGTGGGGGGCTGGGGGTCCAGGGCAGGGCCCTCAGAGCCCGGTAGGCCCAGGGGGGCGGCGCAAGCACCTAGGCCCAGGCCGAAGAGCGCCTTCTTGGTCTGCGCGGCAGGCCGGCCTCTCGCCTTGCCACTCAGGCCGCCCTCCCTCTTGAAGTGTGTGTGGCACGCGTCCGCGGAGTACACCTCGCTGCACAGGTAGCCGTGGGACTGGGCGTCGTAGCTTCCTGCGAGGCGGCCGGAGGTCCCGCAGGCGGGTGGGTCCCTGGGACAGACGTGCGGAGCGGCTCCTGCCCGGCCCCCCTGAGAACCGTCGCCGTTCCGTAAGGCGGGGCGCCTGCTTCAGAATGTAAATCACGTGTCCGCTCTATGGATACGCTGTTTAGTTTACCAGGCAAGACTTTCTTGGTGAAAGAAGCAGCGTTGGCTTGCATCCTCGAGCAGGCTTGTCATCTGGCTGTGCACTGGTACTCTCTCTCTGGGTGTGCTAGTCCGCAGGGCAGGGCATCCCCTGGGCAGGGTGGAGCGTGATCTCTGCGGCCTCGTCTTGCAGCTCCTTCCTTTCATTCTCAATCATCCTGCCCACAGTGGCCTCCTCTCAGGCCTGCATACTTACAACGGCGCATTGCCCGTGCTGCCCCTCTGCAGGAAGTGTCCCTCTGTTTAGTTTGCAGCTGACTGATGCCGCCTCACCCTTCTCATGTCTTCTCAGGTGTCACTTGGTCAAGAAAGCGTCCCCTTACCTACTCAACTCATCTCGTCTCCCTACCGTAGCTCACGTGACACCACGCACCTCTCGCTTATGGCCGTCATCGCCTTTCGCATCCAGTTTCAGGTAGGTAAGTTTACCCCGTGGTCCGTGAGGAAGAAGAGATCACGCCTGTTTTGCTTACTCTTGATTCCCAGCGACTAGCCCGGTTACTGATAACCTCTGTTAGAGGGAGAAAGGAATGCACCCAATCCCTGGTGAAGCCCCGACCGTTTTCCTTTCTAGTGTCCCTCGTACTCCTCCCTGCCGTCTGTGTCGCCCTTACTCCGCGTCTACCGTTTATGAGTTTACACCTGGGTTACGGTGACTGCTTCGGAGAATCGCATGCCTTTCTACCTCCCTCGCTGCGACCTCTCCTACACCTCCCAGGGCTCTTGGGTTATGCCCTTGCCCTCTTCCGAGCCGTCCGTGGCACCCGCTGTCAACCCCGTACGGCCAAGCTCCTAAGACTGACACTCCAGGCCCTCCGTAATTTGGCTTCAGTTTCACTTTCTAGACGTTTCAAGAAAGAACGGGGTCTAAATATCTGTGCACCTCTGCTCCGTTTCATATCTACCCACGAGGTTAATTTTTTTGTTTCTTCCAGTCCACCTATTTTGCACCTCCGTCTCTGCGAAGACTTCACTGAGAATCCAAGCGATTTCTGGATCCCTTCTCTCCCCTGAAGCTGTAAACAGTTTAACAAGACAGGTGCGGAACTGCCGTAAGGTAATCTACATCTTGTCTCCCTCTCTGGTATCTAACCTCCCGGCGAATGGGGGTACGTCTCCGTGTTCTGTGCGGTTTTCAGCACAGTACTCTCTACACGTAGTGGATATTTGATTTGGTAAGTGACCGAATAAGTGAATGAGTCACCAAGATAAGGGTATTGTCTCATTCTTTCTCGCTTTTTCCACTTCCAAGTTTCTTTAGTTAGTTTCCTCAGACAAAAGGTTTCTTTGTAGCTACACAGTGGCCAGGTCCAGAGAATGTTGCAGATAGCTGCTGAAAACATCCCTCCTCCACTTGAGAATGGCTTGCTCTCCCTCTCAAGCGGAGAGAGCTGGGATTCGATATTTAATTAAGCGCCTCTGTTCACTTGGCATTTAGAGGCACTAGGGGGCGTTAGTGCTCTACACCCGGTGAAATGCCTGTTTCGTTTGTGATTTTCCTTTGTGAAAAACAACTATGCACAGAGTGTTTTGTGCCAATTTTCCATCCTTTTAGATTGACGGAAAGCATTTTACCTACGTAGAAACAGAAAACGAATAGAAAGAGCGTCGCATTGCGTTTAATGAAAGCTTAGGGCGGTCTCGGTGGTACGTTAGTGAAGTTATCTGGGGACACCTTAGCCACGTACATTGTGTTGGAGAGGCACCGAGAATTCATTCAGGAGTTCTCAAAGTTCGAGGACACGGTTGCCTTACACGTAGGCACGGTGGCAGCCGTGGACATGGCAGTGATTTGGAGAATGTTGTACTAGTCGGCTCTCGCTGTGATAATGCTTTGCAACAAATCTCCCCAAAACTCACTTACATAAAGAAGAATCTAGTTTTCTCGGACCTGTGGGCTAGCTGCAGCGGCTCTCTTGTAGACCTCTCGATGGCGGGTGTTGTTCCATGCCGTGGGTCAGTTTGAGGTCTGTCCCGCACACCTTACCGTGGAGCCCAACTGTGAGGCTGCAGGTCCCTGTCCTCTCGCAGAGTTCACTGAAACGTAAGAGGTGAGCCCAACCACACAAGGCCACGTAAGGCCTCTGCGACTCATTGAAGGCCATCGTGTCTTCCCTTGGCCTCCTGGGAACCCCCTGGCCCCAGGATGCAGCTTCGGTAGCCCAGGGCAACCGGCGGAGGGGGGCGGGCGGGGCTGCAGGAGGGTGGAACGCTGAGGTCACAGAGGGTGTGGGTGTGGCCACCTCTGCTGTGACTGAACCAAGGGCGTGGGTGGGGGACTGGGGGTCCAGGGCAGGGCCCTCAGAGCCCGGTAGGCCCAGGGGGGCGGCGCAAGCACCTAGGCCCAGGCCGAAGAGCGCCTTCTTGGTCTGCGCGGCAGGCCGGCCTCTCGCCTTGCCACTCAGGCCGCCCTCCCTCTTGAAGTGTGTGTGGCACGCGTCCGCGGAGTACACCTCGCTGCACAGGTAGCCGTGGGACTGGGCGTCGTAGCTTCCTGCGAGGCGGCCGGAGGTCCCGCAGGCGGGTGGGTCCCTGGGACAGACGCGCGGAGCGGCTCCTGCCCGGCCCCCCTGAGAACCGTCGCCGTTCCGTAAGGCGGGGCGCCTGCTTCAGAATGTAAATCACGTGTCCGCTCTATGGATACGCTGTTTAGTTTACCAGGCAAGACTTTCTTGGTGAAAGAAGCAGCGTTGGCTTGCATCGTCGAGCAGGCTTGTCATCTGGCTGTGCACTGGTACTCTCTCTCTGGGTGTGCTAGTCCGCAGGGCAGGGCATCCCCTGGGCAGGGTGGAGCGTGATCTCTGCGGCCTCGTCTTGCAGCTCCTTCCTTTCATTCTCAATCATCCTGCCCACAGTGGCCTCCTCTCAGGCCTGCATACTTACAACGGCGCATTGCCCGTGCTGCCCCTCTGCAGGAAGTGTCCCTCTGTTTAGTTTGCAGCTGACTGATGCCGCCTCACCCTTCTCATGTCTTCTCAGGTGTCACTTGGTCAAGAAAGCGTCCCCTTACCTACTCAACTCATCTCGTCTCCCTACCGTAGCTCACGTGACACCACGCACCTCTCGCTTATGGCCGTCATCGCCTTTCGCATCCAGTTTCAGGTAGGTAAGTTTACCCCGTGGTCCGTGAGGAAGAAGAGATCACGCCTGTTTTGCTTACTCTTGATTCCCAGCGACTAGCCCGGTTACTGATAACCTCTGTTAGAGGGAGAAAGGAATGCACCCAATCCCTGGTGAAGCCCCGACCGTTTTCCTTTCTAGTGTCCCTCGTACTCCTCCCTGCCGTCTGTGTCGCCCTTACTCCGCGTCTACCGTTTATGAGTTTACACCTGGGTTACGGTGACTGCTTCGGAGAATCGCATGCCTTTCTACCTCCCTCGCTGCGACCTCTCCTACACCTCCCAGGGCTCTTGGGTTATGCCCTTGCCCTCTTCCGAGCCGTCCGTGGCACCCGCTGTCAACCCCGTACGGCCAAGCTCCTAAGACTGACACTCCAGGCCCTCCGTAATTTGGCTTCAGTTTCACTTTCTAGACGTTTCAAGAAAGAACGGGGTCTAAATATCTGTGCACCTCTGCTCCGTTTCATATCTACCCACGAGGTTAATTTTTTTGTTTCTTCCAGTCCACCTATTTTGCACCTCCGTCTCTGCGAAGACTTCACTGAGAATCCAAGCGATTTCTGGATCCCTTCTCTCCCCTGAAGCTGTAAACAGTTTAACAAGACAGGTGCGGAACTGCCGTAAGGTAATCTACATCTTGTCTCCCTCTCTGGTATCTAACCTCCCGGCGAATGGGGGTACGTCTCCGTGTTCTGTGCGGTTTTCAGCACAGTACTCTCTACACGTAGTGGATATTTGATTTGGTAAGTGACCGAATAAGTGAATGAGTCACCAAGATAAGGGTATTGTCTCATTCTTTCTCGCTTTTTCCACTTCCAAGTTTCTTTAGTTAGTTTCCTCAGACAAAAGGTTTCTTTGTAGCTACACAGTGGCCAGGTCCAGAGAATGTTGCAGATAGCTGCTGAAAACATCCCTCCTCCACTTGAGAATGGCTTGCTCTCCCTCTCAAGCGGAGAGAGCTGGGATTCGATATTTAATTAAGCGCCTCTGTTCACTTGGCATTTAGAGGCACTAGGGGGCGTTAGTGCTCTACACCCGGTGAAATGCCTGTTTCGTTTGTGATTTTCCTTTGTGAAAAACAACTATGCACAGAGTGTTTTGTGCCAATTTTCCATCCTTTTAGATTGACGGAAAGCATTTTACCTACGTAGAAACAGAAAACGAATAGAAAGAGCGTCGCATTGCGTTTAATGAAAGCTTAGGGCGGTCTCGGTGGTACGTTAGTGAAGTTATCTGGGGACACCTTAGCCACGTACATTGTGTTGGAGAGGCACCGAGAATTCATTCAGGAGTTCTCAAAGTTCGAGGACACGGTTGCCTTACACGTAGGCACGGTGGCAGCCGTGGACATGGCAGTGATTTGGAGAATGTTGTACTCGTCGGCTCTCGCTGTGATAATGCTTTGCAACAAATCTCCCCAAAACTCACTTACATAAAGAAGAATCTAGTTTTCTCGGACCTGTGGGCTAGCTGCAGCGGCTCTCTTGTAGACCTCTCGATGGCGGGTGTTGCTCCATGCCGTGGGTCAGTTTGAGGTCTGTCCCGCACACCTTACCGTGGAGCCCAACTGTGAGGCTGCAGCTCCCTGTCCTCTCGCAGAGTTCACTGAAACGTAAGAGGTGAGCCCAACCACACAAGGCCACGTAAGGCCTCTGCGACTCATTGAAGGCCATCGTGTCTTCCCTTGGCCTCCTGGGAACCCCCTGGCCCCAGGATGCAGCTTCGGTAGCCCAGGGCAACCGGCGGAGGGGGGCGGGCGGGGCTGCAGGAGGGTGGAACGCTGAGGTCACAGAGGGTGTGGGTGTGGTCACCTCTGCTGTGACTGAACCAAGGGCGTGGGTGGGGGGCTGGGGGTCCAGGGCAGGGCCCTCAGAGCCCGGTAGGCCCAGGGGGGCGGCGCAAGCACCTAGGCCCAGGCCGAAGAGCGCCTTCTTGGTCTGCGCGGCAGGCCGGCCTCTCGCCTTGCCACTCAGGCCGCCCTCCCTCTTGAAGTGTGTGTGGCACGCGTCCGCGGAGTACACCTCGCTGCACAGGTAGCCGTGGGACTGGGCGTCGTAGCTCTCTGCGAGGCGGCCGGAGGTCCCGCAGGCGGGTGGGTCCCTGGGACAGACGCGCGGAGCGGCTCCTGCCCGGCCCCCCTGAGAACCGTCGCCGTTCCGTAAGGCGGGGCGCCTGCTTCAGAATGTAAATCACGTGTCCGCTCTATGGATACGCTGTTTAGTTTACCAGGCAAGACTTTCTTGGTGAAAGAAGCAGCGTTGGCTTGCATCGTCGAGCAGGCTTGTCATCTGGCTGTGCACTGGTACTCTCTCTCTGGGTGTGCTAGTCCGCAGGGCAGGGCATCCCCTGGGCAGGGTGGAGCGTGATCTCTGCGGCCTCGTCTTGCAGCTCCTTCCTTTCATTCTCAATCATCCTGCCCACAGTGGCCTCCTCTCAGGCCTGCATACTTACAACGGCGCATTGCCCGTGCTGCCCCTCTGCAGGAAGTGTCCCTCTGTTTAGTTTGCAGCTGACTGATGCCGCCTCACCCTTCTCATGTCTTCTCAGGTGTCACTTGGTCAAGAAAGCGTCCCCTTACCTACTCAACTCATCTCGTCTCCCTACCGTAGCTCACGTGACACCACGCACCTCTCGCTTATGGCCGTCATCGCCTTTCGCATCCAGTTTCAGGTAGGTAAGTTTACCCCGTGGTCCGTGAGGAAGAAGAGATCACGCCTGTTTTGCTTACTCTTGATTCCCAGCGACTAGCCCGGTTACTGATAACCTCTGTTAGAGGGAGAAAGGAATGCACCCAATCCCTGGTGAAGCCCCGACCGTTTTCCTTTCTAGTGTCCCTCGTACTCCTCCCTGCCGTCTGTGTCGCCCTTACTCCGCGTCTACCGTTTATGAGTTTACACCTGGGTTACGGTGACTGCTTCGGAGAATCGCATGCCTTTCTACCTCCCTCGCTGCGACCTCTCCTACACCTCCCAGGGCTCTTGGGTTATGCCCTTGCCCTCTTCCGAGCCGTCCGTGGCACCCGCTGTCAACCCCGTACGGCCAAGCTCCTAAGACTGACACTCCAGGCCCTCCGTAATTTGGCTTCAGTTTCACTTTCTAGACGTTTCAAGAAAGAACGGGGTCTAAATATCTGTGCACCTCTGCTCCGTTTCATATCTACCCACGAGGTTAATTTTTTTGTTTCTTCCAGTCCACCTATTTTGCACCTCCGTCTCTGCGAAGACTTCACTGAGAATCCAAGCGATTTCTGGATCCCTTCTCTCCCCTGAAGCTGTAAACAGTTTAACAAGACAGGTGCGGAACTGCCGTAAGGTAATCTACATCTTGTCTCCCTCTCTGGTATCTAACCTCCCTGCGAATGGGGGTACGTCTCCGTGTCCTGTGCGGTTTTCAGCACAGTACTCTCTACACGTAGTGGATATTTGATTTGGTAAGTGACCGAATAAGTGAATGAGTCACCAAGATAAGGGTATTGTCTCATTCTTTCTCGCTTTTTCCACTTCCAAGTTTCTTTAGTTAGTTTCCTCAGACAAAAGGTTTCTTTGTAGCTACACAGTGGCCAGGTCCAGAGAATGTTGCAGATAGCTGCTGAAAACATCCCTCCTCCACTTGAGAATGGCTTGCTCTCCCTCTCAAGCGGAGAGAGCTGGGATTCGATATTTAATTAAGCGCCTCTGTTCACTTGGCATTTAGAGGCACTAGGGGGCGTTAGTGCTCTACACCCGGTGAAATGCCTGTTTCGTTTGTGATTTTCCTTTGTGAAAAACAACTATGCACAGAGTGTTTTGTGCCAATTTTCCATCCTTTTAGATTGACGGAAAGCATTTTACCTACGTAGAAACAGAAAACGAATAGAAAGAGCGTCGCATTGCGTTTAATGAAAGCTTAGGGCGGTCTCGGTGGTACGTTAGTGAAGTTATCTGGGGACACCTTAGCCACGTACATTGTGTTGGAGAGGCACCGAGAATTCATTCAGGAGTTCTCAAAGTTCGAGGACACGGTTGCCTTACACGTAGGCACGGTGGCAGCCGTGGACATGGCAGTGATTTGGAGAATGTTGTACTAGTCGGCTCTCGCTGTGATAATGCTTTGCAACAAATCTCCCCAAAACTCACTTACATAAAGAAGAATCTAGTTTTCTCGGACCTGTGGGCTAGCTGCAGCGGCTCTCTTGTAGACCTCTCGATGGCGGGTGTTGTTCCATGCCGTGGGTCAGTTTGAGGTCTGTCCCGCACACCTTACCGTGGAGCCCAACTGTGAGGCTGCAGGTCCCTGTCCTCTCGCAGAGTTCACTGAAACGTAAGAGGTGAGCCCAACCACACAAGGCCACGTAAGGCCTCTGCGACTCATTGAAGGCAATCGTGTCTTCCCTTGGCCTCCTGGGAACCCCCTGGCCCCAGGATGCAGCTTCGGTAGCCCAGGGCAACCGGCGGAGGGGGGCGGGCGGGGCTGCAGGAGGGTGGAACGCTGAGGTCACAGAGGGTGTGGGTGTGGCCACCTCTGCTGTGACTGAACCAAGGGCGTGGGTGGGGGACTGGGGGTCCAGGGCAGGGCCCTCAGAGCCCGGTAGGCCCAGGGGGGCGGCGCAAGCACCTAGGCCCAGGCCGAAGAGCGCCTTCTTGGTCTGCGCGGCAGGCCGGCCTCTCGCCTTGCCACTCAGGCCGCCCTCCCTCTTGAAGTGTGTGTGGCACGCGTCCGCGGAGTACACCTCGCTGCACAGGTAGCCGTGGGACTGGGCGTCGTAGCTTCCTGCGAGGCGGCCGGAGGTCCCGCAGGCGGGTGGGTCCCTGGGACAGACGCGCGGAGCGGCTCCTGCCCGGCCCCCCTGAGAACCGTCGCCGTTCCGTAAGGCGGGGCGCCTGCTTCAGAATGTAAATCACGTGTCCGCTCTATGGATACGCTGTTTAGTTTACCAGGCAAGACTTTCTTGGTGAAAGAAGCAGCGTTGGCTTGCATCGTCGAGCAGGCTTCTCATCTGGCTGTGCACTGGTACTCTCTCTCTGGGTGTGCTAGTCCGCAGGGCAGGGCATCCCCTGGGCAGGGTGGAGCGTGATCTCTGCGGCCTCGTCTTGCAGCTCCTTCCTTTCATTCTCAATCATCCTGCCCACAGTGGCCTCCTCTCAGGCCTGCATACTTACAACGGCGCATTGCCCGTGCTGCCCCTCTGCAGGAAGTGTCCCTCTGTTTAGTTTGCAGCTGACTGATGCCGCCTCACCCTTCTCATCTCTTCTCAGGTGTCACTTGGTCAAGAAAGCGTCCCCTTACCTACTCAACTCATCTCGTCTCCCTACCGTAGCTCACGTGACACCACGCACCTCTCGCTTATGGCCGTCATCGCCTTTCGCATCCAGTTTCAGGTAGGTAAGTTTACCCCGTGGTCCGTGAGGAAGAAGAGATCACGCCTGTTTTGCTTACTCTTGATTCCCAGCGACTAGCCCGGTTACTGATAACCTCTGTTAGAGGGAGAAAGGAATGCACCCAATCCCTGGTGAAGCCCCGACCGTTTTCCTTTCTAGTGTCCCTCGTACTCCTCCCTGCCGTCTGTGTCGCCCTTACTCCGCGTCTACCGTTTATGAGTTTACACCTGGGTTACGGTGACTGCTTCGGAGAATCGCATGCCTTTCTACCTCCCTCGCTGCGACCTCTCCTACACCTCCCAGGGCTCTTGGGTTATGCCCTTGCCCTCTTCCGAGCCGTCCGTAGCACCCGCTGTCAACCCCGTACGGCCAAGCTCCTAAGACTGACACTCCAGGCCCTCCGTAATTTGGCTTCAGTTTCACTTTCTAGACGTTTCAAGAAAGAACGGGGTCTAAATATCTGTGCACCTCTGCTCCGTTTCATATCTACCCACGAGGTTAATTTTTTTGTTTCTTCCAGTCCACCTATTTTGCACCTCCGTCTCTGCGAAGACTTCACTGAGAATCCAAGCGATTTCTGGATCCCTTCTCTCCCCTGAAGCTGTAAACAGTTTAACAAGACAGGTGCGGAACTGCCGTAAGGTAATCTACATCTTGTCTCCCTCTCTGGTATCTAACCTCCCGGCGAATGGGGGTACGTCTCCGTGTTCTGTGCGGTTTTCAGCACAGTACTCTCTACACGTAGTGGATATTTGATTTGGTAAGTGACCGAATAAGTGAATGAGTCACCAAGATAAGGGTATTGTCTCATTCTTTCTCGCTTTTTCCACTTCCAAGTTTCTTTAGTTAGTTTCCTCAGACAAAAGGTTTCTTTGTAGCTACACAGTGGCCAGGTCCAGAGAATGTTGCAGATAGCTGCTGAAAACATCCCTCCTCCACTTGAGAATGGCTTGCTCTCCCTCTCAAGCGGAGAGAGCTGGGATTCGATATTTAATTAAGCGCCTCTGTTCACTTGGCATTTAGAGGCACTAGGGGGCGTTAGTGCTCTACACCCGGTGAAATGCCTGTTTCGTTTGTGATTTTCCTTTGTGAAAAACAACTATGCACAGAGTGTTTTGTGCCAATTTTCCATCCTTTTAGATTGACGGAAAGCATTTTACCTACGTAGAAACAGAAAACGAATAGAAAGAGCGTCGCATTGCGTTTAATGAAAGCTTAGGGCGGTCTCGGTGGTACGTTAGTGAAGTTATCTGGGGACACCTTAGCCACGTACATTGTGTTGGAGAGGCACCGAGAATTCATTCAGGAGTTCTCAAAGTTCGAGGACACAGTTGCCTTACACGTAGGCACGGTGGCAGCCGTGGACATGGCAGTGATTTGGAGAATGTTGTACTAGTCGGCTCTCGCTGTGATAATGCTTTGCAACAAATCTCCCCAAAACTCACTTACATAAAGAAGAATCTAGTTTTCTCGGACCTGTGGGCTAGCTGCAGCGGCTCTCTTGTAGACCTCTCGATGGCGGGTGTTGCTCCATGCCGTGGGTCAGTTTGAGGTCTGTCCCGCACACCTTACCGTGGAGCCCAACTGTGAGGCTGCAGCTCCCTGTCCTCTCGCAGAGTTCACTGAAACGTAAGAGGTGAGCCCAACCACACAAGGCCACGTAAGGCCTCTGCGACTCATTGAAGGCCATCGTGTCTTCCCTTGGCCTCCTGGGAACCCCCTGGCCCCAGGATGCAGCTTCGGTAGCCCAGGGCAACCGGCGGAGGGGGGCGGGCGGGGCTGCAGGAGGGTGGAACGCTGAGGTCACAGAGGGTGTGGGTGTGGCCACCTCTGCTGTGACTGAACCAAGGGCGTGGGTGGGGGACTGGGGGTCCAGGGCAGGGCCCTCAGAGCCCGGTAGGCCCAGGGGGGCGGCGCAAGCACCTAGGCCCAGGCCGAAGAGCGCCTTCTTGGTCTGCGCGGCAGGCCGGCCTCTCGCCTTGCCACTCAGGCCGCCCTCCCTCTTGAAGTGTGTGTGGCACGCGTCCGCGGAGTACACCTCGCTGCACAGGTAGCCGTGGGACTGGGCGTCGTAGCTTCCTGCGAGGCGGCCGGAGGTCCCGCAGGCGGGTGGGTCCCTGGGACAGACGCGCGGAGCGGCTCCTGCCCGGCCCCCCTGAGAACCGTCGCCGTTCCGTAAGGCGGGGCGCCTGCTTCAGAATGTAAATCACGTGTCCGCTCTATGGATACGCTGTTTAGTTTACCAGGCAAGACTTTCTTGGTGAAAGAAGCAGCGTTGGCTTGCATCCTCGAGCAGGCTTGTCATCTGGCTGTGCACTGGTACTCTCTCTCTGGGTGTGCTAGTCCGCAGGGCAGGGCATCCCCTGGGCAGGGTGGAGCGTGATCTCTGCGGCCTCGTCTTGCAGCTCCTTCCTTTCATTCTCAATCATCCTGCCCACAGTGGCCTCCTCTCAGGCCTGCATACTTACAATGGCGCATTGCCCGTGCTGCCCCTCTGCAGGAAGTGTCCCTCTGTTTAGTTTGCAGCTGACTGATGCCGCCTCACCCTTCTCATGTCTTCTCAGGTGTCACTTGGTCAAGAAAGCGTCCCCTTACCTACTCAACTCATCTCGTCTCCCTACCGTAGCTCACGTGACACCACGCACCTCTCGCTTATGGCCGTCATCGCCTTTCGCATCCAGTTTCAGGTAGGTAAGTTTACCCCCTGGTCCGTGAGGAAGAAGAGATCACGCCTGTTTTGCTTACTCTTGATTCCCAGCGACTAGCCCGGTTACTGATAACCTCTGTTAGAGGGAGAAAGGAATGCACCCAATCCCTGGTGAAGCCCCGACCGTTTTCCTTTCTAGTGTCCCTCGTACTCCTCCCTGCCGTCTGTGTCGCCCTTACTCCGCGTCTACCGTTTATGAGTTTACACCTGGGTTACGGTGACTGCTTCGGAGAATCGCATGCCTTTCTACCTCCCTCGCTGCGACCTCTCCTACACCTCCCAGGGCTCTTGGGTTATGCCCTTGCCCTCTTCCGAGCCGTCCGTGGCACCCGCTGTCAACCCCGTACGGCCAAGCTCCTAAGACTGACACTCCAGGCCCTCCGTAATTTGGCTTCAGTTTCACTTTCTAGACGTTTCAAGAAAGAACGGGGTCTAAATATCTGGGCACCTCTGCTCCGTTTCATATCTACCCACGAGGTTAATTTTTTTGTTTCTTCCAGTCCACCTATTTTGCACCTCCGTCTCTGCGAAGACTTCACTGAGAATCCAAGCGATTTCTGGATCCCTTCTCTCCCCTGAAGCTGTAAACAGTTTAACAAGACAGGTGCGGAACTGCCGTAAGGTAATCTACATCTTGTCTCCCTCTCTGGTATCTAACCTCCCTGCGAATGGGGGTACGTCTCCGTGTCCTGTGCGGTTTTCAGCACAGTACTCTCTACACGTAGTGGATATTTGATTTGGTAAGTGACCGAATAAGTGAATGAGTCACCAAGATAAGGGTATTGTCTCATTCTTTCTCGCTTTTTCCACTTCCAAGTTTCTTTAGTTAGTTTCCTCAGACAAAAGGTTTCTTTGTAGCTACACAGTGGCCAGGTCCAGAGAATGTTGCAGATAGCTGCTGAAAACATCCCTCCTCCACTTGAGAATGGCTTGCTCTCCCTCTCAAGCGGAGAGAGCTGGGATTCGATATTTAATTAAGCGCCTCTGTTCACTTGGCATTTAGAGGCACTAGGGGGCGTTAGTGCTCTACACCCGGTGAAATGCCTGTTTCGTTTGTGATTTTCCTTTGTGAAAAACAACTATGCACAGAGTGTTTTGTGCCAATTTTCCATCCTTTTAGATTGACGGAAAGCATTTTACCTACGTAGAAACAGAAAACGAATAGAAAGAGCGTCGCATTGCGTTTAATGAAAGCTTAGGGCGGTCTCGGTGGTACGTTAGTGAAGTTATCTGGGGACACCTTAGCCACGTACATTGTGTTGGAGAGGCACCGAGAATTCATTCAGGAGTTCTCAAAGTTCGAGGACACGGTTGCCTTACACGTAGGCACGGTGGCAGCCGTGGACATGGCAGTGATTTGGAGAATGTTGTACTAGTCGGCTCTCGCTGTGATAATGCTTTGCAACAAATCTCCCCAAAACTCACTTACATAAAGAAGAATCTAGTTTTCTCGGACCTGTGGGCTAGCTGCAGCGGCTCTCTTGTAGACCTCTCGATGGCGGGTGTTGTTCCATGCCGTGGGTCAGTTTGAGGTCTGTCCCGCACACCTTACCGTGGAGCCCAACTGTGAGGCTGCAGGTCCCTGTCCTCTCGCAGAGTTCACTGAAACGTAAGAGGTGAGCCCAACCACACAAGGCCACGTAAGGCCTCTGCGACTCATTGAAGGCCATCGTGTCTTCCCTTGGCCTCCTGGGAACCCCCTGGCCCCAGGATGCAGCTTCGGTAGCCCAGGGCAACCGGCGGAGGGGGGCGGGCGGGGCTGCAGGAGGGTGGAACGCGGAGGTCACAGAGGGTGTGGGTGTGGCCACCTCTACTGTGACTGAACCAAGGGCGTGGGTGGGGGGCTGGGGGTCCAGGGCAGGGCCCTCAGAGCCCGGTAGGCCCAGGGGGGTGGCGCAAGCACCTAGGCCCAGGCCGAAGAGCGCCTTCTTGGTCTGCGTGGCACGCCGGCCTCTCGCCTTGCCACTCAGGCCGCCCTGCCACTTGAAGTGTGTGTGGCACGCGTCCGCGGAGTACACCTCGCTGCACAGGTAGCCGTGGGACTGGGCGTCGTAGCTTCCTGCGAGGCGGCCGGAGGTCCCGCAGGCGGGTGGGTCCCTGGGACAGACGTGCGGAGCGGCTCCATCCCGGCCCCACTGAGAACCGTAGCCGTTCCGTAAGGCGGGGCGCCTGCTGCAGAATGTAAATCACGTGTCCGTTCTATGGATACGCTGTTTAGTTTACCAGGCAAGACTTTCTTGGTGAAAGAAGCAGCGTTGGCTTGCATCGTCGAGCAGGCTTGTCATCTGGCTGTGCACTGGTACTCTCTCTCTGGGTGTGCTAGTCCGCAGGGCAGGGCATCCCCTGGGCAGGGTGGAGCGTGATCTCTGCGGCCTCGTCTTGCAGCTCCTTCCTTTCATTCTCAATCATCCTGCCCACAGTGGCCTCCTCTCAGGCCTGCATACTTACAACGGCGCATTGCCCGTGCTGCCCCTCTGCAGGAAGTGTCCCTCTGTTTAGTTTGCAGCTGACTGATGCCGCCTCACCCTTCTCATGTCTTCTCAGGTGTCACTTGGTCAAGAAAGCGTCCCCTTACCTACTCAACTCATCTCGTCTCCCTACCGTAGCTCACGTGACACCACGCACCTCTCGCTTATGGCCGTCATCGCCTTTCGCATCCAGTTTCAGGTAGGTAAGTTTACCCCGTGGCCCGTGAGGAAGAAGAGATCACGCCTGTTTTGCTTACTCTTGATTCCCAGCGACTAGCCCGGTTACTGATAACCTCTGTTAGAGGGAGAAAGGAATGCACCCAATCCCTGGTGAAGCCCCGACCGTTTTCCTTTCTAGTGTCCCTCGTACTCCTCCCTGCCGTCTGTGTCGCCCTTACTCCGCGTCTACCGTTTATGAGTTTACACCTGGGTTACGGTGACTGCTTCGGAGAATCGCATGCCTTTCTACCTCCCTCGCTGCGACCTCTCCTACACCTCCCAGGGCTCTTGGGTTATGCCCTTGCCCTCTTCCGAGCCGTCCGTGGCACCCGCTGTCAACCCCGTACGGCCAAGCTCCTAAGACTGACACTCCAGGCCCTCCGTAATTTGGCTTCAGTTTCACTTTCTAGACGTTTCAAGAAAGAACGGGGTCTAAATATCTGTGCACCTCTGCTCCGTTTCATATCTACCCACGAGGTTAATTTTTTTGTTTCTTCCAGTCCACCTATTTTGCACCTCCGTCTCTGCGAAGACTTCACTGAGAATCCAAGCGATTTCTGGATCCCTTCTCTCCCCTGAAGCTGTAAACAGTTTAACAAGACAGGTGCGGAACTGCCGTAAGGTAATCTACATCTTGTCTCCCTCTCTGGTATCTAACCTCCCTGCGAATGGGGGTACGTCTCCGTGTTCTGTGCGGTTTTCAGCACAGTACTCTCTACACGTAGTGGATATTTGATTTGGTAAGTGACCGAATAAGTGAATGAGTCACCAAGATAAGGGTATTGTCTCATTCTTTCTCGCTTTTTCCACTTCCAAGTTTCTTTAGTTAGTTTCCTCAGACAAAAGGTTTCTTTGTAGCTACACAGTGGCCAGGTCCAGAGAATGTTGCAGATAGCTGCTGAAAACATCCCTCCTCCACTTGAGAATGGCTTGCTCTCCCTCTCAAGCGGAGAGAGCTGGGATTCGATATTTAATTAAGCGCCTCTGTTCACTTGGCATTTAGAGGCACTAGGGGGCGTTAGTGCTCTACACCCGGTGAAATGCCTGTTTCGTTTGTGATTTTCCTTTGTGAAAAACAACTATGCACAGAGTGTTTTGTGCCAATTTTCCATCCTTTTAGATTGACGGAAAGCATTTTACCTACGTAGAAACAGAAAACGAATAGAAAGAGCGTCGCATTGCGCTTACTGAAAGCTTAGGGCGGTCTCGGTGGTACGTTAGTGAAGTTATCTGGGGACACCTTAGCCACGTACATTGTGTTGGAGAGGCACCGAGAATTCATTCAGGAGTTCTCAAAGTTCGAGGACACGGTTGCCTTACACGTAGGCACGGTGGCAGCCGTGGACATGGCAGTGATTTGGAGAATGTTGTACTAGTCGGCTCTCGCTGTGATAATGCTTTGCAACAAATCTCCCCAAAACTCACTTACATAAAGAAGAATCTAGTTTTCTCGGACCTGTGGGCTAGCTGCAGCGGCTCTCTTGTAGACCTCTCGATGGCGGGTGTTGCTCCATGCCGTGGGTCAGTTTGAGGTCTGTCCCGCACACCTTACCGTGGAGCCCAACTGTGAGGCTGCAGGTCCCTGTCCTCTCGCAGAGTTCACTGAAACGTAAGAGGTGAGCCCAACCACACAAGGCCACGTAAGGCCTCTGCGACTCATTGAAGGCCATCGTGTCTTCCCTTGGCCTCCTGGGAACCCCCTGGCCCCAGGATGCAGCTTCGGTAGCCCAGGGCAACCGGCGGAGGGGGGCGGGCGGGGCTGCAGGAGGGTGGAACGCTGAGGTCACAGAGGGTGTGGGTGTGGCCACCTCTGCTGTGACTGAACCAAGGGCGTGGGTGGGGGGCTGGGGGTCCAGGGCAGGGCCCTCAGAGCCCGGTAGGCCCAGGGGGGCGGCGCAAGCACCTAGGCCCAGGCCGAAGAGCGCCTTCTTGGTCTGCGCGGCAGGCCGGCCTCTCGCCTTGCCACTCAGGCCGCCCTCCCTCTTGAAGTGTGTGTGGCACGCGTCCGCGGAGTACACCTCGCTGCACAGGTAGCCGTGGGACTGGGCGTCGTAGCTTCCTGCGAGGCGGCCGGAGGTCCCGCAGGCGGGTGGGTCCCTGGGACAGACGCGCGGAGCGGCTCCTGCCCGGCCCCCCTGAGAACCGTCGCCGTTCCGTAAGGCGGGGCGCCTGCTTCAGAATGTAAATCACGTGTCCGCTCTATGGATACGCTGTTTAGTTTACCAGGCAAGACTTTCTTGGTGAAAGAAGCAGCGTTGGCTTGCATCCTCGAGCAGGCTTGTCATCTGGCTGTGCACTGGTACTCTCTCTCTGGGTGTGCTAGTCCGCAGGGCAGGGCATCCCCTGGGCAGGGTGGAGCGTGATCTCTGCGGCCTCGTCTTGCAGCTCCTTCCTTTCATTCTCAATCATCCTGCCCACAGTGGCCTCCTCTCAGGCCTGCATACTTACAACGGCGCATTGCCCGTGCTGCCCCTCTGCAGGAAGTGTCCCTCTGTTTAGTTTGCAGCTGACTGATGCCGCCTCACCCTTCTCATGTCTTCTCAGGTGTCACTTGGTCAAGAAAGCGTCCCCTTACCTACTCAACTCATCTCGTCTCCCTACCGTAGCTCACGTGACACCACGCACCTCTCGCTTATGGCCGTCATCGCCTTTCGCATCCAGTTTCAGGTAGGTAAGTTTACCCCGTGGTCCGTGAGGAAGAAGAGATCACGCCTGTTTTGCTTACTCTTGATTCCCAGCGACTAGCCCGGTTACTGATAACCTCTGTTAGAGGGAGAAAGGAATGCACCCAATCCCTGGTGAAGCCCCGACCGTTTTCCTTTCTAGTGTCCCTCGTACTCCTCCCTGCCGTCTGTGTCGCCCTTACTCCGCGTCTACCGTTTATGAGTTTACACCTGGGTTACGGTGACTGCTTCGGAGAATCGCATGCCTTTCTACCTCCCTCGCTGCGACCTCTCCTACACCTCCCAGGGCTCTTGGGTTATGCCCTTGCCCTCTTCCGAGCCGTCCGTGGCACCCGCTGTCAACCCCGTACGGCCAAGCTCCTAAGACTGACACTCCAGGCCCTCCGTAATTTGGCTTCAGTTTCACTTTCTAGACGTTTCAAGAAAGAACGGGGTCTAAATATCTGTGCACCTCTGCTCCGTTTCATATCTGCCCACGAGGTTAATTTTTTTGTTTCTTCCAGTCCACCTATTTTGCACCTCCGTCTCTGCGAAGACTTCACTGAGAATCCAAGCGATTTCTGGATCCCTTCTCTCCCCTGAAGCTGTAAACAGTTTAACAAGACAGGTGCGGAACTGCCGTAAGGTAATCTACATCTTGTCTCCCTCTCTGGTATCTAACCTCCCTGCGAATGGGGGTACGTCTCCGTGTCCTGTGCGGTTTTCAGCACAGTACTCTCTACACGTAGTGGATATTTGATTTGGTAAGTGACCGAATAAGTGAATGAGTCACCAAGATAAGGGTATTGTCTCATTCTTTCTCGCTTTTTCCACTTCCAAGTTTCTTTAGTTAGTTTCCTCAGACAAAAGGTTTCTTTGTAGCTACACAGTGGCCAGGTCCAGAGAATGTTGCAGATAGCTGCTGAAAACATCCCTCCTCCACTTGAGAATGGCTTGCTCTCCCTCTCAAGCGGAGAGAGCTGGGATTCGATATTTAATTAAGCGCCTCTGTTCACTTGGCATTTAGAGGCACTAGGGGGCGTTAGTGCTCTACACCCGGTGAAATGCCTGTTTCGTTTGTGATTTTCCTTTGTGAAAAACAACTATGCACAGAGTGTTTTGTGCCAATTTTCCATCCTTTTAGATTGACGGAAAGCATTTTACCTACGTAGAAACAGAAAACGAATAGAAAGAGCGTCGCATTGCGTTTAATGAAAGCTTAGGGCGGTCTCGGTGGTACGTTAGTGAAGTTATCTGGGGACACCTTAGCCACGTACATTGTGTTGGAGAGGCACCGAGAATTCATTCAGGAGTTCTCAAAGTTCGAGGACACGGTTGCCTTACACGTAGGCACGGTGGCAGCCGTGGACATGGCAGTGATTTGGAGAATGTTGTACTAGTCGGCTCTCGCTGTGATAATGCTTTGCAACAAATCTCCCCAAAACTCACTTACATAAAGAAGAATCTAGTTTTCTCGGACCTGTGGGCTAGCTGCAGCGGCTCTCTTGTAGACCTCTCGATGGCGGGTGTTGCTCCATGCCGTGGGTCAGTTTGAGGTCTGTCCCGCACACCTTACCGTGGAGCCCAACTGTGAGGCTGCAGCTCCCTGTCCTCTCGCAGAGTTCACTGAAACGTAAGAGGTGAGCCCAACCACACAAGGCCACGTAAGGCCTCTGCGACTCATTGAAGGCCATCGTGTCTTCCCTTGGCCTCCTGGGAACCCCCTGGCCCCAGGATGCAGCTTCGGTAGCCCAGGGCAACCGGCGGAGGGGGGCGGGCGGGGCTGCAGGAGGGTGGAACGCTGAGGTCACAGAGGGTGTGGGTGTGGTCACCTCTGCTGTGACTGAACCAAGGGCGTGGGTGGGGGGCTGGGGGTCCAGGGCAGGGCCCTCAGAGCCCGGTAGGCCCAGGGGGGCGGTGCAAGCACCTAGGCCCAGGCCGAAGAGCGCCTTCTTGGTCTGCGCGGCAGGCCGGCCTCTCGCCTTGCCACTCAGGCCGCCCTCCCTCTTGAAGTGTGTGTGGCACGCGTCCGCGGAGTACACCTCGCTGCACAGGTAGCCGTGGGACTGGGCGTCGTAGCTTCCTGCGAGGCGGCCGGAGGTCCCGCAGGCGGGTGGGTCCCTGGGACAGACGCGCGGAGCGGCTCCTGCCCGGCCCCCCTGAGAACCGTCGCCGTTCCGTAAGGCGGGGCGCCTGCTTCAGAATGTAAATCACGTGTCCGCTCTATGGATACGCTGTTTAGTTTACCAGGCAAGACTTTCTTGGTGAAAGAAGCAGCGTTGGCTTGCATCGTCGAGCAGGCTTGTCATCTGGCTGTGCACTGGTACTCTCTCTCTGGGTGTGCTAGTCCGCAGGGCAGGGCATCCCCTGGGCAGGGTGGAGCGTGATCTCTGCGGCCTCGTCTTGCAGCTCCTTCCTTTCATTCTCAATCATCCTGCCCACAGTGGCCTCCTCTCAGGCCTGCATACTTACAACGGCGCATTGCCCGTGCTGCCCCTCTGCAGGAAGTGTCCCTCTGTTTAGTTTGCAGCTGACTGATGCCGCCTCACCCTTCTCATCTCTTCTCAGGTGTCACTTGGTCAAGAAAGCGTCCCCTTACCTACTCAACTCATCTCGTCTCCCTACCGTAGCTCACGTGACACCACGCACCTCTCGCTTATGGCCGTCATCGCCTTTCGCATCCAGTTTCAGGTAGGTAAGTTTACCCCGTGGTCCGTGAGGAAGAAGAGATCACGCCTGTTTTGCTTACTCTTGATTCCCAGCGACTAGCCCGGTTACTGATAACCTCTGTTAGAGGGAGAAAGGAATGCACCCAATCCCTGGTGAAGCCCCGACCGTTTTCCTTTCTAGTGTCCCTCGTACTCCTCCCTGCCGTCTGTGTCGCCCTTACTCCGCGTCTACCGTTTATGAGTTTACACCTGGGTTACGGTGACTGCTTCGGAGAATCGCATGCCTTTCTACCTCCCTCGCTGCGACCTCTCCTACACCTCCCAGGGCTCTTGGGTTATGCCCTTGCCCTCTTCCGAGCCGTCCGTAGCACCCGCTGTCAACCCCGTACGGCCAAGCTCCTAAGACTGACACTCCAGGCCCTCCGTAATTTGGCTTCAGTTTCACTTTCTAGACGTTTCAAGAAAGAACGGGGTCTAAATATCTGGGCACCTCTGCTCCGTTTCATATCTACCCACGAGGTTAAGTTTTTTGTTTCTTCCAGTCCACCTATTTTGCACCTCCGTCTCTGCGAAGACTTCACTGAGAATCCAAGCGATTTCTGGATCCCTTCTCTCCCCTGAAGCTGTAAACAGTTTAACAAGACAGGTGCGGAACTGCCGTAAGGTAATCTACATCTTGTCTCCCTCTCTGGTATCTAACCTCCCGGCGAATGGGGGTACGTCTCCGTGTTCTGTGCGGTTTTCAGCACAGTACTCTCTACACGTAGTGGATATTTGATTTGGTAAGTGACCGAATAAGTGAATGAGTCACCAAGATAAGGGTATTGTCTCATTCTTTCTCGCTTTTTCCACTTCCAAGTTTCTTTAGTTAGTTTCCTCAGACAAAAGGTTTCTTTGTAGCTACACAGTGGCCAGGTCCAGAGAATGTTGCAGATAGCTGCTGAAAACATCCCTCCTCCACTTGAGAATGGCTTGCTCTCCCTCTCAAGCGGAGAGAGCTGGGATTCGATATTTAATTAAGCGCCTCTGTTCACTTGGCATTTAGAGGCACTAGGGGGCGTTAGTGCTCTACACCCGGTGAAATGCCTGTTTCGTTTGTGATTTTCCTTTGTGAAAAACAACTATGCACAGAGTGTTTTGTGCCAATTTTCCATCCTTTTAGATTGACGGAAAGCATTTTACCTACGTAGAAACAGAAAACGAATAGAAAGAGCGTCGCATTGCGCTTACTGAAAGCTTAGGGCGGTCTCGGTGGTACGTTAGTGAAGTTATCTGGGGACACCTTAGCCACGTACATTGTGTTGGAGAGGCACCGAGAATTCATTCAGGAGTTCTCAAAGTTCGAGGACACGGTTGCCTTACACGTAGGCACGGTGGCAGCCGTGGACATGGCAGTGATTTGGAGAATGTTGTACTAGTCGGCTCTCGCTGTGATAATGCTTTGCAACAAATCTCCCCAAAACTCACTTACATAAAGAAGAATCTAGTTTTCTCGGACCTGTGGGCTAGCTGCAGCGGCTCTCTTGTAGACCTCTCGATGGCGGGTGTTGCTCCATGCCGTGGGTCAGTTTGAGGTCTGTCCCGCACACCTTACCGTGGAGCCCAACTGTGAGGCTGCAGGTCCCTGTCCTCTCGCAGAGTTCACTGAAACGTAAGAGGTGAGCCCAACCACACAAGGCCACGTAAGGCCTCTGCGACTCATTGAAGGCCATCGTGTCTTCCCTTGGCCTCCTGGGAACCCCCTGGCCCCAGGATGCAGCTTCGGTAGCCCAGGGCAACCGGCGGAGGGGGGCGGGCGGGGCTGCAGGAGGGTGGAACGCTGAGGTCACAGAGGGTGTGGGTGTGGTCACCTCTGCTGTGACTGAACCAAGGGCGTGGGTGGGGGGCTGGGGGTCCAGGGCAGGGCCCTCAGAGCCCGGTAGGCCCAGGGGGGCGGCGCAAGCACCTAGGCCCAGGCCGAAGAGCGCCTTCTTGGTCTGCGCGGCAGGCCGGCCTCTCGCCTTGCCACTCAGGCCGCCCTCCCTCTTGAAGTGTGTGTGGCACGCGTCCGCGGAGTACACCTCGCTGCACAGGTAGCCGTGGGACTGGGCGTCGTAGCTTCCTGCGAGGCGGCCGGAGGTCCCGCAGGCGGGTGGGTCCCTGGGACAGACGCGCGGAGCGGCTCCTGCCCGGCCCCCCTGAGAACCGTCGCCGTTCCGTAAGGCGGGGCGCCTGCTTCAGAATGTAAATCACGTGTCCGCTCTATGGATACGCTGTTTAGTTTACCAGGCAAGACTTTCTTGGTGAAAGAAGCAGCGTTGGCTTGCATCGTCGAGCAGGCTTGTCATCTGGCTGTGCACTGGTACTCTCTCTCTGGGTGTGCTAGTCCGCAGGGCAGGGCATCCCCTGGGCAGGGTGGAGCGTGATCTCTGCGGCCTCGTCTTGCAGCTCCTTCCTTTCATTCTCAATCATCCTGCCCACAGTGGCCTCCTCTCAGGCCTGCATACTTACAATGGCGCATTGCCCGTGCTGCCCCTCTGCAGGAAGTGTCCCTCTGTTTAGTTTGCAGCTGACTGATGCCGCCTCACCCTTCTCATGTCTTCTCAGGTGTCACTTGGTCAAGAAAGCGTCCCCTTACCTACTCAACTCATCTCGTCTCCCTACCGTAGCTCACGTGACACCACGCACCTCTCGCTTATGGCCGTCATCGCCTTTCGCATCCAGTTTCAGGTAGGTAAGTTTACCCCGTGGTCCGTGAGGAAGAAGAGATCACGCCTGTTTTGCTTACTCTTGATTCCCAGCGACTAGCCCGGTTACTGATAACCTCTGTTAGAGGGAGAAAGGAATGCACCCAATCCCTGGTGAAGCCCCGACCGTTTTCCTTTCTAGTGTCCCTCGTACTCCTCCCTGCCGTCTGTGTCGCCCTTACTCCGCGTCTACCGTTTATGAGTTTACACCTGGGTTACGGTGACTGCTTCGGAGAATCGCATGCCTTTCTACCTCCCTCGCTGCGACCTCTCCTACACCTCCCAGGGCTCTTGGGTTATGCCCTTGCCCTCTTCCGAGCCGTCCGTGGCACCCGCTGTCAACCCCGTACGGCCAAGCTCCTAAGACTGACACTCCAGGCCCTCCGTAATTTGGCTTCAGTTTCACTTTCTAGACGTTTCAAGAAAGAACGGGGTCTAAATATCTGGGCACCTCTGCTCCGTTTCATATCTACCCACGAGGTTAATTTTTTTGTTTCTTCCAGTCCACCTATTTTGCACCTCCGTCTCTGCGAAGACTTCACTGAGAATCCAAGCGATTTCTGGATCCCTTCTCTCCCCTGAAGCTGTAAACAGTTTAACAAGACAGGTGCGGAACTGCCGTAAGGTAATCTACATCTTGTCTCCCTCTCTGGTATCTAACCTCCCTGCGAATGGGGGTACGTCTCCGTGTCCTGTGCGGTTTTCAGCACAGTACTCTCTACACGTAGTGGATATTTGATTTGGTAAGTGACCGAATAAGTGAATGAGTCACCAAGATAAGGGTATTGTCTCATTCTTTCTCGCTTTTTCCACTTCCAAGTTTCTTTAGTTAGTTTCCTCAGACAAAAGGTTTCTTTGTAGCTACACAGTGGCCAGGTCCAGAGAATGTTGCAGATAGCTGCTGAAAACATCCCTCCTCCACTTGAGAATGGCTTGCTCTCCCTCTCAAGCGGAGAGAGCTGGGATTCGATATTTAATTAAGCGCCTCTGTTCACTTGGCATTTAGAGGCACTAGGGGGCGTTAGTGCTCTACACCCGGTGAAATGCCTGTTTCGTTTGTGATTTTCCTTTGTGAAAAACAACTATGCACAGAGTGTTTTGTGCCAATTTTCCATCCTTTTAGATTGACGGAAAGCATTTTACCTACGTAGAAACAGAAAACGAATAGAAAGAGCGTCGCATTGCGTTTAATGAAAGCTTAGGGCGGTCTCGGTGGTACGTTAGTGAAGTTATCTGGGGACACCTTAGCCACGTACATTGTGTTGGAGAGGCACCGAGAATTCATTCAGGAGTTCTCAAAGTTCGAGGACACGGTTGCCTTACACGTAGGCACGGTGGCAGCCGTGGACATGGCAGTGATTTGGAGAATGTTGTACTAGTCGGCTCTCGCTGTGATAATGCTTTGCAACAAATCTCCCCAAAACTCACTTACATAAAGAAGAATCTAGTTTTCTCGGACCTGTGGGCTAGCTGCAGCGGCTCTCTTGTAGACCTCTCGATGGCGGGTGTTGTTCCATGCCGTGGGTCAGTTTGAGGTCTGTCCCGCACACCTTACCGTGGAGCCCAACTGTGAGGCTGCAGGTCCCTGTCCTCTCGCAGAGTTCACTGAAACGTAAGAGGTGAGCCCAACCACACAAGGCCACGTAAGGCCTCTGCGACTCATTGAAGGCAATCGTGTCTTCCCTTGGCCTCCTGGGAACCCCCTGGCCCCAGGATGCAGCTTCGGTAGCCCAGGGCAACCGGCGGAGGGGGGCGGGCGGGGCTGCAGGAGGGTGGAACGCTGAGGTCACAGAGGGTGTGGGTGTGGCCACCTCTGCTGTGACTGAACCAAGGGCGTGGGTGGGGGACTGGGGGTCCAGGGCAGGGCCCTCAGAGCCCGGTAGGCCCAGGGGGGCGGCGCAAGCACCTAGGCCCAGGCCGAAGAGCGCCTTCTTGGTCTGCGCGGCAGGCCGGCCTCTCGCCTTGCCACTCAGGCCGCCCTCCCTCTTGAAGTGTGTGTGGCACGCGTCCGCGGAGTACACCTCGCTGCACAGGTAGCCGTGGGACTGGGCGTCGTAGCTTCCTGCGAGGCGGCCGGAGGTCCCGCAGGCGGGTGGGTCCCTGGGACAGACGCGCGGAGCGGCTCCTGCCCGGCCCCCCTGAGAACCGTCGCCGTTCCGTAAGGCGGGGCGCCTGCTTCAGAATGTAAATCACGTGTCCGCTCTATGGATACGCTGTTTAGTTTACCAGGCAAGACTTTCTTGGTGAAAGAAGCAGCGTTGGCTTGCATCCTCGAGCAGGCTTGTCATCTGGCTGTGCACTGGTACTCTCTCTCTGGGTGTGCTAGTCCGCAGGGCAGGGCATCCCCTGGGCAGGGTGGAGTGTGATCTCTGCGGCCTCGTCTTGCAGCTCCTTCCTTTCATTCTCAATCATCCTGCCCACAGTGGCCTCCTCTCAGGCCTGCATACTTACAACGGCGCATTGCCCGTGCTGCCCCTCTGCAGGAAGTGTCCCTCTGTTTAGTTTGCAGCTGACTGATGCCGCCTCACCCTTCTCATGTCTTCTCAGGTGTCACTTGGTCAAGAAAGCGTCCCCTTACCTACTCAACTCATCTCGTCTCCCTACCGTAGCTCACGTGACACCACGCACCTCTCGCTTATGGCCGTCATCGCCTTTCGCATCCAGTTTCAGGTAGGTAAGTTTACCCCGTGGTCCGTGAGGAAGAAGAGATCACGCCTGTTTTGCTTACTCTTGATTCCCAGCGACTAGCCCGGTTACTGATAACCTCTGTTAGAGGGAGAAAGGAATGCACCCAATCCCTGGTGAAGCCCCGACCGTTTTCCTTTCTAGTGTCCCTCGTACTCCTCCCTGCCGTCTGTGTCGCCCTTACTCCGCGTCTACCGTTTATGAGTTTACACCTGGGTTACGGTGACTGCTTCGGAGAATCGCATGCCTTTCTACCTCCCTCGCTGCGACCTCTCCTACACCTCCCAGGGCTCTTGGGTTATGCCCTTGCCCTCTTCCGAGCCGTCCGTGGCACCCGCTGTCAACCCCGTACGGCCAAGCTCCTAAGACTGACACTCCAGGCCCTCCGTAATTTGGCTTCAGTTTCACTTTCTAGACGTTTCAAGAAAGAACGGGGTCTAAATATCTGTGCACCTCTGCTCCGTTTCATATCTACCCACGAGGTTAATTTTTTTGTTTCTTCCAGTCCACCTATTTTGCACCTCCGTCTCTGCGAAGACTTCACTGAGAATCCAAGCGATTTCTGGATCCCTTCTCTCCCCTGAAGCTGTAAACAGTTTAACAAGACAGGTGCGGAACTGCCGTAAGGTAATCTACATCTTGTCTCCCTCTCTGGTATCTAACCTCCCTGCGAATGGGGGTACGTCTCCGTGTCCTGTGCGGTTTTCAGCACAGTACTCTCTACACGTAGTGGATATTTGATTTGGTAAGTGACCGAATAAGTGAATGAGTCACCAAGATAAGGGTATTGTCTCATTCTTTCTCGCTTTTTCCACTTCCAAGTTTCTTTAGTTAGTTTCCTCAGACAAAAGGTTTCTTTGTAGCTACACAGTGGCCAGGTCCAGAGAATGTTGCAGATAGCTGCTGAAAACATCCCTCCTCCACTTGAGAATGGCTTGCTCTCCCTCTCAAGCGGAGAGAGCTGGGATTCGATATTTAATTAAGCGCCTCTGTTCACTTGGCATTTAGAGGCACTAGGGGGCGTTAGTGCTCTACACCCGGTGAAATGCCTGTTTCGTTTGTGATTTTCCTTTGTGAAAAACAACTATGCACAGAGTGTTTTGTGCCAATTTTCCATCCTTTTAGATTGACGGAAAGCATTTTACCTACGTAGAAACAGAAAACGAATAGAAAGAGCGTCGCATTGCGTTTAATGAAAGCTTAGGGCGGTCTCGGTGGTACGTTAGTGAAGTTATCTGGGGACACCTTAGCCACGTACATTGTGTTGGAGAGGCACCGAGAATTCATTCAGGAGTTCTCAAAGTTCGAGGACACGGTTGCCTTACACGTAGGCACGGTGGCAGCCGTGGACATGGCAGTGATTTGGAGAATGTTGTACTAGTCGGCTCTCGCTGTGATAATGCTTTGCAACAAATCTCCCCAAAACTCACTTACATAAAGAAGAATCTAGTTTTCTCGGACCTGTGGGCTAGCTGCAGCGGCTCTCTTGTAGACCTCTCGATGGCGGGTGTTGTTCCATGCCGTGGGTCAGTTTGAGGTCTGTCCCGCACACCTTACCGTGGAGCCCAACTGTGAGGCTGCAGGTCCCTGTCCTCTCGCAGAGTTCACTGAAACGTAAGAGGTGAGCCCAACCACACAAGGCCACGTAAGGCCTCTGCGACTCATTGAAGGCAATCGTGTCTTCCCTTGGCCTCCTGGGAACCCCCTGGCCCCAGGATGCAGCTTCGGTAGCCCAGGGCAACCGGCGGAGGGGGGCGGGCGGGGCTGCAGGAGGGTGGAACGCTGAGGTCACAGAGGGTGTGGGTGTGGCCACCTCTGCTGTGACTGAACCAAGGGCGTGGGTGGGGGACTGGGGGTCCAGGGCAGGGCCCTCAGAGCCCGGTAGGCCCAGGGGGGCGGCGCAAGCACCTAGGCCCAGGCCGAAGAGCGCCTTCTTGGTCTGCGCGGCAGGCCGGCCTCTCGCCTTGCCACTCAGGCCGCCCTCCCTCTTGAAGTGTGTGTGGCACGCGTCCGCGGAGTACACCTCGCTGCACAGGTAGCCGTGGGACTGGGCGTCGTAGCTTCCTGCGAGGCGGCCGGAGGTCCCGCAGGCGGGTGGGTCCCTGGGACAGACGCGCGGAGCGGCTCCTGCCCGGCCCCCCTGAGAACCGTCGCCGTTCCGTAAGGCGGGGCGCCTGCTTCAGAATGTAAATCACGTGTCCGCTCTATGGATACGCTGTTTAGTTTACCAGGCAAGACTTTCTTGGTGAAAGAAGCAGCGTTGGCTTGCATCGTCGAGCAGGCTTGTCATCTGGCTGTGCACTGGTACTCTCTCTCTGGGTGTGCTAGTCCGCAGGGCAGGGCATCCCCTGGGCAGGGTGGAGCGTGATCTCTGCGGCCTCGTCTTGCAGCTCCTTCCTTTCATTCTCAATCATCCTGCCCACAGTGGCCTCCTCTCAGGCCTGCATACTTACAACGGCGCATTGCCCGTGCTGCCCCTCTGCAGGAAGTGTCCCTCTGTTTAGTTTGCAGCTGACTGATGCCGCCTCACCCTTCTCATGTCTTCTCAGGTGTCACTTGGTCAAGAAAGCGTCCCCTTACCTACTCAACTCATCTCGTCTCCCTACCGTAGCTCACGTGACACCACGCACCTCTCGCTTATGGCCGTCATCGCCTTTCGCATCCAGTTTCAGGTAGGTAAGTTTACCCCGTGGTCCGTGAGGAAGAAGAGATCACGCCTGTTTTGCTTACTCTTGATTCCCAGCGACTAGCCCGGTTACTGATAACCTCTGTTAGAGGGAGAAAGGAATGCACCCAATCCCTGGTGAAGCCCCGACCGTTTTCCTTTCTAGTGTCCCTCGTACTCCTCCCTGCCGTCTGTGTCGCCCTTACTCCGCGTCTACCGTTTATGAGTTTACACCTGGGTTACGGTGACTGCTTCGGAGAATCGCATGCCTTTCTACCTCCCTCGCTGCGACCTCTCCTACACCTCCCAGGGCTCTTGGGTTATGCCCTTGCCCTCTTCCGAGCCGTCCGTAGCACCCGCTGTCAACCCCGTACGGCCAAGCTCCTAAGACTGACACTCCAGGCCCTCCGTAATTTGGCTTCAGTTTCACTTTCTAGACGTTTCAAGAAAGAACGGGGTCTAAATATCTGTGCACCTCTGCTCCGTTTCATATCTACCCACGAGGTTAATTTTTTTGTTTCTTCCAGTCCACCTATTTTGCACCTCCGTCTCTGCGAAGACTTCACTGAGAATCCAAGCGATTTCTGGATCCCTTCTCTCCCCTGAAGCTGTAAACAGTTTAACAAGACAGGTGCGGAACTGCCGTAAGGTAATCTACATCTTGTCTCCCTCTCTGGTATCTAACCTCCCGGCGAATGGGGGTACGTCTCCGTGTTCTGTGCGGTTTTCAGCACAGTACTCTCTACACGTAGTGGATATTTGATTTGGTAAGTGACCGAATAAGTGAATGAGTCACCAAGATAAGGGTATTGTCTCATTCTTTCTCGCTTTTTCCACTTCCAAGTTTCTTTAGTTAGTTTCCTCAGACAAAAGGTTTCTTTGTAGCTACACAGTGGCCAGGTCCAGAGAATGTTGCAGATAGCTGCTGAAAACATCCCTCCTCCACTTGAGAATGGCTTGCTCTCCCTCTCAAGCGGAGAGAGCTGGGATTCGATATTTAATTAAGCGCCTCTGTTCACTTGGCATTTAGAGGCACTAGGGGGCGTTAGTGCTCTACACCCGGTGAAATGCCTGTTTCGTTTGTGATTTTCCTTTGTGAAAAACAACTATGCACAGAGTGTTTTGTGCCAATTTTCCATCCTTTTAGATTGACAGAAAGCATTTTACCTACGTAGAAACAGAAAACGAATAGAAAGAGCGTCGCATTGCGTTTAATGAAAGCTTAGGGCGGTCTCGGTGGTACGTTAGTGAAGTTATCTGGGGACACCTTAGCCACGTACATTGTGTTGGAGAGGCACCGAGAATTCATTCAGGAGTTCTCAAAGTTCGAGGACACAGTTGCCTTACACGTAGGCACGGTGGCAGCCGTGGACATGGCAGTGATTTGGAGAATGTTGTACTAGTCGGCTCTCGCTGTGATAATGCTTTGCAACAAATCTCCCCAAAACTCACTTACATAAAGAAGAATCTAGTTTTCTCGGACCTGTGGGCTAGCTGCAGCGGCTCTCTTGTAGACCTCTCGATGGCGGGTGTTGCTCCATGCCGTGGGTCAGTTTGAGGTCTGTCCCGCACACCTTACCGTGGAGCCCAACTGTGAGGCTGCAGCTCCCTGTCCTCTCGCAGAGTTCACTGAAACGTAAGAGGTGAGCCCAACCACACAAGGCCACGTAAGGCCTCTGCGACTCATTGAAGGCCATCGTGTCTTCCCTTGGCCTCCTGGGAACCCCCTGGCCCCAGGATGCAGCTTCGGTAGCCCAGGGCAACCGGCGGAGGGGGGCGGGCGGGGCTGCAGGAGGGTGGAACGCTGAGGTCACAGAGGGTGTGGGTGTGTTCACCTCTGCTGTGACTGAACCAAGGGCGTGGGTGGGGGCCTGGGGGTCCAGGGCAGGGCCCTCAGAGCCCGGTAGGCCCAGGGGGGCGGCGCAAGCACCTAGGCCCAGGCCGAAGAGCGCCTTCTTGGTCTGCGCGGCAGGCCGGCCTCTCGCCTTGCCACTCAGGCCGCCCTCCCTCTTGAAGTGTGTGTGGCACGCGTCCGCGGATTACACCTCGCTGCACAGGTAGCCGTGGGACTGGGCGTCGTAGCTTCCTGCGAGGCGGCCGGAGGTCCCGCAGGCGGGTGGGTCCCTGGGACAGACGCGCGGAGCGGCTCCTGCCCGGCCCCCCTGAGAACCGTCGCCGTTCCGTAAGGCGGGGCGCCTGCTTCAGAATGTAAATCACGTGTCCGCTCTATGGATACGCTGTTTAGTTTACCAGGCAAGACTTTCTTGGTGAAAGAAGCAGCGTTGGCTTGCATCGTCGAGCAGGCTTGTCATCTGGCTGTGCACTGGTACTCTCTCTCTGGGTGTGCTAGTCCGCAGGGCAGGGCATCCCCTGGGCAGGGTGGAGCGTGATCTCTGCGGCCTCGTCTTGCAGCTCCTTCCTTTCATTCTCAATCATCCTGCCCACAGTGGCCTCCTCTCAGGCCTGCATACTTACAATGGCGCATTGCCCGTGCTGCCCCTCTGCAGGAAGTGTCCCTCTGTTTAGTTTGCAGCTGACTGATGCCGCCTCACCCTTCTCATGTCTTCTCAGGTGTCACTTGGTCAAGAAAGCGTCCCCTTACCTACTCAACTCATCTCGTCTCCCTACCGTAGCTCACGTGACACCACGCACCTCTCGCTTATGGCCGTCATCGCCTTTCGCATCCAGTTTCAGGTAGGTAAGTTTACCCCGTGGTCCGTGAGGAAGAAGAGATCACGCCTGTTTTGCTTACTCTTGATTCCCAGCGACTAGCCCGGTTACTGATAACCTCTGTTAGAGGGAGAAAGGAATGCACCCAATCCCTGGTGAAGCCCCGACCGTTTTCCTTTCTAGTGTCCCTCGTACTCCTCCCTGCCGTCTGTGTCGCCCTTACTCCGCGTCTACCGTTTATGAGTTTACACCTGGGTTACGGTGACTGCTTCGGAGAATCGCATGCCTTTCTACCTCCCTCGCTGCGACCTCTCCTACACCTCCCAGGGCTCTTGGGTTATGCCCTTGCCCTCTTCCGAGCCGTCCGTGGCACCCGCTGTCAACCCCGTACGGCCAAGCTCCTAAGACTGACACTCCAGGCCCTCCGTAATTTGGCTTCAGTTTCACTTTCTAGACGTTTCAAGAAAGAACGGGGTCTAAATATCTGTGCACCTCTGCTCCGTTTCATATCTGCCCACGAGGTTAATTTTTTTGTTTCTTCCAGTCCACCTATTTTGCACCTCCGTCTCTGCGAAGACTTCACTGAGAATCCAAGCGATTTCTGGATCCCTTCTCTCCCCTGAAGCTGTAAACAGTTTAACAAGACAGGTGCGGAACTGCCGTAAGGTAATCTACATCTTGTCTCCCTCTCTGGTATCTAACCTCCCTGCGAATGGGGGTACGTCTCCGTGTCCTGTGCGGTTTTCAGCACAGTACTCTCTACACGTAGTGGATATTTGATTTGGTAAGTGACCGAATAAGTGAATGAGTCACCAAGATAAGGGTATTGTCTCATTCTTTCTCGCTTTTTCCACTTCCAAGTTTCTTTAGTTAGTTTCCTCAGACAAAAGGTTTCTTTGTAGCTACACAGTGGCCAGGTCCAGAGAATGTTGCAGATAGCTGCTGAAAACATCCCTCCTCCACTTGAGAATGGCTTGCTCTCCCTCTCAAGCGGAGAGAGCTGGGATTCGATATTTAATTAAGCGCCTCTGTTCACTTGGCATTTAGAGGCACTAGGGGGCGTTAGTGCTCTACACCCGGTGAAATGCCTGTTTCGTTTGTGATTTTCCTTTGTGAAAAACAACTATGCACAGAGTGTTTTGTGCCAATTTTCCATCCTTTTAGATTGACGGAAAGCATTTTACCTACGTAGAAACAGAAAACGAATAGAAAGAGCGTCGCATTGCGTTTAATGAAAGCTTAGGGCGGTCTCGGTGGTACGTTAGTGAAGTTATCTGGGGACACCTTAGCCACGTACATTGTGTTGGAGAGGCACCGAGAATTCATTCAGGAGTTCTCAAAGTTCGAGGACACGGTTGCCTTACACGTAGGCACGGTGGCAGCCGTGGACATGGCAGTGATTTGGAGAATGTTGTACTAGTCGGCTCTCGCTGTGATAATGCTTTGCAACAAATCTCCCCAAAACTCACTTACATAAAGAAGAATCTAGTTTTCTCGGACCTGTGGGCTAGCTGCAGCGGCTCTCTTGTAGACCTCTCGATGGCGGGTGTTGCTCCATGCCGTGGGTCAGTTTGAGGTCTGTCCCGCACACCTTACCGTGGAGCCCAACTGTGAGGCTGCAGCTCCCTGTCCTCTCGCAGAGTTCACTGAAACGTAAGAGGTGAGCCCAACCACACAAGGCCACGTAAGGCCTCTGCGACTCATTGAAGGCCATCGTGTCTTCCCTTGGCCTCCTGGGAACCCCCTGGCCCCAGGATGCAGCTTCGGTAGCCCAGGGCAACCGGCGGAGGGGGGCGGGCGGGGCTGCAGGAGGGTGGAACGCTGAGGTCACAGAGGGTGTGGGTGTGGTCACCTCTGCTGTGACTGAACCAAGGGCGTGGGTGGGGGGCTGGGGGTCCAGGGCAGGGCCCTCAGAGCCCGGTAGGCCCAGGGGGGCGGCGCAAGCACCTAGGCCCAGGCCGAAGAGCGCCTTCTTGGTCTGCGCGGCAGGCCGGCCTCTCGCCTTGCCACTCAGGCCGCCCTCCCTCTTGAAGTGTGTGTGGCACGCGTCCGCGGAGTACACCTCGCTGCACAGGTAGCCGTGGGACTGGGCGTCGTAGCTCTCTGCGAGGCGGCCGGAGGTCCCGCAGGCGGGTGGGTCCCTGGGACAGACGCGCGGAGCGGCTCCTGCCCGGCCCCCCTGAGAACCGTCGCCGTTCCGTAAGGCGGGGCGCCTGCTTCAGAATGTAAATCACGTGTCCGCTCTATGGATACGCTGTTTAGTTTACCAGGCAAGACTTTCTTGGTGAAAGAAGCAGCGTTGGCTTGCATCGTCGAGCAGGCTTGTCATCTGGCTGTGCACTGGTACTCTCTCTCTGGGTGTGCTAGTCCGCAGGGCAGGGCATCCCCTGGGCAGGGTGGAGCGTGATCTCTGCGGCCTCGTCTTGCAGCTCCTTCCTTTCATTCTCAATCATCCTGCCCACAGTGGCCTCCTCTCAGGCCTGCATACTTACAACGGCGCATTGCCCGTGCTGCCCCTCTGCAGGAAGTGTCCCTCTGTTTAGTTTGCAGCTGACTGATGCCGCCTCACCCTTCTCATGTCTTCTCAGGTGTCACTTGGTCAAGAAAGCGTCCCCTTACCTACTCAACTCATCTCGTCTCCCTACCGTAGCTCACGTGACACCACGCACCTCTCGCTTATGGCCGTCATCGCCTTTCGCATCCAGTTTCAGGTAGGTAAGTTTACCCCGTGGTCCGTGAGGAAGAAGAGATCACGCCTGTTTTGCTTACTCTTGATTCCCAGCGACTAGCCCGGTTACTGATAACCTCTGTTAGAGGGAGAAAGGAATGCACCCAATCCCTGGTGAAGCCCCGACCGTTTTCCTTTCTAGTGTCCCTCGTACTCCTCCCTGCCGTCTGTGTCGCCCTTACTCCGCGTCTACCGTTTATGAGTTTACACCTGGGTTACGGTGACTGCTTCGGAGAATCGCATGCCTTTCTACCTCCCTCGCTGCGACCTCTCCTACACCTCCCAGGGCTCTTGGGTTATGCCCTTGCCCTCTTCCGAGCCGTCCGTAGCACCCGCTGTCAACCCCGTACGGCCAAGCTCCTAAGACTGACACTCCAGGCCCTCCGTAATTTGGCTTCAGTTTCACTTTCTAGACGTTTCAAGAAAGAACGGGGTCTAAATATCTGGGCACCTCTGCTCCGTTTCATATCTACCCACGAGGTTAAGTTTTTTGTTTCTTCCAGTCCACCTATTTTGCACCTCCGTCTCTGCGAAGACTTCACTGAGAATCCAAGCGATTTCTGGATCCCTTCTCTCCCCTGAAGCTGTAAACAGTTTAACAAGACAGGTGCGGAACTGCCGTAAGGTAATCTACATCTTGTCTCCCTCTCTGGTATCTAACCTCCCGGCGAATGGGGGTACGTCTCCGTGTTCTGTGCGGTTTTCAGCACAGTACTCTCTACACGTAGTGGATATTTGATTTGGTAAGTGACCGAATAAGTGAATGAGTCACCAAGATAAGGGTATTGTCTCATTCTTTCTCGCTTTTTCCACTTCCAAGTTTCTTTAGTTAGTTTCCTCAGACAAAAGGTTTCTTTGTAGCTACACAGTGGCCAGGTCCAGAGAATGTTGCAGATAGCTGCTGAAAACATCCCTCCTCCACTTGAGAATGGCTTGCTCTCCCTCTCAAGCGGAGAGAGCTGGGATTCGATATTTAATTAAGCGCCTCTGTTCACTTGGCATTTAGAGGCACTAGGGGGCGTTAGTGCTCTACACCCGGTGAAATGCCTGTTTCGTTTGTGATTTTCCTTTGTGAAAAACAACTATGCACAGAGTGTTTTGTGCCAATTTTCCATCCTTTTAGATTGACGGAAAGCATTTTACCTACGTAGAAACAGAAAACGAATAGAAAGAGCGTCGCATTGCGCTTACTGAAAGCTTAGGGCGGTCTCGGTGGTACGTTAGTGAAGTTATCTGGGGACACCTTAGCCACGTACATTGTGTTGGAGAGGCACCGAGAATTCATTCAGGAGTTCTCAAAGTTCGAGGACACAGTTGCCTTACACGTAGGCACGGTGGCAGCCGTGGACATGGCAGTGATTTGGAGAATGTTGTACTAGTCGGCTCTCGCTGTGATAATGCTTTGCAACAAATCTCCCCAAAACTCACTTACATAAAGAAGAATCTAGTTTTCTCGGACCTGTGGGCTAGCTGCAGCGGCTCTCTTGTAGACCTCTCGATGGCGGGTGTTGCTCCATGCCGTGGGTCAGTTTGAGGTCTGTCCCGCACACCTTACCGTGGAGCCCAACTGTGAGGCTGCAGGTCCCTGTCCTCTCGCAGAGTTCACTGAAACGTAAGAGGTGAGCCCAACCACACAAGGCCACGTAAGGCCTCTGCGACTCATTGAAGGCCATCGTGTCTTCCCTTGGCCTCCTGGGAACCCCCTGGCCCCAGGATGCAGCTTCGGTAGCCCAGGGCAACCGGCGGAGGGGGGCGGGCGGGGCTGCAGGAGGGTGGAACGCTGAGGTCACAGAGGGTGTGGGTGTGGTCACCTCTGCTGTGACTGAACCAAGGGCGTGGGTGGGGGGCTGGGGGTCCAGGGCAGGGCCCTCAGAGCCCGGTAGGCCCAGGGGGGCGGCGCAAGCACCTAGGCCCAGGCCGAAGAGCGCCTTCTTGGTCTGCGCGGCAGGCCGGCCTCTCGCCTTGCCACTCAGGCCGCCCTCCCTCTTGAAGTGTGTGTGGCACGCGTCCGCGGAGTACACCTCGCTGCACAGGTAGCCGTGGGACTGGGCGTCGTAGCTTCCTGCGAGGCGGCCGGAGGTCCCGCAGGCGGGTGGGTCCCTGGGACAGACGCGCGGAGCGGCTCCTGCCCGGCCCCCCTGAGAACCGTCGCCGTTCCGTAAGGCGGGGCGCCTGCTTCAGAATGTAAATCACGTGTCCGCTCTATGGATACGCTGTTTAGTTTACCAGGCAAGACTTTCTTGGTGAAAGAAGCAGCGTTGGCTTGCATCGTCGAGCAGGCTTGTCATCTGGCTGTGCACTGGTACTCTCTCTCTGGGTGTGCTAGTCCGCAGGGCAGGGCATCCCCTGGGCAGGGTGGAGCGTGATCTCTGCGGCCTCGTCTTGCAGCTCCTTCCTTTCATTCTCAATCATCCTGCCCACAGTGGCCTCCTCTCAGGCCTGCATACTTACAATGGCGCATTGCCCGTGCTGCCCCTCTGCAGGAAGTGTCCCTCTGTTTAGTTTGCAGCTGACTGATGCCGCCTCACCCTTCTCATGTCTTCTCAGGTGTCACTTGGTCAAGAAAGCGTCCCCTTACCTACTCAACTCATCTCGTCTCCCTACCGTAGCTCACGTGACACCACGCACCTCTCGCTTATGGCCGTCATCGCCTTTCGCATCCAGTTTCAGGTAGGTAAGTTTACCCCGTGGTCCGTGAGGAAGAAGAGATCACGCCTGTTTTGCTTACTCTTGATTCCCAGCGACTAGCCCGGTTACTGATAACCTCTGTTAGAGGGAGAAAGGAATGCACCCAATCCCTGGTGAAGCCCCGACCGTTTTCCTTTCTAGTGTCCCTCGTACTCCTCCCTGCCGTCTGTGTCGCCCTTACTCCGCGTCTACCGTTTATGAGTTTACACCTGGGTTACGGTGACTGCTTCGGAGAATCGCATGCCTTTCTACCTCCCTCGCTGCGACCTCTCCTACACCTCCCAGGGCTCTTGGGTTATGCCCTTGCCCTCTTCCGAGCCGTCCGTGGCACCCGCTGTCAACCCCGTACGGCCAAGCTCCTAAGACTGACACTCCAGGCCCTCCGTAATTTGGCTTCAGTTTCACTTTCTAGACGTTTCAAGAAAGAACGGGGTCTAAATATCTGGGCACCTCTGCTCCGTTTCATATCTACCCACGAGGTTAATTTTTTTGTTTCTTCCAGTCCACCTATTTTGCACCTCCGTCTCTGCGAAGACTTCACTGAGAATCCAAGCGATTTCTGGATCCCTTCTCTCCCCTGAAGCTGTAAACAGTTTAACAAGACAGGTGCGGAACTGCCGTAAGGTAATCTACATCTTGTCTCCCTCTCTGGTATCTAACCTCCCTGCGAATGGGGGTACGTCTCCGTGTCCTGTGCGGTTTTCAGCACAGTACTCTCTACACGTAGTGGATATTTGATTTGGTAAGTGACCGAATAAGTGAATGAGTCACCAAGATAAGGGTATTGTCTCATTCTTTCTCGCTTTTTCCACTTCCAAGTTTCTTTAGTTAGTTTCCTCAGACAAAAGGTTTCTTTGTAGCTACACAGTGGCCAGGTCCAGAGAATGTTGCAGATAGCTGCTGGAAACATCCCTCCTCCACTTGAGAATGGCTTGCTCTCCCTCTCAAGCGGAGAGAGCTGGGATTCGATATTTAATTAAGCGCCTCTGTTCACTTGGCATTTAGAGGCACTAGGGGGCGTTAGTGCTCTACACCCGGTGAAATGCCTGTTTCGTTTGTGATTTTCCTTTGTGAAAAACAACTATGCACAGAGTGTTTTGTGCCAATTTTCCATCCTTTTAGATTGACGGAAAGCATTTTACCTACGTAGAAACAGAAAACGAATAGAAAGAGCGTCGCATTGCGTTTAATGAAAGCTTAGGGCGGTCTCGGTGGTACGTTAGTGAAGTTATCTGGGGACACCTTAGCCACGTACATTGTGTTGGAGAGGCACCAAGAATTCATTCAGGAGTTCTCAAAGTTCGAGGACACGGTTGCCTTACACGTAGGCACGGTGGCAGCCGTGGACATGGCAGTGATTTGGAGAATGTTGTACTAGTCGGCTCTCGCTGTGATAATGCTTTGCAACAAATCTCCCCAAAACTCACTTACATAAAGAAGAATCTAGTTTTCTCGGACCTGTGGGCTAGCTGCAGCGGCTCTCTTGTAGACCTCTCGATGGCGGGTGTTGTTCCATGCCGTGGGTCAGTTTGAGGTCTGTCCCGCACACCTTACCGTGGAGCCCAACTGTGAGGCTGCAGGTCCCTGTCCTCTCGCAGAGTTCACTGAAACGTAAGAGGTGAGCCCAACCACACAAGGCCACGTAAGGCCTCTGCGACTCATTGAAGGCAATCGTGTCTTCCCTTGGCCTCCTGGGAACCCCCTGGCCCCAGGATGCAGCTTCGGTAGCCCAGGGCAACCGGCGGAGGGGGGCGGGCGGGGCTGCAGGAGGGTGGAACGCTGAGGTCACAGAGGGTGTGGGTGTGGCCACCTCTGCTGTGACTGAACCAAGGGCGTGGGTGGGGGACTGGGGGTCCAGGGCAGGGCCCTCAGAGCCCGGTAGGCCCAGGGGGGCGGCGCAAGCACCTAGGCCCAGGCCGAAGAGCGCCTTCTTGGTCTGCGCGGCAGGCCGGCCTCTCGCCTTGCCACTCAGGCCGCCCTCCCTCTTGAAGTGTGTGTGGCACGCGTCCGCGGAGTACACCTCGCTGCACAGGTAGCCGTGGGACTGGGCGTCGTAGCTTCCTGCGAGGCGGCCGGAGGTCCCGCAGGCGGGTGGGTCCCTGGGACAGACGCGCGGAGCGGCTCCTGCCCGGCCCCCCTGAGAACCGTCGCCGTTCCGTAAGGCGGGGCGCCTGCTTCAGAATGTAAATCACGTGTCCGCTCTATGGATACGCTGTTTAGTTTACCAGGCAAGACTTTCTTGGTGAAAGAAGCAGCGTTGGCTTGCATCCTCGAGCAGGCTTGTCATCTGGCTGTGCACTGGTACTCTCTCTCTGGGTGTGCTAGTCCGCAGGGCAGGGCATCCCCTGGGCAGGGTGGAGCGTGATCTCTGCGGCCTCGTCTTGCAGCTCCTTCCTTTCATTCTCAATCATCCTGCCCACAGTGGCCTCCTCTCAGGCCTGCATACTTACAACGGCGCATTGCCCGTGCTGCCCCTCTGCAGGAAGTGTCCCTCTGTTTAGTTTGCAGCTGACTGATGCCGCCTCACCCTTCTCATCTCTTCTCAGGTGTCACTTGGTCAAGAAAGCGTCCCCTTACCTACTCAACTCATCTCGTCTCCCTACCGTAGCTCACGTGACACCACGCACCTCTCGCTTATGGCCGTCATCGCCTTTCGCATCCAGTTTCAGGTAGGTAAGTTTACCCCGTGGTCCGTGAGGAAGAAGAGATCACGCCTGTTTTGCTTACTCTTGATTCCCAGCGACTAGCCCGGTTACTGATAACCTCTGTTAGAGGGAGAAAGGAATGCACCCAATCCCTGGTGAAGCCCCAACCGTTTTCCTTTCTAGTGTCCCTCGTACTCCTCCCTGCCGTCTGTGTCGCCCTTACTCCGCGTCTACCGTTTATGAGTTTACACCTGGGTTACGGTGACTGCTTCGGAGAATCGCATGCCTTTCTACCTCCCTCGCTGCGACCTCTCCTACACCTCCCAGGGCTCTTGGGTTATGCCCTTGCCCTCTTCCGAGCCGTCCGTGGCACCCGCTGTCAACCCCGTACGGCCAAGCTCCTAAGACTGACACTCCAGGCCCTCCGTAATTTGGCTTCAGTTTCACTTTCTAGACGTTTCAAGAAAGAACGGGGTCTAAATATCTGTGCACCTCTGCTCCGTTTCATATCTACCCACGAGGTTAATTTTTTTGTTTCTTCCAGTCCACCTATTTTGCACCTCCGTCTCTGCGAAGACTTCACTGAGAATCCAAGCGATTTCTGGATCCCTTCTCTCCCCTGAAGCTGTAAACAGTTTAACAAGACAGGTGCGGAACTGCCGTAAGGTAATCTACATCTTGTCTCCCTCTCTGGTATCTAACCTCCCTGCGAATGGGGGTACGTCTCCGTGTCCTGTGCGGTTTTCAGCACAGTACTCTCTACACGTAGTGGATATTTGATTTGGTAAGTGACCGAATAAGTGAATGAGTCACCAAGATAAGGGTATTGTCTCATTCTTTCTCGCTTTTTCCACTTCCAAGTTTCTTTAGTTAGTTTCCTCAGACAAAAGGTTTCTTTGTAGCTACACAGTGGCCAGGTCCAGAGAATGTTGCAGATAGCTGCTGAAAACATCCCTCCTCCACTTGAGAATGGCTTGCTCTCCCTCTCAAGCGGAGAGAGCTGGGATTCGATATTTAATTAAGCGCCTCTGTTCACTTGGCATTTAGAGGCACTAGGGGGCGTTAGTGCTCTACACCCGGTGAAATGCCTGTTTCGTTTGTGATTTTCCTTTGTGAAAAACAACTATGCACAGAGTGTTTTGTGCCAATTTTCCATCCTTTTAGATTGACGGAAAGCATTTTACCTACGTAGAAACAGAAAACGAATAGAAAGAGCGTCGCATTGCGTTTAATGAAAGCTTAGGGCGGTCTCGGTGGTACGTTAGTGAAGTTATCTGGGGACACCTTAGCCACGTACATTGTGTTGGAGAGGCACCGAGAATTCATTCAGGAGTTCTCAAAGTTCGAGGACACGGTTGCCTTACACGTAGGCACGGTGGCAGCCGTGGACATGGCAGTGATTTGGAGAATGTTGTACTAGTCGGCTCTCGCTGTGATAATGCTTTGCAACAAATCTCCCCAAAACTCACTTACATAAAGAAGAATCTAGTTTTCTCGGACCTGTGGGCTAGCTGCAGCGGCTCTCTTGTAGACCTCTCGATGGCGGGTGTTGTTCCATGCCGTGGGTCAGTTTGAGGTCTGTCCCGCACACCTTACCGTGGAGCCCAACTGTGAGGCTGCAGGTCCCTGTCCTCTCGCAGAGTTCACTGAAACGTAAGAGGTGAGCCCAACCACACAAGGCCACGTAAGGCCTCTGCGACTCATTGAAGGCAATCGTGTCTTCCCTTGGCCTCCTGGGAACCCCCTGGCCCCAGGATGCAGCTTCGGTAGCCCAGGGCAACCGGCGGAGGGGGGCGGGCGGGGCTGCAGGAGGGTGGAACGCTGAGGTCACAGAGGGTGTGGGTGTGGCCACCTCTGCTGTGACTGAACCAAGGGCGTGGGTGGGGGACTGGGGGTCCAGGGCAGGGCCCTCAGAGCCCGGTAGGCCCAGGGGGGCGGCGCAAGCACCTAGGCCCAGGCCGAAGAGCGCCTTCTTGGTCTGCGCGGCAGGCCGGCCTCTCGCCTTGCCACTCAGGCCGCCCTCCCTCTTGAAGTGTGTGTGGCACGCGTCCGCGGAGTACACCTCGCTGCACAGGTAGCCGTGGGACTGGGCGTCGTAGCTTCCTGCGAGGCGGCCGGAGGTCCCGCAGGCGGGTGGGTCCCTGGGACAGACGCGCGGAGCGGCTCCTGCCCGGCCCCCCTGAGAACCGTCGCCGTTCCGTAAGGCGGGGCGCCTGCTTCAGAATGTAAATCACGTGTCCGCTCTATGGATACGCTGTTTAGTTTACCAGGCAAGACTTTCTTGGTGAAAGAAGCAGCGTTGGCTTGCATCGTCGAGCAGGCTTGTCATCTGGCTGTGCACTGGTACTCTCTCTCTGGGTGTGCTAGTCCGCAGGGCAGGGCATCCCCTGGGCAGGGTGGAGCGTGATCTCTGCGGCCTCGTCTTGCAGCTCCTTCCTTTCATTCTCAATCATCCTGCCCACAGTGGCCTCCTCTCAGGCCTGCATACTTACAACGGCGCATTGCCCGTGCTGCCCCTCTGCAGGAAGTGTCCCTCTGTTTAGTTTGCAGCTGACTGATGCCGCCTCACCCTTCTCATCTCTTCTCAGGTGTCACTTGGTCAAGAAAGCGTCCCCTTACCTACTCAACTCATCTCGTCTCCCTACCGTAGCTCACGTGACACCACGCACCTCTCGCTTATGGCCGTCATCGCCTTTCGCATCCAGTTTCAGGTAGGTAAGTTTACCCCGTGGTCCGTGAGGAAGAAGAGATCACGCCTGTTTTGCTTACTCTTGATTCCCAGCGACTAGCCCGGTTACTGATAACCTCTGTTAGAGGGAGAAAGGAATGCACCCAATCCCTGGTGAAGCCCCGACCGTTTTCCTTTCTAGTGTCCCTCGTACTCCTCCCTGCCGTCTGCGTCGCCCTTACTCCGCGTCTACCGTTTATGAGTTTACACCTGGGTTACGGTGACTGCTTCGGAGAATCGCATGCCTTTCTACCTCCCTCGCTGCGACCTCTCCTACACCTCCCAGGGCTCTTGGGTTATGCCCTTGCCCTCTTCCGAGCCGTCCGTAGCACCCGCTGTCAACCCCGTACGGCCAAGCTCCTAAGACTGACACTCCAGGCCCTCCGTAATTTGGCTTCAGTTTCACTTTCTAGACGTTTCAAGAAAGAACGGGGTCTAAATATCTGGGCACCTCTGCTCCGTTTCATATCTACCCACGAGGTTAATTTTTTTGTTTCTTCCAGTCCACCTATTTTGCACCTCCGTCTCTGCGAAGACTTCACTGAGAATCCAAGCGATTTCTGGATCCCTTCTCTCCCCTGAAGCTGTAAACAGTTTAACAAGACAGGTGCGGAACTGCCGTAAGGTAATCTACATCTTGTCTCCCTCTCTGGTATCTAACCTCCCGGCGAATGGGGGTACGTCTCCGTGTTCTGTGCGGTTTTCAGCACAGTACTCTCTACACGTAGTGGATATTTGATTTGGTAAGTGACCGAATAAGTGAATGAGTCACCAAGATAAGGGTATTGTCTCATTCTTTCTCGCTTTTTCCACTTCCAAGTTTCTTTAGTTAGTTTCCTCAGACAAAAGGTTTCTTTGTAGCTACACAGTGGCCAGGTCCAGAGAATGTTGCAGATAGCTGCTGAAAACATCCCTCCTCCACTTGAGAATGGCTTGCTCTCCCTCTCAAGCGGAGAGAGCTGGGATTCGATATTTAATTAAGCGCCTCTGTTCACTTGGCATTTAGAGGCACTAGGGGGCGTTAGTGCTCTACACCCGGTGAAATGCCTGTTTCGTTTGTGATTTTCCTTTGTGAAAAACAACTATGCACAGAGTGTTTTGTGCCAATTTTCCATCCTTTTAGATTGACGGAAAGCATTTTACCTACGTAGAAACAGAAAACGAATAGAAAGAGCGTCGCATTGCGTTTAATGAAAGCTTAGGGCGGTCTCGGTGGTACGTTAGTGAAGTTATCTGGGGACACCTTAGCCACGTACATTGTGTTGGAGAGGCACCGAGAATTCATTCAGGAGTTCTCAAAGTTCGAGGACACAGTTGCCTTACACGTAGGCACGGTGGCAGCCGTGGACATGGCAGTGATTTGGAGAATGTTGTACTAGTCGGCTCTCGCTGTGATAATGCTTTGCAACAAATCTCCCCAAAACTCACTTACATAAAGAAGAATCTAGTTTTCTCGGACCTGTGGGCTAGCTGCAGCGGCTCTCTTGTAGACCTCTCGATGGCGGGTGTTGCTCCATGCCGTGGGTCAGTTTGAGGTCTGTCCCGCACACCTTACCGTGGAGCCCAACTGTGAGGCTGCAGCTCCCTGTCCTCTCGCAGAGTTCACTGAAACGTAAGAGGTGAGCCCAACCACACAAGGCCACGTAAGGCCTCTGCGACTCATTGAAGGCCATCGTGTCTTCCCTTGGCCTCCTGGGAACCCCCTGGCCCCAGGATGCAGCTTCGGTAGCCCAGGGCAACCGGCGGAGGGGGGCGGGCGGGGCTGCAGGAGGGTGGAACGCTGAGGTCACAGAGGGTGTGGGTGTGGCCACCTCTGCTGTGACTGAACCAAGGGCGTGGGTGGGGGACTGGGGGTCCAGGGCAGGGCCCTCAGAGCCCGGTAGGCCCAGGGGGGCGGCGCAAGCACCTAGGCCCAGGCCGAAGAGCGCCTTCTTGGTCTGCGCGGCAGGCCGGCCTCTCGCCTTGCCACTCAGGCCGCCCTCCCTCTTGAAGTGTGTGTGGCACGCGTCCGCGGAGTACACCTCGCTGCACAGGTAGCCGTGGGACTGGGCGTCGTAGCTTCCTGCGAGGCGGCCGGAGGTCCCGCAGGCGGGTGGGTCCCTGGGACAGACGCGCGGAGCGGCTCCTGCCCGGCCCCCCTGAGAACCGTCGCCGTTCCGTAAGGCGGGGCGCCTGCTTCAGAATGTAAATCACGTGTCCGCTCTATGGATACGCTGTTTAGTTTACCAGGCAAGACTTTCTTGGTGAAAGAAGCAGCGTTGGCTTGCATCCTCGAGCAGGCTTGTCATCTGGCTGTGCACTGGTACTCTCTCTCTGGGTGTGCTAGTCCGCAGGGCAGGGCATCCCCTGGGCAGGGTGGAGCGTGATCTCTGCGGCCTCGTCTTGCAGCTCCTTCCTTTCATTCTCAATCATCCTGCCCACAGTGGCCTCCTCTCAGGCCTGCATACTTACAATGGCGCATTGCCCGTGCTGCCCCTCTGCAGGAAGTGTCCCTCTGTTTAGTTTGCAGCTGACTGATGCCGCCTCACCCTTCTCATGTCTTCTCAGGTGTCACTTGGTCAAGAAAGCGTCCCCTTACCTACTCAACTCATCTCGTCTCCCTACCGTAGCTCACGTGACACCACGCACCTCTCGCTTATGGCCGTCATCGCCTTTCGCATCCAGTTTCAGGTAGGTAAGTTTACCCCGTGGTCCGTGAGGAAGAAGAGATCACGCCTGTTTTGCTTACTCTTGATTCCCAGCGACTAGCCCGGTTACTGATAACCTCTGTTAGAGGGAGAAAGGAATGCACCCAATCCCTGGTGAAGCCCCGACCGTTTTCCTTTCTAGTGTCCCTCGTACTCCTCCCTGCCGTCTGTGTCGCCCTTACTCCGCGTCTACCGTTTATGAGTTTACACCTGGGTTACGGTGACTGCTTCGGAGAATCGCATGCCTTTCTACCTCCCTCGCTGCGACCTCTCCTACACCTCCCAGGGCTCTTGGGTTATGCCCTTGCCCTCTTCCGAGCCGTCCGTGGCACCCGCTGTCAACCCCGTACGGCCAAGCTCCTAAGACTGACACTCCAGGCCCTCCGTAATTTGGCTTCAGTTTCACTTTCTAGACGTTTCAAGAAAGAACGGGGTCTAAATATCTGGGCACCTCTGCTCCGTTTCATATCTACCCACGAGGTTAATTTTTTTGTTTCTTCCAGTCCACCTATTTTGCACCTCCGTCTCTGCGAAGACTTCACTGAGAATCCAAGCGATTTCTGGATCCCTTCTCTCCCCTGAAGCTGTAAACAGTTTAACAAGACAGGTGCGGAACTGCCGTAAGGTAATCTACATCTTGTCTCCCTCTCTGGTATCTAACCTCCCTGCGAATGGGGGTACGTCTCCGTGTCCTGTGCGGTTTTCAGCACAGTACTCTCTACACGTAGTGGATATTTGATTTGGTAAGTGACCGAATAAGTGAATGAGTCACCAAGATAAGGGTATTGTCTCATTCTTTCTCGCTTTTTCCACTTCCAAGTTTCTTTAGTTAGTTTCCTCAGACAAAAGGTTTCTTTGTAGCTACACAGTGGCCAGGTCCAGAGAATGTTGCAGATAGCTGCTGAAAACATCCCTCCTCCACTTGAGAATGGCTTGCTCTCCCTCTCAAGCGGAGAGAGCTGGGATTCGATATTTAATTAAGCGCCTCTGTTCACTTGGCATTTAGAGGCACTAGGGGGCGTTAGTGCTCTACACCCGGTGAAATGCCTGTTTCGTTTGTGATTTTCCTTTGTGAAAAACAACTATGCACAGAGTGTTTTGTGCCAATTTTCCATCCTTTTAGATTGACGGAAAGCATTTTACCTACGTAGAAACAGAAAACGAATAGAAAGAGCGTCGCATTGCGTTTAATGAAAGCTTAGGGCGGTCTCGGTGGTACGTTAGTGAAGTTATCTGGGGACACCTTAGCCACGTACATTGTGTTGGAGAGGCACCGAGAATTCATTCAGGAGTTCTCAAAGTTCGAGGACACGGTTGCCTTACACGTAGGCACGGTGGCAGCCGTGGACATGGCAGTGATTTGGAGAATGTTGTACTAGTCGGCTCTCGCTGTGATAATGCTTTGCAACAAATCTCCCCAAAACTCACTTACATAAAGAAGAATCTAGTTTTCTCGGACCTGTGGGCTAGCTGCAGCGGCTCTCTTGTAGACCTCTCGATGGCGGGTGTTGTTCCATGCCGTGGGTCAGTTTGAGGTCTGTCCCGCACACCTTACCGTGGAGCCCAACTGTGAGGCTGCAGGTCCCTGTCCTCTCGCAGAGTTCACTGAAACGTAAGAGGTGAGCCCAACCACACAAGGCCACGTAAGGCCTCTGCGACTCATTGAAGGCCATCGTGTCTTCCCTTGGCCTCCTGGGAACCCCCTGGCCCCAGGATGCAGCTTCGGTAGCCCAGGGCAACCGGCGGAGGGGGGCGGGCGGGGCTGCAGGAGGGTGGAACGCGGAGGTCACAGAGGGTGTGGGTGTGGCCACCTCTACTGTGACTGAACCAAGGGCGTGGGTGGGGGGCTGGGGGTCCAGGGCAGGGCCCTCAGAGCCCGGTAGGCCCAGGGGGGTGGCGCAAGCACCTAGGCCCAGGCCGAAGAGCGCCTTCTTGGTCTGCGTGGCACGCCGGCCTCTCGCCTTGCCACTCAGGCCGCCCTGCCACTTGAAGTGTGTGTGGCACGCGTCCGCGGAGTACACCTCGCTGCACAGGTAGCCGTGGGACTGGGCGTCGTAGCTTCCTGCGAGGCGGCCGGAGGTCCCGCAGGCGGGTGGGTCCCTGGGACAGACGTGCGGAGCGGCTCCATCCCGGCCCCACTGAGAACCGTCGCCGTTCCGTAAGGCGGGGCGCCTGCTGCAGAATGTAAATCACGTGTCCGTTCTATGGATACGCTGTTTAGTTTACCAGGCAAGACTTTCTTGGTGAAAGAAGCAGCGTTGGCTTGCATCGTCGAGCAGGCTTGTCATCTGGCTGTGCACTGGTACTCTCTCTCTGGGTGTGCTAGTCCGCAGGGCAGGGCATCCCCTGGGCAGGGTGGAGCGTGATCTCTGCGGCCTCGTCTTGCAGCTCCTTCCTTTCATTCTCAATCATCCTGCCCACAGTGGCCTCCTCTCAGGCCTGCATACTTACAACGGCGCATTGCCCGTGCTGCCCCTCTGCAGGAAGTGTCCCTCTGTTTAGTTTGCAGCTGACTGATGCCGCCTCACCCTTCTCATGTCTTCTCAGGTGTCACTTGGTCAAGAAAGCGTCCCCTTACCTACTCAACTCATCTCGTCTCCCTACCGTAGCTCACGTGACACCACGCACCTCTCGCTTATGGCCGTCATCGCCTTTCGCATCCAGTTTCAGGTAGGTAAGTTTACCCCGTGGCCCGTGAGGAAGAAGAGATCACGCCTGTTTTGCTTACTCTTGATTCCCAGCGACTAGCCCGGTTACTGATAACCTCTGTTAGAGGGAGAAAGGAATGCACCCAATCCCTGGTGAAGCCCCGACCGTTTTCCTTTCTAGTGTCCCTCGTACTCCTCCCTGCCGTCTGTGTCGCCCTTACTCCGCGTCTACCGTTTATGAGTTTACACCTGGGTTACGGTGACTGCTTCGGAGAATCGCATGCCTTTCTACCTCCCTCGCTGCGACCTCTCCTACACCTCCCAGGGCTCTTGGGTTATGCCCTTGCCCTCTTCCGAGCCGTCCGTGGCACCCGCTGTCAACCCCGTACGGCCAAGCTCCTAAGACTGACACTCCAGGCCCTCCGTAATTTGGCTTCAGTTTCACTTTCTAGACGTTTCAAGAAAGAACGGGGTCTAAATATCTGTGCACCTCTGCTCCGTTTCATATCTACCCACGAGGTTAATTTTTTTGTTTCTTCCAGTCCACCTATTTTGCACCTCCGTCTCTGCGAAGACTTCACTGAGAATCCAAGCGATTTCTGGATCCCTTCTCTCCCCTGAAGCTGTAAACAGTTTAACAAGACAGGTGCGGAACTGCCGTAAGGTAATCTACATCTTGTCTCCCTCTCTGGTATCTAACCTCCCTGCGAATGGGGGTACGTCTCCGTGTTCTGTGCGGTTTTCAGCACAGTACTCTCTACACGTAGTGGATATTTGATTTGGTAAGTGACCGAATAAGTGAATGAGTCACCAAGATAAGGGTATTGTCTCATTCTTTCTCGCTTTTTCCACTTCCAAGTTTCTTTAGTTAGTTTCCTCAGACAAAAGGTTTCTTTGTAGCTACACAGTGGCCAGGTCCAGAGAATGTTGCAGATAGCTGCTGAAAACATCCCTCCTCCACTTGAGAATGGCTTGCTCTCCCTCTCAAGCGGAGAGAGCTGGGATTCGATATTTAATTAAGCGCCTCTGTTCACTTGGCATTTAGAGGCACTAGGGGGCGTTAGTGCTCTACACCCGGTGAAATGCCTGTTTCGTTTGTGATTTTCCTTTGTGAAAAACAACTATGCACAGAGTGTTTTGTGCCAATTTTCCATCCTTTTAGATTGACGGAAAGCATTTTACCTACGTAGAAACAGAAAACGAATAGAAAGAGCGTCGCATTGCGCTTACTGAAAGCTTAGGGCGGTCTCGGTGGTACGTTAGTGAAGTTATCTGGGGACACCTTAGCCACGTACATTGTGTTGGAGAGGCACCGAGAATTCATTCAGGAGTTCTCAAAGTTCGAGGACACGGTTGCCTTACACGTAGGCACGGTGGCAGCCGTGGACATGGCAGTGATTTGGAGAATGTTGTACTAGTCGGCTCTCGCTGTGATAATGCTTTGCAACAAATCTCCCCAAAACTCACTTACATAAAGAAGAATCTAGTTTTCTCGGACCTGTGGGCTAGCTGCAGCGGCTCTCTTGTAGACCTCTCGATGGCGGGTGTTGCTCCATGCCGTGGGTCAGTTTGAGGTCTGTCCCGCACACCTTACCGTGGAGCCCAACTGTGAGGCTGCAGGTCCCTGTCCTCTCGCAGAGTTCACTGAAACGTAAGAGGTGAGCCCAACCACACAAGGCCACGTAAGGCCTCTGCGACTCATTGAAGGCCATCGTGTCTTCCCTTGGCCTCCTGGGAACCCCCTGGCCCCAGGATGCAGCTTCGGTAGCCCAGGGCAACCGGCGGAGGGGGGCGGGCGGGGCTGCAGGAGGGTGGAACGCTGAGGTCACAGAGGGTGTGGGTGTGGCCACCTCTGCTGTGACTGAACCAAGGGCGTGGGTGGGGGGCTGGGGGTCCAGGGCAGGGCCCTCAGAGCCCGGTAGGCCCAGGGGGGCGGCGCAAGCACCTAGGCCCAGGCCGAAGAGCGCCTTCTTGGTCTGCGCGGCAGGCCGGCCTCTCGCCTTGCCACTCAGGCCGCCCTCCCTCTTGAAGTGTGTGTGGCACGCGTCCGCGGAGTACACCTCGCTGCACAGGTAGCCGTGGGACTGGGCGTCGTAGCTTCCTGCGAGGCGGCCGGAGGTCCCGCAGGCGGGTGGGTCCCTGGGACAGACGCGCGGAGCGGCTCCTGCCCGGCCCCCCTGAGAACCGTCGCCGTTCCGTAAGGCGGGGCGCCTGCTTCAGAATGTAAATCACGTGTCCGCTCTATGGATACGCTGTTTAGTTTACCAGGCAAGACTTTCTTGGTGAAAGAAGCAGCGTTGGCTTGCATCCTCGAGCAGGCTTGTCATCTGGCTGTGCACTGGTACTCTCTCTCTGGGTGTGCTAGTCCGCAGGGCAGGGCATCCCCTGGGCAGGGTGGAGCGTGATCTCTGCGGCCTCGTCTTGCAGCTCCTTCCTTTCATTCTCAATCATCCTGCCCACAGTGGCCTCCTCTCAGGCCTGCATACTTACAACGGCGCATTGCCCGTGCTGCCCCTCTGCAGGAAGTGTCCCTCTGTTTAGTTTGCAGCTGACTGATGCCGCCTCACCCTTCTCATGTCTTCTCAGGTGTCACTTGGTCAAGAAAGCGTCCCCTTACCTACTCAACTCATCTCGTCTCCCTACCGTAGCTCACGTGACACCACGCACCTCTCGCTTATGGCCGTCATCGCCTTTCGCATCCAGTTTCAGGTAGGTAAGTTTACCCCGTGGTCCGTGAGGAAGAAGAGATCACGCCTGTTTTGCTTACTCTTGATTCCCAGCGACTAGCCCGGTTACTGATAACCTCTGTTAGAGGGAGAAAGGAATGCACCCAATCCCTGGTGAAGCCCCGACCGTTTTCCTTTCTAGTGTCCCTCGTACTCCTCCCTGCCGTCTGTGTCGCCCTTACTCCGCGTCTACCGTTTATGAGTTTACACCTGGGTTACGGTGACTGCTTCGGAGAATCGCATGCCTTTCTACCTCCCTCGCTGCGACCTCTCCTACACCTCCCAGGGCTCTTGGGTTATGCCCTTGCCCTCTTCCGAGCCGTCCGTGGCACCCGCTGTCAACCCCGTACGGCCAAGCTCCTAAGACTGACACTCCAGGCCCTCCGTAATTTGGCTTCAGTTTCACTTTCTAGACGTTTCAAGAAAGAACGGGGTCTAAATATCTGTGCACCTCTGCTCCGTTTCATATCTACCCACGAGGTTAATTTTTTTGTTTCTTCCAGTCCACCTATTTTGCACCTCCGTCTCTGCGAAGACTTCACTGAGAATCCAAGCGATTTCTGGATCCCTTCTCTCCCCTGAAGCTGTAAACAGTTTAACAAGACAGGTGCGGAACTGCCGTAAGGTAATCTACATCTTGTCTCCCTCTCTGGTATCTAACCTCCCGGCGAATGGGGGTACGTCTCCGTGTCCTGTGCGGTTTTCAGCACAGTACTCTCTACACGTAGTGGATATTTGATTTGGTAAGTGACCGAATAAGTGAATGAGTCACCAAGATAAGGGTATTGTCTCATTCTTTCTCGCTTTTTCCACTTCCAAGTTTCTTTAGTTAGTTTCCTCAGACAAAAGGTTTCTTTGTAGCTACACAGTGGCCAGGTCCAGAGAATGTTGCAGATAGCTGCTGAAAACATCCCTCCTCCACTTGAGAATGGCTTGCTCTCCCTCTCAAGCGGAGAGAGCTGGGATTCGATATTTAATTAAGCGCCTCTGTTCACTTGGCATTTAGAGGCACTAGGGGGCGTTAGTGCTCTACACCCGGTGAAATGCCTGTTTCGTTTGTGATTTTCCTTTGTGAAAAACAACTATGCACAGAGTGTTTTGTGCCAATTTTCCATCCTTTTAGATTGACGGAAAGCATTTTACCTACGTAGAAACAGAAAACGAATAGAAAGAGCGTCGCATTGCGTTTAATGAAAGCTTAGGGCGGTCTCGGTGGTACGTTAGTGAAGTTATCTGGGGACACCTTAGCCACGTACATTGTGTTGGAGAGGCACCGAGAATTCATTCAGGAGTTCTCAAAGTTCGAGGACACAGTTGCCTTACACGTAGGCACGGTGGCAGCCGTGGACATGGCAGTGATTTGGAGAATGTTGTACTCGTCGGCTCTCGCTGTGATAATGCTTTGCAACAAATCTCCCCAAAACTCACTTACATAAAGAAGAATCTAGTTTTCTCGGACCTGTGGGCTAGCTGCAGCGGCTCTCTTGTAGACCTCTCGATGGCGGGTGTTGCTCCATGCCGTGGGTCAGTTTGAGGTCTGTCCCGCACACCTTACCGTGGAGCCCAACTGTGAGGCTGCAGGTCCCTGTCCTCTAGCAGAGTTCACTGAAACGTAAGAGGTGAGCCCAACCACACAAGGCCACGTAAGGCCTCTGCGACTCATTGAAGGCCATCGTGTCTTCCCTTGGCCTCCTGGGAACCCCCTGGCCCCAGGATGCAGCTTCGGTAGCCCAGGGCAACCGGCGGAGGGGGGCGGGCGGGGCTGCAGGAGGGTGGAACGCTGAGGTCACAGAGGGTGTGGGTGTGGCCACCTCTGCTGTGACTGAACCAAGGGCGTGGGTGGGGGGCTGGGGGTCCAGGGCAGGGCCCTCAGAGCCCGGTAGGCCCAGGGGGGCGGCGCAAGCACCTAGGCCCAGGCCGAAGAGCGCCTTCTTGGTCTGCGCGGCAGGCCGGCCTCTCGCCTTGCCACTCAGGCCGCCCTCCCTCTTGAAGTGTGTGTGGCACGCGTCCGCGGAGTACACCTCGCTGCACAGGTAGCCGTGGGACTGGTCGTCGTAGCTTCCTGCGAGGCGGCCGGAGGTCCCGCAGGCGGGTGGGTCCCTGGGACAGACGCGCGGAGCGGCTCCTGCCCGGCCCCCCTGAGAACCGTCGCCGTTCCGTAAGGCGGGGCGCCTGCTTCAGAATGTAAATCACGTGTCCGCTCTATGGATACGCTGTTTAGTTTACCAGGCAAGACTTTCTTGGTGAAAGAAGCAGCGTTGGCTTGCATCGTCGAGCAGGCTTGTCATCTGGCTGTGCACTGGTACTCTCTCTCTGGGTGTGCTAGTCCGCAGGGCAGGGCATCCCCTGGGCAGGGTGGAGCGTGATCTCTGCGGCCTCGTCTTGCAGCTCCTTCCTTTCATTCTCAATCATCCTGCCCACAGTGGCCTCCTCTCAGGCCTGCATACTTACAACGGCGCATTGCCCGTGCTGCCCCTCTGCAGGAAGTGTCCCTCTGTTTAGTTTGCAGCTGACTGATGCCGCCTCACCCTTCTCATGTCTTCTCAGGTGTCACTTGGTCAAGAAAGCGTCCCCTTACCTACTCAACTCATCTCGTCTCCCTACCGTAGCTCACGTGACACCACGCACCTCTCGCTTATGGCCGTCATCGCCTTTCGCATCCAGTTTCAGGTAGGTAAGTTTACCCCGTGGTCCGTGAGGAAGAAGAGATCACGCCTGTTTTGCTTACTCTTGATTCCCAGCGACTAGCCCGGTTACTGATAACCTCTGTTAGAGGGAGAAAGGAATGCACCCAATCCCTGGTGAAGCCCCGACCGTTTTCCTTTCTAGTGTCCCTCGTACTCCTCCCTGCCGTCTGTGTCGCCCTTACTCCGCGTCTACCGTTTATGAGTTTACACCTGGGTTACGGTGACTGCTTCGGAGAATCGCATGCCTTTCTACCTCCCTCGCTGCGACCTCTCCTACACCTCCCAGGGCTCTTGGGTTATGCCCTTGCCCTCTTCCGAGCCGTCCGTGGCACCCGCTGTCAACCCCGTACGGCCAAGCTCCTAAGACTGACACTCCAGGCCCTCCGTAATTTGGCTTCAGTTTCACTTTCTAGACGTTTCAAGAAAGAACGGGGTCTAAATATCTGTGCACCTCTGCTCCGTTTCATATCTACCCACGAGGTTAATTTTTTTGTTTCTTCCAGTCCACCTATTTTGCACCTCCGTCTCTGCGAAGACTTCACTGAGAATCCAAGCGATTTCTGGATCCCTTCTCTCCCCTGAAGCTGTAAACAGTTTAACAAGACAGGTGCGGAACTGCCGTAAGGTAATCTACATCTTGTCTCCCTCTCTGGTATCTAACCTCCCTGCGAATGGGGGTACGTCTCCGTGTTCTGTGCGGTTTTCAGCACAGTACTCTCTACACGTAGTGGATATTTGATTTGGTAAGTGACCGAATAAGTGAATGAGTCACCAAGATAAGGGTATTGTCTCATTCTTTCTCGCTTTTTCCACTTCCAAGTTTCTTTAGTTAGTTTCCTCAGACAAAAGGTTTCTTTGTAGCTACACAGTGGCCAGGTCCAGAGAATGTTGCAGATAGCTGCTGAAAACATCCCTCCTCCACTTGAGAATGGCTTGCTCTCCCTCTCAAGCGGAGAGAGCTGGGATTCGATATTTAATTAAGCGCCTCTGTTCACTTGGCATTTAGAGGCACTAGGGGGCGTTAGTGCTCTACACCCGGTGAAATGCCTGTTTCGTTTGTGATTTTCCTTTGTGAAAAACAACTATGCACAGAGTGTTTTGTGCCAATTTTCCATCCTTTTAGATTGACGGAAAGCATTTTACCTACGTAGAAACAGAAAACGAATAGAAAGAGCGTCGCATTGCGCTTACTGAAAGCTTAGGGCGGTCTCGGTGGTACGTTAGTGAAGTTATCTGGGGACACCTTAGCCACGTACATTGTGTTGGAGAGGCACCGAGAATTCATTCAGGAGTTCTCAAAGTTCGAGGACACGGTTGCCTTACACGTAGGCACGGTGGCAGCCGTGGACATGGCAGTGATTTGGAGAATGTTGTACTAGTCGGCTCTCGCTGTGATAATGCTTTGCAACAAATCTCCCCAAAACTCACTTACATAAAGAAGAATCTAGTTTTCTCGGACCTGTGGGCTAGCTGCAGCGGCTCTCTTGTAGACCTCTCGATGGCGGGTGTTGTTCCATGCCGTGGGTCAGTTTGAGGTCTGTCCCGCACACCTTACCGTGGAGCCCAACTGTGAGGCTGCAGGTCCCTGTCCTCTCGCAGAGTTCACTGAAACGTAAGAGGTGAGCCCAACCACACAAGGCCACGTAAGGCCTCTGCGACTCATTGAAGGCCATCGTGTCTTCCCTTGGCCTCCTGGGAACCCCCTGGCCCCAGGATGCAGCTTCGGTAGCCCAGGGCAACCGGCGGAGGGGCGCGGGCGGGGCTGCAGGAGGGTGGAACGCTGAGGTCACAGAGGGTGTGGGTGTGGCCACCTCTGCTGTGACTGAACCAAGGGCGTGGGTGGGGGGCTGGGGGTCCAGGGCAGGGCCCTCAGAGCCCGGTAGGCCCAGGGGGGCGGCGCAAGCACCTAGGCCCAGGCCGAAGAGCGCCTTCTTGGTCTGCGCGGCAGGCCGGCCTCTCGCCTTGCCACTCAGGCCGCCCTCCCTCTTGAAGTGTGTGTGGCACGCGTCCGCGGAGTACACCTCGCTGCACAGGTAGCCGTGGGACTGGGCGTCGTAGCTTCCTGCGAGGCGGCCGGAGGTCCCGCAGGCGGGTGGGTCCCTGGGACAGACGCGCGGAGCGGCTCCTGCCCGGCCCCCCTGAGAACCGTCGCCGTTCCGTAAGGCGGGGCGCCTGCTTCAGAATGTAAATCACGTGTCCGCTCTATGGATACGCTGTTTAGTTTACCAGGCAAGACTTTCTTGGTGAAAGAAGCAGCGTTGGCTTGCATCCTCGAGCAGGCTTGTCATCTGGCTGTGCACTGGTACTCTCTCTCTGGGTGTGCTAGTCCGCAGGGCAGGGCATCCCCTGGGCAGGGTGGAGCGTGATCTCTGCGGCCTCGTCTTGCAGCTCCTTCCTTTCATTCTCAATCATCCTGCCCACAGTGGCCTCCTCTCAGGCCTGCATACTTACAACGGCGCATTGCCCGTGCTGCCCCTCTGCAGGAAGTGTCCCTCTGTTTAGTTTGCAGCTGACTGATGCCGCCTCACCCTTCTCATGTCTTCTCAGGTGTCACTTGGTCAAGAAAGCGTCCCCTTACCTACTCAACTCATCTCGTCTCCCTACCGTAGCTCACGTGACACCACGCACCTCTCGCTTATGGCCGTCATCGCCTTTCGCATCCAGTTTCAGGTAGGTAAGTTTACCCCGTGGTCCGTGAGGAAGAAGAGATCACGCCTGTTTTGCTTACTCTTGATTCCCAGCGACTAGCCCGGTTACTGATAACCTCTGTTAGAGGGAGAAAGGAATGCACCCAATCCCTGGTGAAGCCCCGACCGTTTTCCTTTCTAGTGTCCCTCGTACTCCTCCCTGCCGTCTGTGTCGCCCTTACTCCGCGTCTACCGTTTATGAGTTTACACCTGGGTTACGGTGACTGCTTCGGAGAATCGCATGCCTTTCTACCTCCCTCGCTGCGACCTCTCCTACACCTCCCAGGGCTCTTGGGTTATGCCCTTGCCCTCTTCCGAGCCGTCCGTGGCACCCGCTGTCAACCCCGTACGGCCAAGCTCCTAAGACTGACACTCCAGGCCCTCCGTAATTTGGCTTCAGTTTCACTTTCTAGACGTTTCAAGAAAGAACGGGGTCTAAATATCTGTGCACCTCTGCTCCGTTTCATATCTACCCACGAGGTTAATTTTTTTGTTTCTTCCAGTCCACCTATTTTGCACCTCCGTCTCTGCGAAGACTTCACTGAGAATCCAAGCGATTTCTGGATCCCTTCTCTCCCCTGAAGCTGTAAACAGTTTAACAAGACAGGTGCGGAACTGCCGTAAGGTAATCTACATCTTGTCTCCCTCTCTGGTATCTAACCTCCCGGCGAATGGGGGTACGTCTCCGTGTTCTGTGCGGTTTTCAGCACAGTACTCTCTACACGTAGTGGATATTTGATTTGGTAAGTGACCGAATAAGTGAATGAGTCACCAAGATAAGGGTATTGTCTCATTCTTTCTCGCTTTTTCCACTTCCAAGTTTCTTTAGTTAGTTTCCTCAGACAAAAGGTTTCTTTGTAGCTACACAGTGGCCAGGTCCAGAGAATGTTGCAGATAGCTGCTGAAAACATCCCTCCTCCACTTGAGAATGGCTTGCTCTCCCTCTCAAGCGGAGAGAGCTGGGATTCGATATTTAATTAAGCGCCTCTGTTCACTTGGCATTTAGAGGCACTAGGGGGCGTTAGTGCTCTACACCCGGTGAAATGCCTGTTTCGTTTGTGATTTTCCTTTGTGAAAAACAACTATGCACAGAGTGTTTTGTGCCAATTTTCCATCCTTTTAGATTGACGGAAAGCATTTTACCTACGTAGAAACAGAAAACGAATAGAAAGAGCGTCGCATTGCGTTTAATGAAAGCTTAGGGCGGTCTCGGTGGTACGTTAGTGAAGTTATCTGGGGACACCTTAGCCACGTACATTGTGTTGGAGAGGCACCGAGAATTCATTCAGGAGTTCTCAAAGTTCGAGGACACGGTTGCCTTACACGTAGGCACGGTGGCAGCCGTGGACATGGCAGTGATTTGGAGAATGTTGTACTAGTCGGCTCTCGCTGTGATAATGCTTTGCAACAAATCTCCCCAAAACTCACTTACATAAAGAAGAATCTAGTTTTCTCGGACCTGTGGGCTAGCTGCAGTGGCTCTCTTGTAGACCTCTCGATGGCGGGTGTTGTTCCATGCCGTGGGTCAGTTTGAGGTCTGTCCCGCACACCTTACCGTGGAGCCCAACTGTGAGGCTGCAGGTCCCTGTCCTCTCGCAGAGTTCACTGAAACGTAAGAGGTGAGCCCAACCACACAAGGCCACGTAAGGCCTCTGCGACTCATTGAAGGCCATCGTGTCTTCCCTTGGCCTCCTGGGAACCCCCTGGCCCCAGGATGCAGCTTCGGTAGCCCAGGGCAACCGGCGGAGGGGGGCGGGCGGGGCTGCAGGAGGGTGGAACGCGGAGGTCACAGAGGGTGTGGGTGTGGCCACCTCTGCTGTGACTGAACCAAGGGCGTGGGTGGGGGGCTGGGGGTCCAGGGCAGGGCCCTCAGAGCCCGGTAGGCCCAGGGGGGCGGCGCAAGCACCTAGGCCCAGGCCGAAGAGCGCCTTCTTGGTCTGCGCGGCAGGCCGGCCTCTCGCCTTGCCACTCAGGCCGCCCTCCCTCTTGAAGTGTGTGTGGCACGCGTCCGCGGAGTACACCTCGCTGCACAGGTAGCCGTGGGACTGGGCGTCGTAGCTTCCTGCGAGGCGGCCGGAGGTCCCGCAGGCGGGTGGGTCCCTGGGACAGACGCGCGGAGCGGCTCCTGCCCGGCCCCCCTGAGAACCGTCGCCGTTCCGTAAGGCGGGGCGCCTGCTTCAGAATGTAAATCACGTGTCCGCTCTATGGATACGCTGTTTAGTTTACCAGGCAAGACTTTCTTGGTGAAAGAAGCAGCGTTGGCTTGCATCCTCGAGCAGGCTTGTCATCTGGCTGTGCACTGGTACTCTCTCTCTGGGTGTGCTAGTCCGCAGGGCAGGGCATCCCCTGGGCAGGGTGGAGCGTGATCTCTGCGGCCTCGTCTTGCAGCTCCTTCCTTTCATTCTCAATCATCCTGCCCACAGTGGCCTCCTCTCAGGCCTGCATACTTACAACGGCGCATTGCCCGTGCTGCCCCTCTGCAGGAAGTGTCCCTCTGTTTAGTTTGCAGCTGACTGATGCCGCCTCACCCTTCTCATGTCTTCTCAGGTGTCACTTGGTCAAGAAAGCGTCCCCTTACCTACTCAACTCATCTCGTCTCCCTACCGTAGCTCACGTGACACCACGCACCTCTCGCTTATGGCCGTCATCGCCTTTCGCATCCAGTTTCAGGTAGGTAAGTTTACCCCGTGGTCCGTGAGGAAGAAGAGATCACGCCTGTTTTGCTTACTCTTGATTCCCAGCGACTAGCCCGGTTACTGATAACCTCTGTTAGAGGGAGAAAGGAATGCACCCAATCCCTGGTGAAGCCCCGACCGTTTTCCTTTCTAGTGTCCCTCGTACTCCTCCCTGCCGTCTGTGTCGCCCTTACTCCGCGTCTACCGTTTATGAGTTTACACCTGGGTTACGGTGACTGCTTCGGAGAATCGCATGCCTTTCTACCTCCCTCGCTGCGACCTCTCCTACACCTCCCAGGGCTCTTGGGTTATGCCCTTGCCCTCTTCCGAGCCGTCCGTGGCACCCGCTGTCAACCCCGTACGGCCAAGCTCCTAAGACTGACACTCCAGGCCCTCCGTAATTTGGCTTCAGTTTCACTTTCTAGACGTTTCAAGAAAGAACGGGGTCTAAATATCTGTGCACCTCTGCTCCGTTTCATATCTACCCACGAGGTTAATTTTTTTGTTTCTTCCAGTCCACCTATTTTGCACCTCCGTCTCTGCGAAGACTTCACTGAGAATCCAAGCGATTTCTGGATCCCTTCTCTCCCCTGAAGCTGTAAACAGTTTAACAAGACAGGTGCGGAACTGCCGTAAGGTAATCTACATCTTGTCTCCCTCTCTGGTATCTAACCTCCCGGCGAATGGGGGTACGTCTCCGTGTTCTGTGCGGTTTTCAGCACAGTACTCTCTACACGTAGTGGATATTTGATTTGGTAAGTGACCGAATAAGTGAATGAGTCACCAAGATAAGGGTATTGTCTCATTCTTTCTCGCTTTTTCCACTTCCAAGTTTCTTTAGTTAGTTTCCTCAGACAAAAGGTTTCTTTGTAGCTACACAGTGGCCAGGTCCAGAGAATGTTGCAGATAGCTGCTGAAAACATCCCTCCTCCACTTGAGAATGGCTTGCTCTCCCTCTCAAGCGGAGAGAGCTGGGATTCGATATTTAATTAAGCGCCTCTGTTCACTTGGCATTTAGAGGCACTAGGGGGCGTTAGTGCTCTACACCCGGTGAAATGCCTGTTTCGTTTGTGATTTTCCTTTGTGAAAAACAACTATGCACAGAGTGTTTTGTGCCAATTTTCCATCCTTTTAGATTGACGGAAAGCATTTTACCTACGTAGAAACAGAAAACGAATAGAAAGAGCGTCGCATTGCGTTTAATGAAAGCTTAGGGCGGTCTCGGTGGTACGTTAGTGAAGTTATCTGGGGACACCTTAGCCACGTACATTGTGTTGGAGAGGCACCGAGAATTCATTCAGGAGTTCTCAAAGTTCGAGGACACGGTTGCCTTACACGTAGGCACGGTGGCAGCCGTGGACATGGCAGTGATTTGGAGAATGTTGTACTAGTCGGCTCTCGCTGTGATAATGCTTTGCAACAAATCTCCCCAAAACTCACTTACATAAAGAAGAATCTAGTTTTCTCGGACCTGTGGGCTAGCTGCAGCGGCTCTCTTGTAGACCTCTCGATGGCGGGTGTTGTTCCATGCCGTGGGTCAGTTTGAGGTCTGTCCCGCACACCTTACCGTGGAGCCCAACTGTGAGGCTGCAGGTCCCTGTCCTCTCGCAGAGTTCACTGAAACGTAAGAGGTGAGCCCAACCACACAAGGCCACGTAAGGCCTCTGCGACTCATTGAAGGCAATCGTGTCTTCCCTTGGCCTCCTGGGAACCCCCTGGCCCCAGGATGCAGCTTCGGTAGCCCAGGGCAACCGGCGGAGGGGGGCGGGCGGGGCTGCAGGAGGGTGGAACGCTGAGGTCACAGAGGGTGTGGGTGTGGCCACCTCTGCTGTGACTGAACCAAGGGCGTGGGTGGGGGACTGGGGGTCCAGGGCAGGGCCCTCAGAGCCCGGTAGGCCCAGGGGGGCGGCGCAAGCACCTAGGCCCAGGCCGAAGAGCGCCTTCTTGGTCTGCGCGGCAGGCCGGCCTCTCGCCTTGCCACTCAGGCCGCCCTCCCTCTTGAAGTGTGTGTGGCACGCGTCCGCGGAGTACACCTCGCTGCACAGGTAGCCGTGGGACTGGGCGTCGTAGCTTCCTGCGAGGCGGCCGGAGGTCCCGCAGGCGGGTGGGTCCCTGGGACAGACGCGCGGAGCGGCTCCTGCCCGGCCCCCCTGAGAACCGTCGCCGTTCCGTAAGGCGGGGCGCCTGCTTCAGAATGTAAATCACGTGTCCGCTCTATGGATACGCTGTTTAGTTTACCAGGCAAGACTTTCTTGGTGAAAGAAGCAGCGTTGGCTTGCATCGTCGAGCAGGCTTGTCATCTGGCTGTGCACTGGTACTCTCTCTCTGGGTGTGCTAGTCCGCAGGGCAGGGCATCCCCTGGGCAGGGTGGAGCGTGATCTCTGCGGCCTCGTCTTGCAGCTCCTTCCTTTCATTCTCAATCATCCTGCCCACAGTGGCCTCCTCTCAGGCCTGCATACTTACAACGGCGCATTGCCCGTGCTGCCCCTCTGCAGGAAGTGTCCCTCTGTTTAGTTTGCAGCTGACTGATGCCGCCTCACCCTTCTCATGTCTTCTCAGGTGTCACTTGGTCAAGAAAGCGTCCCCTTACCTACTCAACTCATCTCGTCTCCCTACCGTAGCTCACGTGACACCACGCACCTCTCGCTTATGGCCGTCATCGCCTTTCGCATCCAGTTTCAGGTAGGTAAGTTTACCCCGTGGTCCGTGAGGAAGAAGAGATCACGCCTGTTTTGCTTACTCTTGATTCCCAGCGACTAGCCCGGTTACTGATAACCTCTGTTAGAGGGAGAAAGGAATGCACCCAATCCCTGGTGAAGCCCCGACCGTTTTCCTTTCTAGTGTCCCTCGTACTCCTCCCTGCCGTCTGTGTCGCCCTTACTCCGCGTCTACCGTTTATGAGTTTACACCTGGGTTACGGTGACTGCTTCGGAGAATCGCATGCCTTTCTACCTCCCTCGCTGCGACCTCTCCTACACCTCCCAGGGCTCTTGGGTTATGCCCTTGCCCTCTTCCGAGCCGTCCGTAGCACCCGCTGTCAACCCCGTACGGCCAAGCTCCTAAGACTGACACTCCAGGCCCTCCGTAATTTGGCTTCAGTTTCACTTTCTAGACGTTTCAAGAAAGAACGGGGTCTAAATATCTGTGCACCTCTGCTCCGTTTCATATCTACCCACGAGGTTAATTTTTTTGTTTCTTCCAGTCCACCTATTTTGCACCTCCGTCTCTGCGAAGACTTCACTGAGAATCCAAGCGATTTCTGGATCCCTTCTCTCCCCTGAAGCTGTAAACAGTTTAACAAGACAGGTGCGGAACTGCCGTAAGGTAATCTACATCTTGTCTCCCTCTCTGGTATCTAACCTCCCGGCGAATGGGGGTACGTCTCCGTGTTCTGTGCGGTTTTCAGCACAGTACTCTCTACACGTAGTGGATATTTGATTTGGTAAGTGACCGAATAAGTGAATGAGTCACCAAGATAAGGGTATTGTCTCATTCTTTCTCGCTTTTTCCACTTCCAAGTTTCTTTAGTTAGTTTCCTCAGACAAAAGGTTTCTTTGTAGCTACACAGTGGCCAGGTCCAGAGAATGTTGCAGATAGCTGCTGAAAACATCCCTCCTCCACTTGAGAATGGCTTGCTCTCCCTCTCAAGCGGAGAGAGCTGGGATTCGATATTTAATTAAGCGCCTCTGTTCACTTGGCATTTAGAGGCACTAGGGGGCGTTAGTGCTCTACACCCGGTGAAATGCCTGTTTCGTTTGTGATTTTCCTTTGTGAAAAACAACTATGCACAGAGTGTTTTGTGCCAATTTTCCATCCTTTTAGATTGACGGAAAGCATTTTACCTACGTAGAAACAGAAAACGAATAGAAAGAGCGTCGCATTGCGTTTAATGAAAGCTTAGGGCGGTCTCGGTGGTACGTTAGTGAAGTTATCTGGGGACACCTTAGCCACGTACATTGTGTTGGAGAGGCACCGAGAATTCATTCAGGAGTTCTCAAAGTTCGAGGACACAGTTGCCTTACACGTAGGCACGGTGGCAGCCGTGGACATGGCAGTGATTTGGAGAATGTTGTACTAGTCGGCTCTCGCTGTGATAATGCTTTGCAACAAATCTCCCCAAAACTCACTTACATAAAGAAGAATCTAGTTTTCTCGGACCTGTGGGCTAGCTGCAGCGGCTCTCTTGTAGACCTCTCGATGGCGGGTGTTGCTCCATGCCGTGGGTCAGTTTGAGGTCTGTCCCGCACACCTTACCGTGGAGCCCAACTGTGAGGCTGCAGCTCCCTGTCCTCTCGCAGAGTTCACTGAAACGTAAGAGGTGAGCCCAACCACACAAGGCCACGTAAGGCCTCTGCGACTCATTGAAGGCCATCGTGTCTTCCCTTGGCCTCCTGGGAACCCCCTGGCCCCAGGATGCAGCTTCGGTAGCCCAGGGCAACCGGCGGAGGGGGGCGGGCGGGGCTGCAGGAGGGTGGAACGCTGAGGTCACAGAGGGTGTGGGTGTGTTCACCTCTGCTGTGACTGAACCAAGGGCGTGGGTGGGGGCCTGGGGGTCCAGGGCAGGGCCCTCAGAGCCCGGTAGGCCCAGGGGGGCGGCGCAAGCACCTAGGCCCAGGCCGAAGAGCGCCTTCTTGGTCTGCGCGGCAGGCCGGCCTCTCGCCTTGCCACTCAGGCCGCCCTCCCTCTTGAAGTGTGTGTGGCACGCGTCCGCGGATTACACCTCGCTGCACAGGTAGCCGTGGGACTGGGCGTCGTAGCTTCCTGCGAGGCGGCCGGAGGTCCCGCAGGCGGGTGGGTCCCTGGGACAGACGCGCGGAGCGGCTCCTGCCCGGCCCCCCTGAGAACCGTCGCCGTTCCGTAAGGCGGGGCGCCTGCTTCAGAATGTAAATCACGTGTCCGCTCTATGGATACGCTGTTTAGTTTACCAGGCAAGACTTTCTTGGTGAAAGAAGCAGCGTTGGCTTGCATCGTCGAGCAGGCTTGTCATCTGGCTGTGCACTGGTACTCTCTCTCTGGGTGTGCTAGTCCGCAGGGCAGGGCATCCCCTGGGCAGGGTGGAGCGTGATCTCTGCGGCCTCGTCTTGCAGCTCCTTCCTTTCATTCTCAATCATCCTGCCCACAGTGGCCTCCTCTCAGGCCTGCATACTTACAATGGCGCATTGCCCGTGCTGCCCCTCTGCAGGAAGTGTCCCTCTGTTTAGTTTGCAGCTGACTGATGCCGCCTCACCCTTCTCATGTCTTCTCAGGTGTCACTTGGTCAAGAAAGCGTCCCCTTACCTACTCAACTCATCTCGTCTCCCTACCGTAGCTCACGTGACACCACGCACCTCTCGCTTATGGCCGTCATCGCCTTTCGCATCCAGTTTCAGGTAGGTAAGTTTACCCCGTGGTCCGTGAGGAAGAAGAGATCACGCCTGTTTTGCTTACTCTTGATTCCCAGCGACTAGCCCGGTTACTGATAACCTCTGTTAGAGGGAGAAAGGAATGCACCCAATCCCTGGTGAAGCCCCGACCGTTTTCCTTTCTAGTGTCCCTCGTACTCCTCCCTGCCGTCTGTGTCGCCCTTACTCCGCGTCTACCGTTTATGAGTTTACACCTGGGTTACGGTGACTGCTTCGGAGAATCGCATGCCTTTCTACCTCCCTCGCTGCGACCTCTCCTACACCTCCCAGGGCTCTTGGGTTATGCCCTTGCCCTCTTCCGAGCCGTCCGTGGCACCCGCTGTCAACCCCGTACGGCCAAGCTCCTAAGACTGACACTCCAGGCCCTCCGTAATTTGGCTTCAGTTTCACTTTCTAGACGTTTCAAGAAAGAACGGGGTCTAAATATCTGTGCACCTCTGCTCCGTTTCATATCTGCCCACGAGGTTAATTTTTTTGTTTCTTCCAGTCCACCTATTTTGCACCTCCGTCTCTGCGAAGACTTCACTGAGAATCCAAGCGATTTCTGGATCCCTTCTCTCCCCTGAAGCTGTAAACAGTTTAACAAGACAGGTGCGGAACTGCCGTAAGGTAATCTACATCTTGTCTCCCTCTCTGGTATCTAACCTCCCTGCGAATGGGGGTACGTCTCCGTGTCCTGTGCGGTTTTCAGCACAGTACTCTCTACACGTAGTGGATATTTGATTTGGTAAGTGACCGAATAAGTGAATGAGTCACCAAGATAAGGGTATTGTCTCATTCTTTCTCGCTTTTTCCACTTCCAAGTTTCTTTAGTTAGTTTCCTCAGACAAAAGGTTTCTTTGTAGCTACACAGTGGCCAGGTCCAGAGAATGTTGCAGATAGCTGCTGAAAACATCCCTCCTCCACTTGAGAATGGCTTGCTCTCCCTCTCAAGCGGAGAGAGCTGGGATTCGATATTTAATTAAGCGCCTCTGTTCACTTGGCATTTAGAGGCACTAGGGGGCGTTAGTGCTCTACACCCGGTGAAATGCCTGTTTCGTTTGTGATTTTCCTTTGTGAAAAACAACTATGCACAGAGTGTTTTGTGCCAATTTTCCATCCTTTTAGATTGACGGAAAGCATTTTACCTACGTAGAAACAGAAAACGAATAGAAAGAGCGTCGCATTGCGTTTAATGAAAGCTTAGGGCGGTCTCGGTGGTACGTTAGTGAAGTTATCTGGGGACACCTTAGCCACGTACATTGTGTTGGAGAGGCACCGAGAATTCATTCAGGAGTTCTCAAAGTTCGAGGACACGGTTGCCTTACACGTAGGCACGGTGGCAGCCGTGGACATGGCAGTGATTTGGAGAATGTTGTACTAGTCGGCTCTCGCTGTGATAATGCTTTGCAACAAATCTCCCCAAAACTCACTTACATAAAGAAGAATCTAGTTTTCTCGGACCTGTGGGCTAGCTGCAGCGGCTCTCTTGTAGACCTCTCGATGGCGGGTGTTGCTCCATGCCGTGGGTCAGTTTGAGGTCTGTCCCGCACACCTTACCGTGGAGCCCAACTGTGAGGCTGCAGCTCCCTGTCCTCTCGCAGAGTTCACTGAAACGTAAGAGGTGAGCCCAACCACACAAGGCCACGTAAGGCCTCTGCGACTCATTGAAGGCCATCGTGTCTTCCCTTGGCCTCCTGGGAACCCCCTGGCCCCAGGATGCAGCTTCGGTAGCCCAGGGCAACCGGCGGAGGGGGGCGGGCGGGGCTGCAGGAGGGTGGAACGCTGAGGTCACAGAGGGTGTGGGTGTGGTCACCTCTGCTGTGACTGAACCAAGGGCGTGGGTGGGGGGCTGGGGGTCCAGGGCAGGGCCCTCAGAGCCCGGTAGGCCCAGGGGGGCGGCGCAAGCACCTAGGCCCAGGCCGAAGAGCGCCTTCTTGGTCTGCGCGGCAGGCCGGCCTCTCGCCTTGCCACTCAGGCCGCCCTCCCTCTTGAAGTGTGTGTGGCACGCGTCCGCGGAGTACACCTCGCTGCACAGGTAGCCGTGGGACTGGGCGTCGTAGCTCTCTGCGAGGCGGCCGGAGGTCCCGCAGGCGGGTGGGTCCCTGGGACAGACGCGCGGAGCGGCTCCTGCCCGGCCCCCCTGAGAACCGTCGCCGTTCCGTAAGGCGGGGCGCCTGCTTCAGAATGTAAATCACGTGTCCGCTCTATGGATACGCTGTTTAGTTTACCAGGCAAGACTTTCTTGGTGAAAGAAGCAGCGTTGGCTTGCATCGTCGAGCAGGCTTGTCATCTGGCTGTGCACTGGTACTCTCTCTCTGGGTGTGCTAGTCCGCAGGGCAGGGCATCCCCTGGGCAGGGTGGAGCGTGATCTCTGCGGCCTCGTCTTGCAGCTCCTTCCTTTCATTCTCAATCATCCTGCCCACAGTGGCCTCCTCTCAGGCCTGCATACTTACAACGGCGCATTGCCCGTGCTGCCCCTCTGCAGGAAGTGTCCCTCTGTTTAGTTTGCAGCTGACTGATGCCGCCTCACCCTTCTCATGTCTTCTCAGGTGTCACTTGGTCAAGAAAGCGTCCCCTTACCTACTCAACTCATCTCGTCTCCCTACCGTAGCTCACGTGACACCACGCACCTCTCGCTTATGGCCGTCATCGCCTTTCGCATCCAGTTTCAGGTAGGTAAGTTTACCCCGTGGTCCGTGAGGAAGAAGAGATCACGCCTGTTTTGCTTACTCTTGATTCCCAGCGACTAGCCCGGTTACTGATAACCTCTGTTAGAGGGAGAAAGGAATGCACCCAATCCCTGGTGAAGCCCCGACCGTTTTCCTTTCTAGTGTCCCTCGTACTCCTCCCTGCCGTCTGTGTCGCCCTTACTCCGCGTCTACCGTTTATGAGTTTACACCTGGGTTACGGTGACTGCTTCGGAGAATCGCATGCCTTTCTACCTCCCTCGCTGCGACCTCTCCTACACCTCCCAGGGCTCTTGGGTTATGCCCTTGCCCTCTTCCGAGCCGTCCGTAGCACCCGCTGTCAACCCCGTACGGCCAAGCTCCTAAGACTGACACTCCAGGCCCTCCGTAATTTGGCTTCAGTTTCACTTTCTAGACGTTTCAAGAAAGAACGGGGTCTAAATATCTGGGCACCTCTGCTCCGTTTCATATCTACCCACGAGGTTAAGTTTTTTGTTTCTTCCAGTCCACCTATTTTGCACCTCCGTCTCTGCGAAGACTTCACTGAGAATCCAAGCGATTTCTGGATCCCTTCTCTCCCCTGAAGCTGTAAACAGTTTAACAAGACAGGTGCGGAACTGCCGTAAGGTAATCTACATCTTGTCTCCCTCTCTGGTATCTAACCTCCCGGCGAATGGGGGTACGTCTCCGTGTTCTGTGCGGTTTTCAGCACAGTACTCTCTACACGTAGTGGATATTTGATTTGGTAAGTGACCGAATAAGTGAATGAGTCACCAAGATAAGGGTATTGTCTCATTCTTTCTCGCTTTTTCCACTTCCAAGTTTCTTTAGTTAGTTTCCTCAGACAAAAGGTTTCTTTGTAGCTACACAGTGGCCAGGTCCAGAGAATGTTGCAGATAGCTGCTGAAAACATCCCTCCTCCACTTGAGAATGGCTTGCTCTCCCTCTCAAGCGGAGAGAGCTGGGATTCGATATTTAATTAAGCGCCTCTGTTCACTTGGCATTTAGAGGCACTAGGGGGCGTTAGTGCTCTACACCCGGTGAAATGCCTGTTTCGTTTGTGATTTTCCTTTGTGAAAAACAACTATGCACAGAGTGTTTTGTGCCAATTTTCCATCCTTTTAGATTGACGGAAAGCATTTTACCTACGTAGAAACAGAAAACGAATAGAAAGAGCGTCGCATTGCGCTTACTGAAAGCTTAGGGCGGTCTCGGTGGTACGTTAGTGAAGTTATCTGGGGACACCTTAGCCACGTACATTGTGTTGGAGAGGCACCGAGAATTCATTCAGGAGTTCTCAAAGTTCGAGGACACAGTTGCCTTACACGTAGGCACGGTGGCAGCCGTGGACATGGCAGTGATTTGGAGAATGTTGTACTAGTCGGCTCTCGCTGTGATAATGCTTTGCAACAAATCTCCCCAAAACTCACTTACATAAAGAAGAATCTAGTTTTCTCGGACCTGTGGGCTAGCTGCAGCGGCTCTCTTGTAGACCTCTCGATGGCGGGTGTTGCTCCATGCCGTGGGTCAGTTTGAGGTCTGTCCCGCACACCTTACCGTGGAGCCCAACTGTGAGGCTGCAGGTCCCTGTCCTCTCGCAGAGTTCACTGAAACGTAAGAGGTGAGCCCAACCACACAAGGCCACGTAAGGCCTCTGCGACTCATTGAAGGCCATCGTGTCTTCCCTTGGCCTCCTGGGAACCCCCTGGCCCCAGGATGCAGCTTCGGTAGCCCAGGGCAACCGGCGGAGGGGGGCGGGCGGGGCTGCAGGAGGGTGGAACGCTGAGGTCACAGAGGGTGTGGGTGTGGTCACCTCTGCTGTGACTGAACCAAGGGCGTGGGTGGGGGGCTGGGGGTCCAGGGCAGGGCCCTCAGAGCCCGGTAGGCCCAGGGGGGCGGCGCAAGCACCTAGGCCCAGGCCGAAGAGCGCCTTCTTGGTCTGCGCGGCAGGCCGGCCTCTCGCCTTGCCACTCAGGCCGCCCTCCCTCTTGAAGTGTGTGTGGCACGCGTCCGCGGAGTACACCTCGCTGCACAGGTAGCCGTGGGACTGGGCGTCGTAGCTTCCTGCGAGGCGGCCGGAGGTCCCGCAGGCGGGTGGGTCCCTGGGACAGACGCGCGGAGCGGCTCCTGCCCGGCCCCCCTGAGAACCGTCGCCGTTCCGTAAGGCGGGGCGCCTGCTTCAGAATGTAAATCACGTGTCCGCTCTATGGATACGCTGTTTAGTTTACCAGGCAAGACTTTCTTGGTGAAAGAAGCAGCGTTGGCTTGCATCGTCGAGCAGGCTTGTCATCTGGCTGTGCACTGGTACTCTCTCTCTGGGTGTGCTAGTCCGCAGGGCAGGGCATCCCCTGGGCAGGGTGGAGCGTGATCTCTGCGGCCTCGTCTTGCAGCTCCTTCCTTTCATTCTCAATCATCCTGCCCACAGTGGCCTCCTCTCAGGCCTGCATACTTACAATGGCGCATTGCCCGTGCTGCCCCTCTGCAGGAAGTGTCCCTCTGTTTAGTTTGCAGCTGACTGATGCCGCCTCACCCTTCTCATGTCTTCTCAGGTGTCACTTGGTCAAGAAAGCGTCCCCTTACCTACTCAACTCATCTCGTCTCCCTACCGTAGCTCACGTGACACCACGCACCTCTCGCTTATGGCCGTCATCGCCTTTCGCATCCAGTTTCAGGTAGGTAAGTTTACCCCGTGGTCCGTGAGGAAGAAGAGATCACGCCTGTTTTGCTTACTCTTGATTCCCAGCGACTAGCCCGGTTACTGATAACCTCTGTTAGAGGGAGAAAGGAATGCACCCAATCCCTGGTGAAGCCCCGACCGTTTTCCTTTCTAGTGTCCCTCGTACTCCTCCCTGCCGTCTGTGTCGCCCTTACTCCGCGTCTACCGTTTATGAGTTTACACCTGGGTTACGGTGACTGCTTCGGAGAATCGCATGCCTTTCTACCTCCCTCGCTGCGACCTCTCCTACACCTCCCAGGGCTCTTGGGTTATGCCCTTGCCCTCTTCCGAGCCGTCCGTGGCACCCGCTGTCAACCCCGTACGGCCAAGCTCCTAAGACTGACACTCCAGGCCCTCCGTAATTTGGCTTCAGTTTCACTTTCTAGACGTTTCAAGAAAGAACGGGGTCTAAATATCTGGGCACCTCTGCTCCGTTTCATATCTACCCACGAGGTTAATTTTTTTGTTTCTTCCAGTCCACCTATTTTGCACCTCCGTCTCTGCGAAGACTTCACTGAGAATCCAAGCGATTTCTGGATCCCTTCTCTCCCCTGAAGCTGTAAACAGTTTAACAAGACAGGTGCGGAACTGCCGTAAGGTAATCTACATCTTGTCTCCCTCTCTGGTATCTAACCTCCCTGCGAATGGGGGTACGTCTCCGTGTCCTGTGCGGTTTTCAGCACAGTACTCTCTACACGTAGTGGATATTTGATTTGGTAAGTGACCGAATAAGTGAATGAGTCACCAAGATAAGGGTATTGTCTCATTCTTTCTCGCTTTTTCCACTTCCAAGTTTCTTTAGTTAGTTTCCTCAGACAAAAGGTTTCTTTGTAGCTACACAGTGGCCAGGTCCAGAGAATGTTGCAGATAGCTGCTGGAAACATCCCTCCTCCACTTGAGAATGGCTTGCTCTCCCTCTCAAGCGGAGAGAGCTGGGATTCGATATTTAATTAAGCGCCTCTGTTCACTTGGCATTTAGAGGCACTAGGGGGCGTTAGTGCTCTACACCCGGTGAAATGCCTGTTTCGTTTGTGATTTTCCTTTGTGAAAAACAACTATGCACAGAGTGTTTTGTGCCAATTTTCCATCCTTTTAGATTGACGGAAAGCATTTTACCTACGTAGAAACAGAAAACGAATAGAAAGAGCGTCGCATTGCGTTTAATGAAAGCTTAGGGCGGTCTCGGTGGTACGTTAGTGAAGTTATCTGGGGACACCTTAGCCACGTACATTGTGTTGGAGAGGCACCAAGAATTCATTCAGGAGTTCTCAAAGTTCGAGGACACGGTTGCCTTACACGTAGGCACGGTGGCAGCCGTGGACATGGCAGTGATTTGGAGAATGTTGTACTAGTCGGCTCTCGCTGTGATAATGCTTTGCAACAAATCTCCCCAAAACTCACTTACATAAAGAAGAATCTAGTTTTCTCGGACCTGTGGGCTAGCTGCAGCGGCTCTCTTGTAGACCTCTCGATGGCGGGTGTTGTTCCATGCCGTGGGTCAGTTTGAGGTCTGTCCCGCACACCTTACCGTGGAGCCCAACTGTGAGGCTGCAGGTCCCTGTCCTCTCGCAGAGTTCACTGAAACGTAAGAGGTGAGCCCAACCACACAAGGCCACGTAAGGCCTCTGCGACTCATTGAAGGCAATCGTGTCTTCCCTTGGCCTCCTGGGAACCCCCTGGCCCCAGGATGCAGCTTCGGTAGCCCAGGGCAACCGGCGGAGGGGGGCGGGCGGGGCTGCAGGAGGGTGGAACGCTGAGGTCACAGAGGGTGTGGGTGTGGCCACCTCTGCTGTGACTGAACCAAGGGCGTGGGTGGGGGACTGGGGGTCCAGGGCAGGGCCCTCAGAGCCCGGTAGGCCCAGGGGGGCGGCGCAAGCACCTAGGCCCAGGCCGAAGAGCGCCTTCTTGGTCTGCGCGGCAGGCCGGCCTCTCGCCTTGCCACTCAGGCCGCCCTCCCTCTTGAAGTGTGTGTGGCACGCGTCCGCGGAGTACACCTCGCTGCACAGGTAGCCGTGGGACTGGGCGTCGTAGCTTCCTGCGAGGCGGCCGGAGGTCCCGCAGGCGGGTGGGTCCCTGGGACAGACGCGCGGAGCGGCTCCTGCCCGGCCCCCCTGAGAACCGTCGCCGTTCCGTAAGGCGGGGCGCCTGCTTCAGAATGTAAATCACGTGTCCGCTCTATGGATACGCTGTTTAGTTTACCAGGCAAGACTTTCTTGGTGAAAGAAGCAGCGTTGGCTTGCATCCTCGAGCAGGCTTGTCATCTGGCTGTGCACTGGTACTCTCTCTCTGGGTGTGCTAGTCCGCAGGGCAGGGCATCCCCTGGGCAGGGTGGAGCGTGATCTCTGCGGCCTCGTCTTGCAGCTCCTTCCTTTCATTCTCAATCATCCTGCCCACAGTGGCCTCCTCTCAGGCCTGCATACTTACAACGGCGCATTGCCCGTGCTGCCCCTCTGCAGGAAGTGTCCCTCTGTTTAGTTTGCAGCTGACTGATGCCGCCTCACCCTTCTCATCTCTTCTCAGGTGTCACTTGGTCAAGAAAGCGTCCCCTTACCTACTCAACTCATCTCGTCTCCCTACCGTAGCTCACGTGACACCACGCACCTCTCGCTTATGGCCGTCATCGCCTTTCGCATCCAGTTTCAGGTAGGTAAGTTTACCCCGTGGTCCGTGAGGAAGAAGAGATCACGCCTGTTTTGCTTACTCTTGATTCCCAGCGACTAGCCCGGTTACTGATAACCTCTGTTAGAGGGAGAAAGGAATGCACCCAATCCCTGGTGAAGCCCCAACCGTTTTCCTTTCTAGTGTCCCTCGTACTCCTCCCTGCCGTCTGTGTCGCCCTTACTCCGCGTCTACCGTTTATGAGTTTACACCTGGGTTACGGTGACTGCTTCGGAGAATCGCATGCCTTTCTACCTCCCTCGCTGCGACCTCTCCTACACCTCCCAGGGCTCTTGGGTTATGCCCTTGCCCTCTTCCGAGCCGTCCGTGGCACCCGCTGTCAACCCCGTACGGCCAAGCTCCTAAGACTGACACTCCAGGCCCTCCGTAATTTGGCTTCAGTTTCACTTTCTAGACGTTTCAAGAAAGAACGGGGTCTAAATATCTGTGCACCTCTGCTCCGTTTCATATCTACCCACGAGGTTAATTTTTTTGTTTCTTCCAGTCCACCTATTTTGCACCTCCGTCTCTGCGAAGACTTCACTGAGAATCCAAGCGATTTCTGGATCCCTTCTCTCCCCTGAAGCTGTAAACAGTTTAACAAGACAGGTGCGGAACTGCCGTAAGGTAATCTACATCTTGTCTCCCTCTCTGGTATCTAACCTCCCTGCGAATGGGGGTACGTCTCCGTGTCCTGTGCGGTTTTCAGCACAGTACTCTCTACACGTAGTGGATATTTGATTTGGTAAGTGACCGAATAAGTGAATGAGTCACCAAGATAAGGGTATTGTCTCATTCTTTCTCGCTTTTTCCACTTCCAAGTTTCTTTAGTTAGTTTCCTCAGACAAAAGGTTTCTTTGTAGCTACACAGTGGCCAGGTCCAGAGAATGTTGCAGATAGCTGCTGAAAACATCCCTCCTCCACTTGAGAATGGCTTGCTCTCCCTCTCAAGCGGAGAGAGCTGGGATTCGATATTTAATTAAGCGCCTCTGTTCACTTGGCATTTAGAGGCACTAGGGGGCGTTAGTGCTCTACACCCGGTGAAATGCCTGTTTCGTTTGTGATTTTCCTTTGTGAAAAACAACTATGCACAGAGTGTTTTGTGCCAATTTTCCATCCTTTTAGATTGACGGAAAGCATTTTACCTACGTAGAAACAGAAAACGAATAGAAAGAGCGTCGCATTGCGTTTAATGAAAGCTTAGGGCGGTCTCGGTGGTACGTTAGTGAAGTTATCTGGGGACACCTTAGCCACGTACATTGTGTTGGAGAGGCACCGAGAATTCATTCAGGAGTTCTCAAAGTTCGAGGACACGGTTGCCTTACACGTAGGCACGGTGGCAGCCGTGGACATGGCAGTGATTTGGAGAATGTTGTACTAGTCGGCTCTCGCTGTGATAATGCTTTGCAACAAATCTCCCCAAAACTCACTTACATAAAGAAGAATCTAGTTTTCTCGGACCTGTGGGCTAGCTGCAGCGGCTCTCTTGTAGACCTCTCGATGGCGGGTGTTGTTCCATGCCGTGGGTCAGTTTGAGGTCTGTCCCGCACACCTTACCGTGGAGCCCAACTGTGAGGCTGCAGGTCCCTGTCCTCTCGCAGAGTTCACTGAAACGTAAGAGGTGAGCCCAACCACACAAGGCCACGTAAGGCCTCTGCGACTCATTGAAGGCAATCGTGTCTTCCCTTGGCCTCCTGGGAACCCCCTGGCCCCAGGATGCAGCTTCGGTAGCCCAGGGCAACCGGCGGAGGGGGGCGGGCGGGGCTGCAGGAGGGTGGAACGCTGAGGTCACAGAGGGTGTGGGTGTGGCCACCTCTGCTGTGACTGAACCAAGGGCGTGGGTGGGGGACTGGGGGTCCAGGGCAGGGCCCTCAGAGCCCGGTAGGCCCAGGGGGGCGGCGCAAGCACCTAGGCCCAGGCCGAAGAGCGCCTTCTTGGTCTGCGCGGCAGGCCGGCCTCTCGCCTTGCCACTCAGGCCGCCCTCCCTCTTGAAGTGTGTGTGGCACGCGTCCGCGGAGTACACCTCGCTGCACAGGTAGCCGTGGGACTGGGCGTCGTAGCTTCCTGCGAGGCGGCCGGAGGTCCCGCAGGCGGGTGGGTCCCTGGGACAGACGCGCGGAGCGGCTCCTGCCCGGCCCCCCTGAGAACCGTCGCCGTTCCGTAAGGCGGGGCGCCTGCTTCAGAATGTAAATCACGTGTCCGCTCTATGGATACGCTGTTTAGTTTACCAGGCAAGACTTTCTTGGTGAAAGAAGCAGCGTTGGCTTGCATCGTCGAGCAGGCTTGTCATCTGGCTGTGCACTGGTACTCTCTCTCTGGGTGTGCTAGTCCGCAGGGCAGGGCATCCCCTGGGCAGGGTGGAGCGTGATCTCTGCGGCCTCGTCTTGCAGCTCCTTCCTTTCATTCTCAATCATCCTGCCCACAGTGGCCTCCTCTCAGGCCTGCATACTTACAACGGCGCATTGCCCGTGCTGCCCCTCTGCAGGAAGTGTCCCTCTGTTTAGTTTGCAGCTGACTGATGCCGCCTCACCCTTCTCATCTCTTCTCAGGTGTCACTTGGTCAAGAAAGCGTCCCCTTACCTACTCAACTCATCTCGTCTCCCTACCGTAGCTCACGTGACACCACGCACCTCTCGCTTATGGCCGTCATCGCCTTTCGCATCCAGTTTCAGGTAGGTAAGTTTACCCCGTGGTCCGTGAGGAAGAAGAGATCACGCCTGTTTTGCTTACTCTTGATTCCCAGCGACTAGCCCGGTTACTGATAACCTCTGTTAGAGGGAGAAAGGAATGCACCCAATCCCTGGTGAAGCCCCGACCGTTTTCCTTTCTAGTGTCCCTCGTACTCCTCCCTGCCGTCTGCGTCGCCCTTACTCCGCGTCTACCGTTTATGAGTTTACACCTGGGTTACGGTGACTGCTTCGGAGAATCGCATGCCTTTCTACCTCCCTCGCTGCGACCTCTCCTACACCTCCCAGGGCTCTTGGGTTATGCCCTTGCCCTCTTCCGAGCCGTCCGTAGCACCCGCTGTCAACCCCGTACGGCCAAGCTCCTAAGACTGACACTCCAGGCCCTCCGTAATTTGGCTTCAGTTTCACTTTCTAGACGTTTCAAGAAAGAACGGGGTCTAAATATCTGGGCACCTCTGCTCCGTTTCATATCTACCCACGAGGTTAATTTTTTTGTTTCTTCCAGTCCACCTATTTTGCACCTCCGTCTCTGCGAAGACTTCACTGAGAATCCAAGCGATTTCTGGATCCCTTCTCTCCCCTGAAGCTGTAAACAGTTTAACAAGACAGGTGCGGAACTGCCGTAAGGTAATCTACATCTTGTCTCCCTCTCTGGTATCTAACCTCCCGGCGAATGGGGGTACGTCTCCGTGTTCTGTGCGGTTTTCAGCACAGTACTCTCTACACGTAGTGGATATTTGATTTGGTAAGTGACCGAATAAGTGAATGAGTCACCAAGATAAGGGTATTGTCTCATTCTTTCTCGCTTTTTCCACTTCCAAGTTTCTTTAGTTAGTTTCCTCAGACAAAAGGTTTCTTTGTAGCTACACAGTGGCCAGGTCCAGAGAATGTTGCAGATAGCTGCTGAAAACATCCCTCCTCCACTTGAGAATGGCTTGCTCTCCCTCTCAAGCGGAGAGAGCTGGGATTCGATATTTAATTAAGCGCCTCTGTTCACTTGGCATTTAGAGGCACTAGGGGGCGTTAGTGCTCTACACCCGGTGAAATGCCTGTTTCGTTTGTGATTTTCCTTTGTGAAAAACAACTATGCACAGAGTGTTTTGTGCCAATTTTCCATCCTTTTAGATTGACGGAAAGCATTTTACCTACGTAGAAACAGAAAACGAATAGAAAGAGCGTCGCATTGCGTTTAATGAAAGCTTAGGGCGGTCTCGGTGGTACGTTAGTGAAGTTATCTGGGGACACCTTAGCCACGTACATTGTGTTGGAGAGGCACCGAGAATTCATTCAGGAGTTCTCAAAGTTCGAGGACACAGTTGCCTTACACGTAGGCACGGTGGCAGCCGTGGACATGGCAGTGATTTGGAGAATGTTGTACTAGTCGGCTCTCGCTGTGATAATGCTTTGCAACAAATCTCCCCAAAACTCACTTACATAAAGAAGAATCTAGTTTTCTCGGACCTGTGGGCTAGCTGCAGCGGCTCTCTTGTAGACCTCTCGATGGCGGGTGTTGCTCCATGCCGTGGGTCAGTTTGAGGTCTGTCCCGCACACCTTACCGTGGAGCCCAACTGTGAGGCTGCAGCTCCCTGTCCTCTCGCAGAGTTCACTGAAACGTAAGAGGTGAGCCCAACCACACAAGGCCACGTAAGGCCTCTGCGACTCATTGAAGGCCATCGTGTCTTCCCTTGGCCTCCTGGGAACCCCCTGGCCCCAGGATGCAGCTTCGGTAGCCCAGGGCAACCGGCGGAGGGGGGCGGGCGGGGCTGCAGGAGGGTGGAACGCTGAGGTCACAGAGGGTGTGGGTGTGGCCACCTCTGCTGTGACTGAACCAAGGGCGTGGGTGGGGGACTGGGGGTCCAGGGCAGGGCCCTCAGAGCCCGGTAGGCCCAGGGGGGCGGCGCAAGCACCTAGGCCCAGGCCGAAGAGCGCCTTCTTGGTCTGCGCGGCAGGCCGGCCTCTCGCCTTGCCACTCAGGCCGCCCTCCCTCTTGAAGTGTGTGTGGCACGCGTCCGCGGAGTACACCTCGCTGCACAGGTAGCCGTGGGACTGGGCGTCGTAGCTTCCTGCGAGGCGGCCGGAGGTCCCGCAGGCGGGTGGGTCCCTGGGACAGACGCGCGGAGCGGCTCCTGCCCGGCCCCCCTGAGAACCGTCGCCGTTCCGTAAGGCGGGGCGCCTGCTTCAGAATGTAAATCACGTGTCCGCTCTATGGATACGCTGTTTAGTTTACCAGGCAAGACTTTCTTGGTGAAAGAAGCAGCGTTGGCTTGCATCGTCGAGCAGGCTTCTCATCTGGCTGTGCACTGGTACTCTCTCTCTGGGTGTGCTAGTCCGCAGGGCAGGGCATCCCCTGGGCAGGGTGGAGCGTGATCTCTGCGGCCTCGTCTTGCAGCTCCTTCCTTTCATTCTCAATCATCCTGCCCACAGTGGCCTCCTCTCAGGCCTGCATACTTACAACGGCGCATTGCCCGTGCTGCCCCTCTGCAGGAAGTGTCCCTCTGTTTAGTTTGCAGCTGACTGATGCCGCCTCACCCTTCTCATGTCTTCTCAGGTGTCACTTGGTCAAGAAAGCGTCCCCTTACCTACTCAACTCATCTCGTCTCCCTACCGTAGCTCACGTGACACCACGCACCTCTCGCTTATGGCCGTCATCGCCTTTCGCATCCAGTTTCAGGTAGGTAAGTTTACCCCGTGGTCCGTGAGGAAGAAGAGATCACGCCTGTTTTGCTTACTCTTGATTCCCAGCGACTAGCCCGGTTACTGATAACCTCTGTTAGAGGGAGAAAGGAATGCACCCAATCCCTGGTGAAGCCCCGACCGTTTTCCTTTCTAGTGTCCCTCGTACTCCTCCCTGCCGTCTGTGTCGCCCTTACTCCGCGTCTACCGTTTATGAGTTTACACCTGGGTTACGGTGACTGCTTCGGAGAATCGCATGCCTTTCTACCTCCCTCGCTGCGACCTCTCCTACACCTCCCAGGGCTCTTGGGTTATGCCCTTGCCCTCTTCCGAGCCGTCCGTGGCACCCGCTGTCAACCCCGTACGGCCAAGCTCCTAAGACTGACACTCCAGGCCCTCCGTAATTTGGCTTCAGTTTCACTTTCTAGACGTTTCAAGAAAGAACGGGGTCTAAATATCTGGGCACCTCTGCTCCGTTTCATATCTACCCACGAGGTTAATTTTTTTGTTTCTTCCAGTCCACCTATTTTGCACCTCCGTCTCTGCGAAGACTTCACTGAGAATCCAAGCGATTTCTGGATCCCTTCTCTCCCCTGAAGCTGTAAACAGTTTAACAAGACAGGTGCGGAACTGCCGTAAGGTAATCTACATCTTGTCTCCCTCTCTGGTATCTAACCTCCCTGCGAATGGGGGTACGTCTCCGTGTCCTGTGCGGTTTTCAGCACAGTACTCTCTACACGTAGTGGATATTTGATTTGGTAAGTGACCGAATAAGTGAATGAGTCACCAAGATAAGGGTATTGTCTCATTCTTTCTCGCTTTTTCCACTTCCAAGTTTCTTTAGTTAGTTTCCTCAGACAAAAGGTTTCTTTGTAGCTACACAGTGGCCAGGTCCAGAGAATGTTGCAGATAGCTGCTGAAAACATCCCTCCTCCACTTGAGAATGGCTTGCTCTCCCTCTCAAGCGGAGAGAGCTGGGATTCGATATTTAATTAAGCGCCTCTGTTCACTTGGCATTTAGAGGCACTAGGGGGCGTTAGTGCTCTACACCCGGTGAAATGCCTGTTTCGTTTGTGATTTTCCTTTGTGAAAAACAACTATGCACAGAGTGTTTTGTGCCAATTTTCCATCCTTTTAGATTGACGGAAAGCATTTTACCTACGTAGAAACAGAAAACGAATAGAAAGAGCGTCGCATTGCGTTTAATGAAAGCTTAGGGCGGTCTCGGTGGTACGTTAGTGAAGTTATCTGGGGACACCTTAGCCACGTACATTGTGTTGGAGAGGCACCGAGAATTCATTCAGGAGTTCTCAAAGTTCGAGGACACGGTTGCCTTACACGTAGGCACGGTGGCAGCCGTGGACATGGCAGTGATTTGGAGAATGTTGTACTAGTCGGCTCTCGCTGTGATAATGCTTTGCAACAAATCTCCCCAAAACTCACTTACATAAAGAAGAATCTAGTTTTCTCGGACCTGTGGGCTAGCTGCAGCGGCTCTCTTGTAGACCTCTCGATGGCGGGTGTTGTTCCATGCCGTGGGTCAGTTTGAGGTCTGTCCCGCACACCTTACCGTGGAGCCCAACTGTGAGGCTGCAGGTCCCTGTCCTCTCGCAGAGTTCACTGAAACGTAAGAGGTGAGCCCAACCACACAAGGCCACGTAAGGCCTCTGCGACTCATTGAAGGCCATCGTGTCTTCCCTTGGCCTCCTGGGAACCCCCTGGCCCCAGGATGCAGCTTCGGTAGCCCAGGGCAACCGGCGGAGGGGGGCGGGCGGGGCTGCAGGAGGGTGGAACGCGGAGGTCACAGAGGGTGTGGGTGTGGCCACCTCTACTGTGACTGAACCAAGGGCGTGGGTGGGGGGCTGGGGGTCCAGGGCAGGGCCCTCAGAGCCCGGTAGGCCCAGGGGGGTGGCGCAAGCACCTAGGCCCAGGCCGAAGAGCGCCTTCTTGGTCTGCGTGGCACGCCGGCCTCTCGCCTTGCCACTCAGGCCGCCCTGCCACTTGAAGTGTGTGTGGCACGCGTCCGCGGAGTACACCTCGCTGCACAGGTAGCCGTGGGACTGGGCGTCGTAGCTTCCTGCGAGGCGGCCGGAGGTCCCGCAGGCGGGTGGGTCCCTGGGACAGACGTGCGGAGCGGCTCCATCCCGGCCCCACTGAGAACCGTCGCCGTTCCGTAAGGCGGGGCGCCTGCTGCAGAATGTAAATCACGTGTCCGTTCTATGGATACGCTGTTTAGTTTACCAGGCAAGACTTTCTTGGTGAAAGAAGCAGCGTTGGCTTGCATCGTCGAGCAGGCTTGTCATCTGGCTGTGCACTGGTACTCTCTCTCTGGGTGTGCTAGTCCGCAGGGCAGGGCATCCCCTGGGCAGGGTGGAGCGTGATCTCTGCGGCCTCGTCTTGCAGCTCCTTCCTTTCATTCTCAATCATCCTGCCCACAGTGGCCTCCTCTCAGGCCTGCATACTTACAACGGCGCATTGCCCGTGCTGCCCCTCTGCAGGAAGTGTCCCTCTGTTTAGTTTGCAGCTGACTGATGCCGCCTCACCCTTCTCATGTCTTCTCAGGTGTCACTTGGTCAAGAAAGCGTCCCCTTACCTACTCAACTCATCTCGTCTCCCTACCGTAGCTCACGTGACACCACGCACCTCTCGCTTATGGCCGTCATCGCCTTTCGCATCCAGTTTCAGGTAGGTAAGTTTACCCCGTGGCCCGTGAGGAAGAAGAGATCACGCCTGTTTTGCTTACTCTTGATTCCCAGCGACTAGCCCGGTTACTGATAACCTCTGTTAGAGGGAGAAAGGAATGCACCCAATCCCTGGTGAAGCCCCGACCGTTTTCCTTTCTAGTGTCCCTCGTACTCCTCCCTGCCGTCTGTGTCGCCCTTACTCCGCGTCTACCGTTTATGAGTTTACACCTGGGTTACGGTGACTGCTTCGGAGAATCGCATGCCTTTCTACCTCCCTCGCTGCGACCTCTCCTACACCTCCCAGGGCTCTTGGGTTATGCCCTTGCCCTCTTCCGAGCCGTCCGTGGCACCCGCTGTCAACCCCGTACGGCCAAGCTCCTAAGACTGACACTCCAGGCCCTCCGTAATTTGGCTTCAGTTTCACTTTCTAGACGTTTCAAGAAAGAACGGGGTCTAAATATCTGTGCACCTCTGCTCCGTTTCATATCTACCCACGAGGTTAATTTTTTTGTTTCTTCCAGTCCACCTATTTTGCACCTCCGTCTCTGCGAAGACTTCACTGAGAATCCAAGCGATTTCTGGATCCCTTCTCTCCCCTGAAGCTGTAAACAGTTTAACAAGACAGGTGCGGAACTGCCGTAAGGTAATCTACATCTTGTCTCCCTCTCTGGTATCTAACCTCCCTGCGAATGGGGGTACGTCTCCGTGTTCTGTGCGGTTTTCAGCACAGTACTCTCTACACGTAGTGGATATTTGATTTGGTAAGTGACCGAATAAGTGAATGAGTCACCAAGATAAGGGTATTGTCTCATTCTTTCTCGCTTTTTCCACTTCCAAGTTTCTTTAGTTAGTTTCCTCAGACAAAAGGTTTCTTTGTAGCTACACAGTGGCCAGGTCCAGAGAATGTTGCAGATAGCTGCTGAAAACATCCCTCCTCCACTTGAGAATGGCTTGCTCTCCCTCTCAAGCGGAGAGAGCTGGGATTCGATATTTAATTAAGCGCCTCTGTTCACTTGGCATTTAGAGGCACTAGGGGGCGTTAGTGCTCTACACCCGGTGAAATGCCTGTTTCGTTTGTGATTTTCCTTTGTGAAAAACAACTATGCACAGAGTGTTTTGTGCCAATTTTCCATCCTTTTAGATTGACGGAAAGCATTTTACCTACGTAGAAACAGAAAACGAATAGAAAGAGCGTCGCATTGCGCTTACTGAAAGCTTAGGGCGGTCTCGGTGGTACGTTAGTGAAGTTATCTGGGGACACCTTAGCCACGTACATTGTGTTGGAGAGGCACCGAGAATTCATTCAGGAGTTCTCAAAGTTCGAGGACACGGTTGCCTTACACGTAGGCACGGTGGCAGCCGTGGACATGGCAGTGATTTGGAGAATGTTGTACTAGTCGGCTCTCGCTGTGATAATGCTTTGCAACAAATCTCCCCAAAACTCACTTACATAAAGAAGAATCTAGTTTTCTCGGACCTGTGGGCTAGCTGCAGCGGCTCTCTTGTAGACCTCTCGATGGCGGGTGTTGCTCCATGCCGTGGGTCAGTTTGAGGTCTGTCCCGCACACCTTACCGTGGAGCCCAACTGTGAGGCTGCAGGTCCCTGTCCTCTCGCAGAGTTCACTGAAACGTAAGAGGTGAGCCCAACCACACAAGGCCACGTAAGGCCTCTGCGACTCATTGAAGGCCATCGTGTCTTCCCTTGGCCTCCTGGGAACCCCCTGGCCCCAGGATGCAGCTTCGGTAGCCCAGGGCAACCGGCGGAGGGGGGCGGGCGGGGCTGCAGGAGGGTGGAACGCTGAGGTCACAGAGGGTGTGGGTGTGGCCACCTCTGCTGTGACTGAACCAAGGGCGTGGGTGGGGGGCTGGGGGTCCAGGGCAGGGCCCTCAGAGCCCGGTAGGCCCAGGGGGGCGGCGCAAGCACCTAGGCCCAGGCCGAAGAGCGCCTTCTTGGTCTGCGCGGCAGGCCGGCCTCTCGCCTTGCCACTCAGGCCGCCCTCCCTCTTGAAGTGTGTGTGGCACGCGTCCGCGGAGTACACCTCGCTGCACAGGTAGCCGTGGGACTGGGCGTCGTAGCTTCCTGCGAGGCGGCCGGAGGTCCCGCAGGCGGGTGGGTCCCTGGGACAGACGCGCGGAGCGGCTCCTGCCCGGCCCCCCTGAGAACCGTCGCCGTTCCGTAAGGCGGGGCGCCTGCTTCAGAATGTAAATCACGTGTCCGCTCTATGGATACGCTGTTTAGTTTACCAGGCAAGACTTTCTTGGTGAAAGAAGCAGCGTTGGCTTGCATCCTCGAGCAGGCTTGTCATCTGGCTGTGCACTGGTACTCTCTCTCTGGGTGTGCTAGTCCGCAGGGCAGGGCATCCCCTGGGCAGGGTGGAGCGTGATCTCTGCGGCCTCGTCTTGCAGCTCCTTCCTTTCATTCTCAATCATCCTGCCCACAGTGGCCTCCTCTCAGGCCTGCATACTTACAACGGCGCATTGCCCGTGCTGCCCCTCTGCAGGAAGTGTCCCTCTGTTTAGTTTGCAGCTGACTGATGCCGCCTCACCCTTCTCATGTCTTCTCAGGTGTCACTTGGTCAAGAAAGCGTCCCCTTACCTACTCAACTCATCTCGTCTCCCTACCGTAGCTCACGTGACACCACGCACCTCTCGCTTATGGCCGTCATCGCCTTTCGCATCCAGTTTCAGGTAGGTAAGTTTACCCCGTGGTCCGTGAGGAAGAAGAGATCACGCCTGTTTTGCTTACTCTTGATTCCCAGCGACTAGCCCGGTTACTGATAACCTCTGTTAGAGGGAGAAAGGAATGCACCCAATCCCTGGTGAAGCCCCGACCGTTTTCCTTTCTAGTGTCCCTCGTACTCCTCCCTGCCGTCTGTGTCGCCCTTACTCCGCGTCTACCGTTTATGAGTTTACACCTGGGTTACGGTGACTGCTTCGGAGAATCGCATGCCTTTCTACCTCCCTCGCTGCGACCTCTCCTACACCTCCCAGGGCTCTTGGGTTATGCCCTTGCCCTCTTCCGAGCCGTCCGTGGCACCCGCTGTCAACCCCGTACGGCCAAGCTCCTAAGACTGACACTCCAGGCCCTCCGTAATTTGGCTTCAGTTTCACTTTCTAGACGTTTCAAGAAAGAACGGGGTCTAAATATCTGTGCACCTCTGCTCCGTTTCATATCTACCCACGAGGTTAATTTTTTTGTTTCTTCCAGTCCACCTATTTTGCACCTCCGTCTCTGCGAAGACTTCACTGAGAATCCAAGCGATTTCTGGATCCCTTCTCTCCCCTGAAGCTGTAAACAGTTTAACAAGACAGGTGCGGAACTGCCGTAAGGTAATCTACATCTTGTCTCCCTCTCTGGTATCTAACCTCCCGGCGAATGGGGGTACGTCTCCGTGTCCTGTGCGGTTTTCAGCACAGTACTCTCTACACGTAGTGGATATTTGATTTGGTAAGTGACCGAATAAGTGAATGAGTCACCAAGATAAGGGTATTGTCTCATTCTTTCTCGCTTTTTCCACTTCCAAGTTTCTTTAGTTAGTTTCCTCAGACAAAAGGTTTCTTTGTAGCTACACAGTGGCCAGGTCCAGAGAATGTTGCAGATAGCTGCTGAAAACATCCCTCCTCCACTTGAGAATGGCTTGCTCTCCCTCTCAAGCGGAGAGAGCTGGGATTCGATATTTAATTAAGCGCCTCTGTTCACTTGGCATTTAGAGGCACTAGGGGGCGTTAGTGCTCTACACCCGGTGAAATGCCTGTTTCGTTTGTGATTTTCCTTTGTGAAAAACAACTATGCACAGAGTGTTTTGTGCCAATTTTCCATCCTTTTAGATTGACGGAAAGCATTTTACCTACGTAGAAACAGAAAACGAATAGAAAGAGCGTCGCATTGCGTTTAATGAAAGCTTAGGGCGGTCTCGGTGGTACGTTAGTGAAGTTATCTGGGGACACCTTAGCCACGTACATTGTGTTGGAGAGGCACCGAGAATTCATTCAGGAGTTCTCAAAGTTCGAGGACACAGTTGCCTTACACGTAGGCACGGTGGCAGCCGTGGACATGGCAGTGATTTGGAGAATGTTGTACTCGTCGGCTCTCGCTGTGATAATGCTTTGCAACAAATCTCCCCAAAACTCACTTACATAAAGAAGAATCTAGTTTTCTCGGACCTGTGGGCTAGCTGCAGCGGCTCTCTTGTAGACCTCTCGATGGCGGGTGTTGCTCCATGCCGTGGGTCAGTTTGAGGTCTGTCCCGCACACCTTACCGTGGAGCCCAACTGTGAGGCTGCAGGTCCCTGTCCTCTAGCAGAGTTCACTGAAACGTAAGAGGTGAGCCCAACCACACAAGGCCACGTAAGGCCTCTGCGACTCATTGAAGGCCATCGTGTCTTCCCTTGGCCTCCTGGGAACCCCCTGGCCCCAGGATGCAGCTTCGGTAGCCCAGGGCAACCGGCGGAGGGGGGCGGGCGGGGCTGCAGGAGGGTGGAACGCTGAGGTCACAGAGGGTGTGGGTGTGGCCACCTCTGCTGTGACTGAACCAAGGGCGTGGGTGGGGGGCTGGGGGTCCAGGGCAGGGCCCTCAGAGCCCGGTAGGCCCAGGGGGGCGGCGCAAGCACCTAGGCCCAGGCCGAAGAGCGCCTTCTTGGTCTGCGCGGCAGGCCGGCCTCTCGCCTTGCCACTCAGGCCGCCCTCCCTCTTGAAGTGTGTGTGGCACGCGTCCGCGGAGTACACCTCGCTGCACAGGTAGCCGTGGGACTGGTCGTCGTAGCTTCCTGCGAGGCGGCCGGAGGTCCCGCAGGCGGGTGGGTCCCTGGGACAGACGCGCGGAGCGGCTCCTGCCCGGCCCCCCTGAGAACCGTCGCCGTTCTGTAAGGCGGGGCGCCTGCTTCAGAATGTAAATCACGTGTCCGCTCTATGGATACGCTGTTTAGTTTACCAGGCAAGACTTTCTTGGTGAAAGAAGCAGCGTTGGCTTGCATCGTCGAGCAGGCTTGTCATCTGGCTGTGCACTGGTACTCTCTCTCTGGGTGTGCTAGTCCGCAGGGCAGGGCATCCCCTGGGCAGGGTGGAGCGTGATCTCTGCGGCCTCGTCTTGCAGCTCCTTCCTTTCATTCTCAATCATCCTGCCCACAGTGGCCTCCTCTCAGGCCTGCATACTTACAACGGCGCATTGCCCGTGCTGCCCCTCTGCAGGAAGTGTCCCTCTGTTTAGTTTGCAGCTGACTGATGCCGCCTCACCCTTCTCATGTCTTCTCAGGTGTCACTTGGTCAAGAAAGCGTCCCCTTACCTACTCAACTCATCTCGTCTCCCTACCGTAGCTCACGTGACACCACGCACCTCTCGCTTATGGCCGTCATCGCCTTTCGCATCCAGTTTCAGGTAGGTAAGTTTACCCCGTGGTCCGTGAGGAAGAAGAGATCACGCCTGTTTTGCTTACTCTTGATTCCCAGCGACTAGCCCGGTTACTGATAACCTCTGTTAGAGGGAGAAAGGAATGCACCCAATCCCTGGTGAAGCCCCGACCGTTTTCCTTTCTAGTGTCCCTCGTACTCCTCCCTGCCGTCTGTGTCGCCCTTACTCCGCGTCTACCGTTTATGAGTTTACACCTGGGTTACGGTGACTGCTTCGGAGAATCGCATGCCTTTCTACCTCCCTCGCTGCGACCTCTCCTACACCTCCCAGGGCTCTTGGGTTATGCCCTTGCCCTCTTCCGAGCCGTCCGTGGCACCCGCTGTCAACCCCGTACGGCCAAGCTCCTAAGACTGACACTCCAGGCCCTCCGTAATTTGGCTTCAGTTTCACTTTCTAGACGTTTCAAGAAAGAACGGGGTCTAAATATCTGTGCACCTCTGCTCCGTTTCATATCTACCCACGAGGTTAATTTTTTTGTTTCTTCCAGTCCACCTATTTTGCACCTCCGTCTCTGCGAAGACTTCACTGAGAATCCAAGCGATTTCTGGATCCCTTCTCTCCCCTGAAGCTGTAAACAGTTTAACAAGACAGGTGCGGAACTGCCGTAAGGTAATCTACATCTTGTCTCCCTCTCTGGTATCTAACCTCCCTGCGAATGGGGGTACGTCTCCGTGTTCTGTGCGGTTTTCAGCACAGTACTCTCTACACGTAGTGGATATTTGATTTGGTAAGTGACCGAATAAGTGAATGAGTCACCAAGATAAGGGTATTGTCTCATTCTTTCTCGCTTTTTCCACTTCCAAGTTTCTTTAGTTAGTTTCCTCAGACAAAAGGTTTCTTTGTAGCTACACAGTGGCCAGGTCCAGAGAATGTTGCAGATAGCTGCTGAAAACATCCCTCCTCCACTTGAGAATGGCTTGCTCTCCCTCTCAAGCGGAGAGAGCTGGGATTCGATATTTAATTAAGCGCCTCTGTTCACTTGGCATTTAGAGGCACTAGGGGGCGTTAGTGCTCTACACCCGGTGAAATGCCTGTTTCGTTTGTGATTTTCCTTTGTGAAAAACAACTATGCACAGAGTGTTTTGTGCCAATTTTCCATCCTTTTAGATTGACGGAAAGCATTTTACCTACGTAGAAACAGAAAACGAATAGAAAGAGCGTCGCATTGCGCTTACTGAAAGCTTAGGGCGGTCTCGGTGGTACGTTAGTGAAGTTATCTGGGGACACCTTAGCCACGTACATTGTGTTGGAGAGGCACCGAGAATTCATTCAGGAGTTCTCAAAGTTCGAGGACACGGTTGCCTTACACGTAGGCACGGTGGCAGCCGTGGACATGGCAGTGATTTGGAGAATGTTGTACTAGTCGGCTCTCGCTGTGATAATGCTTTGCAACAAATCTCCCCAAAACTCACTTACATAAAGAAGAATCTAGTTTTCTCGGACCTGTGGGCTAGCTGCAGCGGCTCTCTTGTAGACCTCTCGATGGCGGGTGTTGTTCCATGCCGTGGGTCAGTTTGAGGTCTGTCCCGCACACCTTACCGTGGAGCCCAACTGTGAGGCTGCAGGTCCCTGTCCTCTCGCAGAGTTCACTGAAACGTAAGAGGTGAGCCCAACCACACAAGGCCACGTAAGGCCTCTGCGACTCATTGAAGGCCATCGTGTCTTCCCTTGGCCTCCTGGGAACCCCCTGGCCCCAGGATGCAGCTTCGGTAGCCCAGGGCAACCGGCGGAGGGGCGCGGGCGGGGCTGCAGGAGGGTGGAACGCTGAGGTCACAGAGGGTGTGGGTGTGGCCACCTCTGCTGTGACTGAACCAAGGGCGTGGGTGGGGGGCTGGGGGTCCAGGGCAGGGCCCTCAGAGCCCGGTAGGCCCAGGGGGGCGGCGCAAGCACCTAGGCCCAGGCCGAAGAGCGCCTTCTTGGTCTGCGCGGCAGGCCGGCCTCTCGCCTTGCCACTCAGGCCGCCCTCCCTCTTGAAGTGTGTGTGGCACGCGTCCGCGGAGTACACCTCGCTGCACAGGTAGCCGTGGGACTGGGCGTCGTAGCTTCCTGCGAGGCGGCCGGAGGTCCCGCAGGCGGGTGGGTCCCTGGGACAGACGCGCGGAGCGGCTCCTGCCCGGCCCCCCTGAGAACCGTCGCCGTTCCGTAAGGCGGGGCGCCTGCTTCAGAATGTAAATCACGTGTCCGCTCTATGGATACGCTGTTTAGTTTACCAGGCAAGACTTTCTTGGTGAAAGAAGCAGCGTTGGCTTGCATCCTCGAGCAGGCTTGTCATCTGGCTGTGCACTGGTACTCTCTCTCTGGGTGTGCTAGTCCGCAGGGCAGGGCATCCCCTGGGCAGGGTGGAGCGTGATCTCTGCGGCCTCGTCTTGCAGCTCCTTCCTTTCATTCTCAATCATCCTGCCCACAGTGGCCTCCTCTCAGGCCTGCATACTTACAACGGCGCATTGCCCGTGCTGCCCCTCTGCAGGAAGTGTCCCTCTGTTTAGTTTGCAGCTGACTGATGCCGCCTCACCCTTCTCATGTCTTCTCAGGTGTCACTTGGTCAAGAAAGCGTCCCCTTACCTACTCAACTCATCTCGTCTCCCTACCGTAGCTCACGTGACACCACGCACCTCTCGCTTATGGCCGTCATCGCCTTTCGCATCCAGTTTCAGGTAGGTAAGTTTACCCCGTGGTCCGTGAGGAAGAAGAGATCACGCCTGTTTTGCTTACTCTTGATTCCCAGCGACTAGCCCGGTTACTGATAACCTCTGTTAGAGGGAGAAAGGAATGCACCCAATCCCTGGTGAAGCCCCGACCGTTTTCCTTTCTAGTGTCCCTCGTACTCCTCCCTGCCGTCTGTGTCGCCCTTACTCCGCGTCTACCGTTTATGAGTTTACACCTGGGTTACGGTGACTGCTTCGGAGAATCGCATGCCTTTCTACCTCCCTCGCTGCGACCTCTCCTACACCTCCCAGGGCTCTTGGGTTATGCCCTTGCCCTCTTCCGAGCCGTCCGTGGCACCCGCTGTCAACCCCGTACGGCCAAGCTCCTAAGACTGACACTCCAGGCCCTCCGTAATTTGGCTTCAGTTTCACTTTCTAGACGTTTCAAGAAAGAACGGGGTCTAAATATCTGTGCACCTCTGCTCCGTTTCATATCTACCCACGAGGTTAATTTTTTTGTTTCTTCCAGTCCACCTATTTTGCACCTCCGTCTCTGCGAAGACTTCACTGAGAATCCAAGCGATTTCTGGATCCCTTCTCTCCCCTGAAGCTGTAAACAGTTTAACAAGACAGGTGCGGAACTGCCGTAAGGTAATCTACATCTTGTCTCCCTCTCTGGTATCTAACCTCCCGGCGAATGGGGGTACGTCTCCGTGTTCTGTGCGGTTTTCAGCACAGTACTCTCTACACGTAGTGGATATTTGATTTGGTAAGTGACCGAATAAGTGAATGAGTCACCAAGATAAGGGTATTGTCTCATTCTTTCTCGCTTTTTCCACTTCCAAGTTTCTTTAGTTAGTTTCCTCAGACAAAAGGTTTCTTTGTAGCTACACAGTGGCCAGGTCCAGAGAATGTTGCAGATAGCTGCTGAAAACATCCCTCCTCCACTTGAGAATGGCTTGCTCTCCCTCTCAAGCGGAGAGAGCTGGGATTCGATATTTAATTAAGCGCCTCTGTTCACTTGGCATTTAGAGGCACTAGGGGGCGTTAGTGCTCTACACCCGGTGAAATGCCTGTTTCGTTTGTGATTTTCCTTTGTGAAAAACAACTATGCACAGAGTGTTTTGTGCCAATTTTCCATCCTTTTAGATTGACGGAAAGCATTTTACCTACGTAGAAACAGAAAACGAATAGAAAGAGCGTCGCATTGCGTTTAATGAAAGCTTAGGGCGGTCTCGGTGGTACGTTAGTGAAGTTATCTGGGGACACCTTAGCCACGTACATTGTGTTGGAGAGGCACCGAGAATTCATTCAGGAGTTCTCAAAGTTCGAGGACACGGTTGCCTTACACGTAGGCACGGTGGCAGCCGTGGACATGGCAGTGATTTGGAGAATGTTGTACTAGTCGGCTCTCGCTGTGATAATGCTTTGCAACAAATCTCCCCAAAACTCACTTACATAAAGAAGAATCTAGTTTTCTCGGACCTGTGGGCTAGCTGCAGTGGCTCTCTTGTAGACCTCTCGATGGCGGGTGTTGTTCCATGCCGTGGGTCAGTTTGAGGTCTGTCCCGCACACCTTACCGTGGAGCCCAACTGTGAGGCTGCAGGTCCCTGTCCTCTCGCAGAGTTCACTGAAACGTAAGAGGTGAGCCCAACCACACAAGGCCACGTAAGGCCTCTGCGACTCATTGAAGGCCATCGTGTCTTCCCTTGGCCTCCTGGGAACCCCCTGGCCCCAGGATGCAGCTTCGGTAGCCCAGGGCAACCGGCGGAGGGGGGCGGGCGGGGCTGCAGGAGGGTGGAACGCGGAGGTCACAGAGGGTGTGGGTGTGGCCACCTCTGCTGTGACTGAACCAAGGGCGTGGGTGGGGGGCTGGGGGTCCAGGGCAGGGCCCTCAGAGCCCGGTAGGCCCAGGGGGGCGGCGCAAGCACCTAGGCCCAGGCCGAAGAGCGCCTTCTTGGTCTGCGCGGCAGGCCGGCCTCTCGCCTTGCCACTCAGGCCGCCCTCCCTCTTGAAGTGTGTGTGGCACGCGTCCGCGGAGTACACCTCGCTGCACAGGTAGCCGTGGGACTGGGCGTCGTAGCTTCCTGCGAGGCGGCCGGAGGTCCCGCAGGCGGGTGGGTCCCTGGGACAGACGCGCGGAGCGGCTCCTGCCCGGCCCCCCTGAGAACCGTCGCCGTTCCGTAAGGCGGGGCGCCTGCTTCAGAATGTAAATCACGTGTCCGCTCTATGGATACGCTGTTTAGTTTACCAGGCAAGACTTTCTTGGTGAAAGAAGCAGCGTTGGCTTGCATCCTCGAGCAGGCTTGTCATCTGGCTGTGCACTGGTACTCTCTCTCTGGGTGTGCTAGTCCGCAGGGCAGGGCATCCCCTGGGCAGGGTGGAGCGTGATCTCTGCGGCCTCGTCTTGCAGCTCCTTCCTTTCATTCTCAATCATCCTGCCCACAGTGGCCTCCTCTCAGGCCTGCATACTTACAACGGCGCATTGCCCGTGCTGCCCCTCTGCAGGAAGTGTCCCTCTGTTTAGTTTGCAGCTGACTGATGCCGCCTCACCCTTCTCATGTCTTCTCAGGTGTCACTTGGTCAAGAAAGCGTCCCCTTACCTACTCAACTCATCTCGTCTCCCTACCGTAGCTCACGTGACACCACGCACCTCTCGCTTATGGCCGTCATCGCCTTTCGCATCCAGTTTCAGGTAGGTAAGTTTACCCCGTGGTCCGTGAGGAAGAAGAGATCACGCCTGTTTTGCTTACTCTTGATTCCCAGCGACTAGCCCGGTTACTGATAACCTCTGTTAGAGGGAGAAAGGAATGCACCCAATCCCTGGTGAAGCCCCGACCGTTTTCCTTTCTAGTGTCCCTCGTACTCCTCCCTGCCGTCTGTGTCGCCCTTACTCCGCGTCTACCGTTTATGAGTTTACACCTGGGTTACGGTGACTGCTTCGGAGAATCGCATGCCTTTCTACCTCCCTCGCTGCGACCTCTCCTACACCTCCCAGGGCTCTTGGGTTATGCCCTTGCCCTCTTCCGAGCCGTCCGTGGCACCCGCTGTCAACCCCGTACGGCCAAGCTCCTAAGACTGACACTCCAGGCCCTCCGTAATTTGGCTTCAGTTTCACTTTCTAGACGTTTCAAGAAAGAACGGGGTCTAAATATCTGTGCACCTCTGCTCCGTTTCATATCTACCCACGAGGTTAATTTTTTTGTTTCTTCCAGTCCACCTATTTTGCACCTCCGTCTCTGCGAAGACTTCACTGAGAATCCAAGCGATTTCTGGATCCCTTCTCTCCCCTGAAGCTGTAAACAGTTTAACAAGACAGGTGCGGAACTGCCGTAAGGTAATCTACATCTTGTCTCCCTCTCTGGTATCTAACCTCCCGGCGAATGGGGGTACGTCTCCGTGTTCTGTGCGGTTTTCAGCACAGTACTCTCTACACGTAGTGGATATTTGATTTGGTAAGTGACCGAATAAGTGAATGAGTCACCAAGATAAGGGTATTGTCTCATTCTTTCTCGCTTTTTCCACTTCCAAGTTTCTTTAGTTAGTTTCCTCAGACAAAAGGTTTCTTTGTAGCTACACAGTGGCCAGGTCCAGAGAATGTTGCAGATAGCTGCTGAAAACATCCCTCCTCCACTTGAGAATGGCTTGCTCTCCCTCTCAAGCGGAGAGAGCTGGGATTCGATATTTAATTAAGCGCCTCTGTTCACTTGGCATTTAGAGGCACTAGGGGGCGTTAGTGCTCTACACCCGGTGAAATGCCTGTTTCGTTTGTGATTTTCCTTTGTGAAAAACAACTATGCACAGAGTGTTTTGTGCCAATTTTCCATCCTTTTAGATTGACGGAAAGCATTTTACCTACGTAGAAACAGAAAACGAATAGAAAGAGCGTCGCATTGCGTTTAATGAAAGCTTAGGGCGGTCTCGGTGGTACGTTAGTGAAGTTATCTGGGGACACCTTAGCCACGTACATTGTGTTGGAGAGGCACCGAGAATTCATTCAGGAGTTCTCAAAGTTCGAGGACACGGTTGCCTTACACGTAGGCACGGTGGCAGCCGTGGACATGGCAGTGATTTGGAGAATGTTGTACTAGTCGGCTCTCACTGTGATAATGCTTTGCAACAAATCTCCCCAAAACTCACTTACATAAAGAAGAATCTAGTTTTCTCGGACCTGTGGGCTAGCTGCAGCGGCTCTCTTGTAGACCTCTCGATGGCGGGTGTTGTTCCATGCCGTGGGTCAGTTTGAGGTCTGTCCCGCACACCTTACCGTGGAGCCCAACTGTGAGGCTGCAGGTCCCTGTCCTCTCGCAGAGTTCACTGAAACGTAAGAAGTGAGCCCAACCACACAAGGCCACGTAAGGCCTCTGCGACTCATTGAAGGCCATCGTGTCTTCCCTTGGCCTCCTGGGAACCCCCTGGCCCCAGGATGCAGCTTCGGTAGCCCAGGGCAACCGGCGGAGGGGGGCGGGCGGGGCTGCAGGAGGGTGGAACGCGGAGGTCACAGAGGGTGTGGGTGTGGCCACCTCTACTGTGACTGAACCAAGGGCGTGGGTGGGGGGCTGGGGGTCCAGGGCAGGGCCCTCAGAGCCCGGTAGGCCCAGGGGGGTGGCGCAAGCACCTAGGCCCAGGCCGAAGAGCGCCTTCTTGGTCTGCGTGGCACGCCGGCCTCTCGCCTTGCCACTCAGGCCGCCCTGCCACTTGAAGTGTGTGTGGCACGCGTCCGCGGAGTACACCTCGCTGCACAGGTAGCCGTGGGACTGGGCGTCGTAGCTTCCTGCGAGGCGGCCGGAGGTCCCGCAGGCGGGTGGGTCCCTGGGACAGACGTGCGGAGCGGCTCCATCCCGGCCCCACTGAGAACCGTCGCCGTTCCGTAAGGCGGGGCGCCTGCTGCAGAATGTAAATCACGTGTCCGTTCTATGGATACGCTGTTTAGTTTACCAGGCAAGACTTTCTTGGTGAAAGAAGCAGCGTTGGCTTGCATCCTCGAGCAGGCTTGTCATCTGGCTGTGCACTGGTACTCTCTCTCTGGGTGTGCTAGTCCGCAGGGCAGGGCATCCCCTGGGCAGGGCGGAGCGTGATCTCTGTGGCCTCGTCTTGCAGCTCCTTCCTTTCATTCTCAATCATCCTGCCCACAGTGGCCTCCTCTCAGGCCTGCATACTTACAACGGCGCATTGCCCGTGCTGCCGCTCTGCAGGAAGTGTCCCTCTCTTTAGTTTGCAGCTGACTGATGCCGCCTCACCCTTCTCATCTCTTCTCAGGTGTCACTTGGTCAAGAAAGTGTCCCCTTACCTACTCAACTCATCTCGTCTCCCTACCGTAGCTCACGTGACACCACGCACCTCTCGCTTATGGCCGTCATCGCCTTTCGCATCCAGTTTCAGGTAGGTAAGTTTACCCCGTGGTCCGTGAGGAAGAAGAGATCACGCCTGTTTTGCTTACTCTTGATTCCCAGCGACTAGCCCGGTTACTGATAACCTCTGTTAGAGGGAGAAAGGAATGCACCCAATCCCTGGTGAAGCCCCGACCGTTTTCCTTTCTAGTGTCCCTCGTACTCCTCCCTGCCGTCTGTGTCGCCCTTACTCCGCGTCTACCGTTTATGAGTTTACACCTGGGTTACGGTGACTGCTTCGGAGAATCGCATGCCTTTCTACCTCCCTCGCTGCGACCTCTCCTACACCTCCCAGGGCTCTTGGGTTATGCCCTTGCCCTCTTCCGAGCCGTCCGTGGCACCCGCTGTCAACCCCGTACGGCCAGGCTCCTAAGACTGACACTCCAGGCCCTCCGTAATTTGGCTTCAGTTTCACTTTCTAGACGTTTCAAGAAAGAACGGGGTCTAAATATCTGGGCACCTCTGCTCCGTTTCATATCTACCCACGAGGTTAATTTTTTTGTTTCTTCCAGTCCACCTATTTTGCACCTCCGTCTCTGCGAAGACTTCACTGAGAATCCAAGCGATTTCTGGATCCCTTCTCTCCCCTGAAGCTGTAAACAGTTTAACAAGACAGGTGCGGAACTGCCGTAAGGTAATCTACATCTTGTCTCCCTCTCTGGTATCTAACCTCCCTGCGAATGGGCGTACGTCTCCGTGTTCTGTGCGGTTTTCAGCACAGTATTCTCTACACGTAGTGGATATTTGATTTGGTAAGTGACCGAATAAGTGAATGAGTCACCAAGATAAGGGTATTGTCTCATTCTTTCTCGCTTTTTCCACTTCCAAGTTTCTTTAGTTAGTTTCCTCAGACAAAAGGTTTCTTTGTAGCTACACAGTGGCCAGGTCCAGAGAATGTTGCAGATAGCTGCTGAAAACATCCCTCCTCCACTTGAGAATGGCTTGCTCTCCCTCTCAAGCGGAGAGAGCTGGGATTCGATATTTAATTAAGCGCCTCTGTTCACTTGGCATTTAGAGGCACTAGGGGGCGTTAGTGCTCTACACCCGGTGAAATGCCTGTTTCGTTTGTGATTTTCCTTTGTGAAAAACAACTATGCACAGAGTGTTTTGTGCCAATTTTCCATCCTTTTAGATTGACGGAAAGCATTTTACCTACGTAGAAACAGAAAACGAATAGAAAGAGCGTTGCATTGCGTTTAATGAAAGCTTAGGGCGGTCTCGGTGGTACGTTAGTGAAGTTATCTGGGGACACCTTAGCCACGTACATTGTGTTGGAGAGGCACCGAGAATTCATTCAGGAGTTCTCAAAGTTCGAGGACACAGTTGCCTTACACGTAGGCACGGTGGCAGCCGTGGACATGGCAGTGATTTGGAGAATGTTGTACTCGTCGGCTCTTGCTGTGATAATGCTTTGCAACAAATCTCCCCAAAACTCACTTACATAAAGAAGAATCTAGTTTTCTCGGACCTGTGGGCTAGCTGCAGCGGCTCTCTTGTAGACCTCTCGATGGCGGGTGTTGCTCCATGCCGTGGGTCAGTTTGAGGTCTGTCCCGCACACCTTACCGTGGAGCCCAACTGTGAGGCTGCAGGTCCCTGTCCTCTAGCAGAGTTCACTGAAACGCAAGAGGTGAGCCCAACCACACAAGGCCACGTAAGGCCTCTGCGACTCATTGAAGGCCATCGTGTCTTCCCTTGGCCTCCTGGGAACCCCCTGGCCCCAGGATGCAGCTTCGGTAGCCCAGGGCAACCGGCGGAGGGGGGCGGGCGGGGCTGCAGGAGGGTGGAACGCTGAGGTCACAGAGGGTGTGGGTGTGGCCACCTCTGCTGTGACTGAACCAAGGGCGTGGGTGGGGGGCTGGGGGTCCAGGGCAGGGCCCTCAGAGCCCGGTAGGCCCAGGGGGGCGGCGCAAGCACCTAGGCCCAGGCCGAAGAGCGCCTTCTTGGTCTGCGCGGCAGGCCGGCCTCTCGCCTTGCCACTCAGGCCGCCCTCCCTCTTGAAGTGTGTGTGGCACGCGTCCGCGGAGTACACCTCGCTGCACAGGTAGCCGTGGGACTGGGCGTCGTAGCTTCCTGCGAGGCGGCCGGAGGTCCCGCAGGCGGGTGGGTCCCTGGGACAGACGTGCGGAGCGGCTCCTGCCCGGCCCCCCTGAGAACCGTCGCCGTTCCGTAAGGCGGGGCGCCTGCTTCAGAATGTAAATCACGTGTCCGCTCTATGGATACGCTGTTTAGTTTACCAGGCAAGACTTTCTTGGTGAAAGAAGCAGCGTTGGCTTGCATCGTCGAGCAGGCTTGTCATCTGGCTGTGCACTGGTACTCTCTCTCTGGGTGTGCTAGTCCGCAGGGCAGGGCATTCCCTGCGCAGGGTGGAGCGTGATCTCTGCGGCCTCGTCTTGCAGCTCCTTCCTTTCATTCTCAATCATCCTGCCCACAGTGGCCTCCTCTCAGGCCTGCATACTTACAACGGCGCATTGCCCGTGCTGCCCCTCTGCAGGAAGTGTCCCTCTGTTTAGTTTGCAGCTGACTGATGCTGCCTCACCCTTCTCATGTCTTCTCAGGTGTCACTTGGTCAAGAAAGCGTCCCCTTACCTACTCAACTCATCTCGTCTCCCTACCGTAGCTCACGTGACACCACGCACCTCTCGCTTATGGCCGTCATCGCCTTTCGCATCCAGTTTCAGGTAGGTAAGTTTACCCCGTGGTCCGTGAGGAAGAAGAGATCACGCCTGTTTTGCTTACTCTTGATTCCCAGCGACTAGCCCGGTTACTGATAACCTCTGTTAGAGGGAGAAAGGAATGCACCCAATCCCTGGTGAAGCCCCGACCGTTTTCCTTTCTAGTGTCCCTCGTACTCCTCCCTGCCGTCTGTGTCGCCCTTACTCCGCGTCTACCGTTTATGAGTTTACACCTGGGTTACGGTGACTGCTTCGGAGAATCGCATGCCTTTCTACCTCCCTCGCTGCGACCTCTCCTACACCTCCCAGGGCTCTTGGGTTATGCCCTTGCCCTCTTCCGAGCCGTCCGTGGCACCCGCTGTCCACCCCGTACGGCCAAGCTCCTAAGACTGACACTCCAGGCCCTCCGTAATTTGGCTTCAGTTTCACTTTCTAGACGTTTCAAGAAAGAACGGGGTCTAAATATCTGGGCACCTCTGCTCCGTTTCATATCTACCCACGAGGTTAATTTTTTTGTTTCTTCCAGTCCACCTATTTTGCACCTCCGTCTCTGCGAAGACTTCACTGAGAATCCAAGCGATTTCTGGATCCCTTCTCTCCCCTGAAGCTGTAAACAGTTTAACAAGACAGGTGCGGAACTGCCGTAAGGTAATCTACATCTTGTCTCCTTCTCTGGTATCTAACCTCCCTGCGAATGGGGGTACGTCTCCGTGTTCTGTGCGGTTTTCAGCACAGTACTCTCTACACGTAGTGGATATTTGATTTGGTAAGTGACCGAATAAGTGAATGAGTCACCAAGATAAGGGTATTGTCTCATTCTTTCTCGCTTTTTCCACTTCCAAGTTTCTTTAGTTAGTTTCCTCAGACAAAAGGTTTCTTTGTAGCTACACAGTGGCCAGGTCCAGAGAATGTTGCAGATAGCTGCTGAAAACATCCCTCCTCCACTTGAGAATGGCTTGCTCTCCCTCTCAAGCGGAGAGAGCTGGGATTCGATATTTAATTAAGCGCCTCTGTTCACTTGGCATTTAGAGGCACTAGGGGGCGTTAGTGCTCTACACCCGGTGAAATGCCGGTTTCGTTTGTGATTTTCCTTTGTGAAAAACAACTATGCACAGAGTGTTTTGTGCCAATTTTCCATCCTTTTAGATTGACGGAAAGCATTTTACCTACGTAGAAACAGAAAACGAATAGAAAGAGCGTCGCATTGCGCTTACTGAAAGCTTAGGGCGTTCTCGGTGGTACGTTAGTGAAGTTATCTGGGGACACCTTAGCCACGTACATTGTGTTGGAGAGGCACCGAGAATTCATTCAGGAGTTCTCAAAGTTCGAGGACACGGTTGCCTTACACGTAGGCACGGTGGCAGCCGTGGACATGGCAGTGATTTGGAGAATGTTGTACTAGTCGGCTCTCGCTGTGATAATGCTTTGCAACAAATCTCCCCAAAACTCACTTACATAAAGAAGAATCTAGTTTTCTCGGACCTGTGGGCTAGCTGCAGCGGCTCTCTTGTAGACCTCTCGATGGCGGGTGTTGCTCCATGCCGTGGGTCAGTTTGAGGTCTGTCCCGCACACCTTACCGTGGAGCCCAACTGTGAGGCTGCAGGTCCCTGTCCTCTCGCAGAGTTCACTGAAACGTAAGAGGTGAGCCCAACCACACAAGGCCACGTAAGGCCTCTGCGACTCATTGAAGGCCATCGTGTCTTCCCTTGGCCTCCTGGGAACCCCCTGGCCCCAGGATGCAGCTTCGGTAGCCCAGGGCAACCGGCGGAGGGGGGCGGGCGGGGCTGCAGGAGGGTGGAACGCTGAGGTCACAGAGGGTGTGGGTGTGGCCACCTCTGCTGTGACTGAACCAAGGGCGTGGGTGGGGGGCTGGGGGTCCAGGGCAGGGCCCTCAGAGCCCGGTAGGCCCAGGGGGGCGGCGCAAGCACCTAGGCCCAGGCCGAAGAGTGCCTTCTTGGTCTGCACGGCAGGCCGGCCTCTCGCCTTGCCACTCAGGCCGCCCTCCCTCTTGAAGTGTGTGTGGCACGCGTCCGCGGAGTACACCTCGCTGCACAGGTAGCCGTGGGACTGGGCGTCGTAGCTTCCTGCGAGGCGGCCGGAGGTCCCGCAGGCGGGTGGGTCCCTGGGACAGACGCGCGGAGCGGCTCCTGCCCGGCCCCCCTGAGAACCGTCGCCGTTCCGTAAGGCGGGGCGCCTGCTTCAGAATGTAAATCACGTGTCCGCTCTATGGATACGCTGTTTAGTTTACCAGGCAAGACTTTCTTGGTGAAAGAAGCAGCGTTGGCTTGCATCCTCGAGCAGGCTTGTCATCTGGCTGTGCACTGGTACTCTCTCTCTGGGTGTGCTAGTCCGCAGGGCAGGGCATCCCCTGGGCAGGGTGGAGCGTGATCTCTGCGGCCTCGTCTTGCAGCTCCTTCCTTTCATTCTCAATCATCCTGCCCACAGTGGCCTCCTCTCAGGCCTGCATACTTACAACGGCGCATTGCCCGTGCTGCCCCTCTGCAGGAAGTGTCCCTCTGTTTAGTTTGCAGCTGACTGATGCCGCCTCACCCTTCTCATGTCTTCTCAGGTGTCACTTGGTCAAGAAAGCGTCCCCTTACCTACTCAACTCATCTCGTCTCCCTACCGTAGCTCACGTGACACCACGCACCTCTCGCTTATGGCCGTCATCGCCTTTCGCATCCAGTTTCAGGTAGGTAAGTTTACCCCGTGGTCCATGAGGAAGAAGAGATCACGCCTGTTTTGCTTACTCTTGATTCCCAGCGACTAGCCCGGTTACTGATAACCTCTGTTAGAGGGAGAAAGGAATGCACCCAATCCCTGGTGAAGCCCCGACCGTTTTCCTTTCTAGTGTCCCTCGTACTCCTCCCTGCCGTCTGTGTCGCCCTTACTCCGCGTCTACCGTTTATGAGTTTACACCTGGGTTACGGTGACTGCTTCGGAGAATCGCATGCCTTTCTACCTCCCTCGCTGCGACCTCTCCTACACCTCCCAGGGCTCTTGGGTTATGCCCTTGCCCTCTTCCGAGCCGTCCGTGGCACCCGCTGTCAACCCCATACGGCCAAGCTCCTAAGACTGACACTCCAGGCCCTCCGTAATTTGGCTTCAGTTTCACTTTCTAGACGTTTCAAGAAAGAACGGGGTCTAAATATCTGTGCACCTCTGCTCCGTTTCATATCTACCCACGAGGTTAATTTTTTTGTTTCTTCCAGTCCACCTATTTTGCACCTCCGTCTCTGCGAAGACTTCACTGAGAATCCAAGCGATTTCTGGATCCCTTCTCTCCCCTGAAGCTGTAAACAGTTTAACAAGACAGGTGCGGAACTGCCGTAAGGTAATCTACATCTTGTCTCCCTCTCTGGTATCTAACCTCCCTGCGAATGGGGGTACGTCTCCGTGTCCTGTGCGGTTTTCAGCACAGTACTCTCTACACGTAGTGGATATTTGATTTGGTAAGTGACCGAATAAGTGAATGAGTCACCAAGATAAGGGTATTGTCTCATTCTTTCTCGCTTTTTCCACTTCCAAGTTTCTTTAGTTAGTTTCCTCAGACAAAAGGTTTCTTTGTAGCTACACAGTGGCCAGGTCCAGAGAATGTTGCAGATAGCTGCTGAAAACATCCCTCCTCCACTTGAGAATGGCTTGCTCTCCCTCTCAAGCGGAGAGAGCTGGGATTCGATATTTAATTAAGCGCCTCTGTTCACTTGGCATTTAGAGGCACTAGGGGGCGTTAGTGCTCTACACCCGGTGAAATGCCTGTTTCGTTTGTGATTTTCCTTTGTGAAAAACAACTATGCACAGAGTGTTTTGTGCCAATTTTCCATCCTTTTAGATTGACGGAAAGCATTTTACCTACGTAGAAACAGAAAACGAATAGAAAGAGCGTCGCATTGCGTTTAATGAAAGCTTAGGGCGGTCTCGGTGGTACGTTAGTGAAGTTATCTGGGGACACCTTAGCCACGTACATTGTGTTGGAGAGGCACCGAGAATTCATTCAGGAGTTCTCAAAGTTCGAGGACACGGTTGCCTTACACGTAGGCACGGTGGCAGCCGTGGACATGGCAGTGATTTGGAGAATGTTGTACTAGTCGGCTCTCGCTGTGATAATGCTTTGCAACAAATCTCCCCAAAACTCACTTACATAAAGAAGAATCTAGTTTTCTCGGACCTGTGGGCTAGCTGCAGCGGCTCTCTTGTAGACCTCTCGATGGCGGGTGTTGTTCCATGCCGTGGGTCAGTTTGAGGTCTGTCCCGCACACCTTACCGTGGAGCCCAACTGTGAGGCTGCAGGTCCCTGTCCTCTCGCAGAGTTCACTGAAACGTAAGAGGTGAGCCCAACCACACAAGGCCACGTAAGGCCTCTGCGACTCATTGAAGGCCATCGTGTCTTCCCTTGGCCTCCTGGGAACCCCCTGGCCCCAGGATGCAGCTTCGGTAGCCCAGGGCAACCGGCGGAGGGGGGCGGGCGGGGCTGCAGGAGGGTGGAACGCGGAGGTCACAGAGGGTGTGGGTGTGGCCACCTCTACTGTGACTGAACCAAGGGCGTGGGTGGGGGGCTGGGGGTCCAGGGCAGGGCCCTCAGAGCCCGGTAGGCCCAGGGGGGTGGCGCAAGCACCTAGGCCCAGGCCGAAGAGCGCCTTCTTGGTCTGCGTGGCACGCCGGCCTCTCGCCTTGCCACTCAGGCCGCCCTGCCACTTGAAGTGTGTGTGGCACGCGTCCGCGGAGTACACCTCGCTGCACAGGTAGCCGTGGGACTGGGCGTCGTAGCTTCCTGCGAGGCGGCCGGAGGTCCCGCAGGCGGGTGGGTCCCTGGGACAGACGTGCGGAGCGGCTCCATCCCGGCCCCACTGAGAACCGTAGCCGTTCCGTAAGGCGGGGCGCCTGCTGCAGAATGTAAATCACGTGTCCGTTCTATGGATACGCTGTTTAGTTTACCAGGCAAGACTTTCTTGGTGAAAGAAGCAGCGTTGGCTTGCATCGTCGAGCAGGCTTGTCATCTGGCTGTGCACTGGTACTCTCTCTCTGGGTGTGCTAGTCCGCAGGGCAGGGCATCCCCTGGGCAGGGCGGAGCGTGATCTCTGTGGCCTCGTCTTGCAGCTCCTTCCTTTCATTCTCAATCATCCTGCCCACAGTGGCCTCCTCTCAGGCCTGCATACTTACAACGGCGCATTGCCCGTGCTGCCGCTCTGCAGGAAGTGTCCCTCTCTTTAGTTTGCAGCTGACTGATGCCGCCTCACCCTTCTCATCTCTTCTCAGGTGTCACTTGGTCAAGAAAGTGTCCCCTTACCTACTCAACTCATCTCGTCTCCCTACCGTAGCTCACGTGACACCACGCACCTCTCGCTTATGGCCGTCATCGCCTTTCGCATCCAGTTTCAGGTAGGTAAGTTTACCCCGTGGTCCGTGAGGAAGAAGAGATCACGCCTGTTTTGCTTACTCTTGATTCCCAGCGACTAGCCCGGTTACTGATAACCTCTGTTAGAGGGAGAAAGGAATGCACCCAATCCCTGGTGAAGCCCCGACCGTTTTCCTTTCTAGTGTCCCTCGTACTCCTCCCTGCCGTCTGTGTCGCCCTTACTCCGCGTCTACCGTTTATGAGTTTACACCTGGGTTACGGTGACTGCTTCGGAGAATCGCATGCCTTTCTACCTCCCTCGCTGCGACCTCTCCTACACCTCCCAGGGCTCTTGGGTTATGCCCTTGCCCTCTTCCGAGCCGTCCGTGGCACCCGCTGTCAACCCCGTACGGCCAGGCTCCTAAGACTGACACTCCAGGCCCTCCGTAATTTGGCTTCAGTTTCACTTTCTAGACGTTTCAAGAAAGAACGGGGTCTAAATATCTGTGCACCTCTGCTCCGTTTCATATCTACCCACGAGGTTAATTTTTTTGTTTCTTCCAGTCCACCTATTTTGCACCTCCGTCTCTGCGAAGACTTCACTGAGAATCCAAGCGATTTCTGGATCCCTTCTCTCCCCTGAAGCTGTAAACAGTTTAACAAGACAGGTGCGGAACTGCCGTAAGGTAATCTACATCTTGTCTCCCTCTCTGGTATCTAACCTCCCTGCGAATGGGGGTACGTCTCCGTGTTCTGTGCGGTTTTCAGCACAGTATTCTCTACACGTAGTGGATATTTGATTTGGTAAGTGACCGAATAAGTGAATGAGTCACCAAGATAAGGGTATTGTCTCATTCTTTCTCGCTTTTTCCACTTCCAAGTTTCTTTAGTTAGTTTCCTCAGACAAAAGGTTTCTTTGTAGCTACACAGTGGCCAGGTCCAGAGAATGTTGCAGATAGCTGCTGAAAACATCCCTCCTCCACTTGAGAATGGCTTGCTCTCCCTCTCAAGCGGAGAGAGCTGGGATTCGATATTTAATTAAGCGCCTCTGTTCACTTGGCATTTAGAGGCACTAGGGGGCGTTAGTGCTCTACACCCGGTGAAATGCCTGTTTCGTTTGTGATTTTCCTTTGTGAAAAACAACTATGCACAGAGTGTTTTGTGCCAATTTTCCATCCTTTTAGATTGACGGAAAGCATTTTACCTACGTAGAAACAGAAAACGAATAGAAAGAGCGTGGCATTGCGTTTAATGAAAGCTTAGGGCGGTCTCGGTGGTACGTTAGTGAAGTTATCTGGGGACACCTTAGCCACGTACATTGTGTTGGAGAGGCACCGAGAATTCATTCAGGAGTTCTCAAAGTTCGAGGACACAGTTGCCTTACACGTAGGCACGGTGGCAGCCGTGGACATGGCAGTGATTTGGAGAATGTTGTACTCGTCGGCTCTTGCTGTGATAATGCTTTGCAACAAATCTCCCCAAAACTCACTTACATAAAGAAGAATCTAGTTTTCTCGGACCTGTGGGCTAGCTGCAGCGGCTCTCTTGTAGACCTCTCGATGGCGGGTGTTGCTCCATGCCGTGGGTCAGTTTGAGGTCTGTCCCGCACACCTTACCGTGGAGCCCAACTGTGAGGCTGCAGGTCCCTGTCCTCTAGCAGAGTTCACTGAAACGTAAGAGGTGAGCCCAACCACACAAGGCCACGTAAGGCCTCTGCGACTCATTGAAGGCCATCGTGTCTTCCCTTGGCCTCCTGGGAACCCCCTGGCCCCAGGATGCAGCTTCGGTAGCCCAGGGCAACCGGTGGAGGGGGGCGGGCGGGGCTGCAGGAGGGTGGAACGCTGAGGTCACAGAGGGTGTGGGTGTGGCCACCTCTGCTGTGACTGAACCAAGGGCGTGGGTGGGGGGCTGGGGGTCCAGGGCAGGGCCCTCAGAGCCCGGTAGGCCCAGGGGGGCGGCGCAAGCACCTAGGCCCAGGCCGAAGAGCGCCTTCTTGGTCTGCGCGGCAGGCCGGCCTCTCGCCTTGCCACTCAGGCCGCCCTCCCTCTTGAAGTGTGTGTGGCACGCGTCCGCGGAGTACACCTCGCTGCACAGGTAGCCGTGGGACTGGTCGTCGTAGCTTCCTGCGAGGCGGCCGGAGGTCCCGCAGGCGGGTGGGTCCCTGGGACAGACGTGCGGAGCGGCTCCTGCCCGGCCCCCCTGAGAACCGTCGCCGTTCCGTAAGGCGGGGCGCCTGCTTCAGAATGTAAATCACGTGTCCGCTCTATGGATACGCTGTTTAGTTTACCAGGCAAGACTTTCTTGGTGAAAGAAGCAGCGTTGGCTTGCATCGTCGAGCAGGCTTGTCATCTGGCTGTGCACTGGTACTCTCTCTCTGGGTGTGCTAGTCCGCAGGGCAGGGCATCCCCTGGGCAGGGTGGAGCGTGATCTCTGCGGCCTCGTCTTGCAGCTCCTTCCTTTCATTCTCAATCATCCTGCCCACAGTGGCCTCCTCTCAGGCCTGCATACTTACAACGGCGCATTGCCCGTGCTGCCCCTCTGCAGGAAGTGTCCCTCTGTTTAGTTTGCAGCTGACTGATGCCGCCTCACCCTTCTCATCTCTTCTCAGGTGTCACTTGGTCAAGAAAGCGTCCCCTTACCTACTCAACTCATCTCGTCTCCCTACCGTAGCTCACGTGACACCACGCACCTCTCGCTTATGGCCGTCATCGCCTTTCGCATCCAGTTTCAGGTAGGTAAGTTTACCCCGTGGTCCGTGAGGAAGAAGAGATCACGCCTGTTTTGCTTACTCTTGATTCCCAGCGACTAGCCCGGTTACTGATAACCTCTGTTAGAGGGAGAAAGGAATGCACCCAATCCCTGGTGAAGCCCCGACCGTTTTCCTTTCTAGTGTCCCTCGTACTCCTCCCTGCCGTCTGTGTCGCCCTTACTCCGCGTCTACCGTTTATGAGTTTACACCTGGGTTACGGTGACTGCTTCGGAGAATCGCATGCCTTTCTACCTCCCTCACTGCGACCTCTCCTACACCTCCCAGGGCTCTTGGGTTATGCCCTTGCCCTCTTCCGAGCCGTCCGTGGCACCCGCTGTCAACCCCGTACGGCCAAGCTCCTAAGACTGACACTCCAGGCCCTCCGTAATTTGGCTTCAGTTTCACTTTCTAGACGTTTCAAGAAAGAACGGGGTCTAAATATCTGTGCACCTCTGCTCCGTTTCATATCTACCCACGAGGTTAATTTTTTTGTTTCTTCCAGTCCACCTATTTTGCACCTCCGTCTCTGCGAAGACTTCACTGAGAATCCAAGCGATTTCTGGATCCCTTCTCTCCCCTGAAGCTGTAAACAGTTTAACAAGACAGGTGCGGAACTGCCGTAAGGTAATCTACATCTTGTCTCCCTCTCTGGTATCTAACCTCCCTGCGAATGGGGGTACGTCTCCGTGTTCTGTGCGGTTTTCAGCACAGTACTCTCTACACGTAGTGGATATTTGATTTGGTAAGTGACCGAATAAGTGAATGAGTCACCAAGATAAGGGTATTGTCTCATTCTTTCTCGCTTTTTCCACTTCCAAGTTTCTTTAGTTAATTTCCTCAGACAAAAGGTTTCTTTGTAGCTACACAGTGGCCAGGTCCAGAGAATGTTGCAGATAGCTGCTGAAAACATCCCTCCTCCACTTGAGAATGGCTTGCTCTCCCTCTCAAGCGGAGAGAGCTGGGATTCGATATTTAATTAAGCGCCTCTGTTCACTTGGCATTTAGAGGCACTAGGGGGCGTTAGTGCTCTACACCCGGTGAAATGCCTGTTTCGTTTGTGATTTTCCTTTGTGAAAAACAACTATGCACAGAGTGTTTTGTGCCAATTTTCCATCCTTTTAGATTGACGGAAAGCATTTTACCTACGTAGAAACAGAAAAGGAATAGAAAGAGCGTTGCATTGCGTTTAATGAAAGCTTAGGGCGGTCTCGGTGGTACGTTAGTGAAGTTATCTGGGGACACCTTAGCCACGTACATTGTGTTGGAGAGGCACCGAGAATTCATTCAGGAGTTCTCAAAGTTCGAGGACACAGTTGCCTTACACGTAGGCACGGTGGCAGCCGTGGACATGGCAGTGATTTGGAGAATGTTGTACTAGTCGGCTCTCGCTGTGATAATGCTTTGCAACAAATCTCCCCAAAACTCACTTACATAAAGAAGAATCTAGTTTTCTCGGACCTGTGGGCTAGCTGCAGCGGCTCTCTTGTAGACCTCTCGATGGCGGGTGTTGCTCCATGCCGTGGGTCAGTTTGAGGTCTGTCCCGCACACCTTACCGTGGAGCCCAACTGTGAGGCTGCAGGTCCCTGTCCTCTCGCAGAGTTCACTGAAACGTAAGAGGTGAGCCCAACCACACAAGGCCACGTAAGGCCTCTGCGACTCATTGAAGGCCATCGTGTCTTCCCTTGGCCTCCTGGGAACCCCCTGGCCCCAGGATGCAGCTTCGGTAGCCCAGGGCAACCGGCGGAGGGGGGCGGGCGGGGCTGCAGGAGGGTGGAACGCTGAGGTCACAGAGGGTGTGGGTGTGGTCACCTCTGCTGTGACTGAACCAAGGGCGTGGGTGGGGGGCTGGGGGTCCAGGGCAGGGCCCTCAGAGCCCGGTAGGCCCAGGGGGGCGGCGCAAGCACCTAGGCCCAGGCCGAAGAGCGCCTTCTTGGTCTGCGCGGCAGGCCGGCCTCTCGCCTTGCCACTCAGGCCACCCTCCCTCTTGAAGTGTGTGTGGCACGCGTCCGCGGAGTACACCTCGCTGCACAGGTAGCCGTGGGACTGGGCGTCGTAGCTTCCTGCGAGGCGGCCGGAGGTCCCGCAGGCGGGTGGGTCCCTGGGACAGACGCGCGGAGCGGCTCCTGCCCGGCCCCCCTGAGAACCGTCGCCGTTCCGTAAGGCGGGGCGCCTGCTTCAGAATGTAAATCACGTGTCCGCTCTATGGATACGCTGTTTAGTTTACCAGGCAAGACTTTCTTGGTGAAAGAAGCAGCGTTGGCTTGCATCGTCGAGCAGGCTTCTCATCTGGCTGTGCACTGGTACTCTCTCTCTGGGTGTGCTAGTCCGCAGGGCAGGGCATCCCCTGGGCAGGGTGGAGCGTGATCTCTGCGGCCTCGTCTTGCAGCTCCTTCCTTTCATTCTCAATCATCCTGCCCACAGTGGCCTCCTCTCAGGCCTGCATACTTACAACGGCGCATTGCCCGTGCTGCCCCTCTGCAGGAAGTGTCCCTCTGTTTAGTTTGCAGCTGACTGATGCCGCCTCACCCTTCTCATGTCTTCTCAGGTGTCACTTGGTCAAGAAAGCGTCCCCTTACCTACTCAACTCATCTCGTCTCCCTACCGTAGCTCACGTGACACCACGCACCTCTCGCTTATGGCCGTCATCGCCTTTCGCATCCAGTTTCAGGTAGGTAAGTTTACCCCGTGGTCCGTGAGGAAGAAGAGATCACGCCTGTTTTGCTTACTCTTGATTCCCAGCGACTAGCCCGGTTACTGATAACCTCTGTTAGAGGGAGAAAGGAATGCACCCAATCCCTGGTGAAGCCCCGACCGTTTTCCTTTCTAGTGTCCCTCGTACTCCTCCCTGCCGTCTGTGTCGCCCTTACTCCGCGTCTACCGTTTATGAGTTTACACCTGGGTTACGGTGACTGCTTCGGAGAATCGCATGCCTTTCTACCTCCCTCGCTGCGACCTCTCCTACACCTCCCAGGGCTCTTGGGTTATGCCCTTGCCCTCTTCCGAGCCGTCCGTGGCACCCGCTGTCAACCCCGTACGGCCAAGCTCCTAAGACTGACACTCCAGGCCCTCCGTAATTTGGCTTCAGTTTCACTTTCTAGACGTTTCAAGAAAGAACGGGGTCTAAATATCTGGGCACCTCTGCTCCGTTTCATATCTACCCACGAGGTTAATTTTTTTGTTTCTTCCAGTCCACCTATTTTGCACCTCCGTCTCTGCGAAGACTTCACTGAGAATCCAAGCGATTTCTGGATCCCTTCTCTCCCCTGAAGCTGTAAACAGTTTAACAAGACAGGTGCGGAACTGCCGTAAGGTAATCTACATCTTGTCTCCCTCTCTGGTATCTAACCTCCCTGCGAATGGGGGTACGTCTCCGTGTCCTGTGCGGTTTTCAGCACAGTACTCTCTACACGTAGTGGATATTTGATTTGGTAAGTGACCGAATAAGTGAATGAGTCACCAAGATAAGGGTATTGTCTCATTCTTTCTCGCTTTTTCCACTTCCAAGTTTCTTTAGTTAGTTTCCTCAGACAAAAGGTTTCTTTGTAGCTACACAGTGGCCAGGTCCAGAGAATGTTGCAGATAGCTGCTGAAAACATCCCTCCTCCACTTGAGAATGGCTTGCTCTCCCTCTCAAGCGGAGAGAGCTGGGATTCGATATTTAATTAAGCGCCTCTGTTCACTTGGCATTTAGAGGCACTAGGGGGCGTTAGTGCTCTACACCCGGTGAAATGCCTGTTTCGTTTGTGATTTTCCTTTGTGAAAAACAACTATGCACAGAGTGTTTTGTGCCAATTTTCCATCCTTTTAGATTGACGGAAAGCATTTTACCTACGTAGAAACAGAAAACGAATAGAAAGAGCGTCGCATTGCGTTTAATGAAAGCTTAGGGCGGTCTCGGTGGTACGTAAGTGAAGTTATCTGGGGACACCTTAGCCACGTACATTGTGTTGGAGAGGCACCGAGAATTCATTCAGGAGTTCTCAAAGTTCGAGGACACGGTTGCCTTACACGTAGGCACGGTGGCAGCCGTGGACATGGCAGTGATTTGGAGAATGTTGTACTAGTCGGCTCTCGCTGTGATAATGCTTTGCAACAAATCTCCCCAAAACTCACTTACATAAAGAAGAATCTAGTTTTCTCGGACCTGTGGGCTAGCTGCAGCGGCTCTCTTGTAGACCTCTCGATGGCGGGTGTTGCTCCATGCCGTGGGTCAGTTTGAGGTCTGTCCCGCACACCTTACCGTGGAGCCCAACTGTGAGGCTGCAGCTCCCTGTCCTCTCGCAGAGTTCACTGAAACGTAAGAGGTGAGCCCAACCACACAAGGCCACGTAAGGCCTCTGCGACTCATTGAAGGCCATCGTGTCTTCCCTTGGCCTCCTGGGAACCCCCTGGCCCCAGGATGCAGCTTCGGTAGCCCAGGGCAACCGGCGGAGGGGGGCGGGCGGGGCTGCAGGAGGGTGGAACGCTGAGGTCACAGAGGGTGTGGGTGTGGCCACCTCTGCTGTGACTGAACCAAGGGCGTGGGTGGGGGACTGGGGTTCCAGGGCAGGGCCCTCAGAGCCCGGTAGGCCCAGGGGGGCGGCGCAAGCACCTAGGCCCAGGCCGAAGAGCGCCTTCTTGGTCTGCGCGGCAGGCCGGCCTCTCGCCTTGCCACTCAGGCCGCCCTCCCTCTTGAAGTGTGTGTGGCACGCGTCCGCGGAGTACACCTCGCTGCACAGGTAGCCGTGGGACTGGGCGTCGTAGCTTCCTGCGAGGCGGCCGGAGGTCCCGCAGGCGGGTGGGTCCTTGGGACAGACGCGCGGAGCGGCTCCTGCCCGGCCCCCCTGAGAACCGTCGCCGTTCCGTAAGGCGGGGCGCCTGCTTCAGAATGTAAATCACGTGTCCGCTCTATGGATACGCTGTTTAGTTTACCAGGCAAGACTTTCTTGGTGAAAGAAGCAGCGTTGGCTTGCATCGTCGAGCAGGCTTGTCATCTGGCTGTGCACTGGTACTCTCTCTCTGGGTGTGCTAGTCCGCAGGGCAGGGCATCCCCTGGGCAGGGTGGAGCGTGATCTCTGCGGCCTCGTCTTGCAGCTCCTTCCTTTCATTCTCAATCATCCTGCCCACAGTGGCCTCCTCTCAGGCCTGCATACTTACAACGGCGCATTGCCCGTGCTGCCCCTCTGCAGGAAGTGTCCCTCTGTTTAGTTTGCAGCTGACTGATGCCGCCTCACCCTTCTCATGTCTTCTCAGGTGTCACTTGGTCAAGAAAGCGTCCCCTTACCTACTCAACTCATCTCGTCTCCCTACCGTAGCTCACGTGACACCACGCACCTCTCGCTTATGGCCGTCATCGCCTTTCGCATCCAGTTTCAGGTAGGTAAGTTTACCCCGTGGTCCGTGAGGAAGAAGAGATCACGCCTGTTTTGCTTACTCTTGATTCCCAGCGACTAGCCCGGTTACTGATAACCTCTGTTAGAGGGAGAAAGGAATGCACCCAATCCCTGGTGAAGCCCCGACCGTTTTCCTTTCTAGTGTCCCTCGTACTCCTCCCTGCCGTCTGTGTCGCCCTTACTCCGCGTCTACCGTTTATGAGTTTACACCTGGGTTACGGTGACTGCTTCGGAGAATCGCATGCCTTTCTACCTCCCTCGCTGCGACCTCTCCTACACCTCCCAGGGCTCTTGGGTTATGCCCTTGCCCTCTTCCGAGCCGTCCGTGGCACCCGCTGTCAACCCCGTACGGCCAAGCTCCTAAGACTGACACTCCAGGCCCTCCGTAATTTGGCTTCAGTTTCACTTTCTAGACGTTTCAAGAAAGAACGGGGTCTAAATATCTGTGCACCTCTGCTCCGTTTCATATCTACCCACGAGGTTAATTTTTTTGTTTCTTCCAGTCCACCTATTTTGCACCTCCGTCTCTGCGAAGACTTCACTGAGAATCCAAGCGATTTCTGGATCCCTTCTCTCCCCTGAAGCTGTAAACAGTTTAACAAGACAGGTGCGGAACTGCCGTAAGGTAATCTACATCTTGTCTCCCTCTCTGGTATCTAACCTCCCTGCGAATGGGGGTACGTCTCCGTGTCCTGTGCGGTTTTCAGCACAGTACTCTCTACACGTAGTGGATATTTGATTTGGTAAGTGACCGAATAAGTGAATGAGTCACCAAGATAAGGGTATTGTCTCATTCTTTCTCGCTTTTTCCACTTCCAAGTTTCTTTAGTTAGTTTCCTCAGACAAAAGGTTTCTTTGTAGCTACACAGTGGCCAGGTCCAGAGAATGTTGCAGATAGCTGCTGAAAACATCCCTCCTCCACTTGAGAATGGCTTGCTCTCCCTCTCAAGCGGAGAGAGCTGGGATTCGATATTTAATTAAGCGCCTCTGTTCACTTGGCATTTAGAGGCACTAGGGGGCGTTAGTGCTCTACACCCGGTGAAATGCCTGTTTCGTTTGTGATTTTCCTTTGTGAAAAACAACTATGCACAGAGTGTTTTGTGCCAATTTTCCATCCTTTTAGATTGACGGAAAGCATTTTACCTACGTAGAAACAGAAAACGAATAGAAAGAGCGTCGCATTGCGTTTAATGAAAGCTTAGGGCGGTCTCGGTGGTACGTTAGTGAAGTTATCTGGGGACACCTTAGCCACGTACATTGTGTTGGAGAGGCACCGAGAATTCATTCAGGAGTTCTCAAAGTTCGAGGACACGGTTGCCTTACACGTAGGCACGGTGGCAGCCGTGGACATGGCAGTGATTTGGAGAATGTTGTACTAGTCGGCTCTCGCTGTGATAATGCTTTGCAACAAATCTCCCCAAAACTCACTTACATAAAGAAGAATCTAGTTTTCTCGGACCTGTGGGCTAGCTGCAGCGGCTCTCTTGTAGACCTCTCGATGGTGGGTGTTGCTCCATGCCGTGGGTCAGTTTGAGGTCTGTCCCGCACACCTTACCGTGGAGCCCAACTGTGAGGCTGCAGGTCCCTGTCCTCTCGCAGAGTTCACTGAAACGTAAGAGGTGAGCCCAACCACACAAGGCCACGTAAGGCCTCTGCGACTCATTGAAGGCCATCGTGTCTTCCCTTGGCCTCCTGGGAACCCCCTGGCCCCAGGATGCAGCTTCGGTAGCCCAGGGCAACCGGCGGAGGGGGGCGGGCGGGGCTGCAGGAGGGTGGAACGCGGAGGTCACAGAGGGTGTGGGTGTGGCCACCTCTACTGTGACTGAACCAAGGGCGTGGGTGGGGGGCTGGGGGTCCAGGGCAGGGCCCTCAGAGCCCGGTAGGCCCAGGGGGGTGGCACAAGCACCTAGGCCCAGGCCGAAGAGCGCCTTCTTGGTCTGCATGGCACGCCGGCCTCTCGCCTTGCCACTCAGGCCGCCCTGCCACTTGAAGTGTGTGTGGCACGCGTCCGCGGAGTACACCTCGCTGCACAGGTAGCCGTGGGACTGGGCGTCGTAGCTTCCTGCGAGGCGGCCGGAGGTCCCGCAGGCGGGTGGGTCCCTGGGACAGACGTGCGGAGCGGCTCCATCCCGGCCCCACTGAGAACCGTCGCCGTTCCGTAAGGCGGGGCGCCTGCTGCAGAATGTAAATCACGTGTCCGTTCTATGGATACGCTGTTTAGTTTACCAGGCAAGACTTTCTTGGTGAAAGAAGCAGCGTTGGCTTGCATCGTCGAGCAGGCTTGTCATCTGGCTGTGCACTGGTACTCTCTCTCTAGGTGTGCTAGTCCGCAGGGCAGGGCATCCCCTGGGCAGGGCGGAGCGTGATCTCTGTGGCCTCGTCTTGCAGCTCCTTCCTTTCATTCTCAATCATCCTGCCCACAGTGGCCTCCTCTCAGGCCTGCATACTTACAACGGCGCATTGCCCGTGCTGCCGCTCTGCAGGAAGTGTCCCTCTCTTTAGTTTGCAGCTGACTGATGCCGCCTCACCCTTCTCATCTCTTCTCAGGTGTCACTTGGTCAAGAAAGTGTCCCCTTACCTACTCAACTCATCTCATCTCCCTACCGTAGCTCACGTGACACCACGCACCTCTCGCTTATGGCCGTCATCGCCTTTCGCATCCAGTTTCAGGTAGGTAAGTTTACCCCGTGGTCCGTGAGGAAGAAGAGATCACGCCTGTTTTGCTTACTCTTGATTCCCAGCGACTAGCCCGGTTACTGATAACCTCTGTTAGAGGGAGAAAGGAATGCACCCAATCCCTGGTGAAGCCCCGACCGTTTTCCTTTCTAGTGTCCCTCGTACTCCTCCCTGCTGTCTGTGTCGCCCTTACTCCGCGTCTACCGTTTATGAGTTTACACCTGGGTTACGGTGACTGCTTCGGAGAATCGCATGCCTTTCTACCTCCCTCGCTGCGACCTCTCCTACACCTCCCAGGGCTCTTGGGTTATGCCCTTGCCCTCTTCCGAGCCGTCCGTGGCACCCGCTGTCAACCCCGTACGGCCAGGCTCCTAAGACTGACACTCCAGGCCCTCCGTAATTTGGCTTCAGTTTCACTTTCTAGACGTTTCAAGAAAGAACGGGGTCTAAATATCTGTGCACCTCTGCTCCGTTTCATATCTACCCACGAGGTTAATTTTTTTGTTTCTTCCAGTCCACCTATTTTGCACCTCCGTCTCTGCGAAGACTTCACTGAGAATCCAAGCGATTTCTGGATCCCTTCTCTCCCCTGAAGCTGTAAACAGTTTAACAAGACAGGTGCGGAACTGCCGTAAGGTAATCTACATCTTGTCTCCCTCTCTGGTATCTAACCTCCCTGCGAATGGGGGTACGTCTCCCTGTTCTGTGCGGTTTTCAGCACAGTATTCTCTACACGTAGTGGATATTTGATTTGGTAAGTGACCGAATAAGTGAATGAGTCACCAAGATAAGGGTATTGTCTCATTCTTTCTGCTTTTTCCATTTCCAAGTTTCTTTAGTTAGTTTCCTCAGACAAAAGGTTTCTTTGTAGCTACACAGTGGCCAGGTCCAGAGAATGTTGCAGATAGCTGCTGAAAACATCCCTCCTCCACTTGAGAATGGCTTGCTCTCCCTCTCAAGCGGAGAGAGCTGGGATTCGATATTTAATTAAGCGCCTCTGTTCACTTGGCATTTAGAGGCACTAGGGGGCGTTAGTGCTCTACACCCGGTGAAATGCCTGTTTCGTTTGTGATTTTCCTTTGTGAAAAACAACTATGCACAGAGTGTTTTGTGCCAATTTTCCATCCTTTTAGATTGACGGAAAGCATTTTACCTACGTAGAAACAGAAAACGAATAGAAAGAGCGTTGCATTGCGTTTAATGAAAGCTTAGGGCGGTCTCGGTGGTACGTTAGTGAAGTTATCTGGGGACACCTTAGCCACGTACATTGTGTTGGAGAGGCACCGAGAATTCATTCAGGAGTTCTCAAAGTTCGAGGACACAGTTGCCTTACACGTAGGCACGGTGGCAGCCGTGGACATGGCAGTGATTTGGAGAATGTTGTACTCGTCGGCTCTTGCTGTGATAATGCTTTGCAACAAATCTCCCCAAAACTCACTTACATAAAGAAGAATCTAGTTTTCTCGGACCTGTGGGCTAGCTGCAGCGGCTCTCTTGTAGACCTCTCGATGGCGGGTGTTGCTCCATGCCGTGGGTCAGTTTGAGGTCTGTCCCGCACACCTTACCGTGGAGCCCAACTGTGAGGCTGCAGGTCCCTGTCCTCTAGCAGAGTTCACTGAAACGTAAGAGGTGAGCCCAACCACACAAGGCCACGTAAGGCCTCTGCGACTCATTGAAGGCCATCGTGTCTTCCCTTGGCCTCCTGGGAACCCCCTGGCCCCAGGATGCAGCTTCGGTAGCCCAGGGCAACCGGCGGAGGGGGGCGGGCGGGGCTGCAGGAGGGTGGAACGCTGAGGTCACAGAGGGTGTGGGTGTGGCCACCTCTGCTGTGACTGAACCAAGGGCGTGGGTGGGGGGCTGGGGGTCCAGGGCAGGGCCCTCAGAGCCCGGTAGGCCCAGGGGGGCGGCGCAAGCACCTAGGCCCAGGCCGAAGAGCGCCTTCTTGGTCTGCGCGGCAGGCCGGCCTCTCGCCTTGCCACTCAGGCCGCCCTCCCTCTTGAAGTGTGTGTGGCACGCGTCCGCGGAGTACACCTCGCTGCACAGGTAGCCGTGGGACTGGGCGTCGTAGCTTCCTGCGAGGCGGCCGGAGGTCCCGCAGGCGGGTGGGTCCCTGGGACAGACGTGCGGAGCGGCTCCTGCCCGGCCCCCCTGAGAACCGTCGCCGTTCCGTAAGGCGGGGCGCCTGCTTCAGAATGTAAATCACGTGTCCGCTCTATGGATACGCTGTTTAGTTTACCAGGCAAGACTTTCTTGGTGAAAGAAGCAGCGTTGGCTTGCATCGTCGAGCAGGCTTGTCATCTGGCTGTGCACTGGTACTCTCTCTCTGGGTGTGCTAGTCCGCAGGGCAGGGCATCCCCTGGGCAGGGTGGAGCGTGATCTCTGCGGCCTCGTCTTGCAGCTCCTTCCTTTCATTCTCAATCATCCTGCCCACAGTGGCCTCCTCTCAGGCCTGCATACTTACAACGGCGCATTGCCCGTGCTGCCCCTCTGCAGGAAGTGTCCCTCTGTTTAGTTTGCAGCTGACTGATGCCGCCTCACCCTTCTCATGTCTTCTCAGGTGTCACTTGGTCAAGAAAGCGTCCCCTTACCTACTCAACTCATCTCGTCTCCCTACCGTAGCTCACGTGACACCACGCACCTCTCGCTTATGGCCGTCATCGCCTTTCGCATCCAGTTTCAGGTAGGTAAGTTTACCCCGTGGTCCGTGAGGAAGAAGAGATCACGCCTGTTTTGCTTACTCTTGATTCCCAGCGACTAGCCCGGTTACTGATAACCTCTGTTAGAGGGAGAAAGGAATGCACCCAATCCCTGGTGAAGCCCCGACCGTTTTCCTTTCTAGTGTCCCTCGTACTCCTCCCTGCCGTCTGTGTCGCCCTTACTCCGCGTCTACCGTTTATGAGTTTACACCTGGGTTACGGTGACTGCTTCGGAGAATCGCATGCCTTTCTACCTCCCTCGCTGCGACCTCTCCTACACCTCCCAGGGCTCTTGGGTTATGCCCTTGCCCTCTTCCGAGCCGTCCGTGGCACCCGCTGTCAACCCCGTACGGCCAAGCTCCTAAGACTGACACTCCAGGCCCTCCGTAATTTGGCTTCAGTTTCACTTTCTAGACGTTTCAAGAAAGAACGGGGTCTAAATATCTGTGCACCTCTGCTCCGTTTCATATCTACCCACGAGGTTAATTTTTTTGTTTCTTCCAGTCCACCTATTTTGCACCTCCGTCTCTGCGAAGACTTCACTGAGAATCCAAGCGATTTCTGGATCCCTTCTCTCCCCTGAAGCTGTAAACAGTTTAACAAGACAGGTGCGGAACTGCCGTAAGGTAATCTACATCTTGTCTCCCTCTCTGGTATCTAACCTCCCTGCGAATGGGGGTACGTCTCCGTGTTCTGTGCGGTGTTCAGCACAGTACTCTCTACACGTAGTGGATATTTGATTTGGTAAGTGACCGAATAAGTGAATGAGTCACCAAGATAAGGGTATTGTCTCATTCTTTCTCGCTTTTTCCACTTCCAAGTTTCTTTAGTTAGTTTCCTCAGACAAAAGGTTTCTTTGTAGCTACACAGTGGCCAGGTCCAGAGAATGTTGCAGATAGCTGCTGAAAACATCCCTCCTCCACTTGAGAATGGCTTGCTCTCCCTCTCAAGCGGAGAGAGCTGGGATTCGATATTTAATTAAGCGCCTCTGTTCACTTGGCATTTAGAGGCACTAGGGGGCGTTAGTGCTCTACACCCGGTGAAATGCCTGTTTCGTTTGTGATTTTCCTTTGTGAAAAACAACTATGCACAGAGTGTTTTGTGCCAATTTTCCATCCTTTTAGATTGACGGAAAGCATTTTACCTACGTAGAAACAGAAAACGAATAGAAAGAGCGTCGCATTGCGTTTAATGAAAGCTTAGGGCGGTCTCGGTGGTACGTTAGTGAAGTTATCTGGGGACACCTTAGCCACGTACATTGTGTTGGAGAGGCACCGAGAATTCATTCAGGAGTTCTCAAAGTTCGAGGACACAGTTGCCTTACACGTAGGCACGGTGGCAGCCGTGGACATGGCAGTGATTTGGAGAATGTTGTACTAGTCGGCTCTCGCTGTGATAATGCTTTGCAACAAATCTCCCCAAAACTCACTTACATAAAGAAGAATCTAGTTTTCTCGGACCTGTGGGCTAGCTGCAGCGGCTCTCTTGTAGACCTCTCGATGGCGGGTGTTGCTCCATGCCGTGGGTCAGTTTGAGGTCTGTCCCGCACACCTTACCGTGGAGCCCAACTGTGAGGCTGCAGCTCCCTGTCCTCTCGCAGAGTTCACTGAAACGTAAGAGGTGAGCCCAACCACACAAGGCCACGTAAGGCCTCTGCGACTCATTGAAGGCCATCGTGTCTTCCCTTGGCCTCCTGGGAACCCCCTGGCCCCAGGATGCAGCTTCGGTAGCCCAGGGCAACCGGCGGAGGGGGGCGGGCGGGGCTGCAGGAGGGTGGAACGCTGAGGTCACAGAGGGTGTGGGTGTGGTCACCTCTGCTGTGACTGAACCAAGGGCGTGGGTGGGGGGCTGGGGGTCCAGGGCAGGGCCCTCAGAGCCCGGTAGGCCCAGGGGGGCGGCGCAAGCACCTAGGCCCAGGCCGAAGAGCGCCTTCTTGGTCTGCGCGGCAGGCCGGCCTCTCGCCTTGCCACTCAGGCCGCCCTCCCTCTTGAAGTGTGTGTGGCACGCGTCCGCGGAGTACACCTCGCTGCACAGGTAGCCGTGGGACTGGGCGTCGTAGCTTCCTGCGAGGCGGCCGGAGGTCCCGCAGGCGGGTGGGTCCCTGGGACAGACGCGCGGAGCGGCTCCTGCCCGGCCCCCCTGAGAACCGTCGCCGTTCCGTAAGGCGGGGCGCCTGCTTCAGAATGTAAATCACGTGTCCGCTCTATGGATACGCTGTTTAGTTTACCAGGCAAGACTTTCTTGGTGAAAGAAGCAGCGTTGGCTTGCATCGTCGAGCAGGCTTCTCATCTGGCTGTGCACTGGTACTCTCTCTCTGGGTGTGCTAGTCCGCAGGGCAGGGCATCCCCTGGGCAGGGTGGAGCGTGATCTCTGCGGCCTCGTCTTGCAGCTCCTTCCTTTCATTCTCAATCATCCTGCCCACAGTGGCCTCCTCTCAGGCCTGCATACTTACAACGGCGCATTGCCCGTGCTGCCCCTCTGCAGGAAGTGTCCCTCTGTTTAGTTTGCAGCTGACTGATGCCGCCTCACCCTTCTCATCTCTTCTCAGGTGTCACTTGGTCAAGAAAGCGTCCCCTTACCTACTCAACTCATCTCGTCTCCCTACCGTAGCTCACGTGACACCACGCACCTCTCGCTTATGGCCGTCATCGCCTTTCGCATCCAGTTTCAGGTAGGTAAGTTTACCCCGTGGTCCGTGAGGAAGAAGAGATCACGCCTGTTTTGCTTACTCTTGATTCCCAGCGACTAGCCCGGTTACTGATAACCTCTGTTAGAGGGAGAAAGGAATGCACCCAATCCCTGGTGAAGCCCCGACCGTTTTCCTTTCTAGTGTCCCTCGTACTCCTCCCTGCCGTCTGTGTCGCCCTTACTCCGCGTCTACCGTTTATGAGTTTACACCTGGGTTACGGTGACTGCTTCGGAGAATCGCATGCCTTTCTACCTCCCTCGCTGCGACCTCTCCTACACCTCCCAGGGCTCTTGGGTTATGCCCTTGCCCTCTTCCGAGCCGTCCGTAGCACCCGCTGTCAACCCCGTACGGCCAAGCTCCTAAGACTGACACTCCAGGCCCTCCGTAATTTGGCTTCAGTTTCACTTTCTAGACGTTTCAAGAAAGAACGGGGTCTAAATATCTGGGCACCTCTGCTCCGTTTCATATCTACCCACGAGGTTAATTTTTTTGTTTCTTCCAGTCCACCTATTTTGCACCTCCGTCTCTGCGAAGACTTCACTGAGAATCCAAGCGATTTCTGGATCCCTTCTCTCCCCTGAAGCTGTAAACAGTTTAACAAGACAGGTGCGGAACTGCCGTAAGGTAATCTACATCTTGTCTCCCTCTCTGGTATCTAACCTCCCGGCGAATGGGGGTACGTCTCCGTGTTCTGTGCGGTTTTCAGCACAGTACTCTCTACACGTAGTGGATATTTGATTTGGTAAGTGACCGAATAAGTGAATGAGTCACCAAGATAAGGGTATTGTCTCATTCTTTCTCGCTTTTTCCACTTCCAAGTTTCTTTAGTTAGTTTCCTCAGACAAAAGGTTTCTTTGTAGCTACACAGTGGCCAGGTCCAGAGAATGTTGCAGATAGCTGCTGAAAACATCCCTCCTCCACTTGAGAATGGCTTGCTCTCCCTCTCAAGCGGAGAGAGCTGGGATTCGATATTTAATTAAGCGCCTCTGTTCACTTGGCATTTAGAGGCACTAGGGGGCGTTAGTGCTCTACACCCGGTGAAATGCCTGTTTCGTTTGTGATTTTCCTTTGTGAAAAACAACTATGCACAGAGTGTTTTGTGCCAATTTTCCATCCTTTTAGATTGACGGAAAGCATTTTACCTACGTAGAAACAGAAAACGAATAGAAAGAGCGTTGCATTGCGTTTAATGAAAGCTTAGGGCGGTCTCGGTGGTACGTTAGTGAAGTTATCTGGGGACACCTTAGCCACGTACATTGTGTTGGAGAGGCACCGAGAATTCATTCAGGAGTTCTCAAAGTTCGAGGACACAGTTGCCTTACACGTAGGCACGGTGGCAGCCGTGGACATGGCAGTGATTTGGAGAATGTTGTACTCGTCGGCTCTTGCTGTGATAATGCTTTGCAACAAATCTCCCCAAAACTCACTTACATAAAGAAGAATCTAGTTTTCTCGGACCTGTGGGCTAGCTGCAGCGGCTCTCTTGTAGACCTCTCGATGGCGGGTGTTGCTCCATGCCGTGGGTCAGTTTGAGGTCTGTCCCGCACACCTTACCGTGGAGCCCAACTGTGAGGCTGCAGGTCCCTGTCCTCTAGCAGAGTTCACTGAAACGTAAGAGGTGAGCCCAACCACACAAGGCCACGTAAGGCCTCTGCGACTCATTGAAGGCCATCGTGTCTTCCCTTGGCCTCCTGGGAACCCCCTGGCCCCAGGATGCAGCTTCGGTAGCCCAGGGCAACCGGCGGAGGGGGGCGGGCGGGGCTGCAGGAGGGTGGAACGCTGAGGTCACAGAGGGTGTGGGTGTGGCCACCTCTGCTGTGACTGAACCAAGGGCGTGGGTGGGGGGCTGGGGGTCCAGGGCAGGGCCCTCAGAGCCCGGTAGGCCCAGGGGGGCGGCGCAAGCACCTAGGCCCAGGCCGAAGAGCGCCTTCTTGGTCTGCGCGGCAGGCCGGCCTCTCGCCTTGCCACTCAGGCCGCCCTCCCTCTTGAAGTGTGTGTGGCACGCGTCCGCGGAGTACACCTCGCTGCACAGGTAGCCGTGGGACTGGGCGTCGTAGCTTCCTGCGAGGCGGCCGGAGGTCCCGCAGGCGGGTGGGTCCCTGGGACAGACGTGCGGAGCGGCTCCTGCCCGGCCCCCCTGAGAACCGTCGCCGTTCCGTAAGGCGGGGCGCCTGCTTCAGAATGTAAATCACGTGTCCGCTCTATGGATACGCTGTTTAGTTTACCAGGCAAGACTTTCTTGGTGAAAGAAGCAGCGTTGGCTTGCATCGTCGAGCAGGCTTGTCATCTGGCTGTGCACTGGTACTCTCTCTCTGGGTGTGCTAGTCCGCAGGGCAGGGCATCCCCTGGGCAGGGTGGAGCGTGATCTCTGCGGCCTCGTCTTGCAGCTCCTTCCTTTCATTCTCAATCATCCTGCCCACAGTGGCCTCCTCTCAGGCCTGCATACTTACAACGGCGCATTGCCCGTGCTGCCCCTCTGCAGGAAGTGTCCCTCTGTTTAGTTTGCAGCTGACTGATGCCGCCTCACCCTTCTCATGTCTTCTCAGGTGTCACTTGGTCAAGAAAGCGTCCCCTTACCTACTCAACTCATCTCGTCTCCCTACCGTAGCTCACGTGACACCACGCACCTCTCGCTTATGGCCGTCATCGCCTTTCGCATCCAGTTTCAGGTAGGTAAGTTTACCCCGTGGTCCGTGAGGAAGAAGAGATCACGCCTGTTTTGCTTACTCTTGATTCCCAGCGACTAGCCCGGTTACTGATAACCTCTGTTAGAGGGAGAAAGGAATGCACCCAATCCCTGGTGAAGCCCCGACCGTTTTCCTTTCTAGTGTCCCTCGTACTCCTCCCTGCCGTCTGTGTCGCCCTTACTCCGCGTCTACCGTTTATGAGTTTACACCTGGGTTACGGTGACTGCTTCGGAGAATCGCATGCCTTTCTACCTCCCTCGCTGCGACCTCTCCTACACCTCCCAGGGCTCTTGGGTTATGCCCTTGCCCTCTTCCGAGCCGTCCGTGGCACCCGCTGTCAACCCCGTACGGCCAAGCTCCTAAGACTGACACTCCAGGCCCTCCGTAATTTGGCTTCAGTTTCACTTTCTAGACGTTTCAAGAAAGAACGGGGTCTAAATATCTGTGCACCTCTGCTCCGTTTCATATCTACCCACGAGGTTAATTTTTTTGTTTCTTCCAGTCCACCTATTTTGCACCTCCGTCTCTGCGAAGACTTCACTGAGAATCCAAGCGATTTCTGGATCCCTTCTCTCCCCTGAAGCTGTAAACAGTTTAACAAGACAGGTGCGGAACTGCCGTAAGGTAATCTACATCTTGTCTCCCTCTCTGGTATCTCACCTCCCTGCGAATGGGGGTACGTCTCCGTGTTCTGTGCGGTTTTCAGCACAGTACTCTCTACACGTAGTGGATATTTGATTTGGTAAGTGACCGAATAAGTGAATGAGTCACCAAGATAAGGGTATTGTCTCATTCTTTCTCGCTTTTTCCACTTCCAAGTTTCTTTAGTTAGTTTCCTCAGACAAAAGGTTTCTTTGTAGCTACACAGTGGCCAGGTCCAGAGAATGTTGCAGATAGCTGCTGAAAACATCCCTCCTCCACTTGAGAATGGCTTGCTCTCCCTCTCAAGCGGAGAGAGCTGGGATTCGATATTTAATTAAGCGCCTCTGTTCACTTGGCATTTAGAGGCACTAGGGGGCGTTAGTGCTCTACACCCGGTGAAATGCCTGTTTCGTTTGTGATTTTCCTTTGTGAAAAACGACTATGCACAGAGTGTTTTGTGCCAATTTTCCATCCTTTTAGATTGACGGAAAGCATTTTACCTACGTAGAAACAGAAAACGAATAGAAAGAGCGTTGCATTGCGTTTAATGAAAGCTTAGGGCGGTCTCGGTGGTACGTTAGTGAAGTTATCTGGGGACACCTTAGCCACGTACATTGTGTTGGAGAGGCACCGAGAATTCATTCAGGAGTTCTCAAAGTTCGAGGACACAGTTGCCTTACACGTAGGCACGGTGGCAGCCGTGGACATGGCAGTGATTTGGAGAATGTTGTACTAGTCGGCTCTCGCTGTGATAATGCTTTGCAACAAATCTCCCCAAAACTCACTTACATAAAGAAGAATCTAGTTTTCTCGGACCTGTGGGCTAGCTGCAGCGGCTCTCTTGTAGACCTCTCGATGGCGGGTGTTGCTCCATGCCGTGGGTCAGTTTGAGGTCTGTCCCGCACACCTTACCGTGGAGCCCAACTGTGAGGCTGCAGCTCCCTGTCCTCTCGCAGAGTTCACTGAAACGTAAGAGGTGAGCCCAACCACACAAGGCCACGTAAGGCCTCTGCGACTCATTGAAGGCCATCGTGTCTTCCCTTGGCCTCCTGGGAACCCCCTGGCCCCAGGATGCAGCTTCGGTAGCCCAGGGCAACCGGCGGAGGGGGGCGGGCGGGGCTGCAGGAGGGTGGAACGCTGAGGTCACAGAGGGTGTGGGTGTGGTCACCTCTGCTGTGACTGAACCAAGGGCGTGGGTGGGGGGCTGGGGGTCCAGGGCAGGGCCCTCAGAGCCCGGTAGGCCCAGGGGGGCGGCGCAAGCACCTAGGCCCAGGCCGAAGAGCGCCTTCTTGGTCTGCGCGGCAGGCCGGCCTCTCGCCTTGCCACTCAGGCCGCCCTCCCTCTTGAAGTGTGTGTGGCACGCGTCCGCGGAGTACACCTCGCTGCACAGGTAGCCGTGGGACTGGGCGTCGTAGCTTCCTGCGAGGCGGCCGGAGGTCCCGCAGGCGGGTGGGTCCCTGGGACAGACGCGCGGAGCGGCTCCTGCCCGGCCCCCCTGAGAACCGTCGCCGTTCCGTAAGGCGGGGCGCCTGCTTCAGAATGTAAATCACGTGTCCGCTCTATGGATACGCTGTTTAGTTTACCAGGCAAGACTTTCTTGGTGAAAGAAGCAGCGTTGGCTTGCATCGTCTAGCAGGCTTGTCATCTGGCTGTGCACTGGTACTCTCTCTCTGGGTGTGCTAGTCCGCAGGGCAGGGCATCCCCTGGGCAGGGTGGAGCGTGATCTCTGCGGCCTCGTCTTGCAGCTCCTTCCTTTCATTCTCAATCATCCTGCCCACAGTGGCCTCCTCTCAGGCCTGCATACTTACAACGGCGCATTGCCCGTGCTGCCCCTCTGCAAGGAAGTGTCCCTCTGTTTAGTTTGCAGCTGACTGATGCCGCCTCACCCTTCTCATCTCTTCTCAGGTGTCACTTGGTCAAGAAAGCGTCCCCTTACCTACTCAACTCATCTCGTCTCCCTACCGTAGCTCACGTGACACCACGCACCTCTCGCTTATGGCCGTCATCGCCTTTCGCATCCAGTTTCAGGTAGGTAAGTTTACCCCGTGGTCCGTGAGGAAGAAGAGATCACGCCTGTTTTGCTTACTCTTGATTCCCAGCGACTAGCCCGGTTACTGATAACCTCTGTTAGAGGGAGAAAGGAATGCACCCAATCCCTGGTGAAGCCCCGACCGTTTTCCTTTCTAGTGTCCCTCGTACTCCTCCCTGCCGTCTGTGTCGCCCTTACTCCGCGTCTACCGTTTATGAGTTTACACCTGGGTTACGGTGACTGCTTCGGAGAATCGCATGCCTTTCTACCTCCCTCGCTGCGACCTCTCCTACACCTCCCAGGGCTCTTGGGTTATGCCCTTGCCCTCTTCCGAGCCGTCCGTAGCACCCGCTGTCAACCCCGTACGGCCAAGCTCCTAAGACTGACACTCCAGGCCCTCCGTAATTTGGCTTCAGTTTCACTTTCTAGACGTTTCAAGAAAGAACGGGGTCTAAATATCTGTGCACCTCTGCTCCGTTTCATATCTACCCACGAGGTTAATTTTTTTGTTTCTTCCAGTCCACCTATTTTGCACCTCCGTCTCTGCGAAGACTTCACTGAGAATCCAAGCGATTTCTGGATCCCTTCTCTCCCCTGAAGCTGTAAACAGTTTAACAAGACAGGTGCGGAACTGCCGTAAGGTAATCTACATCTTGTCTCCCTCTCTGGTATCTAACCTCCCTGCGAATGGGGGTACGTCTCCGTGTCCTGTGCGGTTTTCAGCACAGTACTCTCTACACGTAGTGGATATTTGATTTGGTAAGTGACCGAATAAGTGAATGAGTCACCAAGATAAGGGTATTGTCTCATTCTTTCTCGCTTTTTCCACTTCCAAGTTTCTTTAGTTAGTTTCCTCAGACAAAAGGTTTCTTTGTAGCTACACAGTGGCCAGGTCCAGAGAATGTTGCAGATAGCTGCTGAAAACATCCCTCCTCCACTTGAGAATGGCTTGCTCTCCCTCTCAAGCGGAGAGAGCTGGGATTCGATATTTAATTAAGCGCCTCTGTTCACTTGGCATTTAGAGGCACTAGGGGGCGTTAGTGCTCTACACCCGGTGAAATGCCTGTTTCGTTTGTGATTTTCCTTTGTGAAAAACAACTATGCACAGAGTGTTTTGTGCCAATTTTCCATCCTTTTAGATTGACGGAAAGCATTTTACCTACGTAGAAACAGAAAACGAATAGAAAGAGCGTCGCATTGCGTTTAATGAAAGCTTAGGGCGGTCTCGGTGGTACGTTAGTGAAGTTATCTGGGGACACCTTAGCCACGTACATTGTGTTGGAGAGGCACCGAGAATTCATTCAGGAGTTCTCAAAGTTCGAGGACACGGTTGCCTTACACGTAGGCACGGTGGCAGCCGTGGACATGGCAGTGATTTGGAGAATGTTGTACTAGTCGGCTCTCGCTGTGATAATGCTTTGCAACAAATCTCCCCAAAACTCACTTACATAAAGAAGAATCTAGTTTTCTCGGACCTGTGGGCTAGCTGCAGCGGCTCTCTTGTAGACCTCTCGATGGCGGGTGTTGTTCCATGCCGTGGGTCAGTTTGAGGTCTGTCCCGCACACCTTACCGTGGAGCCCAACTGTGAGGCTGCAGGTCCCTGTCCTCTCGCAGAGTTCACTGAAACGTAAGAGGTGAGCCCAACCACACAAGGCCACGTAAGGCCTCTGCGACTCATTGAAGGCCATCGTGTCTTCCCTTGGCCTCCTGGGAACCCCCTGGCCCCAGGATGCAGCTTCGGTAGCCCAGGGCAACCGGCGGAGGGGGGCGGGCGGGGCTGCAGGAGGGTGGAACGCTGAGGTCACAGAGGGTGTGGGTGTGGCCACCTCTGCTGTGACTGAACCAAGGGCGTGGGTGGGGGACTGGGGGTCCAGGGCAGGGCCCTCAGAGCCCGGTAGGCCCAGGGGGGCGGCGCAAGCACCTAGGCCCAGGCCGAAGAGCGCCTTCTTGGTCTGCGCGGCAGGCCGGCCTCTCGCCTTGCCACTCAGGCCGCCCTCCCTCTTGAAGTGTGTGTGGCACGCGTCCGCGGAGTACACCTCGCTGCACAGGTAGCCGTGGGACTGGGCGTCGTAGCTTCCTGCGAGGCGGCCGGAGGTCCCGCAGGCGGGTGGGTCCCTGGGACAGACGCGCGGAGCGGCTCCTGCCCGGCCCCCCTGAGAACCGTCGCCGTTCCGTAAGGCGGGGCGCCTGCTTCAGAATGTAAATCACGTGTCCGCTCTATGGATACGCTGTTTAGTTTACCAGGCAAGACTTTCTTGGTGAAAGAAGCAGCGTTGGCTTGCATCGTCGAGCAGGCTTGTCATCTGGCTGTGCACTGGTACTCTCTCTCTGGGTGTGCTAGTCCGCAGGGCAGGGCATCCCCTGGGCAGGGTGGAGCGTGATCTCTGCGGCCTCGTCTTGCAGCTCCTTCCTTTCATTCTCAATCATCCTGCCCACAGTGGCCTCCTCTCAGGCCTGCATACTTACAATGGCGCATTGCCCGTGCTGCCCCTCTGCAGGAAGTGTCCCTCTGTTTAGTTTGCAGCTGACTGATGCCGCCTCACCCTTCTCATGTCTTCTCAGGTGTCACTTGGTCAAGAAAGCGTCCCCTTACCTACTCAACTCATCTCGTCTCCCTACCGTAGCTCACGTGACACCACGCACCTCTCGCTTATGGCCGTCATCGCCTTTCGCATCCAGTTTCAGGTAGGTAAGTTTACCCCGTGGTCCGTGAGGAAGAAGAGATCACGCCTGTTTTGCTTACTCTTGATTCCCAGCGACTAGCCCGGTTACTGATAACCTCTGTTAGAGGGAGAAAGGAATGCACCCAATCCCTGGTGAAGCCCCGACCGTTTTCCTTTCTAGTGTCCCTCGTACTCCTCCCTGCCGTCTGTGTCGCCCTTACTCCGCGTCTACCGTTTATGAGTTTACACCTGGGTTACGGTGACTGCTTCGGAGAATCGCATGCCTTTCTACCTCCCTCGCTGCGACCTCTCCTACACCTCCCAGGGCTCTTGGGTTATGCCCTTGCCCTCTTCCGAGCCGTCCGTGGCACCCGCTGTCAACCCCGTACGGCCAAGCTCCTAAGACTGACACTCCAGGCCCTCCGTAATTTGGCTTCAGTTTCACTTTCTAGACGTTTCAAGAAAGAACGGGGTCTAAATATCTGTGCACCTCTGCTCCGTTTCATATCTACCCACGAGGTTAATTTTTTTGTTTCTTCCAGTCCACCTATTTTGCACCTCCGTCTCTGCGAAGACTTCACTGAGAATCCAAGCGATTTCTGGATCCCTTCTCTCCCCTGAAGCTGTAAACAGTTTAACAAGACAGGTGCGGAACTGCCGTAAGGTAATCTACATCTTGTCTCCCTCTCTGGTATCTAACCTCCCTGCGAATGGGGGTACGTCTCCGTGTCCTGTGCGGTTTTCAGCACAGTACTCTCTACACGTAGTGGATATTTGATTTGGTAAGTGACCGAATAAGTGAATGAGTCACCAAGATAAGGGTATTGTCTCATTCTTTCTCGCTTTTTCCACTTCCAAGTTTCTTTAGTTAGTTTCCTCAGACAAAAGGTTTCTTTGTAGCTACACAGTGGCCAGGTCCAGAGAATGTTGCAGATAGCTGCTGAAAACATCCCTCCTCCACTTGAGAATGGCTTGCTCTCCCTCTCAAGCGGAGAGAGCTGGGATTCGATATTTAATTAAGCGCCTCTGTTCACTTGGCATTTAGAGGCACTAGGGGGCGTTAGTGCTCTACACCCGGTGAAATGCCTGTTTCGTTTGTGATTTTCCTTTGTGAAAAACAACTATGCACAGAGTGTTTTGTGCCAATTTTCCATCCTTTTAGATTGACGGAAAGCATTTTACCTACGTAGAAACAGAAAACGAATAGAAAGAGCGTCGCATTGCGTTTAATGAAAGCTTAGGGCGGTCTCGGTGGTACGTTAGTGAAGTTATCTGGGGACACCTTAGCCACGTACATTGTGTTGGAGAGGCACCGAGAATTCATTCAGGAGTTCTCAAAGTTCGAGGACACGGTTGCCTTACACGTAGGCACGGTGGCAGCCGTGGACATGGCAGTGATTTGGAGAATGTTGTACTAGTCGGCTCTCGCTGTGATAATGCTTTGCAACAAATCTCCCCAAAACTCACTTACATAAAGAAGAATCTAGTTTTCTCGGACCTGTGGGCTAGCTGCAGCGGCTCTCTTGTAGACCTCTCGATGGCGGGTGTTGCTCCATGCCGTGGGTCAGTTTGAGGTCTGTCCCGCACACCTTACCGTGGAGCCCAACTGTGAGGCTGCAGCTCCCTGTCCTCTCGCAGAGTTCACTGAAACGTAAGAGGTGAGCCCAACCACACAAGGCCACGTAAGGCCTCTGCGACTCATTGAAGGCCATCGTGTCTTCCCTTGGCCTCCTGGGAACCCCCTGGCCCCAGGATGCAGCTTCGGTAGCCCAGGGCAACCGGCGGAGGGGGGCGGGCGGGGCTGCAGGAGGGTGGAACGCTGAGGTCACAGAGGGTGTGGGTGTGGTCACCTCTGCTGTGACTGAACCAAGGGCGTGGGTGGGGGGCTGGGGGTCCAGGGCAGGGCCCTCAGAGCCCGGTAGGCCCAGGGGGGCGGCGCAAGCACCTAGGCCCAGGCCGAAGAGCGCCTTCTTGGTCTGCGCGGCAGGCCGGCCTCTCGCCTTGCCACTCAGGCCGCCCTCCCTCTTGAAGTGTGTGTGGCACGCGTCCGCGGAGTACACCTCGCTGCACAGGTAGCCGTGGGACTGGGCGTCGTAGCTTCCTGCGAGGCGGCCGGAGGTCCCGCAGGCGGGTGGGTCCCTGGGACAGACGCGCGGAGCGGCTCCTGCCCGGCCCCCCTGAGAACCGTCGCCGTTCCGTAAGGCGGGGCGCCTGCTTCAGAATGTAAATCACGTGTCCGCTCTATGGATACGCTGTTTAGTTTACCAGGCAAGACTTTCTTGGTGAAAGAAGCAGCGTTGGCTTGCATCGTCTAGCAGGCTTGTCATCTGGCTGTGCACTGGTACTCTCTCTCTGGGTGTGCTAGTCCGCAGGGCAGGGCATCCCCTGGGCAGGGTGGAGCGTGATCTCTGCGGCCTCGTCTTGCAGCTCCTTCCTTTCATTCTCAATCATCCTGCCCACAGTGGCCTCCTCTCAGGCCTGCATACTTACAACGGCGCATTGCCCGTGCTGCCCCTCTGCAAGGAAGTGTCCCTCTGTTTAGTTTGCAGCTGACTGATGCCGCCTCACCCTTCTCATCTCTTCTCAGGTGTCACTTGGTCAAGAAAGCGTCCCCTTACCTACTCAACTCATCTCGTCTCCCTACCGTAGCTCACGTGACACCACGCACCTCTCGCTTATGGCCGTCATCGCCTTTCGCATCCAGTTTCAGGTAGGTAAGTTTACCCCGTGGTCCGTGAGGAAGAAGAGATCACGCCTGTTTTGCTTACTCTTGATTCCCAGCGACTAGCCCGGTTACTGATAACCTCTGTTAGAGGGAGAAAGGAATGCACCCAATCCCTGGTGAAGCCCCGACCGTTTTCCTTTCTAGTGTCCCTCGTACTCCTCCCTGCCGTCTGTGTCGCCCTTACTCCGCGTCTACCGTTTATGAGTTTACACCTGGGTTACGGTGACTGCTTCGGAGAATCGCATGCCTTTCTACCTCCCTCGCTGCGACCTCTCCTACACCTCCCAGGGCTCTTGGGTTATGCCCTTGCCCTCTTCCGAGCCGTCCGTAGCACCCGCTGTCAACCCCGTACGGCCAAGCTCCTAAGACTGACACTCCAGGCCCTCCGTAATTTGGCTTCAGTTTCACTTTCTAGACGTTTCAAGAAAGAACGGGGTCTAAATATCTGTGCACCTCTGCTCCGTTTCATATCTACCCACGAGGTTAATTTTTTTGTTTCTTCCAGTCCACCTATTTTGCACCTCCGTCTCTGCGAAGACTTCACTGAGAATCCAAGCGATTTCTGGATCCCTTCTCTCCCCTGAAGCTGTAAACAGTTTAACAAGACAGGTGCGGAACTGCCGTAAGGTAATCTACATCTTGTCTCCCTCTCTGGTATCTAACCTCCCTGCGAATGGGGGTACGTCTCCGTGTCCTGTGCGGTTTTCAGCACAGTACTCTCTACACGTAGTGGATATTTGATTTGGTAAGTGACCGAATAAGTGAATGAGTCACCAAGATAAGGGTATTGTCTCATTCTTTCTCGCTTTTTCCACTTCCAAGTTTCTTTAGTTAGTTTCCTCAGACAAAAGGTTTCTTTGTAGCTACACAGTGGCCAGGTCCAGAGAATGTTGCAGATAGCTGCTGAAAACATCCCTCCTCCACTTGAGAATGGCTTGCTCTCCCTCTCAAGCGGAGAGAGCTGGGATTCGATATTTAATTAAGCGCCTCTGTTCACTTGGCATTTAGAGGCACTAGGGGGCGTTAGTGCTCTACACCCGGTGAAATGCCTGTTTCGTTTGTGATTTTCCTTTGTGAAAAACAACTATGCACAGAGTGTTTTGTGCCAATTTTCCATCCTTTTAGATTGACGGAAAGCATTTTACCTACGTAGAAACAGAAAACGAATAGAAAGAGCGTCGCATTGCGTTTAATGAAAGCTTAGGGCGGTCTCGGTGGTACGTTAGTGAAGTTATCTGGGGACACCTTAGCCACGTACATTGTGTTGGAGAGGCACCGAGAATTCATTCAGGAGTTCTCAAAGTTCGAGGACACGGTTGCCTTACACGTAGGCACGGTGGCAGCCGTGGACATGGCAGTGATTTGGAGAATGTTGTACTAGTCGGCTCTCGCTGTGATAATGCTTTGCAACAAATCTCCCCAAAACTCACTTACATAAAGAAGAATCTAGTTTTCTCGGACCTGTGGGCTAGCTGCAGCGGCTCTCTTGTAGACCTCTCGATGGCGGGTGTTGTTCCATGCCGTGGGTCAGTTTGAGGTCTGTCCCGCACACCTTACCGTGGAGCCCAACTGTGAGGCTGCAGGTCCCTGTCCTCTCGCAGAGTTCACTGAAACGTAAGAGGTGAGCCCAACCACACAAGGCCACGTAAGGCCTCTGCGACTCATTGAAGGCCATCGTGTCTTCCCTTGGCCTCCTGGGAACCCCCTGGCCCCAGGATGCAGCTTCGGTAGCCCAGGGCAACCGGCGGAGGGGGGCGGGCGGGGCTGCAGGAGGGTGGAACGCTGAGGTCACAGAGGGTGTGGGTGTGGCCACCTCTGCTGTGACTGAACCAAGGGCGTGGGTGGGGGACTGGGGGTCCAGGGCAGGGCCCTCAGAGCCCGGTAGGCCCAGGGGGGCGGCGCAAGCACCTAGGCCCAGGCCGAAGAGCGCCTTCTTGGTCTGCGCGGCAGGCCGGCCTCTCGCCTTGCCACTCAGGCCGCCCTCCCTCTTGAAGTGTGTGTGGCACGCGTCCGCGGAGTACACCTCGCTGCACAGGTAGCCGTGGGACTGGGCGTCGTAGCTTCCTGCGAGGCGGCCGGAGGTCCCGCAGGCGGGTGGGTCCCTGGGACAGACGCGCGGAGCGGCTCCTGCCCGGCCCCCCTGAGAACCGTCGCCGTTCCGTAAGGCGGGGCGCCTGCTTCAGAATGTAAATCACGTGTCCGCTCTATGGATACGCTGTTTAGTTTACCAGGCAAGACTTTCTTGGTGAAAGAAGCAGCGTTGGCTTGCATCGTCGAGCAGGCTTCTCATCTGGCTGTGCACTGGTACTCTCTCTCTGGGTGTGCTAGTCCGCAGGGCAGGGCATCCCCTGGGCAGGGTGGAGCGTGATCTCTGCGGCCTCGTCTTGCAGCTCCTTCCTTTCATTCTCAATCATCCTGCCCACAGTGGCCTCCTCTCAGGCCTGCATACTTACAATGGCGCATTGCCCGTGCTGCCCCTCTGCAGGAAGTGTCCCTCTGTTTAGTTTGCAGCTGACTGATGCCGCCTCACCCTTCTCATGTCTTCTCAGGTGTCACTTGGTCAAGAAAGCGTCCCCTTACCTACTCAACTCATCTCGTCTCCCTACCGTAGCTCACGTGACACCACGCACCTCTCGCTTATGGCCGTCATCGCCTTTCGCATCCAGTTTCAGGTAGGTAAGTTTACCCCGTGGTCCGTGAGGAAGAAGAGATCACGCCTGTTTTGCTTACTCTTGATTCCCAGCGACTAGCCCGGTTACTGATAACCTCTGTTAGAGGGAGAAAGGAATGCACCCAATCCCTGGTGAAGCCCCGACCGTTTTCCTTTCTAGTGTCCCTCGTACTCCTCCCTGCCGTCTGTGTCGCCCTTACTCCGCGTCTACCGTTTATGAGTTTACACCTGGGTTACGGTGACTGCTTCGGAGAATCGCATGCCTTTCTACCTCCCTCGCTGCGACCTCTCCTACACCTCCCAGGGCTCTTGGGTTATGCCCTTGCCCTCTTCCGAGCCGTCCGTGGCACCCGCTGTCAACCCCGTACGGCCAAGCTCCTAAGACTGACACTCCAGGCCCTCCGTAATTTGGCTTCAGTTTCACTTTCTAGACGTTTCAAGAAAGAACGGGGTCTAAATATCTGTGCACCTCTGCTCCGTTTCATATCTACCCACGAGGTTAATTTTTTTGTTTCTTCCAGTCCACCTATTTTGCACCTCCGTCTCTGCGAAGACTTCACTGAGAATCCAAGCGATTTCTGGATCCCTTCTCTCCCCTGAAGCTGTAAACAGTTTAACAAGACAGGTGCGGAACTGCCGTAAGGTAATCTACATCTTGTCTCCCTCTCTGGTATCTAACCTCCCTGCGAATGGGGGTACGTCTCCGTGTCCTGTGCGGTTTTCAGCACAGTACTCTCTACACGTAGTGGATATTTGATTTGGTAAGTGACCGAATAAGTGAATGAGTCACCAAGATAAGGGTATTGTCTCATTCTTTCTCGCTTTTTCCACTTCCAAGTTTCTTTAGTTAGTTTCCTCAGACAAAAGGTTTCTTTGTAGCTACACAGTGGCCAGGTCCAGAGAATGTTGCAGATAGCTGCTGAAAACATCCCTCCTCCACTTGAGAATGGCTTGCTCTCCCTCTCAAGCGGAGAGAGCTGGGATTCGATATTTAATTAAGCGCCTCTGTTCACTTGGCATTTAGAGGCACTAGGGGGCGTTAGTGCTCTACACCCGGTGAAATGCCTGTTTCGTTTGTGATTTTCCTTTGTGAAAAACAACTATGCACAGAGTGTTTTGTGCCAATTTTCCATCCTTTTAGATTGACGGAAAGCATTTTACCTACGTAGAAACAGAAAACGAATAGAAAGAGCGTCGCATTGCGTTTAATGAAAGCTTAGGGCGGTCTCGGTGGTACGTTAGTGAAGTTATCTGGGGACACCTTAGCCACGTACATTGTGTTGGAGAGGCACCGAGAATTCATTCAGGAGTTCTCAAAGTTCGAGGACACGGTTGCCTTACACTTAGGCACGGTGGCAGCCGTGGACATGGCAGTGATTTGGAGAATGTTGTACTAGTCGGCTCTCGCTGTGATAATGCTTTGCAACAAATCTCCCCAAAACTCACTTACATAAAGAAGAATCTAGTTTTCTCGGACCTGTGGGCTAGCTGCAGCGGCTCTCTTGTAGACCTCTCGATGGCGGGTGTTGTTCCATGCCGTGGGTCAGTTTGAGGTCTGTCCCGCACACCTTACCGTGGAGCCCAACTGTGAGGCTGCAGGTCCCTGTCCTCTCGCAGAGTTCACTGAAACGTAAGAGGTGAGCCCAACCACACAAGGCCACGTAAGGCCTCTGCGACTCATTGAAGGCAATCGTGTCTTCCCTTGGCCTCCTGGGAACCCCCTGGCCCCAGGATGCAGCTTCGGTAGCCCAGGGCAACCGGCGGAGGGGGGCGGGCGGGGCTGCAGGAGGGTGGAACGCTGAGGTCACAGAGGGTGTGGGTGTGGCCACCTCTGCTGTGACTGAACCAAGGGCGTGGGTGGGGGACTGGGGGTCCAGGGCAGGGCCCTCAGAGCCCGGTAGGCCCAGGGGGGCGGCGCAAGCACCTAGGCCCAGGCCGAAGAGCGCCTTCTTGGTCTGCGCGGCAGGCCGGCCTCTCGCCTTGCCACTCAGGCCGCCCTCCCTCTTGAAGTGTGTGTGGCACGCGTCCGCGGAGTACACCTCGCTGCACAGGTAGCCGTGGGACTGGGCGTCGTAGCTTCCTGCGAGGCGGCCGGAGGTCCCGCAGGCGGGTGGGTCCCTGGGACAGACGCGCGGAGCGGCTCCTGCCCGGCCCCCCTGAGAACCGTCGCCGTTCCGTAAGGCGGGGCGCCTGCTTCAGAATGTAAATCACGTGTCCGCTCTATGGATACGCTGTTTAGTTTACCAGGCAAGACTTTCTTGGTGAAAGAAGCAGCGTTGGCTTGCATCCTCGAGCAGGCTTGTCATCTGGCTGTGCACTGGTACTCTCTCTCTGGGTGTGCTAGTCCGCAGGGCAGGGCATCCCCTGGGCAGGGTGGAGCGTGATCTCTGCGGCCTCGTCTTGCAGCTCCTTCCTTTCATTCTCAATCATCCTGCCCACAGTGGCCTCCTCTCAGGCCTGCATACTTACAACGGCGCATTGCCCGTGCTGCCCCTCTGCAGGAAGTGTCCCTCTGTTTAGTTTGCAGCTGACTGATGCCGCCTCACCCTTCTCATCTCTTCTCAGGTGTCACTTGGTCAAGAAAGCGTCCCCTTACCTACTCAACTCATCTCGTCTCCCTACCGTAGCTCACGTGACACCACGCACCTCTCGCTTATGGCCGTCATCGCCTTTCGCATCCAGTTTCAGGTAGGTAAGTTTACCCCGTGGTCCGTGAGGAAGAAGAGATCACGCCTGTTTTGCTTACTCTTGATTCCCAGCGACTAGCCCGGTTACTGATAACCTCTGTTAGAGGGAGAAAGGAATGCACCCAATCCCTGGTGAAGCCCCGACCGTTTTCCTTTCTAGTGTCCCTCGTACTCCTCCCTGCCGTCTGTGTCGCCCTTACTCCGCGTCTACCGTTTATGAGTTTACACCTGGGTTACGGTGACTGCTTCGGAGAATCGCATGCCTTTCTACCTCCCTCGCTGCGACCTCTCCTACACCTCCCAGGGCTCTTGGGTTATGCCCTTGCCCTCTTCCGAGCCGTCCGTGGCACCCGCTGTCAACCCCGTACGGCCAAGCTCCTAAGACTGACACTCCAGGCCCTCCGTAATTTGGCTTCAGTTTCACTTTCTAGACGTTTCAAGAAAGAACGGGGTCTAAATATCTGTGCACCTCTGCTCCGTTTCATATCTACCCACGAGGTTAATTTTTTTGTTTCTTCCAGTCCACCTATTTTGCACCTCCGTCTCTGCGAAGACTTCACTGAGAATCCAAGCGATTTCTGGATCCCTTCTCTCCCCTGAAGCTGTAAACAGTTTAACAAGACAGGTGCGGAACTGCCGTAAGGTAATCTACATCTTGTCTCCCTCTCTGGTATCTAACCTCCCTGCGAATGGGGGTACGTCTCCGTGTCCTGTGCGGTTTTCAGCACAGTACTCTCTACACGTAGTGGATATTTGATTTGGTAAGTGACCGAATAAGTGAATGAGTCACCAAGATAAGGGTATTGTCTCATTCTTTCTCGCTTTTTCCACTTCCAAGTTTCTTTAGTTAGTTTCCTCAGACAAAAGGTTTCTTTGTAGCTACACAGTGGCCAGGTCCAGAGAATGTTGCAGATAGCTGCTGAAAACATCCCTCCTCCACTTGAGAATGGCTTGCTCTCCCTCTCAAGCGGAGAGAGCTGGGATTCGATATTTAATTAAGCGCCTCTGTTCACTTGGCATTTAGAGGCACTAGGGGGCGTTAGTGCTCTACACCCGGTGAAATGCCTGTTTCGTTTGTGATTTTCCTTTGTGAAAAACAACTATGCACAGAGTGTTTTGTGCCAATTTTCCATCCTTTTAGATTGACGGAAAGCATTTTACCTACGTAGAAACAGAAAACGAATAGAAAGAGCGTCGCATTGCGTTTAATGAAAGCTTAGGGCGGTCTCGGTGGTACGTTAGTGAAGTTATCTGGGGACACCTTAGCCACGTACATTGTGTTGGAGAGGCACCGAGAATTCATTCAGGAGTTCTCAAAGTTCGAGGACACGGTTGCCTTACACGTAGGCACGGTGGCAGCCGTGGACATGGCAGTGATTTGGAGAATGTTGTACTAGTCGGCTCTCGCTGTGATAATGCTTTGCAACAAATCTCCCCAAAACTCACTTACATAAAGAAGAATCTAGTTTTCTCGGACCTGTGGGCTAGCTGCAGCGGCTCTCTTGTAGACCTCTCGATGGCGGGTGTTGTTCCATGCCGTGGGTCAGTTTGAGGTCTGTCCCGCACACCTTACCGTGGAGCCCAACTGTGAGGCTGCAGGTCCCTGTCCTCTCGCAGAGTTCACTGAAACGTAAGAGGTGAGCCCAACCACACAAGGCCACGTAAGGCCTCTGCGACTCATTGAAGGCAATCGTGTCTTCCCTTGGCCTCCTGGGAACCCCCTGGCCCCAGGATGCAGCTTCGGTAGCCCAGGGCAACCGGCGGAGGGGGGCGGGCGGGGCTGCAGGAGGGTGGAACGCTGAGGTCACAGAGGGTGTGGGTGTGGCCACCTCTGCTGTGACTGAACCAAGGGCGTGGGTGGGGGACTGGGGGTCCAGGGCAGGGCCCTCAGAGCCCGGTAGGCCCAGGGGGGCGGCGCAAGCACCTAGGCCCAGGCCGAAGAGCGCCTTCTTGGTCTGCGCGGCAGGCCGGCCTCTCGCCTTGCCACTCAGGCCGCCCTCCCTCTTGAAGTGTGTGTGGCACGCGTCCGCGGAGTACACCTCGCTGCACAGGTAGCCGTGGGACTGGGCGTCGTAGCTTCCTGCGAGGCGGCCGGAGGTCCCGCAGGCGGGTGGGTCCCTGGGACAGACGCGCGGAGCGGCTCCTGCCCGGCCCCCCTGAGAACCGTCGCCGTTCCGTAAGGCGGGGCGCCTGCTTCAGAATGTAAATCACGTGTCCGCTCTATGGATACGCTGTTTAGTTTACCAGGCAAGACTTTCTTGGTGAAAGAAGCAGCGTTGGCTTGCATCCTCGAGCAGGCTTGTCATCTGGCTGTGCACTGGTACTCTCTCTCTGGGTGTGCTAGTCCGCAGGGCAGGGCATCCCCTGGGCAGGGTGGAGCGTGATCTCTGCGGCCTCGTCTTGCAGCTCCTTCCTTTCATTCTCAATCATCCTGCCCACAGTGGCCTCCTCTCAGGCCTGCATACTTACAACGGCGCATTGCCCGTGCTGCCCCTCTGCAGGAAGTGTCCCTCTGTTTAGTTTGCAGCTGACTGATGCCGCCTCACCCTTCTCATGTCTTCTCAGGTGTCACTTGGTCAAGAAAGCGTCCCCTTACCTACTCAACTCATCTCGTCTCCCTACCGTAGCTCACGTGACACCACGCACCTCTCGCTAATGGCCGTCATCGCCTTTCGCATCCAGTTTCAGGTAGGTAAGTTTACCCCGTGGTCCGTGAGGAAGAAGAGATCACGCCTGTTTTGCTTACTCTTGATTCCCAGCGACTAGCCCGGTTACTGATAACCTCTGTTAGAGGGAGAAAGGAATGCACCCAATCCCTGGTGAAGCCCCGACCGTTTTCCTTTCTAGTGTCCCTCGTACTCCTCCCTGCCGTCTGTGTCGCCCTTACTCCGCGTCTACCGTTTATGAGTTTACACCTGGGTTACGGTGACTGCTTCGGAGAATCGCATGCCTTTCTACCTCCCTCGCTGCGACCTCTCCTACACCTCCCAGGGCTCTTGGGTTATGCCCTTGCCCTCTTCCGAGCCGTCCGTGGCACCCGCTGTCAACCCCGTACGGCCAAGCTCCTAAGACTGACACTCCAGGCCCTCCGTAATTTGGCTTCAGTTTCACTTTCTAGACGTTTCAAGAAAGAACGGGGTCTAAATATCTGTGCACCTCTGCTCCGTTTCATATCTACCCACGAGGTTAATTTTTTTGTTTCTTCCAGTCCACCTATTTTGCACCTCCGTCTCTGCGAAGACTTCACTGAGAATCCAAGCGATTTCTGGATCCCTTCTCTCCCCTGAAGCTGTAAACAGTTTAACAAGACAGGTGCGGAACTGCCGTAAGGTAATCTACATCTTGTCTCCCTCTCTGGTATCTAACCTCCCTGCGAATGGGGGTACGTCTCCGTGTCCTGTGCGGTTTTCAGCACAGTACTCTCTACACGTAGTGGATATTTGATTTGGTAAGTGACCGAATAAGTGAATGAGTCACCAAGATAAGGGTATTGTCTCATTCTTTCTCGCTTTTTCCACTTCCAAGTTTCTTTAGTTAGTTTCCTCAGACAAAAGGTTTCTTTGTAGCTACACAGTGGCCAGGTCCAGAGAATGTTGCAGATAGCTGCTGAAAACATCCCTCCTCCACTTGAGAATGGCTTGCTCTCCCTCTCAAGCGGAGAGAGCTGGGATTCGATATTTAATTAAGCGCCTCTGTTCACTTGGCATTTAGAGGCACTAGGGGGCGTTAGTGCTCTACACCCGGTGAAATGCCTGTTTCGTTTGTGATTTTCCTTTGTGAAAAACAACTATGCACAGAGTGTTTTGTGCCAATTTTCCATCCTTTTAGATTGACGGAAAGCATTTTACCTACGTAGAAACAGAAAACGAATAGAAAGAGCGTCGCATTGCGTTTAATGAAAGCTTAGGGCGGTCTCGGTGGTACGTTAGTGAAGTTATCTGGGGACACCTTAGCCACGTACATTGTGTTGGAGAGGCACCGAGAATTCATTCAGGAGTTCTCAAAGTTCGAGGACACGGTTGCCTTACACTTAGGCACGGTGGCAGCCGTGGACATGGCAGTGATTTGGAGAATGTTGTACTAGTCGGCTCTCGCTGTGATAATGCTTTGCAACAAATCTCCCCAAAACTCACTTACATAAAGAAGAATCTAGTTTTCTCGGACCTGTGGGCTAGCTGCAGCGGCTCTCTTGTAGACCTCTCGATGGCGGGTGTTGTTCCATGCCGTGGGTCAGTTTGAGGTCTGTCCCGCACACCTTACCGTGGAGCCCAACTGTGAGGCTGCAGGTCCCTGTCCTCTCGCAGAGTTCACTGAAACGTAAGAGGTGAGCCCAACCACACAAGGCCACGTAAGGCCTCTGCGACTCATTGAAGGCCATCGTGTCTTCCCTTGGCCTCCTGGGAACCCCTTGGCCCCAGGATGCAGCTTCGGTAGCCCAGGGCAACCGGCGGAGGGGGGCGGGCGGGGCTGCAGGAGGGTGGAACGCTGAGGTCACAGAGGGTGTGGGTGTGGCCACCTCTGCTGTGACTGAACCAAGGGCGTGGGTGGGGGACTGGGGGTCCAGGGCAGGGCCCTCAGAGCCCGGTAGGCCCAGGGGGGCGGCGCAAGCACCTAGGCCCAGGCCGAAGAGCGCCTTCTTGGTCTGCGCGGCAGGCCGGCCTCTCGCCTTGCCACTCAGGCCGCCCTCCCTCTTGAAGTGTGTGTGGCACGCGTCCGCGGAGTACACCTCGCTGCACAGGTAGCCGTGGGACTGGGCGTCGTAGCTTCCTGCGAGGCGGCCGGAGGTCCCGCAGGCGGGTGGGTCCCTGGGACAGACGCGCGGAGCGGCTCCTGCCCGGCCCCCCTGAGAACCGTCGCCGTTCCGTAAGGCGGGGCGCCTGCTTCAGAATGTAAATCACGTGTCCGCTCTATGGATACGCTGTTTAGTTTACCAGGCAAGACTTTCTTGGTGAAAGAAGCAGCGTTGGCTTGCATCGTCGAGCAGGCTTGTCATCTGGCTGTGCACTGGTACTCTCTCTCTGGGTGTGCTAGTCCGCAGGGCAGGGCATCCCCTGGGCAGGGTGGAGCGTGATCTCTGCGGCCTCGTCTTGCAGCTCCTTCCTTTCATTCTCAATCATCCTGCCCACAGTGGCCTCCTCTCAGGCCTGCATACTTACAACGGCGCATTGCCCGTGCTGCCCCTCTGCAGGAAGTGTCCCTCTGTTTAGTTTGCAGCTGACTGATGCCGCCTCACCCTTCTCATCTCTTCTCAGGTGTCACTTGGTCAAGAAAGCGTCCCCTTACCTACTCAACTCATCTCGTCTCCCTACCGTAGCTCACGTGACACCACGCACCTCTCGCTTATGGCCGTCATCGCCTTTCGCATCCAGTTTCAGGTAGGTAAGTTTACCCCGTGGTCCGTGAGGAAGAAGAGATCACGCCTGTTTTGCTTACTCTTGATTCCCAGCGACTAGCCCGGTTACTGATAACCTCTGTTAGAGGGAGAAAGGAATGCACCCAATCCCTGGTGAAGCCCCGACCGTTTTCCTTTCTAGTGTCCCTCGTACTCCTCCCTGCCGTCTGTGTCGCCCTTACTCCGCGTCTACCGTTTATGAGTTTACACCTGGGTTACGGTGACTGCTTCGGAGAATCGCATGCCTTTCTACCTCCCTCGCTGCGACCTCTCCTACACCTCCCAGGGCTCTTGGGTTATGCCCTTGCCCTCTTCCGAGCCGTCCGTAGCACCCGCTGTCAACCCCGTACGGCCAAGCTCCTAAGACTGACACTCCAGGCCCTCCGTAATTTGGCTTCAGTTTCACTTTCTAGACGTTTCAAGAAAGAACGGGGTCTAAATATCTGGGCACCTCTGCTCCGTTTCATATCTACCCACGAGGTTAATTTTTTTGTTTCTTCCAGTCCACCTATTTTGCACCTCCGTCTCTGCGAAGACTTCACTGAGAATCCAAGCGATTTCTGGATCCCTTCTCTCCCCTGAAGCTGTAAACAGTTTAACAAGACAGGTGCGGAACTGCCGTAAGGTAATCTACATCTTGTCTCCCTCTCTGGTATCTAACCTCCCGGCGAATGGGGGTACGTCTCCGTGTTCTGTGCGGTTTTCAGCACAGTACTCTCTACACGTAGTGGATATTTGATTTGGTAAGTGACCGAATAAGTGAATGAGTCACCAAGATAAGGGTATTGTCTCATTCTTTCTCGCTTTTTCCACTTCCAAGTTTCTTTAGTTAGTTTCCTCAGACAAAAGGTTTCTTTGTAGCTACACAGTGGCCAGGTCCAGAGAATGTTGCAGATAGCTGCTGAAAACATCCCTCCTCCACTTGAGAATGGCTTGCTCTCCCTCTCAAGCGGAGAGAGCTGGGATTCGATATTTAATTAAGCGCCTCTGTTCACTTGGCATTTAGAGGCACTAGGGGGCGTTAGTGCTCTACACCCGGTGAAATGCCTGTTTCGTTTGTGATTTTCCTTTGTGAAAAACAACTATGCACAGAGTGTTTTGTGCCAATTTTCCATCCTTTTAGATTGACGGAAAGCATTTTACCTACGTAGAAACAGAAAACGAATAGAAAGAGCGTCGCATTGCGTTTAATGAAAGCTTAGGGCGGTCTCGGTGGTACGTTAGTGAAGTTATCTGGGGACACCTTAGCCACGTACATTGTGTTGGAGAGGCACCGAGAATTCATTCAGGAGTTCTCAAAGTTCGAGGACACGGTTGCCTTACACGTAGGCACGGTGGCAGCCGTGGACATGGCAGTGATTTGGAGAATGTTGTACTAGTCGGCTCTCGCTGTGATAATGCTTTGCAACAAATCTCCCCAAAACTCACTTACATAAAGAAGAATCTAGTTTTCTCGGACCTGTGGGCTAGCTGCAGCGGCTCTCTTGTAGACCTCTCGATGGCGGGTGTTGCTCCATGCCGTGGGTCAGTTTGAGGTCTGTCCCGCACACCTTACCGTGGAGCCCAACTGTGAGGCTGCAGCTCCCTGTCCTCTCGCAGAGTTCACTGAAACGTAAGAGGTGAGCCCAACCACACAAGGCCACGTAAGGCCTCTGCGACTCATTGAAGGCCATCGTGTCTTCCCTTGGCCTCCTGGGAACCCCCTGGCCCCAGGATGCAGCTTCGGTAGCCCAGGGCAACCGGCGGAGGGGGGCGGGCGGGGCTGCAGGAGGGTGGAACGCTGAGGTCACAGAGGGTGTGGGTGTGGCCACCTCTGCTGTGACTGAACCAAGGGCGTGGGTGGGGGACTGGGGGTCCAGGGCAGGGCCCTCAGAGCCCGGTAGGCCCAGGGGGGCGGCGCAAGCACCTAGGCCCAGGCCGAAGAGCGCCTTCTTGGTCTGCGCGGCAGGCCGGCCTCTCGCCTTGCCACTCAGGCCGCCCTCCCTCTTGAAGTGTGTGTGGCACGCGTCCGCGGAGTACACCTCGCTGCACAGGTAGCCGTGGGACTGGGCGTCGTAGCTTCCTGCGAGGCGGCCGGAGGTCCCGCAGGCGGGTGGGTCCCTGGGACAGACGCGCGGAGCGGCTCCTGCCCGGCCCCCCTGAGAACCGTCGCCGTTCCGTAAGGCGGGGCGCCTGCTTCAGAATGTAAATCACGTGTCCGCTCTATGGATACGCTGTTTAGTTTACCAGGCAAGACTTTCTTGGTGAAAGAAGCAGCGTTGGCTTGCATCCTCGAGCAGGCTTGTCATCTGGCTGTGCACTGGTACTCTCTCTCTGGGTGTGCTAGTCCGCAGGGCAGGGCATCCCCTGGGCAGGGTGGAGCGTGATCTCTGCGGCCTCGTCTTGCAGCTCCTTCCTTTCATTCTCAATCATCCTGCCCACAGTGGCCTCCTCTCAGGCCTGCATACTTACAACGGCGCATTGCCCGTGCTGCCCCTCTGCAGGAAGTGTCCCTCTGTTTAGTTTGCAGCTGACTGATGCCGCCTCACCCTTCTCATGTCTTCTCAGGTGTCACTTGGTCAAGAAAGCGTCCCCTTACCTACTCAACTCATCTCGTCTCCCTACCGTAGCTCACGTGACACCACGCACCTCTCGCTTATGGCCGTCATCGCCTTTCGCATCCAGTTTCAGGTAGGTAAGTTTACCCCGTGGCCCGTGAGGAAGAAGAGATCACGCCTGTTTTGCTTACTCTTGATTCCCAGCGACTAGCCCGGTTACTGATAACCTCTGTTAGAGGGAGAAAGGAATGCACCCAATCCCTGGTGAAGCCCCGACCGTTTTCCTTTCTAGTGTCCCTCGTACTCCTCCCTGCCGTCTGTGTCGCCCTTACTCCGCGTCTACCGTTTATGAGTTTACACCTGGGTTACGGTGACTGCTTCGGAGAATCGCATGCCTTTCTACCTCCCTCGCTGCGACCTCTCCTACACCTCCCAGGGCTCTTGGGTTATGCCCTTGCCCTCTTCCGAGCCGTCCGTGGCACCCGCTGTCAACCCCGTACGGCCAAGCTCCTAAGACTGACACTCCAGGCCCTCCGTAATTTGGCTTCAGTTTCACTTTCTAGACGTTTCAAGAAAGAACGGGGTCTAAATATCTGGGCACCTCTGCTCCGTTTCATATCTACCCACGAGGTTAATTTTTTTGTTTCTTCCAGTCCACCTATTTTGCACCTCCGTCTCTGCGAAGACTTCACTGAGAATCCAAGCGATTTCTGGATCCCTTCTCTCCCCTGAAGCTGTAAACAGTTTAACAAGACAGGTGCGGAACTGCCGTAAGGTAATCTACATCTTGTCTCCCTCTCTGGTATCTAACCTCCCGGCGAATGGGGGTACGTCTCCGTGTTCTGTGCGGTTTTCAGCACAGTACTCTCTACACGTAGTGGATATTTGATTTGGTAAGTGACCGAATAAGTGAATGAGTCACCAAGATAAGGGTATTGTCTCATTCTTTCTCGCTTTTTCCACTTCCAAGTTTCTTTAGTTAGTTTCCTCAGACAAAAGGTTTCTTTGTAGCTACACAGTGGCCAGGTCCAGAGAATGTTGCAGATAGCTGCTGAAAACATCCCTCCTCCACTTGAGAATGGCTTGCTCTCCCTCTCAAGCGGAGAGAGCTGGGATTCGATATTTAATTAAGCGCCTCTGTTCACTTGGCATTTAGAGGCACTAGGGGGCGTTAGTGCTCTACACCCGGTGAAATGCCTGTTTCGTTTGTGATTTTCCTTTGTGAAAAACAACTATGCACAGAGTGTTTTGTGCCAATTTTCCATCCTTTTAGATTGACGGAAAGCATTTTACCTACGTAGAAACAGAAAACGAATAGAAAGAGCGTCGCATTGTGCTTACTGAAAGCTTAGGGCGGTCTCGGTGGTACGTTAGTGAAGTTATCTGGGGACACCTTAGCCACGTACATTGTGTTGGAGAGGCACCGAGAATTCATTCAGGAGTTCTCAAAGTTCGAGGACACAGTTGCCTTACACGTAGGCACGGTGGCAGCCGTGGACATGGCAGTGATTTGGAGAATGTTGTACTAGTCGGCTCTCGCTGTGATAATGCTTTGCAACAAATCTCCCCAAAACTCACTTACATAAAGAAGAATCTAGTTTTCTCGGACCTGTGGGCTAGCTGCAGCGGCTCTCTTGTAGACCTCTCGATGGCGGGTGTTGCTCCATGCCGTGGGTCAGTTTGAGGTCTGTCCCGCACACCTTACCGTGGAGCCCAACTGTGAGGCTGCAGGTCCCTGTCCTCTCGCAGAGTTCACTGAAACGTAAGAGGTGAGCCCAACCACACAAGGCCACGTAAGGCCTCTGCGACTCATTGAAGGCCATCGTGTCTTCCCTTGGCCTCCTGGGAACCCCCTGGCCCCAGGATGCAGCTTCGGTAGCCCAGGGCAACCGGCGGAGGGGGGCGGGCGGGGCTGCAGGAGGGTGGAACGCTGAGGTCACAGAGGGTGTGGGTGTGGTCACCTCTGCTGTGACTGAACCAAGGGCGTGGGTGGGGGGCTGGGGGTCCAGGGCAGGGCCCTCAGAGCCCGGTAGGCCCAGGGGGGCGGCGCAAGCACCTAGGCCCAGGCCGAAGAGCGCCTTCTTGGTCTGCGCGGCAGGCCGGCCTCTCGCCTTGCCACTCAGGCCGCCCTCCCTCTTGAAGTGTGTGTGGCACGCGTCCGCGGAGTACACCTCGCTGCACAGGTAGCCGTGGGACTGGGCGTCGTAGCTTCCTGCGAGGCGGCCGGAGGTCCCGCAGGCGGGTGGGTCCCTGGGACAGACGCGCGGAGCGGCTCCTGCCCGGCCCCCCTGAGAACCGTCGCCGTTCCGTAAGGCGGGGCGCCTGCTTCAGAATGTAAATCACGTGTCCGCTCTATGGATACGCTGTTTAGTTTACCAGGCAAGACTTTCTTGGTGAAAGAAGCAGCGTTGGCTTGCATCGTCGAGCAGGCTTCTCATCTGGCTGTGCACTGGTACTCTCTCTCTGGGTGTGCTAGTCCGCAGGGCAGGGCATCCCCTGGGCAGGGTGGAGCGTGATCTCTGCGGCCTCGTCTTGCAGCTCCTTCCTTTCATTCTCAATCATCCTGCCCACAGTGGCCTCCTCTCAGGCCTGCATACTTACAACGGCGCATTGCCCGTGCTGCCCCTCTGCAGGAAGTGTCCCTCTGTTTAGTTTGCAGCTGACTGATGCCGCCTCACCCTTCTCATGTCTTCTCAGGTGTCACTTGGTCAAGAAAGCGTCCCCTTACCTACTCAACTCATCTCGTCTCCCTACCGTAGCTCACGTGACACCACGCACCTCTCGCTTATGGCCGTCATCGCCTTTCGCATCCAGTTTCAGGTAGGTAAGTTTACCCCGTGGTCCGTGAGGAAGAAGAGATCACGCCTGTTTTGCTTACTCATGATTCCCAGCGACTAGCCCGGTTACTGATAACCTCTGTTAGAGGGAGAAAGGAATGCACCCAATCCCTGGTGAAGCCCCGACCGTTTTCCTTTCTAGTGTCCCTCGTACTCCTCCCTGCCGTCTGTGTCGCCCTTACTCCGCGTCTACCGTTTATGAGTTTACACCTGGGTTACGGTGACTGCTTCGGAGAATCGCATGCCTTTCTACCTCCCTCGCTGTGACCTCTCCTACACCTCCCAGGGCTCTTGGGTTATGCCCTTGCCCTCTTCCGAGCCGTCCGTGGCACCCGCTGTCAACCCCGTACGGCCAAGCTCCTAAGACTGACACTCCAGGCCCTCCGTAATTTGGCTTCAGTTTCACTTTCTAGACGTTTCAAGAAAGAACGGGGTCTAAATATCTGTGCACCTCTGCTCCGTTTCATATCTACCCACGAGGTTAATTTTTTTGTTTCTTCCAGTCCACCTATTTTGCACCTCCGTCTCTGCGAAGACTTCACTGAGAATCCAAGCGATTTCTGGATCCCTTCTCTCCCCTGAAGCTGTAAACAGTTTAACAAGACAGGTGCGGAACTGCCGTAAGGTAATCTACATCTTGTCTCCCTCTCTGGTATCTAACCTCCCTGCGAATGGGGGTACGTCTCCGTGTCCTGTGCGGTTTTCAGCACAGTACTCTCTACACGTAGTGGATATTTGATTTGGTAAGTGACCGAATAAGTGAATGAGTCACCAAGATAAGGGTATTGTCTCATTCTTTCTCGCTTTTTCCACTTCCAAGTTTCTTTAGTTAGTTTCCTCAGACAAAAGGTTTCTTTGTAGCTACACAGTGGCCAGGTCCAGAGAATGTTGCAGATAGCTGCTGAAAACATCCCTCCTCCACTTGAGAATGGCTTGCTCTCCCTCTCAAGCGGAGAGAGCTGGGATTCGATATTTAATTAAGCGCCTCTGTTCACTTGGCATTTAGAGGCACTAGGGGGCGTTAGTGCTCTACACCCGGTGAAATGCCTGTTTCGTTTGTGATTTTCCTTTGTGAAAAACAACTATGCACAGAGTGTTTTGTGCCAATTTTCCATCCTTTTAGATTGACGGAAAGCATTTTACCTACGTAGAAACAGAAAACGAATAGAAAGAGCGTCGCATTGCGTTTAATGAAAGCTTAGGGCGGTCTCGGTGGTACGTTAGTGAAGTTATCTGGGGACACCTTAGCCACGTACATTGTGTTGGAGAGGCACCGAGAATTCATTCAGGAGTTCTCAAAGTTCGAGGACACGGTTGCCTTACACGTAGGCACGGTGGCAGCCGTGGACATGGCAGTGATTTGGAGAATGTTGTACTAGTCGGCTCTCGCTGTGATAATGCTTTGCAACAAATCTCCCCAAAACTCACTTACATAAAGAAGAATCTAGTTTTCTCGGACCTGTGGGCTAGCTGCAGCGGCTCTCTTGTAGACCTCTCGATGGCGGGTGTTGTTCCATGCCGTGGGTCAGTTTGAGGTCTGTCCCGCACACCTTACCGTGGAGCCCAACTGTGAGGCTGCAGGTCCCTGTCCTCTCGCAGAGTTCACTGAAACGTAAGAGGTGAGCCCAACCACACAAGGCCACGTAAGGCCTCTGCGACTCATTGAAGGCAATCGTGTCTTCCCTTGGCCTCCTGGGAACCTCCTGGCCCCAGGATGCAGCTTCGGTAGCCCAGGGCAACCGGTGGAGGGGGGCGGGCGGGGCTGCAGGAGGGTGGAACGCTGAGGTCACAGAGGGTGTGGGTGTGGCCACCTCTGCTGTGACTGAACCAAGGGCGTGGGTGGGGGACTGGGGGTCCAGGGCAGGGCCCTCAGAGCCCGGTAGGCCCAGGGGGGCGGCGCAAGCACCTAGGCCCAGGCCGAAGAGCGCCTTCTTGGTCTGCGCGGCAGGCCGGCCTCTCGCCTTGCCACTCAGGCCGCCCTCCCTCTTGAAGTGTGTGTGGCACGCGTCCGCGGAGTACACCTCGCTGCACAGGTAGCCGTGGGACTGGGCGTCGTAGCTTCCTGCGAGGCGGCCGGAGGTCCCGCAGGCGGGTGGGTCCCTGGGACAGACGCGCGGAGCGGCTCCTGCCCGGCCCCCCTGAGAACCGTCGCCGTTCCGTAAGGCGGGGCGCCTGCTTCAGAATGTAAATCACGTGTCCGCTCTATGGATACGCTGTTTAGTTTACCAGGCAAGACTTTCTTGGTGAAAGAAGCAGCGTTGGCTTGCATCCTCGAGCAGGCTTGTCATCTGGCTGTGCACTGGTACTCTCTCTCTGGGTGTGCTAGTCCGCAGGGCAGGGCATCCCCTGGGCAGGGTGGAGCGTGATCTCTGCGGCCTCGTCTTGCAGCTCCTTCCTTTCATTCTCAATCATCCTGCCCACAGTGGCCTCCTCTCAGGCCTGCATACTTACAACGGCGCATTGCCCGTGCTGCCCCTCTGCAGGAAGTGTCCCTCTGTTTAGTTTGCAGCTGACTGATGCCGCCTCACCCTTCTCATCTCTTCTCAGGTGTCACTTGGTCAAGAAAGCGTCCCCTTACCTACTCAACTCATCTCGTCTCCCTACCGTAGCTCACGTGACACCACGCACCTCTCGCTTATGGCCGTCATCGCCTTTCGCATCCAGTTTCAGGTAGGTAAGTTTACCCCGTGGTCCGTGAGGAAGAAGAGATCACGCCTGTTTTGCTTACTCTTGATTCCCAGCGACTAGCCCGGTTACTGATAACCTCTGTTAGAGGGAGAAAGGAATGCACCCAATCCCTGGTGAAGCCCCGACCGTTTTCCTTTCTAGTGTCCCTCGTACTCCTCCCTGCCGTCTGTGTCGCCCTTACTCCGCGTCTACCGTTTATGAGTTTACACCTGGGTTACGGTGACTGCTTCGGAGAATCGCATGCCTTTCTACCTCCCTCGCTGCGACCTCTCCTACACCTCCCAGGGCTCTTGGGTTATGCCCTTGCCCTCTTCCGAGCCGTCCGTGGCACCCGCTGTCAACCCCGTACGGCCAAGCTCCTAAGACTGACACTCCAGGCCCTCCGTAATTTGGCTTCAGTTTCACTTTCTAGACGTTTCAAGAAAGAACGGGGTCTAAATATCTGTGCACCTCTGCTCCGTTTCATATCTACCCACGAGGTTAATTTTTTTGTTTCTTCCAGTCCACCTATTTTGCACCTCCGTCTCTGCGAAGACTTCACTGAGAATCCAAGCGATTTCTGGATCCCTTCTCTCCCCTGAAGCTGTAAACAGTTTAACAAGACAGGTGCGGAACTGCCGTAAGGTAATCTACATCTTGTCTCCCTCTCTGGTATCTAACCTCCCTGCGAATGGGGGTACGTCTCCGTGTCCTGTGCGGTTTTCAGCACAGTACTCTCTACACGTAGTGGATATTTGATTTGGTAAGTGACCGAATAAGTGAATGAGTCACCAAGATAAGGGTATTGTCTCATTCTTTCTCGCTTTTTCCACTTCCAAGTTTCTTTAGTTAGTTTCCTCAGACAAAAGGTTTCTTTGTAGCTACACAGTGGCCAGGTCCAGAGAATGTTGCAGATAGCTGCTGAAAACATCCCTCCTCCACTTGAGAATGGCTTGCTCTCCCTCTCAAGCGGAGAGAGCTGGGATTCGATATTTAATTAAGCGCCTCTGTTCACTTGGCATTTAGAGGCACTAGGGGGCGTTAGTGCTCTACACCCGGTGAAATGCCTGTTTCGTTTGTGATTTTCCTTTGTGAAAAACAACTATGCACAGAGTGTTTTGTGCCAATTTTCCATCCTTTTAGATTGACGGAAAGCATTTTACCTACGTAGAAACAGAAAACGAATAGAAAGAGCGTCGCATTGCGCTTACTGAAAGCTTAGGGCGGTCTCGGTGGTACGTTAGTGAAGTTATCTGGGGACACCTTAGCCACGTACATTGTGTTGGAGAGGCACCGAGAATTCATTCAGGAGTTCTCAAAGTTCGAGGACACGGTTGCCTTACACGTAGGCACGGTGGCAGCCGTGGACATGGCAGTGATTTGGAGAATGTTGTACTAGTCGGCTCTCGCTGTGATAATGCTTTGCAACAAATCTCCCCAAAACTCACTTACATAAAGAAGAATCTAGTTTTCTCGGACCTGTGGGCTAGCTGCAGCGGCTCTCTTGTAGACCTCTCGATGGCGGGTGTTGTTCCATGCCGTGGGTCAGTTTGAGGTCTGTCCCGCACACCTTACCGTGGAGCCCAACTGTGAGGCTGCAGGTCCCTGTCCTCTCGCAGAGTTCACTGAAACGTAAGAGGTGAGCCCAACCACACAAGGCCACGTAAGGCCTCTGCGACTCATTGAAGGCAATCGTGTCTTCCCTTGGCCTCCTGGGAACCCCCTGGCCCCAGGATGCAGCTTCGGTAGCCCAGGGCAACCGGTGGAGGGGGGCGGGCGGGGCTGCAGGAGGGTGGAACGCTGAGGTCACAGAGGGTGTGGGTGTGGCCACCTCTGCTGTGACTGAACCAAGGGCGTGGGTGGGGGGCTGGGGGTCCAGGGCAGGGCCCTCAGAGCCCGGTAGGCCCAGGGGGGCGGCGCAAGCACCTAGGCCCAGGCCGAAGAGCGCCTTCTTGGTCTGCGCGGCAGGCCGGCCTCTCGCCTTGCCACTCAGGCCGCCCTCCCTCTTGAAGTGTGTGTGGCACGCGTCCGCGGAGTACACCTCGCTGCACAGGTAGCCGTGGGACTGGGCGTCGTAGCTTCCTGCGAGGCGGCCGGAGGTCCCGCAGGCGGGTGGGTCCCTGGGACAGACGTGCGGAGCGGCTCCTGCCCGGCCCCCCTGAGAACCGTCGCCGTTCCGTAAGGCGGGGCGCCTGCTTCAGAATGTAAATCACGTGTCCGCTCTATGGATACGCTGTTTAGTTTACCAGGCAAGACTTTCTTGGTGAAAGAAGCAGCGTTGGCTTGCATCGTCGAGCAGGCTTGTCATCTGGCTGTGCACTGGTACTCTCTCTCTGGGTGTGCTAGTCCGCAGGGCAGGGCATCCCCTGGGCAGGGTGGAGCGTGATCTCTGCGGCCTCGTCTTGCAGCTCCTTCCTTTCATTCTCAATCATCCTGCCCACAGTGGCCTCCTCTCAGGCCTGCATACTTACAACGGCGCATTGCCCGTGCTGCCCCTCTGCAGGAAGTGTCCCTCTGTTTAGTTTGCAGCTGACTGATGCCGCCTCACCCTTCTCATGTCTTCTCAGGTGTCACTTGGTCAAGAAAGCGTCCCCTTACCTACTCAACTCATCTCGTCTCCCTACCGTAGCTCACGTGACACCACGCACCTCTCGCTTATGGCCGTCATCGCCTTTCGCATCCAGTTTCAGGTAGGTAAGTTTACCCCGTGGTCCGTGAGGAAGAAGAGATCACGCCTGTTTTGCTTACTCTTGATTCCCAGCGACTAGCCCGGTTACTGATAACCTCTGTTAGAGGGAGAAAGGAATGCACCCAATCCCTGGTGAAGCCCCGACCGTTTTCCTTTCTAGTGTCCCTCGTACTCCTCCCTGCCGTCTGTGTCGCCCTTACTCCGCGTCTACCGTTTATGAGTTTACACCTGGGTTACGGTGACTGCTTCGGAGAATCGCATGCCTTTCTACCTCCCTCGCTGCGACCTCTCCTACACCTCCCAGGGCTCTTGGGTTATGCCCTTGCCCTCTTCCGAGCCGTCCGTGGCACCCGCTGTCAACCCCGTACGGCCAAGCTCCTAAGACTGACACTCCAGGCCCTCCGTAATTTGGCTTCAGTTTCACTTTCTAGACGTTTCAAGAAAGAACGGGGTCTAAATATCTGTGCACCTCTGCTCCGTTTCATATCTACCCACGAGGTTAATTTTTTTGTTTCTTCCAGTCCACCTATTTTGCACCTCCGTCTCTGCGAAGACTTCACTGAGAATCCAAGCCATTTCTGGATCCCTTCTCTCCCCTGAAGCTGTAAACAGTTTAACAAGACAGGTGCGGAACTGCCGTAAGGTAATCTACATCTTGTCTCCCTCTCTGGTATCTAACCTCCCTGCGAATGGGGGTACGTCTCCGTGTTCTGTGCGGTGTTCAGCACAGTACTCTCTACACGTAGTGGATATTTGATTTGGTAAGTGACCGAATAAGTGAATGAGTCACCAAGATAAGGGTATTGTCTCATTCTTTCTCGCTTTTTCCACTTCCAAGTTTCTTTAGTTAGTTTCCTCAGACAAAAGGTTTCTTTGTAGCTACACAGTGGCCAGGTCCAGAGAATGTTGCAGATAGCTGCTGAAAACATCCCTCCTCCACTTGAGAATGGCTTGCTCTCCCTCTCAAGCGGAGAGAGCTGGGATTCGATATTTAATTAAGCGCCTCTGTTCACTTGGCATTTAGAGGCACTAGGGGGCGTTAGTGCTCTACACCCGGTGAAATGCCTGTTTCGTTTGTGATTTTCCTTTGTGAAAAACAACTATGCACAGAGTGTTTTGTGCCAATTTTCCATCCTTTTAGATTGACGGAAAGCATTTTACCTACGTAGAAACAGAAAACGAATAGAAAGAGCGTCGCATTGCGCTTACTGAAAGCTTAGGGCGGTCTCGGTGGTACGTTAGTGAAGTTATCTGGGGACACCTTAGCCACGTACATTGTGTTGGAGAGGCACCGAGAATTCATTCAGGAGTTCTCAAAGTTCGAGGACACAGTTGCCTTACACGTAGGCACGGTGGCAGCCGTGGACATGGCAGTGATTTGGAGAATGTTGTACTAGTCGGCTCTCGCTGTGATAATGCTTTGCAACAAATCTCCCCAAAACTCACTTACATAAAGAAGAATCTAGTTTTCTCGGACCTGTGGGCTAGCTGCAGCGGCTCTCTTGTAGACCTCTCGATGGCGGGTGTTGCTCCATGCCGTGGGTCAGTTTGAGGTCTGTCCCGCACACCTTACCGTGGAGCCCAACTGTGAGGCTGCAGGTCCCTGTCCTCTCGCAGAGTTCACTGAAACGTAAGAGGTGAGCCCAACCACACAAGGCCACGTAAGGCCTCTGCGACTCATTGAAGGCCATCGTGTCTTCCCTTGGCCTCCTGGGAACCCCCTGGCCCCAGGATGCAGCTTCGGTAGCCCAGGGCAACCGGCGGAGGGGGGCGGGCGGGGCTGCAGGAGGGTGGAACGCTGAGGTCACAGAGGGTGTGGGTGTGGTCACCTCTGCTGTGACTGAACCAAGGGCGTGGGTGGGGGGCTGGGGGTCCAGGGCAGGGCCCTCAGAGCCCGGTAGGCCCAGGGGGGCGGCGCAAGCACCTAGGCCCAGGCCGAAGAGCGCCTTCTTGGTCTGCGCGGCAGGCCGGCCTCTCGCCTTGCCACTCAGGCCGCCCTCCCTCTTGAAGTGTGTGTGGCACGCGTCCGCGGAGTACACCTCGCTGCACAGGTAGCCGTGGGACTGGGCGTCGTAGCTTCCTGCGAGGCGGCCGGAGGTCCCGCAGGCGGGTGGGTCCCTGGGACAGACGCGCGGAGCGGCTCCTGCCCGGCCCCCCTGAGAACCGTCGCCGTTCCGTAAGGCGGGGCGCCTGCTTCAGAATGTAAATCACGGGTCCGCTCTATGGATACGCTGTTTAGTTTACCAGGCAAGACTTTCTTGGTGAAAGAAGCAGCGTTGGCTTGCATCCTCGAGCAGGCTTGTCATCTGGCTGTGCACTGGTACTCTCTCTCTGGGTGTGCTAGTCCGCAGGGCAGGGCATCCCCTGGGCAGGGTGGAGCGTGATCTCTGCGGCCTCGTCTTGCAGCTCCTTCCTTTCATTCTCAATCATCCTGCCCACAGTGGCCTCCTCTCAGGCCTGCATACTTACAATGGCGCATTGCCCGTGCTGCCCCTCTGCAGGAAGTGTCCCTCTGTTTAGTTTGCAGCTGACTGATGCCGCCTCACCCTTCTCATGTCTTCTCAGGTGTCACTTGGTCAAGAAAGCGTCCCCTTACCTACTCAACTCATCTCGTCTCCCTACCGTAGCTCACGTGACACCACGCACCTCTCGCTTATGGCCGTCATCGCCTTTCGCATCCAGTTTCAGGTAGGTAAGTTTACCCCGTGGTCCGTGAGGAAGAAGAGATCACGCCTGTTTTGCTTACTCTTGATTCCCAGCGACTAGCCCGGTTACTGATAACCTCTGTTAGAGGGAGAAAGGAATGCACCCAATCCCTGGTGAAGCCCCGACCGTTTTCCTTTCTAGTGTCCCTCGTACTCCTCCCTGCCGTCTGTGTCGCCCTTACTCCGCGTCTACCGTTTATGAGTTTACACCTGGGTTACGGTGACTGCTTCGGAGAATCGCATGCCTTTCTACCTCCCTCGCTGCGACCTCTCCTACACCTCCCAGGGCTCTTGGGTTATGCCCTTGCCCTCTTCCGAGCCGTCCGTGGCACCCGCTGTCAACCCCGTACGGCCAAGCTCCTAAGACTGACACTCCAGGCCCTCCGTAATTTGGCTTCAGTTTCACTTTCTAGACGTTTCAAGAAAGAACGGGGTCTAAATATCTGTGCACCTCTGCTCCGTTTCATATCTACCCACGAGGTTAATTTTTTTGTTTCTTCCAGTCCACCTATTTTGCACCTCCGTCTCTGCGAAGACTTCACTGAGAATCCAAGCGATTTCTGGATCCCTTCTCTCCCCTGAAGCTGTAAACAGTTTAACAAGACAGGTGCGGAACTGCCGTAAGGTAATCTACATCTTGTCTCCCTCTCTGGTATCTAACCTCCCTGCGAATGGGGGTACGTCTCCGTGTCCTGTGCGGTTTTCAGCACAGTACTCTCTACACGTAGTGGATATTTGATTTGGTAAGTGACCGAATAAGTGAATGAGTCACCAAGATAAGGGTATTGTCTCATTCTTTCTCGCTTTTTCCACTTCCAAGTTTCTTTAGTTAGTTTCCTCAGACAAAAGGTTTCTTTGTAGCTACACAGTGGCCAGGTCCAGAGAATGTTGCAGATAGCTGCTGAAAACATCCCTCCTCCACTTGAGAATGGCTTGCTCTCCCTCTCAAGCGGAGAGAGCTGGGATTCGATATTTAATTAAGCGCCTCTGTTCACTTGGCATTTAGAGGCACTAGGGGGCGTTAGTGCTCTACACCCGGTGAAATGCCTGTTTCGTTTGTGATTTTCCTTTGTGAAAAACAACTATGCACAGAGTGTTTTGTGCCAATTTTCCATCCTTTTAGATTGACGGAAAGCATTTTACCTACGTAGAAACAGAAAACGAATAGAAAGAGCGTCGCATTGCGTTTAATGAAAGCTTAGGGCGGTCTCGGTGGTACGTTAGTGAAGTTATCTGGGGACACCTTAGCCACGTACATTGTGTTGGAGAGGCACCGAGAATTCATTCAGGAGTTCTCAAAGTTCGAGGACACGGTTGCCTTACACGTAGGCACGGTGGCAGCCGTGGACATGGCAGTGATTTGGAGAATGTTGTACTAGTCGGCTCTCGCTGTGATAATGCTTTGCAACAAATCTCCCCAAAACTCACTTACATAAAGAAGAATCTAGTTTTCTCGGACCTGTGGGCTAGCTGCAGCGGCTCTCTTGTAGACCTCTCGATGGCGGGTGTTGTTCCATGCCGTGGGTCAGTTTGAGGTCTGTCCCGCACACCTTACCGTGGAGCCCAACTGTGAGGCTGCAGGTCCCTGTCCTCTCGCAGAGTTCACTGAAACGTAAGAGGTGAGCCCAACCACACAAGGCCACGTAAGGCCTCTGCGACTCATTGAAGGCAATCGTGTCTTCCCTTGGCCTCCTGGGAACCCCCTGGCCCCAGGATGCAGCTTCGGTAGCCCAGGGCAACCGGCGGAGGGGGGCGGGCGGGGCTGCAGGAGGGTGGAACGCTGAGGTCACAGAGGGTGTGGGTGTGGCCACCTCTGCTGTGACTGAACCAAGGGCGTGGGTGGGGGACTGGGGGTCCAGGGCAGGGCCCTCAGAGCCCGGTAGGCCCAGGGGGGCGGCGCAAGCACCTAGGCCCAGGCCGAAGAGCGCCTTCTTGGTCTGCGCGGCAGGCCGGCCTCTCGCCTTGCCACTCAGGCCGCCCTCCCTCTTGAAGTGTGTGTGGCACGCGTCCGCGGAGTACACCTCGCTGCACAGGTAGCCGTGGGACTGGGCGTCGTAGCTTCCTGCGAGGCGGCCGGAGGTCCCGCAGGCGGGTGGGTCCCTGGGACAGACGCGCGGAGCGGCTCCTGCCCGGCCCCCCTGAGAACCGTCGCCGTTCCGTAAGGCGGGGCGCCTGCTTCAGAATGTAAATCACGTGTCCGCTCTATGGATACGCTGTTTAGTTTACCAGGCAAGACTTTCTTGGTGAAAGAAGCAGCGTTGGCTTGCATCCTCGAGCAGGCTTGTCATCTGGCTGTGCACTGGTACTCTCTCTCTGGGTGTGCTAGTCCGCAGGGCAGGGCATCCCCTGGGCAGGGTGGAGCGTGATCTCTGCGGCCTCGTCTTGCAGCTCCTTCCTTTCATTCTCAATCATCCTGCCCACAGTGGCCTCCTCTCAGGCCTGCATACTTACAATGGCGCATTGCCCGTGCTGCCCCTCTGCAGGAAGTGTCCCTCTGTTTAGTTTGCAGCTGACTGATGCCGCCTCACCCTTCTCATGTCTTCTCAGGTGTCACTTGGTCAAGAAAGCGTCCCCTTACCTACTCAACTCATCTCGTCTCCCTACCGTAGCTCACGTGACACCACGCACCTCTCGCTTATGGCCGTCATCGCCTTTCGCATCCAGTTTCAGGTAGGTAAGTTTACCCCGTGGTCCGTGAGGAAGAAGAGATCACGCCTGTTTTGCTTACTCTTGATTCCCAGCGACTAGCCCGGTTACTGATAACCTCTGTTAGAGGGAGAAAGGAATGCACCCAATCCCTGGTGAAGCCCCGACCGTTTTCCTTTCTAGTGTCCCTCGTACTCCTCCCTGCCGTCTGTGTCGCCCTTACTCCGCGTCTACCGTTTATGAGTTTACACCTGGGTTACGGTGACTGCTTCGGAGAATCGCATGCCTTTCTACCTCCCTCGCTGCGACCTCTCCTACACCTCCCAGGGCTCTTGGGTTATGCCCTTGCCCTCTTCCGAGCCGTCCGTGGCACCCGCTGTCAACCCCGTACGGCCAAGCTCCTAAGACTGACACTCCAGGCCCTCCGTAATTTGGCTTCAGTTTCACTTTCTAGACGTTTCAAGAAAGAACGGGGTCTAAATATCTGGGCACCTCTGCTCCGTTTCATATCTACCCACGAGGTTAATTTTTTTGTTTCTTCCAGTCCACCTATTTTGCACCTCCGTCTCTGCGAAGACTTCACTGAGAATCCAAGCGATTTCTGGATCCCTTCTCTCCCCTGAAGCTGTAAACAGTTTAACAAGACAGGTGCGGAACTGCCGTAAGGTAATCTACATCTTGTCTCCCTCTCTGGTATCTAACCTCCCGGCGAATGGGGGTACGTCTCCGTGTTCTGTGCGGTTTTCAGCACAGTACTCTCTACACGTAGTGGATATTTGATTTGGTAAGTGACCGAATAAGTGAATGAGTCACCAAGATAAGGGTATTGTCTCATTCTTTCTCGCTTTTTCCACTTCCAAGTTTCTTTAGTTAGTTTCCTCAGACAAAAGGTTTCTTTGTAGCTACACAGTGGCCAGGTCCAGAGAATGTTGCAGATAGCTGCTGAAAACATCCCTCCTCCACTTGAGAATGGCTTGCTCTCCCTCTCAAGCGGAGAGAGCTGGGATTCGATATTTAATTAAGCGCCTCTGTTCACTTGGCATTTAGAGGCACTAGGGGGCGTTAGTGCTCTACACCCGGTGAAATGCCTGTTTCGTTTGTGATTTTCCTTTGTGAAAAACAACTATGCACAGAGTGTTTTGTGCCAATTTTCCATCCTTTTAGATTGACGGAAAGCATTTTACCTACGTAGAAACAGAAAACGAATAGAAAGAGCGTCGCATTGCGTTTAATGAAAGCTTAGGGCGGTCTCGGTGGTACGTTAGTGAAGTTATCTGGGGACACCTTAGCCACGTACATTGTGTTGGAGAGGCACCGAGAATTCATTCAGGAGTTCTCAAAGTTCGAGGACACAGTTGCCTTACACGTAGGCACGGTGGCAGCCGTGGACATGGCAGTGATTTGGAGAATGTTGTACTAGTCGGCTCTCGCTGTGATAATGCTTTGCAACAAATCTCCCCAAAACTCACTTACATAAAGAAGAATCTAGTTTTCTCGGACCTGTGGGCTAGCTGCAGCGGCTCTCTTGTAGACCTCTCGATGGCGGGTGTTGCTCCATGCCGTGGGTCAGTTTGAGGTCTGTCCCGCACACCTTACCGTGGAGCCCAACTGTGAGGCTGCAGCTCCCTGTCCTCTCGCAGAGTTCACTGAAACGTAAGAGGTGAGCCCAACCACACAAGGCCACGTAAGGCCTCTGCGACTCATTGAAGGCCATCGTGTCTTCCCTTGGCCTCCTGGGAACCCCCTGGCCCCAGGATGCAGCTTCGGTAGCCCAGGGCAACCGGCGGAGGGGGGCGGGCGGGGCTGCAGGAGGGTGGAACGCTGAGGTCACAGAGGGTGTGGGTGTGGCCACCTCTGCTGTGACTGAACCAAGGGCGTGGGTGGGGGACTGGGGGTCCAGGGCAGGGCCCTCAGAGCCCGGTAGGCCCAGGGGGGCGGCGCAAGCACCTAGGCCCAGGCCGAAGAGCGCCTTCTTGGTCTGCGCGGCAGGCCGGCCTCTCGCCTTGCCACTCAGGCCGCCCTCCCTCTTGAAGTGTGTGTGGCACGCGTCCGCGGAGTACACCTCGCTGCACAGGTAGCCGTGGGACTGGGCGTCGTAGCTTCCTGCGAGGCGGCCGGAGGTCCCGCAGGCGGGTGGGTCCCTGGGACAGACGCGCGGAGCGGCTCCTGCCCGGCCCCCCTGAGAACCGTCGCCGTTCCGTAAGGCGGGGCGCCTGCTTCAGAATGTAAATCACGTGTCCGCTCTATGGATACGCTGTTTAGTTTACCAGGCAAGACTTTCTTGGTGAAAGAAGCAGCGTTGGCTTGCATCCTCGAGCAGGCTTGTCATCTGGCTGTGCACTGGTACTCTCTCTCTGGGTGTGCTAGTCCGCAGGGCAGGGCATCCCCTGGGCAGGGTGGAGCGTGATCTCTGCGGCCTCGTCTTGCAGCTCCTTCCTTTCATTCTCAATCATCCTGCCCACAGTGGCCTCCTCTCAGGCCTGCATACTTACAACGGCGCATTGCCCGTGCTGCCCCTCTGCAGGAAGTGTCCCTCTGTTTAGTTTGCAGCTGACTGATGCCGCCTCACCCTTCTCATCTCTTCTCAGGTGTCACTTGGTCAAGAAAGCGTCCCCTTACCTACTCAACTCATCTCGTCTCCCTACCGTAGCTCACGTGACACCACGCACCTCTCGCTTATGGCCGTCATCGCCTTTCGCATCCAGTTTCAGGTAGGTAAGTTTACCCCGTGGCCCGTGAGGAAGAAGAGATCACGCCTGTTTTGCTTACTCTTGATTCCCAGCGACTAGCCCGGTTACTGATAACCTCTGTTAGAGGGAGAAAGGAATGCACCCAATCCCTGGTGAAGCCCCGACCGTTTTCCTTTCTAGTGTCCCTCGTACTCCTCCCTGCCGTCTGTGTCGCCCTTACTCCGCGTCTACCGTTTATGAGTTTACACCTGGGTTACGGTGACTGCTTCGGAGAATCGCATGCCTTTCTACCTCCCTCGCTGCGACCTCTCCTACACCTCCCAGGGCTCTTGGGTTATGCCCTTGCCCTCTTCCGAGCCGTCCGTGGCACCCGCTGTCAACCCCGTACGGCCAAGCTCCTAAGACTGACACTCCAGGCCCTCCGTAATTTGGCTTCAGTTTCACTTTCTAGACGTTTCAAGAAAGAACGGGGTCTAAATATCTGTGCACCTCTGCTCCGTTTCATATCTACCCACGAGGTTAATTTTTTTGTTTCTTCCAGTCCACCTATTTTGCACCTCCGTCTCTGCGAAGACTTCACTGAGAATCCAAGCGATTTCTGGATCCCTTCTCTCCCCTGAAGCTGTAAACAGTTTAACAAGACAGGTGCGGAACTGCCGTAAGGTAATCTACATCTTGTCTCCCTCTCTGGTATCTAACCTCCCTGCGAATGGGGGTACGTCTCCGTGTCCTGTGCGGTTTTCAGCACAGTACTCTCTACACGTAGTGGATATTTGATTTGGTAAGTGACCGAATAAGTGAATGAGTCACCAAGATAAGGGTATTGTCTCATTCTTTCTCGCTTTTTCCACTTCCAAGTTTCTTTAGTTAGTTTCCTCAGACAAAAGGTTTCTTTGTAGCTACACAGTGGCCAGGTCCAGAGAATGTTGCAGATAGCTGCTGAAAACATCCCTCCTCCACTTGAGAATGGCTTGCTCTCCCTCTCAAGCGGAGAGAGCTGGGATTCGATATTTAATTAAGCGCCTCTGTTCACTTGGCATTTAGAGGCACTAGGGGGCGTTAGTGCTCTACACCCGGTGAAATGCCTGTTTCGTTTGTGATTTTCCTTTGTGAAAAACAACTATGCACAGAGTGTTTTGTGCCAATTTTCCATCCTTTTAGATTGACGGAAAGCATTTTACCTACGTAGAAACAGAAAACGAATAGAAAGAGCGTCGCATTGCGCTTACTGAAAGCTTAGGGCGGTCTCGGTGGTACGTTAGTGAAGTTATCTGGGGACACCTTAGCCACGTACATTGTGTTGGAGAGGCACCGAGAATTCATTCAGGAGTTCTCAAAGTTCGAGGACACGGTTGCCTTACACGTAGGCACGGTGGCAGCCGTGGACATGGCAGTGATTTGGAGAATGTTGTACTAGTCGGCTCTCGCTGTGATAATGCTTTGCAACAAATCTCCCCAAAACTCACTTACATAAAGAAGAATCTAGTTTTCTCGGACCTGTGGGCTAGCTGCAGCGGCTCTCTTGTAGACCTCTCGATGGCGGGTGTTGTTCCATGCCGTGGGTCAGTTTGAGGTCTGTCCCGCACACCTTACCGTGGAGCCCAACTGTGAGGCTGCAGGTCCCTGTCCTCTCGCAGAGTTCACTGAAACGTAAGAGGTGAGCCCAACCACACAAGGCCACGTAAGGCCTCTGCGACTCATTGAAGGCAATCGTGTCTTCCCTTGGCCTCCTGGGAACCCCCTGGCCCCAGGATGCAGCTTCGGTAGCCCAGGGCAACCGGTGGAGGGGGGCGGGCGGGGCTGCAGGAGGGTGGAACGCTGAGGTCACAGAGGGTGTGGGTGTGGCCACCTCTGCTGTGACTGAACCAAGGGCGTGGGTGGGGGGCTGGGGGTCCAGGGCAGGGCCCTCAGAGCCCGGTAGGCCCAGGGGGGCGGCGCAAGCACCTAGGCCCAGGCCGAAGAGCGCCTTCTTGGTCTGCGCGGCAGGCCGGCCTCTCGCCTTGCCACTCAGGCCGCCCTCCCTCTTGAAGTGTGTGTGGCACGCGTCCGCGGAGTACACCTCGCTGCACAGGTAGCCGTGGGACTGGGCGTCGTAGCTTCCTGCGAGGCGGCCGGAGGTCCCGCAGGCGGGTGGGTCCCTGGGACAGACGTGCGGAGCGGCTCCTGCCCGGCCCCCCTGAGAACCGTCGCCGTTCCGTAAGGCGGGGCGCCTGCTTCAGAATGTAAATCACGTGTCCGCTCTATGGATACGCTGTTTAGTTTACCAGGCAAGACTTTCTTGGTGAAAGAAGCAGCGTTGGCTTGCATCGTCGAGCAGGCTTGTCATCTGGCTGTGCACTGGTACTCTCTCTCTGGGTGTGCTAGTCCGCAGGGCAGGGCATCCCCTGGGCAGGGTGGAGCGTGATCTCTGCGGCCTCGTCTTGCAGCTCCTTCCTTTCATTCTCAATCATCCTGCCCACAGTGGCCTCCTCTCAGGCCTGCATACTTACAACGGCGCATTGCCCGTGCTGCCCCTCTGCAGGAAGTGTCCCTCTGTTTAGTTTGCAGCTGACTGATGCCGCCTCACCCTTCTCATGTCTTCTCAGGTGTCACTTGGTCAAGAAAGCGTCCCCTTACCTACTCAACTCATCTCGTCTCCCTACCGTAGCTCACGTGACACCACGCACCTCTCGCTTATGGCCGTCATCGCCTTTCGCATCCAGTTTCAGGTAGGTAAGTTTACCCCGTGGTCCGTGAGGAAGAAGAGATCACGCCTGTTTTGCTTACTCTTGATTCCCAGCGACTAGCCCGGTTACTGATAACCTCTGTTAGAGGGAGAAAGGAATGCACCCAATCCCTGGTGAAGCCCCGACCGTTTTCCTTTCTAGTGTCCCTCGTACTCCTCCCTGCCGTCTGTGTCGCCCTTACTCCGCGTCTACCGTTTATGAGTTTACACCTGGGTTACGGTGACTGCTTCGGAGAATCGCATGCCTTTCTACCTCCCTCGCTGCGACCTCTCCTACACCTCCCAGGGCTCTTGGGTTATGCCCTTGCCCTCTTCCGAGCCGTCCGTGGCACCCGCTGTCAACCCCGTACGGCCAAGCTCCTAAGACTGACACTCCAGGCCCTCCGTAATTTGGCTTCAGTTTCACTTTCTAGACGTTTCAAGAAAGAACGGGGTCTAAATATCTGTGCACCTCTGCTCCGTTTCATATCTACCCACGAGGTTAATTTTTTTGTTTCTTCCAGTCCACCTATTTTGCACCTCCGTCTCTGCGAAGACTTCACTGAGAATCCAAGCCATTTCTGGATCCCTTCTCTCCCCTGAAGCTGTAAACAGTTTAACAAGACAGGTGCGGAACTGCCGTAAGGTAATCTACATCTTGTCTCCCTCTCTGGTATCTAACCTCCCTGCGAATGGGGGTACGTCTCCGTGTTCTGTGCGGTGTTCAGCACAGTACTCTCTACACGTAGTGGATATTTGATTTGGTAAGTGACCGAATAAGTGAATGAGTCACCAAGATAAGGGTATTGTCTCATTCTTTCTCGCTTTTTCCACTTCCAAGTTTCTTTAGTTAGTTTCCTCAGACAAAAGGTTTCTTTGTAGCTACACAGTGGCCAGGTCCAGAGAATGTTGCAGATAGCTGCTGAAAACATCCCTCCTCCACTTGAGAATGGCTTGCTCTCCCTCTCAAGCGGAGAGAGCTGGGATTCGATATTTAATTAAGCGCCTCTGTTCACTTGGCATTTAGAGGCACTAGGGGGCGTTAGTGCTCTACACCCGGTGAAATGCCTGTTTCGTTTGTGATTTTCCTTTGTGAAAAACAACTATGCACAGAGTGTTTTGTGCCAATTTTCCATCCTTTTAGATTGACGGAAAGCATTTTACCTACGTAGAAACAGAAAACGAATAGAAAGAGCGTCGCATTGCGCTTACTGAAAGCTTAGGGCGGTCTCGGTGGTACGTTAGTGAAGTTATCTGGGGACACCTTAGCCACGTACATTGTGTTGGAGAGGCACCGAGAATTCATTCAGGAGTTCTCAAAGTTCGAGGACACAGTTGCCTTACACGTAGGCACGGTGGCAGCCGTGGACATGGCAGTGATTTGGAGAATGTTGTACTAGTCGGCTCTCGCTGTGATAATGCTTTGCAACAAATCTCCCCAAAACTCACTTACATAAAGAAGAATCTAGTTTTCTCGGACCTGTGGGCTAGCTGCAGCGGCTCTCTTGTAGACCTCTCGATGGCGGGTGTTGCTCCATGCCGTGGGTCAGTTTGAGGTCTGTCCCGCACACCTTACCGTGGAGCCCAACTGTGAGGCTGCAGGTCCCTGTCCTCTCGCAGAGTTCACTGAAACGTAAGAGGTGAGCCCAACCACACAAGGCCACGTAAGGCCTCTGCGACTCATTGAAGGCCATCGTGTCTTCCCTTGGCCTCCTGGGAACCCCCTGGCCCCAGGATGCAGCTTCGGTAGCCCAGGGCAACCGGCGGAGGGGGGCGGGCGGGGCTGCAGGAGGGTGGAACGCTGAGGTCACAGAGGGTGTGGGTGTGGTCACCTCTGCTGTGACTGAACCAAGGGCGTGGGTGGGGGGCTGGGGGTCCAGGGCAGGGCCCTCAGAGCCCGGTAGGCCCAGGGGGGCGGCGCAAGCACCTAGGCCCAGGCCGAAGAGCGCCTTCTTGGTCTGCGCGGCAGGCCGGCCTCTCGCCTTGCCACTCAGGCCGCCCTCCCTCTTGAAGTGTGTGTGGCACGCGTCCGCGGAGTACACCTCGCTGCACAGGTAGCCGTGGGACTGGGCGTCGTAGCTTCCTGCGAGGCGGCCGGAGGTCCCGCAGGCGGGTGGGTCCCTGGGACAGACGCGCGGAGCGGCTCCTGCCCGGCCCCCCTGAGAACCGTCGCCGTTCCGTAAGGCGGGGCGCCTGCTTCAGAATGTAAATCACGGGTCCGCTCTATGGATACGCTGTTTAGTTTACCAGGCAAGACTTTCTTGGTGAAAGAAGCAGCGTTGGCTTGCATCCTCGAGCAGGCTTGTCATCTGGCTGTGCACTGGTACTCTCTCTCTGGGTGTGCTAGTCCGCAGGGCAGGGCATCCCCTGGGCAGGGTGGAGCGTGATCTCTGCGGCCTCGTCTTGCAGCTCCTTCCTTTCATTCTCAATCATCCTGCCCACAGTGGCCTCCTCTCAGGCCTGCATACTTACAATGGCGCATTGCCCGTGCTGCCCCTCTGCAGGAAGTGTCCCTCTGTTTAGTTTGCAGCTGACTGATGCCGCCTCACCCTTCTCATGTCTTCTCAGGTGTCACTTGGTCAAGAAAGCGTCCCCTTACCTACTCAACTCATCTCGTCTCCCTACCGTAGCTCACGTGACACCACGCACCTCTCGCTTATGGCCGTCATCGCCTTTCGCATCCAGTTTCAGGTAGGTAAGTTTACCCCGTGGTCCGTGAGGAAGAAGAGATCACGCCTGTTTTGCTTACTCTTGATTCCCAGCGACTAGCCCGGTTACTGATAACCTCTGTTAGAGGGAGAAAGGAATGCACCCAATCCCTGGTGAAGCCCCGACCGTTTTCCTTTCTAGTGTCCCTCGTACTCCTCCCTGCCGTCTGTGTCGCCCTTACTCCGCGTCTACCGTTTATGAGTTTACACCTGGGTTACGGTGACTGCTTCGGAGAATCGCATGCCTTTCTACCTCCCTCGCTGCGACCTCTCCTACACCTCCCAGGGCTCTTGGGTTATGCCCTTGCCCTCTTCCGAGCCGTCCGTGGCACCCGCTGTCAACCCCGTACGGCCAAGCTCCTAAGACTGACACTCCAGGCCCTCCGTAATTTGGCTTCAGTTTCACTTTCTAGACGTTTCAAGAAAGAACGGGGTCTAAATATCTGTGCACCTCTGCTCCGTTTCATATCTACCCACGAGGTTAATTTTTTTGTTTCTTCCAGTCCACCTATTTTGCACCTCCGTCTCTGCGAAGACTTCACTGAGAATCCAAGCGATTTCTGGATCCCTTCTCTCCCCTGAAGCTGTAAACAGTTTAACAAGACAGGTGCGGAACTGCCGTAAGGTAATCTACATCTTGTCTCCCTCTCTGGTATCTAACCTCCCTGCGAATGGGGGTACGTCTCCGTGTCCTGTGCGGTTTTCAGCACAGTACTCTCTACACGTAGTGGATATTTGATTTGGTAAGTGACCGAATAAGTGAATGAGTCACCAAGATAAGGGTATTGTCTCATTCTTTCTCGCTTTTTCCACTTCCAAGTTTCTTTAGTTAGTTTCCTCAGACAAAAGGTTTCTTTGTAGCTACACAGTGGCCAGGTCCAGAGAATGTTGCAGATAGCTGCTGAAAACATCCCTCCTCCACTTGAGAATGGCTTGCTCTCCCTCTCAAGCGGAGAGAGCTGGGATTCGATATTTAATTAAGCGCCTCTGTTCACTTGGCATTTAGAGGCACTAGGGGGCGTTAGTGCTCTACACCCGGTGAAATGCCTGTTTCGTTTGTGATTTTCCTTTGTGAAAAACAACTATGCACAGAGTGTTTTGTGCCAATTTTCCATCCTTTTAGATTGACGGAAAGCATTTTACCTACGTAGAAACAGAAAACGAATAGAAAGAGCGTCGCATTGCGTTTAATGAAAGCTTAGGGCGGTCTCGGTGGTACGTTAGTGAAGTTATCTGGGGACACCTTAGCCACGTACATTGTGTTGGAGAGGCACCGAGAATTCATTCAGGAGTTCTCAAAGTTCGAGGACACGGTTGCCTTACACGTAGGCACGGTGGCAGCCGTGGACATGGCAGTGATTTGGAGAATGTTGTACTAGTCGGCTCTCGCTGTGATAATGCTTTGCAACAAATCTCCCCAAAACTCACTTACATAAAGAAGAATCTAGTTTTCTCGGACCTGTGGGCTAGCTGCAGCGGCTCTCTTGTAGACCTCTCGATGGCGGGTGTTGTTCCATGCCGTGGGTCAGTTTGAGGTCTGTCCCGCACACCTTACCGTGGAGCCCAACTGTGAGGCTGCAGGTCCCTGTCCTCTCGCAGAGTTCACTGAAACGTAAGAGGTGAGCCCAACCACACAAGGCCACGTAAGGCCTCTGCGACTCATTGAAGGCAATCGTGTCTTCCCTTGGCCTCCTGGGAACCCCCTGGCCCCAGGATGCAGCTTCGGTAGCCCAGGGCAACCGGCGGAGGGGGGCGGGCGGGGCTGCAGGAGGGTGGAACGCTGAGGTCACAGAGGGTGTGGGTGTGGCCACCTCTGCTGTGACTGAACCAAGGGCGTGGGTGGGGGACTGGGGGTCCAGGGCAGGGCCCTCAGAGCCCGGTAGGCCCAGGGGGGCGGCGCAAGCACCTAGGCCCAGGCCGAAGAGCGCCTTCTTGGTCTGCGCGGCAGGCCGGCCTCTCGCCTTGCCACTCAGGCCGCCCTCCCTCTTGAAGTGTGTGTGGCACGCGTCCGCGGAGTACACCTCGCTGCACAGGTAGCCGTGGGACTGGGCGTCGTAGCTTCCTGCGAGGCGGCCGGAGGTCCCGCAGGCGGGTGGGTCCCTGGGACAGACGCGCGGAGCGGCTCCTGCCCGGCCCCCCTGAGAACCGTCGCCGTTCCGTAAGGCGGGGCGCCTGCTTCAGAATGTAAATCACGTGTCCGCTCTATGGATACGCTGTTTAGTTTACCAGGCAAGACTTTCTTGGTGAAAGAAGCAGCGTTGGCTTGCATCCTCGAGCAGGCTTGTCATCTGGCTGTGCACTGGTACTCTCTCTCTGGGTGTGCTAGTCCGCAGGGCAGGGCATCCCCTGGGCAGGGTGGAGCGTGATCTCTGCGGCCTCGTCTTGCAGCTCCTTCCTTTCATTCTCAATCATCCTGCCCACAGTGGCCTCCTCTCAGGCCTGCATACTTACAATGGCGCATTGCCCGTGCTGCCCCTCTGCAGGAAGTGTCCCTCTGTTTAGTTTGCAGCTGACTGATGCCGCCTCACCCTTCTCATGTCTTCTCAGGTGTCACTTGGTCAAGAAAGCGTCCCCTTACCTACTCAACTCATCTCGTCTCCCTACCGTAGCTCACGTGACACCACGCACCTCTCGCTTATGGCCGTCATCGCCTTTCGCATCCAGTTTCAGGTAGGTAAGTTTACCCCGTGGTCCGTGAGGAAGAAGAGATCACGCCTGTTTTGCTTACTCTTGATTCCCAGCGACTAGCCCGGTTACTGATAACCTCTGTTAGAGGGAGAAAGGAATGCACCCAATCCCTGGTGAAGCCCCGACCGTTTTCCTTTCTAGTGTCCCTCGTACTCCTCCCTGCCGTCTGTGTCGCCCTTACTCCGCGTCTACCGTTTATGAGTTTACACCTGGGTTACGGTGACTGCTTCGGAGAATCGCATGCCTTTCTACCTCCCTCGCTGCGACCTCTCCTACACCTCCCAGGGCTCTTGGGTTATGCCCTTGCCCTCTTCCGAGCCGTCCGTGGCACCCGCTGTCAACCCCGTACGGCCAAGCTCCTAAGACTGACACTCCAGGCCCTCCGTAATTTGGCTTCAGTTTCACTTTCTAGACGTTTCAAGAAAGAACGGGGTCTAAATATCTGGGCACCTCTGCTCCGTTTCATATCTACCCACGAGGTTAATTTTTTTGTTTCTTCCAGTCCACCTATTTTGCACCTCCGTCTCTGCGAAGACTTCACTGAGAATCCAAGCGATTTCTGGATCCCTTCTCTCCCCTGAAGCTGTAAACAGTTTAACAAGACAGGTGCGGAACTGCCGTAAGGTAATCTACATCTTGTCTCCCTCTCTGGTATCTAACCTCCCGGCGAATGGGGGTACGTCTCCGTGTTCTGTGCGGTTTTCAGCACAGTACTCTCTACACGTAGTGGATATTTGATTTGGTAAGTGACCGAATAAGTGAATGAGTCACCAAGATAAGGGTATTGTCTCATTCTTTCTCGCTTTTTCCACTTCCAAGTTTCTTTAGTTAGTTTCCTCAGACAAAAGGTTTCTTTGTAGCTACACAGTGGCCAGGTCCAGAGAATGTTGCAGATAGCTGCTGAAAACATCCCTCCTCCACTTGAGAATGGCTTGCTCTCCCTCTCAAGCGGAGAGAGCTGGGATTCGATATTTAATTAAGCGCCTCTGTTCACTTGGCATTTAGAGGCACTAGGGGGCGTTAGTGCTCTACACCCGGTGAAATGCCTGTTTCGTTTGTGATTTTCCTTTGTGAAAAACAACTATGCACAGAGTGTTTTGTGCCAATTTTCCATCCTTTTAGATTGACGGAAAGCATTTTACCTACGTAGAAACAGAAAACGAATAGAAAGAGCGTCGCATTGCGTTTAATGAAAGCTTAGGGCGGTCTCGGTGGTACGTTAGTGAAGTTATCTGGGGACACCTTAGCCACGTACATTGTGTTGGAGAGGCACCGAGAATTCATTCAGGAGTTCTCAAAGTTCGAGGACACAGTTGCCTTACACGTAGGCACGGTGGCAGCCGTGGACATGGCAGTGATTTGGAGAATGTTGTACTAGTCGGCTCTCGCTGTGATAATGCTTTGCAACAAATCTCCCCAAAACTCACTTACATAAAGAAGAATCTAGTTTTCTCGGACCTGTGGGCTAGCTGCAGCGGCTCTCTTGTAGACCTCTCGATGGCGGGTGTTGCTCCATGCCGTGGGTCAGTTTGAGGTCTGTCCCGCACACCTTACCGTGGAGCCCAACTGTGAGGCTGCAGCTCCCTGTCCTCTCGCAGAGTTCACTGAAACGTAAGAGGTGAGCCCAACCACACAAGGCCACGTAAGGCCTCTGCGACTCATTGAAGGCCATCGTGTCTTCCCTTGGCCTCCTGGGAACCCCCTGGCCCCAGGATGCAGCTTCGGTAGCCCAGGGCAACCGGCGGAGGGGGGCGGGCGGGGCTGCAGGAGGGTGGAACGCTGAGGTCACAGAGGGTGTGGGTGTGGCCACCTCTGCTGTGACTGAACCAAGGGCGTGGGTGGGGGACTGGGGGTCCAGGGCAGGGCCCTCAGAGCCCGGTAGGCCCAGGGGGGCGGCGCAAGCACCTAGGCCCAGGCCGAAGAGCGCCTTCTTGGTCTGCGCGGCAGGCCGGCCTCTCGCCTTGCCACTCAGGCCGCCCTCCCTCTTGAAGTGTGTGTGGCACGCGTCCGCGGAGTACACCTCGCTGCACAGGTAGCCGTGGGACTGGGCGTCGTAGCTTCCTGCGAGGCGGCCGGAGGTCCCGCAGGCGGGTGGGTCCCTGGGACAGACGCGCGGAGCGGCTCCTGCCCGGCCCCCCTGAGAACCGTCGCCGTTCCGTAAGGCGGGGCGCCTGCTTCAGAATGTAAATCACGTGTCCGCTCTATGGATACGCTGTTTAGTTTACCAGGCAAGACTTTCTTGGTGAAAGAAGCAGCGTTGGCTTGCATCCTCGAGCAGGCTTGTCATCTGGCTGTGCACTGGTACTCTCTCTCTGGGTGTGCTAGTCCGCAGGGCAGGGCATCCCCTGGGCAGGGTGGAGCGTGATCTCTGCGGCCTCGTCTTGCAGCTCCTTCCTTTCATTCTCAATCATCCTGCCCACAGTGGCCTCCTCTCAGGCCTGCATACTTACAACGGCGCATTGCCCGTGCTGCCCCTCTGCAGGAAGTGTCCCTCTGTTTAGTTTGCAGCTGACTGATGCCGCCTCACCCTTCTCATCTCTTCTCAGGTGTCACTTGGTCAAGAAAGCGTCCCCTTACCTACTCAACTCATCTCGTCTCCCTACCGTAGCTCACGTGACACCACGCACCTCTCGCTTATGGCCGTCATCGCCTTTCGCATCCAGTTTCAGGTAGGTAAGTTTACCCCGTGGCCCGTGAGGAAGAAGAGATCACGCCTGTTTTGCTTACTCTTGATTCCCAGCGACTAGCCCGGTTACTGATAACCTCTGTTAGAGGGAGAAAGGAATGCACCCAATCCCTGGTGAAGCCCCGACCGTTTTCCTTTCTAGTGTCCCTCGTACTCCTCCCTGCCGTCTGTGTCGCCCTTACTCCGCGTCTACCGTTTATGAGTTTACACCTGGGTTACGGTGACTGCTTCGGAGAATCGCATGCCTTTCTACCTCCCTCGCTGCGACCTCTCCTACACCTCCCAGGGCTCTTGGGTTATGCCCTTGCCCTCTTCCGAGCCGTCCGTGGCACCCGCTGTCAACCCCGTACGGCCAAGCTCCTAAGACTGACACTCCAGGCCCTCCGTAATTTGGCTTCAGTTTCACTTTCTAGACGTTTCAAGAAAGAACGGGGTCTAAATATCTGGGCACCTCTGCTCCGTTTCATATCTACCCACGAGGTTAATTTTTTTGTTTCTTCCAGTCCACCTATTTTGCACCTCCGTCTCTGCGAAGACTTCACTGAGAATCCAAGCGATTTCTGGATCCCTTCTCTCCCCTGAAGCTGTAAACAGTTTAACAAGACAGGTGCGGAACTGCCGTAAGGTAATCTACATCTTGTCTCCCTCTCTGGTATCTAACCTCCCGGCGAATGGGGGTACGTCTCCGTGTTCTGTGCGGTTTTCAGCACAGTACTCTCTACACGTAGTGGATATTTGATTTGGTAAGTGACCGAATAAGTGAATGAGTCACCAAGATAAGGGTATTGTCTCATTCTTTCTCGCTTTTTCCACTTCCAAGTTTCTTTAGTTAGTTTCCTCAGACAAAAGGTTTCTTTGTAGCTACACAGTGGCCAGGTCCAGAGAATGTTGCAGATAGCTGCTGAAAACATCCCTCCTCCACTTGAGAATGGCTTGCTCTCCCTCTCAAGCGGAGAGAGCTGGGATTCGATATTTAATTAAGCGCCTCTGTTCACTTGGCATTTAGAGGCACTAGGGGGCGTTAGTGCTCTACACCCGGTGAAATGCCTGTTTCGTTTGTGATTTTCCTTTGTGAAAAACAACTATGCACAGAGTGTTTTGTGCCAATTTTCCATCCTTTTAGATTGACGGAAAGCATTTTACCTACGTAGAAACAGAAAACGAATAGAAAGAGCGTCGCATTGTGCTTACTGAAAGCTTAGGGCGGTCTCGGTGGTACGTTAGTGAAGTTATCTGGGGACACCTTAGCCACGTACATTGTGTTGGAGAGGCACCGAGAATTCATTCAGGAGTTCTCAAAGTTCGAGGACACAGTTGCCTTACACGTAGGCACGGTGGCAGCCGTGGACATGGCAGTGATTTGGAGAATGTTGTACTAGTCGGCTCTCGCTGTGATAATGCTTTGCAACAAATCTCCCCAAAACTCACTTACATAAAGAAGAATCTAGTTTTCTCGGACCTGTGGGCTAGCTGCAGCGGCTCTCTTGTAGACCTCTCGATGGCGGGTGTTGCTCCATGCCGTGGGTCAGTTTGAGGTCTGTCCCGCACACCTTACCGTGGAGCCCAACTGTGAGGCTGCAGGTCCCTGTCCTCTCGCAGAGTTCACTGAAACGTAAGAGGTGAGCCCAACCACACAAGGCCACGTAAGGCCTCTGCGACTCATTGAAGGCCATCGTGTCTTCCCTTGGCCTCCTGGGAACCCCCTGGCCCCAGGATGCAGCTTCGGTAGCCCAGGGCAACCGGCGGAGGGGGGCGGGCGGGGCTGCAGGAGGGTGGAACGCTGAGGTCACAGAGGGTGTGGGTGTGGTCACCTCTGCTGTGACTGAACCAAGGGCGTGGGTGGGGGGCTGGGGGTCCAGGGCAGGGCCCTCAGAGCCCGGTAGGCCCAGGGGGGCGGCGCAAGCACCTAGGCCCAGGCCGAAGAGCGCCTTCTTGGTCTGCGCGGCAGGCCGGCCTCTCGCCTTGCCACTCAGGCCGCCCTCCCTCTTGAAGTGTGTGTGGCACGCGTCCGCGGAGTACACCTCGCTGCACAGGTAGCCGTGGGACTGGGCGTCGTAGCTTCCTGCGAGGCGGCCGGAGGTCCCGCAGGCGGGTGGGTCCCTGGGACAGACGCGCGGAGCGGCTCCTGCCCGGCCCCCCTGAGAACCGTCGCCGTTCCGTAAGGCGGGGCGCCTGCTTCAGAATGTAAATCACGTGTCCGCTCTATGGATACGCTGTTTAGTTTACCAGGCAAGACTTTCTTGGTGAAAGAAGCAGCGTTGGCTTGCATCGTCGAGCAGGCTTCTCATCTGGCTGTGCACTGGTACTCTCTCTCTGGGTGTGCTAGTCCGCAGGGCAGGGCATCCCCTGGGCAGGGTGGAGCGTGATCTCTGCGGCCTCGTCTTGCAGCTCCTTCCTTTCATTCTCAATCATCCTGCCCACAGTGGCCTCCTCTCAGGCCTGCATACTTACAACGGCGCATTGCCCGTGCTGCCCCTCTGCAGGAAGTGTCCCTCTGTTTAGTTTGCAGCTGACTGATGCCGCCTCACCCTTCTCATGTCTTCTCAGGTGTCACTTGGTCAAGAAAGCGTCCCCTTACCTACTCAACTCATCTCGTCTCCCTACCGTAGCTCACGTGACACCACGCACCTCTCGCTTATGGCCGTCATCGCCTTTTGCATCCAGTTTCAGGTAGGTAAGTTTACCCCGTGGTCCGTGAGGAAGAAGAGATCACGCCTGTTTTGCTTACTCATGATTCCCAGCGACTAGCCCGGTTACTGATAACCTCTGTTAGAGGGAGAAAGGAATGCACCCAATCCCTGGTGAAGCCCCGACCGTTTTCCTTTCTAGTGTCCCTCGTACTCCTCCCTGCCGTCTGTGTCGCCCTTACTCCGCGTCTACCGTTTATGAGTTTACACCTGGGTTACGGTGACTGCTTCGGAGAATCGCATGCCTTTCTACCTCCCTCGCTGTGACCTCTCCTACACCTCCCAGGGCTCTTGGGTTATGCCCTTGCCCTCTTCCGAGCCGTCCGTGGCACCCGCTGTCAACCCCGTACGGCCAAGCTCCTAAGACTGACACTCCAGGCCCTCCGTAATTTGGCTTCAGTTTCACTTTCTAGACGTTTCAAGAAAGAACAGGGTCTAAATATCTGTGCACCTCTGCTCCGTTTCATATCTACCCACGAGGTTAATTTTTTTGTTTCTTCCAGTCCACCTATTTTGCACCTCCGTCTCTGCGAAGACTTCACTGAGAATCCAAGCGATTTCTGGATCCCTTCTCTCCCCTGAAGCTGTAAACAGTTTAACAAGACAGGTGCGGAACTGCCGTAAGGTAATCTACATCTTGTCTCCCTCTCTGGTATCTAACCTCCCTGCGAATGGGGGTACGTCTCCGTGTCCTGTGCGGTTTTCAGCACAGTACTCTCTACACGTAGTGGATATTTGATTTGGTAAGTGACCGAATAAGTGAATGAGTCACCAAGATAAGGGTATTGTCTCATTCTTTCTCGCTTTTTCCACTTCCAAGTTTCTTTAGTTAGTTTCCTCAGACAAAAGGTTTCTTTGTAGCTACACAGTGGCCAGGTCCAGAGAATGTTGCAGATAGCTGCTGAAAACATCCCTCCTCCACTTGAGAATGGCTTGCTCTCCCTCTCAAGCGGAGAGAGCTGGGATTCGATATTTAATTAAGCGCCTCTGTTCACTTGGCATTTAGAGGCACTAGGGGGCGTTAGTGCTCTACACCCGGTGAAATGCCTGTTTCGTTTGTGATTTTCCTTTGTGAAAAACAACTATGCACAGAGTGTTTTGTGCCAATTTTCCATCCTTTTAGATTGACGGAAAGCATTTTACCTACGTAGAAACAGAAAACGAATAGAAAGAGCGTCGCATTGCGTTTAATGAAAGCTTAGGGCGGTCTCGGTGGTACGTTAGTGAAGTTATCTGGGGACACCTTAGCCACGTACATTGTGTTGGAGAGGCACCGAGAATTCATTCAGGAGTTCTCAAAGTTCGAGGACACGGTTGCCTTACACGTAGGCACGGTGGCAGCCGTGGACATGGCAGTGATTTGGAGAATGTTGTACTAGTCGGCTCTCGCTGTGATAATGCTTTGCAACAAATCTCCCCAAAACTCACTTACATAAAGAAGAATCTAGTTTTCTCGGACCTGTGGGCTAGCTGCAGCGGCTCTCTTGTAGACCTCTCGATGGCGGGTGTTGTTCCATGCCGTGGGTCAGTTTGAGGTCTGTCCCGCACACCTTACCGTGGAGCCCAACTGTGAGGCTGCAGGTCCCTGTCCTCTCGCAGAGTTCACTGAAACGTAAGAGGTGAGCCCAACCACACAAGGCCACGTAAGGCCTCTGCGACTCATTGAAGGCAATCGTGTCTTCCCTTGGCCTCCTGGGAACCTCCTGGCCCCAGGATGCAGCTTCGGTAGCCCAGGGCAACCGGCGGAGGGGGGCGGGCGGGGCTGCAGGAGGGTGGAACGCTGAGGTCACAGAGGGTGTGGGTGTGGCCACCTCTGCTGTGACTGAACCAAGGGCGTGGGTGGGGGACTGGGGGTCCAGGGCAGGGCCCTCAGAGCCCGGTAGGCCCAGGGGGGCGGCGCAAGCACCTAGGCCCAGGCCGAAGAGCGCCTTCTTGGTCTGCGCGGCAGGCCGGCCTCTCGCCTTGCCACTCAGGCCGCCCTCCCTCTTGAAGTGTGTGTGGCACGCGTCCGCGGAGTACACCTCGCTGCACAGGTAGCCGTGGGACTGGGCGTCGTAGCTTCCTGCGAGGCGGCCGGAGGTCCCGCAGGCGGGTGGGTCCCTGGGACAGACGCGCGGAGCGGCTCCTGCCCGGCCCCCCTGAGAACCGTCGCCGTTCCGTAAGGCGGGGCGCCTGCTTCAGAATGTAAATCACGTGTCCGCTCTATGGATACGCTGTTTAGTTTACCAGGCAAGACTTTCTTGGTGAAAGAAGCAGCGTTGGCTTGCATCGTCGAGCAGGCTTCTCATCTGGCTGTGCACTGGTACTCTCTCTCTGGGTGTGCTAGTCCGCAGGGCAGGGCATCCCCTGGGCAGGGTGGAGCGTGATCTCTGCGGCCTCGTCTTGCAGCTCCTTCCTTTCATTCTCAATCATCCTGCCCACAGTGGCCTCCTCTCAGGCCTGCATACTTACAACGGCGCATTGCCCGTGCTGCCCCTCTGCAGGAAGTGTCCCTCTGTTTAGTTTGCAGCTGACTGATGCCGCCTCACCCTTCTCATCTCTTCTCAGGTGTCACTTGGTCAAGAAAGCGTCCCCTTACCTACTCAACTCATCTCGTCTCCCTACCGTAGCTCACGTGACACCACGCACCTCTCGCTTATGGCCGTCATCGCCTTTCGCATCCAGTTTCAGGTAGGTAAGTTTACCCCGTGGTCCGTGAGGAAGAAGAGATCACGCCTGTTTTGCTTACTCTTGATTCCCAGCGACTAGCCCGGTTACTGATAACCTCTGTTAGAGGGAGAAAGGAATGCACCCAATCCCTGGTGAAGCCCCGACCGTTTTCCTTTCTAGTGTCCCTCGTACTCCTCCCTGCCGTCTGTGTCGCCCTTACTCCGCGTCTACCGTTTATGAGTTTACACCTGGGTTACGGTGACTGCTTCGGAGAATCGCATGCCTTTCTACCTCCCTCGCTGCGACCTCTCCTACACCTCCCAGGGCTCTTGGGTTATGCCCTTGCCCTCTTCCGAGCCGTCCGTGGCACCCGCTGTCAACCCCGTACGGCCAAGCTCCTAAGACTGACACTCCAGGCCCTCCGTAATTTGGCTTCAGTTTCACTTTCTAGACGTTTCAAGAAAGAACGGGGTCTAAATATCTGTGCACCTCTGCTCCGTTTCATATCTACCCACGAGGTTAATTTTTTTGTTTCTTCCAGTCCACCTATTTTGCACCTCCGTCTCTGCGAAGACTTCACTGAGAATCCAAGCGATTTCTGGATCCCTTCTCTCCCCTGAAGCTGTAAACAGTTTAACAAGACAGGTGCGGAACTGCCGTAAGGTAATCTACATCTTGTCTCCCTCTCTGGTATCTAACCTCCCTGCGAATGGGGGTACGTCTCCGTGTCCTGTGCGGTTTTCAGCACAGTACTCTCTACACGTAGTGGATATTTGATTTGGTAAGTGACCGAATAAGTGAATGAGTCACCAAGATAAGGGTATTGTCTCATTCTTTCTCGCTTTTTCCACTTCCAAGTTTCTTTAGTTAGTTTCCTCAGACAAAAGGTTTCTTTGTAGCTACACAGTGGCCAGGTCCAGAGAATGTTGCAGATAGCTGCTGAAAACATCCCTCCTCCACTTGAGAATGGCTTGCTCTCCCTCTCAAGCGGAGAGAGCTGGGATTCGATATTTAATTAAGCGCCTCTGTTCACTTGGCATTTAGAGGCACTAGGGGGCGTTAGTGCTCTACACCCGGTGAAATGCCTGTTTCGTTTGTGATTTTCCTTTGTGAAAAACAACTATGCACAGAGTGTTTTGTGCCAATTTTCCATCCTTTTAGATTGACGGAAAGCATTTTACCTACGTAGAAACAGAAAACGAATAGAAAGAGCGTCGCATTGCGTTTAATGAAAGCTTAGGGCGGTCTCGGTGGTACGTTAGTGAAGTTATCTGGGGACACCTTAGCCACGTACATTGTGTTGGAGAGGCACCGAGAATTCATTCAGGAGTTCTCAAAGTTCGAGGACACGGTTGCCTTACACGTAGGCACGGTGGCAGCCGTGGACATGGCAGTGATTTGGAGAATGTTGTACTAGTCGGCTCTCGCTGTGATAATGCTTTGCAACAAATCTCCCCAAAACTCACTTACATAAAGAAGAATCTAGTTTTCTCGGACCTGTGGGCTAGCTGCAGCGGCTCTCTTGTAGACCTCTCGATGGCGGGTGTTGTTCCATGCCGTGGGTCAGTTTGAGGTCTGTCCCGCACACCTTACCGTGGAGCCCAACTGTGAGGCTGCAGGTCCCTGTCCTCTCGCAGAGTTCACTGAAACGTAAGAGGTGAGCCCAACCACACAAGGCCACGTAAGGCCTCTGCGACTCATTGAAGGCAATCGTGTCTTCCCTTGGCCTCCTGGGAACCTCCTGGCCCCAGGATGCAGCTTCGGTAGCCCAGGGCAACCGGCGGAGGGGGGCGGGCGGGGCTGCAGGAGGGTGGAACGCTGAGGTCACAGAGGGTGTGGGTGTGGCCACCTCTGCTGTGACTGAACCAAGGGCGTGGGTGGGGGACTGGGGGTCCAGGGCAGGGCCCTCAGAGCCCGGTAGGCCCAGGGGGGCGGCGCAAGCACCTAGGCCCAGGCCGAAGAGCGCCTTCTTGGTCTGCGCGGCAGGCCGGCCTCTCGCCTTGCCACTCAGGCCGCCCTCCCTCTTGAAGTGTGTGTGGCACGCGTCCGCGGAGTACACCTCGCTGCACAGGTAGCCGTGGGACTGGGCGTCGTAGCTTCCTGCGAGGCGGCCGGAGGTCCCGCAGGCGGGTGGGTCCCTGGGACAGACGCGCGGAGCGGCTCCTGCCCGGCCCCCCTGAGAACCGTCGCCGTTCCGTAAGGCGGGGCGCCTGCTTCAGAATGTAAATCACGTGTCCGCTCTATGGATACGCTGTTTAGTTTACCAGGCAAGACTTTCTTGGTGAAAGAAGCAGCGTTGGCTTGCATCCTCGAGCAGGCTTGTCATCTGGCTGTGCACTGGTACTCTCTCTCTGGGTGTGCTAGTCCGCAGGGCAGGGCATCCCCTGGGCAGGGTGGAGCGTGATCTCTGCGGCCTCGTCTTGCAGCTCCTTCCTTTCATTCTCAATCATCCTGCCCACAGTGGCCTCCTCTCAGGCCTGCATACTTACAACGGCGCATTGCCCGTGCTGCCCCTCTGCAGGAAGTGTCCCTCTGTTTAGTTTGCAGCTGACTGATGCCGCCTCACCCTTCTCATCTCTTCTCAGGTGTCACTTGGTCAAGAAAGCGTCCCCTTACCTACTCAACTCATCTCGTCTCCCTACCGTAGCTCACGTGACACCACGCACCTCTCGCTTATGGCCGTCATCGCCTTTCGCATCCAGTTTCAGGTAGGTAAGTTTACCCCGTGGTCCGTGAGGAAGAAGAGATCACGCCTGTTTTGCTTACTCTTGATTCCCAGCGACTAGCCCGGTTACTGATAACCTCTGTTAGAGGGAGAAAGGAATGCACCCAATCCCTGGTGAAGCCCCGACCGTTTTCCTTTCTAGTGTCCCTCGTACTCCTCCCTGCCGTCTGTGTCGCCCTTACTCCGCGTCTACCGTTTATGAGTTTACACCTGGGTTACGGTGACTGCTTCGGAGAATCGCATGCCTTTCTACCTCCCTCGCTGCGACCTCTCCTACACCTCCCAGGGCTCTTGGGTTATGCCCTTGCCCTCTTCCGAGCCGTCCGTGGCACCCGCTGTCAACCCCGTACGGCCAAGCTCCTAAGACTGACACTCCAGGCCCTCCGTAATTTGGCTTCAGTTTCACTTTCTAGACGTTTCAAGAAAGAACGGGGTCTAAATATCTGTGCACCTCTGCTCCGTTTCATATCTACCCACGAGGTTAATTTTTTTGTTTCTTCCAGTCCACCTATTTTGCACCTCCGTCTCTGCGAAGACTTCACTGAGAATCCAAGCGATTTCTGGATCCCTTCTCTCCCCTGAAGCTGTAAACAGTTTAACAAGACAGGTGCGGAACTGCCGTAAGGTAATCTACATCTTGTCTCCCTCTCTGGTATCTAACCTCCCTGCGAATGGGGGTACGTCTCCGTGTCCTGTGCGGTTTTCAGCACAGTACTCTCTACACGTAGTGGATATTTGATTTGGTAAGTGACCGAATAAGTGAATGAGTCACCAAGATAAGGGTATTGTCTCATTCTTTCTCGCTTTTTCCACTTCCAAGTTTCTTTAGTTAGTTTCCTCAGACAAAAGGTTTCTTTGTAGCTACACAGTGGCCAGGTCCAGAGAATGTTGCAGATAGCTGCTGAAAACATCCCTCCTCCACTTGAGAATGGCTTGCTCTCCCTCTCAAGCGGAGAGAGCTGGGATTCGATATTTAATTAAGCGCCTCTGTTCACTTGGCATTTAGAGGCACTAGGGGGCGTTAGTGCTCTACACCCGGTGAAATGCCTGTTTCGTTTGTGATTTTCCTTTGTGAAAAACAACTATGCACAGAGTGTTTTGTGCCAATTTTCCATCCTTTTAGATTGACGGAAAGCATTTTACCTACGTAGAAACAGAAAACGAATAGAAAGAGCGTCGCATTGCGCTTACTGAAAGCTTAGGGCGGTCTCGGTGGTACGTTAGTGAAGTTATCTGGGGACACCTTAGCCACGTACATTGTGTTGGAGAGGCACCGAGAATTCATTCAGGAGTTCTCAAAGTTCGAGGACACGGTTGCCTTACACGTAGGCACGGTGGCAGCCGTGGACATGGCAGTGATTTGGAGAATGTTGTACTAGTCGGCTCTCGCTGTGATAATGCTTTGCAACAAATCTCCCCAAAACTCACTTACATAAAGAAGAATCTAGTTTTCTCGGACCTGTGGGCTAGCTGCAGCGGCTCTCTTGTAGACCTCTCGATGGCGGGTGTTGTTCCATGCCGTGGGTCAGTTTGAGGTCTGTCCCGCACACCTTACCGTGGAGCCCAACTGTGAGGCTGCAGGTCCCTGTCCTCTCGCAGAGTTCACTGAAACGTAAGAGGTGAGCCCAACCACACAAGGCCACGTAAGGCCTCTGCGACTCATTGAAGGCAATCGTGTCTTCCCTTGGCCTCCTGGGAACCCCCTGGCCCCAGGATGCAGCTTCGGTAGCCCAGGGCAACCGGTGGAGGGGGGCGGGCGGGGCTGCAGGAGGGTGGAACGCTGAGGTCACAGAGGGTGTGGGTGTGGCCACCTCTGCTGTGACTGAACCAAGGGCGTGGGTGGGGGGCTGGGGGTCCAGGGCAGGGCCCTCAGAGCCCGGTAGGCCCAGGGGGGCGGCGCAAGCACCTAGGCCCAGGCCGAAGAGCGCCTTCTTGGTCTGCGCGGCAGGCCGGCCTCTCGCCTTGCCACTCAGGCCGCCCTCCCTCTTGAAGTGTGTGTGGCACGCGTCCGCGGAGTACACCTCGCTGCACAGGTAGCCGTGGGACTGGGCGTCGTAGCTTCCTGCGAGGCGGCCGGAGGTCCCGCAGGCGGGTGGGTCCCTGGGACAGACGTGCGGAGCGGCTCCTGCCCGGCCCCCCTGAGAACCGTCGCCGTTCCGTAAGGCGGGGCGCCTGCTTCAGAATGTAAATCACGTGTCCGCTCTATGGATACGCTGTTTAGTTTACCAGGCAAGACTTTCTTGGTGAAAGAAGCAGCGTTGGCTTGCATCGTCGAGCAGGCTTGTCATCTGGCTGTGCACTGGTACTCTCTCTCTGGGTGTGCTAGTCCGCAGGGCAGGGCATCCCCTGGGCAGGGTGGAGCGTGATCTCTGCGGCCTCGTCTTGCAGCTCCTTCCTTTCATTCTCAATCATCCTGCCCACAGTGGCCTCCTCTCAGGCCTGCATACTTACAACGGCGCATTGCCCGTGCTGCCCCTCTGCAGGAAGTGTCCCTCTGTTTAGTTTGCAGCTGACTGATGCCGCCTCACCCTTCTCATGTCTTCTCAGGTGTCACTTGGTCAAGAAAGCGTCCCCTTACCTACTCAACTCATCTCGTCTCCCTACCGTAGCTCACGTGACACCACGCACCTCTCGCTTATGGCCGTCATCGCCTTTCGCATCCAGTTTCAGGTAGGTAAGTTTACCCCGTGGTCCGTGAGGAAGAAGAGATCACGCCTGTTTTGCTTACTCTTGATTCCCAGCGACTAGCCCGGTTACTGATAACCTCTGTTAGAGGGAGAAAGGAATGCACCCAATCCCTGGTGAAGCCCCGACCGTTTTCCTTTCTAGTGTCCCTCGTACTCCTCCCTGCCGTCTGTGTCGCCCTTACTCCGCGTCTACCGTTTATGAGTTTACACCTGGGTTACGGTGACTGCTTCGGAGAATCGCATGCCTTTCTACCTCCCTCGCTGCGACCTCTCCTACACCTCCCAGGGCTCTTGGGTTATGCCCTTGCCCTCTTCCGAGCCGTCCGTGGCACCCGCTGTCAACCCCGTACGGCCAAGCTCCTAAGACTGACACTCCAGGCCCTCCGTAATTTGGCTTCAGTTTCACTTTCTAGACGTTTCAAGAAAGAACGGGGTCTAAATATCTGTGCACCTCTGCTCCGTTTCATATCTACCCACGAGGTTAATTTTTTTGTTTCTTCCAGTCCACCTATTTTGCACCTCCGTCTCTGCGAAGACTTCACTGAGAATCCAAGCCATTTCTGGATCCCTTCTCTCCCCTGAAGCTGTAAACAGTTTAACAAGACAGGTGCGGAACTGCCGTAAGGTAATCTACATCTTGTCTCCCTCTCTGGTATCTAACCTCCCTGCGAATGGGGGTACGTCTCCGTGTTCTGTGCGGTGTTCAGCACAGTACTCTCTACACGTAGTGGATATTTGATTTGGTAAGTGACCGAATAAGTGAATGAGTCACCAAGATAAGGGTATTGTCTCATTCTTTCTCGCTTTTTCCACTTCCAAGTTTCTTTAGTTAGTTTCCTCAGACAAAAGGTTTCTTTGTAGCTACACAGTGGCCAGGTCCAGAGAATGTTGCAGATAGCTGCTGAAAACATCCCTCCTCCACTTGAGAATGGCTTGCTCTCCCTCTCAAGCGGAGAGAGCTGGGATTCGATATTTAATTAAGCGCCTCTGTTCACTTGGCATTTAGAGGCACTAGGGGGCGTTAGTGCTCTACACCCGGTGAAATGCCTGTTTCGTTTGTGATTTTCCTTTGTGAAAAACAACTATGCACAGAGTGTTTTGTGCCAATTTTCCATCCTTTTAGATTGACGGAAAGCATTTTACCTACGTAGAAACAGAAAACGAATAGAAAGAGCGTTGCATTGCGTTTAATGAAAGCTTAGGGCGGTCTCGGTGGTACGTTAGTGAAGTTATCTGGGGACACCTTAGCCACGTACATTGTGTTGGAGAGGCACCGAGAATTCATTCAGGAGTTCTCAAAGTTCGAGGACACAGTTGCCTTACACGTAGGCACGGTGGCAGCCGTGGACATGGCAGTGATTTGGAGAATGTTGTACTAGTCGGCTCTCGCTGTGATAATGCTTTGCAACAAATCTCCCCAAAACTCACTTACATAAAGAAGAATCTAGTTTTCTCGGACCTGTGGGCTAGCTGCAGCGGCTCTCTTGTAGACCTCTCGATGGCGGGTGTTGCTCCATGCCGTGGGTCAGTTTGAGGTCTGTCCCGCACACCTTACCGTGGAGCCCAACTGTGAGGCTGCAGCTCCCTGTCCTCTCGCAGAGTTCACTGAAACGTAAGAGGTGAGCCCAACCACACAAGGCCACGTAAGGCCTCTGCGACTCATTGAAGGCCATCGTGTCTTCCCTTGGCCTCCTGGGAACCCCCTGGCCCCAGGATGCAGCTTCGGTAGCCCAGGGCAACCGGCGGAGGGGGGCGGGCGGGGCTGCAGGAGGGTGGAACGCTGAGGTCACAGAGGGTGTGGGTGTGGTCACCTCTGCTGTGACTGAACCAAGGGCGTGGGTGGGGGGCTGGGGGTCCAGGGCAGGGCCCTCAGAGCCCGGTAGGCCCAGGGGGGCGGCGCAAGCACCTAGGCCCAGGCCGAAGAGCGCCTTCTTGGTCTGCGCGGCAGGCCGGCCTCTCGCCTTGCCACTCAGGCCGCCCTCCCTCTTGAAGTGTGTGTGGCACGCGTCCGCGGAGTACACCTCGCTGCACAGGTAGCCGTGGGACTGGGCGTCGTAGCTTCCTGCGAGGCGGCCGGAGGTCCCGCAGGCGGGTGGGTCCCTGGGACAGACGCGCGGAGCGGCTCCTGCCCGGCCCCCCTGAGAACCGTCGCCGTTCCGTAAGGCGGGGCGCCTGCTTCAGAATGTAAATCACGTGTCCGCTCTATGGATACGCTGTTTAGTTTACCAGGCAAGACTTTCTTGGTGAAAGAAGCAGCGTTGGCTTGCATCGTCGAGCAGGCTTGTCATCTGGCTGTGCACTGGTACTCTCTCTCTGGGTGTGCTAGTCCGCAGGGCAGGGCATCCCCTGGGCAGGGTGGAGCGTGATCTCTGCGGCCTCGTCTTGCAGCTCCTTCCTTTCATTCTCAATCATCCTGCCCACAGTGGCCTCCTCTCAGGCCTGCATACTTACAACGGCGCATTGCCCGTGCTGCCCCTCTGCAAGGAAGTGTCCCTCTGTTTAGTTTGCAGCTGACTGATGCCGCCTCACCCTTCTCATGTCTTCTCAGGTGTCACTTGGTCAAGAAAGCGTCCCCTTACCTACTCAACTCATCTCGTCTCCCTACCGTAGCTCACGTGACACCACGCACCTCTCGCTTATGGCCGTCATCGCCTTTCGCATCCAGTTTCAGGTAGGTAAGTTTACCCCGTGGTCCGTGAGGAAGAAGAGATCACGCCTGTTTTGCTTACTCTTGATTCCCAGCGACTAGCCCGGTTACTGATAACCTCTGTTAGAGGGAGAAAGGAATGCACCCAATCCCTGGTGAAGCCCCGACCGTTTTCCTTTCTAGTGTCCCTCGTACTCCTCCCTGCCGTCTGTGTCGCCCTTACTCCGCGTCTACCGTTTATGAGTTTACACCTGGGTTACGGTGACTGCTTCGGAGAATCGCATGCCTTTCTACCTCCCTCGCTGCGACCTCTCCTACACCTCCCAGGGCTCTTGGGTTATGCCCTTGCCCTCTTCCGAGCCGTCCGTAGCACCCGCTGTCAACCCCGTACGGCCAAGCTCCTAAGACTGACACTCCAGGCCCTCCGTAATTTGGCTTCAGTTTCACTTTCTAGACGTTTCAAGAAAGAACGGGGTCTAAATATCTGGGCACCTCTGCTCCGTTTCATATCTACCCACGAGGTTAATTTTTTTGTTTCTTCCAGTCCACCTATTTTGCACCTCCGTCTCTGCGAAGACTTCACTGAGAATCCAAGCGATTTCTGGATCCCTTCTCTCCCCTGAAGCTGTAAACAGTTTAACAAGACAGGTGCGGAACTGCCGTAAGGTAATCTACATCTTGTCTCCCTCTCTGGTATCTAACCTCCCGGCGAATGGGGGTACGTCTCCGTGTTCTGTGCGGTTTTCAGCACAGTACTCTCTACACGTAGTGGATATTTGATTTGGTAAGTGACCGAATAAGTGAATGAGTCACCAAGATAAGGGTATTGTCTCATTCTTTCTCGCTTTTTCCACTTCCAAGTTTCTTTAGTTAGTTTCCTCAGACAAAAGGTTTCTTTGTAGCTACACAGTGGCCAGGTCCAGAGAATGTTGCAGATAGCTGCTGAAAACATCCCTCCTCCACTTGAGAATGGCTTGCTCTCCCTCTCAAGCGGAGAGAGCTGGGATTCGATATTTAATTAAGCGCCTCTGTTCACTTGGCATTTAGAGGCACTAGGGGGCGTTAGTGCTCTACACCCGGTGAAATGCCTGTTTCGTTTGTGATTTTCCTTTGTGAAAAACAACTATGCACAGAGTGTTTTGTGCCAATTTTCCATCCTTTTAGATTGACGGAAAGCATTTTACCTACGTAGAAACAGAAAACGAATAGAAAGAGCGTCGCATTGCGCTTACTGAAAGCTTAGGGCGGTCTCGGTGGTACGTTAGTGAAGTTATCTGGGGACACCTTAGCCACGTACATTGTGTTGGAGAGGCACCGAGAATTCATTCAGGAGTTCTCAAAGTTCGAGGACACAGTTGCCTTACACGTAGGCACGGTGGCAGCCGTGGACATGGCAGTGATTTGGAGAATGTTGTACTAGTCGGCTCTCGCTGTGATAATGCTTTGCAACAAATCTCCCCAAAACTCACTTACATAAAGAAGAATCTAGTTTTCTCGGACCTGTGGGCTAGCTGCAGCGGCTCTCTTGTAGACCTCTCGATGGCGGGTGTTGCTCCATGCCGTGGGTCAGTTTGAGGTCTGTCCCGCACACCTTACCGTGGAGCCCAACTGTGAGGCTGCAGGTCCCTGTCCTCTCGCAGAGTTCACTGAAACGTAAGAGGTGAGCCCAACCACACAAGGCCACGTAAGGCCTCTGCGACTCATTGAAGGCCATCGTGTCTTCCCTTGGCCTCCTGGGAACCCCCTGGCCCCAGGATGCAGCTTCGGTAGCCCAGGGCAACCGGCGGAGGGGGGCGGGCGGGGCTGCAGGAGGGTGGAACGCTGAGGTCACAGAGGGTGTGGGTGTGGTCACCTCTGCTGTGACTGAACCAAGGGCGTGGGTGGGGGGCTGGGGGTCCAGGGCAGGGCCCTCAGAGCCCGGTAGGCCCAGGGGGGCGGCGCAAGCACCTAGGCCCAGGCCGAAGAGCGCCTTCTTGGTCTGCGCGGCAGGCCGGCCTCTCGCCTTGCCACTCAGGCCGCCCTCCCTCTTGAAGTGTGTGTGGCACGCGTCCGCGGAGTACACCTCGCTGCACAGGTAGCCGTGGGACTGGGCGTCGTAGCTTCCTGCGAGGCGGCCGGAGGTCCCGCAGGCGGGTGGGTCCCTGGGACAGACGCGCGGAGCGGCTCCTGCCCGGCCCCCCTGAGAACCGTCGCCGTTCCGTAAGGCGGGGCGCCTGCTTCAGAATGTAAATCACGGGTCCGCTCTATGGATACGCTGTTTAGTTTACCAGGCAAGACTTTCTTGGTGAAAGAAGCAGCGTTGGCTTGCATCCTCGAGCAGGCTTGTCATCTGGCTGTGCACTGGTACTCTCTCTCTGGGTGTGCTAGTCCGCAGGGCAGGGCATCCCCTGGGCAGGGTGGAGCGTGATCTCTGCGGCCTCGTCTTGCAGCTCCTTCCTTTCATTCTCAATCATCCTGCCCACAGTGGCCTCCTCTCAGGCCTGCATACTTACAACGGCGCATTGCCCGTGCTGCCCCTCTGCAGGAAGTGTCCCTCTGTTTAGTTTGCAGCTGACTGATGCCGCCTCACCCTTCTCATGTCTTCTCAGGTGTCACTTGGTCAAGAAAGCGTCCCCTTACCTACTCAACTCATCTCGTCTCCCTACCGTAGCTCACGTGACACCACGCACCTCTCGCTTATGGCCGTCATCGCCTTTCGCATCCAGTTTCAGGTAGGTAAGTTTACCCCGTGGTCCGTGAGGAAGAAGAGATCACGCCTGTTTTGCTTACTCTTGATTCCCAGCGACTAGCCCGGTTACTGATAACCTCTGTTAGAGGGAGAAAGGAATGCACCCAATCCCTGGTGAAGCCCCGACCGTTTTCCTTTCTAGTGTCCCTCGTACTCCTCCCTGCCGTCTGTGTCGCCCTTACTCCGCGTCTACCGTTTATGAGTTTACACCTGGGTTACGGTGACTGCTTCGGAGAATCGCATGCCTTTCTACCTCCCTCGCTGCGACCTCTCCTACACCTCCCAGGGCTCTTGGGTTATGCCCTTGCCCTCTTCCGAGCCGTCCGTGGCACCCGCTGTCAACCCCGTACGGCCAAGCTCCTAAGACTGACACTCCAGGCCCTCCGTAATTTGGCTTCAGTTTCACTTTCTAGACGTTTCAAGAAAGAACGGGGTCTAAATATCTGTGCACCTCTGCTCCGTTTCATATCTACCCACGAGGTTAATTTTTTTGTTTCTTCCAGTCCACCTATTTTGCACCTCCGTCTCTGCGAAGACTTCACTGAGAATCCAAGCGATTTCTGGATCCCTTCTCTCCCCTGAAGCTGTAAACAGTTTAACAAGACAGGTGCGGAACTGCCGTAAGGTAATCTACATCTTGTCTCCCTCTCTGGTATCTAACCTCCCTGCGAATGGGGGTACGTCTCCGTGTCCTGTGCGGTTTTCAGCACAGTACTCTCTACACGTAGTGGATATTTGATTTGGTAAGTGACCGAATAAGTGAATGAGTCACCAAGATAAGGGTATTGTCTCATTCTTTCTCGCTTTTTCCACTTCCAAGTTTCTTTAGTTAGTTTCCTCAGACAAAAGGTTTCTTTGTAGCTACACAGTGGCCAGGTCCAGAGAATGTTGCAGATAGCTGCTGAAAACATCCCTCCTCCACTTGAGAATGGCTTGCTCTCCCTCTCAAGCGGAGAGAGCTGGGATTCGATATTTAATTAAGCGCCTCTGTTCACTTGGCATTTAGAGGCACTAGGGGGCGTTAGTGCTCTACACCCGGTGAAATGCCTGTTTCGTTTGTGATTTTCCTTTGTGAAAAACAACTATGCACAGAGTGTTTTGTGCCAATTTTCCATCCTTTTAGATTGACGGAAAGCATTTTACCTACGTAGAAACAGAAAACGAATAGAAAGAGCGTCGCATTGCGTTTAATGAAAGCTTAGGGCGGTCTCGGTGGTACGTTAGTGAAGTTATCTGGGGACACCTTAGCCACGTACATTGTGTTGGAGAGGCACCGAGAATTCATTCAGGAGTTCTCAAAGTTCGAGGACACGGTTGCCTTACACGTAGGCACGGTGGCAGCCGTGGACATGGCAGTGATTTGGAGAATGTTGTACTAGTCGGCTCTCGCTGTGATAATGCTTTGCAACAAATCTCCCCAAAACTCACTTACATAAAGAAGAATCTAGTTTTCTCGGACCTGTGGGCTAGCTGCAGCGGCTCTCTTGTAGACCTCTCGATGGCGGGTGTTGTTCCATGCCGTGGGTCAGTTTGAGGTCTGTCCCGCACACCTTACCGTGGAGCCCAACTGTGAGGCTGCAGGTCCCTGTCCTCTCGCAGAGTTCACTGAAACGTAAGAGGTGAGCCCAACCACACAAGGCCACGTAAGGCCTCTGCGACTCATTGAAGGCAATCGTGTCTTCCCTTGGCCTCCTGGGAACCCCCTGGCCCCAGGATGCAGCTTCGGTAGCCCAGGGCAACCGGCGGAGGGGGGCGGGCGGGGCTGCAGGAGGGTGGAACGCTGAGGTCACAGAGGGTGTGGGTGTGGCCACCTCTGCTGTGACTGAACCAAGGGCGTGGGTGGGGGACTGGGGGTCCAGGGCAGGGCCCTCAGAGCCCGGTAGGCCCAGGGGGGCGGCGCAAGCACCTAGGCCCAGGCCGAAGAGCGCCTTCTTGGTCTGCGCGGCAGGCCGGCCTCTCGCCTTGCCACTCAGGCCGCCCTCCCTCTTGAAGTGTGTGTGGCACGCGTCCGCGGAGTACACCTCGCTGCACAGGTAGCCGTGGGACTGGGCGTCGTAGCTTCCTGCGAGGCGGCCGGAGGTCCCGCAGGCGGGTGGGTCCCTGGGACAGACGCGCGGAGCGGCTCCTGCCCGGCCCCCCTGAGAACCGTCGCCGTTCCGTAAGGCGGGGCGCCTGCTTCAGAATGTAAATCACGGGTCCGCTCTATGGATACGCTGTTTAGTTTACCAGGCAAGACTTTCTTGGTGAAAGAAGCAGCGTTGGCTTGCATCCTCGAGCAGGCTTGTCATCTGGCTGTGCACTGGTACTCTCTCTCTGGGTGTGCTAGTCCGCAGGGCAGGGCATCCCCTGGGCAGGGTGGAGCGTGATCTCTGCGGCCTCGTCTTGCAGCTCCTTCCTTTCATTCTCAATCATCCTGCCCACAGTGGCCTCCTCTCAGGCCTGCATACTTACAATGGCGCATTGCCCGTGCTGCCCCTCTGCAGGAAGTGTCCCTCTGTTTAGTTTGCAGCTGACTGATGCCGCCTCACCCTTCTCATGTCTTCTCAGGTGTCACTTGGTCAAGAAAGCGTCCCCTTACCTACTCAACTCATCTCGTCTCCCTACCGTAGCTCACGTGACACCACGCACCTCTCGCTTATGGCCGTCATCGCCTTTCGCATCCAGTTTCAGGTAGGTAAGTTTACCCCGTGGTCCGTGAGGAAGAAGAGATCACGCCTGTTTTGCTTACTCTTGATTCCCAGCGACTAGCCCGGTTACTGATAACCTCTGTTAGAGGGAGAAAGGAATGCACCCAATCCCTGGTGAAGCCCCGACCGTTTTCCTTTCTAGTGTCCCTCGTACTCCTCCCTGCCGTCTGTGTCGCCCTTACTCCGCGTCTACCGTTTATGAGTTTACACCTGGGTTACGGTGACTGCTTCGGAGAATCGCATGCCTTTCTACCTCCCTCGCTGCGACCTCTCCTACACCTCCCAGGGCTCTTGGGTTATGCCCTTGCCCTCTTCCGAGCCGTCCGTGGCACCCGCTGTCAACCCCGTACGGCCAAGCTCCTAAGACTGACACTCCAGGCCCTCCGTAATTTGGCTTCAGTTTCACTTTCTAGACGTTTCAAGAAAGAACGGGGTCTAAATATCTGTGCACCTCTGCTCCGTTTCATATCTACCCACGAGGTTAATTTTTTTGTTTCTTCCAGTCCACCTATTTTGCACCTCCGTCTCTGCGAAGACTTCACTGAGAATCCAAGCGATTTCTGGATCCCTTCTCTCCCCTGAAGCTGTAAACAGTTTAACAAGACAGGTGCGGAACTGCCGTAAGGTAATCTACATCTTGTCTCCCTCTCTGGTATCTAACCTCCCTGCGAATGGGGGTACGTCTCCGTGTCCTGTGCGGTTTTCAGCACAGTACTCTCTACACGTAGTGGATATTTGATTTGGTAAGTGACCGAATAAGTGAATGAGTCACCAAGATAAGGGTATTGTCTCATTCTTTCTCGCTTTTTCCACTTCCAAGTTTCTTTAGTTAGTTTCCTCAGACAAAAGGTTTCTTTGTAGCTACACAGTGGCCAGGTCCAGAGAATGTTGCAGATAGCTGCTGAAAACATCCCTCCTCCACTTGAGAATGGCTTGCTCTCCCTCTCAAGCGGAGAGAGCTGGGATTCGATATTTAATTAAGCGCCTCTGTTCACTTGGCATTTAGAGGCACTAGGGGGCGTTAGTGCTCTACACCCGGTGAAATGCCTGTTTCGTTTGTGATTTTCCTTTGTGAAAAACAACTATGCACAGAGTGTTTTGTGCCAATTTTCCATCCTTTTAGATTGACGGAAAGCATTTTACCTACGTAGAAACAGAAAACGAATAGAAAGAGCGTCGCATTGCGTTTAATGAAAGCTTAGGGCGGTCTCGGTGGTACGTTAGTGAAGTTATCTGGGGACACCTTAGCCACGTACATTGTGTTGGAGAGGCACCGAGAATTCATTCAGGAGTTCTCAAAGTTCGAGGACACGGTTGCCTTACACGTAGGCACGGTGGCAGCCGTGGACATGGCAGTGATTTGGAGAATGTTGTACTAGTCGGCTCTCGCTGTGATAATGCTTTGCAACAAATCTCCCCAAAACTCACTTACATAAAGAAGAATCTAGTTTTCTCGGACCTGTGGGCTAGCTGCAGCGGCTCTCTTGTAGACCTCTCGATGGCGGGTGTTGTTCCATGCCGTGGGTCAGTTTGAGGTCTGTCCCGCACACCTTACCGTGGAGCCCAACTGTGAGGCTGCAGGTCCCTGTCCTCTCGCAGAGTTCACTGAAACGTAAGAGGTGAGCCCAACCACACAAGGCCACGTAAGGCCTCTGCGACTCATTGAAGGCAATCGTGTCTTCCCTTGGCCTCCTGGGAACCCCCTGGCCCCAGGATGCAGCTTCGGTAGCCCAGGGCAACCGGCGGAGGGGGGCGGGCGGGGCTGCAGGAGGGTGGAACGCTGAGGTCACAGAGGGTGTGGGTGTGGCCACCTCTGCTGTGACTGAACCAAGGGCGTGGGTGGGGGACTGGGGGTCCAGGGCAGGGCCCTCAGAGCCCGGTAGGCCCAGGGGGGCGGCGCAAGCACCTAGGCCCAGGCCGAAGAGCGCCTTCTTGGTCTGCGCGGCAGGCCGGCCTCTCGCCTTGCCACTCAGGCCGCCCTCCCTCTTGAAGTGTGTGTGGCACGCGTCCGCGGAGTACACCTCGCTGCACAGGTAGCCGTGGGACTGGGCGTCGTAGCTTCCTGCGAGGCGGCCGGAGGTCCCGCAGGCGGGTGGGTCCCTGGGACAGACGCGCGGAGCGGCTCCTGCCCGGCCCCCCTGAGAACCGTCGCCGTTCCGTAAGGCGGGGCGCCTGCTTCAGAATGTAAATCACGTGTCCGCTCTATGGATACGCTGTTTAGTTTACCAGGCAAGACTTTCTTGGTGAAAGAAGCAGCGTTGGCTTGCATCCTCGAGCAGGCTTGTCATCTGGCTGTGCACTGGTACTCTCTCTCTGGGTGTGCTAGTCCGCAGGGCAGGGCATCCCCTGGGCAGGGTGGAGCGTGATCTCTGCGGCCTCGTCTTGCAGCTCCTTCCTTTCATTCTCAATCATCCTGCCCACAGTGGCCTCCTCTCAGGCCTGCATACTTACAACGGCGCATTGCCCGTGCTGCCCCTCTGCAAGGAAGTGTCCCTCTGTTTAGTTTGCAGCTGACTGATGCCGCCTCACCCTTCTCATGTCTTCTCAGGTGTCACTTGGTCAAGAAAGCGTCCCCTTACCTACTCAACTCATCTCGTCTCCCTACCGTAGCTCACGTGACACCACGCACCTCTCGCTTATGGCCGTCATCGCCTTTCGCATCCAGTTTCAGGTAGGTAAGTTTACCCCGTGGTCCGTGAGGAAGAAGAGATCACGCCTGTTTTGCTTACTCTTGATTCCCAGCGACTAGCCCGGTTACTGATAACCTCTGTTAGAGGGAGAAAGGAATGCACCCAATCCCTGGTGAAGCCCCGACCGTTTTCCTTTCTAGTGTCCCTCGTACTCCTCCCTGCCGTCTGTGTCGCCCTTACTCCGCGTCTACCGTTTATGAGTTTACACCTGGGTTACGGTGACTGCTTCGGAGAATCGCATGCCTTTCTACCTCCCTCGCTGCGACCTCTCCTACACCTCCCAGGGCTCTTGGGTTATGCCCTTGCCCTCTTCCGAGCCGTCCGTGGCACCCGCTGTCAACCCCGTACGGCCAAGCTCCTAAGACTGACACTCCAGGCCCTCCGTAATTTGGCTTCAGTTTCACTTTCTAGACGTTTCAAGAAAGAACGGGGTCTAAATATCTGTGCACCTCTGCTCCGTTTCATATCTACCCACGAGGTTAATTTTTTTGTTTCTTCCAGTCCACCTATTTTGCACCTCCGTCTCTGCGAAGACTTCACTGAGAATCCAAGCGATTTCTGGATCCCTTCTCTCCCCTGAAGCTGTAAACAGTTTAACAAGACAGGTGCGGAACTGCCGTAAGGTAATCTACATCTTGTCTCCCTCTCTGGTATCTAACCTCCCTGCGAATGGGGGTACGTCTCCGTGTCCTGTGCGGTTTTCAGCACAGTACTCTCTACACGTAGTGGATATTTGATTTGGTAAGTGACCGAATAAGTGAATGAGTCACCAAGATAAGGGTATTGTCTCATTCTTTCTCGCTTTTTCCACTTCCAAGTTTCTTTAGTTAGTTTCCTCAGACAAAAGGTTTCTTTGTAGCTACACAGTGGCCAGGTCCAGAGAATGTTGCAGATAGCTGCTGAAAACATCCCTCCTCCACTTGAGAATGGCTTGCTCTCCCTCTCAAGCGGAGAGAGCTGGGATTCGATATTTAATTAAGCGCCTCTGTTCACTTGGCATTTAGAGGCACTAGGGGGCGTTAGTGCTCTACACCCGGTGAAATGCCTGTTTCGTTTGTGATTTTCCTTTGTGAAAAACAACTATGCACAGAGTGTTTTGTGCCAATTTTCCATCCTTTTAGATTGACGGAAAGCATTTTACCTACGTAGAAACAGAAAACGAATAGAAAGAGCGTCGCATTGCGTTTAATGAAAGCTTAGGGCGGTCTCGGTGGTACGTTAGTGAAGTTATCTGGGGACACCTTAGCCACGTACATTGTGTTGGAGAGGCACCGAGAATTCATTCAGGAGTTCTCAAAGTTCGAGGACACGGTTGCCTTACACGTAGGCACGGTGGCAGCCGTGGACATGGCAGTGATTTGGAGAATGTTGTACTAGTCGGCTCTCGCTGTGATAATGCTTTGCAACAAATCTCCCCAAAACTCACTTACATAAAGAAGAATCTAGTTTTCTCGGACCTGTGGGCTAGCTGCAGCGGCTCTCTTGTAGACCTCTCGATGGCGGGTGTTGTTCCATGCCGTGGGTCAGTTTGAGGTCTGTCCCGCACACCTTACCGTGGAGCCCAACTGTGAGGCTGCAGGTCCCTGTCCTCTCGCAGAGTTCACTGAAACGTAAGAGGTGAGCCCAACCACACAAGGCCACGTAAGGCCTCTGCGACTCATTGAAGGCAATCGTGTCTTCCCTTGGCCTCCTGGGAACCCCCTGGCCCCAGGATGCAGCTTCGGTAGCCCAGGGCAACCGGCGGAGGGGGGCGGGCGGGGCTGCAGGAGGGTGGAACGCTGAGGTCACAGAGGGTGTGGGTGTGGCCACCTCTGCTGTGACTGAACCAAGGGCGTGGGTGGGGGACTGGGGGTCCAGGGCAGGGCCCTCAGAGCCCGGTAGGCCCAGGGGGGCGGCGCAAGCACCTAGGCCCAGGCCGAAGAGCGCCTTCTTGGTCTGCGCGGCAGGCCGGCCTCTCGCCTTGCCACTCAGGCCGCCCTCCCTCTTGAAGTGTGTGTGGCACGCGTCCGCGGAGTACACCTCGCTGCACAGGTAGCCGTGGGACTGGGCGTCGTAGCTTCCTGCGAGGCGGCCGGAGGTCCCGCAGGCGGGTGGGTCCCTGGGACAGACGCGCGGAGCGGCTCCTGCCCGGCCCCCCTGAGAACCGTCGCCGTTCCGTAAGGCGGGGCGCCTGCTTCAGAATGTAAATCACGTGTCCGCTCTATGGATACGCTGTTTAGTTTACCAGGCAAGACTTTCTTGGTGAAAGAAGCAGCGTTGGCTTGCATCGTCGAGCAGGCTTGTCATCTGGCTGTGCACTGGTACTCTCTCTCTGGGTGTGCTAGTCCGCAGGGCAGGGCATCCCCTGGGCAGGGTGGAGCGTGATCTCTGCGGCCTCGTCTTGCAGCTCCTTCCTTTCATTCTCAATCATCCTGCCCACAGTGGCCTCCTCTCAGGCCTGCATACTTACAACGGCGCATTGCCCGTGCTGCCCCTCTGCAGGAAGTGTCCCTCTGTTTAGTTTGCAGCTGACTGATGCCGCCTCACCCTTCTCATCTCTTCTCAGGTGTCACTTGGTCAAGAAAGCGTCCCCTTACCTACTCAACTCATCTCGTCTCCCTACCGTAGCTCACGTGACACCACGCACCTCTCGCTTATGGCCGTCATCGCCTTTCGCATCCAGTTTCAGGTAGGTAAGTTTACCCCGTGGTCCGTGAGGAAGAAGAGATCACGCCTGTTTTGCTTACTCTTGATTCCCAGCGACTAGCCCGGTTACTGATAACCTCTGTTAGAGGGAGAAAGGAATGCACCCAATCCCTGGTGAAGCCCCGACCGTTTTCCTTTCTAGTGTCCCTCGTACTCCTCCCTGCCGTCTGTGTCGCCCTTACTCCGCGTCTACCGTTTATGAGTTTACACCTGGGTTACGGTGACTGCTTCGGAGAATCGCATGCCTTTCTACCTCCCTCGCTGCGACCTCTCCTACACCTCCCAGGGCTCTTGGGTTATGCCCTTGCCCTCTTCCGAGCCGTCCGTAGCACCCGCTGTCAACCCCGTACGGCCAAGCTCCTAAGACTGACACTCCAGGCCCTCCGTAATTTGGCTTCAGTTTCACTTTCTAGACGTTTCAAGAAAGAACGGGGTCTAAATATCTGGGCACCTCTGCTCCGTTTCATATCTACCCACGAGGTTAATTTTTTTGTTTCTTCCAGTCCACCTATTTTGCACCTCCGTCTCTGCGAAGACTTCACTGAGAATCCAAGCGATTTCTGGATCCCTTCTCTCCCCTGAAGCTGTAAACAGTTTAACAAGACAGGTGCGGAACTGCCGTAAGGTAATCTACATCTTGTCTCCCTCTCTGGTATCTAACCTCCCGGCGAATGGGGGTACGACTCCGTGTTCTGTGCGGTTTTCAGCACAGTACTCTCTACACGTAGTGGATATTTGATTTGGTAAGTGACCGAATAAGTGAATGAGTCACCAAGATAAGGGTATTGTTTCATTCTTTCTCGCTTTTTCCACTTCCAAGTTTCTTTAGTTAATTTCCTCAGACAAAAGGTTTCTTTGTAGCTACACAGTGGCCAGGTCCAGAGAATGTTGCAGATAGCTGCTGGAAACATCCCTCCTCCACTTGAGAATGGCTTGCTCTCCCTCTCAAGCGGAGAGAGCTGGGATTCGATATTTAATTAAGCGCCTCTGTTCACTTGGCATTTAGAGGCACTAGGGGGCGTTAGTGCTCTACACCCGGTGAAATGCCTGTTTCGTTTGTGATTTTCCTTTGTGAAAAACAACTATGCACAGAGTGTTTTGTGCCAATTTTCCATCCTTTTAGATTGACGGAAAGCATTTTACCTACGTAGAAACAGAAAACGAATAGAAAGAGCGTCGCATTGCGTTTAATGAAAGCTTAGGGCGGTCTCGGTGGTACGTTAGTGAAGTTATCTGGGGACACCTTAGCCACGTACATTGTGTTGGAGAGGCACCGAGAATTCATTCAGGAGTTCTCAAAGTTCGAGGACACGGTTGCCTTACACGTAGGCACGGTGGCAGCCGTGGACATGGCAGTGATTTGGAGAATGTTGTACTAGTCGGCTCTCGCTGTGATAATGCTTTGCAACAAATCTCCCCAAAACTCACTTACATAAAGAAGAATCTAGTTTTCTCGGACCTGTGGGCTAGCTGCAGCGGCTCTCTTGTAGACCTCTCGATGGCGGGTGTTGTTCCATGCCGTGGGTCAGTTTGAGGTCTGTCCCGCACACCTTACCGTGGAGCCCAACTGTGAGGCTGCAGGTCCCTGTCCTCTCGCAGAGTTCACTGAAACGTAAGAGGTGAGCCCAACCACACAAGGCCACGTAAGGCCTCTGCGACTCATTGAAGGCCATCGTGTCTTCCCTTGGCCTCCTGGGAACCCCCTGGCCCCAGGATGCAGCTTCGGTAGCCCAGGGCAACCGGCGGAGGGGGGCGGGCGGGGCTGCAGGAGGGTGGAACGCTGAGGTCACAGAGGGTGTGGGTGTGGCCACCTCTGCTGTGACTGAACCAAGGGCGTGGGTGGGGGACTGGGGGTCCAGGGCAGGGCCCTCAGAGCCCGGTAGGCCCAGGGGGGCGGCGCAAGCACCTAGGCCCAGGCCGAAGAGCGCCTTCTTGGTCTGCGTGGCAGGCCGGCCTCTCGCCTTGCCACTCAGGCCGCCCTCCCTCTTGAAGTGTGTGTGGCACGCGTCCGCGGAGTACACCTCGCTGCACAGGTAGCCGTGGGACTGGGCGTCGTAGCTTCCTGCGAGGCGGCCGGAGGTCCCGCAGGCGGGTGGGTCCCTGGGACAGACGCGCGGAGCGGCTCCTGCCCGGCCCCCCTGAGAACCGTCGCCGTTCCGTAAGGCGGGGCGCCTGCTTCAGAATGTAAATCACGTGTCCGCTCTATGGATACGCTGTTTAGTTTACCAGGCAAGACTTTCTTGGTGAAAGAAGCAGCGTTGGCTTGCATCCTCGAGCAGGCTTGTCATCTGGCTGTGCACTGGTACTCTCTCTCTGGGTGTGCTAGTCCGCAGGGCAGGGCATCCCCTGGGCAGGGTGGAGCGTGATCTCTGCGGCCTCGTCTTGCAGCTCCTTCCTTTCATTCTCAATCATCCTGCCCACAGTGGCCTCCTCTCAGGCCTGCATACTTACAACGGCGCATTGCCCGTGCTGCCCCTCTGCAGGAAGTGTCCCTCTGTTTAGTTTGCAGCTGACTGATGCCGCCTCACCCTTCTCATCTCTTCTCAGGTGTCACTTGGTCAAGAAAGCGTCCCCTTACCTACTCAACTCATCTCGTCTCCCTACCGTAGCTCACGTGACACCACGCACCTCTCGCTTATGGCCGTCATCGCCTTTCGCATCCAGTTTCAGGTAGGTAAGTTTACCCCGTGGTCCGTGAGGAAGAAGAGATCACGCCTGTTTTGCTTACTCTTGATTCCCAGCGACTAGCCCGGTTACTGATAACCTCTGTTAGAGGGAGAAAGGAATGCACCCAATCCCTGGTGAAGCCCCGACCGTTTTCCTTTCTAGTGTCCCTCGTACTCCTCCCTGCCGTCTGTGTCGCCCTTACTCCGCGTCTACCGTTTATGAGTTTACACCTGGGTTACGGTGACTGCTTCGGAGAATCGCATGCCTTTCTACCTCCCTCGCTGCGACCTCTCCTACACCTCCCAGGGCTCTTGGGTTATGCCCTTGCCCTCTTCCGAGCCGTCCGTGGCACCCGCTGTCAACCCCGTACGGCCAAGCTCCTAAGACTGACACTCCAGGCCCTCCGTAATTTGGCTTCAGTTTCACTTTCTAGACGTTTCAAGAAAGAACGGGGTCTAAATATCTGGGCACCTCTGCTCCGTTTCATATCTACCCACGAGGTTAATTTTTTTGTTTCTTCCAGTCCACCTATTTTGCACCTCCGTCTCTGCGAAGACTTCACTGAGAATCCAAGCGATTTCTGGATCCCTTCTCTCCCCTGAAGCTGTAAACAGTTTAACAAGACAGGTGCGGAACTGCCGTAAGGTAATCTACATCTTGTCTCCCTCTCTGGTATCTAACCTCCCGGCGAATGGGGGTACGTCTCCGTGTCCTGTGCGGTTTTCAGCACAGTACTCTCTACACGTAGTGGATATTTGATTTGGTAAGTGACCGAATAAGTGAATGAGTCACCAAGATAAGGGTATTGTCTCATTCTTTCTCGCTTTTTCCACTTCCAAGTTTCTTTAGTTAGTTTCCTCAGACAAAAGGTTTCTTTGTAGCTACACAGTGGCCAGGTCCAGAGAATGTTGCAGATAGCTGCTGAAAACATCCCTCCTCCACTTGAGAATGGCTTGCTCTCCCTCTCAAGCGGAGAGAGCTGGGATTCGATATTTAATTAAGCGCCTCTGTTCACTTGGCATTTAGAGGCACTAGGGGGCGTTAGTGCTCTACACCCGGTGAAATGCCTGTTTCGTTTGTGATTTTCCTTTGTGAAAAACAACTATGCACAGAGTGTTTTGTGCCAATTTTCCATCCTTTTAGATTGACGGAAAGCATTTTACCTACGTAGAAACAGAAAACGAATAGAAAGAGCGTCGCATTGCGTTTAATGAAAGCTTAGGGCGGTCTCGGTGGTACGTTAGTGAAGTTATCTGGGGACACCTTAGCCACGTACATTGTGTTGGAGAGGCACCGAGAATTCATTCAGGAGTTCTCAAAGTTCGAGGACACGGTTGCCTTACACGTAGGCACGGTGGCAGCCGTGGACATGGCAGTGATTTGGAGAATGTTGTACTAGTCGGCTCTCGCTGTGATAATGCTTTGCAACAAATCTCCCCAAAACTCACTTACATAAAGAAGAATCTAGTTTTCTCGGACCTGTGGGCTAGCTGCAGCGGCTCTCTTGTAGACCTCTCGATGGCGGGTGTTGTTCCATGCCGTGGGTCAGTTTGAGGTCTGTCCCGCACACCTTACCGTGGAGCCCAACTGTGAGGCTGCAGGTCCCTGTCCTCTCGCAGAGTTCACTGAAACGTAAGAGGTGAGCCCAACCACACAAGGCCACGTAAGGCCTCTGCGACTCATTGAAGGCAATCGTGTCTTCCCTTGGCCTCCTGGGAACCTCCTGGCCCCAGGATGCAGCTTCGGTAGCCCAGGGCAACCGGCGGAGGGGGGCGGGCGGGGCTGCAGGAGGGTGGAACGCTGAGGTCACAGAGGGTGTGGGTGTGGCCACCTCTGCTGTGACTGAACCAAGGGCGTGGGTGGGGGACTGGGGGTCCAGGGCAGGGCCCTCAGAGCCCGGTAGGCCCAGGGGGGCGGCGCAAGCACCTAGGCCCAGGCCGAAGAGCGCCTTCTTGGTCTGCGCGGCAGGCCGGCCTCTCGCCTTGCCACTCAGGCCGCCCTCCCTCTTGAAGTGTGTGTGGCACGCGTCCGCGGAGTACACCTCGCTGCACAGGTAGCCGTGGGACTGGGCGTCGTAGCTTCCTGCGAGGCGGCCGGAGGTCCCGCAGGCGGGTGGGTCCCTGGGACAGACGCGCGGAGCGGCTCCTGCCCGGCCCCCCTGAGAACCGTCGCCGTTCCGTAAGGCGGGGCGCCTGCTTCAGAATGTAAATCACGTGTCCGCTCTATGGATACGCTGTTTAGTTTACCAGGCAAGACTTTCTTGGTGAAAGAAGCAGCGTTGGCTTGCATCCTCGAGCAGGCTTGTCATCTGGCTGTGCACTGGTACTCTCTCTCTGGGTGTGCTAGTCCGCAGGGCAGGGCATCCCCTGGGCAGGGTGGAGCGTGATCTCTGCGGCCTCGTCTTGCAGCTCCTTCCTTTCATTCTCAATCATCCTGCCCACAGTGGCCTCCTCTCAGGCCTGCATACTTACAACGGCGCATTGCCCGTGCTGCCCCTCTGCAGGAAGTGTCCCTCTGTTTAGTTTGCAGCTGACTGATGCCGCCTCACCCTTCTCATGTCTTCTCAGGTGTCACTTGGTCAAGAAAGCGTCCCCTTACCTACTCAACTCATCTCGTCTCCCTACCGTAGCTCACGTGACACCACGCACCTCTCGCTTATGGCCGTCATCGCCTTTCGCATCCAGTTTCAGGTAGGTAAGTTTACCCCGTGGTCCGTGAGGAAGAAGAGATCACGCCTGTTTTGCTTACTCTTGATTCCCAGCGACTAGCCCGGTTACTGATAACCTCTGTTAGAGGGAGAAAGGAATGCACCCAATCCCTGGTGAAGCCCCGACCGTTTTCCTTTCTAGTGTCCCTCGTACTCCTCCCTGCCGTCTGTGTCGCCCTTACTCCGCGTCTACCGTTTATGAGTTTACACCTGGGTTACGGTGACTGCTTCGGAGAATCGCATGCCTTTCTACCTCCCTCGCTGCGACCTCTCCTACACCTCCCAGGGCTCTTGGGTTATGCCCTTGCCCTCTTCCGAGCCGTCCGTGGCACCCGCTGTCAACCCCGTACGGCCAAGCTCCTAAGACTGACACTCCAGGCCCTCCGTAATTTGGCTTCAGTTTCACTTTCTAGACGTTTCAAGAAAGAACGGGGTCTAAATATCTGTGCACCTCTGCTCCGTTTCATATCTACCCACGAGGTTAATTTTTTTGTTTCTTCCAGTCCACCTATTTTGCACCTCCGTCTCTGCGAAGACTTCACTGAGAATCCAAGCGATTTCTGGATCCCTTCTCTCCCCTGAAGCTGTAAACAGTTTAACAAGACAGGTGCGGAACTGCCGTAAGGTAATCTACATCTTGTCTCCCTCTCTGGTATCTAACCTCCCTGCGAATGGGGGTACGTCTCCGTGTCCTGTGCGGTTTTCAGCACAGTACTCTCTACACGTAGTGGATATTTGATTTGGTAAGTGACCGAATAAGTGAATGAGTCACCAAGATAAGGGTATTGTCTCATTCTTTCTCGCTTTTTCCACTTCCAAGTTTCTTTAGTTAGTTTCCTCAGACAAAAGGTTTCTTTGTAGCTACACAGTGGCCAGGTCCAGAGAATGTTGCAGATAGCTGCTGAAAACATCCCTCCTCCACTTGAGAATGGCTTGCTCTCCCTCTCAAGCGGAGAGAGCTGGGATTCGATATTTAATTAAGCGCCTCTGTTCACTTGGCATTTAGAGGCACTAGGGGGCGTTAGTGCTCTACACCCGGTGAAATGCCTGTTTCGTTTGTGATTTTCCTTTGTGAAAAACAACTATGCACAGAGTGTTTTGTGCCAATTTTCCATCCTTTTAGATTGACGGAAAGCATTTTACCTACGTAGAAACAGAAAACGAATAGAAAGAGCGTCGCATTGCGTTTAATGAAAGCTTAGGGCGGTCTCGGTGGTACGTTAGTGAAGTTATCTGGGGACACCTTAGCCACGTACATTGTGTTGGAGAGGCACCGAGAATTCATTCAGGAGTTCTCAAAGTTCGAGGACACGGTTGCCTTACACGTAGGCACGGTGGCAGCCGTGGACATGGCAGTGATTTGGAGAATGTTGTACTAGTCGGCTCTCGCTGTGATAATGCTTTGCAACAAATCTCCCCAAAACTCACTTACATAAAGAAGAATCTAGTTTTCTCGGACCTGTGGGCTAGCTGCAGCGGCTCTCTTGTAGACCTCTCGATGGCGGGTGTTGTTCCATGCCGTGGGTCAGTTTGAGGTCTGTCCCGCACACCTTACCGTGGAGCCCAACTGTGAGGCTGCAGGTCCCTGTCCTCTCGCAGAGTTCACTGAAACGTAAGAGGTGAGCCCAACCACACAAGGCCACGTAAGGCCTCTGCGACTCATTGAAGGCAATCGTGTCTTCCCTTGGCCTCCTGGGAACCCCCTGGCCCCAGGATGCAGCTTCGGTAGCCCAGGGCAACCGGCGGAGGGGGGCGGGCGGGGCTGCAGGAGGGTGGAACGCTGAGGTCACAGAGGGTGTGGGTGTGGCCACCTCTGCTGTGACTGAACCAAGGGCGTGGGTGGGGGACTGGGGGTCCAGGGCAGGGCCCTCAGAGCCCGGTAGGCCCAGGGGGGCGGCGCAAGCACCTAGGCCCAGGCCGAAGAGCGCCTTCTTGGTCTGCGCGGCAGGCCGGCCTCTCGCCTTGCCACTCAGGCCGCCCTCCCTCTTGAAGTGTGTGTGGCACGCGTCCGCGGAGTACACCTCGCTGCACAGGTAGCCGTGGGACTGGGCGTCGTAGCTTCCTGCGAGGCGGCCGGAGGTCCCGCAGGCGGGTGGGTCCCTGGGACAGACGCGCGGAGCGGCTCCTGCCCGGCCCCCCTGAGAACCGTCGCCGTTCCGTAAGGCGGGGCGCCTGCTTCAGAATGTAAATCACGTGTCCGCTCTATGGATACGCTGTTTAGTTTACCAGGCAAGACTTTCTTGGTGAAAGAAGCAGCGTTGGCTTGCATCCTCGAGCAGGCTTCTCATCTGGCTGTGCACTGGTACTCTCTCTCTGGGTGTGCTAGTCCGCAGGGCAGGGCATCCCCTGGGCAGGGTGGAGCGTGATCTCTGCGGCCTCGTCTTGCAGCTCCTTCCTTTCATTCTCAATCATCCTGCCCACAGTGGCCTCCTCTCAGGCCTGCATACTTACAACGGCGCATTGCCCGTGCTGCCCCTCTGCAGGAAGTGTCCCTCTGTTTAGTTTGCAGCTGACTGATGCCGCCTCACCCTTCTCATCTCTTCTCAGGTGTCACTTGGTCAAGAAAGCGTCCCCTTACCTACTCAACTCATCTCGTCTCCCTACCGTAGCTCACGTGACACCACGCACCTCTCGCTTATGGCCGTCATCGCCTTTCGCATCCAGTTTCAGGTAGGTAAGTTTACCCCGTGGTCCGTGAGGAAGAAGAGATCACGCCTGTTTTGCTTACTCTTGATTCCCAGCGACTAGCCCGGTTACTGATAACCTCTGTTAGAGGGAGAAAGGAATGCACCCAATCCCTGGTGAAGCCCCGACCGTTTTCCTTTCTAGTGTCCCTCGTACTCCTCCCTGCCGTCTGTGTCGCCCTTACTCCGCGTCTACCGTTTATGAGTTTACACCTGGGTTACGGTGACTGCTTCGGAGAATCGCATGCCTTTCTACCTCCCTCGCTGCGACCTCTCCTACACCTCCCAGGGCTCTTGGGTTATGCCCTTGCCCTCTTCCGAGCCGTCCGTAGCACCCGCTGTCAACCCCGTACGGCCAAGCTCCTAAGACTGACACTCCAGGCCCTCCGTAATTTGGCTTCAGTTTCACTTTCTAGACGTTTCAAGAAAGAACGGGGTCTAAATATCTGGGCACCTCTGCTCCGTTTCATATCTACCCACGAGGTTAATTTTTTTGTTTCTTCCAGTCCACCTATTTTGCACCTCCGTCTCTGCGAAGACTTCACTGAGAATCCAAGCGATTTCTGGATCCCTTCTCTCCCCTGAAGCTGTAAACAGTTTAACAAGACAGGTGCGGAACTGCCGTAAGGTAATCTACATCTTGTCTCCCTCTCTGGTATCTAACCTCCCGGCGAATGGGGGTACGTCTCCGTGTCCTGTGCGGTTTTCAGCACAGTACTCTCTACACGTAGTGGATATTTGATTTGGTAAGTGACCGAATAAGTGAATGAGTCACCAAGATAAGGGTATTGTCTCATTCTTTCTCGCTTTTTCCACTTCCAAGTTTCTTTAGTTAGTTTCCTCAGACAAAAGGTTTCTTTGTAGCTACACAGTGGCCAGGTCCAGAGAATGTTGCAGATAGCTGCTGAAAACATCCCTCCTCCACTTGAGAATGGCTTGCTCTCCCTCTCAAGCGGAGAGAGCTGGGATTCGATATTTAATTAAGCGCCTCTGTTCACTTGGCATTTAGAGGCACTAGGGGGCGTTAGTGCTCTACACCCGGTGAAATGCCTGTTTCGTTTGTGATTTTCCTTTGTGAAAAACAACTATGCACAGAGTGTTTTGTGCCAATTTTCCATCCTTTTAGATTGACGGAAAGCATTTTACCTACGTAGAAACAGAAAACGAATAGAAAGAGCGTCGCATTGCGTTTAATGAAAGCTTAGGGCGGTCTCGGTGGTACGTTAGTGAAGTTATCTGGGGACACCTTAGCCACGTACATTGTGTTGGAGAGGCACCGAGAATTCATTCAGGAGTTCTCAAAGTTCGAGGACACAGTTGCCTTACACGTAGGCACGGTGGCAGCCGTGGACATGGCAGTGATTTGGAGAATGTTGTACTCGTCGGCTCTCGCTGTGATAATGCTTTGCAACAAATCTCCCCAAAACTCACTTACATAAAGAAGAATCTAGTTTTCTCGGACCTGTGGGCTAGCTGCAGCGGCTCTCTTGTAGACCTCTCGATGGCGGGTGTTGCTCCATGCCGTGGGTCAGTTTGAGGTCTGTCCCGCACACCTTACCGTGGAGCCCAACTGTGAGGCTGCAGGTCCCTGTCCTCTCGCAGAGTTCACTGAAACGTAAGAGGTGAGCCCAACCACACAAGGCCACGTAAGGCCTCTGCGACTCATTGAAGGCCATCGTGTCTTCCCTTGGCCTCCTGGGAACCCCCTGGCCCCAGGATGCAGCTTCGGTAGCCCAGGGCAACCGGCGGAGGGGGGCGGGCGGGGCTGCAGGAGGGTGGAACGCGGAGGTCACAGAGGGTGTGGGTGTGGCCACCTCTGCTGTGACTGAACCAAGGGTGGGGGGCGGCAGGGGGTCCAGGGCAGGGCCCTCAGAGCCCGGTAGGCCCAGGGGGGCGGCGCAAGCACCTAGGCCCAGGCCGAAGAGCGCCTTCTTGGTCTGCGTGGCAGGCCGGCCTCTCGCCTTGCCACTCAGGCCGCCCTCCCTCTTGAAGTGTGTGTGGCACGCGTCGCGGAGTACACCTCGCTGCATAGGTAGCCGTGGGACTGGGCGTCGTAGCTTCCTGCGAGGCGGCCGGAGGTCCCGCAGGCGGGTGGGTCCCTGGGACAGACGCGCGGAGCGGCTCCTGCCCGGCCCCCCTGAGAACCGTCGCCGTTCCGTAAGGCGGGGCGCCTGCTTCAGAATGTAAATCACGTGTCCGCTCTATGGATACGCTGTTTAGTTTACCAGGCAAGACTTTCTTGGTGAAAGAAGCAGCGTTGGCTTGCATCGTCGAGCAGGCTTGTCATCTGGCTGTGCACTGGTACTCTCTCTCTGGGTGTGCTAGTCCGCAGGGCAGGGCATCCCCTGGGCAGGGTGGAGCGTGATCTCTGCGGCCTCGTCTTGCAGCTCCTTCCTTTCATTCTCAATCATCCTGCCCACAGTGGCCTCCTCTCAGGCCTGCATACTTACAACGGCGCATTGCCCGTGCTGCCCCTCTGCAGGAAGTGTCCCTCTGTTTAGTTTGCAGCTGACTGATGCCGCCTCACCCTTCTCATCTCTTCTCAGGTGTCACTTGGTCAAGAAAGCGTCCCCTTACCTACTCAACTCATCTCGTCTCCCTACCGTAGCTCACGTGACACCACGCACCTCTCGCTTATGGCCGTCATCGCCTTTCGCATCCAGTTTCAGGTAGGTAAGTTTACCCCGTGGCCCGTGAGGAAGAAGAGATCACGCCTGTTTTGCTTACTCTTGATTCCCAGCGACTAGCCCGGTTACTGATAACCTCTGTTAGAGGGAGAAAGGAATGCACCCAATCCCTGGTGAAGCCCCGACCGTTTTCCTTTCTAGTGTCCCTCGTACTCCTCCCTGCCGTCTGTGTCGCCCTTACTCCGCGTCTACCGTTTATGAGTTTACACCTGGGTTACGGTGACTGCTTCGGAGAATCGCATGCCTTTCTACCTCCCTCGCTGCGACCTCTCCTACACCTCCCAGGGCTCTTGGGTTATGCCCTTGCCCTCTTCCGAGCCGTCCGTGGCACCCGCTGTCAACCCCGTACGGCCAAGCTCCTAAGACTGACACTCAAGGCCCTCCGTAATTTGGCTTCAGTTTCACTTTCTAGACGTTTCAAGAAAGAACGGGGTCTAAATATCTGGGCACCTCTGCTCCGTTTCATATCTACCCACGAGGTTAATTTTTTTGTTTCTTCCAGTCCACCTATTTTGCACCTCCGTCTCTGCGAAGACTTCACTGAGAATCCAAGCGATTTCTGGATCCCTTCTCTCCCCTGAAGCTGTAAACAGTTTAACAAGACAGGTGCGGAACTGCCGTAAGGTAATCTACATCTTGTCTCCCTCTCTGGTATCTAACCTCCCGGCGAATGGGGGTACGTCTCCGTGTCCTGTGCGGTTTTCAGCACAGTACTCTCTACACGTAGTGGATATTTGATTTGGTAAGTGACCGAATAAGTGAATGAGTCACCAAGATAAGGGTATTGTCTCATTCTTTCTCGCTTTTTCCACTTCCAAGTTTCTTTAGTTAGTTTCCTCAGACAAAAGGTTTCTTTGTAGCTACACAGTGGCCAGGTCCAGAGAATGTTGCAGATAGCTGCTGAAAACATCCCTCCTCCACTTGAGAATGGCTTGCTCTCCCTCTCAAGCGGAGAGAGCTGGGATTCGATATTTAATTAAGCGCCTCTGTTCACTTGGCATTTAGAGGCACTAGGGGGCGTTAGTGCTCTACACCCGGTGAAATGCCTGTTTCGTTTGTGATTTTCCTTTGTGAAAAACAACTATGCACAGAGTGTTTTGTGCCAATTTTCCATCCTTTTAGATTGACGGAAAGCATTTTACCTACGTAGAAACAGAAAACGAATAGAAAGAGCGTCGCATTGCGCTTACTGAAAGCTTAGGGCGGTCTCGGTGGTACGTTAGTGAAGTTATCTGGGGACACCTTAGCCACGTACATTGTGTTGGAGAGGCACCGAGAATTCATTCAGGAGTTCTCAAAGTTCGAGGACACAGTTGCCTTACACGTAGGCACGGTGGCAGCCGTGGACATGGCAGTGATTTGGAGAATGTTGTACTCGTCGGCTCTCGCTGTGATAATGCTTTGCAACAAATCTCCCCAAAACTCACTTACATAAAGAAGAATCTAGTTTTCTCGGACCTGTGGGCTAGCTGCAGCGGCTCTCTTGTAGACCTCTCGATGGCGGGTGTTGCTCCATGCCGTGGGTCAGTTTGAGGTCTGTCCCGCACACCTTACCGTGGAGCCCAACTGTGAGGCTGCAGCTCCCTGTCCTCTCGCAGAGTTCACTGAAACGTAAGAGGTGAGCCCAACCACACAAGGCCACGTAAGGCCTCTGCGACTCATTGAAGGCCATCGTGTCTTCCCTTGGCCTCCTGGGAACCCCCTGGCCCCAGGATGCAGCTTCGGTAGCCCAGGGCAACCGGCGGAGGGGGGCGGGCGGGGCTGCAGGAGGGTGGAACGCTGAGGTCACAGAGGGTGTGGGTGTGGCCACCTCTGCTGTGACTGAACCAAGGGCGTGGGTGGGGGACTGGGGGTCCAGGGCAGGGCCCTCAGAGCCCGGTAGGCCCAGGGGGGCGGCGCAAGCACCTAGGCCCAGGCCGAAGAGCGCCTTCTTGGTCTGCGCGGCAGGCCGGCCTCTCGCCTTGCCACTCAGGCCGCCCTCCCTCTTGAAGTGTGTGTGGCACGCGTCCGCGGAGTACACCTCGCTGCACAGGTAGCCGTGGGACTGGGCGTCGTAGCTTCCTGCGAGGCGGCCGGAGGTCCCGCAGGCGGGTGGGTCCCTGGGACAGACGCGCGGAGCGGCTCCTGCCCGGCCCCCCTGAGAACCGTCGCCGTTCCGTAAGGCGGGGCGCCTGCTTCAGAATGTAAATCACGTGTCCGCTCTATGGATACGCTGTTTAGTTTACCAGGCAAGACTTTCTTGGTGAAAGAAGCAGCGTTGGCTTGCATCCTCGAGCAGGCTTGTCATCTGGCTGTGCACTGGTACTCTCTCTCTGGGTGTGCTAGTCCGCAGGGCAGGGCATCCCCTGGGCAGGGTGGAGCGTGATCTCTGCGGCCTCGTCTTGCAGCTCCTTCCTTTCATTCTCAATCATCCTGCCCACAGTGGCCTCCTCTCAGGCCTGCATACTTACAACGGCGCATTGCCCGTGCTGCCCCTCTGCAGGAAGTGTCCCTCTGTTTAGTTTGCAGCTGACTGATGCCGCCTCACCCTTCTCATCTCTTCTCAGGTGTCACTTGGTCAAGAAAGCGTCCCCTTACCTACTCAACTCATCTCGTCTCCCTACCGTAGCTCACGTGACACCACGCACCTCTCGCTTATGGCCGTCATCGCCTTTCGCATCCAGTTTCAGGTAGGTAAGTTTACCCCGTGGCCCGTGAGGAAGAAGAGATCACGCCTGTTTTGCTTACTCTTGATTCCCAGCGACTAGCCCGGTTACTGATAACCTCTGTTAGAGGGAGAAAGGAATGCACCCAATCCCTGGTGAAGCCCCGACCGTTTTCCTTTCTAGTGTCCCTCGTACTCCTCCCTGCCGTCTGTGTCGCCCTTACTCCGCGTCTACCGTTTATGAGTTTACACCTGGGTTACGGTGACTGCTTCGGAGAATCGCATGCCTTTCTACCTCCCTCGCTGCGACCTCTCCTACACCTCCCAGGGCTCTTGGGTTATGCCCTTGCCCTCTTCCGAGCCGTCCGTGGCACCCGCTGTCAACCCCGTACGGCCAAGCTCCTAAGACTGACACTCCAGGCCCTCCGTAATTTGGCTTCAGTTTCACTTTCTAGACGTTTCAAGAAAGAACGGGGTCTAAATATCTGGGCACCTCTGCTCCGTTTCATATCTACCCACGAGGTTAATTTTTTTGTTTCTTCCAGTCCACCTATTTTGCACCTCCGTCTCTGCGAAGACTTCACTGAGAATCCAAGCGATTTCTGGATCCCTTCTCTCCCCTGAAGCTGTAAACAGTTTAACAAGACAGGTGCGGAACTGCCGTAAGGTAATCTACATCTTGTCTCCCTCTCTGGTATCTAACCTCCCGGCGAATGGGGGTACGTCTCCGTGTTCTGTGCGGTTTTCAGCACAGTACTCTCTACACGTAGTGGATATTTGATTTGGTAAGTGACCGAATAAGTGAATGAGTCACCAAGATAAGGGTATTGTCTCATTCTTTCTCGCTTTTTCCACTTCCAAGTTTCTTTAGTTAGTTTCCTCAGACAAAAGGTTTCTTTGTAGCTACACAGTGGCCAGGTCCAGAGAATGTTGCAGATAGCTGCTGAAAACATCCCTCCTCCACTTGAGAATGGCTTGCTCTCCCTCTCAAGCGGAGAGAGCTGGGATTCGATATTTAATTAAGCGCCTCTGTTCACTTGGCATTTAGAGGCACTAGGGGGCGTTAGTGCTCTACACCCGGTGAAATGCCTGTTTCGTTTGTGATTTTCCTTTGTGAAAAACAACTATGCACAGAGTGTTTTGTGCCAATTTTCCATCCTTTTAGATTGACGGAAAGCATTTTACCTACGTAGAAACAGAAAACGAATAGAAAGAGCGTCGCATTGCGCTTACTGAAAGCTTAGGGCGGTCTCGGTGGTACGTTAGTGAAGTTATCTGGGGACACCTTAGCCACGTACATTGTGTTGGAGAGGCACCGAGAATTCATTCAGGAGTTCTCAAAGTTCGAGGACACAGTTGCCTTACACGTAGGCACGGTGGCAGCCGTGGACATGGCAGTGATTTGGAGAATGTTGTACTAGTCGGCTCTCGCTGTGATAATGCTTTGCAACAAATCTCCCCAAAACTCACTTACATAAAGAAGAATCTAGTTTTCTCGGACCTGTGGGCTAGCTGCAGCGGCTCTCTTGTAGACCTCTCGATGGCGGGTGTTGCTCCATGCCGTGGGTCAGTTTGAGGTCTGTCCCGCACACCTTACCGTGGAGCCCAACTGTGAGGCTGCAGGTCCCTGTCCTCTCGCAGAGTTCACTGAAACGTAAGAGGTGAGCCCAACCACACAAGGCCACGTAAGGCCTCTGCGACTCATTGAAGGCCATCGTGTCTTCCCTTGGCCTCCTGGGAACCCCCTGGCCCCAGGATGCAGCTTCGGTAGCCCAGGGCAACCGGCGGAGGGGGGCGGGCGGGGCTGCAGGAGGGTGGAACGCTGAGGTCACAGAGGGTGTGGGTGTGGCCACCTCTGCTGTGACTGAACCAAGGGCGTGGGTGGGGGGCTGGGGGTCCAGGGCAGGGCCCTCAGAGCCCGGTAGGCCCAGGGGGGCGGCGCAAGCACCTAGGCCCAGGCCGAAGAGCGCCTTCTTGGTCTGCGCGGCAGGCCGGCCTCTCGCCTTGCCACTCAGGCCGCCCTCCCTCTTGAAGTGTGTGTGGCACGCGTCCGCGGAGTACACCTCGCTGCACAGGTAGCCGTGGGACTGGGCGTCGTAGCTTCCTGCGAGGTGGCCGGAGGTCCCGCAGGCGGGTGGGTCCCTGGGACAGACGCGCGGAGCGGCTCCTGCCCGGCCCCCCTGAGAACCGTCGCCGTTCCGTAAGGCGGGGCGCCTGCTTCAGAATGTAAATCACGTGTCCGCTCTATGGATACGCTGTTTAGTTTACCAGGCAAGACTTTCTTGGTGAAAGAAGCAGCGTTGGCTTGCATCGTCGAGCAGGCTTCTCATCTGGCTGTGCACTGGTACTCTCTCTCTGGGTGTGCTAGTCCGCAGGGCAGGGCATCCCCTGGGCAGGGTGGAGCGTGATCTCTGCGGCCTCGTCTTGCAGCTCCTTCCTTTCATTCTCAATCATCCTGCCCACAGTGGCCTCCTCTCAGGCCTGCATACTTACAACGGCGCATTGCCCGTGCTGCCCCTCTGCAGGAAGTGTCCCTCTGTTTAGTTTGCAGCTGACTGATGCCGCCTCACCCTTCTCATCTCTTCTCAGGTGTCACTTGGTCAAGAAAGCGTCCCCTTACCTACTCAACTCATCTCGTCTCCCTACCGTAGCTCACGTGACACCACGCACCTCTCGCTTATGGCCGTCATCGCCTTTCGCATCCAGTTTCAGGTAGGTAAGTTTACCCCGTGGTCCGTGAGGAAGAAGAGATCACGCCTGTTTTGCTTACTCTTGATTCCCAGCGACTAGCCCGGTTACTGATAACCTCTGTTAGAGGGAGAAAGGAATGCACCCAATCCCTGGTGAAGCCCCGACCGTTTTCCTTTCTAGTGTCCCTCGTACTCCTCCCTGCCGTCTGTGTCGCCCTTACTCCGCGTCTACCGTTTATGAGTTTACACCTGGGTTACGGTGACTGCTTCGGAGAATCGCATGCCTTTCTACCTCCCTCGCTGCGACCTCTCCTACACCTCCCAGGGCTCTTGGGTTATGCCCTTGCCCTCTTCCGAGCCGTCCGTGGCACCCGCTGTCAACCCCGTACGGCCAAGCTCCTAAGACTGACACTCCAGGCCCTCCGTAATTTGGCTTCAGTTTCACTTTCTAGACGTTTCAAGAAAGAACGGGGTCTAAATATCTGGGCACCTCTGCTCCGTTTCATATCTACCCACGAGGTTAATTTTTTTGTTTCTTCCAGTCCACCTATTTTGCACCTCCGTCTCTGCGAAGACTTCACTGAGAATCCAAGCGATTTCTGGATCCCTTCTCTCCCCTGAAGCTGTAAACAGTTTAACAAGACAGGTGCGGAACTGCCGTAAGGTAATCTACATCTTGTCTCCCTCTCTGGTATCTAACCTCCCTGCGAATGGGGGTACGTCTCCGTGTCCTGTGCGGTTTTCAGCACAGTACTCTCTACACGTAGTGGATATTTGATTTGGTAAGTGACCGAATAAGTGAATGAGTCACCAAGATAAGGGTATTGTCTCATTCTTTCTCGCTTTTTCCACTTCCAAGTTTCTTTAGTTAGTTTCCTCAGACAAAAGGTTTCTTTGTAGCTACACAGTGGCCAGGTCCAGAGAATGTTGCAGATAGCTGCTGAAAACATCCCTCCTCCACTTGAGAATGGCTTGCTCTCCCTCTCAAGCGGAGAGAGCTGGGATTCGATATTTAATTAAGCGCCTCTGTTCACTTGGCATTTAGAGGCACTAGGGGGCGTTAGTGCTCTACACCCGGTGAAATGCCTGTTTCGTTTGTGATTTTCCTTTGTGAAAAACAACTATGCACAGAGTGTTTTGTGCCAATTTTCCATCCTTTTAGATTGACGGAAAGCATTTTACCTACGTAGAAACAGAAAACGAATAGAAAGAGCGTCGCATTGCGTTTAATGAAAGCTTAGGGCGGTCTCGATGGTACGTTAGTGAAGTTATCTGGGGACACCTTAGCCACGTACATTGTGTTGGAGAGGCACCGAGAATTCATTCAGGAGTTCTCAAAGTTCGAGGACACGGTTGCCTTACACGTAGGCACGGTGGCAGCCGTGGACATGGCAGTGATTTGGAGAATGTTGTACTAGTCGGCTCTCGCTGTGATAATGCTTTGCAACAAATCTCCCCAAAACTCACTTACATAAAGAAGAATCTAGTTTTCTCGGACCTGTGGGCTAGCTGCAGCGGCTCTCTTGTAGACCTCTCGATGGCGGGTGTTGTTCCATGCCGTGGGTCAGTTTGAGGTCTGTCCCGCACACCTTACCGTGGAGCCCAACTGTGAGGCTGCAGGTCCCTGTCCTCTCGCAGAGTTCACTGAAACGTAAGAGGTGAGCCCAACCACACAAGGCCACGTAAGGCCTCTGCGACTCATTGAAGGCAATCGTGTCTTCCCTTGGCCTCCTGGGAACCTCCTGGCCCCAGGATGCAGCTTCGGTAGCCCAGGGCAACCGGCGGAGGGGGGCGGGCGGGGCTGCAGGAGGGTGGAACGCTGAGGTCACAGAGGGTGTGGGTGTGGCCACCTCTGCTGTGACTGAACCAAGGGCGTGGGTGGGGGACTGGGGGTCCAGGGCAGGGCCCTCAGAGCCCGGTAGGCCCAGGGGGGCGGCGCAAGCACCTAGGCCCAGGCCGAAGAGCGCCTTCTTGGTCTGCGCGGCAGGCCGGCCTCTCGCCTTGCCACTCAGGCCGCCCTCCCTCTTGAAGTGTGTGTGGCACGCGTCCGCGGAGTACACCTCGCTGCACAGGTAGCCGTGGGACTGGGCGTCGTAGCTTCCTGCGAGGCGGCCGGAGGTCCCGCAGGCGGGTGTGTCCCTGGGACAGACGCGCGGAGCGGCTCCTGCCCGGCCCCCCTGAGAACCGTCGCCGTTCCGTAAGGCGGGGCGCCTGCTTCAGAATGTAAATCACGTGTCCGCTCTATGGATACGCTGTTTAGTTTACCAGGCAAGACTTTCTTGGTGAAAGAAGCAGCGTTGGCTTGCATCGTCGAGCAGGCTTGTCATCTGGCTGTGCACTGGTACTCTCTCTCTGGGTGTGCTAGTCCGCAGGGCAGGGCATCCCCTGGGCAGGGTGGAGCGTGATCTCTGCGGCCTCGTCTTGCAGCTCCTTCCTTTCATTCTCAATCATCCTGCCCACAGTGGCCTCCTCTCAGGCCTGCATACTTACAACGGCGCATTGCCCGTGCTGCCCCTCTGCAGGAAGTGTCCCTCTGTTTAGTTTGCAGCTGACTGATGCCGCCTCACCCTTCTCATGTCTTCTCAGGTGTCACTTGGTCAAGAAAGCGTCCCCTTACCTACTCAACTCATCTCGTCTCCCTACCGTAGCTCACGTGACACCACGCACCTCTCGCTTATGGCCGTCATCGCCTTTCGCATCCAGTTTCAGGTAGGTAAGTTTACCCCGTGGTCCGTGAGGAAGAAGAGATCACGCCTGTTTTGCTTACTCTTGATTCCTAGCGACTAGCCCGGTTACTGATAACCTCTGTTAGAGGGAGAAAGGAATGCACCCAATCCCTGGTGAAGCCCCGACCGTTTTCCTTTCTAGTGTCCCTCGTACTCCTCCCTGCCGTCTGTGTCGCCCTTACTCCGCGTCTACCGTTTATGAGTTTACACCTGGGTTACGGTGACTGCTTCGGAGAATCGCATGCCTTTCTACCTCCCTCGCTGCGACCTCTCCTACACCTCCCAGGGCTCTTGGGTTATGCCCTTGCCCTCTTCCGAGCCGTCCGTGGCACCCGCTGTCAACCCCGTACGGCCAAGCTCCTAAGACTGACACTCCAGGCCCTCCGTAATTTGGCTTCAGTTTCACTTTCTAGACGTTTCAAGAAAGAACGGGGTCTAAATATCTGTGCACCTCTGCTCCGTTTCATATCTACCCACGAGGTTAATTTTTTTGTTTCTTCCAGTCCACCTATTTTGCACCTCCGTCTCTGCGAAGACTTCACTGAGAATCCAAGCGATTTCTGGATCCCTTCTCTCCCCTGAAGCTGTAAACAGTTTAACAAGACAGGTGCGGAACTGCCGTAAGGTAATCTACATCTTGTCTCCCTCTCTGGTATCTAACCTCCCTGCGAATGGGGGTACGTCTCCGTGTCCTGTGCGGTTTTCAGCACAGTACTCTCTACACGTAGTGGATATTTGATTTGGTAAGTGACCGAATAAGTGAATGAGTCACCAAGATAAGGGTATTGTCTCATTCTTTCTCGCTTTTTCCACTTCCAAGTTTCTTTAGTTAGTTTCCTCAGACAAAAGGTTTCTTTGTAGCTACACAGTGGCCAGGTCCAGAGAATGTTGCAGATAGCTGCTGAAAACATCCCTCCTCCACTTGAGAATGGCTTGCTCTCCCTCTCAAGCGGAGAGAGCTGGGATTCGATATTTAATTAAGCGCCTCTGTTCACTTGGCATTTAGAGGCACTAGGGGGCGTTAGTGCTCTACACCCGGTGAAATGCCTGTTTCGTTTGTGATTTTCCTTTGTGAAAAACAACTATGCACAGAGTGTTTTGTGCCAATTTTCCATCCTTTTAGATTGACGGAAAGCATTTTACCTACGTAGAAACAGAAAACGAATAGAAAGAGCGTTGCATTGCGTTTAATGAAAGCTTAGGGCGGTCTCGGTGGTACGTTAGTGAAGTTATCTGGGGACACCTTAGCCACGTACATTGTGTTGGAGAGGCACCGAGAATTCATTCAGGAGTTCTCAAAGTTCGAGGACACGGTTGCCTTACACGTAGGCACGGTGGCAGCCGTGGACATGGCAGTGATTTGGAGAATGTTGTACTAGTCGGCTCTCGCTGTGATAATGCTTTGCAACAAATCTCCCCAAAACTCACTTACATAAAGAAGAATCTAGTTTTCTCGGACCTGTGGGCTAGCTGCAGCGGCTCTCTTGTAGACCTCTCGATGGCGGGTGTTGTTCCATGCCGTGGGTCAGTTTGAGGTCTGTCCCGCACACCTTACCGTGGAGCCCAACTGTGAGGCTGCAGGTCCCTGTCCTCTCGCAGAGTTCACTGAAACGTAAGAGGTGAGCCCAACCACACAAGGCCACGTAAGGCCTCTGCGACTCATTGAAGGCAATCGTGTCTTCCCTTGGCCTCCTGGGAACCCCCTGGCCCCAGGATGCAGCTTCGGTAGCCCAGGGCAACCGGTGGAGGGGGGCGGGCGGGGCTGCAGGAGGGTGGAACGCTGAGGTCACAGAGGGTGTGGGTGTGGCCACCTCTGCTGTGACTGAACCAAGGGCGTGGGTGGGGGACTGGGGGTCCAGGGCAGGGCCCTCAGAGCCCGGTAGGCCCAGGGGGGCGGCGCAAGCACCTAGGCCCAGGCCGAAGAGCCCCTTCTTGGTCTGCGCGGCAGGCCGGCCTCTCGCCTTGCCTCTCAGGCCGCCCTCCCTCTTGAAGTGTGTGTGGCACGCGTCCGCGGAGTACACCTCGCTGCACAGGTAGCCGTGGGACTGGGCGTCGTAGCTTCCTGCGAGGCGGCCGGAGGTCCCGCAGGCGGGTGGGTCCCTGGGACAGACGCGCGGAGCGGCTCCTGCCCGGCCCCCCTGAGAACCGTCGCCGTTCCGTAAGGCGGGGCGCCTGCTTCAGAATGTAAATCACGTGTCCGCTCTATGGATACGCTGTTTAGTTTACCAGGCAAGACTTTCTTGGTGAAAGAAGCAGCGTTGGCTTGCATCGTCGAGCAGGCTTGTCATCTGGCTGTGCACTGGTACTCTCTCTCTGGGTGTGCTAGTCCGCAGGGCAGGGCATCCCCTGGGCAGGGTGGAGCGTGATCTCTGCGGCCTCGTCTTGCAGCTCCTTCCTTTCATTCTCAATCATCCTGCCCACAGTGGCCTCCTCTCAGGCCTGCATACTTACAACGGCGCATTGCCCGTGCTGCCCCTCTGCAGGAAGTGTCCCTCTGTTTAGTTTGCAGCCGACTGATGCCGCCTCACCCTTCTCATCTCTTCTCAGGTGTCACTTGGTCAAGAAAGCGTCCCCTTACCTACTCAACTCATCTCGTCTCCCTACCGTAGCTCACGTGACACCACGCACCTCTCGCTTATGGCCGTCATCGCCTTTCGCATCCAGTTTCAGGTAGGTAAGTTTACCCCGTGGCCCGTGAGGAAGAAGAGATCACGCCTGTTTTGCTTACTCTTGATTCCCAGCGACTAGCCCGGTTACTGATAACCTCTGTTAGAGGGAGAAAGGAATGCACCCAATCCCTGGTGAAGCCCCGACCGTTTTCCTTTCTAGTGTCCCTCGTACTCCTCCCTGCCGTCTGTGTCGCCCTTACTCCGCGTCTACCGTTTATGAGTTTACACCTGGGTTACGGTGACTGCTTCGGAGAATCGCATGCCTTTCTACCTCCCTCGCTGCGACCTCTCCTACACCTCCCAGGGCTCTTGGGTTATGCCCTTGCCCTCTTCCGAGCCGTCCGTGGCACCCGCTGTCCACCCCGTACGGCCAAGCTCCTAAGACTGACACTCCAGGCCCTCCGTAATTTGGCTTCAGTTTCACTTTCTAGACGTTTCAAGAAAGAACGGGGCCTAAATATCTGTGCACCTCTGCTCCGTTTCATATCTACCCACGAGGTTAATTTTTTTGTTTCTTCCAGTCCACCTATTTTGCACCTCCGTCTCTGCGAAGACTTCACTGAGAATCCAAGCGATTTCTGGATCCCTTCTCTCCCCTGAAGCTGTAAACAGTTTAACAAGACAGGTGCGGAACTGCCGTAAGGTAATCTACATCTTGTCTCCCTCTCTGGTATCTAACCTCCCTGCGAATGGGGGTACGTCTCCGTGTCCTGTGCGGTTTTCAGCACAGTACTCTCTACACGTAGTGGATATTTGATTTGGTAAGTGACCGAATAAGTGAATGAGTCACCAAGATAAGGGTATTGTCTCATTCTTTCTCGCTTTTTCCACTTCCAAGTTTCTTTAGTTAGTTTCCTCAGACAAAAGGTTTCTTTGTAGCTACACAGTGGCCAGGTCCAGAGAATGTTGCAGATAGCTGCTGAAAACATCCCTCCTCCACTTGAGAATGGCTTGCTCTCCCTCTCAAGCGGAGAGAGCTGGGATTCGATATTTAATTAAGCGCCTCTGTTCACTTGGCATTTAGAGGCACTAGGGGGCGTTAGTGCTCTACACCCGGTGAAATGCCTGTTTCGTTTGTGATTTTCCTTTGTGAAAAACAACTATGCACAGAGTGTTTTGTGCCAATTTTCCATCCTTTTAGATTGACGGAAAGCATTTTACCTACGTAGAAACAGAAAACGAATAGAAAGAGCGTTGCATTGCGTTTAATGAAAGCTTAGGGCGGTCTCGGTGGTACGTTAGTGAAGTTATCTGGGGACACCTTAGCCACGTACATTGTGTTGGAGAGGCACCGAGAATTCATTCAGGAGTGCTCAAAGTTCGAGGACACGGTTGCCTTACACGTAGGCACGGTGGCAGCCGTGGACATGGCAGTGATTTGGAGAATGTTGTACTCGTCGGCTCTCGCTGTGATAATGCTTTGCAACAAATCTCCCCAAAACTCACTTACATAAAGAAGAATCTAGTTTTCTCGGACCTGTGGGCTAGCTGCAGCGGCTCTCTTGTAGACCTCTCGATGGCGGGTGTTGCTCCATGCCGTGGGTCAGTTTGAGGTCTGTCCCGCACACCTTACCGTGGAGCCCAACTGTGAGGCTGCAGGTCCCTGTCCTCTCGCAGAGTTCACTGAAACGTAAGAGGTGAGCCCAACCACACAAGGCCACGTAAGGCCTCTGCGACTCATTGAAGGCCATCGTGTCTTCCCTTGGCCTCCTGGGAACCCCCTGGCCCCAGGATGCAGCTTCGGTAGCCCAGGGCAACCGGCGGAGGGGGGCGGGCGGGGCTGCAGGAGGGTGGAACGCTGAGGTCACAGAGGGTGTGGGTGTGGTCACCTCTGCTGTGACTGAACCAAGGGCGTGGGTGGGGGGCTGGGGGTCCAGGGCAGGGCCCTCAGAGCCCGGTAGGCCCAGGGGGGCGGCGCAAGCACCTAGGCCCAGGCCGAAGAGCGCCTTCTTGGTCTGCGCGGCAGGCCGGCCTCTCGCCTTGCCACTCAGGCCGCCCTCCCTCTTGAAGTGTGTGTGGCACGCGTCCGCGGAGTACACCTCGCTGCACAGGTAGCCGTGGGACTGGGCGTCGTAGCTTCCTGCGAGGCGGCCGGAGGTCCCGCAGGCGGGTGGGTCCCTGGGACAGACGCGCGGAGCGGCTCCTGCCCGGCCCCCCTGAGAACCGTCGCCGTTCCGTAAGGCGGGGCGCCTGCTTCAGAATGTAAATCACGTGTCCGCTCTATGGATACGCTGTTTAGTTTACCAGGCAAGACTTTCTTGGTGAAAGAAGCAGCGTTGGCTTGCATCGTCGAGCAGGCTTGTCATCTGGCTGTGCACTGGTACTCTCTCTCTGGGTGTGCTAGTCCGCAGGGCAGGGCATCCCCTGGGCAGGGTGGAGCGTGATCTCTGCGGCCTCGTCTTGCAGCTCCTTCCTTTCATTCTCAATCATCCTGCCCACAGTGGCCTCCTCTCAGGCCTGCATACTTACAACGGCGCATTGCCCGTGCTGCCCCTCTGCAGGAAGTGTCCCTCTGTTTAGTTTGCAGCTGACTGATGCCGCCTCACCCTTCTCATCTCTTCTCAGGTGTCACTTGGTCAAGAAAGCGTCCCCTTACCTACTCAACTCATCTCGTCTCCCTACCGTAGCTCACGTGACACCACGCACCTCTCGCTTATGGCCGTCATCGCCTTTCGCATCCAGTTTCAGGTAGGTAAGTTTACCCCGTGGTCCGTGAGGAAGAAGAGATCACGCCTGTTTTGCTTACTCTTGATTCCCAGCGACTAGCCCGGTTACTGATAACCTCTGTTAGAGGGAGAAAGGAATGCACCCAATCCCTGGTGAAGCCCCGACCGTTTTCCTTTCTAGTGTCCCTCGTACTCCTCCCTGCCGTCTGTGTCGCCCTTACTCCGCGTCTACCGTTTATGAGTTTACACCTGGGTTACGGTGACTGCTTCGGAGAATCGCATGCCTTTCTACCTCCCTCGCTGCGACCTCTCCTACACCTCCCAGGGCTCTTGGGTTATGCCCTTGCCCTCTTCCGAGCCGTCCGTGGCACCCGCTGTCAACCCCGTACGGCCAAGCTCCTAAGACTGACACTCCAGGCCCTCCGTAATTTGGCTTCAGTTTCACTTTCTAGACGTTTCAAGAAAGAACGGGGTCTAAATATCTGGGCACCTCTGCTCCGTTTCATATCTACCCACGAGGTTAATTTTTTTGTTTCTTCCAGTCCACCTATTTTGCACCTCCGTCTCTGCGAAGACTTCACTGAGAATCCAAGCGATTTCTGGATCCCTTCTCTCCCCTGAAGCTGTAAACAGTTTAACAAGACAGGTGCGGAACTGCCGTAAGGTAATCTACATCTTGTCTCCCTCTCTGGTATCTAACCTCCCGGCGAATGGGGGTACGTCTCCGTGTTCTGTGCGGTTTTCAGCACAGTACTCTCTACACGTAGTGGATATTTGATTTGGTAAGTGACCGAATAAGTGAATGAGTCACCAAGATAAGGGTATTGTCTCATTCTTTCTCGCTTTTTCCACTTCCAAGTTTCTTTAGTTAGTTTCCTCAGACAAAAGGTTTCTTTGTAGCTACACAGTGGCCAGGTCCAGAGAATGTTGCAGATAGCTGCTGAAAACATCCCTCCTCCACTTGAGAATGGCTTGCTCTCCCTCTCAAGCGGAGAGAGCTGGGATTCGATATTTAATTAAGCGCCTCTGTTCACTTGGCATTTAGAGGCACTAGGGGGCGTTAGTGCTCTACACCCGGTGAAATGCCTGTTTCGTTTGTGATTTTCCTTTGTGAAAAACAACTATGCACAGAGTGTTTTGTGCCAATTTTCCATCCTTTTAGATTGACGGAAAGCATTTTACCTACGTAGAAACAGAAAACGAATAGAAAGAGCGTCGCATTGCGCTTACTGAAAGCTTAGGGCGGTCTCGGTGGTACGTTAGTGAAGTTATCTGGGGACACCTTAGCCACGTACATTGTGTTGGAGAGGCACCGAGAATTCATTCAGGAGTTCTCAAAGTTCGAGGACACAGTTGCCTTACACGTAGGCACGGTGGCAGCCGTGGACATGGCAGTGATTTGGAGAATGTTGTACTAGTCGGCTCTCGCTGTGATAATGCTTTGCAACAAATCTCCCCAAAACTCACTTACATAAAGAAGAATCTAGTTTTCTCGGACCTGTGGGCTAGCTGCAGCGGCTCTCTTGTAGACCTCTCGATGGCGGGTGTTGCTCCATGCCGTGGGTCAGTTTGAGGTCTGTCCCGCACACCTTACCGTGGAGCCCAACTGTGAGGCTGCAGGTCCCTGTCCTCTCGCAGAGTTCACTGAAACGTAAGAGGTGAGCCCAACCACACAAGGCCACGTAAGGCCTCTGCGACTCATTGAAGGCCATCGTGTCTTCCCTTGGCCTCCTGGGAACCCCCTGGCCCCAGGATGCAGCTTCGGTAGCCCAGGGCAACCGGCGGAGGGGGGCGGGCGGGGCTGCAGGAGGGTGGAACGCTGAGGTCACAGAGGGTGTGGGTGTGGCCACCTCTGCTGTGACTGAACCAAGGGCGTGGGTGGGGGACTGGGGGTCCAGGGCAGGGCCCTCAGAGCCCGGTAGGCCCAGGGGGGCGGCGCAAGCACCTAGGCCCAGGCCGAAGAGCGCCTTCTTGGTCTGCGCGGCAGGCCGGCCTCTCGCCTTGCCACTCAGGCCGCCCTCCCTCTTGAAGTGTGTGTGGCACGCGTCCGCGGAGTACACCTCGCTGCACAGGTAGCCGTGGGACTGGGCGTCGTAGCTTCCTGCGAGGCGGCCGGAGGTCCCGCAGGCGGGTGGGTCCCTGGGACAGACGCGCGGAGCGGCTCCTGCCCGGCCCCCCTGAGAACCGTCGCCGTTCCGTAAGGCGGGGCGCCTGCTTCAGAATGTAAATCACGTGTCCGCTCTATGGATACGCTGTTTAGTTTACCAGGCAAGACTTTCTTGGTGAAAGAAGCAGCGTTGGCTTGCATCGTCGAGCAGGCTTCTCATCTGGCTGTGCACTGGTACTCTCTCTCTGGGTGTGCTAGTCCGCAGGGCAGGGCATCCCCTGGGCAGGGTGGAGCGTGATCTCTGCGGCCTCGTCTTGCAGCTCCTTCCTTTCATTCTCAATCATCCTGCCCACAGTGGCCTCCTCTCAGGCCTGCATACTTACAACGGCGCATTGCCCGTGCTGCCCCTCTGCAGGAAGTGTCCCTCTGTTTAGTTTGCAGCTGACTGATGCCGCCTCACCCTTCTCATCTCTTCTCAGGTGTCACTTGGTCAAGAAAGCGTCCCCTTACCTACTCAACTCATCTCGTCTCCCTACCGTAGCTCACGTGACACCACGCACCTCTCGCTTATGGCCGTCATCGCCTTTCGCATCCAGTTTCAGGTAGGTAAGTTTACCCCGTGGTCCGTGAGGAAGAAGAGATCACGCCTGTTTTGCTTACTCTTGATTCCCAGCGACTAGCCCGGTTACTGATAACCTCTGTTAGAGGGAGAAAGGAATGCACCCAATCCCTGGTGAAGCCCCGACCGTTTTCCTTTCTAGTGTCCCTCGTACTCCTCCCTGCCGTCTGTGTCGCCCTTACTCCGCGTCTACCGTTTATGAGTTTACACCTGGGTTACGGTGACTGCTTCGGAGAATCGCATGCCTTTCTACCTCCCTCGCTGCGACCTCTCCTACACCTCCCAGGGCTCTTGGGTTATGCCCTTGCCCTCTTCCGAGCCGTCCGTGGCACCCGCTGTCAACCCCGTACGGCCAGGCTCCTAAGACTGACACTCCAGGCCCTCCGTAATTTGGCTTCAGTTTCACTTTCTAGACGTTTCAAGAAAGAACGGGGTCTAAATATCTGGGCACCTCTGCTCCGTTTCATATCTACCCACGAGGTTAATTTTTTTGTTTCTTCCAGTCCACCTATTTTGCACCTCCGTCTCTGCGAAGACTTCACTGAGAATCCAAGCGATTTCTGGATCCCTTCTCTCCCCTGAAGCTGTAAACAGTTTAACAAGACAGGTGCGGAACTGCCGTAAGGTAATCTACATCTTGTCTCCCTCTCTGGTATCTAACCTCCCTGCGAATGGGGGTACGTCTCCGTGTTCTGTGCGGTTTTCAGCACAGTACTCTCTACACGTAGTGGATATTTGATTTGGTAAGTGACCGAATAAGTGAATGAGTCACCAAGATAAGGGTATTGTCTCATTCTTTCTCGCTTTTTCCACTTCCAAGTTTCTTTAGTTAGTTTCCTCAGACAAAAGGTTTCTTTGTAGCTACACAGTGGCCAGGTCCAGAGAATGTTGCAGATAGCTGCTGAAAACATCCCTCCTCCACTTGAGAATGGCTTGCTCTCCCTCTCAAGCGGAGAGAGCTGGGATTCGATATTTAATTAAGCGCCTCTGTTCACTTGGCATTTAGAGGCACTAGGGGGCGTTAGTGCTCTACACCCGGTGAAATGCCTGTTTCGTTTGTGATTTTCCTTTGTGAAAAACAACTATGCACAGAGTGTTTTGTGCCAATTTTCCATCCTTTTAGATTGACGGAAAGCATTTTACCTACGTAGAAACAGAAAACGAATAGAAAGAGCGTTGCATTGCGTTTAATGAAAGCTTAGGGCGGTCTCGGTGGTACGTTAGTGAAGTTATCTGGGGACACCTTAGCCACGTACATTGTGTTGGAGAGGCACCGAGAATTCATTCAGGAGTTCTCAAAGTTCGAGGACACAGTTGCCTTACACGTAGGCACGGTGGCAGCCGTGGACATGGCAGTGATTTGGAGAATGTTGTACTCGTCGGCTCTCGCTGTGATAATGCTTTGCAACAAATCTCCCCAAAACTCACTTACATAAAGAAGAATCTAGTTTTCTCGGACCTGTGGGCTAGCTGCAGCGGCTCTCTTGTAGACCTCTCGATGGCGGGTGTTGCTCCATGCCGTGGGTCAGTTTGAGGTCTGTCCCGCACACCTTACCGTGGAGCCCAACTGTGAGGCTGCAGGTCCCTGTCCTCTCGCAGAGTTCACTGAAACGTAAGAGGTGAGCCCAACCACACAAGGCCACGTAAGGCCTCTGCGACTCATTGAAGGCCATCGTGTCTTCCCTTGGCCTCCTGGGAACCCCCTGGCCCCAGGATGCAGCTTCGGTAGCCCAGGGCAACCGGCGGAGGGGGGCGGGCGGGGCTGCAGGAGGGTGGAACGCGGAGGTCACAGAGGTTGTGGGTGTGGCCACCTCTGCTGTGACTGAACCAAGGGCGTGGGTGGGGGGCTGGGGGTCCAGGGCAGGGCCCTCAGAGCCCGGTAGGCCCAGGGGGGCGGCGCAAGCACCTAGGCCCAGGCCGAAGAGCGCCTTCTTGGTCTGCGCGGCAGGCCGGCCTCTCGCCTTGCCACTCAGGCCGCCCTCCCTCTTGAAGTGTGTGTGGCACGCGTCCGCGGAGTACACCTCGCTGCACAGGTAGCCGTGGGACTGGGCGTCGTAGCTTCCTGCGAGGCGGCCGGAGGTCCCGCAGGCGGGTGGGTCCCTGGGACAGACGTGCGGAGCGGCTCCTGCCCGGCCCCCCTGAGAACCGTCGCCGTTCCGTAAGGCGGGGCGCCTGCTTCAGAATGTAAATCACGTGTCCGCTCTATGGATACGCTGTTTAGTTTACCAGGCAAGACTTTCTTGGTGAAAGAAGCAGCGTTGGCTTGCATCGTCGAGCAGGCTTGTCATCTGGCTGTGCACTGGTACTCTCTCTCTGGGTGTGCTAGTCCGCAGGGCAGGGCATCCCCTGGGCAGGGTGGAGCGTGATCTCTGCGGCCTCGTCTTGCAGCTCCTTCCTTTCATTCTCAATCATCCTGCCCACAGTGGCCTCCTCTCAGGCCTGCATACTTACAACGGCGCATTGCCCGTGCTGCCCCTCTGCAGGAAGTGTCCCTCTGTTTAGTTTGCAGCTGACTGATGCCGCCTCACCCTTCTCATGTCTTCTCAGGTGTCACTTGGTCAAGAAAGCGTCCCCTTACCTACTCAACTCATCTCGTCTCCCTACCGTAGCTCACGTGACACCACGCACCTCTCGCTTATGGCCGTCATCGCCTTTCGCATCCAGTTTCAGGTAGGTAAGTTTACCCCGTGGTCCGTGAGGAAGAAGAGATCACGCCTGTTTTGCTTACTCTTGATTCCCAGCGACTAGCCCGGTTACTGATAACCTCTGTTAGAGGGAGAAAGGAATGCACCCAATCCCTGGTGAAGCCCCGACCGTTTTCCTTTCTAGTGTCCCTCGTACTCCTCCCTGCCGTCTGTGTCGCCCTTACTCCGCGTCTACCGTTTATGAGTTTACACCTGGGTTACGGTGACTGCTTCGGAGAATCGCATGCCTTTCTACCTCCCTCGCTGCGACCTCTCCTACACCTCCCAGGGCTCTTGGGTTATGCCCTTGCCCTCTTCCGAGCCGTCCGTGGCACCCGCTGTCAACCCCGTACGGCCAGGCTCCTAAGACTGACACTCCAGGCCCTCCGTAATTTGGCTTCAGTTTCACTTTCTAGACGTTTCAAGAAAGAACGGGGTCTAAATATCTGTGCACCTCTGCTCCGTTTCATATCTACCCACGAGGTTAATTTTTTTGTTTCTTCCAGTCCACCTATTTTGCACCTCCGTCTCTGCGAAGACTTCACTGAGAATCCAAGCGATTTCTGGATCCCTTCTCTCCCCTGAAGCTGTAAACAGTTTAACAAGACAGGTGCGGAACTGCCGTAAGGTAATCTACATCTTGTCTCCCTCTCTGGTATCTAACCTCCCTGCGAATGGGGGTACGTCTCCGTGTCCTGTGCGGTTTTCAGCACAGTATTCTCTACACGTAGTGGATATTTGATTTGGTAAGTGACCGAATAAGTGAATGAGTCACCAAGATAAGGGTATTGTCTCATTCTTTCTCGCTTTTTCCACTTCCAAGTTTCTTTAGTTAGTTTCCTCAGACAAAAGGTTTCTTTGTAGCTACACAGTGGCCAGGTCCAGAGAATGTTGCAGATAGCTGCTGAAAACATCCCTCCTCCACTTGAGAATGGCTTGCTCTCCCTCTCAAGCGGAGAGAGCTGGGATTCGATATTTAATTAAGCGCCTCTGTTCACTTGGCATTTAGAGGCACTAGGGGGCGTTAGTGCTCTACACCCGGTGAAATGCCTGTTTCGTTTGTGATTTTCCTTTGTGAAAAACAACTATGCACAGAGTGTTTTGTGCCAATTTTCCATCCTTTTAGATTGACGGAAAGCATTTTACCTACGTAGAAACAGAAAACGAATAGAAAGAGCGTTGCATTGCGTTTAATGAAAGCTTAGGGCGGTCTCGGTGGTACGTTAGTGAAGTTATCTGGGGACACCTTAGCCACGTACATTGTGTTGGAGAGGCACCGAGAATTCATTCAGGAGTTCTCAAAGTTCGAGGACACAGTTGCCTTACACGTAGGCACGGTGGCAGCCGTGGACATGGCAGTGATTTGGAGAATGTTGTACTCGTCGGCTCTCGCTGTGATAATGCTTTGCAACAAATCTCCCCAAAACTCACTTACATAAAGAAGAATCTAGTTTTCTCGGACCTGTGGGCTAGCTGCAGCGGCTCTCTTGTAGACCTCTCGATGGCGGGTGTTGCTCCATGCCGTGGGTCAGTTTGAGGTCTGTCCCGCACACCTTACCGTGGAGCCCAACTGTGAGGCTGCAGGTCCCTGTCCTCTCGCAGAGTTCACTGAAACGTAAGAGGTGAGCCCAACCACACAAGGCCACGTAAGGCCTCTGCGACTCATTGAAGGCCATCGTGTCTTCCCTTGGCCTCCTGGGAACCCCCTGGCCCCAGGATGCAGCTTCGGTAGCCCAGGGCAACCGGCGGAGGGGGGCGGGCGGGGCTGCAGGAGGGTGGAACGCTGAGGTCACAGAGGGTGTGGGTGTGGCCACCTCTGCTGTGACTGAACCAAGGGCGTGGGTGGGGGGCTGGGGGTCCAGGGCAGGGCCCTCAGAGCCCGGTAGGCCCAGGGGGGCGGCGCAAGCACCTAGGCCCAGGCCGAAGAGCGCCTTCTTGGTCTGCGCGGCAGGCTGGCCTCTCGCCTTGCCACTCAGGCCGCCCTCCCTCTTGAAGTGTGTGTGGCACGCGTCCGCGGAGTACACCTCGCTGCACAGGTAGCCGTGGGACTGGGCGTCGTAGCTTCCTGCGAGGCGGCCGGAGGTCCCGCAGGCGGGTGGGTCCCTGGGACAGACGCGCGGAGCGGCTCCTGCCCGGCCCCCCTGAGAACCGTCGCCGTTCCGTAAGGCGGGGCGCCTGCTTCAGAATGTAAATCACGTGTCCGCTCTATGGATACGCTGTTTAGTTTACCAGGCAAGACTTTCTTGGTGAAAGAAGCAGCGTTGGCTTGCATCGTCGAGCAGGCTTCTCATCTGGCTGTGCACTGGTACTCTCTCTCTGGGTGTGCTAGTCCGCAGGGCAGGGCATCCCCTGGGCAGGGTGGAGCGTGATCTCTGCGGCCTCGTCTTGCAGCTCCTTCCTTTCATTCTCAATCATCCTGCCCACAGTGGCCTCCTCTCAGGCCTGCATACTTACAACGGCGCATTGCCCGTGCTGCCCCTCTGCAGGAAGTGTCCCTCTGTTTAGTTTGCAGCTGACTGATGCCGCCTCACCCTTCTCATGTCTTCTCAGGTGTCACTTGGTCAAGAAAGCGTCCCCTTACCTACTCAACTCATCTCGTCTCCCTACCGTAGCTCACGTGACACCACGCACCTCTCGCTTATGGCCGTCATCGCCTTTCGCATCCAGTTTCAGGTAGGTAAGTTTACCCCATGGTCCGTGAGGAAGAAGAGATCACGCCTGTTTTGCTTACTCTTGATTCCCAGCGACTAGCCCGGTTACTGATAACCTCTGTTAGAGGGAGAAAGGAATGCACCCAATCCCTGGTGAAGCCCCGACCGTTTTCCTTTCTAGTGTCCCTCGTACTCCTCCCTGCCGTCTGTGTCGCCCTTACTCCGCGTCTACCGTTTATGAGTTTACACCTGGGTTACGGTGACTGCTTCGGAGAATCGCATGCCTTTCTACCTCCCTCGCTGCGACCTCTCCTACACCTCCCAGGGCTCTTGGGTTATGCCCTTGCCCTCTTCCGAGCCGTCCGTGGCACCCGCTGTCAACCCCGTACGGCCAAGCTCCTAAGACTGACACTCCAGGCCCTCCGTAATTTGGCTTCAGTTTCACTTTCTAGACGTTTCAAGAAAGAACGGGGTCTAAATATCTGGGCACCTCTGCTCCGTTTCATATCTACCCACGAGGTTAATTTTTTTGTTTCTTCCAGTCCACCTATTTTGCACCTCCGTCTCTGCGAAGACTTCACTGAGAATCCAAGCGATTTCTGGATCCCTTCTCTCCCCTGAAGCTGTAAACAGTTTAACAAGACAGGTGCGGAACTGCCGTAAGGTAATCTACATCTTGTCTCCCTCTCTGGTATCTAACCTCCCTGCGAATGGGGGTACGTCTCCGTGTCCTGTGCGGTTTTCAGCACAGTACTCTCTACACGTAGTGGATATTTGATTTGGTAAGTGACCGAATAAGTGAATGAGTCACCAAGATAAGGGTATTGTCTCATTCTTTCTCGCTTTTTCCACTTCCAAGTTTCTTTAGTTAGTTTCCTCAGACAAAAGGTTTCTTTGTAGCTACACAGTGGCCAGGTCCAGAGAATGTTGCAGATAGCTGCTGAAAACATCCCTCCTCCACTTGAGAATGGCTTGCTCTCCCTCTCAAGCGGAGAGAGCTGGGATTCGATATTTAATTAAGCGCCTCTGTTCACTTGGCATTTAGAGGCACTAGGGGGCGTTAGTGCTCTACACCCGGTGAAATGCCTGTTTCGTTTGTGATTTTCCTTTGTGAAAAACAACTATGCACAGAGTGTTTTGTGCCAATTTTCCATCCTTTTAGATTGACGGAAAGCATTTTACCTACGTAGAAACAGAAAACGAATAGAAAGAGCGTCGCATTGCGTTTAATGAAAGCTTAGGGCGGTCTCGGTGGTACGTTAGTGAAGTTATCTGGGGACACCTTAGCCACGTACATTGTGTTGGAGAGGCACCGAGAATTCATTCAGGAGTTCTCAAAGTTCGAGGACACGGTTGCCTTACACGTAGGCACGGTGGCAGCCGTGGACATGGCAGTGATTTGGAGAATGTTGTACTAGTCGGCTCTCGCTGTGATAATGCTTTGCAACAAATCTCCCCAAAACTCACTTACATAAAGAAGAATCTAGTTTTCTCGGACCTGTGGGCTAGCTGCAGCGGCTCTCTTGTAGACCTCTCGATGGCGGGTGTTGCTCCATGCCGTGGGTCAGTTTGAGGTCTGTCCCGCACACCTTACCGTGGAGCCCAACTGTGAGGCTGCAGGTCCCTGTCCTCTCGCAGAGTTCACTGAAACGTAAGAGGTGAGCCCAACCACACAAGGCCACGTAAGGCCTCTGCGACTCATTGAAGGCCATCGTGTCTTCCCTTGGCCTCCTGGGAACCCCCTGGCCCCAGGATGCAGCTTCGGTAGCCCAGGGCAACCGGCGGAGGGGGGCGGGCGGGGCTGCAGGAGGGTGGAACACGGAGGTCACAGAGGGTGTGGGTGTGGCCACCTCTACTGTGACTGAACCAAGGGCGTGGGTGGGGGGCTGGGGGTCCAGGGCAGGGCCCTCAGAGCCCAGTAGGCCCAGGGGGGTGGCGCAAGCACCTAGGCCCAGGCCGAAGAGCGCCTTCTTGGTCTGCGTGGCACGCCGGCCTCTCGCCTTGCCACTCAGGCCGCCCTGCCACTTGAAGTGTGTGTGGCACGCGTCCGCGGAGTACACCTCGCTGCACAGGTAGCCGTGGGACTGGGCGTCGTAGCTTCCTGCGAGGCGGCCGGAGGTCCCGCAGGCGGGTGGGTCCCTGGGACAGACGTGCGGAGCGGCTCCATCCCGGCCCCACTGAGAACCGTCGCCGTTCCGTAAGGCGGGGCGCCTGCTGCAGAATGTAAATCACGTGTCCGTTCTATGGATACGCTGTTTAGTTTACCAGGCAAGACTTTCTTGGTGAAAGAAGCAGCGTTGGCTTGCATCGTCGAGCAGGCTTGTCATCTGGCTGTGCACTGGTACTCTCTCTCTAGGTGTGCTAGTCCGCAGGGCAGGGCATCCCCTGGGCAGGGCGGAGCGTGATCTCTGTGGCCTCGTCTTGCAGCTCCTTCCTTTCATTCTCAATCATCCTGCCCACAGTGGCCTCCTCTCAGGCCTGCATACTTACAACGGCGCATTGCCCGTGCTGCCGCTCTGCAGGAAGTGTCCCTCTCTTTAGTTTGCAGCTGACTGATGCCGCCTCACCCTTCTCATCTCTTCTCAGGTGTCACTTGGTCAAGAAAGCGTCCCCTTACCTACTCAACTCATCTCGTCTCCCTACCGTAGCTCACGTGACACCACGCACCTCTCGCTTATGGCCGTCATCGCCTTTCGCATCCAGTTTCAGGTAGGTAAGTTTACCCCGTGGTCCGTGAGTAAGAAGAGATCACGCCTGTTTTGCTTACTCTTGATTCCCAGCGACTAGCCCGGTTACTGATAACCTCTGTTAGAGGGAGAAAGGAATGCACCCAATCCCTGGTGAAGCCCCGACCGTTTTCCTTTCTAGTGTCCCTCGTACTCCTCCCTGCCGTCTGTGTCGCCCTTACTCCGCGTCTACCGTTTATGAGTTTACACCTGGGTTACGGTGACTGCTTCGGAGAATCGCATGCCTTTCTACCTCCCTCGCTGCGACCTCTCCTACACCTCCCAGGGCTCTTGGGTTATGCCCTTGCCCTCTTCCGAGCCGTCCGTGGCACCCGCTGTCAACCCCGTACGGCCAGGCTCCTAAGACTGACACTCCAGGCCCTCCGTAATTTGGCTTCAGTTTCACTTTCTAGACGTTTCAAGAAAGAACGGGGTCTAAATATCTGTGCACCTCTGCTCCGTTTCATATCTACCCACGAGGTTAATTTTTTTGTTTCTTCCAGTCCACCTATTTTGCACCTCCGTCTCTGCGAAGACTTCACTGAGAATCCAAGCGATTTCTGGATCCCTTCTCTCCCCTGAAGCTGTAAACAGTTTAACAAGACAGGTGCGGAACTGCCGTAAGGTAATCTACATCTTGTCTCCCTCTCTGGTATCTAACCTCCCTGCGAATGGGGGTACGTCTCCGTGTTCTGTGCGGTTTTCAGCACAGTATTCTCTACACGTAGTGGATATTTGATTTGGTAAGTGACCGAATAAGTGAATGAGTCACCAAGATAAGGGTATTGTCTCATTCTTTCTCGCTTTTTCCACTTCCAAGTTTCTTTAGTTAGTTTCCTCAGACAAAAGGTTTCTTTGTAGCTACACAGTGGCCAGGTCCAGAGAATGTTGCAGATAGCTGCTGAAAACATCCCTCCTCCACTTGAGAATGGCTTGCTCTCCCTCTCAAGCGGAGAGAGCTGGGATTCGATATTTAATTAAGCGCCTCTGTTCACTTGGCATTTAGAGGCACTAGGGGGCGTTAGTGCTCTACACCCGGTGAAATGCCTGTTTCGTTTGTGATTTTCCTTTGTGAAAAACAACTATGCACAGAGTGTTTTGTGCCAATTTTCCATCCTTTTAGATTGACGGAAAGCATTTTACCTACGTAGAAACAGAAAAGGAATAGAAAGAGCGTTGCATTGCGTTTAATGAAAGCTTAGGGCGGTCTCGGTGGTACGTTAGTGAAGTTATCTGGGGACACCTTAGCCACGTACATTGTGTTGGAGAGGCACCGAGAATTCATTCAGGAGTTCTCAAAGTTCGAGGACACAGTTGCCTTACACGTAGGCACGGTGGCAGCCGTGGACATGGCAGTGATTTGGAGAATGTTGTACTCGTCGGCTCTCGCTGTGATAATGCTTTGCAACAAATCTCCCCAAAACTCACTTACATAAAGAAGAATCTAGTTTTCTCGGACCTGTGGGCTAGCTGCAGCGGCTCTCTTGTAGACCTCTCGATGGCGGGTGTTGCTCCATGCCGTGGGTCAGTTTGAGGTCTGTCCCGCACACCTTACCGTGGAGCCCAACTGTGAGGCTGCAGGTCCCTGTCCTCTAGCAGAGTTCACTGAAACGTAAGAGGTGAGCCCAACCACACAAGGCCACGTAAGGCCTCTGCGACTCATTGAAGGCCATCGTGTCTTCCCTTGGCCTCCTGGGAACCCCCTGGCCCCAGGATGCAGCTTCGGTAGCCCAGGGCAACCGGCGGAGGGGGGCGGGCGGGGCTGCAGGAGGGTGGAACGCTGAGGTCACAGAGGGTGTGGGTGTGGCCACCTCTGCTGTGACTGAACCAAGGGCGTGGGTGGGGGGCTGGGGGTCCAGGGCAGGGCCCTCAGAGCCCGGTAGGCCCAGGGGGGCGGCGCAAGCACCTAGGCCCAGGCCGAAGAGCGCCTTCTTGGTCTGCGCGGCAGGCCGGCCTCTCGCCTTGCCACTCAGGCCGCCCTCCCTCTTGAAGTGTGTGTGGCACGCGTCCGCGGAGTACACCTCGCTGCACAGGTAGCCGTGGGACTGGTCGTCGTAGCTTCCTGCGAGGCGGCCGGAGGTCCCGCAGGCGGGTGGGTCCCTTGGACTGACGTGCGGAGCGGCTCCTGCCCGGCCCCCCTGAGAACCGTCGCCGTTCCGTAAGGCGGGGCGCCTGCTTCAGAATGTAAATCACGTGTCCGCTCTATGGATACGCTGTTTAGTTTACCAGGCAAGACTTTCTTGGTGAAAGAAGCAGCGTTGGCTTGCATCGTCGAGCAGGCTTGTCATCTGGCTGTGCACTGGTACTCTCTCTCTGGGTGTGCTAGTCCGCAGGGCAGGGCATCCCCTGGGCAGGGTGGAGCGTGATCTCTGCGGCCTCGTCTTGCAGCTCCTTCCTTTCATTCTCAATCATCCTGCCCACAGTGGCCTCCTCTCAGGCCTGCATACTTACAACGGCGCATTGCCCGTGCTGCCCCTCTGCAGGAAGTGTCCCTCTGTTTAGTTTGCAGCTGACTGATGCCGCCTCACCCTTCTCATGTCTTCTCAGGTGTCACTTGGTCAAGAAAGCGTCCCCTTACCTACTCAACTCATCTCGTCTCCCTACCGTAGCTCACGTGACACCACGCACCTCTCGCTTATGGCCGTCATCGCCTTTCGCATCCAGTTTCAGGTAGGTAAGTTTACCCCGTGGTCCGTGAGGAAGAAGAGATCACGCCTGTTTTGCTTACTCTTGATTCCCAGCGACTAGCCCGGTTACTGATAACCTCTGTTAGAGGGAGAAAGGAATGCACCCAATCCCTGGTGAAGCCCCGACCGTTTTCCTTTCTAGTGTCCCTCGTACTCCTCCCTGCCGTCTGTGTCGCCCTTACTCCGCGTCTACCGTTTATGAGTTTACACCTGGGTTACGGTGACTGCTTCGGAGAATCGCATGCCTTTCTACCTCCCTCGCTGCGACCTCTCCTACACCTCCCAGGGCTCTTGGGTTATGCCCTTGCCCTCTTCCGAGCCGTCCGTGGCACCCGCTGTCAACCCCGTACGGCCAAGCTCCTAAGACTGACACTCCAGGCCCTCCGTAATTTGGCTTCAGTTTCACTTTCTAGACGTTTCAAGAAAGAACGGGGTCTAAATATCTGTGCACCTCTGCTCCGTTTCATATCTACCCACGAGGTTAATTTTTTTGTTTCTTCCAGTCCACCTATTTTGCACCTCCGTCTCTGCGAAGACTTCACTGAGAATCCAAGCGATTTCTGGATCCCTTCTCTCCCCTGAAGCTGTAAACAGTTTAACAAGACAGGTGCGGAACTGCCGTAAGGTAATCTACATCTTGTCTCCCTCTCTGGTATCTAACCTCCCTGCGAATGGGGGTACGTCTCCGTGTTCTGTGCGGTTTTCAGCACAGTACTCTCTACACGTAGTGGATATTTGATTTGGTAAGTGACCGAATAAGTGAATGAGTCACCAAGATAAGGGTATTGTCTCATTCTTTCTCGCTTTTTCCACTTCCAAGTTTCTTTAGTTAGTTTCCTCAGACAAAAGGTTTCTTTGTAGCTACACAGTGGCCAGGTCCAGAGAATGTTGCAGATAGCTGCTGAAAACATCCCTCCTCCACTTGAGAATGGCTTGCTCTCCCTCTCAAGCGGAGAGAGCTGGGATTCGATATTTAATTAAGCGCCTCTGTTCACTTGGCATTTAGAGGCACTAGGGGGCGTTAGTGCTCTACACCCGGTGAAATGCCTGTTTCGTTTGTGATTTTCCTTTGTGAAAAACAACTATGCACAGAGTGTTTTGTGCCAATTTTCCATCCTTTTAGATTGACGGAAAGCATTTTACCTACGTAGAAACAGAAAACGAATAGAAAGAGCGTTGCATTGCGTTTAATGAAAGCTTAGGGCGGTCTCGGTGGTACGTTAGTGAAGTTATCTGGGGACACCTTAGCCACGTACATTGTGTTGGAGAGGCACCGAGAATTCATTCAGGAGTTCTCAAAGTTCGAGGACACAGTTGCCTTACACGTAGGCACGGTGGCAGCCGTGGACATGGCAGTGATTTGGAGAATGTTGTACTAGTCGGCTCTCGCTGTGATAATGCTTTGCAACAAATCTCCCCAAAACTCACTTACATAAAGAAGAATCTAGTTTTCTCGGACCTGTGGGCTAGCTGCAGCGGCTCTCTTGTAGACCTCTCGATGGCGGGTGTTGCTCCATGCCGTGGGTCAGTTTGAGGTCTGTCCCGCACACCTTACCGTGGAGCCCAACTGTGAGGCTGCAGGTCCCTGTCCTCTCGCAGAGTTCACTGAAACGTAAGAGGTGAGCCCAACCACACAAGGCCACGTAAGGCCTCTGCGACTCATTGAAGGCCATCGTGTCTTCCCTTGGCCTCCTGGGAACCCCCTGGCCCCAGGATGCAGCTTCGGTAGCCCAGGGCAACCGGCGGAGGGGGGCGGGCGGGGCTGCAGGAGGGTGGAACGCTGAGGTCACAGAGGGTGTGGGTGTGGTCACCTCTGCTGTGACTGAACCAAGGGCGTGGGTGGGGGGCTGGGGGTCCAGGGCAGGGCCCTCAGAGCCCGGTAGGCCCAGGGGGGCGGCGCAAGCACCTAGGCCCAGGCCGAAGAGCGCCTTCTTGGTCTGCGCGGCAGGCCGGCCTCTCGCCTTGCCACTCAGGCCGCCCTCCCTCTTGAAGTGTGTGTGGCACGCGTCCGCGGAGTACACCTCGCTGCACAGGTAGCCGTGGGACTGGGCGTCGTAGCTTCCTGCGAGGCGGCCGGAGGTCCCGCAGGCGGGTGGGTCCCTGGGACAGACGCGCGGAGCGGCTCCTGCCCGGCCCCCCTGAGAACCGTCGCCGTTCCGTAAGGCGGGGCGCCTGCTTCAGAATGTAAATCACGTGTCCGCTCTATGGATACGCTGTTTAGTTTACCAGGCAAGACTTTCTTGGTGAAAGAAGCAGCGTTGGCTTGCATCGTCGAGCAGGCTTGTCATCTGGCTGTGCACTGGTACTCTCTCTCTGGGTGTGCTAGTCCGCAGGGCAGGGCATCCCCTGGGCAGGGTGGAGCGTGATCTCTGCGGCCTCGTCTTGCAGCTCCTTCCTTTCATTCTCAATCATCCTGCCCACAGTGGCCTCCTCTCAGGCCTGCATACTTACAACGGCGCATTGCCCGTGCTGCCCCTCTGCAGGAAGTGTCCCTCTGTTTAGTTTGCAGCTGACTGATGCCGCCTCACCCTTCTCATGTCTTCTCAGGTGTCACTTGGTCAAGAAAGCGTCCCCTTACCTACTCAACTCATCTCGTCTCCCTACCGTAGCTCACGTGACACCACGCACCTCTCGCTTATGGCCGTCATCGCCTTTCGCATCCAGTTTCAGGTAGGTAAGTTTACCCCGTGGTCCGTGAGGAAGAAGAGATCACGCCTGTTTTGCTTACTCTTGATTCCCAGCGACTAGCCCGGTTACTGATAACCTCTGTTAGAGGGAGAAAGGAATGCACCCAATCCCTGGTGAAGCCCCGACCGTTTTCCTTTCTAGTGTCCCTCGTACTCCTCCCTGCCGTCTGTGTCGCCCTTACTCCGCGTCTACCGTTTATGAGTTTACACCTGGGTTACGGTGACTGCTTCGGAGAATCGCATGCCTTTCTACCTCCCTCGCTGCGACCTCTCCTACACCTCCCAGGGCTCTTGGGTTATGCCCTTGCCCTCTTCCGAGCCGTCCGTGGCACCCGCTGTCAACCCCGTACGGCCAAGCTCCTAAGACTGACACTCCAGGCCCTCCGTAATTTGGCTTCAGTTTCACTTTCTAGACGTTTCAAGAAAGAACGGGGTCTAAATATCTGGGCACCTCTGCTCCGTTTCATATCTACCCACGAGGTTAATTTTTTTGTTTCTTCCAGTCCACCTATTTTGCACCTCCGTCTCTGCGAAGACTTCACTGAGAATCCAAGCGATTTCTGGATCCCTTCTCTCCCCTGAAGCTGTAAACAGTTTAACAAGACAGGTGCGGAACTGCCGTAAGGTAATCTACATCTTGTCTCCCTCTCTGGTATCTAACCTCCCTGCGAATGGGGGTACGTCTCCGTGTTCTGTGCGGTTTTCAGCACAGTACTCTCTACACGTAGTGGATATTTGATTTGGTAAGTGACCGAATAAGTGAATGAGTCACCAAGATAAGGGTATTGTCTCATTCTTTCTCGCTTTTTCCACTTCCAAGTTTCTTTAGTTAGTTTCCTCAGACAAAAGGTTTCTTTGTAGCTACACAGTGGCCAGGTCCAGAGAATGTTGCAGATAGCTGCTGAAAACATCCCTCCTCCACTTGAGAATGGCTTGCTCTCCCTCTCAAGCGGAGAGAGCTGGGATTCGATATTTAATTAAGCGCCTCTGTTCACTTGGCATTTAGAGGCACTAGGGGGCGTTAGTGCTCTACACCCGGTGAAATGCCTGTTTCGTTTGTGATTTTCCTTTGTGAAAAACAACTATGCACAGAGTGTTTTGTGCCAATTTTCCATCCTTTTAGATTGACGGAAAGCATTTTACCTACGTAGAAACAGAAAACGAATAGAAAGAGCGTCGCATTGCGTTTAATGAAAGCTTAGGGCGGTCTCGGTGGTACGTTAGTGAAGTTATCTGGGGACACCTTAGCCACGTACATTGTGTTGGAGAGGCACCGAGAATTCATTCAGCAGTTCTCAAAGTTCGAGGACACGGTTGCCTTACACGTAGGCACGGTGGCAGCCGTGGACATGGCAGTGATTTGGAGAATGTTGTACTAGTCGGCTCTCGCTGTGATAATGCTTTGCAACAAATCTCCCCAAAACTCACTTACATAAAGAAGAATCTAGTTTTCTCGGACCTGTGGGCTAGCTGCAGCGGCTCTCTTGTAGACCTCTCGATGGCGGGTGTTGCTCCATGCCGTGGGTCAGTTTGAGGTCTGTCCCGCACACCTTACCGTGGAGCCCAACTGTGAGGCTGCAGGTCCCTGTCCTCTCGCAGAGTTCACTGAAACGTAAGAGGTGAGCCCAACCACACAAGGCCACGTAAGGCCTCTGCGACTCATTGAAGGCCATCGTGTCTTCCCTTGGCCTCCTGGGAACCCCCTGGCCCCAGGATGCAGCTTCGGTAGCCCAGGGCAACCGGCGGAGGGGGGCGGGCGGGGCTGCAGGAGGGTGGAACACGGAGGTCACAGAGGGTGTGGGTGTGGCCACCTCTACTGTGACTGAACCAAGGGCGTGGGTGGGGGGCTGGGGGTCCAGGGCAGGGCCCTCAGAGCCCGGTAGGCCCAGGGGGGTGGCGCAAGCACCTAGGCCCAGGCCGAAGAGCGCCTTCTTGGTCTGCGTGGCACGCCGGCCTCTCGCCTTGCCACTCAGGCCGCCCTGCCACTTGAAGTGTGTGTGGCACGCGTCCGCGGAGTACACCTCGCTGCACAGGTAGCCGTGGGACTCGGCGTCGTAGCTTCCTGCGAGGCGGCCGGAGGTCCCGCAGGCGGGTGGGTCCCTGGGACAGACGTGCGGAGCGGCTCCATCCCGGCCCCACTGAGAACCGTCGCCGTTCCGTAAGGCGGGGCGCCTGCTTCAGAATGTAAATCACGTGTCCGTTCTATGGATACGCTGTTTAGTTTACCAGGCAAGACTTTCTTGGTGAAAGAAGCAGCGTTGGCTTGCATCGTCGAGCAGGCTTGTCATCTGGCTGTGCACTGGTACTCTCTCTCTAGGTGTGCTAGTCCGCAGGGCAGGGCATCCCCTGGGCAGGGCGGAGCGTGATCTCTGTGGCCTCGTCTTGCAGCTCCTTCCTTTCATTCTCAATCATCCTGCCCACAGTGGCCTCCTCTCAGGCCTGCATACTTACAACGGCGCATTGCCCGTGCTGCCGCTCTGCAGGAAGTGTCCCTCTCTTTAGTTTGCAGCTGACTGATGCCGCCTCACCCTTCTCATCTCTTCTCAGGTGTCACTTGGTCAAGAAAGCGTCCCCTTACCTACTCAACTCATCTCGTCTCCCTACCGTAGCTCACGTGACACCACGCACCTCTCGCTTATGGCCGTCATCGCCTTTCGCATCCAGTTTCAGGTAGGTAAGTTTACCCCGTGGTCCGTGAGGAAGAAGAGATCACGCCTGTTTTGCTTACTCTTGATTCCCAGCGACTAGCCCGGTTACTGATAACCTCTGTTAGAGGGAGAAAGGAATGCACCCAATCCCTGGTGAAGCCCCGACCGTTTTCCTTTCTAGTGTCCCTCGTACTCCTCCCTGCCGTCTGTGTCGCCCTTACTCCGCGTCTACCGTTTATGAGTTTACACCTGGGTTACGGTGACTGCTTCGGAGAATCGCATGCCTTTCTACCTCCCTCGCTGCGACCTCTCCTACACCTCCCAGGGCTCTTGGGTTATGCCCTTGCCCTCTTCCGAGCCGTCCGTGGCACCCGCTGTCAACCCCGTACGGCCAGGCTCCTAAGACTGACACTCCAGGCCCTCCGTAATTTGGCTTCAGTTTCACTTTCTAGACGTTTCAAGAAAGAACGGGGTCTAAATATCTGTGCACCTCTGCTCCGTTTCATATCTACCCACGAGGTTAATTTTTTTGTTTCTTCCAGTCCACCTATTTTGCACCTCCGTCTCTGCGAAGACTTCACTGAGAATCCAAGCGATTTCTGGATCCCTTCTCTCCCCTGAAGCTGTAAACAGTTTAACAAGACAGGTGCGGAACTGCCGTAAGGTAATCTACATCTTGTCTCCCTCTCTGGTATCTAACCTCCCTGCGAATGGGGGTACGTCTCCGTGTTCTGTGCGGTTTTCAGCACAGTATTCTCTACACGTAGTGGATATTTGATTTGGTAAGTGACCGAATAAGTGAATGAGTCACCAAGATAAGGGTATTGTCTCATTCTTTCTCGCTTTTTCCACTTCCAAGTTTCTTTAGTTAGTTTCCTCAGACAAAAGGTTTCTTTGTAGCTACACAGTGGCCAGGTCCAGAGAATGTTGCAGATAGCTGCTGAAAACATCCCTCCTCCACTTGAGAATGGCTTGCTCTCCCTCTCAAGCGGAGAGAGCTGGGATTCGATATTTAATTAAGCGCCTCTGTTCACTTGGCATTTAGAGGCACTAGGGGGCGTTAGTGCTCTACACCCGGTGAAATGCCTGTTTCGTTTGTGATTTTCCTTTGTGAAAAACAACTATGCACAGAGTGTTTTGTGCCAATTTTCCATCCTTTTAGATTGACGGAAAGCATTTTACCTACGTAGAAACAGAAAAGGAATAGAAAGAGCGTTGCATTGCGTTTAATGAAAGCTTAGGGCGGTCTCGGTGGTACGTTAGTGAAGTTATCTGGGGACACCTTAGCCACGTACATTGTGTTGGAGAGGCACCGAGAATTCATTCAGGAGTTCTCAAAGTTCGAGGACACAGTTGCCTTACACGTAGGCACGGTGGCAGCCGTGGACATGGCAGTGATTTGGAGAATGTTGTACTCGTCGGCTCTCGCTGTGATAATGCTTTGCAACAAATCTCCCCAAAACTCACTTACATAAAGAAGAATCTAGTTTTCTCGGACCTGTGGGCTAGCTGCAGCGGCTCTCTTGTAGACCTCTCGATGGCGGGTGTTGCTCCATGCCGTGGGTCAGTTTGAGGTCTGTCCCGCACACCTTACCGTGGAGCCCAACTGTGAGGCTGCAGGTCCCTGTCCTCTAGCAGAGTTCACTGAAACGTAAGAGGTGAGCCCAACCACACAAGGCCACGTAAGGCCTCTGCGACTCATTGAAGGCCATCGTGTCTTCCCTTGGCCTCCTGGGAACCCCCTGGCCCCAGGATGCAGCTTCGGTAGCCCAGGGCAACCGGCGGAGGGGGGCGGGCGGGGCTGCAGGAGGGTGGAACGCTGAGGTCACAGAGGGTGTGGGTGTGGCCACCTCTGCTGTGACTGAACCAAGGGCGTGGGTGGGGGGCTGGGGGTCCAGGGCAGGGCCCTCAGAGCCCGGTAGGCCCAGGGGGGCGGCGCAAGCACCTAGGCCCAGGCCGAAGAGCGCCTTCTTGGTCTGCGCGGCAGGCCGGCCTCTCGCCTTGCCACTCAGGCCGCCCTCCCTCTTGAAGTGTGTGTGGCACGCGTCCGCGGAGTACACCTCGCTGCACAGGTAGCCGTGGGACTGGTCGTCGTAGCTTCCTGCGAGGCGGCCGGAGGTCCCGCAGGCGGGTGGGTCCCTTGGACTGACGTGCGGAGCGGCTCCTGCCCGGCCCCCCTGAGAACCGTCGCCGTTCCGTAAGGCGGGGCGCCTGCTTCAGAATGTAAATCACGTGTCCGCTCTATGGATACGCTGTTTAGTTTACCAGGCAAGACTTTCTTGGTGAAAGAAGCAGCGTTGGCTTGCATCGTCGAGCAGGCTTGTCATCTGGCTGTGCACTGGTACTCTCTCTCTGGGTGTGCTAGTCCGCAGGGCAGGGCATCCCCTGGGCAGGGTGGAGCGTGATCTCTGCGGCCTCGTCTTGCAGCTCCTTCCTTTCATTCTCAATCATCCTGCCCACAGTGGCCTCCTCTCAGGCCTGCATACTTACAACGGCGCATTGCCCGTGCTGCCCCTCTGCAGGAAGTGTCCCTCTGTTTAGTTTGCAGCTGACTGATGCCGCCTCACCCTTCTCATGTCTTCTCAGGTGTCACTTGGTCAAGAAAGCGTCCCCTTACCTACTCAACTCATCTCGTCTCCCTACCGTAGCTCACGTGACACCACGCACCTCTCGCTTATGGCCGTCATCGCCTTTCGCATCCAGTTTCAGGTAGGTAAGTTTACCCCGTGGCCCGTGAGGAAGAAGAGATCACGCCTGTTTTGCTTACTCTTGATTCCCAGCGACTAGCCCGGTTACTGATAACCTCTGTTAGAGGGAGAAAGGAATGCACCCAATCCCTGGTGAAGCCCCGACCGTTTTCCTTTCTAGTGTCCCTCGTACTCCTCCCTGCCGTCTGTGTCGCCCTTACTCCGCGTCTACCGTTTATGAGTTTACACCTGGGTTACGGTGACTGCTTCGGAGAATCGCATGCCTTTCTACCTCCCTCGCTGCGACCTCTCCTACACCTCCCAGGGCTCTTGGGTTATGCCCTTGCCCTCTTCCGAGCCGTCCGTGGCACCCGCTGTCAACCCCGTACGGCCAAGCTCCTAAGACTGACACTCCAGGCCCTCCGTAATTTGGCTTCAGTTTCACTTTCTAGACGTTTCAAGAAAGAACGGGGTCTAAATATCTGGGCACCTCTGCTCCGTTTCATATCTACCCACGAGGTTAATTTTTTTGTTTCTTCCAGTCCACCTATTTTGCACCTCCGTCTCTGCGAAGACTTCACTGAGAATCCAAGCGATTTCTGGATCCCTTCTCTCCCCTGAAGCTGTAAACAGTTTAACAAGACAGGTGCGGAACTGCCGTAAGGTAATCTACATCTTGTCTCCCTCTCTGGTATCTAACCTCCCGGCGAATAGGGGTACGTCTCCGTGTTCTGTGCGGTTTTCAGCACAGTACTCTCTACACGTAGTGGATATTTGATTTGGTAAGTGACCGAATAAGTGAATGAGTCACCAAGATAAGGGTATTGTCTCATTCTTTCTCGCTTTTTCCACTTCCAAGTTTCTTTAGTTAGTTTCCTCAGACAAAAGGTTTCTTTGTAGCTACACAGTGGCCAGGTCCAGAGAATGTTGCAGATAGCTGCTGAAAACATCCCTCCTCCACTTGAGAATGGCTTGCTCTCCCTCTCAAGCGGAGAGAGCTGGGATTCGATATTTAATTAAGCGCCTCTGTTCACTTGGCATTTAGAGGCACTAGGGGGCGTTAGTGCTCTACACCCGGTGAAATGCCTGTTTCGTTTGTGATTTTCCTTTGTGAAAAACAACTATGCACAGAGTGTTTTGTGCCAATTTTCCATCCTTTTAGATTGACGGAAAGCATTTTACCTACGTAGAAACAGAAAACGAATAGAAAGAGCGTCGCATTGCGCTTACTGAAAGCTTAGGGCGGTCTCGGTGGTACGTTAGTGAAGTTATCTGGGGACACCTTAGCCACGTACATTGTGTTGGAGAGGCACCGAGAATTCATTCAGCAGTTCTCAAAGTTTGAGGACACAGTTGCCTTACACGTAGGCACGGTGGCAGCCGTGGACATGGCAGTGATTTGGAGAATGTTGTACTAGTCGGCTCTCGCTGTGATAATGCTTTGCAACAAATCTCCCCAAAACTCACTTACATAAAGAAGAATCTAGTTTTCTCGGACCTGTGGGCTAGCTGCAGCGGCTCTCTTGTAGACCTCTCGATGGCGGGTGTTGCTCCATGCCGTGGGTCAGTTTGAGGTCTGTCCCGCACACCTTACCGTGGAGCCCAACTGTGAGGCTGCAGGTCCCTGTCCTCTCGCAGAGTTCACTGAAACGTAAGAGGTGAGCCCAACCACACAAGGCCACGTAAGGCCTCTGCGACTCATTGAAGGCCATCGTGTCTTCCCTTGGCCTCCTGGGAACCCCCTGGCCCCAGGATGCAGCTTCGGTAGCCCAGGGCAACCGGCGGAGGGGGGCGGGCGGGGCTGCAGGAGGGTGGAACACGGAGGTCACAGAGGGTGTGGGTGTGGCCACCTCTACTGTGACTGAACCAAGGGCGTGGGTGGGGGGCTGGGGGTCCAGGGCAGGGCCCTCAGAGCCCAGTAGGCCCAGGGGGGTGGCGCAAGCACCTAGGCCCAGGCCGAAGAGCGCCTTCTTGGTCTGCGTGGCACGCCGGCCTCTCGCCTTGCCACTCAGGCCGCCCTGCCACTTGAAGTGTGTGTGGCACGCGTCCGCGGAGTACACCTCGCTGCACAGGTAGCCGTGGGACTGGGCGTCGTAGCTTCCTGCGAGGCGGCCGGAGGTCCCGCAGGCGGGTGGGTCCCTGGGACAGACGTGCGGAGCGGCTCCATCCCGGCCCCACTGAGAACCGTCGCCGTTCCGTAAGGCGGGGCGCCTGCTGCAGAATGTAAATCACGTGTCCGTTCTATGGATACGCTGTTTAGTTTACCAGGCAAGACTTTCTTGGTGAAAGAAGCAGCGTTGGCTTGCATCGTCGAGCAGGCTTGTCATCTGGCTGTGCACTGGTACTCTCTCTCTAGGTGTGCTAGTCCGCAGGGCAGGGCATCCCCTGGGCAGGGCGGAGCGTGATCTCTGTGGCCTCGTCTTGCAGCTCCTTCCTTTCATTCTCAATCATCCTGCCCACAGTGGCCTCCTCTCAGGCCTGCATACTTACAACGGCGCATTGCCCGTGCTGCCGCTCTGCAGGAAGTGTCCCTCTCTTTAGTTTGCAGCTGACTGATGCCGCCTCACCCTTCTCATCTCTTCTCAGGTGTCACTTGGTCAAGAAAGCGTCCCCTTACCTACTCAACTCATCTCGTCTCCCTACCGTAGCTCACGTGACACCACGCACCTCTCGCTTATGGCCGTCATCGCCTTTCGCATCCAGTTTCAGGTAGGTAAGTTTACCCCGTGGTCCGTGAGTAAGAAGAGATCACGCCTGTTTTGCTTACTCTTGATTCCCAGCGACTAGCCCGGTTACTGATAACCTCTGTTAGAGGGAGAAAGGAATGCACCCAATCCCTGGTGAAGCCCCGACCGTTTTCCTTTCTAGTGTCCCTCGTACTCCTCCCTGCCGTCTGTGTCGCCCTTACTCCGCGTCTACCGTTTATGAGTTTACACCTGGGTTACGGTGACTGCTTCGGAGAATCGCATGCCTTTCTACCTCCCTCGCTGCGACCTCTCCTACACCTCCCAGGGCTCTTGGGTTATGCCCTTGCCCTCTTCCGAGCCGTCCGTGGCACCCGCTGTCAACCCCGTACGGCCAGGCTCCTAAGACTGACACTCCAGGCCCTCCGTAATTTGGCTTCAGTTTCACTTTCTAGACGTTTCAAGAAAGAACGGGGTCTAAATATCTGTGCACCTCTGCTCCGTTTCATATCTACCCACGAGGTTAATTTTTTTGTTTCTTCCAGTCCACCTATTTTGCACCTCCGTCTCTGCGAAGACTTCACTGAGAATCCAAGCGATTTCTGGATCCCTTCTCTCCCCTGAAGCTGTAAACAGTTTAACAAGACAGGTGCGGAACTGCCGTAAGGTAATCTACATCTTGTCTCCCTCTCTGGTATCTAACCTCCCTGCGAATGGGGGTACGTCTCCGTGTTCTGTGCGGTTTTCAGCACAGTATTCTCTACACGTAGTGGATATTTGATTTGGTAAGTGACCGAATAAGTGAATGAGTCACCAAGATAAGGGTATTGTCTCATTCTTTCTCGCTTTTTCCACTTCCAAGTTTCTTTAGTTAGTTTCCTCAGACAAAAGGTTTCTTTGTAGCTACACAGTGGCCAGGTCCAGAGAATGTTGCAGATAGCTGCTGAAAACATCCCTCCTCCACTTGAGAATGGCTTGCTCTCCCTCTCAAGCGGAGAGAGCTGGGATTCGATATTTAATTAAGCGCCTCTGTTCACTTGGCATTTAGAGGCACTAGGGGGCGTTAGTGCTCTACACCCGGTGAAATGCCTGTTTCGTTTGTGATTTTCCTTTGTGAAAAACAACTATGCACAGAGTGTTTTGTGCCAATTTTCCATCCTTTTAGATTGACGGAAAGCATTTTACCTACGTAGAAACAGAAAAGGAATAGAAAGAGCGTTGCATTGCGTTTAATGAAAGCTTAGGGCGGTCTCGGTGGTACGTTAGTGAAGTTATCTGGGGACACCTTAGCCACGTACATTGTGTTGGAGAGGCACCGAGAATTCATTCAGGAGTTCTCAAAGTTCGAGGACACAGTTGCCTTACACGTAGGCACGGTGGCAGCCGTGGACATGGCAGTGATTTGGAGAATGTTGTACTCGTCGGCTCTCGCTGTGATAATGCTTTGCAACAAATCTCCCCAAAACTCACTTACATAAAGAAGAATCTAGTTTTCTCGGACCTGTGGGCTAGCTGCAGCGGCTCTCTTGTAGACCTCTCGATGGCGGGTGTTGCTCCATGCCGTGGGTCAGTTTGAGGTCTGTCCCGCACACCTTACCGTGGAGCCCAACTGTGAGGCTGCAGGTCCCTGTCCTCTAGCAGAGTTCACTGAAACGTAAGAGGTGAGCCCAACCACACAAGGCCACGTAAGGCCTCTGCGACTCATTGAAGGCCATCGTGTCTTCCCTTGGCCTCCTGGGAACCCCCTGGCCCCAGGATGCAGCTTCGGTAGCCCAGGGCAACCGGCGGAGGGGGGCGGGCGGGGCTGCAGGAGGGTGGAACGCTGAGGTCACAGAGGGTGTGGGTGTGGCCACCTCTGCTGTGACTGAACCAAGGGCGTGGGTGGGGGGCTGGGGGTCCAGGGCAGGGCCCTCAGAGCCCGGTAGGCCCAGGGGGGCGGCGCAAGCACCTAGGCCCAGGCCGAAGAGCGCCTTCTTGGTCTGCGCGGCAGGCCGGCCTCTCGCCTTGCCACTCAGGCCGCCCTCCCTCTTGAAGTGTGTGTGGCACGCGTCCGCGGAGTACACCTCGCTGCACAGGTAGCCGTGGGACTGGTCGTCGTAGCTTCCTGCGAGGCGGCCGGAGGTCCCGCAGGCGGGTGGGTCCCTTGGACTGACGTGCGGAGCGGCTCCTGCCCGGCCCCCCTGAGAACCGTCGCCGTTCCGTAAGGCGGGGCGCCTGCTTCAGAATGTAAATCACGTGTCCGCTCTATGGATACGCTGTTTAGTTTACCAGGCAAGACTTTCTTGGTGAAAGAAGCAGCGTTGGCTTGCATCGTCGAGCAGGCTTGTCATCTGGCTGTGCACTGGTACTCTCTCTCTGGGTGTGCTAGTCCGCAGGGCAGGGCATCCCCTGGGCAGGGTGGAGCGTGATCTCTGCGGCCTCGTCTTGCAGCTCCTTCCTTTCATTCTCAATCATCCTGCCCACAGTGGCCTCCTCTCAGGCCTGCATACTTACAACGGCGCATTGCCCGTGCTGCCCCTCTGCAGGAAGTGTCCCTCTGTTTAGTTTGCAGCTGACTGATGCCGCCTCACCCTTCTCATGTCTTCTCAGGTGTCACTTGGTCAAGAAAGCGTCCCCTTACCTACTCAACTCATCTCGTCTCCCTACCGTAGCTCACGTGACACCACGCACCTCTCGCTTATGGCCGTCATCGCCTTTCGCATCCAGTTTCAGGTAGGTAAGTTTACCCCGTGGTCCGTGAGGAAGAAGAGATCACGCCTGTTTTGCTTACTCTTGATTCCCAGCGACTAGCCCGGTTACTGATAACCTCTGTTAGAGGGAGAAAGGAATGCACCCAATCCCTGGTGAAGCCCCGACCGTTTTCCTTTCTAGTGTCCCTCGTACTCCTCCCTGCCGTCTGTGTCGCCCTTACTCCGCGTCTACCGTTTATGAGTTTACACCTGGGTTACGGTGACTGCTTCGGAGAATCGCATGCCTTTCTACCTCCCTCGCTGCGACCTCTCCTACACCTCCCAGGGCTCTTGGGTTATGCCCTTGCCCTCTTCCGAGCCGTCCGTGGCACCCGCTGTCAACCCCGTACGGCCAAGCTCCTAAGACTGACACTCCAGGCCCTCCGTAATTTGGCTTCAGTTTCACTTTCTAGACGTTTCAAGAAAGAACGGGGTCTAAATATCTGGGCACCTCTGCTCCGTTTCATATCTACCCACGAGGTTAATTTTTTTGTTTCTTCCAGTCCACCTATTTTGCACCTCCGTCTCTGCGAAGACTTCACTGAGAATCCAAGCGATTTCTGGATCCCTTCTCTCCCCTGAAGCTGTAAACAGTTTAACAAGACAGGTGCGGAACTGCCGTAAGGTAATCTACATCTTGTCTCCCTCTCTGGTATCTAACCTCCCTGCGAATGGGGGTACGTCTCCGTGTTCTGTGCGGTTTTCAGCACAGTACTCTCTACACGTAGTGGATATTTGATTTGGTAAGTGACCGAATAAGTGAATGAGTCACCAAGATAAGGGTATTGTCTCATTCTTTCTCGCTTTTTCCACTTCCAAGTTTCTTTAGTTAGTTTCCTCAGACAAAAGGTTTCTTTGTAGCTACACAGTGGCCAGGTCCAGAGAATGTTGCAGATAGCTGCTGAAAACATCCCTCCTCCACTTGAGAATGGCTTGCTCTCCCTCTCAAGCGGAGAGAGCTGGGATTCGATATTTAATTAAGCGCCTCTGTTCACTTGGCATTTAGAGGCACTAGGGGGCGTTAGTGCTCTACACCCGGTGAAATGCCTGTTTCGTTTGTGATTTTCCTTTGTGAAAAACAACTATGCACAGAGTGTTTTGTGCCAATTTTCCATCCTTTTAGATTGACGGAAAGCATTTTACCTACGTAGAAACAGAAAACGAATAGAAAGAGCGTCGCATTGCGTTTAATGAAAGCTTAGGGCGGTCTCGGTGGTACGTTAGTGAAGTTATCTGGGGACACCTTAGCCACGTACATTGTGTTGGAGAGGCACCGAGAATTCATTCAGCAGTTCTCAAAGTTCGAGGACACGGTTGCCTTACACGTAGGCACGGTGGCAGCCGTGGACATGGCAGTGATTTGGAGAATGTTGTACTAGTCGGCTCTCGCTGTGATAATGCTTTGCAACAAATCTCCCCAAAACTCACTTACATAAAGAAGAATCTAGTTTTCTCGGACCTGTGGGCTAGCTGCAGCGGCTCTCTTGTAGACCTCTCGATGGCGGGTGTTGCTCCATGCCGTGGGTCAGTTTGAGGTCTGTCCCGCACACCTTACCGTGGAGCCCAACTGTGAGGCTGCAGGTCCCTGTCCTCTCGCAGAGTTCACTGAAACGTAAGAGGTGAGCCCAACCACACAAGGCCACGTAAGGCCTCTGCGACTCATTGAAGGCCATCGTGTCTTCCCTTGGCCTCCTGGGAACCCCCTGGCCCCAGGATGCAGCTTCGGTAGCCCAGGGCAACCGGCGGAGGGGGGCGGGCGGGGCTGCAGGAGGGTGGAACACGGAGGTCACAGAGGGTGTGGGTGTGGCCACCTCTACTGTGACTGAACCAAGGGCGTGGGTGGGGGGCTGGGGGTCCAGGGCAGGGCCCTCAGAGCCCGGTAGGCCCAGGGGGGTGGCGCAAGCACCTAGGCCCAGGCCGAAGAGCGCCTTCTTGGTCTGCGTGGCACGCCGGCCTCTCGCCTTGCCACTCAGGCCGCCCTGCCACTTGAAGTGTGTGTGGCACGCGTCCGCGGAGTACACCTCGCTGCACAGGTAGCCGTGGGACTCGGCGTCGTAGCTTCCTGCGAGGCGGCCGGAGGTCCCGCAGGCGGGTGGGTCCCTGGGACAGACGTGCGGAGCGGCTCCATCCCGGCCCCACTGAGAACCGTCGCCGTTCCGTAAGGCGGGGCGCCTGCTTCAGAATGTAAATCACGTGTCCGTTCTATGGATACGCTGTTTAGTTTACCAGGCAAGACTTTCTTGGTGAAAGAAGCAGCGTTGGCTTGCATCGTCGAGCAGGCTTGTCATCTGGCTGTGCACTGGTACTCTCTCTCTAGGTGTGCTAGTCCGCAGGGCAGGGCATCCCCTGGGCAGGGCGGAGCGTGATCTCTGTGGCCTCGTCTTGCAGCTCCTTCCTTTCATTCTCAATCATCCTGCCCACAGTGGCCTCCTCTCAGGCCTGCATACTTACAACGGCGCATTGCCCGTGCTGCCGCTCTGCAGGAAGTGTCCCTCTCTTTAGTTTGCAGCTGACTGATGCCGCCTCACCCTTCTCATCTCTTCTCAGGTGTCACTTGGTCAAGAAAGCGTCCCCTTACCTACTCAACTCATCTCGTCTCCCTACCGTAGCTCACGTGACACCACGCACCTCTCGCTTATGGCCGTCATCGCCTTTCGCATCCAGTTTCAGGTAGGTAAGTTTACCCCGTGGTCCGTGAGGAAGAAGAGATCACGCCTGTTTTGCTTACTCTTGATTCCCAGCGACTAGCCCGGTTACTGATAACCTCTGTTAGAGGGAGAAAGGAATGCACCCAATCCCTGGTGAAGCCCCGACCGTTTTCCTTTCTAGTGTCCCTCGTACTCCTCCCTGCCGTCTGTGTCGCCCTTACTCCGCGTCTACCGTTTATGAGTTTACACCTGGGTTACGGTGACTGCTTCGGAGAATCGCATGCCTTTCTACCTCCCTCGCTGCGACCTCTCCTACACCTCCCAGGGCTCTTGGGTTATGCCCTTGCCCTCTTCCGAGCCGTCCGTGGCACCCGCTGTCAACCCCGTACGGCCAGGCTCCTAAGACTGACACTCCAGGCCCTCCGTAATTTGGCTTCAGTTTCACTTTCTAGACGTTTCAAGAAAGAACGGGGTCTAAATATCTGTGCACCTCTGCTCCGTTTCATATCTACCCACGAGGTTAATTTTTTTGTTTCTTCCAGTCCACCTATTTTGCACCTCCGTCTCTGCGAAGACTTCACTGAGAATCCAAGCGATTTCTGGATCCCTTCTCTCCCCTGAAGCTGTAAACAGTTTAACAAGACAGGTGCGGAACTGCCGTAAGGTAATCTACATCTTGTCTCCCTCTCTGGTATCTAACCTCCCTGCGAATGGGGGTACGTCTCCGTGTTCTGTGCGGTTTTCAGCACAGTATTCTCTACACGTAGTGGATATTTGATTTGGTAAGTGACCGAATAAGTGAATGAGTCACCAAGATAAGGGTATTGTCTCATTCTTTCTCGCTTTTTCCACTTCCAAGTTTCTTTAGTTAGTTTCCTCAGACAAAAGGTTTCTTTGTAGCTACACAGTGGCCAGGTCCAGAGAATGTTGCAGATAGCTGCTGAAAACATCCCTCCTCCACTTGAGAATGGCTTGCTCTCCCTCTCAAGCGGAGAGAGCTGGGATTCGATATTTAATTAAGCGCCTCTGTTCACTTGGCATTTAGAGGCACTAGGGGGCGTTAGTGCTCTACACCCGGTGAAATGCCTGTTTCGTTTGTGATTTTCCTTTGTGAAAAACAACTATGCACAGAGTGTTTTGTGCCAATTTTCCATCCTTTTAGATTGACGGAAAGCATTTTACCTACGTAGAAACAGAAAAGGAATAGAAAGAGCGTTGCATTGCGTTTAATGAAAGCTTAGGGCGGTCTCGGTGGTACGTTAGTGAAGTTATCTGGGGACACCTTAGCCACGTACATTGTGTTGGAGAGGCACCGAGAATTCATTCAGGAGTTCTCAAAGTTCGAGGACACAGTTGCCTTACACGTAGGCACGGTGGCAGCCGTGGACATGGCAGTGATTTGGAGAATGTTGTACTCGTCGGCTCTCGCTGTGATAATGCTTTGCAACAAATCTCCCCAAAACTCACTTACATAAAGAAGAATCTAGTTTTCTCGGACCTGTGGGCTAGCTGCAGCGGCTCTCTTGTAGACCTCTCGATGGCGGGTGTTGCTCCATGCCGTGGGTCAGTTTGAGGTCTGTCCCGCACACCTTACCGTGGAGCCCAACTGTGAGGCTGCAGGTCCCTGTCCTCTAGCAGAGTTCACTGAAACGTAAGAGGTGAGCCCAACCACACAAGGCCACGTAAGGCCTCTGCGACTCATTGAAGGCCATCGTGTCTTCCCTTGGCCTCCTGGGAACCCCCTGGCCCCAGGATGCAGCTTCGGTAGCCCAGGGCAACCGGCGGAGGGGGGCGGGCGGGGCTGCAGGAGGGTGGAACGCTGAGGTCACAGAGGGTGTGGGTGTGGCCACCTCTGCTGTGACTGAACCAAGGGCGTGGGTGGGGGGCTGGGGGTCCAGGGCAGGGCCCTCAGAGCCCGGTAGGCCCAGGGGGGCGGCGCAAGCACCTAGGCCCAGGCCGAAGAGCGCCTTCTTGGTCTGCGCGGCAGGCCGGCCTCTCGCCTTGCCACTCAGGCCGCCCTCCCTCTTGAAGTGTGTGTGGCACGCGTCCGCGGAGTACACCTCGCTGCACAGGTAGCCGTGGGACTGGTCGTCGTAGCTTCCTGCGAGGCGGCCGGAGGTCCCGCAGGCGGGTGGGTCCCTTGGACTGACGTGCGGAGCGGCTCCTGCCCGGCCCCCCTGAGAACCGTCGCCGTTCCGTAAGGCGGGGCGCCTGCTTCAGAATGTAAATCACGTGTCCGCTCTATGGATACGCTGTTTAGTTTACCAGGCAAGACTTTCTTGGTGAAAGAAGCAGCGTTGGCTTGCATCGTCGAGCAGGCTTGTCATCTGGCTGTGCACTGGTACTCTCTCTCTGGGTGTGCTAGTCCGCAGGGCAGGGCATCCCCTGGGCAGGGTGGAGCGTGATCTCTGCGGCCTCGTCTTGCAGCTCCTTCCTTTCATTCTCAATCATCCTGCCCACAGTGGCCTCCTCTCAGGCCTGCATACTTACAACGGCGCATTGCCCGTGCTGCCCCTCTGCAGGAAGTGTCCCTCTGTTTAGTTTGCAGCTGACTGATGCCGCCTCACCCTTCTCATGTCTTCTCAGGTGTCACTTGGTCAAGAAAGCGTCCCCTTACCTACTCAACTCATCTCGTCTCCCTACCGTAGCTCACGTGACACCACGCACCTCTCGCTTATGGCCGTCATCGCCTTTCGCATCCAGTTTCAGGTAGGTAAGTTTACCCCGTGGCCCGTGAGGAAGAAGAGATCACGCCTGTTTTGCTTACTCTTGATTCCCAGCGACTAGCCCGGTTACTGATAACCTCTGTTAGAGGGAGAAAGGAATGCACCCAATCCCTGGTGAAGCCCCGACCGTTTTCCTTTCTAGTGTCCCTCGTACTCCTCCCTGCCGTCTGTGTCGCCCTTACTCCGCGTCTACCGTTTATGAGTTTACACCTGGGTTACGGTGACTGCTTCGGAGAATCGCATGCCTTTCTACCTCCCTCGCTGCGACCTCTCCTACACCTCCCAGGGCTCTTGGGTTATGCCCTTGCCCTCTTCCGAGCCGTCCGTGGCACCCGCTGTCAACCCCGTACGGCCAAGCTCCTAAGACTGACACTCCAGGCCCTCCGTAATTTGGCTTCAGTTTCACTTTCTAGACGTTTCAAGAAAGAACGGGGTCTAAATATCTGGGCACCTCTGCTCCGTTTCATATCTACCCACGAGGTTAATTTTTTTGTTTCTTCCAGTCCACCTATTTTGCACCTCCGTCTCTGCGAAGACTTCACTGAGAATCCAAGCGATTTCTGGATCCCTTCTCTCCCCTGAAGCTGTAAACAGTTTAACAAGACAGGTGCGGAACTGCCGTAAGGTAATCTACATCTTGTCTCCCTCTCTGGTATCTAACCTCCCTGCGAATGGGGGTACGTCTCCGTGTTCTGTGCGGTTTTCAGCACAGTACTCTCTACACGTAGTGGATATTTGATTTGGTAAGTGACCGAATAAGTGAATGAGTCACCAAGATAAGGGTATTGTCTCATTCTTTCTCGCTTTTTCCACTTCCAAGTTTCTTTAGTTAGTTTCCTCAGACAAAAGGTTTCTTTGTAGCTACACAGTGGCCAGGTCCAGAGAATGTTGCAGATAGCTGCTGAAAACATCCCTCCTCCACTTGAGAATGGCTTGCTCTCCCTCTCAAGCGGAGAGAGCTGGGATTCGATATTTAATTAAGCGCCTCTGTTCACTTGGCATTTAGAGGCACTAGGGGGCGTTAGTGCTCTACACCCGGTGAAATGCCTGTTTCGTTTGTGATTTTCCTTTGTGAAAAACAACTATGCACAGAGTGTTTTGTGCCAATTTTCCATCCTTTTAGATTGACGGAAAGCATTTTACCTACGTAGAAACAGAAAACGAATAGAAAGAGCGTCGCATTGCGTTTAATGAAAGCTTAGGGCGGTCTCGGTGGTACGTTAGTGAAGTTATCTGGGGACACCTTAGCCACGTACATTGTGTTGGAGAGGCACCGAGAATTCATTCAGCAGTTCTCAAAGTTCGAGGACACGGTTGCCTTACACGTAGGCACGGTGGCAGCCGTGGACATGGCAGTGATTTGGAGAATGTTGTACTAGTCGGCTCTCGCTGTGATAATGCTTTGCAACAAATCTCCCCAAAACTCACTTACATAAAGAAGAATCTAGTTTTCTCGGACCTGTGGGCTAGCTGCAGCGGCTCTCTTGTAGACCTCTCGATGGCGGGTGTTGCTCCATGCCGTGGGTCAGTTTGAGGTCTGTCCCGCACACCTTACCGTGGAGCCCAACTGTGAGGCTGCAGGTCCCTGTCCTCTCGCAGAGTTCACTGAAACGTAAGAGGTGAGCCCAACCACACAAGGCCACGTAAGGCCTCTGCGACTCATTGAAGGCCATCGTGTCTTCCCTTGGCCTCCTGGGAACCCCCTGGCCCCAGGATGCAGCTTCGGTAGCCCAGGGCAACCGGCGGAGGGGGGCGGGCGGGGCTGCAGGAGGGTGGAACACGGAGGTCACAGAGGGTGTGGGTGTGGCCACCTCTACTGTGACTGAACCAAGGGCGTGGGTGGGGGGCTGGGGGTCCAGGGCAGGGCCCTCAGAGCCCGGTAGGCCCAGGGGGGTGGCGCAAGCACCTAGGCCCAGGCCGAAGAGCGCCTTCTTGGTCTGCGTGGCACGCCGGCCTCTCGCCTTGCCACTCAGGCCGCCCTGCCACTTGAAGTGTGTGTGGCACGCGTCCGCGGAGTACACCTCGCTGCACAGGTAGCCGTGGGACTCGGCGTCGTAGCTTCCTGCGAGGCGGCCGGAGGTCCCGCAGGCGGGTGGGTCCCTGGGACAGACGTGCGGAGCGGCTCCATCCCGGCCCCACTGAGAACCGTCGCCGTTCCGTAAGGCGGGGCGCCTGCTTCAGAATGTAAATCACGTGTCCGTTCTATGGATACGCTGTTTAGTTTACCAGGCAAGACTTTCTTGGTGAAAGAAGCAGCGTTGGCTTGCATCGTCGAGCAGGCTTGTCATCTGGCTGTGCACTGGTACTCTCTCTCTAGGTGTGCTAGTCCGCAGGGCAGGGCATCCCCTGGGCAGGGCGGAGCGTGATCTCTGTGGCCTCGTCTTGCAGCTCCTTCCTTTCATTCTCAATCATCCTGCCCACAGTGGCCTCCTCTCAGGCCTGCATACTTACAACGGCGCATTGCCCGTGCTGCCGCTCTGCAGGAAGTGTCCCTCTCTTTAGTTTGCAGCTGACTGATGCCGCCTCACCCTTCTCATCTCTTCTCAGGTGTCACTTGGTCAAGAAAGCGTCCCCTTACCTACTCAACTCATCTCGTCTCCCTACCGTAGCTCACGTGACACCACGCACCTCTCGCTTATGGCCGTCATCGCCTTTCGCATCCAGTTTCAGGTAGGTAAGTTTACCCCGTGGTCCGTGAGGAAGAAGAGATCACGCCTGTTTTGCTTACTCTTGATTCCCAGCGACTAGCCCGGTTACTGATAACCTCTGTTAGAGGGAGAAAGGAATGCACCCAATCCCTGGTGAAGCCCCGACCGTTTTCCTTTCTAGTGTCCCTCGTACTCCTCCCTGCCGTCTGTGTCGCCCTTACTCCGCGTCTACCGTTTATGAGTTTACACCTGGGTTACGGTGACTGCTTCGGAGAATCGCATGCCTTTCTACCTCCCTCGCTGCGACCTCTCCTACACCTCCCAGGGCTCTTGGGTTATGCCCTTGCCCTCTTCCGAGCCGTCCGTGGCACCCGCTGTCAACCCCGTACGGCCAGGCTCCTAAGACTGACACTCCAGGCCCTCCGTAATTTGGCTTCAGTTTCACTTTCTAGACGTTTCAAGAAAGAACGGGGTCTAAATATCTGTGCACCTCTGCTCCGTTTCATATCTACCCACGAGGTTAATTTTTTTGTTTCTTCCAGTCCACCTATTTTGCACCTCCGTCTCTGCGAAGACTTCACTGAGAATCCAAGCGATTTCTGGATCCCTTCTCTCCCCTGAAGCTGTAAACAGTTTAACAAGACAGGTGCGGAACTGCCGTAAGGTAATCTACATCTTGTCTCCCTCTCTGGTATCTAACCTCCCTGCGAATGGGGGTACGTCTCCGTGTTCTGTGCGGTTTTCAGCACAGTATTCTCTACACGTAGTGGATATTTGATTTGGTAAGTGACCGAATAAGTGAATGAGTCACCAAGATAAGGGTATTGTCTCATTCTTTCTCGCTTTTTCCACTTCCAAGTTTCTTTAGTTAGTTTCCTCAGACAAAAGGTTTCTTTGTAGCTACACAGTGGCCAGGTCCAGAGAATGTTGCAGATAGCTGCTGAAAACATCCCTCCTCCACTTGAGAATGGCTTGCTCTCCCTCTCAAGCGGAGAGAGCTGGGATTCGATATTTAATTAAGCGCCTCTGTTCACTTGGCATTTAGAGGCACTAGGGGGCGTTAGTGCTCTACACCCGGTGAAATGCCTGTTTCGTTTGTGATTTTCCTTTGTGAAAAACAACTATGCACAGAGTGTTTTGTGCCAATTTTCCATCCTTTTAGATTGACGGAAAGCATTTTACCTACGTAGAAACAGAAAAGGAATAGAAAGAGCGTTGCATTGCGTTTAATGAAAGCTTAGGGCGGTCTCGGTGGTACGTTAGTGAAGTTATCTGGGGACACCTTAGCCACGTACATTGTGTTGGAGAGGCACCGAGAATTCATTCAGGAGTTCTCAAAGTTCGAGGACACAGTTGCCTTACACGTAGGCACGGTGGCAGCCGTGGACATGGCAGTGATTTGGAGAATGTTGTACTCGTCGGCTCTCGCTGTGATAATGCTTTGCAACAAATCTCCCCAAAACTCACTTACATAAAGAAGAATCTAGTTTTCTCGGACCTGTGGGCTAGCTGCAGCGGCTCTCTTGTAGACCTCTCGATGGCGGGTGTTGCTCCATGCCGTGGGTCAGTTTGAGGTCTGTCCCGCACACCTTACCGTGGAGCCCAACTGTGAGGCTGCAGGTCCCTGTCCTCTAGCAGAGTTCACTGAAACGTAAGAGGTGAGCCCAACCACACAAGGCCACGTAAGGCCTCTGCGACTCATTGAAGGCCATCGTGTCTTCCCTTGGCCTCCTGGGAACCCCCTGGCCCCAGGATGCAGCTTCGGTAGCCCAGGGCAACCGGCGGAGGGGGGCGGGCGGGGCTGCAGGAGGGTGGAACGCTGAGGTCACAGAGGGTGTGGGTGTGGCCACCTCTGCTGTGACTGAACCAAGGGCGTGGGTGGGGGGCTGGGGGTCCAGGGCAGGGCCCTCAGAGCCCGGTAGGCCCAGGGGGGCGGCGCAAGCACCTAGGCCCAGGCCGAAGAGCGCCTTCTTGGTCTGCGCGGCAGGCCGGCCTCTCGCCTTGCCACTCAGGCCGCCCTCCCTCTTGAAGTGTGTGTGGCACGCGTCCGCGGAGTACACCTCGCTGCACAGGTAGCCGTGGGACTGGTCGTCGTAGCTTCCTGCGAGGCGGCCGGAGGTCCCGCAGGCGGGTGGGTCCCTTGGACTGACGTGCGGAGCGGCTCCTGCCCGGCCCCCCTGAGAACCGTCGCCGTTCCGTAAGGCGGGGCGCCTGCTTCAGAATGTAAATCACGTGTCCGCTCTATGGATACGCTGTTTAGTTTACCAGGCAAGACTTTCTTGGTGAAAGAAGCAGCGTTGGCTTGCATCGTCGAGCAGGCTTGTCATCTGGCTGTGCACTGGTACTCTCTCTCTGGGTGTGCTAGTCCGCAGGGCAGGGCATCCCCTGGGCAGGGTGGAGCGTGATCTCTGCGGCCTCGTCTTGCAGCTCCTTCCTTTCATTCTCAATCATCCTGCCCACAGTGGCCTCCTCTCAGGCCTGCATACTTACAACGGCGCATTGCCCGTGCTGCCCCTCTGCAGGAAGTGTCCCTCTGTTTAGTTTGCAGCTGACTGATGCCGCCTCACCCTTCTCATGTCTTCTCAGGTGTCACTTGGTCAAGAAAGCGTCCCCTTACCTACTCAACTCATCTCGTCTCCCTACCGTAGCTCACGTGACACCACGCACCTCTCGCTTATGGCCGTCATCGCCTTTCGCATCCAGTTTCAGGTAGGTAAGTTTACCCCGTGGCCCGTGAGGAAGAAGAGATCACGCCTGTTTTGCTTACTCTTGATTCCCAGCGACTAGCCCGGTTACTGATAACCTCTGTTAGAGGGAGAAAGGAATGCACCCAATCCCTGGTGAAGCCCCGACCGTTTTCCTTTCTAGTGTCCCTCGTACTCCTCCCTGCCGTCTGTGTCGCCCTTACTCCGCGTCTACCGTTTATGAGTTTACACCTGGGTTACGGTGACTGCTTCGGAGAATCGCATGCCTTTCTACCTCCCTCGCTGCGACCTCTCCTACACCTCCCAGGGCTCTTGGGTTATGCCCTTGCCCTCTTCCGAGCCGTCCGTGGCACCCGCTGTCAACCCCGTACGGCCAAGCTCCTAAGACTGACACTCCAGGCCCTCCGTAATTTGGCTTCAGTTTCACTTTCTAGACGTTTCAAGAAAGAACGGGGTCTAAATATCTGGGCACCTCTGCTCCGTTTCATATCTACCCACGAGGTTAATTTTTTTGTTTCTTCCAGTCCACCTATTTTGCACCTCCGTCTCTGCGAAGACTTCACTGAGAATCCAAGCGATTTCTGGATCCCTTCTCTCCCCTGAAGCTGTAAACAGTTTAACAAGACAGGTGCGGAACTGCCGTAAGGTAATCTACATCTTGTCTCCCTCTCTGGTATCTAACCTCCCGGCGAATAGGGGTACGTCTCCGTGTTCTGTGCGGTTTTCAGCACAGTACTCTCTACACGTAGTGGATATTTGATTTGGTAAGTGACCGAATAAGTGAATGAGTCACCAAGATAAGGGTATTGTCTCATTCTTTCTCGCTTTTTCCACTTCCAAGTTTCTTTAGTTAGTTTCCTCAGACAAAAGGTTTCTTTGTAGCTACACAGTGGCCAGGTCCAGAGAATGTTGCAGATAGCTGCTGAAAACATCCCTCCTCCACTTGAGAATGGCTTGCTCTCCCTCTCAAGCGGAGAGAGCTGGGATTCGATATTTAATTAAGCGCCTCTGTTCACTTGGCATTTAGAGGCACTAGGGGGCGTTAGTGCTCTACACCCGGTGAAATGCCTGTTTCGTTTGTGATTTTCCTTTGTGAAAAACAACTATGCACAGAGTGTTTTGTGCCAATTTTCCATCCTTTTAGATTGACGGAAAGCATTTTACCTACGTAGAAACAGAAAACGAATAGAAAGAGCGTCGCATTGCGCTTACTGAAAGCTTAGGGCGGTCTCGGTGGTACGTTAGTGAAGTTATCTGGGGACACCTTAGCCACGTACATTGTGTTGGAGAGGCACCGAGAATTCATTCAGCAGTTCTCAAAGTTTGAGGACACAGTTGCCTTACACGTAGGCACGGTGGCAGCCGTGGACATGGCAGTGATTTGGAGAATGTTGTACTAGTCGGCTCTCGCTGTGATAATGCTTTGCAACAAATCTCCCCAAAACTCACTTACATAAAGAAGAATCTAGTTTTCTCGGACCTGTGGGCTAGCTGCAGCGGCTCTCTTGTAGACCTCTCGATGGCGGGTGTTGCTCCATGCCGTGGGTCAGTTTGAGGTCTGTCCCGCACACCTTACCGTGGAGCCCAACTGTGAGGCTGCAGGTCCCTGTCCTCTCGCAGAGTTCACTGAAACGTAAGAGGTGAGCCCAACCACACAAGGCCACGTAAGGCCTCTGCGACTCATTGAAGGCCATCGTGTCTTCCCTTGGCCTCCTGGGAACCCCCTGGCCCCAGGATGCAGCTTCGGTAGCCCAGGGCAACCGGCGGAGGGGGGCGGGCGGGGCTGCAGGAGGGTGGAACACGGAGGTCACAGAGGGTGTGGGTGTGGCCACCTCTACTGTGACTGAACCAAGGGCGTGGGTGGGGGGCTGGGGGTCCAGGGCAGGGCCCTCAGAGCCCAGTAGGCCCAGGGGGGTGGCGCAAGCACCTAGGCCCAGGCCGAAGAGCGCCTTCTTGGTCTGCGTGGCACGCCGGCCTCTCGCCTTGCCACTCAGGCCGCCCTGCCACTTGAAGTGTGTGTGGCACGCGTCCGCGGAGTACACCTCGCTGCACAGGTAGCCGTGGGACTGGGCGTCGTAGCTTCCTGCGAGGCGGCCGGAGGTCCCGCAGGCGGGTGGGTCCCTGGGACAGACGTGCGGAGCGGCTCCATCCCGGCCCCACTGAGAACCGTCGCCGTTCCGTAAGGCGGGGCGCCTGCTGCAGAATGTAAATCACGTGTCCGTTCTATGGATACGCTGTTTAGTTTACCAGGCAAGACTTTCTTGGTGAAAGAAGCAGCGTTGGCTTGCATCGTCGAGCAGGCTTGTCATCTGGCTGTGCACTGGTACTCTCTCTCTAGGTGTGCTAGTCCGCAGGGCAGGGCATCCCCTGGGCAGGGCGGAGCGTGATCTCTGTGGCCTCGTCTTGCAGCTCCTTCCTTTCATTCTCAATCATCCTGCCCACAGTGGCCTCCTCTCAGGCCTGCATACTTACAACGGCGCATTGCCCGTGCTGCCGCTCTGCAGGAAGTGTCCCTCTCTTTAGTTTGCAGCTGACTGATGCCGCCTCACCCTTCTCATCTCTTCTCAGGTGTCACTTGGTCAAGAAAGCGTCCCCTTACCTACTCAACTCATCTCGTCTCCCTACCGTAGCTCACGTGACACCACGCACCTCTCGCTTATGGCCGTCATCGCCTTTCGCATCCAGTTTCAGGTAGGTAAGTTTACCCCGTGGTCCGTGAGTAAGAAGAGATCACGCCTGTTTTGCTTACTCTTGATTCCCAGCGACTAGCCCGGTTACTGATAACCTCTGTTAGAGGGAGAAAGGAATGCACCCAATCCCTGGTGAAGCCCCGACCGTTTTCCTTTCTAGTGTCCCTCGTACTCCTCCCTGCCGTCTGTGTCGCCCTTACTCCGCGTCTACCGTTTATGAGTTTACACCTGGGTTACGGTGACTGCTTCGGAGAATCGCATGCCTTTCTACCTCCCTCGCTGCGACCTCTCCTACACCTCCCAGGGCTCTTGGGTTATGCCCTTGCCCTCTTCCGAGCCGTCCGTGGCACCCGCTGTCAACCCCGTACGGCCAGGCTCCTAAGACTGACACTCCAGGCCCTCCGTAATTTGGCTTCAGTTTCACTTTCTAGACGTTTCAAGAAAGAACGGGGTCTAAATATCTGTGCACCTCTGCTCCGTTTCATATCTACCCACGAGGTTAATTTTTTTGTTTCTTCCAGTCCACCTATTTTGCACCTCCGTCTCTGCGAAGACTTCACTGAGAATCCAAGCGATTTCTGGATCCCTTCTCTCCCCTGAAGCTGTAAACAGTTTAACAAGACAGGTGCGGAACTGCCGTAAGGTAATCTACATCTTGTCTCCCTCTCTGGTATCTAACCTCCCTGCGAATGGGGGTACGTCTCCGTGTTCTGTGCGGTTTTCAGCACAGTATTCTCTACACGTAGTGGATATTTGATTTGGTAAGTGACCGAATAAGTGAATGAGTCACCAAGATAAGGGTATTGTCTCATTCTTTCTCGCTTTTTCCACTTCCAAGTTTCTTTAGTTAGTTTCCTCAGACAAAAGGTTTCTTTGTAGCTACACAGTGGCCAGGTCCAGAGAATGTTGCAGATAGCTGCTGAAAACATCCCTCCTCCACTTGAGAATGGCTTGCTCTCCCTCTCAAGCGGAGAGAGCTGGGATTCGATATTTAATTAAGCGCCTCTGTTCACTTGGCATTTAGAGGCACTAGGGGGCGTTAGTGCTCTACACCCGGTGAAATGCCTGTTTCGTTTGTGATTTTCCTTTGTGAAAAACAACTATGCACAGAGTGTTTTGTGCCAATTTTCCATCCTTTTAGATTGACGGAAAGCATTTTACCTACGTAGAAACAGAAAAGGAATAGAAAGAGCGTTGCATTGCGTTTAATGAAAGCTTAGGGCGGTCTCGGTGGTACGTTAGTGAAGTTATCTGGGGACACCTTAGCCACGTACATTGTGTTGGAGAGGCACCGAGAATTCATTCAGGAGTTCTCAAAGTTCGAGGACACAGTTGCCTTACACGTAGGCACGGTGGCAGCCGTGGACATGGCAGTGATTTGGAGAATGTTGTACTCGTCGGCTCTCGCTGTGATAATGCTTTGCAACAAATCTCCCCAAAACTCACTTACATAAAGAAGAATCTAGTTTTCTCGGACCTGTGGGCTAGCTGCAGCGGCTCTCTTGTAGACCTCTCGATGGCGGGTGTTGCTCCATGCCGTGGGTCAGTTTGAGGTCTGTCCCGCACACCTTACCGTGGAGCCCAACTGTGAGGCTGCAGGTCCCTGTCCTCTAGCAGAGTTCACTGAAACGTAAGAGGTGAGCCCAACCACACAAGGCCACGTAAGGCCTCTGCGACTCATTGAAGGCCATCGTGTCTTCCCTTGGCCTCCTGGGAACCCCCTGGCCCCAGGATGCAGCTTCGGTAGCCCAGGGCAACCGGCGGAGGGGGGCGGGCGGGGCTGCAGGAGGGTGGAACGCTGAGGTCACAGAGGGTGTGGGTGTGGCCACCTCTGCTGTGACTGAACCAAGGGCGTGGGTGGGGGGCTGGGGGTCCAGGGCAGGGCCCTCAGAGCCCGGTAGGCCCAGGGGGGCGGCGCAAGCACCTAGGCCCAGGCCGAAGAGCGCCTTCTTGGTCTGCGCGGCAGGCCGGCCTCTCGCCTTGCCACTCAGGCCGCCCTCCCTCTTGAAGTGTGTGTGGCACGCGTCCGCGGAGTACACCTCGCTGCACAGGTAGCCGTGGGACTGGTCGTCGTAGCTTCCTGCGAGGCGGCCGGAGGTCCCGCAGGCGGGTGGGTCCCTTGGACTGACGTGCGGAGCGGCTCCTGCCCGGCCCCCCTGAGAACCGTCGCCGTTCCGTAAGGCGGGGCGCCTGCTTCAGAATGTAAATCACGTGTCCGCTCTATGGATACGCTGTTTAGTTTACCAGGCAAGACTTTCTTGGTGAAAGAAGCAGCGTTGGCTTGCATCGTCGAGCAGGCTTGTCATCTGGCTGTGCACTGGTACTCTCTCTCTGGGTGTGCTAGTCCGCAGGGCAGGGCATCCCCTGGGCAGGGTGGAGCGTGATCTCTGCGGCCTCGTCTTGCAGCTCCTTCCTTTCATTCTCAATCATCCTGCCCACAGTGGCCTCCTCTCAGGCCTGCATACTTACAACGGCGCATTGCCCGTGCTGCCCCTCTGCAGGAAGTGTCCCTCTGTTTAGTTTGCAGCTGACTGATGCCGCCTCACCCTTCTCATGTCTTCTCAGGTGTCACTTGGTCAAGAAAGCGTCCCCTTACCTACTCAACTCATCTCGTCTCCCTACCGTAGCTCACGTGACACCACGCACCTCTCGCTTATGGCCGTCATCGCCTTTCGCATCCAGTTTCAGGTAGGTAAGTTTACCCCGTGGTCCGTGAGGAAGAAGAGATCACGCCTGTTTTGCTTACTCTTGATTCCCAGCGACTAGCCCGGTTACTGATAACCTCTGTTAGAGGGAGAAAGGAATGCACCCAATCCCTGGTGAAGCCCCGACCGTTTTCCTTTCTAGTGTCCCTCGTACTCCTCCCTGCCGTCTGTGTCGCCCTTACTCCGCGTCTACCGTTTATGAGTTTACACCTGGGTTACGGTGACTGCTTCGGAGAATCGCATGCCTTTCTACCTCCCTCGCTGCGACCTCTCCTACACCTCCCAGGGCTCTTGGGTTATGCCCTTGCCCTCTTCCGAGCCGTCCGTGGCACCCGCTGTCAACCCCGTACGGCCAAGCTCCTAAGACTGACACTCCAGGCCCTCCGTAATTTGGCTTCAGTTTCACTTTCTAGACGTTTCAAGAAAGAACGGGGTCTAAATATCTGTGCACCTCTGCTCCGTTTCATATCTACCCACGAGGTTAATTTTTTTGTTTCTTCCAGTCCACCTATTTTGCACCTCCGTCTCTGCGAAGACTTCACTGAGAATCCAAGCGATTTCTGGATCCCTTCTCTCCCCTGAAGCTGTAAACAGTTTAACAAGACAGGTGCGGAACTGCCGTAAGGTAATCTACATCTTGTCTCCCTCTCTGGTATCTAACCTCCCTGCGAATGGGGGTACGTCTCCGTGTTCTGTGCGGTTTTCAGCACAGTACTCTCTACACGTAGTGGATATTTGATTTGGTAAGTGACCGAATAAGTGAATGAGTCACCAAGATAAGGGTATTGTCTCATTCTTTCTCGCTTTTTCCACTTCCAAGTTTCTTTAGTTAGTTTCCTCAGACAAAAGGTTTCTTTGTAGCTACACAGTGGCCAGGTCCAGAGAATGTTGCAGATAGCTGCTGAAAACATCCCTCCTCCACTTGAGAATGGCTTGCTCTCCCTCTCAAGCGGAGAGAGCTGGGATTCGATATTTAATTAAGCGCCTCTGTTCACTTGGCATTTAGAGGCACTAGGGGGCGTTAGTGCTCTACACCCGGTGAAATGCCTGTTTCGTTTGTGATTTTCCTTTGTGAAAAACAACTATGCACAGAGTGTTTTGTGCCAATTTTCCATCCTTTTAGATTGACGGAAAGCATTTTACCTACGTAGAAACAGAAAACGAATAGAAAGAGCGTCGCATTGCGTTTAATGAAAGCTTAGGGCGGTCTCGGTGGTACGTTAGTGAAGTTATCTGGGGACACCTTAGCCACGTACATTGTGTTGGAGAGGCACCGAGAATTCATTCAGGAGTTCTCAAAGTTCGAGGACACAGTTGCCTTACACGTAGGCACGGTGGCAGCCGTGGACATGGCAGTGATTTGGAGAATGTTGTACTAGTCGGCTCTCGCTGTGATAATGCTTTGCAACAAATCTCCCCAAAACTCACTTACATAAAGAAGAATCTAGTTTTCTCGGACCTGTGGGCTAGCTGCAGCGGCTCTCTTGTAGACCTCTCGATGGCGGGTGTTGCTCCATGCCGTGGGTCAGTTTGAGGTCTGTCCCGCACACCTTACCGTGGAGCCCAACTGTGAGGCTGCAGGTCCCTGTCCTCTCGCAGAGTTCACTGAAACGTAAGAGGTGAGCCCAACCACACAAGGCCACGTAAGGCCTCTGCGACTCATTGAAGGCCATCGTGTCTTCCCTTGGCCTCCTGGGAACCCCCTGGCCCCAGGATGCAGCTTCGGTAGCCCAGGGCAACCGGCGGAGGGGGGCGGGCGGGGCTGCAGGAGGGTGGAACGCTGAGGTCACAGAGGGTGTGGGTGTGGTCACCTCTGCTGTGACTGAACCAAGGGCGTGGGTGGGGGGCTGGGGGTCCAGGGCAGGGCCCTCAGAGCCCGGTAGGCCCAGGGGGGCGGCGCAAGCACCTAGGCCCAGGCCGAAGAGCGCCTTCTTGGTCTGCGCGGCAGGCCGGCCTCTCGCCTTGCCACTCAGGCCGCCCTCCCTCTTGAAGTGTGTGTGGCACGCGTCCGCGGAGTACACCTCGCTGCACAGGTAGCCGTGGGACTGGGCGTCGTAGCTTCCTGCGAGGCGGCCGGAGGTCCCGCAGGCGGGTGGGTCCCTGGGACAGACGCGCGGAGCGGCTCCTGCCCGGCCCCCCTGAGAACCGTCGCCGTTCCGTAAGGCGGGGCGCCTGCTTCAGAATGTAAATCACGTGTCCGCTCTATGGATACGCTGTTTAGTTTACCAGGCAAGACTTTCTTGGTGAAAGAAGCAGCGTTGGCTTGCATCGTCGAGCAGGCTTGTCATCTGGCTGTGCACTGGTACTCTCTCTCTGGGTGTGCTAGTCCGCAGGGCAGGGCATCCCCTGGGCAGGGTGGAGCGTGATCTCTGCGGCCTCGTCTTGCAGCTCCTTCCTTTCATTCTCAATCATCCTGCCCACAGTGGCCTCCTCTCAGGCCTGCATACTTACAACGGCGCATTGCCCGTGCTGCCCCTCTGCAGGAAGTGTCCCTCTGTTTAGTTTGCAGCTGACTGATGCCGCCTCACCCTTCTCATGTCTTCTCAGGTGTCACTTGGTCAAGAAAGCGTCCCCTTACCTACTCAACTCATCTCGTCTCCCTACCGTAGCTCACGTGACACCACGCACCTCTCGCTTATGGCCGTCATCGCCTTTCGCATCCAGTTTCAGGTAGGTAAGTTTACCCCGTGGTCCGTGAGGAAGAAGAGATCACGCCTGTTTTGCTTACTCTTGATTCCCAGCGACTAGCCCGGTTACTGATAACCTCTGTTAGAGGGAGAAAGGAATGCACCCAATCCCTGGTGAAGCCCCGACCGTTTTCCTTTCTAGTGTCCCTCGTACTCCTCCCTGCCGTCTGTGTCGCCCTTACTCCGCGTCTACCGTTTATGAGTTTACACCTGGGTTACGGTGACTGCTTCGGAGAATCGCATGCCTTTCTACCTCCCTCGCTGCGACCTCTCCTACACCTCCCAGGGCTCTTGGGTTATGCCCTTGCCCTCTTCCGAGCCGTCCGTGGCACCCGCTGTCAACCCCGTACGGCCAGGCTCCTAAGACTGACACTCCAGGCCCTCCGTAATTTGGCTTCAGTTTCACTTTCTAGACGTTTCAAGAAAGAACGGGGTCTAAATATCTGTGCACCTCTGCTCCGTTTCATATCTACCCACGAGGTTAATTTTTTTGTTTCTTCCAGTCCACCTATTTTGCACCTCCGTCTCTGCGAAGACTTCACTGAGAATCCAAGCGATTTCTGGATCCCTTCTCTCCCCTGAAGCTGTAAACAGTTTAACAAGACAGGTGCGGAACTGCCGTAAGGTAATCTACATCTTGTCTCCCTCTCTGGTATCTAACCTCCCTGCGAATGGGGGTACGTCTCCGTGTCCTGTGCGGTTTTCAGCACAGTACTCTCTACACGTAGTGGATATTTGATTTGGTAAGTGACCGAATAAGTGAATGAGTCACCAAGATAAGGGTATTGTCTCATTCTTTCTCGCTTTTTCCACTTCCAAGTTTCTTTAGTTAGTTTCCTCAGACAAAAGGTTTCTTTGTAGCTACACAGTGGCCAGGTCCAGAGAATGTTGCAGATAGCTGCTGAAAACATCCCTCCTCCACTTGAGAATGGCTTGCTCTCCCTCTCAAGCGGAGAGAGCTGGGATTCGATATTTAATTAAGCGCCTCTGTTCACTTGGCATTTAGAGGCACTAGGGGGCGTTAGTGCTCTACACCCGGTGAAATGCCTGTTTCGTTTGTGATTTTCCTTTGTGAAAAACAACTATGCACAGAGTGTTTTGTGCCAATTTTCCATCCTTTTAGATTGACGGAAAGCATTTTACCTACGTAGAAACAGAAAACGAATAGAAAGAGCGTCGCATTGCGTTTAATGAAAGCTTAGGGCGGTCTCGGTGGTACGTTAGTGAAGTTATCTGGGGACACCTTAGCCACGTACATTGTGTTGGAGAGGCACCGAGAATTCATTCAGGAGTTCTCAAAGTTCGAGGACACGGTTGCCTTACACGTAGGCACGGTGGCAGCCGTGGACATGGCAGTGATTTGGAGAATGTTGTACTAGTCGGCTCTCGCTGTGATAATGCTTTGCAACAAATCTCCCCAAAACTCACTTACATAAAGAAGAATCTAGTTTTCTCGGACCTGTGGGCTAGCTGCAGCGGCTCTCTTGTAGACCTCTCGATGGCGGGTGTTGCTCCATGCCGTGGGTCAGTTTGAGGTCTGTCCCGCACACCTTACCGTGGAGCCCAACTGTGAGGCTGCAGGTCCCTGTCCTCTCGCAGAGTTCACTGAAACGTAAGAGGTGAGCCCAACCACACAAGGCCACGTAAGGCCTCTGCGACTCATTGAAGGCCATCGTGTCTTCCCTTGGCCTCCTGGGAACCCCCTGGCCCCAGGATGCAGCTTCGGTAGCCCAGGGCAACCGGCGGAGGGGGGCGGGCGGGGCTGCAGGAGGGTGGAACACGGAGGTCACAGAGGGTGTGGGTGTGGCCACCTCTACTGTGACTGAACCAAGGGCGTGGGTGGGGGGCTGGGGGTCCAGGGCAGGGCCCTCAGAGCCCGGTAGGCCCAGGGGGGTGGCGCAAGCACCTAGGCCCAGGCCGAAGAGCGCCTTCTTGGTCTGCGTGGCACGCCGGCCTCTCGCCTTGCCACTCAGGCCGCCCTGCCACTTGAAGTGTGTGTGGCACGCGTCCGCGGAGTACACCTCGCTGCACAGGTAGCCGTGGGACTCGGCGTCGTAGCTTCCTGCGAGGCGGCCGGAGGTCCCGCAGGCGGGTGGGTCCCTGGGACAGACGTGCGGAGCGGCTCCATCCCGGCCCCACTGAGAACCGTCGCCGTTCCGTAAGGCGGGGCGCCTGCTTCAGAATGTAAATCACGTGTCCGTTCTATGGATACGCTGTTTAGTTTACCAGGCAAGACTTTCTTGGTGAAAGAAGCAGCGTTGGCTTGCATCGTCGAGCAGGCTTGTCATCTGGCTGTGCACTGGTACTCTCTCTCTAGGTGTGCTAGTCCGCAGGGCAGGGCATCCCCTGGGCAGGGCGGAGCGTGATCTCTGTGGCCTCGTCTTGCAGCTCCTTCCTTTCATTCTCAATCATCCTGCCCACAGTGGCCTCCTCTCAGGCCTGCATACTTACAACGGCGCATTGCCCGTGCTGCCGCTCTGCAGGAAGTGTCCCTCTCTTTAGTTTGCAGCTGACTGATGCCGCCTCACCCTTCTCATCTCTTCTCAGGTGTCACTTGGTCAAGAAAGCGTCCCCTTACCTACTCAACTCATCTCGTCTCCCTACCGTAGCTCACGTGACACCACGCACCTCTCGCTTATGGCCGTCATCGCCTTTCGCATCCAGTTTCAGGTAGGTAAGTTTACCCCGTGGTCCGTGAGGAAGAAGAGATCACGCCTGTTTTGCTTACTCTTGATTCCCAGCGACTAGCCCGGTTACTGATAACCTCTGTTAGAGGGAGAAAGGAATGCACCCAATCCCTGGTGAAGCCCCGACCGTTTTCCTTTCTAGTGTCCCTCGTACTCCTCCCTGCCGTCTGTGTCGCCCTTACTCCGCGTCTACCGTTTATGAGTTTACACCTGGGTTACGGTGACTGCTTCGGAGAATCGCATGCCTTTCTACCTCCCTCGCTGCGACCTCTCCTACACCTCCCAGGGCTCTTGGGTTATGCCCTTGCCCTCTTCCGAGCCGTCCGTGGCACCCGCTGTCAACCCCGTACGGCCAGGCTCCTAAGACTGACACTCCAGGCCCTCCGTAATTTGGCTTCAGTTTCACTTTCTAGACGTTTCAAGAAAGAACGGGGTCTAAATATCTGTGCACCTCTGCTCCGTTTCATATCTACCCACGAGGTTAATTTTTTTGTTTCTTCCAGTCCACCTATTTTGCACCTCCGTCTCTGCGAAGACTTCACTGAGAATCCAAGCGATTTCTGGATCCCTTCTCTCCCCTGAAGCTGTAAACAGTTTAACAAGACAGGTGCGGAACTGCCGTAAGGTAATCTACATCTTGTCTCCCTCTCTGGTATCTAACCTCCCTGCGAATGGGGGTACGTCTCCGTGTTCTGTGCGGTTTTCAGCACAGTATTCTCTACACGTAGTGGATATTTGATTTGGTAAGTGACCGAATAAGTGAATGAGTCACCAAGATAAGGGTATTGTCTCATTCTTTCTCGCTTTTTCCACTTCCAAGTTTCTTTAGTTAGTTTCCTCAGACAAAAGGTTTCTTTGTAGCTACACAGTGGCCAGGTCCAGAGAATGTTGCAGATAGCTGCTGAAAACATCCCTCCTCCACTTGAGAATGGCTTGCTCTCCCTCTCAAGCGGAGAGAGCTGGGATTCGATATTTAATTAAGCGCCTCTGTTCACTTGGCATTTAGAGGCACTAGGGGGCGTTAGTGCTCTACACCCGGTGAAATGCCTGTTTCGTTTGTGATTTTCCTTTGTGAAAAACAACTATGCACAGAGTGTTTTGTGCCAATTTTCCATCCTTTTAGATTGACGGAAAGCATTTTACCTACGTAGAAACAGAAAAGGAATAGAAAGAGCGTTGCATTGCGTTTAATGAAAGCTTAGGGCGGTCTCGGTGGTACGTTAGTGAAGTTATCTGGGGACACCTTAGCCACGTACATTGTGTTGGAGAGGCACCGAGAATTCATTCAGGAGTTCTCAAAGTTCGAGGACACAGTTGCCTTACACGTAGGCACGGTGGCAGCCGTGGACATGGCAGTGATTTGGAGAATGTTGTACTCGTCGGCTCTCGCTGTGATAATGCTTTGCAACAAATCTCCCCAAAACTCACTTACATAAAGAAGAATCTAGTTTTCTCGGACCTGTGGGCTAGCTGCAGCGGCTCTCTTGTAGACCTCTCGATGGCGGGTGTTGCTCCATGCCGTGGGTCAGTTTGAGGTCTGTCCCGCACACCTTACCGTGGAGCCCAACTGTGAGGCTGCAGGTCCCTGTCCTCTAGCAGAGTTCACTGAAACGTAAGAGGTGAGCCCAACCACACAAGGCCACGTAAGGCCTCTGCGACTCATTGAAGGCCATCGTGTCTTCCCTTGGCCTCCTGGGAACCCCCTGGCCCCAGGATGCAGCTTCGGTAGCCCAGGGCAACCGGCGGAGGGGGGCGGGCGGGGCTGCAGGAGGGTGGAACGCTGAGGTCACAGAGGGTGTGGGTGTGGCCACCTCTGCTGTGACTGAACCAAGGGCGTGGGTGGGGGGCTGGGGGTCCAGGGCAGGGCCCTCAGAGCCCGGTAGGCCCAGGGGGGCGGCGCAAGCACCTAGGCCCAGGCCGAAGAGCGCCTTCTTGGTCTGCGCGGCAGGCCGGCCTCTCGCCTTGCCACTCAGGCCGCCCTCCCTCTTGAAGTGTGTGTGGCACGCGTCCGCGGAGTACACCTCGCTGCACAGGTAGCCGTGGGACTGGTCGTCGTAGCTTCCTGCGAGGCGGCCGGAGGTCCCGCAGGCGGGTGGGTCCCTTGGACTGACGTGCGGAGCGGCTCCTGCCCGGCCCCCCTGAGAACCGTCGCCGTTCCGTAAGGCGGGGCGCCTGCTTCAGAATGTAAATCACGTGTCCGCTCTATGGATACGCTGTTTAGTTTACCAGGCAAGACTTTCTTGGTGAAAGAAGCAGCGTTGGCTTGCATCGTCGAGCAGGCTTGTCATCTGGCTGTGCACTGGTACTCTCTCTCTGGGTGTGCTAGTCCGCAGGGCAGGGCATCCCCTGGGCAGGGTGGAGCGTGATCTCTGCGGCCTCGTCTTGCAGCTCCTTCCTTTCATTCTCAATCATCCTGCCCACAGTGGCCTCCTCTCAGGCCTGCATACTTACAACGGCGCATTGCCCGTGCTGCCCCTCTGCAGGAAGTGTCCCTCTGTTTAGTTTGCAGCTGACTGATGCCGCCTCACCCTTCTCATGTCTTCTCAGGTGTCACTTGGTCAAGAAAGCGTCCCCTTACCTACTCAACTCATCTCGTCTCCCTACCGTAGCTCACGTGACACCACGCACCTCTCGCTTATGGCCGTCATCGCCTTTCGCATCCAGTTTCAGGTAGGTAAGTTTACCCCGTGGCCCGTGAGGAAGAAGAGATCACGCCTGTTTTGCTTACTCTTGATTCCCAGCGACTAGCCCGGTTACTGATAACCTCTGTTAGAGGGAGAAAGGAATGCACCCAATCCCTGGTGAAGCCCCGACCGTTTTCCTTTCTAGTGTCCCTCGTACTCCTCCCTGCCGTCTGTGTCGCCCTTACTCCGCGTCTACCGTTTATGAGTTTACACCTGGGTTACGGTGACTGCTTCGGAGAATCGCATGCCTTTCTACCTCCCTCGCTGCGACCTCTCCTACACCTCCCAGGGCTCTTGGGTTATGCCCTTGCCCTCTTCCGAGCCGTCCGTGGCACCCGCTGTCAACCCCGTACGGCCAAGCTCCTAAGACTGACACTCCAGGCCCTCCGTAATTTGGCTTCAGTTTCACTTTCTAGACGTTTCAAGAAAGAACGGGGTCTAAATATCTGGGCACCTCTGCTCCGTTTCATATCTACCCACGAGGTTAATTTTTTTGTTTCTTCCAGTCCACCTATTTTGCACCTCCGTCTCTGCGAAGACTTCACTGAGAATCCAAGCGATTTCTGGATCCCTTCTCTCCCCTGAAGCTGTAAACAGTTTAACAAGACAGGTGCGGAACTGCCGTAAGGTAATCTACATCTTGTCTCCCTCTCTGGTATCTAACCTCCCGGCGAATAGGGGTACGTCTCCGTGTTCTGTGCGGTTTTCAGCACAGTACTCTCTACACGTAGTGGATATTTGATTTGGTAAGTGACCGAATAAGTGAATGAGTCACCAAGATAAGGGTATTGTCTCATTCTTTCTCGCTTTTTCCACTTCCAAGTTTCTTTAGTTAGTTTCCTCAGACAAAAGGTTTCTTTGTAGCTACACAGTGGCCAGGTCCAGAGAATGTTGCAGATAGCTGCTGAAAACATCCCTCCTCCACTTGAGAATGGCTTGCTCTCCCTCTCAAGCGGAGAGAGCTGGGATTCGATATTTAATTAAGCGCCTCTGTTCACTTGGCATTTAGAGGCACTAGGGGGCGTTAGTGCTCTACACCCGGTGAAATGCCTGTTTCGTTTGTGATTTTCCTTTGTGAAAAACAACTATGCACAGAGTGTTTTGTGCCAATTTTCCATCCTTTTAGATTGACGGAAAGCATTTTACCTACGTAGAAACAGAAAACGAATAGAAAGAGCGTCGCATTGCGCTTACTGAAAGCTTAGGGCGGTCTCGGTGGTACGTTAGTGAAGTTATCTGGGGACACCTTAGCCACGTACATTGTGTTGGAGAGGCACCGAGAATTCATTCAGCAGTTCTCAAAGTTTGAGGACACAGTTGCCTTACACGTAGGCACGGTGGCAGCCGTGGACATGGCAGTGATTTGGAGAATGTTGTACTAGTCGGCTCTCGCTGTGATAATGCTTTGCAACAAATCTCCCCAAAACTCACTTACATAAAGAAGAATCTAGTTTTCTCGGACCTGTGGGCTAGCTGCAGCGGCTCTCTTGTAGACCTCTCGATGGCGGGTGTTGCTCCATGCCGTGGGTCAGTTTGAGGTCTGTCCCGCACACCTTACCGTGGAGCCCAACTGTGAGGCTGCAGGTCCCTGTCCTCTCGCAGAGTTCACTGAAACGTAAGAGGTGAGCCCAACCACACAAGGCCACGTAAGGCCTCTGCGACTCATTGAAGGCCATCGTGTCTTCCCTTGGCCTCCTGGGAACCCCCTGGCCCCAGGATGCAGCTTCGGTAGCCCAGGGCAACCGGCGGAGGGGGGCGGGCGGGGCTGCAGGAGGGTGGAACGCGGAGGTCACAGAGGGTGTGGGTGTGGCCACCTCTACTGTGACTGAACCAAGGGCGTGGGTGGGGGGCTGGGGGTCCAGGGCAGGGCCCTCAGAGCCCGGTAGGCCCAGGGGGGTGGCGCAAGCACCTAGGCCCAGGCCGAAGAGCGCCTTCTTGGTCTGCGTGGCACGCCGGCCTCTCGCCTTGCCACTCAGGCCGCCCTGCCACTTGAAGTGTGTGTGGCACGCGTCCGCGGAGTACACCTCGCTGCACAGGTAGCCGTGGGACTGGGCGTCGTAGCTTCCTGCGAGGCGGCCGGAGGTCCCGCAGGCGGGTGGGTCCCTGGGACAGACGTGCGGAGCGGCTCCATCCCGGCCCCACTGAGAACCGTCGCCGTTCCGTAAGGCGGGGCGCCTGCTTCAGAATGTAAATCACGTGTCCGTTCTATGGATACGCTGTTTAGTTTACCAGGCAAGACTTTCTTGGTGAAAGAAGCAGCGTTGGCTTGCATCGTCGAGCAGGCTTGTCATCTGGCTGTGCACTGGTACTCTCTCTCTAGGTGTGCTAGTCCGCAGGGCAGGGCATCCCCTGGGCAGGGCGGAGCGTGATCTCTGTGGCCTCGTCTTGCAGCTCCTTCCTTTCATTCTCAATCATCCTGCCCACAGTGGCCTCCTCTCAGGCCTGCATACTTACAACGGCGCATTGCCCGTGCTGCCGCTCTGCAGGAAGTGTCCCTCTCTTTAGTTTGCAGCTGACTGATGCCGCCTCACCCTTCTCATCTCTTCTCAGGTGTCACTTGGTCAAGAAAGCGTCCCCTTACCTACTCAACTCATCTCGTCTCCCTACCGTAGCTCACGTGACACCACGCACCTCTCGCTTATGGCCGTCATCGCCTTTCGCATCCAGTTTCAGGTAGGTAAGTTTACCCCGTGGTCCGTGAGTAAGAAGAGATCACGCCTGTTTTGCTTACTCTTGATTCCCAGCGACTAGCCCGGTTACTGATAACCTCTGTTAGAGGGAGAAAGGAATGCACCCAATCCCTGGTGAAGCCCCGACCGTTTTCCTTTCTAGTGTCCCTCGTACTCCTCCCTGCCGTCTGTGTCGCCCTTACTCCGCGTCTACCGTTTATGAGTTTACACCTGGGTTACGGTGACTGCTTCGGAGAATCGCATGCCTTTCTACCTCCCTCGCTGCGACCTCTCCTACACCTCCCAGGGCTCTTGGGTTATGCCCTTGCCCTCTTCCGAGCCGTCCGTGGCACCCGCTGTCAACCCCGTACGGCCAGGCTCCTAAGACTGACACTCCAGGCCCTCCGTAATTTGGCTTCAGTTTCACTTTCTAGACGTTTCAAGAAAGAACGGGGTCTAAATATCTGTGCACCTCTGCTCCGTTTCATATCTACCCACGAGGTTAATTTTTTTGTTTCTTCCAGTCCACCTATTTTGCACCTCCGTCTCTGCGAAGACTTCACTGAGAATCCAAGCGATTTCTGGATCCCTTCTCTCCCCTGAAGCTGTAAACAGTTTAACAAGACAGGTGCGGAACTGCCGTAAGGTAATCTACATCTTGTCTCCCTCTCTGGTATCTAACCTCCCTGCGAATGGGGGTACGTCTCCGTGTTCTGTGCGGTTTTCAGCACAGTATTCTCTACACGTAGTGGATATTTGATTTGGTAAGTGACCGAATAAGTGAATGAGTCACCAAGATAAGGGTATTGTCTCATTCTTTCTCGCTTTTTCCACTTCCAAGTTTCTTTAGTTAGTTTCCTCAGACAAAAGGTTTCTTTGTAGCTACACAGTGGCCAGGTCCAGAGAATGTTGCAGATAGCTGCTGAAAACATCCCTCCTCCACTTGAGAATGGCTTGCTCTCCCTCTCAAGCGGAGAGAGCTGGGATTCGATATTTAATTAAGCGCCTCTGTTCACTTGGCATTTAGAGGCACTAGGGGGCGTTAGTGCTCTACACCCGGTGAAATGCCTGTTTCGTTTGTGATTTTCCTTTGTGAAAAACAACTATGCACAGAGTGTTTTGTGCCAATTTTCCATCCTTTTAGATTGACGGAAAGCATTTTACCTACGTAGAAACAGAAAAGGAATAGAAAGAGCGTTGCATTGCGTTTAATGAAAGCTTAGGGCGGTCTCGGTGGTACGTTAGTGAAGTTATCTGGGGACACCTTAGCCACGTACATTGTGTTGGAGAGGCACCGAGAATTCATTCAGGAGTTCTCAAAGTTCGAGGACACAGTTGCCTTACACGTAGGCACGGTGGCAGCCGTGGACATGGCAGTGATTTGGAGAATGTTGTACTCGTCGGCTCTCGCTGTGATAATGCTTTGCAACAAATCTCCCCAAAACTCACTTACATAAAGAAGAATCTAGTTTTCTCGGACCTGTGGGCTAGCTGCAGCGGCTCTCTTGTAGACCTCTCGATGGCGGGTGTTGCTCCATGCCGTGGGTCAGTTTGAGGTCTGTCCCGCACACCTTACCGTGGAGCCCAACTGTGAGGCTGCAGGTCCCTGTCCTCTAGCAGAGTTCACTGAAACGTAAGAGGTGAGCCCAACCACACAAGGCCACGTAAGGCCTCTGCGACTCATTGAAGGCCATCGTGTCTTCCCTTGGCCTCCTGGGAACCCCCTGGCCCCAGGATGCAGCTTCGGTAGCCCAGGGCAACCGGCGGAGGGGGGCGGGCGGGGCTGCAGGAGGGTGGAACGCTGAGGTCACAGAGGGTGTGGGTGTGGCCACCTCTGCTGTGACTGAACCAAGGGCGTGGGTGGGGGGCTGGGGGTCCAGGGCAGGGCCCTCAGAGCCCGGTAGGCCCAGGGGGGCGGCGCAAGCACCTAGGCCCAGGCCGAAGAGCGCCTTCTTGGTCTGCGCGGCAGGCCGGCCTCTCGCCTTGCCACTCAGGCCGCCCTCCCTCTTGAAGTGTGTGTGGCACGCGTCCGCGGAGTACACCTCGCTGCACAGGTAGCCGTGGGACTGGTCGTCGTAGCTTCCTGCGAGGCGGCCGGAGGTCCCGCAGGCGGGTGGGTCCCTTGGACTGACGTGCGGAGCGGCTCCTGCCCGGCCCCCCTGAGAACCGTCGCCGTTCCGTAAGGCGGGGCGCCTGCTTCAGAATGTAAATCACGTGTCCGCTCTATGGATACGCTGTTTAGTTTACCAGGCAAGACTTTCTTGGTGAAAGAAGCAGCGTTGGCTTGCATCGTCGAGCAGGCTTGTCATCTGGCTGTGCACTGGTACTCTCTCTCTGGGTGTGCTAGTCCGCAGGGCAGGGCATCCCCTGGGCAGGGTGGAGCGTGATCTCTGCGGCCTCGTCTTGCAGCTCCTTCCTTTCATTCTCAATCATCCTGCCCACAGTGGCCTCCTCTCAGGCCTGCATACTTACAACGGCGCATTGCCCGTGCTGCCCCTCTGCAGGAAGTGTCCCTCTGTTTAGTTTGCAGCTGACTGATGCCGCCTCACCCTTCTCATGTCTTCTCAGGTGTCACTTGGTCAAGAAAGCGTCCCCTTACCTACTCAACTCATCTCGTCTCCCTACCGTAGCTCACGTGACACCACGCACCTCTCGCTTATGGCCGTCATCGCCTTTCGCATCCAGTTTCAGGTAGGTAAGTTTACCCCGTGGTCCGTGAGGAAGAAGAGATCACGCCTGTTTTGCTTACTCTTGATTCCCAGCGACTAGCCCGGTTACTGATAACCTCTGTTAGAGGGAGAAAGGAATGCACCCAATCCCTGGTGAAGCCCCGACCGTTTTCCTTTCTAGTGTCCCTCGTACTCCTCCCTGCCGTCTGTGTCGCCCTTACTCCGCGTCTACCGTTTATGAGTTTACACCTGGGTTACGGTGACTGCTTCGGAGAATCGCATGCCTTTCTACCTCCCTCGCTGCGACCTCTCCTACACCTCCCAGGGCTCTTGGGTTATGCCCTTGCCCTCTTCCGAGCCGTCCGTGGCACCCGCTGTCAACCCCGTACGGCCAAGCTCCTAAGACTGACACTCCAGGCCCTCCGTAATTTGGCTTCAGTTTCACTTTCTAGACGTTTCAAGAAAGAACGGGGTCTAAATATCTGTGCACCTCTGCTCCGTTTCATATCTACCCACGAGGTTAATTTTTTTGTTTCTTCCAGTCCACCTATTTTGCACCTCCGTCTCTGCGAAGACTTCACTGAGAATCCAAGCGATTTCTGGATCCCTTCTCTCCCCTGAAGCTGTAAACAGTTTAACAAGACAGGTGCGGAACTGCCGTAAGGTAATCTACATCTTGTCTCCCTCTCTGGTATCTAACCTCCCTGCGAATGGGGGTACGTCTCCGTGTTCTGTGCGGTTTTCAGCACAGTACTCTCTACACGTAGTGGATATTTGATTTGGTAAGTGACCGAATAAGTGAATGAGTCACCAAGATAAGGGTATTGTCTCATTCTTTCTCGCTTTTTCCACTTCCAAGTTTCTTTAGTTAGTTTCCTCAGACAAAAGGTTTCTTTGTAGCTACACAGTGGCCAGGTCCAGAGAATGTTGCAGATAGCTGCTGAAAACATCCCTCCTCCACTTGAGAATGGCTTGCTCTCCCTCTCAAGCGGAGAGAGCTGGGATTCGATATTTAATTAAGCGCCTCTGTTCACTTGGCATTTAGAGGCACTAGGGGGCGTTAGTGCTCTACACCCGGTGAAATGCCTGTTTCGTTTGTGATTTTCCTTTGTGAAAAACAACTATGCACAGAGTGTTTTGTGCCAATTTTCCATCCTTTTAGATTGACGGAAAGCATTTTACCTACGTAGAAACAGAAAACGAATAGAAAGAGCGTCGCATTGCGTTTAATGAAAGCTTAGGGCGGTCTCGGTGGTACGTTAGTGAAGTTATCTGGGGACACCTTAGCCACGTACATTGTGTTGGAGAGGCACCGAGAATTCATTCAGGAGTTCTCAAAGTTCGAGGACACGGTTGCCTTACACGTAGGCACGGTGGCAGCCGTGGACATGGCAGTGATTTGGAGAATGTTGTACTAGTCGGCTCTCGCTGTGATAATGCTTTGCAACAAATCTCCCCAAAACTCACTTACATAAAGAAGAATCTAGTTTTCTCGGACCTGTGGGCTAGCTGCAGCGGCTCTCTTGTAGACCTCTCGATGGCGGGTGTTGCTCCATGCCGTGGGTCAGTTTGAGGTCTGTCCCGCACACCTTACCGTGGAGCCCAACTGTGAGGCTGCAGGTCCCTGTCCTCTCGCAGAGTTCACTGAAACGTAAGAGGTGAGCCCAACCACACAAGGCCACGTAAGGCCTCTGCGACTCATTGAAGGCCATCGTGTCTTCCCTTGGCCTCCTGGGAACCCCCTGGCCCCAGGATGCAGCTTCGGTAGCCCAGGGCAACCGGCGGAGGGGGGCGGGCGGGGCTGCAGGAGGGTGGAACACGGAGGTCACAGAGGGTGTGGGTGTGGCCACCTCTACTGTGACTGAACCAAGGGCGTGGGTGGGGGGCTGGGGGTCCAGGGCAGGGCCCTCAGAGCCCGGTAGGCCCAGGGGGGTGGCGCAAGCACCTAGGCCCAGGCCGAAGAGCGCCTTCTTGGTCTGCGTGGCACGCCGGCCTCTCGCCTTGCCACTCAGGCCGCCCTGCCACTTGAAGTGTGTGTGGCACGCGTCCGCGGAGTACACCTCGCTGCACAGGTAGCCGTGGGACTGGGCGTCGTAGCTTCCTGCGAGGCGGCCGGAGGTCCCGCAGGCGGGTGGGTCCCTGGGACAGACGTGCGGAGCGGCTCCATCCCGGCCCCACTGAGAACCGTCGCCGTTCCGTAAGGCGGGGCGCCTGCTGCAGAATGTAAATCACGTGTCCGTTCTATGGATACGCTGTTTAGTTTACCAGGCAAGACTTTCTTGGTGAAAGAAGCAGCGTTGGCTTGCATCGTCGAGCAGGCTTGTCATCTGGCTGTGCACTGGTACTCTCTCTCTAGGTGTGCTAGTCCGCAGGGCAGGGCATCCCCTGGGCAGGGCGGAGCGTGATCTCTGTGGCCTCGTCTTGCAGCTCCTTCCTTTCATTCTCAATCATCCTGCCCACAGTGGCCTCCTCTCAGGCCTGCATACTTACAACGGCGCATTGCCCGTGCTGCCGCTCTGCAGGAAGTGTCCCTCTCTTTAGTTTGCAGCTGACTGATGCCGCCTCACCCTTCTCATCTCTTCTCAGGTGTCACTTGGTCAAGAAAGCCTCCCCTTACCTACTCAACTCATCTCGTCTCCCTACCGTAGCTCACGTGACACCACGCACCTCTCGCTTATGGCCGTCATCGCCTTTCGCATCCAGTTTCAGGTAGGTAAGTTTACCCCGTGGTCCGTGAGGAAGAAGAGATCACGCCTGTTTTGCTTACTCTTGATTCCCAGCGACTAGCCCGGTTACTGATAACCTCTGTTAGAGGGAGAAAGGAATGCACCCAATCCCTGGTGAAGCCCCGACCGTTTTCCTTTCTAGTGTCCCTCGTACTCCTCCCTGCCGTCTGTGTCGCCCTTACTCCGCGTCTACCGTTTATGAGTTTACACCTGGGTTACGGTGACTGCTTCGGAGAATCGCATGCCTTTCTACCTCCCTCGCTGCGACCTCTCCTACACCTCCCAGGGCTCTTGGGTTATGCCCTTGCCCTCTTCCGAGCCGTCCGTGGCACCCGCTGTCAACCCCGTACGGCCAGGCTCCTAAGACTGACACTCCAGGCCCTCCGTAATTTGGCTTCAGTTTCACTTTCTAGACGTTTCAAGAAAGAACGGGGTCTAAATATCTGTGCACCTCTGCTCCGTTTCATATCTACCCACGAGGTTAATTTTTTTGTTTCTTCCAGTCCACCTATTTTGCACCTCCGTCTCTGCGAAGACTTCACTGAGAATCCAAGCGATTTCTGGATCCCTTCTCTCCCCTGAAGCTGTAAACAGTTTAACAAGACAGGTGCGGAACTGCCGTAAGGTAATCTACATCTTGTCTCCCTCTCTGGTATCTAACCTCCCTGCGAATGGGGGTACGTCTCCGTGTTCTGTGCGGTTTTCAGCACAGTATTCTCTACACGTAGTGGATATTTGATTTGGTAAGTGACCGAATAAGTGAATGAGTCACCAAGATAAGGGTATTGTCTCATTCTTTCTCGCTTTTTCCACTTCCAAGTTTCTTTAGTTAGTTTCCTCAGACAAAAGGTTTCTTTGTAGCTACACAGTGGCCAGGTCCAGAGAATGTTGCAGATAGCTGCTGAAAACATCCCTCCTCCACTTGAGAATGGCTTGCTCTCCCTCTCAAGCGGAGAGAGCTGGGATTCGATATTTAATTAAGCGCCTCTGTTCACTTGGCATTTAGAGGCACTAGGGGGCGTTAGTGCTCTACACCCGGTGAAATGCCTGTTTCGTTTGTGATTTTCCTTTGTGAAAAACAACTATGCACAGAGTGTTTTGTGCCAATTTTCCATCCTTTTAGATTGACGGAAAGCATTTTACCTACGTAGAAACAGAAAACGAATAGAAAGAGCGTTGCATTGCGTTTAATGAAAGCTTAGGGCGGTCTCGGTGGTACGTTAGTGAAGTTATCTGGGGACACCTTAGCCACGTACATTGTGTTGGAGAGGCACCGAGAATTCATTCAGGAGTTCTCAAAGTTCGAGGACACAGTTGCCTTACACGTAGGCACGGTGGCAGCCGTGGACATGGCAGTGATTTGGAGAATGTTGTACTCGTCGGCTCTCGCTGTGATAATGCTTTGCAACAAATCTCCCCAAAACTCACTTACATAAAGAAGAATCTAGTTTTCTCGGACCTGTGGGCTAGCTGCAGCGGCTCTCTTGTAGACCTCTCGATGGCGGGTGTTGCTCCATGCCGTGGGTCAGTTTGAGGTCTGTCCCGCACACCTTACCGTGGAGCCCAACTGTGAGGCTGCAGGTCCCTGTCCTCTAGCAGAGTTCACTGAAACGTAAGAGGTGAGCCCAACCACACAAGGCCACGTAAGGCCTCTGCGACTCATTGAAGGCCATCGTGTCTTCCCTTGGCCTCCTGGGAACCCCCTGGCCCCAGGATGCAGCTTCGGTAGCCCAGGGCAACCGGCGGAGGGGGGCGGGCGGGGCTGCAGGAGGGTGGAACGCTGAGGTCACAGAGGGTGTGGGTGTGGCCACCTCTGCTGTGACTGAACCAAGGGCGTGGGTGGGGGGCTGGGGGTCCAGGGCAGGGCCCTCAGAGCCCGGTAGGCCCAGGGGGGCGGCGCAAGCACCTAGGCCCAGGCCGAAGAGCGCCTTCTTGGTCTGCGCGGCAGGCCGGCCTCTCGCCTTGCCACTCAGGCCGCCCTCCCTCTTGAAGTGTGTGTGGCACGCGTCCGCGGAGTACACCTCGCTGCACAGGTAGCCGTGGGACTGGTCGTCGTAGCTTCCTGCGAGGCGGCCGGAGGTCCCGCAGGCGGGTGGGTCCCTTGGACTGACGTGCGGAGCGGCTCCTGCCCGGCCCCCCTGAGAACCGTCGCCGTTCCGTAAGGCGGGGCGCCTGCTTCAGAATGTAAATCACGTGTCCGCTCTATGGATACGCTGTTTAGTTTACCAGGCAAGACTTTCTTGGTGAAAGAAGCAGCGTTGGCTTGCATCGTCGAGCAGGCTTGTCATCTGGCTGTGCACTGGTACTCTCTCTCTGGGTGTGCTAGTCCGCAGGGCAGGGCATCCCCTGGGCAGGGTGGAGCGTGATCTCTGCGGCCTCGTCTTGCAGCTCCTTCCTTTCATTCTCAATCATCCTGCCCACAGTGGCCTCCTCTCAGGCCTGCATACTTACAACGGCGCATTGCCCGTGCTGCCCCTCTGCAGGAAGTGTCCCTCTGTTTAGTTTGCAGCTGACTGATGCCGCCTCACCCTTCTCATGTCTTCTCAGGTGTCACTTGGTCAAGAAAGCGTCCCCTTACCTACTCAACTCATCTCGTCTCCCTACCGTAGCTCACGTGACACCACGCACCTCTCGCTTATGGCCGTCATCGCCTTTCGCATCCAGTTTCAGGTAGGTAAGTTTACCCCGTGGTCCGTGAGGAAGAAGAGATCACGCCTGTTTTGCTTACTCTTGATTCCCAGCGACTAGCCCGGTTACTGATAACCTCTGTTAGAGGGAGAAAGGAATGCACCCAATCCCTGGTGAAGCCCCGACCGTTTTCCTTTCTAGTGTCCCTCGTACTCCTCCCTGCCGTCTGTGTCGCCCTTACTCCGCGTCTACCGTTTATGAGTTTACACCTGGGTTACGGTGACTGCTTCGGAGAATCGCATGCCTTTCTACCTCCCTCGCTGCGACCTCTCCTACACCTCCCAGGGCTCTTGGGTTATGCCCTTGCCCTCTTCCGAGCCGTCCGTGGCACCCGCTGTCAACCCCGTACGGCCAAGCTCCTAAGACTGACACTCCAGGCCCTCCGTAATTTGGCTTCAGTTTCACTTTCTAGACGTTTCAAGAAAGAACGGGGTCTAAATATCTGGGCACCTCTGCTCCGTTTCATATCTACCCACGAGGTTAATTTTTTTGTTTCTTCCAGTCCACCTATTTTGCACCTCCGTCTCTGCGAAGACTTCACTGAGAATCCAAGCGATTTCTGGATCCCTTCTCTCCCCTGAAGCTGTAAACAGTTTAACAAGACAGGTGCGGAACTGCCGTAAGGTAATCTACATCTTGTCTCCCTCTCTGGTATCTAACCTCCCTGCGAATGGGGGTACGTCTCCGTGTCCTGTGCGGTTTTCAGCACAGTACTCTCTACACGTAGTGGATATTTGATTTGGTAAGTGACCGAATAAGTGAATGAGTCACCAAGATAAGGGTATTGTCTCATTCTTTCTCGCTTTTTCCACTTCCAAGTTTCTTTAGTTAGTTTCCTCAGACAAAAGGTTTCTTTGTAGCTACACAGTGGCCAGGTCCAGAGAATGTTGCAGATAGCTGCTGAAAACATCCCTCCTCCACTTGAGAATGGCTTGCTCTCCCTCTCAAGCGGAGAGAGCTGGGATTCGATATTTAATTAAGCGCCTCTGTTCACTTGGCATTTAGAGGCACTAGGGGGCGTTAGTGCTCTACACCCGGTGAAATGCCTGTTTCGTTTGTGATTTTCCTTTGTGAAAAACAACTATGCACAGAGTGTTTTGTGCCAATTTTCCATCCTTTTAGATTGACGGAAAGCATTTTACCTACGTAGAAACAGAAAACGAATAGAAAGAGCGTTGCATTGCGTTTAATGAAAGCTTAGGGCGGTCTCGGTGGTACGTTAGTGAAGTTATCTGGGGACACCTTAGCCACGTACATTGTGTTGGAGAGGCACCGAGAATTCATTCAGGAGTTCTCAAAGTTCGAGGACACGGTTGCCTTACACGTAGGCACGGTGGCAGCCGTGGACATGGCAGTGATTTGGAGAATGTTGTACTAGTCGGCTCTCGCTGTGATAATGCTTTGCAACAAATCTCCCCAAAACTCACTTACATAAAGAAGAATCTAGTTTTCTCGGACCTGTGGGCTAGCTGCAGCGGCTCTCTTGTAGACCTCTCGATGGCGGGTGTTGCTCCATGCCGTGGGTCAGTTTGAGGTCTGTCCCGCACACCTTACCGTGGAGCCCAACTGTGAGGCTGCAGGTCCCTGTCCTCTCGCAGAGTTCACTGAAACGTAAGAGGTGAGCCCAACCACACAAGGCCACGTAAGGCCTCTGCGACTCATTGAAGGCCATCGTGTCTTCCCTTGGCCTCCTGGGAACCCCCTGGCCCCAGGATGCAGCTTCGGTAGCCCAGGGCAACCGGCGGAGGGGGGCGGGCGGGGCTGCAGGAGGGTGGAACGCTGAGGTCACAGAGGGTGTGGGTGTGGTCACCTCTGCTGTGACTGAACCAAGGGCGTGGGTGGGGGGCTGGGGGTCCAGGGCAGGGCCCTCAGAGCCCGGTAGGCCCAGGGGGGCGGCGCAAGCACCTAGGCCCAGGCCGAAGAGCGCCTTCTTGGTCTGCGCGGCAGGCCGGCCTCTCGCCTTGCCACTCAGGCCGCCCTCCCTCTTGAAGTGTGTGTGGCACGCGTCCGCGGAGTACACCTCGCTGCACAGGTAGCCGTGGGACTGGGCGTCGTAGCTTCCTGCGAGGCGGCCGGAGGTCCCGCAGGCGGGTGGGTCCCTGGGACAGACGCGCGGAGCGGCTCCTGCCCGGCCCCCCTGAGAACCGTCGCCGTTCCGTAAGGCGGGGCGCCTGCTTCAGAATGTAAATCACGTGTCCGCTCTATGGATACGCTGTTTAGTTTACCAGGCAAGACTTTCTTGGTGAAAGAAGCAGCGTTGGCTTGCATCGTCGAGCAGGCTTGTCATCTGGCTGTGCACTGGTACTCTCTCTCTGGGTGTGCTAGTCCGCAGGGCAGGGCATCCCCTGGGCAGGGTGGAGCGTGATCTCTGCGGCCTCGTCTTGCAGCTCCTTCCTTTCATTCTCAATCATCCTGCCCACAGTGGCCTCCTCTCAGGCCTGCATACTTACAACGGCGCATTGCCCGTGCTGCCCCTCTGCAGGAAGTGTCCCTCTGTTTAGTTTGCAGCTGACTGATGCCGCCTCACCCTTCTCATGTCTTCTCAGGTGTCACTTGGTCAAGAAAGCGTCCCCTTACCTACTCAACTCATCTCGTCTCCCTACCGTAGCTCACGTGACACCACGCACCTCTCGCTTATGGCCGTCATCGCCTTTCGCATCCAGTTTCAGGTAGGTAAGTTTACCCCGTGGCCCGTGAGGAAGAAGAGATCACGCCTGTTTTGCTTACTCTTGATTCCCAGCGACTAGCCCGGTTACTGATAACCTCTGTTAGAGGGAGAAAGGAATGCACCCAATCCCTGGTGAAGCCCCGACCGTTTTCCTTTCTAGTGTCCCTCGTACTCCTCCCTGCCGTCTGTGTCGCCCTTACTCCGCGTCTACCGTTTATGAGTTTACACCTGGGTTACGGTGACTGCTTCGGAGAATCGCATGCCTTTCTACCTCCCTCGCTGCGACCTCTCCTACACCTCCCAGGGCTCTTGGGTTATGCCCTTGCCCTCTTCCGAGCCGTCCGTGGCACCCGCTGTCAACCCCGTACGGCCAAGCTCCTAAGACTGACACTCCAGGCCCTCCGTAATTTGGCTTCAGTTTCACTTTCTAGACGTTTCAAGAAAGAACGGGGTCTAAATATCTGGGCACCTCTGCTCCGTTTCATATCTACCCACGAGGTTAATTTTTTTGTTTCTTCCAGTCCACCTATTTTGCACCTCCGTCTCTGCGAAGACTTCACTGAGAATCCAAGCGATTTCTGGATCCCTTCTCTCCCCTGAAGCTGTAAACAGTTTAACAAGACAGGTGCGGAACTGCCGTAAGGTAATCTACATCTTGTCTCCCTCTCTGGTATCTAACCTCCCGGCGAATGGGGGTACGTCTCCGTGTTCTGTGCGGTTTTCAGCACAGTACTCTCTACACGTAGTGGATATTTGATTTGGTAAGTGACCGAATAAGTGAATGAGTCACCAAGATAAGGGTATTGTCTCATTCTTTCTCGCTTTTTCCACTTCCAAGTTTCTTTAGTTAGTTTCCTCAGACAAAAGGTTTCTTTGTAGCTACACAGTGGCCAGGTCCAGAGAATGTTGCAGATAGCTGCTGAAAACATCCCTCCTCCACTTGAGAATGGCTTGCTCTCCCTCTCAAGCGGAGAGAGCTGGGATTCGATATTTAATTAAGCGCCTCTGTTCACTTGGCATTTAGAGGCACTAGGGGGCGTTAGTGCTCTACACCCGGTGAAATGCCTGTTTCGTTTGTGATTTTCCTTTGTGAAAAACAACTATGCACAGAGTGTTTTGTGCCAATTTTCCATCCTTTTAGATTGACGGAAAGCATTTTACCTACGTAGAAACAGAAAACGAATAGAAAGAGCGTCGCATTGCGCTTACTGAAAGCTTAGGGCGGTCTCGGTGGTACGTTAGTGAAGTTATCTGGGGACACCTTAGCCACGTACATTGTGTTGGAGAGGCACCGAGAATTCATTCAGGAGTTCTCAAAGTTTGAGGACACAGTTGCCTTACACGTAGGCACGGTGGCAGCCGTGGACATGGCAGTGATTTGGAGAATGTTGTACTAGTCGGCTCTCGCTGTGATAATGCTTTGCAACAAATCTCCCCAAAACTCACTTACATAAAGAAGAATCTAGTTTTCTCGGACCTGTGGGCTAGCTGCAGCGGCTCTCTTGTAGACCTCTCGATGGCGGGTGTTGCTCCATGCCGTGGGTCAGTTTGAGGTCTGTCCCGCACACCTTACCGTGGAGCCCAACTGTGAGGCTGCAGGTCCCTGTCCTCTCGCAGAGTTCACTGAAACGTAAGAGGTGAGCCCAACCACACAAGGCCACGTAAGGCCTCTGCGACTCATTGAAGGCCATCGTGTCTTCCCTTGGCCTCCTGGGAACCCCCTGGCCCCAGGATGCAGCTTCGGTAGCCCAGGGCAACCGGCGGAGGGGGGCGGGCGGGGCTGCAGGAGGGTGGAACGCGGAGGTCACAGAGGGTGTGGGTGTGGCCACCTCTACTGTGACTGAACCAAGGGCGTGGGTGGGGGGCTGGGGGTCCAGGGCAGGGCCCTCAGAGCCCGGTAGGCCCAGGGGGGTGGCGCAAGCACCTAGGCCCAGGCCGAAGAGCGCCTTCTTGGTCTGCGTGGCACGCCGGCCTCTCGCCTTGCCACTCAGGCCGCCCTGCCACTTGAAGTGTGTGTGGCACGCGTCCGCGGAGTACACCTCGCTGCACAGGTAGCCGTGGGACTGGGCGTCGTAGCTTCCTGCGAGGCGGCCGGAGGTCCCGCAGGCGGGTGGGTCCCTGGGACAGACGTGCGGAGCGGCTCCATCCCGGCCCCACTGAGAACCGTCGCCGTTCCGTAAGGCGGGGCGCCTGCTGCAGAATGTAAATCACGTGTCCGTTCTATGGATACGCTGTTTAGTTTACCAGGCAAGACTTTCTTGGTGAAAGAAGCAGCGTTGGCTTGCATCGTCGAGCAGGCTTGTCATCTGGCTGTGCACTGGTACTCTCTCTCTAGGTGTGCTAGTCCGCAGGGCAGGGCATCCCCTGGGCAGGGCGGAGCGTGATCTCTGTGGCCTCGTCTTGCAGCTCCTTCCTTTCATTCTCAATCATCCTGCCCACAGTGGCCTCCTCTCAGGCCTGCATACTTACAACGGCGCATTGCCCGTGCTGCCGCTCTGCAGGAAGTGTCCCTCTGTTTAGTTTGCAGCTGACTGATGCCGCCTCACCCTTCTCATCTCTTCTCAGGTGTCACTTGGTCAAGAAAGTGTCCCCTTACCTACTCAACTCATCTCATCTCCCTACCGTAGCTCACGTGACACCACGCACCTCTCGCTTATGGCCGTCATCGCCTTTCGCATCCAGTTTCAGGTAGGTAAGTTTACCCCGTGGTCCGTGAGGAAGAAGAGATCACGCCTGTTTTGCTTACTCTTGATTCCCAGCGACTAGCCCGGTTACTGATAACCTCTGTTAGAGGGAGAAAGGAATGCACCCAATCCCTGGTGAAGCCCCGACCGTTTTCCTTTCTAGTGTCCCTCGTACTCCTCCCTGCCGTCTGTGTCGCCCTTACTCCGCGTCTACCGTTTATGAGTTTACACCTGGGTTACGGTGACTGCTTCGGAGAATCGCATGCCTTTCTACCTCCCTCGCTGCGACCTCTCCTACACCTCCCAGGGCTCTTGGGTTATGCCCTTGCCCTCTTCCGAGCCGTCCGTGGCACCCGCTGTCAACCCCGTACGGCCAGGCTCCTAAGACTGACACTCCAGGCCCTCCGTAATTTGGCTTCAGTTTCACTTTCTAGACGTTTCAAGAAAGAACGGGGTCTAAATATCTGTGCACCTCTGCTCCGTTTCATATCTACCCACGAGGTTAATTTTTTTGTTTCTTCCAGTCCACCTATTTTGCACCTCCGTCTCTGCGAAGACTTCACTGAGAATCCAAGCGATTTCTGGATCCCTTCTCTCCCCTGAAGCTGTAAACAGTTTAACAAGACAGGTGCGGAACTGCCGTAAGGTAATCTACATCTTGTCTCCCTCTCTGGTATCTAACCTCCCTGCGAATGGGGGTACGTCTCCGTGTTCTGTGCGGTTTTCAGCACAGTATTCTCTACACGTAGTGGATATTTGATTTGGTAAGTGACCGAATAAGTGAATGAGTCACCAAGATAAGGGTATTGTCTCATTCTTTCTCGCTTTTTCCACTTCCAAGTTTCTTTAGTTAGTTTCCTCAGACAAAAGGTTTCTTTGTAGCTACACAGTGGCCAGGTCCAGAGAATGTTGCAGATAGCTGCTGAAAACATCCCTCCTCCACTTGAGAATGGCTTGCTCTCCCTCTCAAGCGGAGAGAGCTGGGATTCGATATTTAATTAAGCGCCTCTGTTCACTTGGCATTTAGAGGCACTAGGGGGCGTTAGTGCTCTACACCCGGTGAAATGCCTGTTTCGTTTGTGATTTTCCTTTGTGAAAAACAACTATGCACAGAGTGTTTTGTGCCAATTTTCCATCCTTTTAGATTGACGGAAAGCATTTTACCTACGTAGAAACAGAAAACGAATAGAAAGAGCGTTGCATTGCGTTTAATGAAAGCTTAGGGCGGTCTCGGTGGTACGTTAGTGAAGTTATCTGGGGACACCTTAGCCACGTACATTGTGTTGGAGAGGCACCGAGAATTCATTCAGGAGTTCTCAAAGTTCGAGGACACAGTTGCCTTACACGTAGGCACGGTGGCAGCCGTGGACATGGCAGTGATTTGGAGAATGTTGTACTCGTCGGCTCTCGCTGTGATAATGCTTTGCAACAAATCTCCCCAAAACTCACTTACATAAAGAAGAATCTAGTTTTCTCGGACCTGTGGGCTAGCTGCAGCGGCTCTCTTGTAGACCTCTCGATGGCGGGTGTTGCTCCATGCCGTGGGTCAGTTTGAGGTCTGTCCCGCACACCTTACCGTGGAGCCCAACTGTGAGGCTGCAGGTCCCTGTCCTCTCGCAGAGTTCACTGAAACGTAAGAGGTGAGCCCAACCACACAAGGCCACGTAAGGCCTCTGCGACTCATTGAAGGCCATCGTGTCTTCCCTTGGCCTCCTGGGAACCCCCTGGCCCCAGGATGCAGCTTCGGTAGCCCAGGGCAACCGGCGGAGGGGGGCGGGCGGGGCTGCAGGAGGGTGGAACGCGGAGGTCACAGAGGGTGTGGGTGTGGCCACCTCTACTGTGACTGAACCAAGGGCGTGGGTGGGGGGCTGGGGGTCCAGGGCAGGGCCCTCAGAGCCCGGTAGGCCCAGGGGGGTGGCGCAAGCACCTAGGCCCAGGCCGAAGAGCGCCTTCTTGGTCTGCGTGGCACGCCGGCCTCTCGCCTTGCCACTCAGGCCGCCCTGCCACTTGAAGTGTGTGTGGCACGCGTCCGCGGAGTACACCTCGCTGCACAGGTAGCCGTGGGACTGGGCGTCGTAGCTTCCTGCGAGGCGGCCGGAGGTCCCGCAGGCGGGTGGGTCCCTGGGACAGACGTGCGGAGCGGCTCCATCCCGGCCCCACTGAGAACCGTCGCCGTTCCGTAAGGCGGGGCGCCTGCTGCAGAATGTAAATCACGTGTCCGTTCTATGGATACGCTGTTTAGTTTACCAGGCAAGACTTTCTTGGTGAAAGAAGCAGCGTTGGCTTGCATCGTCGAGCAGGCTTGTCATCTGGCTGTGCACTGGTACTCTCTCTCTAGGTGTGCTAGTCCGCAGGGCAGGGCATCCCCTGGGCAGGGCGGAGCGTGATCTCTGTGGCCTCGTCTTGCAGCTCCTTCCTTTCATTCTCAATCATCCTGCCCACAGTGGCCTCCTCTCAGGCCTGCATACTTACAACGGCGCATTGCCCGTGCTGCCGCTCTGCAGGAAGTGTCCCTCTCTTTAGTTTGCAGCTGACTGATGCCGCCTCACCCTTCTCATCTCTTCTCAGGTGTCACTTGGTCAAGAAAGTGTCCCCTTACCTACTCAACTCATCTCATCTCCCTACCGTAGCTCACGTGACACCACGCACCTCTCGCTTATGGCCGTCATCGCCTTTCGCATCCAGTTTCAGGTAGGTAAGTTTACCCCGTGGTCCGTGAGGAAGAAGAGATCACGCCTGTTTTGCTTACTCTTGATTCCCAGCGACTAGCCCGGTTACTGATAACCTCTGTTAGAGGGAGAAAGGAATGCACCCAATCCCTGGTGAAGCCCCGACCGTTTTCCTTTCTAGTGTCCCTCGTACTCCTCCCTGCCGTCTGTGTCGCCCTTACTCCGCGTCTACCGTTTATGAGTTTACACCTGGGTTACGGTGACTGCTTCGGAGAATCGCATGCCTTTCTACCTCCCTCGCTGCGACCTCTCCTACACCTCCCAGGGCTCTTGGGTTATGCCCTTGCCCTCTTCCGAGCCGTCCGTGGCACCCGCTGTCAACCCCGTACGGCCAGGCTCCTAAGACTGACACTCCAGGCCCTCCGTAATTTGGCTTCAGTTTCACTTTCTAGACGTTTCAAGAAAGAACGGGGTCTAAATATCTGTGCACCTCTGCTCCGTTTCATATCTACCCACGAGGTTAATTTTTTTGTTTCTTCCAGTCCACCTATTTTGCACCTCCGTCTCTGCGAAGACTTCACTGAGAATCCAAGCGATTTCTGGATCCCTTCTCTCCCCTGAAGCTGTAAACAGTTTAACAAGACAGGTGCGGAACTGCCGTAAGGTAATCTACATCTTGTCTCCCTCTCTGGTATCTAACCTCCCTGCGAATGGGGGTACGTCTCCGTGTTCTGTGCGGTTTTCAGCACAGTATTCTCTACACGTAGTGGATATTTGATTTGGTAAGTGACCGAATAAGTGAATGAGTCACCAAGATAAGGGTATTGTCTCATTCTTTCTCGCTTTTTCCACTTCCAAGTTTCTTTAGTTAGTTTCCTCAGACAAAAGGTTTCTTTGTAGCTACACAGTGGCCAGGTCCAGAGAATGTTGCAGATAGCTGCTGAAAACATCCCTCCTCCACTTGAGAATGGCTTGCTCTCCCTCTCAAGCGGAGAGAGCTGGGATTCGATATTTAATTAAGCGCCTCTGTTCACTTGGCATTTAGAGGCACTAGGGGGCGTTAGTGCTCTACACCCGGTGAAATGCCTGTTTCGTTTGTGATTTTCCTTTGTGAAAAACAACTATGCACAGAGTGTTTTGTGCCAATTTTCCATCCTTTTAGATTGACGGAAAGCATTTTACCTACGTAGAAACAGAAAACGAATAGAAAGAGCGTTGCATTGCGTTTAATGAAAGCTTAGGGCGGTCTCGGTGGTACGTTAGTGAAGTTATCTGGGGACACCTTAGCCACGTACATTGTGTTGGAGAGGCACCGAGAATTCATTCAGGAGTTCTCAAAGTTCGAGGACACAGTTGCCTTACACGTAGGCACGGTGGCAGCCGTGGACATGGCAGTGATTTGGAGAATGTTGTACTCGTCGGCTCTCGCTGTGATAATGCTTTGCAACAAATCTCCCCAAAACTCACTTACATAAAGAAGAATCTAGTTTTCTCGGACCTGTGGGCTAGCTGCAGCGGCTCTCTTGTAGACCTCTCGATGGCGGGTGTTGCTCCATGCCGTGGGTCAGTTTGAGGTCTGTCCCGCACACCTTACCGTGGAGCCCAACTGTGAGGCTGCAGGTCCCTGTCCTCTAGCAGAGTTCACTGAAACGTAAGAGGTGAGCCCAACCACACAAGGCCACGTAAGGCCTCTGCGACTCATTGAAGGCCATCGTGTCTTCCCTTGGCCTCCTGGGAACCCCCTGGCCCCAGGATGCAGCTTCGGTAGCCCAGGGCAACCGGCGGAGGGGGGCGGGCGGGGCTGCAGGAGGGTGGAACGCTGAGGTCACAGAGGGTGTGGGTGTGGCCACCTCTGCTGTGACTGAACCAAGGGCGTGGGTGGGGGGCTGGGGGTCCAGGGCAGGGCCCTCGAGCCCGGTAGGCCCAGGGGGGTGGCGCAAGCACCTAGGCCCAGGCCGAAGAGCGCCTTCTTGGTCTGCGCGGCAGGCCGGCCTCTCGCCTTGCCACTCAGGCCGCCCTCCCTCTTGAAGTGTGTGTGGCACGCGTCCGCGGAGTACACCTCGCTGCACAGGTAGCCGTGGGACTGGTCGTCGTAGCTTCCTGCGAGGCGGCCGGAGGTCCCGCAGGCGGGTGGGTCCCTGGGCCAGACGTGCGGAGCGGCTCCTGCCCGGCCCCCCTGAGAACCGTCGCCGTTCCGTAAGGCGGGGCGCCTGCTTCAGAATGTAAATCACGTGTCCGCTCTATGGATACGCTGTTTAGTTTACCAGGCAAGACTTTCTTGGTGAAAGAAGCAGCGTTGGCTTGCATCGTCGAGCAGGCTTGTCATCTGGCTGTGCACTGGTACTCTCTCTCTGGGTGTGCTAGTCCGCAGGGCAGGGCATCCCCTGGGCAGGGTGGAGCGTGATCTCTGCGGCCTCGTCTTGCAGCTCCTTCCTTTCATTCTCAATCATCCTGCCCACAGTGGCCTCCTCTCAGGCCTGCATACTTACAACGGCGCATTGCCCGTGCTGCCCCTCTGCAGGAAGTGTCCCTCTGTTTAGTTTGCAGCTGACTGATGCCGCCTCACCTTTCTCATGTCTTCTCAGGTGTCACTTGGTCAAGAAAGCGTCCCCTTACCTACTCAACTCATCTCGTCTCCCTACCGTAGCTCACGTGACACCACGCACCTCTCGCTTATGGCCGTCATCGCCTTTCGCATCCAGTTTCAGGTAGGTAAGTTTACCCCGTGGTCCGTGAGGAAGAAGAGATCACGCCTGTTTTGCTTACTCTTGATTCCCAGCGACTAGCCCGGTTACTGATAACCTCTGTTAGAGGGAGAAAGGAATGCACCCAATCCCTGGTGAAGCCCCGACCGTTTTCCTTTCTAGTGTCCCTCGTACTCCTCCCTGCCGTCTGTGTCGCCCTTACTCCGCGTCTACCGTTTATGAGTTTACACCTGGGTTACGGTGACTGCTTCGGAGAATAGCATGCCTTTCTACCTCCCTCGCTGCGACCTCTCCTACACCTCCCAGGGCTCTTGGGTTATGCCCTTGCCCTCTTCCGAGCCGTCCGTGGCACCCGCTGTCAACCCCGTACGGCCAAGCTCCTAAGACTGACACTCCAGGCCCTCCGTAATTTGGCTTCAGTTTCACTTTCTAGACGTTTCAAGAAAGAACGGGGTCTAAATATCTGGGCACCTCTGCTCCGTTTCATATCTACCCACGAGGTTAATTTTTTTGTTTCTTCCAGTCCACCTATTTTGCACCTCCGTCTCTGCGAAGACTTCACTGAGAATCCAAGCGATTTCTGGATCCCTTCTCTCCCCTGAAGCTGTAAACAGTTTAACAAGACAGGTGCGGAACTGCCGTAAGGTAATCTACATCTTGTCTCCCTCTCTGGTATCTAACCTCCCTGCGAATGGGGGTACGTCTCCGTGTCCTGTGCGGTTTTCAGCACAGTACTCTCTACACGTAGTGGATATTTGATTTGGTAAGTGACCGAATAAGTGAATGAGTCACCAAGATAAGGGTATTGTCTCATTCTTTCTCGCTTTTTCCACTTCCAAGTTTCTTTAGTTAGTTTCCTCAGACAAAAGGTTTCTTTGTAGCTACACAGTGGCCAGGTCCAGAGAATGTTGCAGATAGCTGCTGAAAACATCCCTCCTCCACTTGAGAATGGCTTGCTCTCCCTCTCAAGCGGAGAGAGCTGGGATTCGATATTTAATTAAGCGCCTCTGTTCACTTGGCATTTAGAGGCACTAGGGGGCGTTAGTGCTCTACACCCGGTGAAATGCCTGTTTCGTTTGTGATTTTCCTTTGTGAAAAACAACTATGCACAGAGTGTTTTGTGCCAATTTTCCATCCTTTTAGATTGACGGAAAGCATTTTACCTACGTAGAAACAGAAAACGAATAGAAAGAGCGTCGCATTGCGTTTAATGAAAGCTTAGGGCGGTCTCGGTGGTACGTTAGTGAAGTTATCTGGGGACACCTTAGCCACGTACATTGTGTTGGAGAGGCACCGAGAATTCATTCAGGAGTTCTCAAAGTTCGAGGACACGGTTGCCTTACACGTAGGCACGGTGGCAGCCGTGGACATGGCAGTGATTTGGAGAATGTTGTACTAGTCGGCTCTCGCTGTGATAATGCTTTGCAACAAATCTCCCCAAAACTCACTTACATAAAGAAGAATCTAGTTTTCTCGGACCTGTGGGCTAGCTGCAGCGGCTCTCTTGTAGACCTCTCGATGGCGGGTGTTGCTCCATGCCGTGGGTCAGTTTGAGGTCTGTCCCGCACACCTTACCGTGGAGCCCAACTGTGAGGCTGCAGGTCCCTGTCCTCTCGCAGAGTTCACTGAAACGTAAGAGGTGAGCCCAACCACACAAGGCCACGTAAGGCCTCTGCGACTCATTGAAGGCCATCGTGTCTTCCCTTGGCCTCCTGGGAACCCCCTGGCCCCAGGATGCAGCTTCGGTAGCCCAGGGCAACCGGCGGAGGGGGGCGGGCGGGGCTGCAGGAGGGTGGAACACGGAGGTCACAGAGGGTGTGGGTGTGGCCACCTCTACTGTGACTGAACCAAGGGCGTGGGTGGGGGGCTGGGGGTCCAGGGCAGGGCCCTCAGAGCCCGGTAGGCCCAGGGGGGTGGCGCAAGCACCTAGGCCCAGGCCGAAGAGCGCCTTCTTGGTCTGCGTGGCACGCCGGCCTCTCGCCTTGCCACTCAGGCCGCCCTGCCACTTGAAGTGTGTGTGGCACGCGTCCGCGGAGTACACCTCGCTGCACAGGTAGCCGTGGGACTGGGCGTCGTAGCTTCCTGCGAGGCGGCCGGAGGTCCCGCAGGCGGGTGGGTCCCTGGGACAGACGTGCGGAGCGGCTCCATCCCGGCCCCACTGAGAACCGTCGCCGTTCCGTAAGGCGGGGCGCCTGCTGCAGAATGTAAATCACGTGTCCGTTCTATGGATACGCTGTTTAGTTTACCAGGCAAGACTTTCTTGGTGAAAGAAGCAGCGTTGGCTTGCATCGTCGAGCAGGCTTGTCATCTGGCTGTGCACTGGTACTCTCTCTCTAGGTGTGCTAGTCCGCAGGGCAGGGCATCCCCTGGGCAGGGCGGAGCGTGATCTCTGTGGCCTCGTCTTGCAGCTCCTTCCTTTCATTCTCAATCATCCTGCCCACAGTGGCCTCCTCTCAGGCCTGCATACTTACAACGGCGCATTGCCCGTGCTGCCGCTCTGCAGGAAGTGTCCCTCTCTTTAGTTTGCAGCTGACTGATGCCGCCTCACCCTTCTCATCTCTTCTCAGGTGTCACTTGGTCAAGAAAGCGTCCCCTTACCTACTCAACTCATCTCGTCTCCCTACCGTAGCTCACGTGACACCACGCACCTCTCGCTTATGGCCGTCATCGCCTTTCGCATCCAGTTTCAGGTAGGTAAGTTTACCCCGTGGTCCGTGAGGAAGAAGAGATCACGCCTGTTTTGCTTACTCTTGATTCCCAGCGACTAGCCCGGTTACTGATAACCTCTGTTAGAGGGAGAAAGGAATGCACCCAATCCCTGGTGAAGCCCCGACCGTTTTCCTTTCTAGTGTCCCTCGTACTCCTCCCTGCCGTCTGTGTCGCCCTTACTCCGCGTCTACCGTTTATGAGTTTACACCTGGGTTACGGTGACTGCTTCGGAGAATCGCATGCCTTTCTACCTCCCTCGCTGCGACCTCTCCTACACCTCCCAGGGCTCTTGGGTTATGCCCTTGCCCTCTTCCGAGCCGTCCGTGGCACCCGCTGTCAACCCCGTACGGCCAGGCTCCTAAGACTGACACTCCAGGCCCTCCGTAATTTGGCTTCAGTTTCACTTTCTAGACGTTTCAAGAAAGAACGGGGTCTAAATATCTGTGCACCTCTGCTCCGTTTCATATCTACCCACGAGGTTAATTTTTTTGTTTCTTCCAGTCCACCTATTTTGCACCTCCGTCTCTGCGAAGACTTCACTGAGAATCCAAGCGATTTCTGGATCCCTTCTCTCCCCTGAAGCTGTAAACAGTTTAACAAGACAGGTGCGGAACTGCCGTAAGGTAATCTACATCTTGTCTCCCTCTCTGGTATCTAACCTCCCTGCGAATGGGGGTACGTCTCCGTGTTCTGTGCGGTTTTCAGCACAGTATTCTCTACACGTAGTGGATATTTGATTTGGTAAGTGACCGAATAAGTGAATGAGTCACCAAGATAAGGGTATTGTCTCATTCTTTCTCGCTTTTTCCACTTCCAAGTTTCTTTAGTTAGTTTCCTCAGACAAAAGGTTTCTTTGTAGCTACACAGTGGCCAGGTCCAGAGAATGTTGCAGATAGCTGCTGAAAACATCCCTCCTCCACTTGAGAATGGCTTGCTCTCCCTCTCAAGCGGAGAGAGCTGGGATTCGATATTTAATTAAGCGCCTCTGTTCACTTGGCATTTAGAGGCACTAGGGGGCGTTAGTGCTCTACACCCGGTGAAATGCCTGTTTCGTTTGTGATTTTCCTTTGTGAAAAACAACTATGCACAGAGTGTTTTGTGCCAATTTTCCATCCTTTTAGATTGACGGAAAGCATTTTACCTACGTAGAAACAGAAAACGAATAGAAAGAGCGTTGCATTGCGTTTAATGAAAGCTTAGGGCGGTCTCGGTGGTACGTTAGTGAAGTTATCTGGGGACACCTTAGCCACGTACATTGTGTTGGAGAGGCACCGAGAATTCATTCAGGAGTTCTCAAAGTTCGAGGACACAGTTGCCTTACACGTAGGCACGGTGGCAGCCGTGGACATGGCAGTGATTTGGAGAATGTTGTACTCGTCGGCTCTCGCTGTGATAATGCTTTGCAACAAATCTCCCCAAAACTCACTTACATAAAGAAGAATCTAGTTTTCTCGGACCTGTGGGCTAGCTGCAGCGGCTCTCTTGTAGACCTCTCGATGGCGGGTGTTGCTCCATGCCGTGGGTCAGTTTGAGGTCTGTCCCGCACACCTTACCGTGGAGCCCAACTGTGAGGCTGCAGGTCCCTGTCCTCTAGCAGAGTTCACTGAAACGTAAGAGGTGAGCCCAACCACACAAGGCCACGTAAGGCCTCTGCGACTCATTGAAGGCCATCGTGTCTTCCCTTGGCCTCCTGGGAACCCCCTGGCCCCAGGATGCAGCTTCGGTAGCCCAGGGCAACCGGCGGAGGGGGGCGGGCGGGGCTGCAGGAGGGTGGAACGCTGAGGTCACAGAGGGTGTGGGTGTGGCCACCTCTGCTGTGACTGAACCAAGGGCGTGGGTGGGGGGCTGGGGGTCCAGGGCAGGGCCCTCAGAGCCCGGTAGGCCCAGGGGGGCGGCGCAAGCACCTAGGCCCAGGCCGAAGAGCGCCTTCTTGGTCTGCGCGGCAGGCCGGCCTCTCGCCTTGCCACTCAGGCCGCCCTCCCTCTTGAAGTGTGTGTGGCACGCGTCCGCGGAGTACACCTCGCTGCACAGGTAGCCGTGGGACTGGTCGTCGTAGCTTCCTGCGAGGCGGCCGGAGGTCCCGCAGGCGGGTGGGTCCCTTGGACTGACGTGCGGAGCGGCTCCTGCCCGGCCCCCCTGAGAACCGTCGCCGTTCCGTAAGGCGGGGCGCCTGCTTCAGAATGTAAATCACGTGTCCGCTCTATGGATACGCTGTTTAGTTTACCAGGCAAGACTTTCTTGGTGAAAGAAGCAGCGTTGGCTTGCATCGTCGAGCAGGCTTGTCATCTGGCTGTGCACTGGTACTCTCTCTCTGGGTGTGCTAGTCCGCAGGGCAGGGCATCCCCTGGGCAGGGTGGAGCGTGATCTCTGCGGCCTCGTCTTGCAGCTCCTTCCTTTCATTCTCAATCATCCTGCCCACAGTGGCCTCCTCTCAGGCCTGCATACTTACAACGGCGCATTGCCCGTGCTGCCCCTCTGCAGGAAGTGTCCCTCTGTTTAGTTTGCAGCTGACTGATGCCGCCTCACCCTTCTCATGTCTTCTCAGGTGTCACTTGGTCAAGAAAGCGTCCCCTTACCTACTCAACTCATCTCGTCTCCCTACCGTAGCTCACGTGACACCACGCACCTCTCGCTTATGGCCGTCATCGCCTTTCGCATCCAGTTTCAGGTAGGTAAGTTTACCCCGTGGTCCGTGAGGAAGAAGAGATCACGCCTGTTTTGCTTACTCTTGATTCCCAGCGACTAGCCCGGTTACTGATAACCTCTGTTAGAGGGAGAAAGGAATGCACCCAATCCCTGGTGAAGCCCCGACCGTTTTCCTTTCTAGTGTCCCTCGTACTCCTCCCTGCCGTCTGTGTCGCCCTTACTCCGCGTCTACCGTTTATGAGTTTACACCTGGGTTACGGTGACTGCTTCGGAGAATCGCATGCCTTTCTACCTCCCTCGCTGCGACCTCTCCTACACCTCCCAGGGCTCTTGGGTTATGCCCTTGCCCTCTTCCGAGCCGTCCGTGGCACCCGCTGTCAACCCCGTACGGCCAAGCTCCTAAGACTGACACTCCAGGCCCTCCGTAATTTGGCTTCAGTTTCACTTTCTAGACGTTTCAAGAAAGAACGGGGTCTAAATATCTGGGCACCTCTGCTCCGTTTCATATCTACCCACGAGGTTAATTTTTTTGTTTCTTCCAGTCCACCTATTTTGCACCTCCGTCTCTGCGAAGACTTCACTGAGAATCCAAGCGATTTCTGGATCCCTTCTCTCCCCTGAAGCTGTAAACAGTTTAACAAGACAGGTGCGGAACTGCCGTAAGGTAATCTACATCTTGTCTCCCTCTCTGGTATCTAACCTCCCTGCGAATGGGGGTACGTCTCCGTGTCCTGTGCGGTTTTCAGCACAGTACTCTCTACACGTAGTGGATATTTGATTTGGTAAGTGACCGAATAAGTGAATGAGTCACCAAGATAAGGGTATTGTCTCATTCTTTCTCGCTTTTTCCACTTCCAAGTTTCTTTAGTTAGTTTCCTCAGACAAAAGGTTTCTTTGTAGCTACACAGTGGCCAGGTCCAGAGAATGTTGCAGATAGCTGCTGAAAACATCCCTCCTCCACTTGAGAATGGCTTGCTCTCCCTCTCAAGCGGAGAGAGCTGGGATTCGATATTTAATTAAGCGCCTCTGTTCACTTGGCATTTAGAGGCACTAGGGGGCGTTAGTGCTCTACACCCGGTGAAATGCCTGTTTCGTTTGTGATTTTCCTTTGTGAAAAACAACTATGCACAGAGTGTTTTGTGCCAATTTTCCATCCTTTTAGATTGACGGAAAGCATTTTACCTACGTAGAAACAGAAAACGAATAGAAAGAGCGTTGCATTGCGTTTAATGAAAGCTTAGGGCGGTCTCGGTGGTACGTTAGTGAAGTTATCTGGGGACACCTTAGCCACGTACATTGTGTTGGAGAGGCACCGAGAATTCATTCAGGAGTTCTCAAAGTTCGAGGACACAGTTGCCTTACACGTAGGCACGGTGGCAGCCGTGGACATGGCAGTGATTTGGAGAATGTTGTACTAGTCGGCTCTCGCTGTGATAATGCTTTGCAACAAATCTCCCCAAAACTCACTTACATAAAGAAGAATCTAGTTTTCTCGGACCTGTGGGCTAGCTGCAGCGGCTCTCTTGTAGACCTCTCGATGGCGGGTGTTGCTCCATGCCGTGGGTCAGTTTGAGGTCTGTCCCGCACACCTTACCGTGGAGCCCAACTGTGAGGCTGCAGGTCCCTGTCCTCTCGCAGAGTTCACTGAAACGTAAGAGGTGAGCCCAACCACACAAGGCCACGTAAGGCCTCTGCGACTCATTGAAGGCCATCGTGTCTTCCCTTGGCCTCCTGGGAACCCCCTGGCCCCAGGATGCAGCTTCGGTAGCCCAGGGCAACCGGCGGAGGGGGGCGGGCGGGGCTGCAGGAGGGTGGAACGCTGAGGTCACAGAGGGTGTGGGTGTGGTCACCTCTGCTGTGACTGAACCAAGGGCGTGGGTGGGGGGCTGGGGGTCCAGGGCAGGGCCCTCAGAGCCCGGTAGGCCCAGGGGGGCGGCGCAAGCACCTAGGCCCAGGCCGAAGAGCGCCTTCTTGGTCTGCGCGGCAGGCCGGCCTCTCGCCTTGCCACTCAGGCCGCCCTCCCTCTTGAAGTGTGTGTGGCACGCGTCCGCGGAGTACACCTCGCTGCACAGGTAGCCGTGGGACTGGGCGTCGTAGCTTCCTGCGAGGCGGCCGGAGGTCCCGCAGGCGGGTGGGTCCCTGGGACAGACGCGCGGAGCGGCTCCTGCCCGGCCCCCTGAGAACCGTCGCCGTTCCGTAAGGCGGGGCGCCTGCTTCAGAATGTAAATCACGTGTCCGCTCTATGGATACGCTGTTTAGTTTACCAGGCAAGACTTTCTTGGTGAAAGAAGCAGCGTTGGCTTGCATCGTCGAGCAGGCTTGTCATCTGGCTGTGCACTGGTACTCTCTCTCTGGGTGTGCTAGTCCGCAGGGCAGGGCATCCCCTGGGCAGGGTGGAGCGTGATCTCTGCGGCCTCGTCTTGCAGCTCCTTCCTTTCATTCTCAATCATCCTGCCCACAGTGGCCTCCTCTCAGGCCTGCATACTTACAACGGCGCATTGCCCGTGCTGCCCCTCTGCAGGAAGTGTCCCTCTGTTTAGTTTGCAGCTGACTGATGCCGCCTCACCCTTCTCATGTCTTCTCAGGTGTCACTTGGTCAAGAAAGCGTCCCCTTACCTACTCAACTCATCTCGTCTCCCTACCGTAGCTCACGTGACACCACGCACCTCTCGCTTATGGCCGTCATCGCCTTTCGCATCCAGTTTCAGGTAGGTAAGTTTACCCCGTGGCCCGTGAGGAAGAAGAGATCACGCCTGTTTTGCTTACTCTTGATTCCCAGCGACTAGCCCGGTTACTGATAACCTCTGTTAGAGGGAGAAAGGAATGCACCCAATCCCTGGTGAAGCCCCGACCGTTTTCCTTTCTAGTGTCCCTCGTACTCCTCCCTGCCGTCTGTGTCGCCCTTACTCCGCGTCTACCGTTTATGAGTTTACACCTGGGTTACGGTGACTGCTTCGGAGAATCGCATGCCTTTCTACCTCCCTCGCTGCGACCTCTCCTACACCTCCCAGGGCTCTTGGGTTATGCCCTTGCCCTCTTCCGAGCCGTCCGTGGCACCCGCTGTCAACCCCGTACGGCCAAGCTCCTAAGACTGACACTCCAGGCCCTCCGTAATTTGGCTTCAGTTTCACTTTCTAGACGTTTCAAGAAAGAACGGGGTCTAAATATCTGGGCACCTCTGCTCCGTTTCATATCTACCCACGAGGTTAATTTTTTTGTTTCTTCCAGTCCACCTATTTTGCACCTCCGTCTCTGCGAAGACTTCACTGAGAATCCAAGCGATTTCTGGATCCCTTCTCTCCCCTGAAGCTGTAAACAGTTTAACAAGACAGGTGCGGAACTGCCGTAAGGTAATCTACATCTTGTCTCCCTCTCTGGTATCTAACCTCCCGGCGAATGGGGGTACGTCTCCGTGTTCTGTGCGGTTTTCAGCACAGTACTCTCTACACGTAGTGGATATTTGATTTGGTAAGTGACCGAATAAGTGAATGAGTCACCAAGATAAGGGTATTGTCTCATTCTTTCTCGCTTTTTCCACTTCCAAGTTTCTTTAGTTAGTTTCCTCAGACAAAAGGTTTCTTTGTAGCTACACAGTGGCCAGGTCCAGAGAATGTTGCAGATAGCTGCTGAAAACATCCCTCCTCCACTTGAGAATGGCTTGCTCTCCCTCTCAAGCGGAGAGAGCTGGGATTCGATATTTAATTAAGCGCCTCTGTTCACTTGGCATTTAGAGGCACTAGGGGGCGTTAGTGCTCTACACCCGGTGAAATGCCTGTTTCGTTTGTGATTTTCCTTTGTGAAAAACAACTATGCACAGAGTGTTTTGTGCCAATTTTCCATCCTTTTAGATTGACGGAAAGCATTTTACCTACGTAGAAACAGAAAACGAATAGAAAGAGCGTCGCATTGCGCTTACTGAAAGCTTAGGGCGGTCTCGGTGGTACGTTAGTGAAGTTATCTGGGGACACCTTAGCCACGTACATTGTGTTGGAGAGGCACCGAGAATTCATTCAGGAGTTCTCAAAGTTTGAGGACACAGTTGCCTTACACGTAGGCACGGTGGCAGCCGTGGACATGGCAGTGATTTGGAGAATGTTGTACTAGTCGGCTCTCGCTGTGATAATGCTTTGCAACAAATCTCCCCAAAACTCACTTACATAAAGAAGAATCTAGTTTTCTCGGACCTGTGGGCTAGCTGCAGCGGCTCTCTTGTAGACCTCTCGATGGCGGGTGTTGCTCCATGCCGTGGGTCAGTTTGAGGTCTGTCCCGCACACCTTACCGTGGAGCCCAACTGTGAGGCTGCAGGTCCCTGTCCTCTCGCAGAGTTCACTGAAACGTAAGAGGTGAGCCCAACCACACAAGGCCACGTAAGGCCTCTGCGACTCATTGAAGGCCATCGTGTCTTCCCTTGGCCTCCTGGGAACCCCCTGGCCCCAGGATGCAGCTTCGGTAGCCCAGGGCAACCGGCGGAGGGGGGCGGGCGGGGCTGCAGGAGGGTGGAACGCGGAGGTCACAGAGGGTGTGGGTGTGGCCACCTCTACTGTGACTGAACCAAGGGCGTGGGTGGGGGGCTGGGGGTCCAGGGCAGGGCCCTCAGAGCCCGGTAGGCCCAGGGGGGTGGCGCAAGCACCTAGGCCCAGGCCGAAGAGCGCCTTCTTGGTCTGCGTGGCACGCCGGCCTCTCGCCTTGCCACTCAGGCCGCCCTGCCACTTGAAGTGTGTGTGGCACGCGTCCGCGGAGTACACCTCGCTGCACAGGTAGCCGTGGGACTGGGCGTCGTAGCTTCCTGCGAGGCGGCCGGAGGTCCCGCAGGCGGGTGGGTCCCTGGGACAGACGTGCGGAGCGGCTCCATCCCGGCCCCACTGAGAACCGTCGCCGTTCCGTAAGGCGGGGCGCCTGCTGCAGAATGTAAATCACGTGTCCGTTCTATGGATACGCTGTTTAGTTTACCAGGCAAGACTTTCTTGGTGAAAGAAGCAGCGTTGGCTTGCATCGTCGAGCAGGCTTGTCATCTGGCTGTGCACTGGTACTCTCTCTCTAGGTGTGCTAGTCCGCAGGGCAGGGCATCCCCTGGGCAGGGCGGAGCGTGATCTCTGTGGCCTCGTCTTGCAGCTCCTTCCTTTCATTCTCAATCATCCTGCCCACAGTGGCCTCCTCTCAGGCCTGCATACTTACAACGGCGCATTGCCCGTGCTGCCGCTCTGCAGGAAGTGTCCCTCTGTTTAGTTTGCAGCTGACTGATGCCGCCTCACCCTTCTCATCTCTTCTCAGGTGTCACTTGGTCAAGAAAGTGTCCCCTTACCTACTCAACTCATCTCATCTCCCTACCGTAGCTCACGTGACACCACGCACCTCTCGCTTATGGCCGTCATCGCCTTTCGCATCCAGTTTCAGGTAGGTAAGTTTACCCCGTGGTCCGTGAGGAAGAAGAGATCACGCCTGTTTTGCTTACTCTTGATTCCCAGCGACTAGCCCGGTTACTGATAACCTCTGTTAGAGGGAGAAAGGAATGCACCCAATCCCTGGTGAAGCCCCGACCGTTTTCCTTTCTAGTGTCCCTCGTACTCCTCCCTGCCGTCTGTGTCGCCCTTACTCCGCGTCTACCGTTTATGAGTTTACACCTGGGTTACGGTGACTGCTTCGGAGAATCGCATGCCTTTCTACCTCCCTCGCTGCGACCTCTCCTACACCTCCCAGGGCTCTTGGGTTATGCCCTTGCCCTCTTCCGAGCCGTCCGTGGCACCCGCTGTCAACCCCGTACGGCCAGGCTCCTAAGACTGACACTCCAGGCCCTCCGTAATTTGGCTTCAGTTTCACTTTCTAGACGTTTCAAGAAAGAACGGGGTCTAAATATCTGTGCACCTCTGCTCCGTTTCATATCTACCCACGAGGTTAATTTTTTTGTTTCTTCCAGTCCACCTATTTTGCACCTCCGTCTCTGCGAAGACTTCACTGAGAATCCAAGCGATTTCTGGATCCCTTCTCTCCCCTGAAGCTGTAAACAGTTTAACAAGACAGGTGCGGAACTGCCGTAAGGTAATCTACATCTTGTCTCCCTCTCTGGTATCTAACCTCCCTGCGAATGGGGGTACGTCTCCGTGTTCTGTGCGGTTTTCAGCACAGTATTCTCTACACGTAGTGGATATTTGATTTGGTAAGTGACCGAATAAGTGAATGAGTCACCAAGATAAGGGTATTGTCTCATTCTTTCTCGCTTTTTCCACTTCCAAGTTTCTTTAGTTAGTTTCCTCAGACAAAAGGTTTCTTTGTAGCTACACAGTGGCCAGGTCCAGAGAATGTTGCAGATAGCTGCTGAAAACATCCCTCCTCCACTTGAGAATGGCTTGCTCTCCCTCTCAAGCGGAGAGAGCTGGGATTCGATATTTAATTAAGCGCCTCTGTTCACTTGGCATTTAGAGGCACTAGGGGGCGTTAGTGCTCTACACCCGGTGAAATGCCTGTTTCGTTTGTGATTTTCCTTTGTGAAAAACAACTATGCACAGAGTGTTTTGTGCCAATTTTCCATCCTTTTAGATTGACGGAAAGCATTTTACCTACGTAGAAACAGAAAACGAATAGAAAGAGCGTTGCATTGCGTTTAATGAAAGCTTAGGGCGGTCTCGGTGGTACGTTAGTGAAGTTATCTGGGGACACCTTAGCCACGTACATTGTGTTGGAGAGGCACCGAGAATTCATTCAGGAGTTCTCAAAGTTCGAGGACACAGTTGCCTTACACGTAGGCACGGTGGCAGCCGTGGACATGGCAGTGATTTGGAGAATGTTGTACTCGTCGGCTCTCGCTGTGATAATGCTTTGCAACAAATCTCCCCAAAACTCACTTACATAAAGAAGAATCTAGTTTTCTCGGACCTGTGGGCTAGCTGCAGCGGCTCTCTTGTAGACCTCTCGATGGCGGGTGTTGCTCCATGCCGTGGGTCAGTTTGAGGTCTGTCCCGCACACCTTACCGTGGAGCCCAACTGTGAGGCTGCAGGTCCCTGTCCTCTCGCAGAGTTCACTGAAACGTAAGAGGTGAGCCCAACCACACAAGGCCACGTAAGGCCTCTGCGACTCATTGAAGGCCATCGTGTCTTCCCTTGGCCTCCTGGGAACCCCCTGGCCCCAGGATGCAGCTTCGGTAGCCCAGGGCAACCGGCGGAGGGGGGCGGGCGGGGCTGCAGGAGGGTGGAACGCGGAGGTCACAGAGGGTGTGGGTGTGGCCACCTCTACTGTGACTGAACCAAGGGCGTGGGTGGGGGGCTGGGGGTCCAGGGCAGGGCCCTCAGAGCCCGGTAGGCCCAGGGGGGTGGCGCAAGCACCTAGGCCCAGGCCGAAGAGCGCCTTCTTGGTCTGCGTGGCACGCCGGCCTCTCGCCTTGCCACTCAGGCCGCCCTGCCACTTGAAGTGTGTGTGGCACGCGTCCGCGGAGTACACCTCGCTGCACAGGTAGCCGTGGGACTGGGCGTCGTAGCTTCCTGCGAGGCGGCCGGAGGTCCCGCAGGCGGGTGGGTCCCTGGGACAGACGTGCGGAGCGGCTCCATCCCGGCCCCACTGAGAACCGTCGCCGTTCCGTAAGGCGGGGCGCCTGCTGCAGAATGTAAATCACGTGTCCGTTCTATGGATACGCTGTTTAGTTTACCAGGCAAGACTTTCTTGGTGAAAGAAGCAGCGTTGGCTTGCATCGTCGAGCAGGCTTGTCATCTGGCTGTGCACTGGTACTCTCTCTCTAGGTGTGCTAGTCCGCAGGGCAGGGCATCCCCTGGGCAGGGCGGAGCGTGATCTCTGTGGCCTCGTCTTGCAGCTCCTTCCTTTCATTCTCAATCATCCTGCCCACAGTGGCCTCCTCTCAGGCCTGCATACTTACAACGGCGCATTGCCCGTGCTGCCGCTCTGCAGGAAGTGTCCCTCTCTTTAGTTTGCAGCTGACTGATGCCGCCTCACCCTTCTCATCTCTTCTCAGGTGTCACTTGGTCAAGAAAGTGTCCCCTTACCTACTCAACTCATCTCATCTCCCTACCGTAGCTCACGTGACACCACGCACCTCTCGCTTATGGCCGTCATCGCCTTTCGCATCCAGTTTCAGGTAGGTAAGTTTACCCCGTGGTCCGTGAGGAAGAAGAGATCACGCCTGTTTTGCTTACTCTTGATTCCCAGCGACTAGCCCGGTTACTGATAACCTCTGTTAGAGGGAGAAAGGAATGCACCCAATCCCTGGTGAAGCCCCGACCGTTTTCCTTTCTAGTGTCCCTCGTACTCCTCCCTGCCGTCTGTGTCGCCCTTACTCCGCGTCTACCGTTTATGAGTTTACACCTGGGTTACGGTGACTGCTTCGGAGAATCGCATGCCTTTCTACCTCCCTCGCTGCGACCTCTCCTACACCTCCCAGGGCTCTTGGGTTATGCCCTTGCCCTCTTCCGAGCCGTCCGTGGCACCCGCTGTCAACCCCGTACGGCCAGGCTCCTAAGACTGACACTCCAGGCCCTCCGTAATTTGGCTTCAGTTTCACTTTCTAGACGTTTCAAGAAAGAACGGGGTCTAAATATCTGTGCACCTCTGCTCCGTTTCATATCTACCCACGAGGTTAATTTTTTTGTTTCTTCCAGTCCACCTATTTTGCACCTCCGTCTCTGCGAAGACTTCACTGAGAATCCAAGCGATTTCTGGATCCCTTCTCTCCCCTGAAGCTGTAAACAGTTTAACAAGACAGGTGCGGAACTGCCGTAAGGTAATCTACATCTTGTCTCCCTCTCTGGTATCTAACCTCCCTGCGAATGGGGGTACGTCTCCGTGTTCTGTGCGGTTTTCAGCACAGTATTCTCTACACGTAGTGGATATTTGATTTGGTAAGTGACCGAATAAGTGAATGAGTCACCAAGATAAGGGTATTGTCTCATTCTTTCTCGCTTTTTCCACTTCCAAGTTTCTTTAGTTAGTTTCCTCAGACAAAAGGTTTCTTTGTAGCTACACAGTGGCCAGGTCCAGAGAATGTTGCAGATAGCTGCTGAAAACATCCCTCCTCCACTTGAGAATGGCTTGCTCTCCCTCTCAAGCGGAGAGAGCTGGGATTCGATATTTAATTAAGCGCCTCTGTTCACTTGGCATTTAGAGGCACTAGGGGGCGTTAGTGCTCTACACCCGGTGAAATGCCTGTTTCGTTTGTGATTTTCCTTTGTGAAAAACAACTATGCACAGAGTGTTTTGTGCCAATTTTCCATCCTTTTAGATTGACGGAAAGCATTTTACCTACGTAGAAACAGAAAACGAATAGAAAGAGCGTTGCATTGCGTTTAATGAAAGCTTAGGGCGGTCTCGGTGGTACGTTAGTGAAGTTATCTGGGGACACCTTAGCCACGTACATTGTGTTGGAGAGGCACCGAGAATTCATTCAGGAGTTCTCAAAGTTCGAGGACACAGTTGCCTTACACGTAGGCACGGTGGCAGCCGTGGACATGGCAGTGATTTGGAGAATGTTGTACTCGTCGGCTCTCGCTGTGATAATGCTTTGCAACAAATCTCCCCAAAACTCACTTACATAAAGAAGAATCTAGTTTTCTCGGACCTGTGGGCTAGCTGCAGCGGCTCTCTTGTAGACCTCTCGATGGCGGGTGTTGCTCCATGCCGTGGGTCAGTTTGAGGTCTGTCCCGCACACCTTACCGTGGAGCCCAACTGTGAGGCTGCAGGTCCCTGTCCTCTAGCAGAGTTCACTGAAACGTAAGAGGTGAGCCCAACCACACAAGGCCACGTAAGGCCTCTGCGACTCATTGAAGGCCATCGTGTCTTCCCTTGGCCTCCTGGGAACCCCCTGGCCCCAGGATGCAGCTTCGGTAGCCCAGGGCAACCGGCGGAGGGGGGCGGGCGGGGCTGCAGGAGGGTGGAACGCTGAGGTCACAGAGGGTGTGGGTGTGGCCACCTCTGCTGTGACTGAACCAAGGGCGTGGGTGGGGGGCTGGGGGTCCAGGGCAGGGCCCTCAGAGCCCGGTAGGCCCAGGGGGGTGGCGCAAGCACCTAGGCCCAGGCCGAAGAGCGCCTTCTTGGTCTGCGCGGCAGGCCGGCCTCTCGCCTTGCCACTCAGGCCGCCCTCCCTCTTGAAGTGTGTGTGGCACGCGTCCGCGGAGTACACCTCGCTGCACAGGTAGCCGTGGGACTGGTCGTCGTAGCTTCCTGCGAGGCGGCCGGAGGTCCCGCAGGCGGGTGGGTCCCTGGGCCAGACGTGCGGAGCGGCTCCTGCCCGGCCCCCCTGAGAACCGTCGCCGTTCCGTAAGGCGGGGCGCCTGCTTCAGAATGTAAATCACGTGTCCGCTCTATGGATACGCTGTTTAGTTTACCAGGCAAGACTTTCTTGGTGAAAGAAGCAGCGTTGGCTTGCATCGTCGAGCAGGCTTGTCATCTGGCTGTGCACTGGTACTCTCTCTCTGGGTGTGCTAGTCCGCAGGGCAGGGCATCCCCTGGGCAGGGTGGAGCGTGATCTCTGCGGCCTCGTCTTGCAGCTCCTTCCTTTCATTCTCAATCATCCTGCCCACAGTGGCCTCCTCTCAGGCCTGCATACTTACAACGGCGCATTGCCCGTGCTGCCCCTCTGCAGGAAGTGTCCCTCTGTTTAGTTTGCAGCTGACTGATGCCGCCTCACCTTTCTCATGTCTTCTCAGGTGTCACTTGGTCAAGAAAGCGTCCCCTTACCTACTCAACTCATCTCGTCTCCCTACCGTAGCTCACGTGACACCACGCACCTCTCGCTTATGGCCGTCATCGCCTTTCGCATCCAGTTTCAGGTAGGTAAGTTTACCCCGTGGTCCGTGAGGAAGAAGAGATCACGCCTGTTTTGCTTACTCTTGATTCCCAGCGACTAGCCCGGTTACTGATAACCTCTGTTAGAGGGAGAAAGGAATGCACCCAATCCCTGGTGAAGCCCCGACCGTTTTCCTTTCTAGTGTCCCTCGTACTCCTCCCTGCCGTCTGTGTCGCCCTTACTCCGCGTCTACCGTTTATGAGTTTACACCTGGGTTACGGTGACTGCTTCGGAGAATAGCATGCCTTTCTACCTCCCTCGCTGCGACCTCTCCTACACCTCCCAGGGCTCTTGGGTTATGCCCTTGCCCTCTTCCGAGCCGTCCGTGGCACCCGCTGTCAACCCCGTACGGCCAAGCTCCTAAGACTGACACTCCAGGCCCTCCGTAATTTGGCTTCAGTTTCACTTTCTAGACGTTTCAAGAAAGAACGGGGTCTAAATATCTGGGCACCTCTGCTCCGTTTCATATCTACCCACGAGGTTAATTTTTTTGTTTCTTCCAGTCCACCTATTTTGCACCTCCGTCTCTGCGAAGACTTCACTGAGAATCCAAGCGATTTCTGGATCCCTTCTCTCCCCTGAAGCTGTAAACAGTTTAACAAGACAGGTGCGGAACTGCCGTAAGGTAATCTACATCTTGTCTCCCTCTCTGGTATCTAACCTCCCTGCGAATGGGGGTACGTCTCCGTGTCCTGTGCGGTTTTCAGCACAGTACTCTCTACACGTAGTGGATATTTGATTTGGTAAGTGACCGAATAAGTGAATGAGTCACCAAGATAAGGGTATTGTCTCATTCTTTCTCGCTTTTTCCACTTCCAAGTTTCTTTAGTTAGTTTCCTCAGACAAAAGGTTTCTTTGTAGCTACACAGTGGCCAGGTCCAGAGAATGTTGCAGATAGCTGCTGAAAACATCCCTCCTCCACTTGAGAATGGCTTGCTCTCCCTCTCAAGCGGAGAGAGCTGGGATTCGATATTTAATTAAGCGCCTCTGTTCACTTGGCATTTAGAGGCACTAGGGGGCGTTAGTGCTCTACACCCGGTGAAATGCCTGTTTCGTTTGTGATTTTCCTTTGTGAAAAACAACTATGCACAGAGTGTTTTGTGCCAATTTTCCATCCTTTTAGATTGACGGAAAGCATTTTACCTACGTAGAAACAGAAAACGAATAGAAAGAGCGTCGCATTGCGTTTAATGAAAGCTTAGGGCGGTCTCGGTGGTACGTTAGTGAAGTTATCTGGGGACACCTTAGCCACGTACATTGTGTTGGAGAGGCACCGAGAATTCATTCAGGAGTTCTCAAAGTTCGAGGACACGGTTGCCTTACACGTAGGCACGGTGGCAGCCGTGGACATGGCAGTGATTTGGAGAATGTTGTACTAGTCGGCTCTCGCTGTGATAATGCTTTGCAACAAATCTCCCCAAAACTCACTTACATAAAGAAGAATCTAGTTTTCTCGGACCTGTGGGCTAGCTGCAGCGGCTCTCTTGTAGACCTCTCGATGGCGGGTGTTGCTCCATGCCGTGGGTCAGTTTGAGGTCTGTCCCGCACACCTTACCGTGGAGCCCAACTGTGAGGCTGCAGGTCCCTGTCCTCTCGCAGAGTTCACTGAAACGTAAGAGGTGAGCCCAACCACACAAGGCCACGTAAGGCCTCTGCGACTCATTGAAGGCCATCGTGTCTTCCCTTGGCCTCCTGGGAACCCCCTGGCCCCAGGATGCAGCTTCGGTAGCCCAGGGCAACCGGCGGAGGGGGGCGGGCGGGGCTGCAGGAGGGTGGAACACGGAGGTCACAGAGGGTGTGGGTGTGGCCACCTCTACTGTGACTGAACCAAGGGCGTGGGTGGGGGGCTGGGGGTCCAGGGCAGGGCCCTCAGAGCCCGGTAGGCCCAGGGGGGTGGCGCAAGCACCTAGGCCCAGGCCGAAGAGCGCCTTCTTGGTCTGCGTGGCACGCCGGCCTCTCGCCTTGCCACTCAGGCCGCCCTGCCACTTGAAGTGTGTGTGGCACGCGTCCGCGGAGTACACCTCGCTGCACAGGTAGCCGTGGGACTGGGCGTCGTAGCTTCCTGCGAGGCGGCCGGAGGTCCCGCAGGCGGGTGGGTCCCTGGGACAGACGTGCGGAGCGGCTCCATCCCGGCCCCACTGAGAACCGTCGCCGTTCCGTAAGGCGGGGCGCCTGCTGCAGAATGTAAATCACGTGTCCGTTCTATGGATACGCTGTTTAGTTTACCAGGCAAGACTTTCTTGGTGAAAGAAGCAGCGTTGGCTTGCATCGTCGAGCAGGCTTGTCATCTGGCTGTGCACTGGTACTCTCTCTCTAGGTGTGCTAGTCCGCAGGGCAGGGCATCCCCTGGGCAGGGCGGAGCGTGATCTCTGTGGCCTCGTCTTGCAGCTCCTTCCTTTCATTCTCAATCATCCTGCCCACAGTGGCCTCCTCTCAGGCCTGCATACTTACAACGGCGCATTGCCCGTGCTGCCGCTCTGCAGGAAGTGTCCCTCTCTTTAGTTTGCAGCTGACTGATGCCGCCTCACCCTTCTCATCTCTTCTCAGGTGTCACTTGGTCAAGAAAGCGTCCCCTTACCTACTCAACTCATCTCGTCTCCCTACCGTAGCTCACGTGACACCACGCACCTCTCGCTTATGGCCGTCATCGCCTTTCGCATCCAGTTTCAGGTAGGTAAGTTTACCCCGTGGTCCGTGAGGAAGAAGAGATCACGCCTGTTTTGCTTACTCTTGATTCCCAGCGACTAGCCCGGTTACTGATAACCTCTGTTAGAGGGAGAAAGGAATGCACCCAATCCCTGGTGAAGCCCCGACCGTTTTCCTTTCTAGTGTCCCTCGTACTCCTCCCTGCCGTCTGTGTCGCCCTTACTCCGCGTCTACCGTTTATGAGTTTACACCTGGGTTACGGTGACTGCTTCGGAGAATCGCATGCCTTTCTACCTCCCTCGCTGCGACCTCTCCTACACCTCCCAGGGCTCTTGGGTTATGCCCTTGCCCTCTTCCGAGCCGTCCGTGGCACCCGCTGTCAACCCCGTACGGCCAGGCTCCTAAGACTGACACTCCAGGCCCTCCGTAATTTGGCTTCAGTTTCACTTTCTAGACGTTTCAAGAAAGAACGGGGTCTAAATATCTGTGCACCTCTGCTCCGTTTCATATCTACCCACGAGGTTAATTTTTTTGTTTCTTCCAGTCCACCTATTTTGCACCTCCGTCTCTGCGAAGACTTCACTGAGAATCCAAGCGATTTCTGGATCCCTTCTCTCCCCTGAAGCTGTAAACAGTTTAACAAGACAGGTGCGGAACTGCCGTAAGGTAATCTACATCTTGTCTCCCTCTCTGGTATCTAACCTCCCTGCGAATGGGGGTACGTCTCCGTGTTCTGTGCGGTTTTCAGCACAGTATTCTCTACACGTAGTGGATATTTGATTTGGTAAGTGACCGAATAAGTGAATGAGTCACCAAGATAAGGGTATTGTCTCATTCTTTCTCGCTTTTTCCACTTCCAAGTTTCTTTAGTTAGTTTCCTCAGACAAAAGGTTTCTTTGTAGCTACACAGTGGCCAGGTCCAGAGAATGTTGCAGATAGCTGCTGAAAACATCCCTCCTCCACTTGAGAATGGCTTGCTCTCCCTCTCAAGCGGAGAGAGCTGGGATTCGATATTTAATTAAGCGCCTCTGTTCACTTGGCATTTAGAGGCACTAGGGGGCGTTAGTGCTCTACACCCGGTGAAATGCCTGTTTCGTTTGTGATTTTCCTTTGTGAAAAACAACTATGCACAGAGTGTTTTGTGCCAATTTTCCATCCTTTTAGATTGACGGAAAGCATTTTACCTACGTAGAAACAGAAAACGAATAGAAAGAGCGTTGCATTGCGTTTAATGAAAGCTTAGGGCGGTCTCGGTGGTACGTTAGTGAAGTTATCTGGGGACACCTTAGCCACGTACATTGTGTTGGAGAGGCACCGAGAATTCATTCAGGAGTTCTCAAAGTTCGAGGACACAGTTGCCTTACACGTAGGCACGGTGGCAGCCGTGGACATGGCAGTGATTTGGAGAATGTTGTACTCGTCGGCTCTCGCTGTGATAATGCTTTGCAACAAATCTCCCCAAAACTCACTTACATAAAGAAGAATCTAGTTTTCTCGGACCTGTGGGCTAGCTGCAGCGGCTCTCTTGTAGACCTCTCGATGGCGGGTGTTGCTCCATGCCGTGGGTCAGTTTGAGGTCTGTCCCGCACACCTTACCGTGGAGCCCAACTGTGAGGCTGCAGGTCCCTGTCCTCTAGCAGAGTTCACTGAAACGTAAGAGGTGAGCCCAACCACACAAGGCCACGTAAGGCCTCTGCGACTCATTGAAGGCCATCGTGTCTTCCCTTGGCCTCCTGGGAACCCCCTGGCCCCAGGATGCAGCTTCGGTAGCCCAGGGCAACCGGCGGAGGGGGGCGGGCGGGGCTGCAGGAGGGTGGAACGCTGAGGTCACAGAGGGTGTGGGTGTGGCCACCTCTGCTGTGACTGAACCAAGGGCGTGGGTGGGGGGCTGGGGGTCCAGGGCAGGGCCCTCAGAGCCCGGTAGGCCCAGGGGGGCGGCGCAAGCACCTAGGCCCAGGCCGAAGAGCGCCTTCTTGGTCTGCGCGGCAGGCCGGCCTCTCGCCTTGCCACTCAGGCCGCCCTCCCTCTTGAAGTGTGTGTGGCACGCGTCCGCGGAGTACACCTCGCTGCACAGGTAGCCGTGGGACTGGTCGTCGTAGCTTCCTGCGAGGCGGCCGGAGGTCCCGCAGGCGGGTGGGTCCCTTGGACTGACGTGCGGAGCGGCTCCTGCCCGGCCCCCCTGAGAACCGTCGCCGTTCCGTAAGGCGGGGCGCCTGCTTCAGAATGTAAATCACGTGTCCGCTCTATGGATACGCTGTTTAGTTTACCAGGCAAGACTTTCTTGGTGAAAGAAGCAGCGTTGGCTTGCATCGTCGAGCAGGCTTGTCATCTGGCTGTGCACTGGTACTCTCTCTCTGGGTGTGCTAGTCCGCAGGGCAGGGCATCCCCTGGGCAGGGTGGAGCGTGATCTCTGCGGCCTCGTCTTGCAGCTCCTTCCTTTCATTCTCAATCATCCTGCCCACAGTGGCCTCCTCTCAGGCCTGCATACTTACAACGGCGCATTGCCCGTGCTGCCCCTCTGCAGGAAGTGTCCCTCTGTTTAGTTTGCAGCTGACTGATGCCGCCTCACCCTTCTCATGTCTTCTCAGGTGTCACTTGGTCAAGAAAGCGTCCCCTTACCTACTCAACTCATCTCGTCTCCCTACCGTAGCTCACGTGACACCACGCACCTCTCGCTTATGGCCGTCATCGCCTTTCGCATCCAGTTTCAGGTAGGTAAGTTTACCCCGTGGTCCGTGAGGAAGAAGAGATCACGCCTGTTTTGCTTACTCTTGATTCCCAGCGACTAGCCCGGTTACTGATAACCTCTGTTAGAGGGAGAAAGGAATGCACCCAATCCCTGGTGAAGCCCCGACCGTTTTCCTTTCTAGTGTCCCTCGTACTCCTCCCTGCCGTCTGTGTCGCCCTTACTCCGCGTCTACCGTTTATGAGTTTACACCTGGGTTACGGTGACTGCTTCGGAGAATCGCATGCCTTTCTACCTCCCTCGCTGCGACCTCTCCTACACCTCCCAGGGCTCTTGGGTTATGCCCTTGCCCTCTTCCGAGCCGTCCGTGGCACCCGCTGTCAACCCCGTACGGCCAAGCTCCTAAGACTGACACTCCAGGCCCTCCGTAATTTGGCTTCAGTTTCACTTTCTAGACGTTTCAAGAAAGAACGGGGTCTAAATATCTGGGCACCTCTGCTCCGTTTCATATCTACCCACGAGGTTAATTTTTTTGTTTCTTCCAGTCCACCTATTTTGCACCTCCGTCTCTGCGAAGACTTCACTGAGAATCCAAGCGATTTCTGGATCCCTTCTCTCCCCTGAAGCTGTAAACAGTTTAACAAGACAGGTGCGGAACTGCCGTAAGGTAATCTACATCTTGTCTCCCTCTCTGGTATCTAACCTCCCTGCGAATGGGGGTACGTCTCCGTGTCCTGTGCGGTTTTCAGCACAGTACTCTCTACACGTAGTGGATATTTGATTTGGTAAGTGACCGAATAAGTGAATGAGTCACCAAGATAAGGGTATTGTCTCATTCTTTCTCGCTTTTTCCACTTCCAAGTTTCTTTAGTTAGTTTCCTCAGACAAAAGGTTTCTTTGTAGCTACACAGTGGCCAGGTCCAGAGAATGTTGCAGATAGCTGCTGAAAACATCCCTCCTCCACTTGAGAATGGCTTGCTCTCCCTCTCAAGCGGAGAGAGCTGGGATTCGATATTTAATTAAGCGCCTCTGTTCACTTGGCATTTAGAGGCACTAGGGGGCGTTAGTGCTCTACACCCGGTGAAATGCCTGTTTCGTTTGTGATTTTCCTTTGTGAAAAACAACTATGCACAGAGTGTTTTGTGCCAATTTTCCATCCTTTTAGATTGACGGAAAGCATTTTACCTACGTAGAAACAGAAAACGAATAGAAAGAGCGTTGCATTGCGTTTAATGAAAGCTTAGGGCGGTCTCGGTGGTACGTTAGTGAAGTTATCTGGGGACACCTTAGCCACGTACATTGTGTTGGAGAGGCACCGAGAATTCATTCAGGAGTTCTCAAAGTTCGAGGACACGGTTGCCTTACACGTAGGCACGGTGGCAGCCGTGGACATGGCAGTGATTTGGAGAATGTTGTACTAGTCGGCTCTCGCTGTGATAATGCTTTGCAACAAATCTCCCCAAAACTCACTTACATAAAGAAGAATCTAGTTTTCTCGGACCTGTGGGCTAGCTGCAGCGGCTCTCTTGTAGACCTCTCGATGGCGGGTGTTGCTCCATGCCGTGGGTCAGTTTGAGGTCTGTCCCGCACACCTTACCGTGGAGCCCAACTGTGAGGCTGCAGGTCCCTGTCCTCTCGCAGAGTTCACTGAAACGTAAGAGGTGAGCCCAACCACACAAGGCCACGTAAGGCCTCTGCGACTCATTGAAGGCCATCGTGTCTTCCCTTGGCCTCCTGGGAACCCCCTGGCCCCAGGATGCAGCTTCGGTAGCCCAGGGCAACCGGCGGAGGGGGGCGGGCGGGGCTGCAGGAGGGTGGAACGCTGAGGTCACAGAGGGTGTGGGTGTGGTCACCTCTGCTGTGACTGAACCAAGGGCGTGGGTGGGGGGCTGGGGGTCCAGGGCAGGGCCCTCAGAGCCCGGTAGGCCCAGGGGGGCGGCGCAAGCACCTAGGCCCAGGCCGAAGAGCGCCTTCTTGGTCTGCGCGGCAGGCCGGCCTCTCGCCTTGCCACTCAGGCCGCCCTCCCTCTTGAAGTGTGTGTGGCACGCGTCCGCGGAGTACACCTCGCTGCACAGGTAGCCGTGGGACTGGGCGTCGTAGCTTCCTGCGAGGCGGCCGGAGGTCCCGCAGGCGGGTGGGTCCCTGGGACAGACGCGCGGAGCGGCTCCTGCCCGGCCCCCCTGAGAACCGTCGCCGTTCCGTAAGGCGGGGCGCCTGCTTCAGAATGTAAATCACGTGTCCGCTCTATGGATACGCTGTTTAGTTTACCAGGCAAGACTTTCTTGGTGAAAGAAGCAGCGTTGGCTTGCATCGTCGAGCAGGCTTGTCATCTGGCTGTGCACTGGTACTCTCTCTCTGGGTGTGCTAGTCCGCAGGGCAGGGCATCCCCTGGGCAGGGTGGAGCGTGATCTCTGCGGCCTCGTCTTGCAGCTCCTTCCTTTCATTCTCAATCATCCTGCCCACAGTGGCCTCCTCTCAGGCCTGCATACTTACAACGGCGCATTGCCCGTGCTGCCCCTCTGCAGGAAGTGTCCCTCTGTTTAGTTTGCAGCTGACTGATGCCGCCTCACCCTTCTCATCTCTTCTCAGGTGTCACTTGGTCAAGAAAGCGTCCCCTTACCTACTCAACTCATCTCGTCTCCCTACCGTAGCTCACGTGACACCACGCACCTCTCGCTTATGGCCGTCATCGCCTTTCGCATCCAGTTTCAGGTAGGTAAGTTTACCCCGTGGTCCGTGAGGAAGAAGAGATCACGCCTGTTTTGCTTACTCTTGATTCCCAGCGACTAGCCCGGTTACTGATAACCTCTGTTAGAGGGAGAAAGGAATGCACCCAATCCCTGGTGAAGCCCCGACCGTTTTCCTTTCTAGTGTCCCTCGTACTCCTCCCTGCCGTCTGTGTCGCCCTTACTCCGCGTCTACCGTTTATGAGTTTACACCTGGGTTACGGTGACTGCTTCGGAGAATCGCATGCCTTTCTACCTCCCTCGCTGCGACCTCTCCTACACCTCCCAGGGCTCTTGGGTTATGCCCTTGCCCTCTTCCGAGCCGTCCGTGGCACCCGCTGTCAACCCCGTACGGCCAGGCTCCTAAGACTGACACTCCAGGCCCTCCGTAATTTGGCTTCAGTTTCACTTTCTAGACGTTTCAAGAAAGAACGGGGTCTAAATATCTGGGCACCTCTGCTCCGTTTCATATCTACCCACGAGGTTAATTTTTTTGTTTCTTCCAGTCCACCTATTTTGCACCTCCGTCTCTGCGAAGACTTCACTGAGAATCCAAGCGATTTCTGGATCCCTTCTCTCCCCTGAAGCTGTAAACAGTTTAACAAGACAGGTGCGGAACTGCCGTAAGGTAATCTACATCTTGTCTCCCTCTCTGGTATCTAACCTCCCTGCGAATGGGGGTACGTCTCCGTGTCCTGTGCGGTTTTCAGCACAGTACTCTCTACACGTAGTGGATATTTGATTTGGTAAGTGACCGAATAAGTGAATGAGTCACCAAGATAAGGGTATTGTCTCATTCTTTCTCGCTTTTTCCACTTCCAAGTTTCTTTAGTTAGTTTCCTCAGACAAAAGGTTTCTTTGTAGCTACACAGTGGCCAGGTCCAGAGAATGTTGCAGATAGCTGCTGAAAACATCCCTCCTCCACTTGAGAATGGCTTGCTCTCCCTCTCAAGCGGAGAGAGCTGGGATTCGATATTTAATTAAGCGCCTCTGTTCACTTGGCATTTAGAGGCACTAGGGGGCGTTAGTGCTCTACACCCGGTGAAATGCCTGTTTCGTTTGTGATTTTCCTTTGTGAAAAACAACTATGCACAGAGTGTTTTGTGCCAATTTTCCATCCTTTTAGATTGACGGAAAGCATTTTACCTACGTAGAAACAGAAAACGAATAGAAAGAGCGTCGCATTGCGTTTAATGAAAGCTTAGGGCGGTCTCGGTGGTACGTTAGTGAAGTTATCTGGGGACACCTTAGCCACGTACATTGTGTTGGAGAGGCACCGAGAATTCATTCAGGAGTTCTCAAAGTTCGAGGACACGGTTGCCTTACACGTAGGCACGGTGGCAGCCGTGGACATGGCAGTGATTTGGAGAATGTTGTACTAGTCGGCTCTCGCTGTGATAATGCTTTGCAACAAATCTCCCCAAAACTCACTTACATAAAGAAGAATCTAGTTTTCTCGGACCTGTGGGCTAGCTGCAGCGGCTCTCTTGTAGACCTCTCGATGGCGGGTGTTGCTCCATGCCGTGGGTCAGTTTGAGGTCTGTCCCGCACACCTTACCGTGGAGCCCAACTGTGAGGCTGCAGGTCCCTGTCCTCTCGCAGAGTTCACTGAAACGTAAGAGGTGAGCCCAACCACACAAGGCCACGTAAGGCCTCTGCGACTCATTGAAGGCCATCGTGTCTTCCCTTGGCCTCCTGGGAACCCCCTGGCCCCAGGATGCAGCTTCGGTAGCCCAGGGCAACCGGCGGAGGGGGGCGGGCGGGGCTGCAGGAGGGTGGAACACGGAGGTCACAGAGGGTGTGGGTGTGGCCACCTCTACTGTGACTGAACCAAGGGCGTGGGTGGGGGGCTGGGGGTCCAGGGCAGGGCCCTCAGAGCCCGGTAGGCCCAGGGGGGTGGCGCAAGCACCTAGGCCCAGGCCGAAGAGCGCCTTCTTGGTCTGCGTGGCACGCCGGCCTCTCGCCTTGCCACTCAGGCCGCCCTGCCACTTGAAGTGTGTGTGGCACGCGTCCGTGGAGTACACCTCGCTGCACAGGTAGCCGTGGGACTGGGCGTCGTAGCTTCCTGCGAGGCGGCCGGAGGTCCCGCAGGCGGGTGGGTCCCTGGGACAGACGTGCGGAGCGGCTCCATCCCGGCCCCACTGAGAACCGTCGCCGTTCCGTAAGGCGGGGCGCCTGCTGCAGAATGTAAATCACGTGTCCGTTCTATGGATACGCTGTTTAGTTTACCAGGCAAGACTTTCTTGGTGAAAGAAGCAGCGTTGGCTTGCATCGTCGAGCAGGCTTGTCATCTGGCTGTGCACTGGTACTCTCTCTCTAGGTGTGCTAGTCCGCAGGGCAGGGCATCCCCTGGGCAGGGCGGAGCGTGATCTCTGTGGCCTCGTCTTGCAGCTCCTTCCTTTCATTCTCAATCATCCTGCCCACAGTGGCCTCCTCTCAGGCCTGCATACTTACAACGGCGCATTGCCCGTGCTGCCGCTCTGCAGGAAGTGTCCCTCTCTTTAGTTTGCAGCTGACTGATGCCGCCTCACCCTTCTCATCTCTTCTCAGGTGTCACTTGGTCAAGAAAGCCTCCCCTTACCTACTCAACTCATCTCGTCTCCCTACCGTAGCTCACGTGACACCACGCACCTCTCGCTTATGGCCGTCATCGCCTTTCGCATCCAGTTTCAGGTAGGTAAGTTTACCCCGTGGTCCGTGAGGAAGAAGAGATCACGCCTGTTTTGCTTACTCTTGATTCCCAGCGACTAGCCCGGTTACTGATAACCTCTGTTAGAGGGAGAAAGGAATGCACCCAATCCCTGGTGAAGCCCCGACCGTTTTCCTTTCTAGTGTCCCTCGTACTCCTCCCTGCCGTCTGTGTCGCCCTTACTCCGCGTCTACCGTTTATGAGTTTACACCTGGGTTACGGTGACTGCTTCGGAGAATCGCATGCCTTTCTACCTCCCTCGCTGCGACCTCTCCTACACCTCCCAGGGCTCTTGGGTTATGCCCTTGCCCTCTTCCGAGCCGTCCGTGGCACCCGCTGTCAACCCCGTACGGCCAGGCTCCTAAGACTGACACTCCAGGCCCTCCGTAATTTGGCTTCAGTTTCACTTTCTAGACGTTTCAAGAAAGAACGGGGTCTAAATATCTGTGCACCTCTGCTCCGTTTCATATCTACCCACGAGGTTAATTTTTTTGTTTCTTCCAGTCCACCTATTTTGCACCTCCGTCTCTGCGAAGACTTCACTGAGAATCCAAGCGATTTCTGGATCCCTTCTCTCCCCTGAAGCTGTAAACAGTTTAACAAGACAGGTGCGGAACTGCCGTAAGGTAATCTACATCTTGTCTCCCTCTCTGGTATCTAACCTCCCTGCGAATGGGGGTACGTCTCCGTGTTCTGTGCGGTTTTCAGCACAGTATTCTCTACACGTAGTGGATATTTGATTTGGTAAGTGACCGAATAAGTGAATGAGTCACCAAGATAAGGGTATTGTCTCATTCTTTCTCGCTTTTTCCACTTCCAAGTTTCTTTAGTTAGTTTCCTCAGACAAAAGGTTTCTTTGTAGCTACACAGTGGCCAGGTCCAGAGAATGTTGCAGATAGCTGCTGAAAACATCCCTCCTCCACTTGAGAATGGCTTGCTCTCCCTCTCAAGCGGAGAGAGCTGGGATTCGATATTTAATTAAGCGCCTCTGTTCACTTGGCATTTAGAGGCACTAGGGGGCGTTAGTGCTCTACACCCGGTGAAATGCCTGTTTCGTTTGTGATTTTCCTTTGTGAAAAACAACTATGCACAGAGTGTTTTGTGCCAATTTTCCATCCTTTTAGATTGACGGAAAGCATTTTACCTACGTAGAAACAGAAAACGAATAGAAAGAGCGTTGCATTGCGTTTAATGAAAGCTTAGGGCGGTCTCGGTGGTACGTTAGTGAAGTTATCTGGGGACACCTTAGCCACGTACATTGTGTTGGAGAGGCACCGAGAATTCATTCAGGAGTTCTCAAAGTTCGAGGACACAGTTGCCTTACACGTAGGCACGGTGGCAGCCGTGGACATGGCAGTGATTTGGAGAATGTTGTACTAGTCGGCTCTCGCTGTGATAATGCTTTGCAACAAATCTCCCCAAAACTCACTTACATAAAGAAGAATCTAGTTTTCTCGGACCTGTGGGCTAGCTGCAGCGGCTCTCTTGTAGACCTCTCGATGGCGGGTGTTGCTCCATGCCGTGGGTCAGTTTGAGGTCTGTCCCGCACACCTTACCGTGGAGCCCAACTGTGAGGCTGCAGGTCCCTGTCCTCTCGCAGAGTTCACTGAAACGTAAGAGGTGAGCCCAACCACACAAGGCCACGTAAGGCCTCTGCGACTCATTGAAGGCCATCGTGTCTTCCCTTGGCCTCCTGGGAACCCCCTGGCCCCAGGATGCAGCTTCGGTAGCCCAGGGCAACCGGCGGAGGGGGGCGGGCGGGGCTGCAGGAGGGTGGAACGCTGAGGTCACAGAGGGTGTGGGTGTGGTCACCTCTGCTGTGACTGAACCAAGGGCGTGGGTGGGGGGCTGGGGGTCCAGGGCAGGGCCCTCAGAGCCCGGTAGGCCCAGGGGGGCGGCGCAAGCACCTAGGCCCAGGCCGAAGAGCGCCTTCTTGGTCTGCGCGGCAGGCCGGCCTCTCGCCTTGCCACTCAGGCCGCCCTCCCTCTTGAAGTGTGTGTGGCACGCGTCCGCGGAGTACACCTCGCTGCACAGGTAGCCGTGGGACTGGGCGTCGTAGCTTCCTGCGAGGCGGCCGGAGGTCCCGCAGGCGGGTGGGTCCCTGGGACAGACGCGCGGAGCGGCTCCTGCCCGGCCCCCCTGAGAACCGTCGCCGTTCCGTAAGGCGGGGCGCCTGCTTCAGAATGTAAATCACGTGTCCGCTCTATGGATACGCTGTTTAGTTTACCAGGCAAGACTTTCTTGGTGAAAGAAGCAGCGTTGGCTTGCATCGTCGAGCAGGCTTGTCATCTGGCTGTGCACTGGTACTCTCTCTCTGGGTGTGCTAGTCCGCAGGGCAGGGCATCCCCTGGGCAGGGTGGAGCGTGATCTCTGCGGCCTCGTCTTGCAGCTCCTTCCTTTCATTCTCAATCATCCTGCCCACAGTGGCCTCCTCTCAGGCCTGCATACTTACAACGGCGCATTGCCCGTGCTGCCGCTCTGCAGGAAGTGTCCCTCTCTTTAGTTTGCAGCTGACTGATGCCGCCTCACCCTTCTCATCTCTTCTCAGGTGTCACTTGGTCAAGAAAGCCTCCCCTTACCTACTCAACTCATCTCGTCTCCCTACCGTAGCTCACGTGACACCACGCACCTCTCGCTTATGGCCGTCATCGCCTTTCGCATCCAGTTTCAGGTAGGTAAGTTTACCCCGTGGTCCGTGAGGAAGAAGAGATCACGCCTGTTTTGCTTACTCTTGATTCCCAGCGACTAGCCCGGTTACTGATAACCTCTGTTAGAGGGAGAAAGGAATGCACCCAATCCCTGGTGAAGCCCCGACCGTTTTCCTTTCTAGTGTCCCTCGTACTCCTCCCTGCCGTCTGTGTCGCCCTTACTCCGCGTCTACCGTTTATGAGTTTACACCTGGGTTACGGTGACTGCTTCGGAGAATCGCATGCCTTTCTACCTCCCTCGCTGCGACCTCTCCTACACCTCCCAGGGCTCTTGGGTTATGCCCTTGCCCTCTTCCGAGCCGTCCGTGGCACCCGCTGTCAACCCCGTACGGCCAGGCTCCTAAGACTGACACTCCAGGCCCTCCGTAATTTGGCTTCAGTTTCACTTTCTAGACGTTTCAAGAAAGAACGGGGTCTAAATATCTGTGCACCTCTGCTCCGTTTCATATCTACCCACGAGGTTAATTTTTTTGTTTCTTCCAGTCCACCTATTTTGCACCTCCGTCTCTGCGAAGACTTCACTGAGAATCCAAGCGATTTCTGGATCCCTTCTCTCCCCTGAAGCTGTAAACAGTTTAACAAGACAGGTGCGGAACTGCCGTAAGGTAATCTACATCTTGTCTCCCTCTCTGGTATCTAACCTCCCTGCGAATGGGGGTACGTCTCCGTGTTCTGTGCGGTTTTCAGCACAGTATTCTCTACACGTAGTGGATATTTGATTTGGTAAGTGACCGAATAAGTGAATGAGTCACCAAGATAAGGGTATTGTCTCATTCTTTCTCGCTTTTTCCACTTCCAAGTTTCTTTAGTTAGTTTCCTCAGACAAAAGGTTTCTTTGTAGCTACACAGTGGCCAGGTCCAGAGAATGTTGCAGATAGCTGCTGAAAACATCCCTCCTCCACTTGAGAATGGCTTGCTCTCCCTCTCAAGCGGAGAGAGCTGGGATTCGATATTTAATTAAGCGCCTCTGTTCACTTGGCATTTAGAGGCACTAGGGGGCGTTAGTGCTCTACACCCGGTGAAATGCCTGTTTCGTTTGTGATTTTCCTTTGTGAAAAACAACTATGCACAGAGTGTTTTGTGCCAATTTTCCATCCTTTTAGATTGACGGAAAGCATTTTACCTACGTAGAAACAGAAAACGAATAGAAAGAGCGTTGCATTGCGTTTAATGAAAGCTTAGGGCGGTCTCGGTGGTACGTTAGTGAAGTTATCTGGGGACACCTTAGCCACGTACATTGTGTTGGAGAGGCACCGAGAATTCATTCAGGAGTTCTCAAAGTTCGAGGACACAGTTGCCTTACACGTAGGCACGGTGGCAGCCGTGGACATGGCAGTGATTTGGAGAATGTTGTACTAGTCGGCTCTCGCTGTGATAATGCTTTGCAACAAATCTCCCCAAAACTCACTTACATAAAGAAGAATCTAGTTTTCTCGGACCTGTGGGCTAGCTGCAGCGGCTCTCTTGTAGACCTCTCGATGGCGGGTGTTGCTCCATGCCGTGGGTCAGTTTGAGGTCTGTCCCGCACACCTTACCGTGGAGCCCAACTGTGAGGCTGCAGGTCCCTGTCCTCTCGCAGAGTTCACTGAAACGTAAGAGGTGAGCCCAACCACACAAGGCCACGTAAGGCCTCTGCGACTCATTGAAGGCCATCGTGTCTTCCCTTGGCCTCCTGGGAACCCCCTGGCCCCAGGATGCAGCTTCGGTAGCCCAGGGCAACCGGCGGAGGGGGGCGGGCGGGGCTGCAGGAGGGTGGAACGCTGAGGTCACAGAGGGTGTGGGTGTGGTCACCTCTGCTGTGACTGAACCAAGGGCGTGGGTGGGGGGCTGGGGGTCCAGGGCAGGGCCCTCAGAGCCCGGTAGGCCCAGGGGGGCGGCGCAAGCACCTAGGCCCAGGCCGAAGAGCGCCTTCTTGGTCTGCGCGGCAGGCCGGCCTCTCGCCTTGCCACTCAGGCCGCCCTCCCTCTTGAAGTGTGTGTGGCACGCGTCCGCGGAGTACACCTCGCTGCACAGGTAGCCGTGGGACTGGGCGTCGTAGCTTCCTGCGAGGCGGCCGGAGGTCCCGCAGGCGGGTGGGTCCCTGGGACAGACGCGCGGAGCGGCTCCTGCCCGGCCCCCCTGAGAACCGTCGCCGTTCCGTAAGGCGGGGCGCCTGCTTCAGAATGTAAATCACGTGTCCGCTCTATGGATACGCTGTTTAGTTTACCAGGCAAGACTTTCTTGGTGAAAGAAGCAGCGTTGGCTTGCATCGTCGAGCAGGCTTGTCATCTGGCTGTGCACTGGTACTCTCTCTCTGGGTGTGCTAGTCCGCAGGGCAGGGCATCCCCTGGGCAGGGTGGAGCGTGATCTCTGCGGCCTCGTCTTGCAGCTCCTTCCTTTCATTCTCAATCATCCTGCCCACAGTGGCCTCCTCTCAGGCCTGCATACTTACAACGGCGCATTGCCCGTGCTGCCCCTCTGCAGGAAGTGTCCCTCTGTTTAGTTTGCAGCTGACTGATGCCGCCTCACCCTTCTCATGTCTTCTCAGGTGTCACTTGGTCAAGAAAGCGTCCCCTTACCTACTCAACTCATCTCGTCTCCCTACCGTAGCTCACGTGACACCACGCACCTCTCGCTTATGGCCGTCATCGCCTTTCGCATCCAGTTTCAGGTAGGTAAGTTTACCCCGTGGCCCGTGAGGAAGAAGAGATCACGCCTGTTTTGCTTACTCTTGATTCCCAGCGACTAGCCCGGTTACTGATAACCTCTGTTAGAGGGAGAAAGGAATGCACCCAATCCCTGGTGAAGCCCCGACCGTTTTCCTTTCTAGTGTCCCTCGTACTCCTCCCTGCCGTCTGTGTCGCCCTTACTCCGCGTCTACCGTTTATGAGTTTACACCTGGGTTACGGTGACTGCTTCGGAGAATCGCATGCCTTTCTACCTCCCTCGCTGCGACCTCTCCTACACCTCCCAGGGCTCTTGGGTTATGCCCTTGCCCTCTTCCGAGCCGTCCGTGGCACCCGCTGTCAACCCCGTACGGCCAAGCTCCTAAGACTGACACTCCAGGCCCTCCGTAATTTGGCTTCAGTTTCACTTTCTAGACGTTTCAAGAAAGAACGGGGTCTAAATATCTGGGCACCTCTGCTCCGTTTCATATCTACCCACGAGGTTAATTTTTTTGTTTCTTCCAGTCCACCTATTTTGCACCTCCGTCTCTGCGAAGACTTCACTGAGAATCCAAGCGATTTCTGGATCCCTTCTCTCCCCTGAAGCTGTAAACAGTTTAACAAGACAGGTGCGGAACTGCCGTAAGGTAATCTACATCTTGTCTCCCTCTCTGGTATCTAACCTCCCTGCGAATGGGGGTACGTCTCCGTGTTCTGTGCGGTTTTCAGCACAGTACTCTCTACACGTAGTGGATATTTGATTTGGTAAGTGACCGAATAAGTGAATGAGTCACCAAGATAAGGGTATTGTCTCATTCTTTCTCGCTTTTTCCACTTCCAAGTTTCTTTAGTTAGTTTCCTCAGACAAAAGGTTTCTTTGTAGCTACACAGTGGCCAGGTCCAGAGAATGTTGCAGATAGCTGCTGAAAACATCCCTCCTCCACTTGAGAATGGCTTGCTCTCCCTCTCAAGCGGAGAGAGCTGGGATTCGATATTTAATTAAGCGCCTCTGTTCACTTGGCATTTAGAGGCACTAGGGGGCGTTAGTGCTCTACACCCGGTGAAATGCCTGTTTCGTTTGTGATTTTCCTTTGTGAAAAACAACTATGCACAGAGTGTTTTGTGCCAATTTTCCATCCTTTTAGATTGACGGAAAGCATTTTACCTACGTAGAAACAGAAAACGAATAGAAAGAGCGTTGCATTGCGTTTAATGAAAGCTTAGGGCGGTCTCGGTGGTACGTTAGTGAAGTTATCTGGGGACACCTTAGCCACGTACATTGTGTTGGAGAGGCACCGAGAATTCATTCAGGAGTTCTCAAAGTTCGAGGACACGGTTGCCTTACACGTAGGCACGGTGGCAGCCGTGGACATGGCAGTGATTTGGAGAATGTTGTACTAGTCGGCTCTCGCTGTGATAATGCTTTGCAACAAATCTCCCCAAAACTCACTTACATAAAGAAGAATCTAGTTTTCTCGGACCTGTGGGCTAGCTGCAGCGGCTCTCTTGTAGACCTCTCGATGGCGGGTGTTGCTCCATGCCGTGGGTCAGTTTGAGGTCTGTCCCGCACACCTTACCGTGGAGCCCAACTGTGAGGCTGCAGGTCCCTGTCCTCTCGCAGAGTTCACTGAAACGTAAGAGGTGAGCCCAACCACACAAGGCCACGTAAGGCCTCTGCGACTCATTGAAGGCCATCGTGTCTTCCCTTGGCCTCCTGGGAACCCCCTGGCCCCAGGATGCAGCTTCGGTAGCCCAGGGCAACCGGCGGAGGGGGGCGGGCGGGGCTGCAGGAGGGTGGAACGCTGAGGTCACAGAGGGTGTGGGTGTGGTCACCTCTGCTGTGACTGAACCAAGGGCGTGGGTGGGGGGCTGGGGGTCCAGGGCAGGGCCCTCAGAGCCCGGTAGGCCCAGGGGGGCGGCGCAAGCACCTAGGCCCAGGCCGAAGAGCGCCTTCTTGGTCTGCGCGGCAGGCCGGCCTCTCGCCTTGCCACTCAGGCCGCCCTCCCTCTTGAAGTGTGTGTGGCACGCGTCCGCGGAGTACACCTCGCTGCACAGGTAGCCGTGGGACTGGGCGTCGTAGCTTCCTGCGAGGCGGCCGGAGGTCCCGCAGGCGGGTGGGTCCCTGGGACAGACGCGCGGAGCGGCTCCTGCCCGGCCCCCCGAGAACCGTCGCCGTTCCGTAAGGCGGGGCGCCTGCTTCAGAATGTAAATCACGTGTCCGCTCTATGGATACGCTGTTTAGTTTACCAGGCAAGACTTTCTTGGTGAAAGAAGCAGCGTTGGCTTGCATCGTCGAGCAGGCTTGTCATCTGGCTGTGCACTGGTACTCTCTCTCTGGGTGTGCTAGTCCGCAGGGCAGGGCATCCCCTGGGCAGGGTGGAGCGTGATCTCTGCGGCCTCGTCTTGCAGCTCCTTCCTTTCATTCTCAATCATCCTGCCCACAGTGGCCTCCTCTCAGGCCTGCATACTTACAACGGCGCATTGCCCGTGCTGCCCCTCTGCAGGAAGTGTCCCTCTGTTTAGTTTGCAGCTGACTGATGCCGCCTCACCCTTCTCATGTCTTCTCAGGTGTCACTTGGTCAAGAAAGCGTCCCCTTACCTACTCAACTCATCTCGTCTCCCTACCGTAGCTCACGTGACACCACGCACCTCTCGCTTATGGCCGTCATCGCCTTTCGCATCCAGTTTCAGGTAGGTAAGTTTACCCCGTGGCCCGTGAGGAAGAAGAGATCACGCCTGTTTTGCTTACTCTTGATTCCCAGCGACTAGCCCGGTTACTGATAACCTCTGTTAGAGGGAGAAAGGAATGCACCCAATCCCTGGTGAAGCCCCGACCGTTTTCCTTTCTAGTGTCCCTCGTACTCCTCCCTGCCGTCTGTGTCGCCCTTACTCCGCGTCTACCGTTTATGAGTTTACACCTGGGTTACGGTGACTGCTTCGGAGAATCGCATGCCTTTCTACCTCCCTCGCTGCGACCTCTCCTACACCTCCCAGGGCTCTTGGGTTATGCCCTTGCCCTCTTCCGAGCCGTCCGTGGCACCCGCTGTCAACCCCGTACGGCCAAGCTCCTAAGACTGACACTCCAGGCCCTCCGTAATTTGGCTTCAGTTTCACTTTCTAGACGTTTCAAGAAAGAACGGGGTCTAAATATCTGGGCACCTCTGCTCCGTTTCATATCTACCCACGAGGTTAATTTTTTTGTTTCTTCCAGTCCACCTATTTTGCACCTCCGTCTCTGCGAAGACTTCACTGAGAATCCAAGCGATTTCTGGATCCCTTCTCTCCCCTGAAGCTGTAAACAGTTTAACAAGACAGGTGCGGAACTGCCGTAAGGTAATCTACATCTTGTCTCCCTCTCTGGTATCTAACCTCCCGGCGAATAGGGGTACGTCTCCGTGTTCTGTGCGGTTTTCAGCACAGTACTCTCTACACGTAGTGGATATTTGATTTGGTAAGTGACCGAATAAGTGAATGAGTCACCAAGATAAGGGTATTGTCTCATTCTTTCTCGCTTTTTCCACTTCCAAGTTTCTTTAGTTAGTTTCCTCAGACAAAAGGTTTCTTTGTAGCTACACAGTGGCCAGGTCCAGAGAATGTTGCAGATAGCTGCTGAAAACATCCCTCCTCCACTTGAGAATGGCTTGCTCTCCCTCTCAAGCGGAGAGAGCTGGGATTCGATATTTAATTAAGCGCCTCTGTTCACTTGGCATTTAGAGGCACTAGGGGGCGTTAGTGCTCTACACCCGGTGAAATGCCTGTTTCGTTTGTGATTTTCCTTTGTGAAAAACAACTATGCACAGAGTGTTTTGTGCCAATTTTCCATCCTTTTAGATTGACGGAAAGCATTTTACCTACGTAGAAACAGAAAACGAATAGAAAGAGCGTCGCATTGCGCTTACTGAAAGCTTAGGGCGGTCTCGGTGGTACGTTAGTGAAGTTATCTGGGGACACCTTAGCCACGTACATTGTGTTGGAGAGGCACCGAGAATTCATTCAGGAGTTCTCAAAGTTTGAGGACACAGTTGCCTTACACGTAGGCACGGTGGCAGCCGTGGACATGGCAGTGATTTGGAGAATGTTGTACTAGTCGGCTCTCGCTGTGATAATGCTTTGCAACAAATCTCCCCAAAACTCACTTACATAAAGAAGAATCTAGTTTTCTCGGACCTGTGGGCTAGCTGCAGCGGCTCTCTTGTAGACCTCTCGATGGCGGGTGTTGCTCCATGCCGTGGGTCAGTTTGAGGTCTGTCCCGCACACCTTACCGTGGAGCCCAACTGTGAGGCTGCAGGTCCCTGTCCTCTCGCAGAGTTCACTGAAACGTAAGAGGTGAGCCCAACCACACAAGGCCACGTAAGGCCTCTGCGACTCATTGAAGGCCATCGTGTCTTCCCTTGGCCTCCTGGGAACCCCCTGGCCCCAGGATGCAGCTTCGGTAGCCCAGGGCAACCGGCGGAGGGGGGCGGGCGGGGCTGCAGGAGGGTGGAACGCGGAGGTCACAGAGGGTGTGGGTGTGGCCACCTCTACTGTGACTGAACCAAGGGCGTGGGTGGGGGGCTGGGGGTCCAGGGCAGGGCCCTCAGAGCCCGGTAGGCCCAGGGGGGTGGCGCAAGCACCTAGGCCCAGGCCGAAGAGCGCCTTCTTGGTCTGCGTGGCACGCCGGCCTCTCGCCTTGCCACTCAGGCCGCCCTGCCACTTGAAGTGTGTGTGGCACGCGTCCGCGGAGTACACCTCGCTGCACAGGTAGCCGTGGGACTGGGCGTCGTAGCTTCCTGCGAGGCGGCCGGAGGTCCCGCAGGCGGGTGGGTCCCTGGGACAGACGTGCGGAGCGGCTCCATCCCGGCCCCACTGAGAACCGTCGCCGTTCCGTAAGGCGGGGCGCCTGCTGCAGAATGTAAATCACGTGTCCGTTCTATGGATACGCTGTTTAGTTTACCAGGCAAGACTTTCTTGGTGAAAGAAGCAGCGTTGGCTTGCATCGTCGAGCAGGCTTGTCATCTGGCTGTGCACTGGTACTCTCTCTCTAGGTGTGCTAGTCCGCAGGGCAGGGCATCCCCTGGGCAGGGCGGAGCGTGATCTCTGTGGCCTCGTCTTGCAGCTCCTTCCTTTCATTCTCAATCATCCTGCCCACAGTGGCCTCCTCTCAGGCCTGCATACTTACAACGGCGCATTGCCCGTGCTGCCGCTCTGCAGGAAGTGTCCCTCTCTTTAGTTTGCAGCTGACTGATGCCGCCTCACCCTTCTCATCTCTTCTCAGGTGTCACTTGGTCAAGAAAGTGTCCCCTTACCTACTCAACTCATCTCATCTCCCTACCGTAGCTCACGTGACACCACGCACCTCTCGCTTATGGCCGTCATCGCCTTTCGCATCCAGTTTCAGGTAGGTAAGTTTACCCCGTGGTCCGTGAGGAAGAAGAGATCACGCCTGTTTTGCTTACTCTTGATTCCCAGCGACTAGCCCGGTTACTGATAACCTCTGTTAGAGGGAGAAAGGAATGCACCCAATCCCTGGTGAAGCCCCGACCGTTTTCCTTTCTAGTGTCCCTCGTACTCCTCCCTGCCGTCTGTGTCGCCCTTACTCCGCGTCTACCGTTTATGAGTTTACACCTGGGTTACGGTGACTGCTTCGGAGAATCGCATGCCTTTCTACCTCCCTCGCTGCGACCTCTCCTACACCTCCCAGGGCTCTTGGGTTATGCCCTTGCCCTCTTCCGAGCCGTCCGTGGCACCCGCTGTCAACCCCGTACGGCCAGGCTCCTAAGACTGACACTCCAGGCCCTCCGTAATTTGGCTTCAGTTTCACTTTCTAGACGTTTCAAGAAAGAACGGGGTCTAAATATCTGTGCACCTCTGCTCCGTTTCATATCTACCCACGAGGTTAATTTTTTTGTTTCTTCCAGTCCACCTATTTTGCACCTCCGTCTCTGCGAAGACTTCACTGAGAATCCAAGCGATTTCTGGATCCCTTCTCTCCCCTGAAGCTGTAAACAGTTTAACAAGACAGGTGCGGAACTGCCGTAAGGTAATCTACATCTTGTCTCCCTCTCTGGTATCTAACCTCCCTGCGAATGGGGGTACGTCTCCGTGTCCTGTGCGGTTTTCAGCACAGTACTCTCTACACGTAGTGGATATTTGATTTGGTAAGTGACCGAATAAGTGAATGAGTCACCAAGATAAGGGTATTGTCTCATTCTTTCTCGCTTTTTCCACTTCCAAGTTTCTTTAGTTAGTTTCCTCAGACAAAAGGTTTCTTTGTAGCTACACAGTGGCCAGGTCCAGAGAATGTTGCAGATAGCTGCTGAAAACATCCCTCCTCCACTTGAGAATGGCTTGCTCTCCCTCTCAAGCGGAGAGAGCTGGGATTCGATATTTAATTAAGCGCCTCTGTTCACTTGGCATTTAGAGGCACTAGGGGGCGTTAGTGCTCTACACCCGGTGAAATGCCTGTTTCGTTTGTGATTTTCCTTTGTGAAAAACAACTATGCACAGAGTGTTTTGTGCCAATTTTCCATCCTTTTAGATTGACGGAAAGCATTTTACCTACGTAGAAACAGAAAACGAATAGAAAGAGCGTCGCATTGCGTTTAATGAAAGCTTAGGGCGGTCTCGGTGGTACGTTAGTGAAGTTATCTGGGGACACCTTAGCCACGTACATTGTGTTGGAGAGGCACCGAGAATTCATTCAGGAGTTCTCAAAGTTCGAGGACACGGTTGCCTTACACGTAGGCACGGTGGCAGCCGTGGACATGGCAGTGATTTGGAGAATGTTGTACTAGTCGGCTCTCGCTGTGATAATGCTTTGCAACAAATCTCCCCAAAACTCACTTACATAAAGAAGAATCTAGTTTTCTCGGACCTGTGGGCTAGCTGCAGCGGCTCTCTTGTAGACCTCTCGATGGCGGGTGTTGCTCCATGCCGTGGGTCAGTTTGAGGTCTGTCCCGCACACCTTACCGTGGAGCCCAACTGTGAGGCTGCAGGTCCCTGTCCTCTCGCAGAGTTCACTGAAACGTAAGAGGTGAGCCCAACCACACAAGGCCACGTAAGGCCTCTGCGACTCATTGAAGGCCATCGTGTCTTCCCTTGGCCTCCTGGGAACCCCCTGGCCCCAGGATGCAGCTTCGGTAGCCCAGGGCAACCGGCGGAGGGGGGCGGGCGGGGCTGCAGGAGGGTGGAACACGGAGGTCACAGAGGGTGTGGGTGTGGCCACCTCTACTGTGACTGAACCAAGGGCGTGGGTGGGGGGCTGGGGGTCCAGGGCAGGGCCCTCAGAGCCCGGTAGGCCCAGGGGGGTGGCGCAAGCACCTAGGCCCAGGCCGAAGAGCGCCTTCTTGGTCTGCGTGGCACGCCGGCCTCTCGCCTTGCCACTCAGGCCGCCCTGCCACTTGAAGTGTGTGTGGCACGCGTCCGCGGAGTACACCTCGCTGCACAGGTAGCCGTGGGACTGGGCGTCGTAGCTTCCTGCGAGGCGGCCGGAGGTCCCGCAGGCGGGTGGGTCCCTGGGACAGACGTGCGGAGCGGCTCCATCCCGGCCCCACTGAGAACCGTCGCCGTTCCGTAAGGCGGGGCGCCTGCTGCAGAATGTAAATCACGTGTCCGTTCTATGGATACGCTGTTTAGTTTACCAGGCAAGACTTTCTTGGTGAAAGAAGCAGCGTTGGCTTGCATCGTCGAGCAGGCTTGTCATCTGGCTGTGCACTGGTACTCTCTCTCTAGGTGTGCTAGTCCGCAGGGCAGGGCATCCCCTGGGCAGGGCGGAGCGTGATCTCTGTGGCCTCGTCTTGCAGCTCCTTCCTTTCATTCTCAATCATCCTGCCCACAGTGGCCTCCTCTCAGGCCTGCATACTTACAACGGCGCATTGCCCGTGCTGCCGCTCTGCAGGAAGTGTCCCTCTCTTTAGTTTGCAGCTGACTGATGCCGCCTCACCCTTCTCATCTCTTCTCAGGTGTCACTTGGTCAAGAAAGCCTCCCCTTACCTACTCAACTCATCTCGTCTCCCTACCGTAGCTCACGTGACACCACGCACCTCTCGCTTATGGCCGTCATCGCCTTTCGCATCCAGTTTCAGGTAGGTAAGTTTACCCCGTGGTCCGTGAGGAAGAAGAGATCACGCCTGTTTTGCTTACTCTTGATTCCCAGCGACTAGCCCGGTTACTGATAACCTCTGTTAGAGGGAGAAAGGAATGCACCCAATCCCTGGTGAAGCCCCGACCGTTTTCCTTTCTAGTGTCCCTCGTACTCCTCCCTGCCGTCTGTGTCGCCCTTACTCCGCGTCTACCGTTTATGAGTTTACACCTGGGTTACGGTGACTGCTTCGGAGAATCGCATGCCTTTCTACCTCCCTCGCTGCGACCTCTCCTACACCTCCCAGGGCTCTTGGGTTATGCCCTTGCCCTCTTCCGAGCCGTCCGTGGCACCCGCTGTCAACCCCGTACGGCCAGGCTCCTAAGACTGACACTCCAGGCCCTCCGTAATTTGGCTTCAGTTTCACTTTCTAGACGTTTCAAGAAAGAACGGGGTCTAAATATCTGTGCACCTCTGCTCCGTTTCATATCTACCCACGAGGTTAATTTTTTTGTTTCTTCCAGTCCACCTATTTTGCACCTCCGTCTCTGCGAAGACTTCACTGAGAATCCAAGCGATTTCTGGATCCCTTCTCTCCCCTGAAGCTGTAAACAGTTTAACAAGACAGGTGCGGAACTGCCGTAAGGTAATCTACATCTTGTCTCCCTCTCTGGTATCTAACCTCCCTGCGAATGGGGGTACGTCTCCGTGTTCTGTGCGGTTTTCAGCACAGTATTCTCTACACGTAGTGGATATTTGATTTGGTAAGTGACCGAATAAGTGAATGAGTCACCAAGATAAGGGTATTGTCTCATTCTTTCTCGCTTTTTCCACTTCCAAGTTTCTTTAGTTAGTTTCCTCAGACAAAAGGTTTCTTTGTAGCTACACAGTGGCCAGGTCCAGAGAATGTTGCAGATAGCTGCTGAAAACATCCCTCCTCCACTTGAGAATGGCTTGCTCTCCCTCTCAAGCGGAGAGAGCTGGGATTCGATATTTAATTAAGCGCCTCTGTTCACTTGGCATTTAGAGGCACTAGGGGGCGTTAGTGCTCTACACCCGGTGAAATGCCTGTTTCGTTTGTGATTTTCCTTTGTGAAAAACAACTATGCACAGAGTGTTTTGTGCCAATTTTCCATCCTTTTAGATTGACGGAAAGCATTTTACCTACGTAGAAACAGAAAAGGAATAGAAAGAGCGTTGCATTGCGTTTAATGAAAGCTTAGGGCGGTCTCGGTGGTACGTTAGTGAAGTTATCTGGGGACACCTTAGCCACGTACATTGTGTTGGAGAGGCACCGAGAATTCATTCAGGAGTTCTCAAAGTTCGAGGACACAGTTGCCTTACACGTAGGCACGGTGGCAGCCGTGGACATGGCAGTGATTTGGAGAATGTTGTACTAGTCGGCTCTCGCTGTGATAATGCTTTGCAACAAATCTCCCCAAAACTCACTTACATAAAGAAGAATCTAGTTTTCTCGGACCTGTGGGCTAGCTGCAGCGGCTCTCTTGTAGACCTCTCGATGGCGGGTGTTGCTCCATGCCGTGGGTCAGTTTGAGGTCTGTCCCGCACACCTTACCGTGGAGCCCAACTGTGAGGCTGCAGGTCCCTGTCCTCTCGCAGAGTTCACTGAAACGTAAGAGGTGAGCCCAACCACACAAGGCCACGTAAGGCCTCTGCGACTCATTGAAGGCCATCGTGTCTTCCCTTGGCCTCCTGGGAACCCCCTGGCCCCAGGATGCAGCTTCGGTAGCCCAGGGCAACCGGCGGAGGGGGGCGGGCGGGGCTGCAGGAGGGTGGAACGCTGAGGTCACAGAGGGTGTGGGTGTGGCCACCTCTGCTGTGACTGAACCAAGGGCGTGGGTGGGGGGCTGGGGGTCCAGGGCAGGGCCCTCAGAGCCCGGTAGGCCCAGGGGGGCGGCGCAAGCACCTAGGCCCAGGCCGAAGAGCGCCTTCTTGGTCTGCGCGGCAGGCCGGCCTCTCGCCTTGCCACTCAGGCCGCCCTCCCTCTTGAAGTGTGTGTGGCACGCGTCCGCGGAGTACACCTCGCTGCACAGGTAGCCGTGGGACTGGTCGTCGTAGCTTCCTGCGAGGCGGCCGGAGGTCCCGCAGGCGGGTGGGTCCCTTGGACTGACGTGCGGAGCGGCTCCTGCCCGGCCCCCCTGAGAACCGTCGCCGTTCCGTAAGGCGGGGCGCCTGCTTCAGAATGTAAATCACGTGTCCGCTCTATGGATACGCTGTTTAGTTTACCAGGCAAGACTTTCTTGGTGAAAGAAGCAGCGTTGGCTTGCATCGTCGAGCAGGCTTGTCATCTGGCTGTGCACTGGTACTCTCTCTCTGGGTGTGCTAGTCCGCAGGGCAGGGCATCCCCTGGGCAGGGTGGAGCGTGATCTCTGCGGCCTCGTCTTGCAGCTCCTTCCTTTCATTCTCAATCATCCTGCCCACAGTGGCCTCCTCTCAGGCCTGCATACTTACAACGGCGCATTGCCCGTGCTGCCCCTCTGCAGGAAGTGTCCCTCTGTTTAGTTTGCAGCTGACTGATGCCGCCTCACCCTTCTCATGTCTTCTCAGGTGTCACTTGGTCAAGAAAGCGTCCCCTTACCTACTCAACTCATCTCGTCTCCCTACCGTAGCTCACGTGACACCACGCACCTCTCGCTTATGGCCGTCATCGCCTTTCGCATCCAGTTTCAGGTAGGTAAGTTTACCCCGTGGTCCGTGAGGAAGAAGAGATCACGCCTGTTTTGCTTACTCTTGATTCCCAGCGACTAGCCCGGTTACTGATAACCTCTGTTAGAGGGAGAAAGGAATGCACCCAATCCCTGGTGAAGCCCCGACCGTTTTCCTTTCTAGTGTCCCTCGTACTCCTCCCTGCCGTCTGTGTCGCCCTTACTCCGCGTCTACCGTTTATGAGTTTACACCTGGGTTACGGTGACTGCTTCGGAGAATCGCATGCCTTTCTACCTCCCTCGCTGCGACCTCTCCTACACCTCCCAGGGCTCTTGGGTTATGCCCTTGCCCTCTTCCGAGCCGTCCGTGGCACCCGCTGTCAACCCCGTACGGCCAAGCTCCTAAGACTGACACTCCAGGCCCTCCGTAATTTGGCTTCAGTTTCACTTTCTAGACGTTTCAAGAAAGAACGGGGTCTAAATATCTGTGCACCTCTGCTCCGTTTCATATCTACCCACGAGGTTAATTTTTTTGTTTCTTCCAGTCCACCTATTTTGCACCTCCGTCTCTGCGAAGACTTCACTGAGAATCCAAGCGATTTCTGGATCCCTTCTCTCCCCTGAAGCTGTAAACAGTTTAACAAGACAGGTGCGGAACTGCCGTAAGGTAATCTACATCTTGTCTCCCTCTCTGGTATCTAACCTCCCTGCGAATGGGGGTACGTCTCCGTGTTCTGTGCGGTTTTCAGCACAGTACTCTCTACACGTAGTGGATATTTGATTTGGTAAGTGACCGAATAAGTGAATGAGTCACCAAGATAAGGGTATTGTCTCATTCTTTCTCGCTTTTTCCACTTCCAAGTTTCTTTAGTTAGTTTCCTCAGACAAAAGGTTTCTTTGTAGCTACACAGTGGCCAGGTCCAGAGAATGTTGCAGATAGCTGCTGAAAACATCCCTCCTCCACTTGAGAATGGCTTGCTCTCCCTCTCAAGCGGAGAGAGCTGGGATTCGATATTTAATTAAGCGCCTCTGTTCACTTGGCATTTAGAGGCACTAGGGGGCGTTAGTGCTCTACACCCGGTGAAATGCCTGTTTCGTTTGTGATTTTCCTTTGTGAAAAACAACTATGCACAGAGTGTTTTGTGCCAATTTTCCATCCTTTTAGATTGACGGAAAGCATTTTACCTACGTAGAAACAGAAAACGAATAGAAAGAGCGTTGCATTGCGTTTAATGAAAGCTTAGGGCGGTCTCGGTGGTACGTTAGTGAAGTTATCTGGGGACACCTTAGCCACGTACATTGTGTTGGAGAGGCACCGAGAATTCATTCAGGAGTTCTCAAAGTTCGAGGACACAGTTGCCTTACACGTAGGCACGGTGGCAGCCGTGGACATGGCAGTGATTTGGAGAATGTTGTACTAGTCGGCTCTCGCTGTGATAATGCTTTGCAACAAATCTCCCCAAAACTCACTTACATAAAGAAGAATCTAGTTTTCTCGGACCTGTGGGCTAGCTGCAGCGGCTCTCTTGTAGACCTCTCGATGGCGGGTGTTGCTCCATGCCGTGGGTCAGTTTGAGGTCTGTCCCGCACACCTTACCGTGGAGCCCAACTGTGAGGCTGCAGGTCCCTGTCCTCTCGCAGAGTTCACTGAAACGTAAGAGGTGAGCCCAACCACACAAGGCCACGTAAGGCCTCTGCGACTCATTGAAGGCCATCGTGTCTTCCCTTGGCCTCCTGGGAACCCCCTGGCCCCAGGATGCAGCTTCGGTAGCCCAGGGCAACCGGCGGAGGGGGGCGGGCGGGGCTGCAGGAGGGTGGAACGCTGAGGTCACAGAGGGTGTGGGTGTGGTCACCTCTGCTGTGACTGAACCAAGGGCGTGGGTGGGGGGCTGGGGGTCCAGGGCAGGGCCCTCAGAGCCCGGTAGGCCCAGGGGGGCGGCGCAAGCACCTAGGCCCAGGCCGAAGAGCGCCTTCTTGGTCTGCGCGGCAGGCCGGCCTCTCGCCTTGCCACTCAGGCCGCCCTCCCTCTTGAAGTGTGTGTGGCACGCGTCCGCGGAGTACACCTCGCTGCACAGGTAGCCGTGGGACTGGGCGTCGTAGCTTCCTGCGAGGCGGCCGGAGGTCCCGCAGGCGGGTGGGTCCCTGGGACAGACGCGCGGAGCGGCTCCTGCCCGGCCCCCCTGAGAACCGTCGCCGTTCCGTAAGGCGGGGCGCCTGCTTCAGAATGTAAATCACGTGTCCGCTCTATGGATACGCTGTTTAGTTTACCAGGCAAGACTTTCTTGGTGAAAGAAGCAGCGTTGGCTTGCATCGTCGAGCAGGCTTGTCATCTGGCTGTGCACTGGTACTCTCTCTCTGGGTGTGCTAGTCCGCAGGGCAGGGCATCCCCTGGGCAGGGTGGAGCGTGATCTCTGCGGCCTCGTCTTGCAGCTCCTTCCTTTCATTCTCAATCATCCTGCCCACAGTGGCCTCCTCTCAGGCCTGCATACTTACAACGGCGCATTGCCCGTGCTGCCCCTCTGCAGGAAGTGTCCCTCTGTTTAGTTTGCAGCTGACTGATGCCGCCTCACCCTTCTCATGTCTTCTCAGGTGTCACTTGGTCAAGAAAGCGTCCCCTTACCTACTCAACTCATCTCGTCTCCCTACCGTAGCTCACGTGACACCACGCACCTCTCGCTTATGGCCGTCATCGCCTTTCGCATCCAGTTTCAGGTAGGTAAGTTTACCCCGTGGCCCGTGAGGAAGAAGAGATCACGCCTGTTTTGCTTACTCTTGATTCCCAGCGACTAGCCCGGTTACTGATAACCTCTGTTAGAGGGAGAAAGGAATGCACCCAATCCCTGGTGAAGCCCCGACCGTTTTCCTTTCTAGTGTCCCTCGTACTCCTCCCTGCCGTCTGTGTCGCCCTTACTCCGCGTCTACCGTTTATGAGTTTACACCTGGGTTACGGTGACTGCTTCGGAGAATCGCATGCCTTTCTACCTCCCTCGCTGCGACCTCTCCTACACCTCCCAGGGCTCTTGGGTTATGCCCTTGCCCTCTTCCGAGCCGTCCGTGGCACCCGCTGTCAACCCCGTACGGCCAAGCTCCTAAGACTGACACTCCAGGCCCTCCGTAATTTGGCTTCAGTTTCACTTTCTAGACGTTTCAAGAAAGAACGGGGTCTAAATATCTGGGCACCTCTGCTCCGTTTCATATCTACCCACGAGGTTAATTTTTTTGTTTCTTCCAGTCCACCTATTTTGCACCTCCGTCTCTGCGAAGACTTCACTGAGAATCCAAGCGATTTCTGGATCCCTTCTCTCCCCTGAAGCTGTAAACAGTTTAACAAGACAGGTGCGGAACTGCCGTAAGGTAATCTACATCTTGTCTCCCTCTCTGGTATCTAACCTCCCGGCGAATGGGGGTACGTCTCCGTGTTCTGTGCGGTTTTCAGCACAGTACTCTCTACACGTAGTGGATATTTGATTTGGTAAGTGACCGAATAAGTGAATGAGTCACCAAGATAAGGGTATTGTCTCATTCTTTCTCGCTTTTTCCACTTCCAAGTTTCTTTAGTTAGTTTCCTCAGACAAAAGGTTTCTTTGTAGCTACACAGTGGCCAGGTCCAGAGAATGTTGCAGATAGCTGCTGAAAACATCCCTCCTCCACTTGAGAATGGCTTGCTCTCCCTCTCAAGCGGAGAGAGCTGGGATTCGATATTTAATTAAGCGCCTCTGTTCACTTGGCATTTAGAGGCACTAGGGGGCGTTAGTGCTCTACACCCGGTGAAATGCCTGTTTCGTTTGTGATTTTCCTTTGTGAAAAACAACTATGCACAGAGTGTTTTGTGCCAATTTTCCATCCTTTTAGATTGACGGAAAGCATTTTACCTACGTAGAAACAGAAAACGAATAGAAAGAGCGTCGCATTGCGCTTACTGAAAGCTTAGGGCGGTCTCGGTGGTACGTTAGTGAAGTTATCTGGGGACACCTTAGCCACGTACATTGTGTTGGAGAGGCACCGAGAATTCATTCAGGAGTTCTCAAAGTTTGAGGACACAGTTGCCTTACACGTAGGCACGGTGGCAGCCGTGGACATGGCAGTGATTTGGAGAATGTTGTACTAGTCGGCTCTCGCTGTGATAATGCTTTGCAACAAATCTCCCCAAAACTCACTTACATAAAGAAGAATCTAGTTTTCTCGGACCTGTGGGCTAGCTGCAGCGGCTCTCTTGTAGACCTCTCGATGGCGGGTGTTGCTCCATGCCGTGGGTCAGTTTGAGGTCTGTCCCGCACACCTTACCGTGGAGCCCAACTGTGAGGCTGCAGGTCCCTGTCCTCTCGCAGAGTTCACTGAAACGTAAGAGGTGAGCCCAACCACACAAGGCCACGTAAGGCCTCTGCGACTCATTGAAGGCCATCGTGTCTTCCCTTGGCCTCCTGGGAACCCCCTGGCCCCAGGATGCAGCTTCGGTAGCCCAGGGCAACCGGCGGAGGGGGGCGGGCGGGGCTGCAGGAGGGTGGAACGCGGAGGTCACAGAGGGTGTGGGTGTGGCCACCTCTACTGTGACTGAACCAAGGGCGTGGGTGGGGGGCTGGGGGTCCAGGGCAGGGCCCTCAGAGCCCGGTAGGCCCAGGGGGGTGGCGCAAGCACCTAGGCCCAGGCCGAAGAGCGCCTTCTTGGTCTGCGTGGCACGCCGGCCTCTCGCCTTGCCACTCAGGCCGCCCTGCCACTTGAAGTGTGTGTGGCACGCGTCCGCGGAGTACACCTCGCTGCACAGGTAGCCGTGGGACTGGGCGTCGTAGCTTCCTGCGAGGCGGCCGGAGGTCCCGCAGGCGGGTGGGTCCCTGGGACAGACGTGCGGAGCGGCTCCATCCCGGCCCCACTGAGAACCGTCGCCGTTCCGTAAGGCGGGGCGCCTGCTGCAGAATGTAAATCACGTGTCCGTTCTATGGATACGCTGTTTAGTTTACCAGGCAAGACTTTCTTGGTGAAAGAAGCAGCGTTGGCTTGCATCGTCGAGCAGGCTTGTCATCTGGCTGTGCACTGGTACTCTCTCTCTAGGTGTGCTAGTCCGCAGGGCAGGGCATCCCCTGGGCAGGGCGGAGCGTGATCTCTGTGGCCTCGTCTTGCAGCTCCTTCCTTTCATTCTCAATCATCCTGCCCACAGTGGCCTCCTCTCAGGCCTGCATACTTACAACGGCGCATTGCCCGTGCTGCCGCTCTGCAGGAAGTGTCCCTCTCTTTAGTTTGCAGCTGACTGATGCCGCCTCACCCTTCTCATCTCTTCTCAGGTGTCACTTGGTCAAGAAAGTGTCCCCTTACCTACTCAACTCATCTCATCTCCCTACCGTAGCTCACGTGACACCACGCACCTCTCGCTTATGGCCGTCATCGCCTTTCGCATCCAGTTTCAGGTAGGTAAGTTTACCCCGTGGTCCGTGAGGAAGAAGAGATCACGCCTGTTTTGCTTACTCTTGATTCCCAGCGACTAGCCCGGTTACTGATAACCTCTGTTAGAGGGAGAAAGGAATGCACCCAATCCCTGGTGAAGCCCCGACCGTTTTCCTTTCTAGTGTCCCTCGTACTCCTCCCTGCCGTCTGTGTCGCCCTTACTCCGCGTCTACCGTTTATGAGTTTACACCTGGGTTACGGTGACTGCTTCGGAGAATCGCATGCCTTTCTACCTCCCTCGCTGCGACCTCTCCTACACCTCCCAGGGCTCTTGGGTTATGCCCTTGCCCTCTTCCGAGCCGTCCGTGGCACCCGCTGTCAACCCCGTACGGCCAGGCTCCTAAGACTGACACTCCAGGCCCTCCGTAATTTGGCTTCAGTTTCACTTTCTAGACGTTTCAAGAAAGAACGGGGTCTAAATATCTGTGCACCTCTGCTCCGTTTCATATCTACCCACGAGGTTAATTTTTTTGTTTCTTCCAGTCCACCTATTTTGCACCTCCGTCTCTGCGAAGACTTCACTGAGAATCCAAGCGATTTCTGGATCCCTTCTCTCCCCTGAAGCTGTAAACAGTTTAACAAGACAGGTGCGGAACTGCCGTAAGGTAATCTACATCTTGTCTCCCTCTCTGGTATCTAACCTCCCTGCGAATGGGGGTACGTCTCCGTGTTCTGTGCGGTTTTCAGCACAGTATTCTCTACACGTAGTGGATATTTGATTTGGTAAGTGACCGAATAAGTGAATGAGTCACCAAGATAAGGGTATTGTCTCATTCTTTCTCGCTTTTTCCACTTCCAAGTTTCTTTAGTTAGTTTCCTCAGACAAAAGGTTTCTTTGTAGCTACACAGTGGCCAGGTCCAGAGAATGTTGCAGATAGCTGCTGAAAACATCCCTCCTCCACTTGAGAATGGCTTGCTCTCCCTCTCAAGCGGAGAGAGCTGGGATTCGATATTTAATTAAGCGCCTCTGTTCACTTGGCATTTAGAGGCACTAGGGGGCGTTAGTGCTCTACACCCGGTGAAATGCCTGTTTCGTTTGTGATTTTCCTTTGTGAAAAACAACTATGCACAGAGTGTTTTGTGCCAATTTTCCATCCTTTTAGATTGACGGAAAGCATTTTACCTACGTAGAAACAGAAAACGAATAGAAAGAGCGTTGCATTGCGTTTAATGAAAGCTTAGGGCGGTCTCGGTGGTACGTTAGTGAAGTTATCTGGGGACACCTTAGCCACGTACATTGTGTTGGAGAGGCACCGAGAATTCATTCAGGAGTTCTCAAAGTTCGAGGACACAGTTGCCTTACACGTAGGCACGGTGGCAGCCGTGGACATGGCAGTGATTTGGAGAATGTTGTACTCGTCGGCTCTCGCTGTGATAATGCTTTGCAACAAATCTCCCCAAAACTCACTTACATAAAGAAGAATCTAGTTTTCTCGGACCTGTGGGCTAGCTGCAGCGGCTCTCTTGTAGACCTCTCGATGGCGGGTGTTGCTCCATGCCGTGGGTCAGTTTGAGGTCTGTCCCGCACACCTTACCGTGGAGCCCAACTGTGAGGCTGCAGGTCCCTGTCCTCTCGCAGAGTTCACTGAAACGTAAGAGGTGAGCCCAACCACACAAGGCCACGTAAGGCCTCTGCGACTCATTGAAGGCCATCGTGTCTTCCCTTGGCCTCCTGGGAACCCCCTGGCCCCAGGATGCAGCTTCGGTAGCCCAGGGCAACCGGCGGAGGGGGGCGGGCGGGGCTGCAGGAGGGTGGAACGCGGAGGTCACAGAGGGTGTGGGTGTGGCCACCTCTACTGTGACTGAACCAAGGGCGTGGGTGGGGGGCTGGGGGTCCAGGGCAGGGCCCTCAGAGCCCGGTAGGCCCAGGGGGGTGGCGCAAGCACCTAGGCCCAGGCCGAAGAGCGCCTTCTTGGTCTGCGTGGCACGCCGGCCTCTCGCCTTGCCACTCAGGCCGCCCTGCCACTTGAAGTGTGTGTGGCACGCGTCCGCGGAGTACACCTCGCTGCACAGGTAGCCGTGGGACTGGGCGTCGTAGCTTCCTGCGAGGCGGCCGGAGGTCCCGCAGGCGGGTGGGTCCCTGGGACAGACGTGCGGAGCGGCTCCATCCCGGCCCCACTGAGAACCGTCGCCGTTCCGTAAGGCGGGGCGCCTGCTGCAGAATGTAAATCACGTGTCCGTTCTATGGATACGCTGTTTAGTTTACCAGGCAAGACTTTCTTGGTGAAAGAAGCAGCGTTGGCTTGCATCGTCGAGCAGGCTTGTCATCTGGCTGTGCACTGGTACTCTCTCTCTAGGTGTGCTAGTCCGCAGGGCAGGGCATCCCCTGGGCAGGGCGGAGCGTGATCTCTGTGGCCTCGTCTTGCAGCTCCTTCCTTTCATTCTCAATCATCCTGCCCACAGTGGCCTCCTCTCAGGCCTGCATACTTACAACGGCGCATTGCCCGTGCTGCCGCTCTGCAGGAAGTGTCCCTCTCTTTAGTTTGCAGCTGACTGATGCCGCCTCACCCTTCTCATCTCTTCTCAGGTGTCACTTGGTCAAGAAAGTGTCCCCTTACCTACTCAACTCATCTCATCTCCCTACCGTAGCTCACGTGACACCACGCACCTCTCGCTTATGGCCGTCATCGCCTTTCGCATCCAGTTTCAGGTAGGTAAGTTTACCCCGTGGTCCGTGAGGAAGAAGAGATCACGCCTGTTTTGCTTACTCTTGATTCCCAGCGACTAGCCCGGTTACTGATAACCTCTGTTAGAGGGAGAAAGGAATGCACCCAATCCCTGGTGAAGCCCCGACCGTTTTCCTTTCTAGTGTCCCTCGTACTCCTCCCTGCCGTCTGTGTCGCCCTTACTCCGCGTCTACCGTTTATGAGTTTACACCTGGGTTACGGTGACTGCTTCGGAGAATCGCATGCCTTTCTACCTCCCTCGCTGCGACCTCTCCTACACCTCCCAGGGCTCTTGGGTTATGCCCTTGCCCTCTTCCGAGCCGTCCGTGGCACCCGCTGTCAACCCCGTACGGCCAGGCTCCTAAGACTGACACTCCAGGCCCTCCGTAATTTGGCTTCAGTTTCACTTTCTAGACGTTTCAAGAAAGAACGGGGTCTAAATATCTGTGCACCTCTGCTCCGTTTCATATCTACCCACGAGGTTAATTTTTTTGTTTCTTCCAGTCCACCTATTTTGCACCTCCGTCTCTGCGAAGACTTCACTGAGAATCCAAGCGATTTCTGGATCCCTTCTCTCCCCTGAAGCTGTAAACAGTTTAACAAGACAGGTGCGGAACTGCCGTAAGGTAATCTACATCTTGTCTCCCTCTCTGGTATCTAACCTCCCTGCGAATGGGGGTACGTCTCCGTGTTCTGTGCGGTTTTCAGCACAGTATTCTCTACACGTAGTGGATATTTGATTTGGTAAGTGACCGAATAAGTGAATGAGTCACCAAGATAAGGGTATTGTCTCATTCTTTCTCGCTTTTTCCACTTCCAAGTTTCTTTAGTTAGTTTCCTCAGACAAAAGGTTTCTTTGTAGCTACACAGTGGCCAGGTCCAGAGAATGTTGCAGATAGCTGCTGAAAACATCCCTCCTCCACTTGAGAATGGCTTGCTCTCCCTCTCAAGCGGAGAGAGCTGGGATTCGATATTTAATTAAGCGCCTCTGTTCACTTGGCATTTAGAGGCACTAGGGGGCGTTAGTGCTCTACACCCGGTGAAATGCCTGTTTCGTTTGTGATTTTCCTTTGTGAAAAACAACTATGCACAGAGTGTTTTGTGCCAATTTTCCATCCTTTTAGATTGACGGAAAGCATTTTACCTACGTAGAAACAGAAAACGAATAGAAAGAGCGTCGCATTGCGTTTAATGAAAGCTTAGGGCGGTCTCGGTGGTACGTTAGTGAAGTTATCTGGGGACACCTTAGCCACGTACATTGTGTTGGAGAGGCACCGAGAATTCATTCAGGAGTTCTCAAAGTTCGAGGACACAGTTGCCTTACACGTAGGCACGGTGGCAGCCGTGGACATGGCAGTGATTTGGAGAATGTTGTACTCGTCGGCTCTCGCTGTGATAATGCTTTGCAACAAATCTCCCCAAAACTCACTTACATAAAGAAGAATCTAGTTTTCTCGGACCTGTGGGCTAGCTGCAGCGGCTCTCTTGTAGACCTCTCGATGGCGGGTGTTGCTCCATGCCGTGGGTCAGTTTGAGGTCTGTCCCGCACACCTTACCGTGGAGCCCAACTGTGAGGCTGCAGGTCCCTGTCCTCTAGCAGAGTTCACTGAAACGTAAGAGGTGAGCCCAACCACACAAGGCCACGTAAGGCCTCTGCGACTCATTGAAGGCCATCGTGTCTTCCCTTGGCCTCCTGGGAACCCCCTGGCCCCAGGATGCAGCTTCGGTAGCCCAGGGCAACCGGCGGAGGGGGGCGGGCGGGGCTGCAGGAGGGTGGAACGCTGAGGTCACAGAGGGTGTGGGTGTGGCCACCTCTGCTGTGACTGAACCAAGGGCGTGGGTGGGGGGCTGGGGGTCCAGGGCAGGGCCCTCAGAGCCCGGTAGGCCCAGGGGGGTGGCGCAAGCACCTAGGCCCAGGCCGAAGAGCGCCTTCTTGGTCTGCGCGGCAGGCCGGCCTCTCGCCTTGCCACTCAGGCCGCCCTCCCTCTTGAAGTGTGTGTGGCACGCGTCCGCGGAGTACACCTCGCTGCACAGGTAGCCGTGGGACTGGGCGTCGTAGCTTCCTGCGAGGCGGCCGGAGGTCCCGCAGGCGGGTGGGTCCCTGGGACAGACGCGCGGAGCGGCTCCGGCCCGGCCCCCCTGAGAACCGTCGCCGTTCCGTAAGGCGGGGCGCCTGCTTCAGAATGTAAATCACGTGTCCGCTCTATGGATACGCTGTTTAGTTTACCAGGCAAGACTTTCTTGTTGAAAGAAGCAGCGTTGGCTTGCATCGTCGAGCAGGCTTGTCATCTGGCTGTGCACTGGTACTCTCTCTCTGGGTGTGCTAGTCCGCAGGGCAGGGCATCCCCTGGGCAGGGTGGAGCGTGATCTCTGCAGCCTCGTCTTGCAGCTCCTTCCTTTCATTCTCAATCATCCTGCCCACAGTGGCCTCCTCTCAGGCCTGCATACTTACAACGGCGCATTGCCCGTGCTGCCCCTCTGCAGGAAGTGTCCCTCTGTTTAGTTTGCAGCTGACTGATGCCGCCTCACCCTTCTCATCTCTTCTCAGGTGTCACTTGGTCAAGAAAGCGTCCCCTTACCTACTCAACTCATCTCGTCTCCCTACCGTAGCTCACGTGACACCACGCACCTCTCGCTTATGGCCGTCATCGCCTTTCGCATCCAGTTTCAGGTAGGTAAGTTTACCCCGTGGTCCGTGAGGAAGAAGAGATCACGCCTGTTTTGCTTACTCTTGATTCCCAGCGACTAGCCCGGTTACTGATAACCTCTGTTAGAGGGAGAAAGGAATGCACCCAATCCCTGGTGAAGCCCCGACCGTTTTCCTTTCTAGTGTCCCTCGTACTCCTCCCTGCCGTCTGTGTCGCCCTTACTCCGCGTCTACCGTTTATGAGTTTACACCTGGGTTACGGTGACTGCTTCGGAGAATCGCATGCCTTTCTACCTCCCTCGCTGCGACCTCTCCTACACCTCCCAGGGCTCTTGGGTTATGCCCTTGCCCTCTTCCGAGCCGTCCGTGGCACCCGCTGTCAACCCCGTACGGCCAAGCTCCTAAGACTGACACTCCAGGCCCTCCGTAATTTGGCTTCAGTTTCACTTTCTAGACGTTTCAAGAAAGAACGGGGTCTAAATATCTGGGCACCTCTGCTCCGTTTCATATCTACCCACGAGGTTAATTTTTTTGTTTCTTCCAGTCCACCTATTTTGCACCTCCGTCTCTGCGAAGACTTCACTGAGAATCCAAGCGATTTCTGGATCCCTTCTCTCCCCTGAAGCTGTAAACAGTTTAACAAGACAGGTGCGGAACTGCCGTAAGGTAATCTACATCTTGTCTCCCTCTCTGGTATCTAACCTCCCGGCGAATGGGGGTACGTCTCCGTGTTCTGTGCGGTTTTCAGCACAGTACTCTCTACACGTAGTGGATATTTGATTTGGTAAGTGACCGAATAAGTGAATGAGTCACCAAGATAAGGGTATTGTCTCATTCTTTCTCGCTTTTTCCACTTCCAAGTTTCTTTAGTTAGTTTCCTCAGACAAAAGGTTTCTTTGTAGCTACACAGTGGCCAGGTCCAGAGAATGTTGCAGATAGCTGCTGAAAACATCCCTCCTCCACTTGAGAATGGCTTGCTCTCCCTCTCAAGCGGAGAGAGCTGGGATTCGATATTTAATTAAGCGCCTCTGTTCACTTGGCATTTAGAGGCACTAGGGGGCGTTAGTGCTCTACACCCGGTGAAATGCCTGTTTCGTTTGTGATTTTCCTTTGTGAAAAACAACTATGCACAGAGTGTTTTGTGCCAATTTTCCATCCTTTTAGATTGACGGAAAGCATTTTACCTACGTAGAAACAGAAAACGAATAGAAAGAGCGTCGCATTGCGCTTACTGAAAGCTTAGGGCAGTCTCGGTGGTACGTTAGTGAAGTTATCTGGGGACACCTTAGCCACGTACATTGTGTTGGAGAGGCACCGAGAATTCATTCAGGAGTTCTCAAAGTTCGAGGACACAGTTGCCTTACACGTAGGCACGGTGGCAGCCGTGGACATGGCAGTGATTTGGAGAATGTTGTACTAGTCGGCTCTCGCTGTGATAATGCTTTGCAACAAATCTCCCCAAAACTCACTTACATAAAGAAGAATCTAGTTTTCTCGGACCTGTGGGCTAGCTGCAGCGGCTCTCTTGTAGACCTCTCGATGGCGGGTGTTGCTCCATGCCGTGGGTCAGTTTGAGGTCTGTCCCGCACACCTTACCGTGGAGCCCAACTGTGAGGCTGCAGGTCCCTGTCCTCTCGCAGAGTTCACTGAAACGTAAGAGGTGAGCCCAACCACACAAGGCCACGTAAGGCCTCTGCGACTCATTGAAGGCCATCGTGTCTTCCCTTGGCCTCCTGGGAACCCCCTGGCCCCAGGATGCAGCTTCGGTAGCCCAGGGCAACCGGCGGAGGGGGGCGGGCGGGGCTGCAGGAGGGTGGAACGCTGAGGTCACAGAGGGTGTGGGTGTGGCCACCTCTGCTGTGACTGAACCAAGGGCGTGGGTGGGGGACTGGGGGTCCAGGGCAGGGCCCTCAGAGCCCGGTAGGCCCAGGGGGGCGGCGCAAGCACCTAGGCCCAGGCCGAAGAGCGCCTTCTTGGTCTGCGCGGCAGGCCGGCCTCTCGCCTTGCCACTCAGGCCGCCCTCCCTCTTGAAGTGTGTGTGGCACGTGTCCGCGGAGTACACCTCGCTGCACAGGTAGCCGTGGGACTGGGCGTCGTAGCTTCCTGCGAGGCGGCCGGAGGTCCCGCAGGCGGGTGGGTCCCTGGGACAGACGCGCGGAGCGGCTCCTGCCCGGCCCCCCTGAGAACCGTCGCCGTTCCGTAAGGCGGGGCGCCTGCTTCAGAATGTAAATCACGTGTCCGCTCTATGGATACGCTGTTTAGTTTACCAGGCAAGACTTTCTTGGTGAAAGAAGCAGCGTTGGCTTGCATCCCCGAGCAGGCTTGTCATCTGGCTGTGCACTGGTACTCTCTCTCTGGGTGTGCTAGTCCGCAGGGCAGGGCATCCCCTGGGCAGGGTGGAGCGTGATCTCTGCGGCCTCGTCTTGCAGCTCCTTCCTTTCATTCTCAATCATCCTGCCCACAGTGGCCTCCTCTCAGGCCTGCATACTTACAACGGCGCATTGCCCGTGCTGCCCCTCTGCAGGAAGTGTCCCTCTGTTTAGTTTGCAGCTGACTGATGCCGCCTCACCCTTCTCATCTCTTCTCAGGTGTCACTTGGTCAAGAAAGCGTCCCCTTACCTACTCAACTCATCTCGTCTCCCTACCGTAGCTCACGTGACACCACGCACCTCTCGCTTATGGCCGTCATCGCCTTTCGCATCCAGTTTCAGGTAGGTAAGTTTACCCCGTGGCCCGTGAGGAAGAAGAGATCACGCCTGTTTTGCTTACTCTTGATTCCCAGCGACTAGCCCGGTTACTGATAACCTCTGTTAGAGGGAGAAAGGAATGCACCCAATCCCTGGTGAAGCCCCGACCGTTTTCCTTTCTAGTGTCCCTCGTACTCCTCCCTGCCGTCTGTGTCGCCCTTACTCCGCGTCTACCGTTTATGAGTTTACACCTGGGTTACGGTGACTGCTTCGGAGAATCGCATGCCTTTCTACCTCCCTCGCTGCGACCTCTCCTACACCTCCTAGGGCTCTTGGGTTATGCCCTTGCCCTCTTCCGAGCCGTCCGTGGCACCCGCTGTCAACCCCGTACGGCCAAGCTCCTAAGACTGACACTCCAGGCCCTCCGTAATTTGGCTTCAGTTTCACTTTCTAGACGTTTCAAGAAAGAACGGGGTCTAAATATCTGTGCACCTCTGCTCCGTTTCATATCTACCCACGAGGTTAATTTTTTTGTTTCTTCCAGTCCACCTATTTTGCACCTCCGTCTCTGCGAAGACTTCACTGAGAATCCAAGCGATTTCTGGATCCCTTCTCTCCCCTGAAGCTGTAAACAGTTTAACAAGACAGGTGCGGAACTGCCGTAAGGTAATCTACATCTTGTCTCCCTCTCTGGTATCTAACCTCCCTGCGAATGGGGGTACGTCTCCGTGTTCTGTGCGGTTTTCAGCACAGTACTCTCTACACGTAGTGGATATTTGATTTGGTAAGTGACCGAATAAGTGAATGAGTCACCAAGATAAGGGTATTGTCTCATTCTTTCTCGCTTTTTCCACTTCCAAGTTTCTTTAGTTAGTTTCCTCAGACAAAAGGTTTCTTTGTAGCTACACAGTGGCCAGGTCCAGAGAATGTTGCAGATAGCTGCTGAAAACATCCCTCCTCCACTTGAGAATGGCTTGCTCTCCCTCTCAAGCGGAGAGAGCTGGGATTCGATATTTAATTAAGCGCCTCTGTTCACTTGGCATTTAGAGGCACTAGGGGGCGTTAGTGCTCTACACCCGGTGAAATGCCTGTTTCGTTTGTGATTTTCCTTTGTGAAAAACAACTATGCACAGAGTGTTTTGTGCCAATTTTCCATCCTTTTAGATTGACGGAAAGCATTTTACCTACGTAGAAACAGAAAACGAATAGAAAGAGCGTCGCATTGCGTTTAATGAAAGCTTAGGGCGGTCTCGGTGGTACGTTAGTGAAGTTATCTGGGGACACCTTAGCCACGTACATTGTGTTGGAGAGGCACCGAGAATTCATTCAGGAGTTCTCAAAGTTCGAGGACACAGTTGCCTTACACGTAGGCACGGTGGCAGCCGTGGACATGGCAGTGATTTGGAGAATGTTGTACTAGTCGGCTCTCGCTGTGATAATGCTTTGCAACAAATCTCCCCAAAACTCACTTACATAAAGAAGAATCTAGTTTTCTCGGACCTGTGGGCTAGCTGCAGCGGCACTCTTGTAGACCTCTCGATGGCGGGTGTTGCTCCATGCCGTGGGTCAGTTTGAGGTCTGTCCCGCACACCTTACCGTGGAGCCCAACTGTGAGGCTGCAGCTCCCTGTCCTCTCGCAGAGTTCACTGAAACGTAAGAGGTGAGCCCAACCACACAAGGCCACGTAAGGCCTCTGCGACTCATTGAAGGCCATCGTGTCTTCCCTTGGCCTCCTGGGAACCCCCTGGCCCCAGGATGCAGCTTCGGTAGCCCAGGGCAACCGGCGGAGGGGGGCGGGCGGGGCTGCAGGAGGGTGGAACGCTGAGGTCACAGAGGGTGTGGGTGTGGCCACCTCTGCTGTGACTGAACCAAGGGCGTGGGTGGGGGACTGGGGGTCCAGGGCAGGGCCCTCAGAGCCCGGTAGGCCCAGGGGGGCGGCGCAAGCACCTAGGCCCAGGCCGAAGAGCGCCTTCTTGGTCTGCGCGGCACGCCGGCCTCTCGCCTTGCCACTCAGGCCGCCCTCCCTCTTGAAGTGTGTGTGGCACGCGTCCGCGGAGTACACCTCGCTGCACAGGTAGCCGTGGGACTGGGCGTCGTAGCTTCCTGCGAGGCGGCCGGAGGTCCCGCAGGCGGGTGGGTCCCTGGGACAGACGCGCGGAGCGGCTCCTGCCCGGCCCCCCTGAGAACCGTCGCCGTTCCGTAAGGCGGGGCGCCTGCTTCAGAATGTAAATCACGTGTCCGCTCTATGGATACGCTGTTTAGTTTACCAGGCAAGACTTTCTTGGTGAAAGAAGCAACGTTGGCTTGCATCGTCGAGCAGGCTTGTCATCTGGCTGTGCACTGGTACTCTCTCTCTGGGTGTGCTAGTCCGCAGGGCAGGGCATCCCCTGGGCAGGGTGGAGCGTGATCTCTGCGGCCTCGTCTTGCAGCTCCTTCCTTTCATTCTCAATCATCCTGCCCACAGTGGCCTCCTCTCAGGCCTGCATACTTACAACGGCGCATTGCCCGTGCTGCCCCTCTGCAGGAAGTGTCCCTCTGTTTAGTTTGCAGCTGACTGATGCCGCCTCACCCTTCTCATGTCTTCTCAGGTGTCACTTGGTCAAGAAAGCGTCCCCTTACCTACTCAACTCATCTCGTCTCCCTACCGTAGCTCACGTGACACCACGCACCTCTCGCTTATGGCCGTCATCGCCTTTCGCATCCAGTTTCAGGTAGGTAAGTTTACCCCGTGGTCCGTGAGGAAGAAGAGATCACGCCTGTTTTGCTTACTCTTGATTCCCAGCGACTAGCCCGGTTACTGATAACCTCTGTTAGAGGGAGAAAGGAATGCACCCAATCCCTGGTGAAGCCCCGACCGTTTTCCTTTCTAGTGTCCCTCGTACTCCTCCCTGCCGTCTGTGTCGCCCTTACTCCGCGTCTACCGTTTATGAGTTTACACCTGGGTTACGGTGACTGCTTCGGAGAATCGCATGCCTTTCTACCTCCCTCGCTGCGACCTCTCCTACACCTCCCAGGGCTCTTGGGTTATGCCCTTGCCCTCTTCCGAGCCGTCCGTGGCACCCGCTGTCAACCCCGTACGGCCAAGCTCCTAAGACTGACACTCCAGGCCCTCCGTAATTTGGCTTCAGTTTCACTTTCTAGACGTTTCAAGAAAGAACGGGGTCTAAATATCTGTGCACCTCTGCTCCGTTTCATATCTACCCACGAGGTTAATTTTTTTGTTTCTTCCAGTCCACCTATTTTGCACCTCCGTCTCTGCGAAGACTTCACTGAGAATCCAAGCGATTTCTGGATCCCTTCTCTCCCCTGAAGCTGTAAACAGTTTAACAAGACAGGTGCGGAACTGCCGTAAGGTAATCTACATCTTGTCTCCCTCTCTGGTATCTAACCTCCCTGCGAATGGGGGTACGTCTCCGTGTTCTGTGCGGTTTTCAGCACAGTACTCTCTACACGTAGTGGATATTTGATTTGGTAAGTGACCGAATAAGTGAATGAGTCACCAAGATAAGGGTATTGTCTCATTCTTTCTCGCTTTTTCCACTTCCAAGTTTCTTTAGTTAGTTTCCTCAGACAAAAGGTTTCTTTGTAGCTACACAGTGGCCAGGTCCAGAGAATGTTGCAGATAGCTGCTGAAAACATCCCTCCTCCACTTGAGAATGGCTTGCTCTCCCTCTCAAGCGGAGAGAGCTGGGATTCGATATTTAATTAAGCGCCTCTGTTCACTTGGCATTTAGAGGCACTAGGGGGCGTTAGTGCTCTACACCCGGTGAAATGCCTGTTTCGTTTGTGATTTTCCTTTGTGAAAAACAACTATGCACAGAGTGTTTTGTGCCAATTTTCCATCCTTTTAGATTGACGGAAAGCATTTTACCTACGTAGAAACAGAAAACGAATAGAAAGAGCGTCGCATTGCGTTTAATGAAAGCTTAGGGCGGTCTCGGTGGTACGTTAGTGAAGTTATCTGGGGACACCTTAGCCACGTACATTGTGTTGGAGAGGCACCGAGAATTCATTCAGGAGTTCTCAAAGTTCGAGGACACAGTTGCCTTACACGTAGGCACGGTGGCAGCCGTGGACATGGCAGTGATTTGGAGAATGTTGTACTAGTCGGCTCTCGCTGTGATAATGCTTTGCAACAAATCTCCCCAAAACTCACTTACATAAAGAAGAATCTAGTTTTCTCGGACCTGTGGGCTAGCTGCAGCGGCTCTCTTGTAGACCTCTCGATGGCGGGTGTTGCTCCATGCCGTGGGTCAGTTTGAGGTCTGTCCCGCACACCTTACCGTGGAGCCCAACTGTGAGGCTGCAGCTCCCTGTCCTCTCGCAGAGTTCACTGAAACGTAAGAGGTGAGCCCAACCACACAAGGCCACGTAAGGCCTCTGCGACTCATTGAAGGCCATCGTGTCTTCCCTTGGCCTCCTGGGAACCCCCTGGCCCCAGGATGCAGCTTCGGTAGCCCAGGGCAACCGGCGGAGGGGGGCGGGCGGGGCTGCAGGAGGGTGGAACGCTGAGGTCACAGAGGGTGTGGGTGTGGTCACCTCTGCTGTGACTGAACCAAGGGCGTGGGTGGGGGGCTGGGGGTCCAGGGCAGGGCCCTCAGAGCCCGGTAGGCCCAGGGGGGCGGCGCAAGCACCTAGGCCCAGGCCGAAGAGCGCCTTCTTGGTCTGCGCGGCAGGCCGGCCTCTCGCCTTGCCACTCAGGCCGCCCTCCCTCTTGAAGTGTGTGTGGCACGCGTCCGCGGAGTACACCTCGCTGCACAGGTAGCCGTGGGACTGGGCGTCGTAGCTTCCTGCGAGGCGGCCGGAGGTCCCGCAGGCGGGTGGGTCCCTGGGACAGACGCGCGGAGCGGCTCCTGCCCGGCCCCCCTGAGAACCGTCGCCGTTCCGTAAGGCGGGGCGCCTGCTTCAGAATGTAAATCACGTGTCCGCTCTATGGATACGCTGTTTAGTTTACCAGGCAAGACTTTCTTGGTGAAAGAAGCAACGTTGGCTTGCATCGTCGAGCAGGCTTCTCATCTGGCTGTGCACTGGTACTCTCTCTCTGGGTGTGCTAGTCCGCAGGGCAGGGCATCCCCTGGGCAGGGTGGAGCGTGATCTCTGCGGCCTCGTCTTGCAGCTCCTTCCTTTCATTCTCAATCATCCTGCCCACAGTGGCCTCCTCTCAGGCCTGCATACTTACAACGGCGCATTGCCCGTGCTGCCCCTCTGCAGGAAGTGTCCCTCTGTTTAGTTTGCAGCTGACTGATGCCGCCTCACCCTTCTCATGTCTTCTCAGGTGTCACTTGGTCAAGAAAGCGTCCCCTTACCTACTCAACTCATCTCGTCTCCCTACCGTAGCTCACGTGACACCACGCACCTCTCGCTTATGGCCGTCATCGCCTTTCGCATCCAGTTTCAGGTAGGTAAGTTTACCCCGTGGTCCGTGAGGAAGAAGAGATCACGCCTGTTTTGCTTACTCTTGATTCCCAGCGACTAGCCCGGTTACTGATAACCTCTGTTAGAGGGAGAAAGGAATGCACCCAATCCCTGGTGAAGCCCCGACCGTTTTCCTTTCTAGTGTCCCTCGTACTCCTCCCTGCCGTCTGTGTCGCCCTTACTCCGCGTCTACCGTTTATGAGTTTACACCTGGGTTACGGTGACTGCTTCGGAGAATCGCATGCCTTTCTACCTCCCTCGCTGCGACCTCTCCTACACCTCCCAGGGCTCTTGGGTTATGCCCTTGCCCTCTTCCGAGCCGTCCGTGGCACCCGCTGTCAACCCCGTACGGCCAAGCTCCTAAGACTGACACTCCAGGCCCTCCGTAATTTGGCTTCAGTTTCACTTTCTAGACGTTTCAAGAAAGAACGGGGTCTAAATATCTGTGCACCTCTGCTCCGTTTCATATCTACCCACGAGGTTAATTTTTTTGTTTCTTCCAGTCCACCTATTTTGCACCTCCGTCTCTGCGAAGACTTCACTGAGAATCCAAGCGATTTCTGGATCCCTTCTCTCCCCTGAAGCTGTAAACAGTTTAACAAGACAGGTGCGGAACTGCCGTAAGGTAATCTACATCTTGTCTCCCTCTCTGGTATCTAACCTCCCTGCGAATGGGGGTACGTCTCCGTGTTCTGTGCGGTTTTCAGCACAGTACTCTCTACACGTAGTGGATATTTGATTTGGTAAGTGACCGAATAAGTGAATGAGTCACCAAGATAAGGGTATTGTCTCATTCTTTCTCGCTTTTTCCACTTCCAAGTTTCTTTAGTTAGTTTCCTCAGACAAAAGGTTTCTTTGTAGCTACACAGTGGCCAGGTCCAGAGAATGTTGCAGATAGCTGCTGAAAACATCCCTCCTCCACTTGAGAATGGCTTGCTCTCCCTCTCAAGCGGAGAGAGCTGGGATTCGATATTTAATTAAGCGCCTCTGTTCACTTGGCATTTAGAGGCACTAGGGGGCGTTAGTGCTCTACACCCGGTGAAATGCCTGTTTCGTTTGTGATTTTCCTTTGTGAAAAACAACTATGCACAGAGTGTTTTGTGCCAATTTTCCATCCTTTTAGATTGACGGAAAGCATTTTACCTACGTAGAAACAGAAAACGAATAGAAAGAGCGTCGCATTGCGTTTAATGAAAGCTTAGGGCGGTCTCGGTGGTACGTTAGTGAAGTTATCTGGGGACACCTTAGCCACGTACATTGTGTTGGAGAGGCACCGAGAATTCATTCAGGAGTTCTCAAAGTTCGAGGACACAGTTGCCTTACACGTAGGCACGGTGGCAGCCGTGGACATGGCAGTGATTTGGAGAATGTTGTACTAGTCGGCTCTCGCTGTGATAATGCTTTGCAACAAATCTCCCCAAAACTCACTTACATAAAGAAGAATCTAGTTTTCTCGGACCTGTGGGCTAGCTGCAGCGGCTCTCTTGTAGACCTCTCGATGGCGGGTGTTGCTCCATGCCGTGGGTCAGTTTGAGGTCTGTCCCGCACACCTTACCGTGGAGCCCAACTGTGAGGCTGCAGCTCCCTGTCCTCTCGCAGAGTTCACTGAAACGTAAGAGGTGAGCCCAACCACACAAGGCCACGTAAGGCCTCTGCGACTCATTGAAGGCCATCGTGTCTTCCCTTGGCCTCCTGGGAACCCCCTGGCCCCAGGATGCAGCTTCGGTAGCCCAGGGCAACCGGCGGAGGGGGGCGGGCGGGGCTGCAGGAGGGTGGAACGCTGAGGTCACAGAGGGTGTGGGTGTGGTCACCTCTGCTGTGACTGAACCAAGGGCGTGGGTGGGGGGCTGGGGGTCCAGGGCAGGGCCCTCAGAGCCCGGTAGGCCCAGGGGGGCGGCGCAAGCACCTAGGCCCAGGCCGAAGAGCGCCTTCTTGGTCTGCGCGGCAGGCCGGCCTCTCGCCTTGCCACTCAGGCCGCCCTCCCTCTTGAAGTGTGTGTGGCACGCGTCCGCGGAGTACACCTCGCTGCACAGGTAGCCGTGGGACTGGGCGTCGTAGCTTCCTGCGAGGCGGCCGGAGGTCCCGCAGGCGGGTGGGTCCCTGGGACAGACGCGCGGAGCGGCTCCTGCCCGGCCCCCCTGAGAACCGTCGCCGTTCCGTAAGGCGGGGCGCCTGCTTCAGAATGTAAATCACGTGTCCGCTCTATGGATACGCTGTTTAGTTTACCAGGCAAGACTTTCTTGGTGAAAGAAGCAGCGTTGGCTTGCATCGTCGAGCAGGCTTCTCATCTGGCTGTGCACTGGTACTCTCTCTCTGGGTGTGCTAGTCCGCAGGGCAGGGCATCCCCTGGGCAGGGTGGAGCGTGATCTCTGCGGCCTCGTCTTGCAGCTCCTTCCTTTCATTCTCAATCATCCTGCCCACAGTGGCCTCCTCTCAGGCCTGCATACTTACAACGGCGCATTGCCCGTGCTGCCCCTCTGCAGGAAGTGTCCCTCTGTTTAGTTTGCAGCTGACTGATGCCGCCTCACCCTTCTCATCTCTTCTCAGGTGTCACTTGGTCAAGAAAGCGTCCCCTTACCTACTCAACTCATCTCGTCTCCCTACCGTAGCTCACGTGACACCACGCACCTCTCGCTTATGGCCGTCATCGCCTTTCGCATCCAGTTTCAGGTAGGTAAGTTTACCCCGTGGTCCGTGAGGAAGAAGAGATCACGCCTGTTTTGCTTACTCTTGATTCCCAGCGACTAGCCCGGTTACTGATAACCTCTGTTAGAGGGAGAAAGGAATGCACCCAATCCCTGGTGAAGCCCCGACCGTTTTCCTTTCTAGTGTCCCTCGTACTCCTCCCTGCCGTCTGTGTCGCCCTTACTCCGCGTCTACCGTTTATGAGTTTACACCTGGGTTACGGTGACTGCTTCGGAGAATCGCATGCCTTTCTACCTCCCTCGCTGCGACCTCTCCTACACCTCCCAGGGCTCTTGGGTTATGCCCTTGCCCTCTTCCGAGCCGTCCGTGGCACCCGCTGTCAACCCCGTACGGCCAAGCTCCTAAGACTGACACTCCAGGCCCTCCGTAATTTGGCTTCAGTTTCACTTTCTAGACGTTTCAAGAAAGAACGGGGTCTAAATATCTGGGCACCTCTGCTCCGTTTCATATCTACCCACGAGGTTAATTTTTTTGTTTCTTCCAGTCCACCTATTTTGCACCTCCGTCTCTGCGAAGACTTCACTGAGAATCCAAGCGATTTCTGGATCCCTTCTCTCCCCTGAAGCTGTAAACAGTTTAACAAGACAGGTGCGGAACTGCCGTAAGGTAATCTACATCTTGTCTCCCTCTCTGGTATCTAACCTCCCGGCGAATGGGGGTACGTCTCCGTGTTCTGTGCGGTTTTCAGCACAGTACTCTCTACACGTAGTGGATATTTGATTTGGTAAGTGACCGAATAAGTGAATGAGTCACCAAGATAAGGGTATTGTCTCATTCTTTCTCGCTTTTTCCACTTCCAAGTTTCTTTAGTTAGTTTCCTCAGACAAAAGGTTTCTTTGTAGCTACACAGTGGCCAGGTCCAGAGAATGTTGCAGATAGCTGCTGAAAACATCCCTCCTCCACTTGAGAATGGCTTGCTCTCCCTCTCAAGCGGAGAGAGCTGGGATTCGATATTTAATTAAGCGCCTCTGTTCACTTGGCATTTAGAGGCACTAGGGGACGTTAGTGCTCTACACCCGGTGAAATGCCTGTTTCGTTTGTGATTTTCCTTTGTGAAAAACAACTATGCACAGAGTGTTTTGTGCCAATTTTCCATCCTTTTAGATTGACGGAAAGCATTTTACCTACGTAGAAACAGAAAACGAATAGAAAGAGCGTCACATTGCGCTTACTGAAAGCTTAGGGCGGTCTCGGTGGTACGTTAGTGAAGTTATCTGGGGACACCTTAGCCACGTACATTGTGTTGGAGAGGCACCGAGAATTCATTCAGGAGTTCTCAAAGTTCGAGGACACAGTTGCCTTACACATAGGCACGGTGGCAGCCGTGGACATGGCAGTGATTTGGAGAATGTTGTACTAGTCGGCTCTCGCTGTGATAATGCTTTGCAACAAATCTCCCCAAAACTCACTTACATAAAGAAGAATCTAGTTTTCTCGGACCTGTGGGCTAGCTGCAGCGGCTCTCTTGTAGACCTCTCGATGGCGGGTGTTGCTCCATGCCGTGGGTCAGTTTGAGGTCTGTCCCGCACACCTTACCGTGGAGCCCAACTGTGAGGCTGCAGCTCCCTGTCCTCTCGCAGAGTTCACTGAAACGTAAGAGGTGAGCCCAACCACACAAGGCCACGTAAGGCCTCTGCGACTCATTGAAGGCCATCGTGTCTTCCCTTGGCCTCCTGGGAACCCCCTGGCCCCAGGATGCAGCTTCGGTAGCCCAGGGCAACCGGCGGAGGGGGGCGGGCGGGGCTGCAGGAGGGTGGAACGCTGAGGTCACAGAGGGTGTGGGTGTGGCCACCTCTGCTGTGACTGAACCAAGGGCGTGGGTGGGGGACTGGGGGTCCAGGGCAGGGCCCTCAGAGCCCGGTAGGCCCAGGGGGGCGGCGCAAGCACCTAGGCCCAGGCCGTAGAGCGCCTTCTTGGTCTGCGCAGCAGGCCGGCCTCTCGCCTTGCCACTCAGGCCGCCCTCCCTCTTGAAGTGTGTGTGGCACGCGTCCGCGGAGTACACCTCGCTGCACAGGTAGCCGTGGGACTGGGCGTCGTAGCTTCCTGCGAGGCGGCCGGAGGTCCCGCAGGCGGGTGGGTCCCTGGGACAGACGCGCGGAGCGGCTCCTGCCCGGCCCCCCTGAGAACCGTCGCCGTTCCGTAAGGCGGGGCGCCTGCTGCAGAATGTAAATCACGTGTCCGTTCTATGGATACGCTGTTTAGTTTACCAGGCAAGACTTTCTTGGTGAAAGAAGCAGCGTTGGCTTGCATCGTCGAGCAGGCTTGTCATCTGGCTGTGCACTGGTACTCTCTCTCTAGGTGTGCTAGTCCGCAGGGCAGGGCATCCCCTGGGCAGGGCGGAGCGTGATCTCTGTGGCCTCGTCTTGCAGCTCCTTCCTTTCATTCTCAATCATCCTGCCCACAGTGGCCTCCTCTCAGGCCTGCATACTTACAACGGCGTATTGCCCGTGCTGCCGCTCTGCAGGAAGTGTCCCTCTCTTTAGTTTGCAGCTGACTGATGCCGCCTCACCCTTCTCATCTCTTCTCAGGTGTCACTTGGTCAAGAAAGTGTCCCCTTACCTACTCAACTCATCTCATCTCCCTACCGTAGCTCACGTGACACCACGCACCTCTCGCTTATGGCCGTCATCGCCTTTCGCATCCAGTTTCAGGTAGGTAAGTTTACCCCGTGGTCCGTGAGGAAGAAGAGATCACGCCTGTTTTGCTTACTCTTGATTCCCAGCGACTAGCCCGGTTACTGATAACCTCTGTTAGAGGGAGAAAGGAATGCACCCAATCCCTGGTGAAGCCCTGACCGTTTTCCTTTCTAGTGTCCCTCGTACTCCTCCCTGCCGTCTGTGTCGCCCTTACTCCGCGTCTACCGTTTATGAGTTTACACCTGGGTTACGGTGACTGCTTCGGAGAATCGCATGCCTTTCTACCTCCCTCGCTGCGACCTCTCCTACACCTCCCAGGGCTCTTGGGTTATGCCCTTGCCCTCTTCCGAGCCGTCCGTGGCACCCGCTGTCAACCCCGTACGGCCAGGCTCCTAAGACTGACACTCCAGGCCCTCCGTAATTTGGCTTCAGTTTCACTTTCTAGACGTTTCAAGAAAGAACGGGGTCTAAATATCTGTGCACCTCTGCTCCGTTTCATATCTACCCACGAGGTTAATTTTTTTGTTTCTTCCAGTCCACCTATTTTGCACCTCCGTCTCTGCGAAGACTTCACTGAGAATCCAAGCGATTTCTGGATCCCTTCTCTCCCCTGAAGCTGTAAACAGTTTAACAAGACAGGTGCGGAACTGCCGTAAGGTAATCTACATCTTGTCTCCCTCTCTGGTATCTAACCTCCCTGCGAATGGGGGTACGTCTCCGTGTTCTGTGCGGTTTTCAGCACAGTATTCTCTACACGTAGTGGATATTTGATTTGGTAAGTGACCGAATAAGTGAATGAGTCACCAAGATAAGGGTATTGTCTCATTCTTTCTCGCTTTTTCCACTTCCAAGTTTCTTTAGTTAGTTTCCTCAGACAAAAGGTTTCTTTGTAGCTACACAGTGGCCAGGTCCAGAGAATGTTGCAGATAGCTGCTGAAAACATCCCTCCTCCACTTGAGAATGGCTTGCTCTCCCTCTCAAGCGGAGAGAGCTGGGATTCGATATTTAATTAAGCGCCTCTGTTCACTTGGCATTTAGAGGCACTAGGGGGCGTTAGTGCTCTACACCCGGTGAAATGCCTGTTTCGTTTGTGATTTTCCTTTGTGAAAAACAACTATGCACAGAGTGTTTTGTGCCAATTTTCCATCCTTTTAGATTGACGGAAAGCATTTTACCTACGTAGAAACAGAAAAGGAATAGAAAGAGCGTTGCATTGCGTTTAATGAAAGCTTAGGGCGGTCTCGGTGGTACGTTAGTGAAGTTATCTGGGGACACCTTAGCCACGTACATTGTGTTGGAGAGGCACCGAGAATTCATTCAGGAGTTCTCAAAGTTCGAGGACACAGTTGCCTTACACGTAGGCACGGTGGCAGCCGTGGACATGGCAGTGATTTGGAGAATGTTGTACTCGTCGGCTCTCGCTGTGATAATGCTTTGCAACAAATCTCCCCAAAACTCACTTACATAAAGAAGAATCTAGTTTTCTCGGACCTGTGGGCTAGCTGCAGCGGCTCTCTTGTAGACCTCTCGATGGCGGGTGTTGCTCCATGCCGTGGGTCAGTTTGAGGTCTGTCCCGCACACCTTACCGTGGAGCCCAACTGTGAGGCTGCAGGTCCCTGTCCTCTAGCAGAGTTCACTGAAACGTAAGAGGTGAGCCCAACCACACAAGGCCACGTAAGGCCTCTGCGACTCATTGAAGGCCATCGTGTCTTCCCTTGGCCTCCTGGGAACCCCCTGGCCCCAGGATGCAGCTTCGGTAGCCCAGGGCAACCGGCGGAGGGGGGCGGGCGGGGCTGCAGGAGGGTGGAACGCTGAGGTCACAGAGGGTGTGGGTGTGGCCACCTCTGCTGTGACTGAACCAAGGGCGTGGGTGGGGGGCTGGGGGTCCAGGGCAGGGCCCTCAGAGCCCGGTAGGCCCAGGGGGGCGGCGCAAGCACCTAGGCCCAGGCCGAAGAGCGCCTTCTTGGTCTGCGCGGCAGGCCGGCCTCTCGCCTTGCCACTCAGGCCGCCCTCCCTCTTGAAGTGTGTGTGGCACGCGTCCGCGGAGTACACCTCGCTGCACAGGTAGCCGTGGGACTGGGCGTCGTAGCTTCCTGCGAGGCGGCCGGAGGTCCCGCAGGCGGGTGGGTCCCTGGGACAGACGTGCGGAGCGGCTCCTGCCCGGCCCCCCTGAGAACCGTCGCCGTTCCGTAAGGCGGGGCGCCTGCTTCAGAATGTAAATCACGTGTCCGCTCTATGGATACGCTGTTTAGTTTACCAGGCAAGACTTTCTTGGTGAAAGAAGCAGCGTTGGCTTGCATCGTCGAGCAGGCTTGTCATCTGGCTGTGCACTGGTACTCTCTCTCTGGGTGTGCTAGTCCGCAGGGCAGGGCATCCCCTGGGCAGGGTGGAGCGTGATCTCTGCGGCCTCGTCTTGCAGCTCCTTCCTTTCATTCTCAATCATCCTGCCCACAGTGGCCTCCTCTCAGGCCTGCATACTTACAACGGCGCATTGCCCGTGCTGCCCCTCTGCAGGAAGTGTCCCTCTGTTTAGTTTGCAGCTGACTGATGCCGCCTCACCCTTCTCATGTCTTCTCAGGTGTCACTTGGTCATGAAAGCGTCCCCTTACCTACTCAACTCATCTCGTCTCCCTACCGTAGCTCACGTGACACCACGCACCTCTCGCTTATGGCCGTCATCGCCTTTCGCATCCAGTTTCAGGTAGGTAAGTTTACCCCGTGGTCCGTGAGGAAGAAGAGATCACGCCTGTTTTGCTTACTCTTGATTCCCAGCGACTAGCCCGGTTACTGATAACCTCTGTTAGAGGGAGAAAGGAATGCACCCAATCCCTGGTGAAGCCCCGACCGTTTTCCTTTCTAGTGTCCCTCGTACTCCTCCCTGCCGTCTGTGTCGCCCTTACTCCGCGTCTACCGTTTATGAGTTTACACCTGGGTTACGGTGACTGCTTCGGAGAATCGCATGCCTTTCTACCTCCCTCGCTGCGACCTCTCCTACACCTCCCAGGGCTCTTGGGTTATGCCCTTGCCCTCTTCCGAGCCGTCCGTGGCACCCGCTGTCAACCCCGTACGGCCAAGCTCCTAAGACTGACACTCCAGGCCCTCCGTAATTTGGCTTCAGTTTCACTTTCTAGACGTTTCAAGAAAGAACGGGGTCTAAATAACTGGGCACCTCTGCTCCGTTTCATATCTACCCACGAGGTTAATTTTTTTGTTTCTTCCAGTCCACCTATTTTGCACCTCCGTCTCTGCGAAGACTTCACTGAGAATCCAAGCGATTTCTGGATCCCTTCTCTCCCCTGAAGCTGTAAACAGTTTAACAAGACAGGTGCGGAACTGCCGTAAGGTAATCTACATCTTGTCTCCCTCTCTGGTATCTAACCTCCCGGCGAATGGGGGTACGTCTCCGTGTTCTGTGCGGTTTTCAGCACAGTACTCTCTACACGTAGTGGATATTTGATTTGGTAAGTGACCGAATAAGTGAATGAGTCACCAAGATAAGGGTATTGTCTCATTCTTTCTCGCTTTTTCCACTTCCAAGTTTCTTTAGTTAGTTTCCTCAGACAAAAGGTTTCTTTGTAGCTACACAGTGGCCAGGTCCAGAGAATGTTGCAGATAGCTGCTGAAAACATCCCTCCTCCACTTGAGAATGGCTTGCTCTCCCTCTCAAGCGGAGAGAGCTGGGATTCGATATTTAATTAAGCGCCTCTGTTCACTTGGCATTTAGAGGCACTAGGGGGCGTTAGTGCTCTACACCCGGTGAAATGCCTGTTTCGTTTGTGATTTTCCTTTGTGAAAAACAACTATGCACAGAGTGTTTTGTGCCAATTTTCCATCCTTTTAGATTGACGGAAAGCATTTTACCTACGTAGAAACAGAAAACGAATAGAAAGAGCGTCGCATTGCGTTTAATGAAAGCTTAGGGCGGTCTCGGTGGTACGTTAGTGAAGTTATCTGGGGACACCTTAGCCACGTACATTGTGTTGGAGAGGCACCGAGAATTCATTCAGGAGTTCTCAAAGTTCGAGGACACAGTTGCCTTACACGTAGGCACGGTGGCAGCCGTGGACATGGCAGTGATTTGGAGAATGTTGTACTAGTCGGCTCTCGCTGTGATAATGCTTTGCAACAAATCTCCCCAAAACTCACTTACATAAAGAAGAATCTAGTTTTCTCGGACCTGTGGGCTAGCTGCAGCGGCACTCTTGTAGACCTCTCGATGGCGGGTGTTGCTCCATGCCGTGGGTCAGTTTGAGGTCTGTCCCGCACACCTTACCGTGGAGCCCAACTGTGAGGCTGCAGCTCCCTGTCCTCTCGCAGAGTTCACTGAAACGTAAGAGGTGAGCCCAACCACACAAGGCCACGTAAGGCCTCTGCGACTCATTGAAGGCCATCGTGTCTTCCCTTGGCCTCCTGGGAACCCCCTGGCCCCAGGATGCAGCTTCGGTAGCCCAGGGCAACCGGCGGAGGGGGGCGGGCGGGGCTGCAGGAGGGTGGAACGCTGAGGTCACAGAGGGTGTGGGTGTGGCCACCTCTGCTGTGACTGAACCAAGGGCGTGGGTGGGGGACTGGGGGTCCAGGGCAGGGCCCTCAGAGCCCGGTAGGCCCAGGGGGGCGGCGCAAGCACCTAGGCCCAGGCCGAAGAGCGCCTTCTTGGTCTGCGCGGCAGGCCGGCCTCTCGCCTTGCCACTCAGGCCGCCCTCCCTCTTGAAGTGTGTGTGGCACGCGTCCGCGGAGTACACCTCGCTGCACAGGTAGCCGTGGGACTGGGCGTCGTAGCTTCCTGCGAGGCGGCCGGAGGTCCCGCAGGCGGGTGGGTCCCTGGGACAGACGCGCGGAGCGGCTCCTGCCCGGCCCCCCTGAGAACCGTCGCCGTTCCGTAAGGCGGGGCGCCTGCTTCAGAATGTAAATCACGTGTCCGCTCTATGGATACGCTGTTTAGTTTACCAGGCAAGACTTTCTTGGTGAAAGAAGCAACGTTGGCTTGCATCGTCGAGCAGGCTTGTCATCTGGCTGTGCACTGGTACTCTCTCTCTGGGTGTGCTAGTCCGCAGGGCAGGGCATCCCCTGGGCAGGGTGGAGCGTGATCTCTGCGGCCTCGTCTTGCAGCTCCTTCCTTTCATTCTCAATCATCCTGCCCACAGTGGCCTCCTCTCAGGCCTGCATACTTACAACGGCGCATTGCCCGTGCTGCCCCTCTGCAGGAAGTGTCCCTCTGTTTAGTTTGCAGCTGACTGATGCCGCCTCACCCTTCTCATCTCTTCTCAGGTGTCACTTGGTCAAGAAAGCGTCCCCTTACCTACTCAACTCATCTCGTCTCCCTACCGTAGCTCACGTGACACCACGCACCTCTCGCTTATGGCCGTCATCGCCTTTCGCATCCAGTTTCAGGTAGGTAAGTTTACCCCGTGGTCCGTGAGGAAGAAGAGATCACGCCTGTTTTGCTTACTCTTGATTCCCAGCGACTAGCCCGGTTACTGATAACCTCTGTTAGAGGGAGAAAGGAATGCACCCAATCCCTGGTGAAGCCCCGACCGTTTTCCTTTCTAGTGTCCCTCGTACTCCTCCCTGCCGTCTGTGTCGCCCTTACTCCGCGTCTACCGTTTATGAGTTTACACCTGGGTTACGGTGACTGCTTCGGAGAATCGCATGCCTTTCTACCTCCCTCGCTGCGACCTCTCCTACACCTCCCAGGGCTCTTGGGTTATGCCCTTGCCCTCTTCCGAGCCGTCCGTGGCACCCGCTGTCAACCCCGTACGGCCAAGCTCCTAAGACTGACACTCCAGGCCCTCCGTAATTTGGCTTCAGTTTCACTTTCTAGACGTTTCAAGAAAGAACGGGGTCTAAATATCTGTGCACCTCTGCTCCGTTTCATATCTACCCACGAGGTTAATTTTTTTGTTTCTTCCAGTCCACCTATTTTGCACCTCCGTCTCTGCGAAGACTTCACTGAGAATCCAAGCGATTTCTGGATCCCTTCTCTCCCCTGAAGCTGTAAACAGTTTAACAAGACAGGTGCGGAACTGCCGTAAGGTAATCTACATCTTGTCTCCCTCTCTGGTATCTAACCTCCCTGCGAATGGGGGTACGTCTCCGTGTTCTGTGCGGTTTTCAGCACAGTACTCTCTACACGTAGTGGATATTTGATTTGGTAAGTGACCGAATAAGTGAATGAGTCACCAAGATAAGGGTATTGTCTCATTCTTTCTCGCTTTTTCCACTTCCAAGTTTCTTTAGTTAGTTTCCTCAGACAAAAGGTTTCTTTGTAGCTACACAGTGGCCAGGTCCAGAGAATGTTGCAGATAGCTGCTGAAAACATCCCTCCTCCACTTGAGAATGGCTTGCTCTCCCTCTCAAGCGGAGAGAGCTGGGATTCGATATTTAATTAAGCGCCTCTGTTCACTTGGCATTTAGAGGCACTAGGGGGCGTTAGTGCTCTACACCCGGTGAAATGCCTGTTTCGTTTGTGATTTTCCTTTGTGAAAAACAACTATGCACAGAGTGTTTTGTGCCAATTTTCCATCCTTTTAGATTGACGGAAAGCATTTTACCTACGTAGAAACAGAAAACGAATAGAAAGAGCGTCGCATTGCGTTTAATGAAAGCTTAGGGCGGTCTCGGTGGTACGTTAGTGAAGTTATCTGGGGACACCTTAGCCACGTACATTGTGTTGGAGAGGCACCGAGAATTCATTCAGGAGTTCTCAAAGTTCGAGGACACAGTTGCCTTACACGTAGGCACGGTGGCAGCCGTGGACATGGCAGTGATTTGGAGAATGTTGTACTAGTCGGCTCTCGCTGTGATAATGCTTTGCAACAAATCTCCCCAAAACTCACTTACATAAAGAAGAATCTAGTTTTCTCGGACCTGTGGGCTAGCTGCAGCGGCTCTCTTGTAGACCTCTCGATGGCGGGTGTTGCTCCATGCCGTGGGTCAGTTTGAGGTCTGTCCCGCACACCTTACCGTGGAGCCCAACTGTGAGGCTGCAGCTCCCTGTCCTCTCGCAGAGTTCACTGAAACGTAAGAGGTGAGCCCAACCACACAAGGCCACGTAAGGCCTCTGCGACTCATTGAAGGCCATCGTGTCTTCCCTTGGCCTCCTGGGAACCCCCTGGCCCCAGGATGCAGCTTCGGTAGCCCAGGGCAACCGGCGGAGGGGGGCGGGCGGGGCTGCAGGAGGGTGGAACGCTGAGGTCACAGAGGGTGTGGGTGTGGCCACCTCTGCTGTGACTGAACCAAGGGCGTGGGTGGGGGACTGGGGGTCCAGGGCAGGGCCCTCAGAGCCCGGTAGGCCCAGGGGGGCGGCGCAAGCACCTAGGCCCAGGCCGAAGAGCGCCTTCTTGGTCTGCGCGGCAGGCCGGCCTCTCGCCTTGCCACTCAGGCCGCCCTCCCTCTTGAAGTGTGTGTGGCACGCGTCCGCGGAGTACACCTCGCTGCACAGGTAGCCGTGGGACTGGGCGTCGTAGCTTCCTGCGAGGCGGCCGGAGGTCCCGCAGGCGGGTGGGTCCCTGGGACAGACGCGCGGAGCGGCTCCTGCCCGGCCCCCCTGAGAACCGTCGCCGTTCCGTAAGGCGGGGCGCCTGCTTCAGAATGTAAATCACGTGTCCGCTCTATGGATACGCTGTTTAGTTTACCAGGCAAGACTTTCTTGGTGAAAGAAGCAGCGTTGGCTTGCATCGTCGAGCAGGCTTGTCATCTGGCTGTGCACTGGTACTCTCTCTCTGGGTGTGCTAGTCCGCAGGGCAGGGCATCCCCTGGGCAGGGTGGAGCGTGATCTCTGCGGCCTCGTCTTGCAGCTCCTTCCTTTCATTCTCAATCATCCTGCCCACAGTGGCCTCCTCTCAGGCCTGCATACTTACAACGGCGCATTGCCCGTGCTGCCCCTCTGCAGGAAGTGTCCCTCTGTTTAGTTTGCAGCTGACTGATGCCGCCTCACCCTTCTCATCTCTTCTCAGGTGTCACTTGGTCAAGAAAGCGTCCCCTTACCTACTCAACTCATCTCGTCTCCCTACCGTAGCTCACGTGACACCACGCACCTCTCGCTTATGGCCGTCATCGCCTTTCGCATCCAGTTTCAGGTAGGTAAGTTTACCCCGTGGCCCGTGAGGAAGAAGAGATCACGCCTGTTTTGCTTACTCTTGATTCCCAGCGACTAGCCCGGTTACTGATAACCTCTGTTAGAGGGAGAAAGGAATGCACCCAATCCCTGGTGAAGCCCCGACCGTTTTCCTTTCTAGTGTCCCTCGTACTCCTCCCTGCCGTCTGTGTCGCCCTTACTCCGCGTCTACCGTTTATGAGTTTACACCTGGGTTACGGTGACTGCTTCGGAGAATCGCATGCCTTTCTACCTCCCTCGCTGCGACCTCTCCTACACCTCCCAGGGCTCTTGGGTTATGCCCTTGCCCTCTTCCGAGCCGTCCGTGGCACCCGCTGTCAACCCCGTACGGCCAAGCTCCTAAGACTGACACTCCAGGCCCTCCGTAATTTGGCTTCAGTTTCACTTTCTAGACGTTTCAAGAAAGAACGGGGTCTAAATATCTGTGCACCTCTGCTCCGTTTCATATCTACCCACGAGGTTAATTTTTTTGTTTCTTCCAGTCCACCTATTTTGCACCTCCGTCTCTGCGAAGACTTCACTGAGAATCCAAGCGATTTCTGGATCCCTTCTCTCCCCTGAAGCTGTAAACAGTTTAACAAGACAGGTGCGGAACTGCCGTAAGGTAATCTACATCTTGTCTCCCTCTCTGGTATCTAACCTCCCTGCGAATGGGGGTACGTCTCCGTGTTCTGTGCGGTTTTCAGCACAGTACTCTCTACACGTAGTGGATATTTGATTTGGTAAGTGACCGAATAAGTGAATGAGTCACCAAGATAAGGGTATTGTCTCATTCTTTCTCGCTTTTTCCACTTCCAAGTTTCTTTAGTTAGTTTCCTCAGACAAAAGGTTTCTTTGTAGCTACACAGTGGCCAGGTCCAGAGAATGTTGCAGATAGCTGCTGAAAACATCCCTCCTCCACTTGAGAATGGCTTGCTCTCCCTCTCAAGCGGAGAGAGCTGGGATTCGATATTTAATTAAGCGCCTCTGTTCACTTGGCATTTAGAGGCACTAGGGGGCGTTAGTGCTCTACACCCGGTGAAATGCCTGTTTCGTTTGTGATTTTCCTTTGTGAAAAACAACTATGCACAGAGTGTTTTGTGCCAATTTTCCATCCTTTTAGATTGACGGAAAGCATTTTACCTACGTAGAAACAGAAAACGAATAGAAAGAGCGTCGCATTGCGTTTAATGAAAGCTTAGGGCGGTCTCGGTGGTACGTTAGTGAAGTTATCTGGGGACACCTTAGCCACGTACATTGTGTTGGAGAGGCACCGAGAATTCATTCAGGAGTTCTCAAAGTTCGAGGACACAGTTGCCTTACACGTAGGCACGGTGGCAGCCGTGGACATGGCAGTGATTTGGAGAATGTTGTACTAGTCGGCTCTCGCTGTGATAATGCTTTGCAACAAATCTCCCCAAAACTCACTTACATAAAGAAGAATCTAGTTTTCTCGGACCTGTGGGCTAGCTGCAGCGGCACTCTTGTAGACCTCTCGATGGCGGGTGTTGCTCCATGCCGTGGGTCAGTTTGAGGTCTGTCCCGCACACCTTACCGTGGAGCCCAACTGTGAGGCTGCAGCTCCCTGTCCTCTCGCAGAGTTCACTGAAACGTAAGAGGTGAGCCCAACCACACAAGGCCACGTAAGGCCTCTGCGACTCATTGAAGGCCATCGTGTCTTCCCTTGGCCTCCTGGGAACCCCCTGGCCCCAGGATGCAGCTTCGGTAGCCCAGGGCAACCGGCGGAGGGGGGCGGGCGGGGCTGCAGGAGGGTGGAACGCTGAGGTCACAGAGGGTGTGGGTGTGGCCACCTCTGCTGTGACTGAACCAAGGGCGTGGGTGGGGGACTGGGGGTCCAGGGCAGGGCCCTCAGAGCCCGGTAGGCCCAGGGGGGCGGCGCAAGCACCTAGGCCCAGGCCGAAGAGCGCCTTCTTGGTCTGCGCGGCAGGCCGGCCTCTCGCCTTGCCACTCAGGCCGCCCTCCCTCTTGAAGTGTGTGTGGCACGCGTCCGCGGAGTACACCTCGCTGCACAGGTAGCCGTGGGACTGGGCGTCGTAGCTTCCTGCGAGGCGGCCGGAGGTCCCGCAGGCGGGTGGGTCCCTGGGACAGACGCGCGGAGCGGCTCCTGCCCGGCCCCCCTGAGAACCGTCGCCGTTCCGTAAGGCGGGGCGCCTGCTTCAGAATGTAAATCACGTGTCCGCTCTATGGATACGCTGTTTAGTTTACCAGGCAAGACTTTCTTGGTGAAAGAAGCAACGTTGGCTTGCATCGTCGAGCAGGCTTGTCATCTGGCTGTGCACTGGTACTCTCTCTCTGGGTGTGCTAGTCCGCAGGGCAGGGCATCCCCTGGGCAGGGTGGAGCGTGATCTCTGCGGCCTCGTCTTGCAGCTCCTTCCTTTCATTCTCAATCATCCTGCCCACAGTGGCCTCCTCTCAGGCCTGCATACTTACAACGGCGCATTGCCCGTGCTGCCCCTCTGCAGGAAGTGTCCCTCTCTTTAGTTTGCAGCTGACTGATGCCGCCTCACCCTTCTCATGTCTTCTCAGGTGTCACTTGGTCAAGAAAGCGTCCCCTTACCTACTCAACTCATCTCGTCTCCCTACCGTAGCTCACGTGACACCACGCACCTCTCGCTTATGGCCGTCATCGCCTTTCGCATCCAGTTTCAGGTAGGTAAGTTTACCCCGTGGTCCGTGAGGAAGAAGAGATCACGCCTGTTTTGCTTACTCTTGATTCCCAGCGACTAGCCCGGTTACTGATAACCTCTGTTAGAGGGAGAAAGGAATGCACCCAATCCCTGGTGAAGCCCCGACCGTTTTCCTTTCTAGTGTCCCTCGTACTCCTCCCTGCCGTCTGTGTCGCCCTTACTCCGCGTCTACCGTTTATGAGTTTACACCTGGGTTACGGTGACTGCTTCGGAGAATCGCATGCCTTTCTACCTCCCTCGCTGCGACCTCTCCTACACCTCCCAGGGCTCTTGGGTTATGCCCTTGCCCTCTTCCGAGCCGTCCGTGGCACCCGCTGTCAACCCCGTACGGCCAAGCTCCTAAGACTGACACTCCAGGCCCTCCGTAATTTGGCTTCAGTTTCACTTTCTAGACGTTTCAAGAAAGAACGGGGTCTAAATATCTGTGCACCTCTGCTCCGTTTCATATCTACCCACGAGGTTAATTTTTTTGTTTCTTCCAGTCCACCTATTTTGCACCTCCGTCTCTGCGAAGACTTCACTGAGAATCCAAGCGATTTCTGGATCCCTTCTCTCCCCTGAAGCTGTAAACAGTTTAACAAGACAGGTGCGGAACTGCCGTAAGGTAATCTACATCTTGTCTCCCTCTCTGGTATCTAACCTCCCTGCGAATGGGGGTACGTCTCCGTGTTCTGTGCGGTTTTCAGCACAGTACTCTCTACACGTAGTGGATATTTGATTTGGTAAGTGACCGAATAAGTGAATGAGTCACCAAGATAAGGGTATTGTCTCATTCTTTCTCGCTTTTTCCACTTCCAAGTTTCTTTAGTTAGTTTCCTCAGACAAAAGGTTTCTTTGTAGCTACACAGTGGCCAGGTCCAGAGAATGTTGCAGATAGCTGCTGAAAACATCCCTCCTCCACTTGAGAATGGCTTGCTCTCCCTCTCAAGCGGAGAGAGCTGGGATTCGATATTTAATTAAGCGCCTCTGTTCACTTGGCATTTAGAGGCACTAGGGGGCGTTAGTGCTCTACACCCGGTGAAATGCCTGTTTCGTTTGTGATTTTCCTTTGTGAAAAACAACTATGCACAGAGTGTTTTGTGCCAATTTTCCATCCTTTTAGATTGACGGAAAGCATTTTACCTACGTAGAAACAGAAAACGAATAGAAAGAGCGTCGCATTGCGTTTAATGAAAGCTTAGGGCGGTCTCGGTGGTACGTTAGTGAAGTTATCTGGGGACACCTTAGCCACGTACATTGTGTTGGAGAGGCACCGAGAATTCATTCAGGAGTTCTCAAAGTTCGAGGACACAGTTGCCTTACACGTAGGCACGGTGGCAGCCGTGGACATGGCAGTGATTTGGAGAATGTTGTACTAGTCGGCTCTCGCTGTGATAATGCTTTGCAACAAATCTCCCCAAAACTCACTTACATAAAGAAGAATCTAGTTTTCTCGGACCTGTGGGCTAGCTGCAGCGGCTCTCTTGTAGACCTCTCGATGGCGGGTGTTGCTCCATGCCGTGGGTCAGTTTGAGGTCTGTCCCGCACACCTTACCGTGGAGCCCAACTGTGAGGCTGCAGCTCCCTGTCCTCTCGCAGAGTTCACTGAAACGTAAGAGGTGAGCCCAACCACACAAGGCCACGTAAGGCCTCTGCGACTCATTGAAGGCCATCGTGTCTTCCCTTGGCCTCCTGGGAACCCCCTGGCCCCAGGATGCAGCTTCGGTAGCCCAGGGCAACCGGCGGAGGGGGGCGGGCGGGGCTGCAGGAGGGTGGAACGCTGAGGTCACAGAGGGTGTGGGTGTGGTCACCTCTGCTGTGACTGAACCAAGGGCGTGGGTGGGGGGCTGGGGGTCCAGGGCAGGGCCCTCAGAGCCCGGTAGGCCCAGGGGGGCGGCGCAAGCACCTAGGCCCAGGCCGAAGAGCGCCTTCTTGGTCTGCGCGGCAGGCCGGCCTCTCGCCTTGCCACTCAGGCCGCCCTCCCTCTTGAAGTGTGTGTGGCACGCGTCCGCGGAGTACACCTCGCTGCACAGGTAGCCGTGGGACTGGGCGTCGTAGCTTCCTGCGAGGCGGCCGGAGGTCCCGCAGGCGGGTGGGTCCCTGGGACAGACGCGCGGAGCGGCTCCTGCCCGGCCCCCCTGAGAACCGTCGCCGTTCCGTAAGGCGGGGCGCCTGCTTCAGAATGTAAATCACGTGTCCGCTCTATGGATACGCTGTTTAGTTTACCAGGCAAGACTTTCTTGGTGAAAGAAGCAGCGTTGGCTTGCATCGTCGAGCAGGCTTGTCATCTGGCTGTGCACTGGTACTCTCTCTCTGGGTGTGCTAGTCCGCAGGGCAGGGCATCCCCTGGGCAGGGTGGAGCGTGATCTCTGCGGCCTCGTCTTGCAGCTCCTTCCTTTCATTCTCAATCATCCTGCCCACAGTGGCCTCCTCTCAGGCCTGCATACTTACAACGGCGCATTGCCCGTGCTGCCCCTCTGCAGGAAGTGTCCCTCTGTTTAGTTTGCAGCTGACTGATGCCGCCTCACCCTTCTCATGTCTTCTCAGGTGTCACTTGGTCAAGAAAGCGTCCCCTTACCTACTCAACTCATCTCGTCTCCCTACCGTAGCTCACGTGACACCACGCACCTCTCGCTTATGGCCGTCATCGCCTTTCGCATCCAGTTTCAGGTAGGTAAGTTTACCCCGTGGTCCGTGAGGAAGAAGAGATCACGCCTGTTTTGCTTACTCTTGATTCCCAGCGACTAGCCCGGTTACTGATAACCTCTGTTAGAGGGAGAAAGGAATGCACCCAATCCCTGGTGAAGCCCCGACCGTTTTCCTTTCTAGTGTCCCTCGTACTCCTCCCTGCCGTCTGTGTCGCCCTTACTCCGCGTCTACCGTTTATGAGTTTACACCTGGGTTACGGTGACTGCTTCGGAGAATCGCATGCCTTTCTACCTCCCTCGCTGCGACCTCTCCTACACCTCCCAGGGCTCTTGGGTTATGCCCTTGCCCTCTTCCGAGCCGTCCGTGGCACCCGCTGTCAACCCCGTACGGCCAAGCTCCTAAGACTGACACTCCAGGCCCTCCGTAATTTGGCTTCAGTTTCACTTTCTAGACGTTTCAAGAAAGAACGGGGTCTAAATATCTGTGCACCTCTGCTCCGTTTCATATCTACCCACGAGGTTAATTTTTTTGTTTCTTCCAGTCCACCTATTTTGCACCTCCGTCTCTGCGAAGACTTCACTGAGAATCCAAGCGATTTCTGGATCCCTTCTCTCCCCTGAAGCTGTAAACAGTTTAACAAGACAGGTGCGGAACTGCCGTAAGGTAATCTACATCTTGTCTCCCTCTCTGGTATCTAACCTCCCTGCGAATGGGGGTACGTCTCCGTGTCCTGTGCGGTTTTCAGCACAGTACTCTCTACACGTAGTGGATATTTGATTTGGTAAGTGACCGAATAAGTGAATGAGTCACCAAGATAAGGGTATTGTCTCATTCTTTCTCGCTTTTTCCACTTCCAAGTTTCTTTAGTTAGTTTCCTCAGACAAAAGGTTTCTTTGTAGCTACACAGTGGCCAGGTCCAGAGAATGTTGCAGATAGCTGCTGAAAACATCCCTCCTCCACTTGAGAATGGCTTGCTCTCCCTCTCAAGCGGAGAGAGCTGGGATTCGATATTTAATTAAGCGCCTCTGTTCACTTGGCATTTAGAGGCACTAGGGGGCGTTAGTGCTCTACACCCGGTGAAATGCCTGTTTCGTTTGTGATTTTCCTTTGTGAAAAACAACTATGCACAGAGTGTTTTGTGCCAATTTTCCATCCTTTTAGATTGACGGAAAGCATTTTACCTACGTAGAAACAGAAAACGAATAGAAAGAGCGTCGCATTGCGTTTAATGAAAGCTTAGGGCGGTCTCGGTGGTACGTTAGTGAAGTTATCTGGGGACACCTTAGCCACGTACATTGTGTTGGAGAGGCACCGAGAATTCATTCAGGAGTTCTCAAAGTTCGAGGACACAGTTGCCTTACACGTAGGCACGGTGGCAGCCGTGGACATGGCAGTGATTTGGAGAATGTTGTACTAGTCGGCTCTCGCTGTGATAATGCTTTGCAACAAATCTCCCCAAAACTCACTTACATAAAGAAGAATCTAGTTTTCTCGGACCTGTGGGCTAGCTGCAGCGGCTCTCTTGTAGACCTCTCGATGGCGGGTGTTGCTCCATGCCGTGGGTCAGTTTGAGGTCTGTCCCGCACACCTTACCGTGGAGCCCAACTGTGAGGCTGCAGCTCCCTGTCCTCTCGCAGAGTTCACTGAAACGTAAGAGGTGAGCCCAACCACACAAGGCCACGTAAGGCCTCTGCGACTCATTGAAGGCCATCGTGTCTTCCCTTGGCCTCCTGGGAACCCCCTGGCCCCAGGATGCAGCTTCGGTAGCCCAGGGCAACCGGCGGAGGGGGGCGGGCGGGGCTGCAGGAGGGTGGAACGCTGAGGTCACAGAGGGTGTGGGTGTGGCCACCTCTGCTGTGACTGAACCAAGGGCGTGGGTGGGGGGCTGGGGGTCCAGGGCAGGGCCCTCAGAGCCCGGTAGGCCCAGGGGGGCGGCGCAAGCACCTAGGCCCAGGCCGAAGAGCGCCTTCTTGGTCTGCGCGGCAGGCCGGCCTCTCGCCTTGCCACTCAGGCCGCCCTCCCTCTTGAAGTGTGTGTGGCACGCGTCCGCGGAGTACACCTCGCTGCACAGGTAGCCGTGGGACTGGGCGTCGTAGCTTCCTGCGAGGCGGCCGGAGGTCCCGCAGGCGGGTGGGTCCCTGGGACAGACGCGCGGAGCGGCTCCTGCCCGGCCCCCCTGAGAACCGTCGCCGTTCCGTAAGGCGGGGCGCCTGCTTCAGAATGTAAATCACGTGTCCGCTCTATGGATACGCTGTTTAGTTTACCAGGCAAGACTTTCTTGGTGAAAGAAGCAGCGTTGGCTTGCATCCTCGAGCAGGCTTGTCATCTGGCTGTGCACTGGTACTCTCTCTCTGGGTGTGCTAGTCCGCAGGGCAGGGCATCCCCTGGGCAGGGTGGAGCGTGATCTCTGCGGCCTCGTCTTGCAGCTCCTTCCTTTCATTCTCAATCATCCTGCCCACAGTGGCCTCCTCTCAGGCCTGCATACTTACAACGGCGCATTGCCCGTGCTGCCCCTCTGCAGGAAGTGTCCCTCTGTTTAGTTTGCAGCTGACTGATGCCGCCTCACCCTTCTCATCTCTTCTCAGGTGTCACTTGGTCAAGAAAGCGTCCCCTTACCTACTCAACTCATCTCGTCTCCCTACCGTAGCTCACGTGACACCACGCACCTCTCGCTTATGGCCGTCATCGCCTTTCGCATCCAGTTTCAGGTAGGTAAGTTTACCCCGTGGTCCGTGAGGAAGAAGAGATCACGCCTGTTTTGCTTACTCTTGATTCCCAGCGACTAGCCCGGTTACTGATAACCTCTGTTAGAGGGAGAAAGGAATGCACCCAATCCCTGGTGAAGCCCCGACCGTTTTCCTTTCTAGTGTCCCTCGTACTCCTCCCTGCCGTCTGTGTCGCCCTTACTCCGCGTCTACCGTTTATGAGTTTACACCTGGGTTATGGTGACTGCTTCGGAGAATCGCATGCCTTTCTACCTCCCTCGCTGCGACCTCTCCTACACCTCCCAGGGCTCTTGGGTTATGCCCTTGCCCTCTTCCGAGCCGTCCGTGGCACCCGCTGTCAACCCCGTACGGCCAAGCTCCTAAGACTGACACTCCAGGCCCTCCGTAATTTGGCTTCAGTTTCACTTTCTAGACGTTTCAAGAAAGAACGGGGCCTAAATATCTGTGCACCTCTGCTCCGTTTCATATCTACCCACGAGGTTAATTTTTTTGTTTCTTCCAGTCCACCTATTTTGCACCTCCGTCTCTGCGAAGACTTCACTGAGAATCCAAGCGATTTCTGGATCCCTTCTCTCCCCTGAAGCTGTAAACAGTTTAACAAGACAGGTGCGGAACTGCCGTAAGGTAATCTACATCTTGTCTCCCTCTCTGGTATCTAACCTCCCTGCGAATGGGGGTACGTCTCCGTGTCCTGTGCGGTTTTCAGCACAGTACTCTCTACACGTAGTGGATATTTGATTTGGTAAGTGACCGAATAAGTGAATGAGTCACCAAGATAAGGGTATTGTCTCATTCTTTCTCGCTTTTTCCACTTCCAAGTTTCTTTAGTTAGTTTCCTCAGACAAAAGGTTTCTTTGTAGCTACACAGTGGCCAGGTCCAGAGAATGTTGCAGATAGCTGCTGAAAACATCCCTCCTCCACTTGAGAATGGCTTGCTCTCCCTCTCAAGCGGAGAGAGCTGGGATTCGATATTTAATTAAGCGCCTCTGTTCACTTGGCATTTAGAGGCACTAGGGGGCGTTAGTGCTCTACACCCGGTGAAATGCCTGTTTCGTTTGTGATTTTCCTTTGTGAAAAACAACTATGCACAGAGTGTTTTGTGCCAATTTTCCATCCTTTTAGATTGACGGAAAGCATTTTACCTACGTAGAAACAGAAAACGAATAGAAAGAGCGTCGCATTGCGTTTAATGAAAGCTTAGGGCGGTCTCGGTGGTACGTTAGTGAAGTTATCTGGGGACACCTTAGCCACGTACATTGTGTTGGAGAGGCACCGAGAATTCATTCAGGAGTTCTCAAAGTTCGAGGACACGGTTGCCTTACACGTAGGCACGGTGGCAGCCGTGGACATGGCAGTGATTTGGAGAATGTTGTACTAGTCGGCTCTCGCTGTGATAATGCTTTGCAACAAATCTCCCCAAAACTCACTTACATAAAGAAGAATCTAGTTTTCTCGGACCTGTGGGCTAGCTGCAGCGGCTCTCTTGTAGACCTCTCGATGGCGGGTGTTGTTCCATGCCGTGGGTCAGTTTGAGGTCTGTCCCGCACACCTTACCGTGGAGCCCAACTGTGAGGCTGCAGGTCCCTGTCCTCTCGCAGAGTTCACTGAAACGTAAGAGGTGAGCCCAACCACACAAGGCCACGTAAGGCCTCTGCGACTCATTGAAGGCCATCGTGTCTTCCCTTGGCCTCCTGGGAACCCCCTGGCCCCAGGATGCAGCTTCGGTAGCCCAGGGCAACCGGCGGAGGGGGGCGGGCGGGGCTGCAGGAGGGTGGAACGCGGAGGTCACAGAGGGTGTGGGTGTGGCCACCTCTGCTGTGACTGAACCAAGGGCGTGGGTGGGGGGCTGGGGGTCCAGGGCAGGGCCCTCAGAGCCCGGTAGGCCCAGGGGGGCGGCGCAAGCACCTAGGCCCAGGCCGAAGAGCGCCTTCTTGGTCTGCGCGGCAGGCCGGCCTCTCGCCTTGCCACTCAGGCCGCCCTCCCTCTTGAAGTGTGTGTGGCACGCGTCCGCGGAGTACACCTCGCTGCACAGGTAGCCGTGGGACTGGTCGTCGTAGCTTCCTGCGAGGCGGCCGGAGGTCCCGCAGGCGGGTGGGTCCCTGGGACAGACGCGCGGAGCGGCTCCTGCCCGGCCCCCCTGAGAACCGTCGCCGTTCCGTAAGGCGGGGCGCCTGCTTCAGAATGTAAATCACGTGTCCGCTCTATGGATACGCTGTTTAGTTTACCAGGCAAGACTTTCTTGGTGAAAGAAGCAGCGTTGGCTTGCATCGTCGAGCAGGCTTGTCATCTGGCTGTGCACTGGTACTCTCTCTCTGGGTGTGCTAGTCCGCAGGGCAGGGCATCCCCTGGGCAGGGTGGAGCGTGATCTCTGCGGCCTCGTCTTGCAGCTCCTTCCTTTCATTCTCAATCATCCTGCCCACAGTGGCCTCCTCTCAGGCCTGCATACTTACAACGGCGCATTGCCCGTGCTGCCCCTCTGCAGGAAGTGTCCCTCTGTTTAGTTTGCAGCTGACTGATGCCGCCTCACCCTTCTCATGTCTTCTCAGGTGTCACTTGGTCAAGAAAGCGTCCCCTTACCTACTCAACTCATCTCGTCTCCCTACCGTAGCTCACGTGACACCACGCACCTCTCGCTTATGGCCGTCATCGCCTTTCGCATCCAGTTTCAGGTAGGTAAGTTTACCCCGTGGTCCGTGAGGAAGAAGAGATCACGCCTGTTTTGCTTACTCTTGATTCCCAGCGACTAGCCCGGTTACTGATAACCTCTGTTAGAGGGAGAAAGGAATGCACCCAATCCCTGGTGAAGCCCCGACCGTTTTCCTTTCTAGTGTCCCTCGTACTCCTCCCTGCCGTCTGTGTCGCCCTTACTCCGCGTCTACCGTTTATGAGTTTACACCTGGGTTACGGTGACTGCTTCGGAGAATCGCATGCCTTTCTACCTCCCTCGCTGCGACCTCTCCTACACCTCCCAGGGCTCTTGGGTTATGCCCTTGCCCTCTTCCGAGCCGTCCGTGGCACCCGCTGTCAACCCCGTACGGCCAAGCTCCTAAGACTGACACTCCAGGCCCTCCGTAATTTGGCTTCAGTTTCACTTTCTAGACGTTTCAAGAAAGAACGGGGCCTAAATATCTGTGCACCTCTGCTCCGTTTCATATCTACCCACGAGGTTAATTTTTTTGTTTCTTCCAGTCCACCTATTTTGCACCTCCGTCTCTGCGAAGACTTCACTGAGAATCCAAGCGATTTCTGGATCCCTTCTCTCCCCTGAAGCTGTAAACAGTTTAACAAGACAGGTGCGGAACTGCCGTAAGGTAATCTACATCTTGTCTCCCTCTCTGGTATCTAACCTCCCTGCGAATGGGGGTACGTCTCCGTGTCCTGTGCGGTTTTCAGCACAGTACTCTCTACACGTAGTGGATATTTGATTTGGTAAGTGACCGAATAAGTGAATGAGTCACCAAGATAAGGGTATTGTCTCATTCTTTCTCGCTTTTTCCACTTCCAAGTTTCTTTAGTTAGTTTCCTCAGACAAAAGGTTTCTTTGTAGCTACACAGTGGCCAGGTCCAGAGAATGTTGCAGATAGCTGCTGAAAACATCCCTCCTCCACTTGAGAATGGCTTGCTCTCCCTCTCAAGCGGAGAGAGCTGGGATTCGATATTTAATTAAGCGCCTCTGTTCACTTGGCATTTAGAGGCACTAGGGGGCGTTAGTGCTCTACACCCGGTGAAATGCCTGTTTCGTTTGTGATTTTCCTTTGTGAAAAACAACTATGCACAGAGTGTTTTGTGCCAATTTTCCATCCTTTTAGATTGACGGAAAGCATTTTACCTACGTAGAAACAGAAAACGAATAGAAAGAGCGTCGCATTGCGCTTACTGAAAGCTTAGGGCGGTCTCGGTGGTACGTTAGTGAAGTTATCTGGGGACACCTTAGCCACGTACATTGTGTTGGAGAGGCACCGAGAATTCATTCAGGAGTTCTCAAAGTTCGAGGACACGGTTGCCTTACACGTAGGCACGGTGGCAGCCGTGGACATGGCAGTGATTTGGAGAATGTTGTACTAGTCGGCTCTCGCTGTGATAATGCTTTGCAACAAATCTCCCCAAAACTCACTTACATAAAGAAGAATCTAGTTTTCTCGGACCTGTGGGCTAGCTGCAGCGGCTCTCTTGTAGACCTCTCGATGGCGGGTGTTGCTCCATGCCGTGGGTCAGTTTGAGGTCTGTCCCGCACACCTTACCGTGGAGCCCAACTGTGAGGCTGCAGCTCCCTGTCCTCTCGCAGAGTTCACTGAAACGTAAGAGGTGAGCCCAACCACACAAGGCCACGTAAGGCCTCTGCGACTCATTGAAGGCCATCGTGTCTTCCCTTGGCCTCCTGGGAACCCCCTGGCCCCAGGATGCAGCTTCGGTAGCCCAGGGCAACCGGCGGAGGGGGGCGGGCGGGGCTGCAGGAGGGTGGAACGCTGAGGTCACAGAGGGTGTGGGTGTGGTCACCTCTGCTGTGACTGAACCAAGGGCGTGGGTGGGGGGCTGGGGGTCCAGGGCAGGGCCCTCAGAGCCCGGTAGGCCCAGGGGGGCGGCGCAAGCACCTAGGCCCAGGCCGAAGAGCGCCTTCTTGGTCTGCGCGGCAGGCCGGCCTCTCGCCTTGCCACTCAGGCCGCCCTCCCTCTTGAAGTGTGTGTGGCACGCGTCCGCGGAGTACACCTCGCTGCACAGGTAGCCGTGGGACTGGTCGTCGTAGCTTCCTGCGAGGCGGCCGGAGGTCCCGCAGGCGGGTGGGTCCCTGGGACAGACGTGCGGAGCGGCTCCTGCCCGGCCCCCCTGAGAACCGTCGCCGTTCCGTAAGGCGGGGCGCCTGCTTCAGAATGTAAATCACGTGTCCGCTCTATGGATACGCTGTTTAGTTTACCAGGCAAGACTTTCTTGGTGAAAGAAGCAGCGTTGGCTTGCATCGTCGAGCAGGCTTCTCATCTGGCTGTGCACTGGTACTCTCTCTCTGGGTGTGCTAGTCCGCAGGGCAGGGCATCCCCTGGGCAGGGTGGAGCGTGATCTCTGCGGCCTCGTCTTGCAGCTCCTTCCTTTCATTCTCAATCATCCTGCCCACAGTGGCCTCCTCTCAGGCCTGCATACTTACAACGGCGCATTGCCCGTGCTGCCCCTCTGCAGGAAGTGTCCCTCTGTTTAGTTTGCAGCTGACTGATGCCGCCTCACCCTTCTCATCTCTTCTCAGGTGTCACTTGGTCAAGAAAGCGTCCCCTTACCTACTCAACTCATCTCGTCTCCCTACCGTAGCTCACGTGACACCACGCACCTCTCGCTTATGGCCGTCATCGCCTTTCGCATCCAGTTTCAGGTAGGTAAGTTTACCCCGTGGTCCGTGAGGAAGAAGAGATCACGCCTGTTTTGCTTACTCTTGATTCCCAGCGACTAGCCCGGTTACTGATAACCTCTGTTAGAAGGAGAAAGGAATGCACCCAATCCCTGGTGAAGCCCCGACCGTTTTCCTTTCTAGTGTCCCTCGTACTCCTCCCTGCCGTCTGTGTCGCCCTTACTCCGCGTCTACCGTTTATGAGTTTACACCTGGGTTACGGTGACTGCTTCGGAGAATCGCATGCCTTTCTACCTCCCTCGCTGCGACCTCTCCTACACCTCCCAGGGCTCTTGGGTTATGCCCTTGCCCTCTTCCGAGCCGTCCGTGGCACCCGCTGTCAACCCCGTACGGCCAGGCTCCTAAGACTGACACTCCAGGCCCTCCGTAATTTGGCTTCAGTTTCACTTTCTAGACGTTTCAAGAAAGAACGGGGTCTAAATATCTGGGCACCTCTGCTCCGTTTCATATCTACCCACGAGGTTAATTTTTTTGTTTCTTCCAGTCCACCTATTTTGCACCTCCGTCTCTGCGAAGACTTCACTGAGAATCCAAGCGATTTCTGGATCCCTTCTCTCCCCTGAAGCTGTAAACAGTTTAACAAGACAGGTGCGGAACTGCCGTAAGGTAATCTACATCTTGTCTCCCTCTCTGGTATCTAACCTCCCGGCGAATGGGGGTACGTCTCCGTGTTCTGTGCGGTTTTCAGCACAGTACTCTCTACACGTAGTGGATATTTGATTTGGTAAGTGACCGAATAAGTGAATGAGTCACCAAGATAAGGGTATTGTCTCATTCTTTCTCGCTTTTTCCACTTCCAAGTTTCTTTAGTTAGTTTCCTCAGACAAAAGGTTTCTTTGTAGCTACACAGTGGCCAGGTCCAGAGAATGTTGCAGATAGCTGCTGAAAACATCCCTCCTCCACTTGAGAATGGCTTGCTCTCCCTCTCAAGCGGAGAGAGCTGGGATTCGATATTTAATTAAGCGCCTCTGTTCACTTGGCATTTAGAGGCACTAGGGGGCGTTAGTGCTCTACACCCGGTGAAATGCCTGTTTCGTTTGTGATTTTCCTTTGTGAAAAACAACTATGCACAGAGTGTTTTGTGCCAATTTTCCATCCTTTTAGATTGACGGAAAGCATTTTACCTACGTAGAAACAGAAAACGAATAGAAAGAGCGTCGCATTGCGTTTAATGAAAGCTTAGGGCGGTCTCGGTGGTACGTTAGTGAAGTTATCTGGGGACACCTTAGCCACGTACATTGTGTTGGAGAGGCACCGAGAATTCATTCAGGAGTTCTCAAAGTTCGAGGACACGGTTGCCTTACACGTAGGCACGGTGGCAGCCGTGGACATGGCAGTGATTTGGAGAATGTTGTACTAGTCGGCTCTCGCTGTGATAATGCTTTGCAACAAATCTCCCCAAAACTCACTTACATAAAGAAGAATCTAGTTTTCTCGGACCTGTGGGCTAGCTGCAGCGGCTCTCTTGTAGACCTCTCGATGGCGGGTGTTGCTCCATGCCGTGGGTCAGTTTGAGGTCTGTCCCGCACACCTTACCGTGGAGCCCAACTGTGAGGCTGCAGGTCCCTGTCCTCTCGCAGAGTTCACTGAAACGTAAGAGGTGAGCCCAACCACACAAGGCCACGTAAGGCCTCTGCGACTCATTGAAGGCCATCGTGTCTTCCCTTGGCCTCCTGGGAACCCCCTGGCCCCAGGATGCAGCTTCGGTAGCCCAGGGCAACCGGCGGAGGGGGGCGGGCGGGGCTGCAGGAGGGTGGAACGCTGAGGTCACAGAGGGTGTGGGTGTGGTCACCTTTGCTGTGACTGAACCAAGGGCGTGGGTGGGGGGCTGGGGGTCCAGGGCAGGGCCCTCAGAGCCCGGTAGGCCCAGGGGGGCGGCGCAAGCACCTAGGCCCAGGCCGAAGAGCGCCTTCTTGGTCTGCGCGGCAGGCCGGCCTCTCGCCTTGCCACTCAGGCCGCCCTCCCTCTTGAAGTGTGTGTGGCACGCGTCCGCGGAGTACACCTCGCTGCACAGGTAGCCGTGGGACTGGGCGTCGTAGCTTCCTGCGAGGCGGCCGGAGGTCCCGCAGGCGGGTGGGTCCCTGGGACAGACGCGCGGAGCGGCTCCTGCCCGGCCCCCCTGAGAACCGTCGCCGTTCCGTAAGGCGGGGCGCCTGCTTCAGAATGTAAATCACGTGTCCGCTCTATGGATACGCTGTTTAGTTTACCAGGCAAGACTTTCTTGGTGAAAGAAGCAGCGTTGGCTTGCATCGTCGAGCAGGCTTCTCATCTGGCTGTGCACTGGTACTCTCTCTCTGGGTGTGCTAGTCCGCAGGGCAGGGCATCCCCTGGGCAGGGTGGAGCGTGATCTCTGCGGCCTCGTCTTGCAGCTCCTTCCTTTCATTCTCAATCATCCTGCCCACAGTGGCCTCCTCTCAGGCCTGCATACTTACAACGGCGCATTGCCCGTGCTGCCCCTCTGCAGGAAGTGTCCCTCTGTTTAGTTTGCAGCTGACTGATGCCGCCTCACCCTTCTCATCTCTTCTCAGGTGTCACTTGGTCAAGAAAGCGTCCCCTTACCTACTCAACTCATCTCGTCTCCCTACCGTAGCTCACGTGACACCACGCACCTCTCGCTTATGGCCGTCATCGCCTTTCGCATCCAGTTTCAGGTAGGTAAGTTTACCCCGTGGTCCGTGAGGAAGAAGAGATCACGCCTGTTTTGCTTACTCTTGATTCCCAGCGACTAGCCCGGTTACTGATAACCTCTGTTAGAAGGAGAAAGGAATGCACCCAATCCCTGGTGAAGCCCCGACCGTTTTCCTTTCTAGTGTCCCTCGTACTCCTCCCTGCCGTCTGTGTCGCCCTTACTCCGCGTCTACCGTTTATGAGTTTACACCTGGGTTACGGTGACTGCTTCGGAGAATCGCATGCCTTTCTACCTCCCTCGCTGCGACCTCTCCTACACCTCCCAGGGCTCTTGGGTTATGCCCTTGCCCTCTTCCGAGCCGTCCGTGGCACCCGCTGTCAACCCCGTACGGCCAGGCTCCTAAGACTGACACTCCAGGCCCTCCGTAATTTGGCTTCAGTTTCACTTTCTAGACGTTTCAAGAAAGAACGGGGTCTAAATATCTGGGCACCTCTGCTCCGTTTCATATCTACCCACGAGGTTAATTTTTTTGTTTCTTCCAGTCCACCTATTTTGCACCTCCGTCTCTGCGAAGACTTCACTGAGAATCCAAGCGATTTCTGGATCCCTTCTCTCCCCTGAAGCTGTAAACAGTTTAACAAGACAGGTGCGGAACTGCCGTAAGGTAATCTACATCTTGTCTCCCTCTCTGGTATCTAACCTCCCTGCGAATGGGGGTACGTCTCCGTGTTCTGTGCGGTTTTCAGCACAGTACTCTCTACACGTAGTGGATATTTGATTTGGTAAGTGACCGAATAAGTGAATGAGTCACCAAGATAAGGGTATTGTCTCATTCTTTCTCGCTTTTTCCACTTCCAAGTTTCTTTAGTTAGTTTCCTCAGACAAAAGGTTTCTTTGTAGCTACACAGTGGCCAGGTCCAGAGAATGTTGCAGATAGCTGCTGAAAACATCCCTCCTCCACTTGAGAATGGCTTGCTCTCCCTCTCAAGCGGAGAGAGCTGGGATTCGATATTTAATTAAGCGCCTCTGTTCACTTGGCATTTAGAGGCACTAGGGGGCGTTAGTGCTCTACACCCGGTGAAATGCCTGTTTCGTTTGTGATTTTCCTTTGTGAAAAACAACTATGCACAGAGTGTTTTGTGCCAATTTTCCATCCTTTTAGATTGACGGAAAGCATTTTACCTACGTAGAAACAGAAAAGGAATAGAAAGAGCGTCGCATTGCGTTTAATGAAAGCTTAGGGCGGTCTCGGTGGTACGTTAGTGAAGTTATCTGGGGACACCTTAGCCACGTACATTGTGTTGGAGAGGCACCGAGAATTCATTCAGGAGTTCTCAAAGTTCGAGGACACAGTTGCCTTACACGTAGGCACGGTGGCAGCCGTGGACATGGCAGTGATTTGGAGAATGTTGTACTAGTCGGCTCTCGCTGTGATAATGCTTTGCAACAAATCTCCCCAAAACTCACTTACATAAAGAAGAATCTAGTTTTCTCGGACCTGTGGGCTAGCTGCAGCGGCTCTCTTGTAGACCTCTCGATGGCGGGTGTTGCTCCATGCCGTGGGTCAGTTTGAGGTCTGTCCCGCACACCTTACCATGGAGCCCAACTGTGAGGCTGCAGGTCCCTGTCCTCTCGCAGAGTTCACTGAAACGTAAGAGGTGAGCCCAACCACACAAGGCCACGTAAGGCCTCTGCGACTCATTGAAGGCCATCGTGTCTTCCCTTGGCCTCCTGGGAACCCCCTGGCCCCAGGATGCAGCTTCGGTAGCCCAGGGCAACCGGCGGAGGGGGGCGGGCGGGGCTGCAGGAGGGTGGAACGCTGAGGTCACAGAGGGTGTGGGTGTGGTCACCTCTGCTGTGACTGAACCAAGGGCGTGGGTGGGGGGCTGGGGGTCCAGGGCAGGGCCCTCAGAGCCCGGTAGGCCCAGGGGGGCGGCGCAAGCACCTAGGCCCAGGCCGAAGAGCGCCTTCTTGGTCTGCGCGGCAGGCCGGCCTCTCGCCTTGCCACTCAGGCCGCCCTCCCTCTTGAAGTGTGTGTGGCACGCGTCCGCGGAGTACACCTCGCTGCACAGGTAGCCGTGGGACTGGGCGTCGTAGCTTCCTGCGAGGCGGCCGGAGGTCCCGCAGGCGGGTGGGTCCCTGGGACAGACGCGCGGAGCGGCTCCTGCCCGGCCCCCCTGAGAACCGTCGCCGTTCCGTAAGGCGGGGCGCCTGCTTCAGAATGTAAATCACGTGTCCGCTCTATGGATACGCTGTTTAGTTTACCAGGCAAGACTTTCTTGGTGAAAGAAGCAGCGTTGGCTTGCATCGTCGAGCAGGCTTGTCATCTGGCTGTGCACTGGTACTCTCTCTCTGGGTGTGCTAGTCCGCAGGGCAGGGCATCCCCTGGGCAGGGTGGAGCGTGATCTCTGCGGCCTCGTCTTGCAGCTCCTTCCTTTCATTCTCAATCATCCTGCCCACAGTGGCCTCCTCTCAGGCCTGCATACTTACAACGGCGCATTGCCCGTGCTGCCCCTCTGCAGGAAGTGTCCCTCTGTTTAGTTTGCAGCTGACTGATGCCGCCTCACCCTTCTCATCTCTTCTCAGGTGTCACTTGGTCAAGAAAGCGTCCCCTTACCTACTCAACTCATCTCGTCTCCCTACCGTAGCTCACGTGACACCACGCACCTCTCGCTTATGGCCGTCATCGCCTTTCGCATCCAGTTTCAGGTAGGTAAGTTTACCCCGTGGTCCGTGAGGAAGAAGAGATCACGCCTGTTTTGCTTACTCTTGATTCCCAGCGACTAGCCCGGTTACTGATAACCTCTGTTAGAGGGAGAAAGGAATGCACCCAATCCCTGGTGAAGCCCCGACCGTTTTCCTTTCTAGTGTCCCTCGTACTCCTCCCTGCCGTCTGTGTCGCCCTTACTCCGCGTCTACCGTTTATGAGTTTACACCTGGGTTACGGTGACTGCTTCGGAGAATCGCATGCCTTTCTACCTCCCTCGCTGCGACCTCTCCTACACCTCCCAGGGCTCTTGGGTTATGCCCTTGCCCTCTTCCGAGCCGTCCGTGGCACCCGCTGTCAACCCCGTACGGCCAAGCTCCTAAGACTGACACTCCAGGCCCTCCGTAATTTGGCTTCAGTTTCACTTTCTAGACGTTTCAAGAAAGAACGGGGTCTAAATATCTGGGCACCTCTGCTCCGTTTCATATCTACCCACGAGGTTAATTTTTTTGTTTCTTCCAGTCCACCTATTTTGCACCTCCGTCTCTGCGAAGACTTCACTGAGAATCCAAGCGATTTCTGGATCCCTTCTCTCCCCTGAAGCTGTAAACAGTTTAACAAGACAGGTGCGGAACTGCCGTAAGGTAATCTACATCTTGTCTCCCTCTCTGGTATCTAACCTCCCTGCGAATGGGGGTACGTCTCCGTGTTCTGTGCGGTTTTCAGCACAGTACTCTCTACACGTAGTGGATATTTGATTTGGTAAGTGACCGAATAAGTGAATGAGTCACCAAGATAAGGGTATTGTCTCATTCTTTCTCGCTTTTTCCACTTCCAAGTTTCTTTAGTTAGTTTCCTCAGACAAAAGGTTTCTTTGTAGCTACACAGTGGCCAGGTCCAGAGAATGTTGCAGATAGCTGCTGAAAACATCCCTCCTCCACTTGAGAATGGCTTGCTCTCCCTCTCAAGCGGAGAGAGCTGGGATTCGATATTTAATTAAGCGCCTCTGTTCACTTGGCATTTAGAGGCACTAGGGGGCGTTAGTGCTCTACACCCGGTGAAATGCCTGTTTCGTTTGTGATTTTCCTTTGTGAAAAACAACTATGCACAGAGTGTTTTGTGCCAATTTTCCATCCTTTTAGATTGACGGAAAGCATTTTACCTACGTAGAAACAGAAAACGAATAGAAAGAGCGTTGCATTGCGTTTACTGAAAGCTTAGGGCGGTCTCGGTGGTACGTTAGTGAAGTTATCTGGGGACACCTTAGCCACGTACATTGTGTTGGAGAGGCACCGAGAATTCATTCAGGAGTTCTCAAAGTTCGAGGACACAGTTGCCTTACACGTAGGCACGGTGGCAGCCGTGGACATGGCAGTGATTTGGAGAATGTTGTACTCGTCGGCTCTCGCTGTGATAATGCTTTGCAACAAATCTCCCCAAAACTCACTTACATAAAGAAGAATCTAGTTTTCTCGGACCTGTGGGCTAGCTGCAGCGGCTCTCTTGTAGACCTCTCGATGGCGGGTGTTGCTCCATGCCGTGGGTCAGTTTGAGGTCTGTCCCGCACACCTTACCGTGGAGCCCAACTGTGAGGCTGCAGGTCCCTGTCCTCTCGCAGAGTTCACTGAAACGTAAGAGGTGAGCCCAACCACACAAGGCCACGTAAGGCCTCTGCGACTCATTGAAGGCCATCGTGTCTTCCCTTGGCCTCCTGGGAACCCCCTGGCCCCAGGATGCAGCTTCGGTAGCCCAGGGCAACCGGCGGAGGGGGGCGGGCGGGGCTGCAGGAGGGTGGAACGCTGAGGTCACAGAGGGTGTGGGTGTGGTCACCTCTGCTGTGACTGAACCAAGGGCGTGGGTGGGGGGCTGGGGGTCCTGGGCAGGGCCCTCAGAGCCCGGTAGGCCCAGGGGGGCGGCGCAAGCACCTAGGCCCAGGCCGAAGAGCGCCTTCTTGGTCTGCGCGGCAGGCCGGCCTCTCGCCTTGCCACTCAGGCCGCCCTCCCTCTTGAAGTGTGTGTGGCACGCGTCCGCGGAGTACACCTCGCTGCACAGGTAGCCGTGGGACTGGGCGTCGTAGCTTCCTGCGAGGCGGCCGGAGGTCCCGCAGGCGGGTGGGTCCCTGGGACAGACGCGCGGAGCGGCTCCTGCCCGGCCCCCCTGAGAACCGTCGCCGTTCCGTAAGGCGGGGCGCCTGCTTCAGAATGTAAATCACGTGTCCGCTCTATGGATACGCTGTTTAGTTTACCAGGCAAGACTTTCTTGGTGAAAGAAGCAGCGTTGGCTTGCATCGTCGAGCAGGCTTGTCATCTGGCTGTGCACTGGTACTCTCTCTCTGGGTGTGCTAGTCCGCAGGGCAGGGCATCCCCTGGGCAGGGTGGAGCGTGATCTCTGCGGCCTCGTCTTGCAGCTCCTTCCTTTCATTCTCAATCATCCTGCCCACAGTGGCCTCCTCTCAGGCCTGCATACTTACAACGGCGCATTGCCCGTGCTGCCCCTCTGCAGGAAGTGTCCCTCTGTTTAGTTTGCAGCTGACTGATGCCGCCTCACCCTTCTCATCTCTTCTCAGGTGTCACTTGGTCAAGAAAGCGTCCCCTTACCTACTCAACTCATCTCGTCTCCCTACCGTAGCTCACGTGACACCACGCACCTCTCGCTTATGGCCGTCATCGCCTTTCGCATCCAGTTTCAGGTAGGTAAGTTTACCCCGTGGTCCGTGAGGAAGAAGAGATCACGCCTGTTTTGCTTACTCTTGATTCCCAGCGACTAGCCCGGTTACTGATAACCTCTGTTAGAGGGAGAAAGGAATGCACCCAATCCCTGGTGAAGCCCCGACCGTTTTCCTTTCTAGTGTCCCTCGTACTCCTCCCTGCCGTCTGTGTCGCCCTTACTCCGCGTCTACCGTTTATGAGTTTACACCTGGGTTACGGTGACTGCTTCGGAGAATCGCATGCCTTTCTACCTCCCTCGCTGCGACCTCTCCTACACCTCCCAGGGCTCTTGGGTTATGCCCTTGCCCTCTTCCGAGCCGTCCGTGGCACCCGCTGTCAACCCCGTACGGCCAAGCTCCTAAGACTGACACTCCAGGCCCTCCGTAATTTGGCTTCAGTTTCACTTTCTAGACGTTTCAAGAAAGAACGGGGTCTAAATATCTGGGCACCTCTGCTCCGTTTCATATCTACCCACGAGGTTAATTTTTTTGTTTCTTCCAGTCCACCTATTTTGCACCTCCGTCTCTGCGAAGACTTCACTGAGAATCCAAGCGATTTCTGGATCCCTTCTCTCCCCTGAAGCTGTAAACAGTTTAACAAGACAGGTGCGGAACTGCCGTAAGGTAATCTACATCTTGTCTCCCTCTCTGGTATCTAACCTCCCTGCGAATGGGGGTACGTCTCCGTGTTCTGTGCGGTTTTCAGCACAGTACTCTCTACACGTAGTGGATATTTGATTTGGTAAGTGACCGAATAAGTGAATGAGTCACCAAGATAAGGGTATTGTCTCATTCTTTCTCGCTTTTTCCACTTCCAAGTTTCTTTAGTTAGTTTCCTCAGACAAAAGGTTTCTTTGTAGCTACACAGTGGCCAGGTCCAGAGAATGTTGCAGATAGCTGCTGAAAACATCCCTCCTCCACTTGAGAATGGCTTGCTCTCCCTCTCAAGCGGAGAGAGCTGGGATTCGATATTTAATTAAGCGCCTCTGTTCACTTGGCATTTAGAGGCACTAGGGGGCGTTAGTGCTCTACACCCGGTGAAATGCCTGTTTCGTTTGTGATTTTCCTTTGTGAAAAACAACTATGCACAGAGTGTTTTGTGCCAATTTTCCATCCTTTTAGATTGACGGAAAGCATTTTACCTACGTAGAAACAGAAAACGAATAGAAAGAGCGTTGCATTGCGTTTAATGAAAGCTTAGGGCGGTCTCGGTGGTACGTTAGTGAAGTTATCTGGGGACACCTTAGCCACGTACATTGTGTTGGAGAGGCACCGAGAATTCATTCAGGAGTTCTCAAAGTTCGAGGACACAGTTGCCTTACACGTAGGCACGGTGGCAGCCGTGGACATGGCAGTGATTTGGAGAATGTTGTACTAGTCGGCTCTCGCTGTGATAATGCTTTGCAACAAATCTCCCCAAAACTCACTTACATAAAGAAGAATCTAGTTTTCTCGGACCTGTGGGCTAGCTGCAGCGGCTCTCTTGTAGACCTCTCGATGGCGGGTGTTGCTCCATGCCGTGGGTCAGTTTGAGGTCTGTCCCGCACACCTTACCGTGGAGCCCAACTGTGAGGCTGCAGGTCCCTGTCCTCTCGCAGAGTTCACTGAAACGTAAGAGGTGAGCCCAACCACACAAGGCCACGTAAGGCCTCTGCGACTCATTGAAGGCCATCGTGTCTTCCCTTGGCCTCCTGGGAACCCCCTGGCCCCAGGATGCAGCTTCGGTAGCCCAGGGCAACCGGCGGAGGGGGGCGGGCGGGGCTGCAGGAGGGTGGAACGCTGAGGTCACAGAGGGTGTGGGTGTGGTCACCTCTGCTGTGACTGAACCAAGGGCGTGGGTGGGGGGCTGGGGGTCCTGGGCAGGGCCCTCAGAGCCCGGTAGGCCCAGGGGGGCGGCGCAAGCACCTAGGCCCAGGCCGAAGAGCGCCTTCTTGGTCTGCGCGGCAGGCCGGCCTCTCGCCTTGCCACTCAGGCCGCCCTCCCTCTTGAAGTGTGTGTGGCACGCGTCCGCGGAGTACACCTCGCTGCACAGGTAGCCGTGGGACTGGGCGTCGTAGCTTCCTGCGAGGCGGCCGGAGGTCCCGCAGGCGGGTGGGTCCCTGGGACAGACGCGCGGAGCGGCTCCTGCCCGGCCCCCCTGAGAACCGTCGCCGTTCCGTAAGGCGGGGCGCCTGCTTCAGAATGTAAATCACGTGTCCGCTCTATGGATACGCTGTTTAGTTTACCAGGCAAGACTTTCTTGGTGAAAGAAGCAGCGTTGGCTTGCATCGTCGAGCAGGCTTCTCATCTGGCTGTGCACTGGTACTCTCTCTCTGGGTGTGCTAGTCCGCAGGGCAGGGCATCCCCTGGGCAGGGTGGAGCGTGATCTCTGCGGCCTCGTCTTGCAGCTCCTTCCTTTCATTCTCAATCATCCTGCCCACAGTGGCCTCCTCTCAGGCCTGCATACTTACAACGGCGCATTGCCCGTGCTGCCCCTCTGCAGGAAGTGTCCCTCTGTTTAGTTTGCAGCTGACTGATGCCGCCTCACCCTTCTCATCTCTTCTCAGGTGTCACTTGGTCAAGAAAGCGTCCCCTTACCTACTCAACTCATCTCGTCTCCCTACCGTAGCTCACGTGACACCACGCACCTCTCGCTTATGGCCGTCATCGCCTTTCGCATCCAGTTTCAGGTAGGTAAGTTTACCCCGTGGTCCGTGAGGAAGAAGAGATCACGCCTGTTTTGCTTACTCTTGATTCCCAGCGACTAGCCCGGTTACTGATAACCTCTGTTAGAGGGAGAAAGGAATGCACCCAATCCCTGGTGAAGCCCCGACCGTTTTCCTTTCTAGTGTCCCTCGTACTCCTCCCTGCCGTCTGTGTCGCCCTTACTCCGCGTCTACCGTTTATGAGTTTACACCTGGGTTACGGTGACTGCTTCGGAGAATCGCATGCCTTTCTACCTCCCTCGCTGCGACCTCTCCTACACCTCCCAGGGCTCTTGGGTTATGCCCTTGCCCTCTTCCGAGCCGTCCGTGGCACCCGCTGTCAACCCCGTACGGCCAAGCTCCTAAGACTGACACTCCAGGCCCTCCGTAATTTGGCTTCAGTTTCACTTTCTAGACGTTTCAAGAAAGAACGGGGTCTAAATATCTGGGCACCTCTGCTCCGTTTCATATCTACCCACGAGGTTAATTTTTTTGTTTCTTCCAGTCCACCTATTTTGCACCTCCGTCTCTGCGAAGACTTCACTGAGAATCCAAGCGATTTCTGGATCCCTTCTCTCCCCTGAAGCTGTAAACAGTTTAACAAGACAGGTGCGGAACTGCCGTAAGGTAATCTACATCTTGTCTCCCTCTCTGGTATCTAACCTCCCGGCGAATGGGGGTACGTCTCCGTGTTCTGTGCGGTTTTCAGCACAGTACTCTCTACACGTAGTGGATATTTGATTTGGTAAGTGACCGAATAAGTGAATGAGTCACCAAGATAAGGGTATTGTCTCCTTCTTTCTCGCTTTTTCCACTTCCAAGTTTCTTTAGTTAGTTTCCTCAGACAAAAGGTTTCTTTGTAGCTACACAGTGGCCAGGTCCAGAGAATGTTGCAGATAGCTGCTGAAAACATCCCTCCTCCACTTGAGAATGGCTTGCTCTCCCTCTCAAGCGGAGAGAGCTGGGATTCGATATTTAATTAAGCGCCTCTGTTCACTTGGCATTTAGAGGCACTAGGGGGCGTTAGTGCTCTACACCCAGTGAAATGCCTGTTTCGTTTGTGATTTTCCTTTGTGAAAAACAACTATGCACAGAGTGTTTTGTGCCAATTTTCCATCCTTTTAGATTGACGGAAAGCATTTTACCTACGTAGAAACAGAAAACGAATAGAAAGAGCGTCGCATTGCGCTTACTGAAAGCTTAGGGCGGTCTCGGTGGTACGTTAGTGAAGTTATCTGGGGACACCTTAGCCATGTACATTGTGTTGGAGAGGCACCGAGAATTCATTCAGGAGTTCTCAAAGTTCGAGGACACGGTTGCCTTACACGTAGGCACGGTGGCAGCCGTGGACATGGCAGTGATTTGGAGAATGTTGTACTAGTCGGCTCTCGCTGTGATAATGCTTTGCAACAAATCTCCCCAAAACTCACTTACATAAAGAAGAATCTAGTTTTCTCGGACCTGTGGGCTAGCTGCAGCGGCTCTCTTGTAGACCTCTCGATGGCGGGTGTTGCTCCATGCCGTGGGTCAGTTTGAGGTCTGTCCCGCACACCTTACCGTGGAGCCCAACTGTGAGGCTGCAGCTCCCTGTCCTCTCGCAGAGTTCACTGAAACGTAAGAGGTGAGCCCAACCACACAAGGCCACGTAAGGCCTCTGCGACTCATTGAAGGCCATCGTGTCTTCCCTTGGCCTCCTGGGAACCCCTTGGCCCCAGGATGCAGCTTCGGTAGCCCAGGGCAACCGGCGGAGGGGGGCGGGCGGGGCTGCAGGAGGGTGGAACGCTGAGGTCACAGAGGGTGTGGGTGTGGCCACCTCTGCTGTGACTGAACCAAGGGCGTGGGTGGGGGACTGGGGGTCCAGGGCAGGGCCCTCAGAGCCCGGTAGGCCCAGGGGGGCGGCGCAAGCACCTAGGCCCAGGCCGAAGAGCGCCTTCTTGGTCTGCGCGGCAGGCCGGCCTCTCGCCTTGCCACTCAGGCCGCCCTCCCTCTTGAAGTGTGTGTGGCACGCGTCCGCGGAGTACACCTCGCTGCACAGGTAGCCGTGGGACTGGGCGTCGTAGCTTCCTGCGAGGCGGCCGGAGGTCCCGCAGGCGGGTGGGTCCCTGGGACAGACGCGCGGAGCGGCTCCTGCCCGGCCCCCCTGAGAACCGTCGCCGTTCCGTAAGGCGGGGCGCCTGCTTCAGAATGTAAATCACGTGTCCGCTCTATGGATACGCTGTTTAGTTTACCAGGCAAGACTTTCTTGGTGAAAGAAGCAGCGTTGGCTTGCATCGTCGAGCAGGCTTGTCATCTGGCTGTGCACTGGTACTCTCTCTCTGGGTGTGCTAGTCCGCAGGGCAGGGCATCCCCTGGGCAGGGTGGAGCGTGATCTCTGCGGCCTCGTCTTGCAGCTCCTTCCTTTCATTCTCAATCATCCTGCCCACAGTGGCCTCCTCTCAGGCCTGCATACTTACAACGGCGCATTGCCCGTGCTGCCCCTCTGCAGGAAGTGTCCCTCTGTTTAGTTTGCAGCTGACTGATGCCGCCTCACCCTTCTCATGTCTTCTCAGGTGTCACTTGGTCAAGAAAGCGTCCCCTTACCTACTCAACTCATCTCGTCTCCCTACCGTAGCTCACGTGACACCACGCACCTCTCGCTTATGGCCGTCATCGCCTTTCGCATCCAGTTTCAGGTAGGTAAGTTTACCCCGTGGCCCGTGAGGAAGAAGAGATCACGCCTGTTTTGCTTACTCTTGATTCCCAGCGACTAGCCCGGTTACTGATAACCTCTGTTAGAGGGAGAAAGGAATGCACCCAATCCCTGGTGAAGCCCCGACCGTTTTCCTTTCTAGTGTCCCTCGTACTCCTCCCTGCCGTCTGTGTCGCCCTTACTCCGCGTCTACCGTTTATGAGTTTACACCTGGGTTACGGTGACTGCTTCGGAGAATCGCATGCCTTTCTACCTCCCTCGCTGCGACCTCTCCTACACCTCCCAGGGCTCTTGGGTTATGCCCTTGCCCTCTTCCGAGCCGTCCGTGGCACCCGCTGTCAACCCCGTACGGCCAAGCTCCTAAGACTGACACTCCAGGCCCTCCGTAATTTGGCTTCAGTTTCACTTTCTAGACGTTTCAAGAAAGAACGGGGTCTAAATATCTGTGCACCTCTGCTCCGTTTCATATCTACCCACGAGGTTAATTTTTTTGTTTCTTCCAGTCCACCTATTTTGCACCTCCGTCTCTGCGAAGACTTCACTGAGAATCCAAGCGATTTCTGGATCCCTTCTCTCCCCTGAAGCTGTAAACAGTTTAACAAGACAGGTGCGGAACTGCCGTAAGGTAATCTACATCTTGTCTCCCTCTCTGGTATCTAACCTCCCTGCGAATGGGGGTACGTCTCCGTGTCCTGTGCGGTTTTCAGCACAGTACTCTCTACACGTAGTGGATATTTGATTTGGTAAGTGACCGAATAAGTGAATGAGTCACCAAGATAAGGGTATTGTCTCATTCTTTCTCGCTTTTTCCACTTCCAAGTTTCTTTAGTTAGTTTCCTCAGACAAAAGGTTTCTTTGTAGCTACACAGTGGCCAGGTCCAGAGAATGTTGCAGATAGCTGCTGAAAACATCCCTCCTCCACTTGAGAATGGCTTGCTCTCCCTCTCAAGCGGAGAGAGCTGGGATTCGATATTTAATTAAGCGCCTCTGTTCACTTGGCATTTAGAGGCACTAGGGGGCGTTAGTGCTCTACACCCGGTGAAATGCCTGTTTCGTTTGTGATTTTCCTTTGTGAAAAACAACTATGCACAGAGTGTTTTGTGCCAATTTTCCATCCTTTTAGATTGACGGAAAGCATTTTACCTACGTAGAAACAGAAAACGAATAGAAAGAGCGTCGCATTGCGTTTAATGAAAGCTTAGGGCGGTCTCGGTGGTACGTTAGTGAAGTTATCTGGGGACACCTTAGCCACGTACATTGTGTTGGAGAGGCACCGAGAATTCATTCAGGAGTTCTCAAAGTTCGAGGACACGGTTGCCTTACACGTAGGCACGGTGGCAGCCGTGGACATGGCAGTGATTTGGAGAATGTTGTACTAGTCGGCTCTCGCTGTGATAATGCTTTGCAACAAATCTCCCCAAAACTCACTTACATAAAGAAGAATCTAGTTTTCTCGGACCTGTGGGCTAGCTGCAGCGGCTCTCTTGTAGACCTCTCGATGGCGGGTGTTGTTCCATGCCATGGGTCAGTTTGAGGTCTGTCCCGCACACCTTACCGTGGAGCCCAACTGTGAGGCTGCAGGTCCCTGTCCTCTCGCAGAGTTCACTGAAACGTAAGAGGTGAGCCCAACCACACAAGGCCACGTAAGGCCTCTGCGACTCATTGAAGGCCATCGTGTCTTCCCTTGGCCTCCTGGGAACCCCCTGGCCCCAGGATGCAGCTTCGGTAGCCCAGGGCAACCGGCGGAGGGGGGCGGGCGGGGCTGCAGGAGGGTGGAACGCGGAGGTCACAGAGGGTTTGGGTGTGGCCACCTCTGCTGTGACTGAACCAAGGGCGTGGGTGGGGGGCTGGGGGTCCAGGGCAGGGCCCTCAGAGCCCGGTAGGCCCAGGGGGGCGGCGCAAGCACCTAGGCCCAGGCCGAAGAGCGCCTTCTTGGTCTGCGCGGCAGGCCGGCCTCTCGCCTTGCCACTCAGGCCGCCCTCCCTCTTGAAGTGTGTGTGGCACGCGTCCGCGGAGTACACCTCGCTGCACAGGTAGCCGTGGGACTGGTCGTCGTAGCTTCCTGCGAGGCGGCCGGAGGTCCCGCAGGCGGGTGGGTCCCTGGGACAGACGTGCGGAGCGGCTCCTGCCCGGCCCCCCTGAGAACCGTCGCCGTTCCGTAAGGCGGGGCGCCTGCTTCAGAATGTAAATCACGTGTCCGCTCTATGGATACGCTGTTTAGTTTACCAGGCAAGACTTTCTTGGTGAAAGAAGCAGCGTTGGCTTGCATCGTCGAGCAGGCTTGTCATCTGGCTGTGCACTGGTACTCTCTCTCTGGGTGTGCTAGTCCGCAGGGCAGGGCATCCCCTGGGCAGGGTGGAGCGTGATCTCTGCGGCCTCGTCTTGCAGCTCCTTCCTTTCATTCTCAATCATCCTGCCCACAGTGGCCTCCTCTCAGGCCTGCATACTTACAACGGCGCATTGCCCGTGCTGCCCCTCTGCAGGAAGTGTCCCTCTGTTTAGTTTGCAGCTGACTGATGCCGCCTCACCCTTCTCATGTCTTCTCAGGTGTCACTTGGTCAAGAAAGCGTCCCCTTACCTACTCAACTCATCTCGTCTCCCTACCGTAGCTCACGTGACACCACGCACCTCTCGCTTATGGCCGTCATCGCCTTTCGCATCCAGTTTCAGGTAGGTAAGTTTACCCCGTGGTCCGTGAGGAAGAAGAGATCACGCCTGTTTTGCTTACTCTTGATTCCCAGCGACTAGCCCGGTTACTGATAACCTCTGTTAGAGGGAGAAAGGAATGCACCCAATCCCTGGTGAAGCCCCGACCGTTTTCCTTTCTAGTGTCCCTCGTACTCCTCCCTGCCGTCTGTGTCGCCCTTACTCCGCGTCTACCGTTTATGAGTTTACACCTGGGTTACGGTGACTGCTTCGGAGAATCGCATGCCTTTCTACCTCCCTCGCTGCGACCTCTCCTACACCTCCCAGGGCTCTTGGGTTATGCCCTTGCCCTCTTCCGAGCCGTCCGTGGCACCCGCTGTCAACCCCGTACGGCCAAGCTCCTAAGACTGACACTCCAGGCCCTCCGTAATTTGGCTTCAGTTTCACTTTCTAGACGTTTCAAGAAAGAACGGGGTCTAAATATCTGTGCACCTCTGCTCCGTTTCATATCTACCCACGAGGTTAATTTTTTTGTTTCTTCCAGTCCACCTATTTTGCACCTCCGTCTCTGCGAAGACTTCACTGAGAATCCAAGCGATTTCTGGATCCCTTCTCTCCCCTGAAGCTGTAAACAGTTTAACAAGACAGGTGCGGAACTGCCGTAAGGTAATCTACATCTTGTCTCCCTCTCTGGTATCTAACCTCCCTGCGAATGGGGGTACGTCTCCGTGTTCTGTGCGGTTTTCAGCACAGTACTCTCTACACGTAGTGGATATTTGATTTGGTAAGTGACCGAATAAGTGAATGAGTCACCAAGATAAGGGTATTGTCTCATTCTTTCTCGCTTTTTCCACTTCCAAGTTTCTTTAGTTAGTTTCCTCAGACAAAAGGTTTCTTTGTAGCTACACAGTGGCCAGGTCCAGAGAATGTTGCAGATAGCTGCTGAAAACATCCCTCCTCCACTTGAGAATGGCTTGCTCTCCCTCTCAAGCGGAGAGAGCTGGGATTCGATATTTAATTAAGCGCCTCTGTTCACTTGGCATTTAGAGGCACTAGGGGGCGTTAGTGCTCTACACCCGGTGAAATGCCTGTTTCGTTTGTGATTTTCCTTTGTGAAAAACAACTATGCACAGAGTGTTTTGTGCCAATTTTCCATCCTTTTAGATTGACGGAAAGCATTTTACCTACGTAGAAACAGGAAAGGAATAGAAAGAGCGTTGCATTGCATTTAATGAAAGCTTAGGGCGGTCTCGGTGGTACGTTAGTGAAGTTATCTGGGGACACCTTAGCCACGTACATTGTGTTGGAGAGGCACCGAGAATTCATTCAGGAGTTCTCAAAGTTCGAGGACACAGTTGCCTTACACGTAGGCACGGTGGCAGCCGTGGACATGGCAGTGATTTGGAGAATGTTGTACTAGTCGGCTCTCGCTGTGATAATGCTTTGCAACAAATCTCCCCAAAACTCACTTACATAAAGAAGAATCTAGTTTTCTCGGACCTGTGGGCTAGCTGCAGCGGCTCTCTTGTAGACCTCTCGATGGCGGGTGTTGCTCCATGCCGTGGGTCAGTTTGAGGTCTGTCCCGCACACCTTACCGTGGAGCCCAACTGTGAGGCTGCAGGTCCCTGTCCTCTCGCAGAGTTCACTGAAACGTAAGAGGTGAGCCCAACCACACAAGGCCACGTAAGGCCTCTGCGACTCATTGAAGGCCATCGTGTCTTCCCTTGGCCTCCTGGGAACCCCCTGGCCCCAGGATGCAGCTTCGGTAGCCCAGGGCAACCGGCGGAGGGGGGCGGGCGGGGCTGCAGGAGGGTGGAACGCTGAGGTCACAGAGGGTGTGGGTGTGGTCACCTCTGCTGTGACTGAACCAAGGGCGTGGGTGGGGGGCTGGGGGTCCAGGGCAGGGCCCTCAGAGCCCGGTAGGCCCAGGGGGGCGGCGCAAGCACCTAGGCCCAGGCCGAAGAGCGCCTTCTTGGTCTGCGCGGCAGGCCGGCCTCTCGCCTTGCCACTCAGGCCGCCCTCCCTCTTGAAGTGTGTGTGGCACGCGTCCGCGGAGTACACCTCGCTGCACAGGTAGCCGTGGGACTGGGCGTCGTAGCTTCCTGCGAGGCGGCCGGAGGTCCCGCAGGCGGGTGGGTCCCTGGGACAGACGCGCGGAGCGGCTCCTGCCCGGCCCCCCTGAGAACCGTCGCCGTTCCGTAAGGCGGGGCGCCTGCTTCAGAATGTAAATCACGTGTCCGCTCTATGGATACGCTGTTTAGTTTACCAGGCAAGACTTTCTTGGTGAAAGAAGCAGCGTTGGCTTGCATCGTCGAGCAGGCTTGTCATCTGGCTGTGCACTGGTACTCTCTCTCTGGGTGTGCTAGTCCGCAGGGCAGGGCATCCCCTGGGCAGGGTGGAGCGTGATCTCTGCGGCCTCGTCTTGCAGCTCCTTCCTTTCATTCTCAATCATCCTGCCCACAGTGGCCTCCTCTCAGGCCTGCATACTTACAACGGCGCATTGCCCGTGCTGCCCCTCTGCAGGAAGTGTCCCTCTGTTTAGTTTGCAGCTGACTGATGCCGCCTCACCCTTCTCATCTCTTCTCAGGTGTCACTTGGTCAAGAAAGCGTCCCCTTACCTACTCAACTCATCTCGTCTCCCTACCGTAGCTCACGTGACACCACGCACCTCTCGCTTATGGCCGTCATCGCCTTTCGCATCCAGTTTCAGGTAGGTAAGTTTACCCCGTGGTCCGTGAGGAAGAAGAGATCACGCCTGTTTTGCTTACTCTTGATTCCCAGCGACTAGCCCGGTTACTGATAACCTCTGTTAGAGGGAGAAAGGAATGCACCCAATCCCTGGTGAAGCCCCGACTGTTTTCCTTTCTAGTGTCCCTCGTACTCCTCCCTGCCGTCTGTGTCGCCCTTACTCCGCGTCTACCGTTTATGAGTTTACACCTGGGTTACGGTGACTGCTTCGGAGAATCGCATGCCTTTCTACCTCCCTCGCTGCGACCTCTCCTACACCTCCCAGGGCTCTTGGGTTATGCCCTTGCCCTCTTCCGAGCCGTCCGTGGCACCCGCTGTCAACCCCGTACGGCCAAGCTCCTAAGACTGACACTCCAGGCCCTCCGTAATTTGGCTTCAGTTTCACTTTCTAGACGTTTCAAGAAAGAACGGGGTCTAAATATCTGGGCACCTCTGCTCCGTTTCATATCTACCCACGAGGTTAATTTTTTTGTTTCTTCCAGTCCACCTATTTTGCACTTCCGTCTCTGCGAAGACTTCACTGAGAATCCAAGCGATTTCTGGATCCCTTCTCTCCCCTGAAGCTGTAAACAGTTTAACAAGACAGGTGCGGAACTGCCGTAAGGTAATCTACATCTTGTCTCCCTCTCTGGTATCTAACCTCCCGGCGAATGGGGGTACGTCTCCGTGTTCTGTGCGGTTTTCAGCACAGTACTCTCTACACGTAGTGGATATTTGATTTGGTAAGTGACCGAATAAGTGAATGAGTCACCAAGATAAGGGTATTGTCTCATTCTTTCTCGCTTTTTCCACTTCCAAGTTTCTTTAGTTAGTTTCCTCAGACAAAAGGTTTCTTTGTAGCTACACAGTGGCCAGGTCCAGAGAATGTTGCAGATAGCTGCTGAAAACATCCCTCCTCCACTTGAGAATGGCTTGCTCTCCCTCTCAAGCGGAGAGAGCTGGGATTCGATATTTAATTAAGCGCCTCTGTTCACTTGGCATTTAGAGGCACTAGGGGGCGTTAGTGCTCTACACCCGGTGAAATGCCTGTTTCGTTTGTGATTTTCCTTTGTGAAAAACAACTATGCACAGAGTGTTTTGTGCCAATTTTCCATCCTTTTAGATTGACGGAAAGCATTTTACCTACGTAGAAACAGAAAAGGAATAGAAAGAGCGTTGCATTGCGTTTAATGAAAGCTTAGGGCGGTCTCGGTGGTACGTTAGTGAAGTTATCTGGGGACACCTTAGCCACGTACATTGTGTTGGAGAGGCACCGAGAATTCATTCAGGAATTCTCAAAGTTCGAGGACACAGTTGCCTTACACGTAGGCACGGTGGCAGCCGTGGACATGGCAGTGATTTGGAGAATGTTGTACTAGTCGGCTCTCGCTGTGATAATGCTTTGCAACAAATCTCCCCAAAACTCACTTACATAAAGAAGAATCTAGTTTTCTCGGACCTGTGGGCTAGCTGCAGCGGCTCTCTTGTAGACCTCTCGATGGCGGGTGTTGCTCCATGCCGTGGGTCAGTTTGAGGTCTGTCCCGCACACCTTACCGTGGAGCCCAACTGTGAGGCTGCAGCTCCCTGTCCTCTCGCAGAGTTCACTGAAACGTAAGAGGTGAGCCCAACCACACAAGGCCACGTAAGGCCTCTGCGACTCATTGAAGGCCATCGTGTCTTCCCTTGGCCTCCTGGGAACCCCCTGGCCCCAGGATGCAGCTTCGGTAGCCCAGGGCAACCGGCGGAGGGGGGCGGGCGGGGCTGCAGGAGGGTGGAACGCTGAGGTCACAGAGGGTGTGGGTGTGGCCACCTCTGCTGTGACTGAACCAAGGGCGTGGGTGGGGGACTGGGGGTCCAGGGCAGGGCCCTCAGAGCCCGGTAGGCCCAGGGGGGCGGCGCAAGCACCTAGGCCCAGGCCGAAGAGCGCCTTCTTGGTCTGCGCGGCAGGCCGGCCTCTCGCCTTGCCACTCAGGCCGCCCTCCCTCTTGAAGTGTGTGTGGCACGCGTCCGCGGAGTACACCTCGCTGCACAGGTAGCCGTGGGACTGGGCGTCGTAGCTTCCTGCGAGGCGGCCGGAGGTCCCGCAGGCGGGTGGGTCCCTGGGACAGACGCGCGGAGCGGCTCCTGCCCGGCCCCCCTGAGAACCGTCGCCGTTCCGTAAGGCGGGGCGCCTGCTTCAGAATGTAAATCACGTGTCCGCTCTATGGATACGCTGTTTAGTTTACCAGGCAAGACTTTCTTGGTGAAAGAAGCAGCGTTGGCTTGCATCGTCGAGCAGGCTTGTCATCTGGCTGTGCACTGGTACTCTCTCTCTGGGTGTGCTAGTCCGCAGGGCAGGGCATCCCCTGGGCAGGGTGGAGCGTGATCTCTGCGGCCTCGTCTTGCAGCTCCTTCCTTTCATTCTCAATCATCCTGCCCACAGTGGCCTCCTCTCAGGCCTGCATACTTACAACGGCGCATTGCCCGTGCTGCCCCTCTGCAGGAAGTGTCCCTCTGTTTAGTTTGCAGCTGACTGATGCCGCCTCACCCTTCTCATCTCTTCTCAGGTGTCACTTGGTCAAGAAAGCGTCCCCTTACCTACTCAACTCATCTCGTCTCCCTACCGTAGCTCACGTGACACCACGCACCTCTCGCTTATGGCCGTCATCGCCTTTCGCATCCAGTTTCAGGTAGGTAAGTTTACCCCGTGGTCCGTGAGGAAGAAGAGATCACGCCTGTTTTGCTTACTCTTGATTCCCAGCGACTAGCCCGGTTACTGATAACCTCTGTTAGAGGGAGAAAGGAATGCACCCAATCCCTGGTGAAGCCCCGACCGTTTTCCTTTCTAGTGTCCCTCGTACTCCTCCCTGCCGTCTGTGTCGCCCTTACTCCGCGTCTACCGTTTATGAGTTTACACCTGGGTTACGGTGACTGCTTCGGAGAATCGCATGCCTTTCTACCTCCCTCGCTGCGACCTCTCCTACACCTCCCAGGGCTCTTGGGTTATGCCCTTGCCCTCTTCCGAGCCGTCCGTGGCACCCGCTGTCAACCCCGTACGGCCAAGCTCCTAAGACTGACACTCCAGGCCCTCCGTAATTTGGCTTCAGTTTCACTTTCTAGACGTTTCAAGAAAGAACGGGGTCTAAATATCTGGGCACCTCTGCTCCGTTTCATATCTACCCACGAGGTTAATTTTTTTGTTTCTTCCAGTCCACCTATTTTGCACCTCCGTCTCTGCGAAGACTTCACTGAGAATCCAAGCGATTTCTGGATCCCTTCTCTCCCCTGAAGCTGTAAACAGTTTAACAAGACAGGTGCGGAACTGCCGTAAGGTAATCTACATCTTGTCTCCCTCTCTGGTATCTAACCTCCCTGCGAATGGGGGTACGTCTCCGTGTTCTGTGCGGTTTTCAGCACAGTACTCTCTACACGTAGTGGATATTTGATTTGGTAAGTGACCGAATAAGTGAATGAGTCACCAAGATAAGGGTATTGTCTCATTCTTTCTCGCTTTTTCCACTTCCAAGTTTCTTTAGTTAGTTTCCTCAGACAAAAGGTTTCTTTGTAGCTACACAGTGGCCAGGTCCAGAGAATGTTGCAGATAGCTGCTGAAAACATCCCTCCTCCACTTGAGAATGGCTTGCTCTCCCTCTCAAGCGGAGAGAGCTGGGATTCGATATTTAATTAAGCGCCTCTGTTCACTTGGCATTTAGAGGCACTAGGGGGCGTTAGTGCTCTACACCCGGTGAAATGCCTGTTTCGTTTGTGATTTTCCTTTGTGAAAAACAACTATGCACAGAGTGTTTTGTGCCAATTTTCCATCCTTTTAGATTGACGGAAAGCATTTTACCTACGTAGAAACAGAAAACGAATAGAAAGAGCGTTGCATTGCGTTTAATGAAAGCTTAGGGCGGTCTCGGTGGTACGTTAGTGAAGTTATCTGGGGACACCTTAGCCACGTACATTGTGTTGGAGAGGCACCGAGAATTCATTCAGGAGTTCTCAAAGTTCGAGGACACAGTTGCCTTACACGTAGGCACGGTGGCAGCCGTGGACATGGCAGTGATTTGGAGAATGTTGTACTAGTCGGCTCTCGCTGTGATAATGCTTTGCAACAAATCTCCCCAAAACTCACTTACATAAAGAAGAATCTAGTTTTCTCGGACCTGTGGGCTAGCTGCAGCGGCTCTCTTGTAGACCTCTCGATGGCGGGTGTTGCTCCATGCCGTGGGTCAGTTTGAGGTCTGTCCCGCACACCTTACCGTGGAGCCCAACTGTGAGGCTGCAGGTCCCTGTCCTCTCGCAGAGTTCACTGAAACGTAAGAGGTGAGCCCAACCACACAAGGCCACGTAAGGCCTCTGCGACTCATTGAAGGCCATCGTGTCTTCCCTTGGCCTCCTGGGAACCCCCTGGCCCCAGGATGCAGCTTCGGTAGCCCAGGGCAACCGGCGGAGGGGGGCGGGCGGGGCTGCAGGAGGGTGGAACGCTGAGGTCACAGAGGGTGTGGGTGTGGTCACCTCTGCTGTGACTGAACCAAGGGCGTGGGTGGGGGGCTGGGGGTCCAGGGCAGGGCCCTCAGAGCCCGGTAGGCCCAGGGGGGCGGCGCAAGCACCTAGGCCCAGGCCGAAGAGCGCCTTCTTGGTCTGCGCGGCAGGCCGGCCTCTCGCCTTGCCACTCAGGCCGCCCTCCCTCTTGAAGTGTGTGTGGCACGCGTCCGCGGAGTACACCTCGCTGCACAGGTAGCCGTGGGACTGGGCGTCGTAGCTTCCTGCGAGGCGGCCGGAGGTCCCGCAGGCGGGTGGGTCCCTGGGACAGACGCGCGGAGCGGCTCCTGCCCGGCCCCCCTGAGAACCGTCGCCGTTCCGTAAGGCGGGGCGCCTGCTTCAGAATGTAAATCACGTGTCCGCTCTATGGATACGCTGTTTAGTTTACCAGGCAAGACTTTCTTGGTGAAAGAAGCAGCGTTGGCTTGCATCGTCGAGCAGGCTTCTCATCTGGCTGTGCACTGGTACTCTCTCTCTGGGTGTGCTAGTCCGCAGGGCAGGGCATCCCCTGGGCAGGGTGGAGCGTGATCTCTGCGGCCTCGTCTTGCAGCTCCTTCCTTTCATTCTCAATCATCCTGCCCACAGTGGCCTCCTCTCAGGCCTGCATACTTACAACGGCGCATTGCCCGTGCTGCCCCTCTGCAGGAAGTGTCCCTCTGTTTAGTTTGCAGCTGACTGATGCCGCCTCACCCTTCTCATCTCTTCTCAGGTGTCACTTGGTCAAGAAAGCGTCCCCTTACCTACTCAACTCATCTCGTCTCCCTACCGTAGCTCACGTGACACCACGCACCTCTCGCTTATGGCCGTCATCGCCTTTCGCATCCAGTTTCAGGTAGGTAAGTTTACCCCGTGGTCCGTGAGGAAGAAGAGATCACGCCTGTTTTGCTTACTCTTGATTCCCAGCGACTAGCCCGGTTACTGATAACCTCTGTTAGAGGGAGAAAGGAATGCACCCAATCCCTGGTGAAGCCCCGACCGTTTTCCTTTCTAGTGTCCCTCGTACTCCTCCCTGCCGTCTGTGTCGCCCTTACTCCGCGTCTACCGTTTATGAGTTTACACCTGGGTTACGGTGACTGCTTCGGAGAATCGCATGCCTTTCTACCTCCCTCGCTGCGACCTCTCCTACACCTCCCAGGGCTCTTGGGTTATGCCCTTGCCCTCTTCCGAGCCGTCCGTGGCACCCGCTGTCAACCCCGTACGGCCAAGCTCCTAAGACTGACACTCCAGGCCCTCCGTAATTTGGCTTCAGTTTCACTTTCTAGACGTTTCAAGAAAGAACGGGGTCTAAATATCTGGGCACCTCTGCTCCGTTTCATATCTACCCACGAGGTTAATTTTTTTGTTTCTTCCAGTCCACCTATTTTGCACCTCCGTCTCTGCGAAGACTTCACTGAGAATCCAAGCGATTTCTGGATCCCTTCTCTCCCCTGAAGCTGTAAACAGTTTAACAAGACAGGTGCGGAACTGCCGTAAGGTAATCTACATCTTGTCTCCCTCTCTGGTATCTAACCTCCCGGCGAATGGGGGTACGTCTCCGTGTTCTGTGCGGTTTTCAGCACAGTACTCTCTACACGTAGTGGATATTTGATTTGGTAAGTGACCGAATAAGTGAATGAGTCACCAAGATAAGGGTATTGTCTCATTCTTTCTCGCTTTTTCCACTTCCAAGTTTCTTTAGTTAGTTTCCTCAGACAAAAGGTTTCTTTGTAGCTACACAGTGGCCAGGTCCAGAGAATGTTGCAGATAGCTGCTGAAAACATCCCTCCTCCACTTGAGAATGGCTTGCTCTCCCTCTCAAGCGGAGAGAGCTGGGATTCGATATTTAATTAAGCGCCTCTGTTCACTTGGCATTTAGAGGCACTAGGGGGCGTTAGTGCTCTACACCCAGTGAAATGCCTGTTTCGTTTGTGATTTTCCTTTGTGAAAAACAACTATGCACAGAGTGTTTTGTGCCAATTTTCCATCCTTTTAGATTGACGGAAAGCATTTTACCTACGTAGAAACAGAAAACGAATAGAAAGAGCGTCGCATTGCGCTTACTGAAAGCTTAGGGCGGTCTCGGTGGTACGTTAGTGAAGTTATCTGGGGACACCTTAGCCACGTACATTGTGTTGGAGAGGCACCGAGAATTCATTCAGGAGTTCTCAAAGTTCGAGGACACAGTTGCCTTACACGTAGGCACGGTGGCAGCCGTGGACATGGCAGTGATTTGGAGAATGTTGTACTAGTCGGCTCTCGCTGTGATAATGCTTTGCAACAAATCTCCCCAAAACTCACTTACATAAAGAAGAATCTAGTTTTCTCGGACCTGTGGGCTAGCTGCAGCGGCTCTCTTGTAGACCTCTCGATGGCGGGTGTTGCTCCATGCCGTGGGTCAGTTTGAGGTCTGTCCCGCACACCTTACCGTGGAGCCCAACTGTGAGGCTGCAGCTCCCTGTCCTCTCGCAGAGTTCACTGAAACGTAAGAGGTGAGCCCAACCACACAAGGCCACGTAAGGCCTCTGCGACTCATTGAAGGCCATCGTGTCTTCCCTTGGCCTCCTGGGAACCCCTTGGCCCCAGGATGCAGCTTCGGTAGCCCAGGGCAACCGGCGGAGGGGGGCGGGCGGGGCTGCAGGAGGGTGGAACGCTGAGGTCACAGAGGGTGTGGGTGTGGCCACCTCTGCTGTGACTGAACCAAGGGCGTGGGTGGGGGACTGGGGGTCCAGGGCAGGGCCCTCAGAGCCCGGTAGGCCCAGGGGGGCGGCGCAAGCACCTAGGCCCAGGCCGAAGAGCGCCTTCTTGGTCTGCGCGGCAGGCCGGCCTCTCGCCTTGCCACTCAGGCCGCCCTCCCTCTTGAAGTGTGTGTGGCACGCGTCCGCGGAGTACACCTCGCTGCACAGGTAGCCGTGGGACTGGGCGTCGTAGCTTCCTGCGAGGCGGCCGGAGGTCCCGCAGGCGGGTGGGTCCCTGGGACAGACGCGCGGAGCGGCTCCTGCCCGGCCCCCCTGAGAACCGTCGCCGTTCCGTAAGGCGGGGCGCCTGCTTCAGAATGTAAATCACGTGTCCGCTCTATGGATACGCTGTTTAGTTTACCAGGCAAGACTTTCTTGGTGAAAGAAGCAGCGTTGGCTTGCATCGTCGAGCAGGCTTGTCATCTGGCTGTGCACTGGTACTCTCTCTCTGGGTGTGCTAGTCCGCAGGGCAGGGCATCCCCTGGGCAGGGTGGAGCGTGATCTCTGCGGCCTCGTCTTGCAGCTCCTTCCTTTCATTCTCAATCATCCTGCCCACAGTGGCCTCCTCTCAGGCCTGCATACTTACAACGGCGCATTGCCCGTGCTGCCCCTCTGCAGGAAGTGTCCCTCTGTTTAGTTTGCAGCTGACTGATGCCGCCTCACCCTTCTCATCTCTTCTCAGGTGTCACTTGGTCAAGAAAGCGTCCCCTTACCTACTCAACTCATCTCGTCTCCCTACCGTAGCTCACGTGACACCACGCACCTCTCGCTTATGGCCGTCATCGCCTTTCGCATCCAGTTTCAGGTAGGTAAGTTTACCCCGTGGCCCGTGAGGAAGAAGAGATCACGCCTGTTTTGCTTACTCTTGATTCCCAGCGACTAGCCCGGTTACTGATAACCTCTGTTAGAGGGAGAAAGGAATGCACCCAATCCCTGGTGAAGCCCCGACCGTTTTCCTTTCTAGTGTCCCTCGTACTCCTCCCTGCCGTCTGTGTCGCCCTTACTCCGCGTCTACCGTTTATGAGTTTACACCTGGGTTACGGTGACTGCTTCGGAGAATCGCATGCCTTTCTACCTCCCTCGCTGCGACCTCTCCTACACCTCCCAGGGCTCTTGGGTTATGCCCTTGCCCTCTTCCGAGCCGTCCGTGGCACCCGCTGTCAACCCCGTACGGCCAAGCTCCTAAGACTGACACTCCAGGCCCTCCGTAATTTGGCTTCAGTTTCACTTTCTAGACGTTTCAAGAAAGAACGGGGTCTAAATATCTGGGCACCTCTGCTCCGTTTCATATCTACCCACGAGGTTAATTTTTTTGTTTCTTCCAGTCCACCTATTTTGCACCTCCGTCTCTGCGAAGACTTCACTGAGAATCCAAGCGATTTCTGGATCCCTTCTCTCCCCTGAAGCTGTAAACAGTTTAACAAGACAGGTGCGGAACTGCCGTAAGGTAATCTACATCTTGTCTCCCTCTCTGGTATCTAACCTCCCGGCGAATGGGGGTACGTCTCCGTGTCCTGTGCGGTTTTCAGCACAGTACTCTCTACACGTAGTGGATATTTGATTTGGTAAGTGACCGAATAAGTGAATGAGTCACCAAGATAAGGGTATTGTCTCATTCTTTCTCGCTTTTTCCACTTCCAAGTTTCTTTAGTTAGTTTCCTCAGACAAAAGGTTTCTTTGTAGCTACACAGTGGCCAGGTCCAGAGAATGTTGCAGATAGCTGCTGAAAACATCCCTCCTCCACTTGAGAATGGCTTGCTCTCCCTCTCAAGCGGAGAGAGCTGGGATTCGATATTTAATTAAGCGCCTCTGTTCACTTGGCATTTAGAGGCACTAGGGGGCGTTAGTGCTCTACACCCGGTGAAATGCCTGTTTCGTTTGTGATTTTCCTTTGTGAAAAACAACTATGCACAGAGTGTTTTGTGCCAATTTTCCATCCTTTTAGATTGACGGAAAGCATTTTACCTACGTAGAAACAGAAAACGAATAGAAAGAGCGTCGCATTGCGCTTACTGAAAGCTTAGGGCGGTCTCGGTGGTACGTTAGTGAAGTTATCTGGGGACACCTTAGCCACGTACATTGTGTTGGAGAGGCACCGAGAATTCATTCAGGAGTTCTCAAAGTTCGAGGACACAGTTGCCTTACACGTAGGCACGGTGGCAGCCGTGGACATGGCAGTGATTTGGAGAATGTTGTACTAGTCGGCTCTCGCTGTGATAATGCTTTGCAACAAATCTCCCCAAAACTCACTTACATAAAGAAGAATCTAGTTTTCTCGGACCTGTGGGCTAGCTGCAGCGGCTCTCTTGTAGACCTCTCGATGGCGGGTGTTGCTCCATGCCGTGGGTCAGTTTGAGGTCTGTCCCGCACACCTTACCGTGGAGCCCAACTGTGAGGCTGCAGGTCCCTGTCCTCTCGCAGAGTTCACTGAAACGTAAGAGGTGAGCCCAACCACACAAGGCCACGTAAGGCCTCTGCGACTCATTGAAGGCCATCGTGTCTTCCCTTGGCCTCCTGGGAACCCCCTGGCCCCAGGATGCAGCTTCGGTAGCCCAGGGCAACCGGCGGAGGGGGGCGGGCGGGGCTGCAGGAGGGTGGAACGCTGAGGTCACAGAGGGTGTGGGTGTGGCCACCTCTGCTGTGACTGAACCAAGGGCGTGGGTGGGGGACTGGGGGTCCAGGGCAGGGCCCTCAGAGCCCGGTAGGCCCAGGGGGGCGGCGCAAGCACCTAGGCCCAGGCCGAAGAGCGCCTTCTTGGTCTGCGCGGCAGGCCGGCCTCTCGCCTTGCCACTCAGGCCGCCCTCCCTCTTGAAGTGTGTGTGGCACGCGTCCGCGGAGTACACCTCGCTGCACAGGTAGCCGTGGGACTGGGCGTCGTAGCTTCCTGCGAGGCGGCCGGAGGTCCCGCAGGCGGGTGGGTCCCTGGGACAGACGTGCGGAGCGGCTCCTGCCCGGCCCCCCTGAGAACCGTCGCCATTCCGTAAGGCGGGGCGCCTGCTTCAGAATGTAAATCACGTGTCCGCTCTATGGATACGCTGTTTAGTTTACCAGGCAAGACTTTCTTGGTGAAAGAAGCAGCGTTGGCTTGCATCGTCGAGCAGGCTTGTCATCTGGCTGTGCACTGGTACTCTCTCTCTGGGTGTGCTAGTCCGCAGGGCAGGGCATCCCCTGGGCAGGGTGGAGCGTGATCTCTGCGGCCTCGTCTTGCAGCTCCTTCCTTTCATTCTCAATCATCCTGCCCACAGTGGCCTCCTCTCAGGCCTGCATACTTACAACGGCGCATTGCCCGTGCTGCCCCTCTGCAGGAAGTGTCCCTCTCTTTAGTTTGCAGCTGACTGATGCCGCCTCACCCTTCTCATGTCTTCTCAGGTGTCACTTGGTCAAGAAAGCGTCCCCTTACCCACTCAACTCATCTCGTCTCCCTACCGTAGCTCACGTGACACCACGCACCTCTCGCTTATGGCCGTCATCGCCTTTCGCATCCAGTTTCAGGTAGGTAAGTTTACCCCGTGGCCCGTGAGGAAGAAGAGATCACGCCTGTTTTGCTTACTCTTGATTCCCAGCGACTAGCCCGGTTACTGATAACCTCTGTTAGAGGGAGAAAGGAATGCACCCAATCCCTGGTGAAGCCCCGACCGTTTTCCTTTCTAGTGTCCCTCGTACTCCTCCCTGCCGTCTGTGTCGCCCTTACTCCGCGTCTACCGTTTATGAGTTTACACCTGGGTTACGGTGACTGCTTCGGAGAATCGCATGCCTTTCTACCTCCCTCGCTGCGACCTCTCCTACACCTCCCAGGGCTCTTGGGTTATGCCCTTGCCCTCTTCCGAGCCGTCCGTGGCACCCGCTGTCAACCCCGTACGGCCAAGCTCCTAAGACTGACACTCCAGGCCCTCCGTAATTTGGCTTCAGTTTCACTTTCTAGACGTTTCAAGAAAGAACGGGGTCTAAATATCTGTGCACCTCTGCTCCGTTTCACATCTACCCACGAGGTTAATTTTTTTGTTTCTTCCAGTCCACCTATTTTGCACCTCCGTCTCTGCGAAGACTTCACTGAGAATCCAAGCGATTTCTGGATCCCTTCTCTCCCCTGAAGCTGTAAACAGTTTAACAAGACAGGTGCGGAACTGCCGTAAGGTAATCTACATCTTGTCTCCCTCTCTGGTATCTAACCTCCCTGCGAATGGGGGTACGTCTCCGTGTTCTGTGCGGTTTTCAGCACAGTACTCTCTACACGTAGTGGATATTTGATTTGGTAAGTGACCGAATAAGTGAATGAGTCACCAAGATAAGGGTATTGTCTCATTCTTTCTCGCTTTTTCCACTTCCAAGTTTCTTTAGTTAGTTTCCTCAGACAAAAGGTTTCTTTGTAGCTACACAGTGGCCAGGTCCAGAGAATGTTGCAGATAGCTGCTGAAAACATCCCTCCTCCACTTGAGAATGGCTTGCTCTCCCTCTCAAGCGGAGAGAGCTGGGATTCGATATTTAATTAAGCGCCTCTGTTCACTTGGCATTTAGAGGCACTAGGGGGCGTTAGTGCTCTACACCCGGTGAAATGCCTGTTTCGTTTGTGATTTTCCTTTGTGAAAAACAACTATGCACAGAGTGTTTTGTGCCAATTTTCCATCCTTTTAGATTGACGGAAAGCATTTTACCTACGTAGAAACAGAAAACGAATAGAAAGAGCGTCGCATTGCGTTTAATGAAAGCTTAGGGCGGTCTCGGTGGTACGTTAGTGAAGTTATCTGGGGACACCTTAGCCACGTACATTGTGTTGGAGAGGCACCGAGAATTCATTCAGGAGTTCTCAAAGTTCGAGGACACGGTTGCCTTACACGTAGGCACGGTGGCAGCCGTGGACATGGCAGTGATTTGGAGAATGTTGTACTAGTCGGCTCTCGCTGTGATAATGCTTTGCAACAAATCTCCCCAAAACTCACTTACATAAAGAAGAATCTAGTTTTCTCGGACCTGTGGGCTAGCTGCAGCGGCACTCTTGTAGACCTCTCGATGGCGGGTGTTGCTCCATGCCGTGGGTCAGTTTGAGGTCTGTCCCGCACAACTTACCGTGGAGCCCAACTGTGAGGCTGCAGCTCCCTGTCCTCTCGCAGAGTTCACTGAAACGTAAGAGGTGAGCCCAACCACACAAGGCCACGTAAGGCCTCTGCGACTCATTGAAGGCCATCGTGTCTTCCCTTGGCCTCCTGGGAACCCCCTGGCCCCAGGATGCAGCTTCGGTAGCCCAGGGCAACCGGCGGAGGGGGGCGGGCGGGGCTGCAGGAGGGTGGAACGCGGAGGTCACAGAGGGTGTGGGTGTGGTCACCTCTGCTGTGACTGAACCAAGGGCGTGGGTGGGGGGCTGGGGGTCCAGGGCAGGGCCCTCAGAGCCCGGTAGGCCCAGGGGGGCGGCGCAAGCACCTAGGCCCAGGCCGAAGAGCGCCTTCTTGGTCTGCGCGGCAGGCCGGCCTCTCGCCTTGCCACTCAGGCCGCCCTCCCTCTTGAAGTGTGTGTGGCACACGTCCGCGGAGTACACCTCGCTGCACAGGTAGCCGTGGGACTGGGCGTCGTAGCTTCCTGCGAGGCGGCCGGAGGTCCCGCAGGCGGGTGGGTCCCTGGGACAGACGCGCGGAGCGGCTCCTGCCCGGCCCCCCTGAGAACCGTCGCCGTTCCGTAAGGCGGGGCGCCTGCTTCAGAATGTAAATCACGTGTCCGCTCTATGGATACGCTGTTTAGTTTACCAGGCAAGACTTTCTTGGTGAAAGAAGCAGCGTTGGCTTGCATCGTCGAGCAGGCTTCTCATCTGGCTGTGCACTGGTACTCTCTCTCTGGGTGTGCTAGTCCGCAGGGCAGGGCATCCCCTGGGCAGGGTGGAGCGTGATCTCTGCGGCCTCGTCTTGCAGCTCCTTCCTTTCATTCTCAATCATCCTGCCCACAGTGGCCTCCTCTCAGGCCTGCATACTTACAACGGCGCATTGCCCGTGCTGCCCCTCTGCAGGAAGTGTCCCTCTGTTTAGTTTGCAGCTGACTGATGCCGCCTCACCCTTCTCATCTCTTCTCAGGTGTCACTTGGTCAAGAAAGCGTCCCCTTACCTACTCAACTCATCTCGTCTCCCTACCGTAGCTCACGTGACACCACGCACCTCTCGCTTATGGCCGTCATCGCCTTTCGCATCCAGTTTCAGGTAGGTAAGTTTACCCCGTGGTCCGTGAGGAAGAAGAGATCACGCCTGTTTTGCTTACTCTTGATTCCCAGCGACTAGCCCGGTTACTGATAACCTCTGTTAGAGGGAGAAAGGAATGCACCCAATCCCTGGTGAAGCCCCGACCGTTTTCCTTTCTAGTGTCCCTCGTACTCCTCCCTGCCGTCTGTGTCGCCCTTACTCCGCGTCTACCGTTTATGAGTTTACACCTGGGTTACGGTGACTGCTTCGGAGAATCGCATGCCTTTCTACCTCCCTCGCTGCGACCTCTCCTACACCTCCCAGGGCTCTTGGGTTATGCCCTTGCCCTCTTCCGAGCCGTCCGTGGCACCCGCTGTCAACCCCGTACGGCCAAGCTCCTAAGACTGACACTCCAGGCCCTCCGTAATTTGGCTTCAGTTTCACTTTCTAGACGTTTCAAGAAAGAACGGGGTCTAAATATCTGGGCACCTCTGCTCCGTTTCATATCTACCCACGAGGTTAATTTTTTTGTTTCTTCCAGTCCACCTATTTTGCACCTCCGTCTCTGCGAAGACTTCACTGAGAATCCAAGCGATTTCTGGATCCCTTCTCTCCCCTGAAGCTGTAAACAGTTTAACAAGACAGGTGCGGAACTGCCGTAAGGTAATCTACATCTTGTCTCCCTCTCTGGTATCTAACCTCCCGGCGAATGGGGGTACGTCTCCGTGTTCTGTGCGGTTTTCAGCACAGTACTCTCTACACGTAGTGGATATTTGATTTGGTAAGTGACCGAATAAGTGAATGAGTCACCAAGATAAGGGTATTGTCTCATTCTTTCTCGCTTTTTCCACTTCCAAGTTTCTTTAGTTAGTTTCCTCAGACAAAAGGTTTCTTTGTAGCTACACAGTGGCCAGGTCCAGAGAATGTTGCAGATAGCTGCTGAAAACATCCCTCCTCCACTTGAGAATGGCTTGCTCTCCCTCTCAAGCGGAGAGAGCTGGGATTCGATATTTAATTAAGCGCCTCTGTTCACTTGGCATTTAGAGGCACTAGGGGGCGTTAGTGCTCTACACCCAGTGAAATGCCTGTTTCGTTTGTGATTTTCCTTTGTGAAAAACAACTATGCACAGAGTGTTTTGTGCCAATTTTCCATCCTTTTAGATTGACGGAAAGCATTTTACCTACGTAGAAACAGAAAACGAATAGAAAGAGCGTCGCATTGCGCTTACTGAAAGCTTAGGGCGGTCTCGGTGGTACGTTAGTGAAGTTATCTGGGGACACCTTAGCCACGTACATTGTGTTGGAGAGGCACCGAGAATTCATTCAGGAGTTCTCAAAGTTCGAGGACACAGTTGCCTTACACGTAGGCACGGTGGCAGCCGTGGACATGGCAGTGATTTGGAGAATGTTGTACTAGTCGGCTCTCGCTGTGATAATGCTTTGCAACAAATCTCCCCAAAACTCACTTACATAAAGAAGAATCTAGTTTTCTCGGACCTGTGGGCTAGCTGCAGCGGCTCTCTTGTAGACCTCTCGATGGCGGGTGTTGCTCCATGCCGTGGGTCAGTTTGAGGTCTGTCCCGCACACCTTACCGTGGAGCCCAACTGTGAGGCTGCAGCTCCCTGTCCTCTCGCAGAGTTCACTGAAACGTAAGAGGTGAGCCCAACCACACAAGGCCACGTAAGGCCTCTGCGACTCATTGAAGGCCATCGTGTCTTCCCTTGGCCTCCTGGGAACCCCTTGGCCCCAGGATGCAGCTTCGGTAGCCCAGGGCAACCGGCGGAGGGGGGCGGGCGGGGCTGCAGGAGGGTGGAACGCTGAGGTCACAGAGGGTGTGGGTGTGGCCACCTCTGCTGTGACTGAACCAAGGGCGTGGGTGGGGGACTGGGGGTCCAGGGCAGGGCCCTCAGAGCCCGGTAGGCCCAGGGGGGCGGCGCAAGCACCTAGGCCCAGGCCGAAGAGCGCCTTCTTGGTCTGCGCGGCAGGCCGGCCTCTCGCCTTGCCACTCAGGCCGCCCTCCCTCTTGAAGTGTGTGTGGCACGCGTCCGCGGAGTACACCTCGCTGCACAGGTAGCCGTGGGACTGGGCGTCGTAGCTTCCTGCGAGGCGGCCGGAGGTCCCGCAGGCGGGTGGGTCCCTGGGACAGACGCGCGGAGCGGCTCCTGCCCGGCCCCCCTGAGAACCGTCGCCGTTCCGTAAGGCGGGGCGCCTGCTTCAGAATGTAAATCACGTGTCCGCTCTATGGATACGCTGTTTAGTTTACCAGGCAAGACTTTCTTGGTGAAAGAAGCAGCGTTGGCTTGCATCGTCGAGCAGGCTTGTCATCTGGCTGTGCACTGGTACTCTCTCTCTGGGTGTGCTAGTCCGCAGGGCAGGGCATCCCCTGGGCAGGGTGGAGCGTGATCTCTGCGGCCTCGTCTTGCAGCTCCTTCCTTTCATTCTCAATCATCCTGCCCACAGTGGCCTCCTCTCAGGCCTGCATACTTACAACGGCGCATTGCCCGTGCTGCCCCTCTGCAGGAAGTGTCCCTCTGTTTAGTTTGCAGCTGACTGATGCCGCCTCACCCTTCTCATCTCTTCTCAGGTGTCACTTGGTCAAGAAAGCGTCCCCTTACCTACTCAACTCATCTCGTCTCCCTACCGTAGCTCACGTGACACCACGCACCTCTCGCTTATGGCCGTCATCGCCTTTCGCATCCAGTTTCAGGTAGGTAAGTTTACCCCGTGGCCCGTGAGGAAGAAGAGATCACGCCTGTTTTGCTTACTCTTGATTCCCAGCGACTAGCCCGGTTACTGATAACCTCTGTTAGAGGGAGAAAGGAATGCACCCAATCCCTGGTGAAGCCCCGACCGTTTTCCTTTCTAGTGTCCCTCGTACTCCTCCCTGCCGTCTGTGTCGCCCTTACTCCGCGTCTACCGTTTATGAGTTTACACCTGGGTTACGGTGACTGCTTCGGAGAATCGCATGCCTTTCTACCTCCCTCGCTGCGACCTCTCCTACACCTCCCAGGGCTCTTGGGTTATGCCCTTGCCCTCTTCCGAGCCGTCCGTGGCACCCGCTGTCAACCCCGTACGGCCAAGCTCCTAAGACTGACACTCCAGGCCCTCCGTAATTTGGCTTCAGTTTCACTTTCTAGACGTTTCAAGAAAGAACGGGGTCTAAATATCTGGGCACCTCTGCTCCGTTTCATATCTACCCACGAGGTTAATTTTTTTGTTTCTTCCAGTCCACCTATTTTGCACCTCCGTCTCTGCGAAGACTTCACTGAGAATCCAAGCGATTTCTGGATCCCTTCTCTCCCCTGAAGCTGTAAACAGTTTAACAAGACAGGTGCGGAACTGCCGTAAGGTAATCTACATCTTGTCTCCCTCTCTGGTATCTAACCTCCCGGCGAATGGGGGTACGTCTCCGTGTCCTGTGCGGTTTTCAGCACAGTACTCTCTACACGTAGTGGATATTTGATTTGGTAAGTGACCGAATAAGTGAATGAGTCACCAAGATAAGGGTATTGTCTCATTCTTTCTCGCTTTTTCCACTTCCAAGTTTCTTTAGTTAGTTTCCTCAGACAAAAGGTTTCTTTGTAGCTACACAGTGGCCAGGTCCAGAGAATGTTGCAGATAGCTGCTGAAAACATCCCTCCTCCACTTGAGAATGGCTTGCTCTCCCTCTCAAGCGGAGAGAGCTGGGATTCGATATTTAATTAAGCGCCTCTGTTCACTTGGCATTTAGAGGCACTAGGGGGCGTTAGTGCTCTACACCCGGTGAAATGCCTGTTTCGTTTGTGATTTTCCTTTGTGAAAAACAACTATGCACAGAGTGTTTTGTGCCAATTTTCCATCCTTTTAGATTGACGGAAAGCATTTTACCTACGTAGAAACAGAAAACGAATAGAAAGAGCGTCGCATTGCGCTTACTGAAAGCTTAGGGCGGTCTCGGTGGTACGTTAGTGAAGTTATCTGGGGACACCTTAGCCACGTACATTGTGTTGGAGAGGCACCGAGAATTCATTCAGGAGTTCTCAAAGTTCGAGGACACAGTTGCCTTACACGTAGGCACGGTGGCAGCCGTGGACATGGCAGTGATTTGGAGAATGTTGTACTAGTCGGCTCTCGCTGTGATAATGCTTTGCAACAAATCTCCCCAAAACTCACTTACATAAAGAAGAATCTAGTTTTCTCGGACCTGTGGGCTAGCTGCAGCGGCTCTCTTGTAGACCTCTCGATGGCGGGTGTTGCTCCATGCCGTGGGTCAGTTTGAGGTCTGTCCCGCACACCTTACCGTGGAGCCCAACTGTGAGGCTGCAGGTCCCTGTCCTCTCGCAGAGTTCACTGAAACGTAAGAGGTGAGCCCAACCACACAAGGCCACGTAAGGCCTCTGCGACTCATTGAAGGCCATCGTGTCTTCCCTTGGCCTCCTGGGAACCCCCTGGCCCCAGGATGCAGCTTCGGTAGCCCAGGGCAACCGGCGGAGGGGGGCGGGCGGGGCTGCAGGAGGGTGGAACGCTGAGGTCACAGAGGGTGTGGGTGTGGCCACCTCTGCTGTGACTGAACCAAGGGCGTGGGTGGGGGACTGGGGGTCCAGGGCAGGGCCCTCAGAGCCCGGTAGGCCCAGGGGGGCGGCGCAAGCACCTAGGCCCAGGCCGAAGAGCGCCTTCTTGGTCTGCGCGGCAGGCCGGCCTCTCGCCTTGCCACTCAGGCCGCCCTCCCTCTTGAAGTGTGTGTGGCACGCGTCCGCGGAGTACACCTCGCTGCACAGGTAGCCGTGGGACTGGGCGTCGTAGCTTCCTGCGAGGCGGCCGGAGGTCCCGCAGGCGGGTGGGTCCCTGGGACAGACGTGCGGAGCGGCTCCTGCCCGGCCCCCCTGAGAACCGTCGCCGTTCCGTAAGGCGGGGCGCCTGCTTCAGAATGTAAATCACGTGTCCGCTCTATGGATACGCTGTTTAGTTTACCAGGCAAGACTTTCTTGGTGAAAGAAGCAGCGTTGGCTTGCATCGTCGAGCAGGCTTGTCATCTGGCTGTGCACTGGTACTCTCTCTCTGGGTGTGCTAGTCCGCAGGGCAGGGCATCCCCTGGGCAGGGTGGAGCGTGATCTCTGCGGCCTCGTCTTGCAGCTCCTTCCTTTCATTCTCAATCATCCTGCCCACAGTGGCCTCCTCTCAGGCCTGCATACTTACAACGGCGCATTGCCCGTGCTGCCCCTCTGCAGGAAGTGTCCCTCTCTTTAGTTTGCAGCTGACTGATGCCGCCTCACCCTTCTCATCTCTTCTCAGGTGTCACTTGGTCAAGAAAGCGTCCCCTTACCCACTCAACTCATCTCGTCTCCCTACCGTAGCTCACGTGACACCACGCACCTCTCGCTTATGGCCGTCATCGCCTTTCGCATCCAGTTTCAGGTAGGTAAGTTTACCCCGTGGCCCGTGAGGAAGAAGAGATCACGCCTGTTTTGCTTACTCTTGATTCCCAGCGACTAGCCCGGTTACTGATAACCTCTGTTAGAGGGAGAAAGGAATGCACCCAATCCCTGGTGAAGCCCCGACCGTTTTCCTTTCTAGTGTCCCTCGTACTCCTCCCTGCCGTCTGTGTCGCCCTTACTCCGCGTCTACCGTTTATGAGTTTACACCTGGGTTACGGTGACTGCTTCGGAGAATCGCATGCCTTTCTACCTCCCTCGCTGCGACCTCTCCTACACCTCCCAGGGCTCTTGGGTTATGCCCTTGCCCTCTTCCGAGCCGTCCGTGGCACCCGCTGTCAACCCCGTACGGCCAAGCTCCTAAGACTGACACTCCAGGCCCTCCGTAATTTGGCTTCAGTTTCACTTTCTAGACGTTTCAAGAAAGAACGGGGTCTAAATATCTGTGCACCTCTGCTCCGTTTCACATCTACCCACGAGGTTAATTTTTTTGTTTCTTCCAGTCCACCTATTTTGCACCTCCGTCTCTGCGAAGACTTCACTGAGAATCCAAGCGATTTCTGGATCCCTTCTCTCCCCTGAAGCTGTAAACAGTTTAACAAGACAGGTGCGGAACTGCCGTAAGGTAATCTACATCTTGTCTCCCTCTCTGGTATCTAACCTCCCTGCGAATGGGGGTACGTCTCCGTGTTCTGTGCGGTTTTCAGCACAGTACTCTCTACACGTAGTGGATATTTGATTTGGTAAGTGACCGAATAAGTGAATGAGTCACCAAGATAAGGGTATTGTCTCATTCTTTCTCGCTTTTTCCACTTCCAAGTTTCTTTAGTTAGTTTCCTCAGACAAAAGGTTTCTTTGTAGCTACACAGTGGCCAGGTCCAGAGAATGTTGCAGATAGCTGCTGAAAACATCCCTCCTCCACTTGAGAATGGCTTGCTCTCCCTCTCAAGCGGAGAGAGCTGGGATTCGATATTTAATTAAGCGCCTCTGTTCACTTGGCATTTAGAGGCACTAGGGGGCGTTAGTGCTCTACACCCGGTGAAATGCCTGTTTCGTTTGTGATTTTCCTTTGTGAAAAACAACTATGCACAGAGTGTTTTGTGCCAATTTTCCATCCTTTTAGATTGACGGAAAGCATTTTACCTACGTAGAAACAGAAAACGAATAGAAAGAGCGTCGCATTGCGTTTAATGAAAGCTTAGGGCGGTCTCGGTGGTACGTTAGTGAAGTTATCTGGGGACACCTTAGCCACGTACATTGTGTTGGAGAGGCACCGAGAATTCATTCAGGAGTTCTCAAAGTTCGAGGACACGGTTGCCTTACACGTAGGCACGGTGGCAGCCGTGGACATGGCAGTGATTTGGAGAATGTTGTACTAGTCGGCTCTCGCTGTGATAATGCTTTGCAACAAATCTCCCCAAAACTCACTTACATAAAGAAGAATCTAGTTTTCTCGGACCTGTGGGCTAGCTGCAGCGGCACTCTTGTAGACCTCTCGATGGCGGGTGTTGCTCCATGCCGTGGGTCAGTTTGAGGTCTGTCCCGCACAACTTACCGTGGAGCCCAACTGTGAGGCTGCAGCTCCCTGTCCTCTCGCAGAGTTCACTGAAACGTAAGAGGTGAGCCCAACCACACAAGGCCACGTAAGGCCTCTGCGACTCATTGAAGGCCATCGTGTCTTCCCTTGGCCTCCTGGGAACCCCCTGGCCCCAGGATGCAGCTTCGGTAGCCCAGGGCAACCGGCGGAGGGGGGCGGGCGGGGCTGCAGGAGGGTGGAACGCGGAGGTCACAGAGGGTGTGGGTGTGGTCACCTCTGCTGTGACTGAACCAAGGGCGTGGGTGGGGGGCTGGGGGTCCAGGGCAGGGCCCTCAGAGCCCGGTAGGCCCAGGGGGGCGGCGCAAGCACCTAGGCCCAGGCCGAAGAGCGCCTTCTTGGTCTGCGCGGCAGGCCGGCCTCTCGCCTTGCCACTCAGGCCGCCCTCCCTCTTGAAGTGTGTGTGGCACACGTCCGCGGAGTACACCTCGCTGCACAGGTAGCCGTGGGACTGGGCGTCGTAGCTTCCTGCGAGGCGGCCGGAGGTCCCGCAGGCGGGTGGGTCCCTGGGACAGACGCGCGGAGCGGCTCCTGCCCGGCCCCCCTGAGAACCGTCGCCGTTCCGTAAGGCGGGGCGCCTGCTTCAGAATGTAAATCACGTGTCCGCTCTATGGATACGCTGTTTAGTTTACCAGGCAAGACTTTCTTGGTGAAAGAAGCAGCGTTGGCTTGCATCGTCGAGCAGGCTTCTCATCTGGCTGTGCACTGGTACTCTCTCTCTGGGTGTGCTAGTCCGCAGGGCAGGGCATCCCCTGGGCAGGGTGGAGCGTGATCTCTGCGGCCTCGTCTTGCAGCTCCTTCCTTTCATTCTCAATCATCCTGCCCACAGTGGCCTCCTCTCAGGCCTGCATACTTACAACGGCGCATTGCCCGTGCTGCCCCTCTGCAGGAAGTGTCCCTCTGTTTAGTTTGCAGCTGACTGATGCCGCCTCACCCTTCTCATCTCTTCTCAGGTGTCACTTGGTCAAGAAAGCGTCCCCTTACCTACTCAACTCATCTCGTCTCCCTACCGTAGCTCACGTGACACCACGCACCTCTCGCTTATGGCCGTCATCGCCTTTCGCATCCAGTTTCAGGTAGGTAAGTTTACCCCGTGGTCCGTGAGGAAGAAGAGATCACGCCTGTTTTGCTTACTCTTGATTCCCAGCGACTAGCCCGGTTACTGATAACCTCTGTTAGAGGGAGAAAGGAATGCACCCAATCCCTGGTGAAGCCCCGACCGTTTTCCTTTCTAGTGTCCCTCGTACTCCTCCCTGCCGTCTGTGTCGCCCTTACTCCGCGTCTACCGTTTATGAGTTTACACCTGGGTTACGGTGACTGCTTCGGAGAATCGCATGCCTTTCTACCTCCCTCGCTGCGACCTCTCCTACACCTCCCAGGGCTCTTGGGTTATGCCCTTGCCCTCTTCCGAGCCGTCCGTGGCACCCGCTGTCAACCCCGTACGGCCAAGCTCCTAAGACTGACACTCCAGGCCCTCCGTAATTTGGCTTCAGTTTCACTTTCTAGACGTTTCAAGAAAGAACGGGGTCTAAATATCTGTGCACCTCTGCTCCGTTTCATATCTACCCACGAGGTTAATTTTTTTGTTTCTTCCAGTCCACCTATTTTGCACCTCCGTCTCTGCGAAGACTTCACTGAGAATCCAAGCGATTTCTGGATCCCTTCTCTCCCCTGAAGCTGTAAACAGTTTAACAAGACAGGTGCGGAACTGCCGTAAGGTAATCTACATCTTGTCTCCCTCTCTGGTATCTAACCTCCCGGCGAATGGGGGTACGTCTCCGTGTTCTGTGCGGTTTTCAGCACAGTACTCTCTACACGTAGTGGATATTTGATTTGGTAAGTGACCGAATAAGTGAATGAGTCACCAAGATAAGGGTATTGTCTCATTCTTTCTCGCTTTTTCCACTTCCAAGTTTCTTTAGTTAGTTTCCTCAGACAAAAGGTTTCTTTGTAGCTACACAGTGGCCAGGTCCAGAGAATGTTGCAGATAGCTGCTGAAAACATCCCTCCTCCACTTGAGAATGGCTTGCTCTCCCTCTCAAGCGGAGAGAGCTGGGATTCGATATTTAATTAAGCGCCTCTGTTCACTTGGCATTTAGAGGCACTAGGGGGCGTTAGTGCTCTACACCCGGTGAAATGCCTGTTTCGTTTGTGATTTTCCTTTGTGAAAAACAACTATGCACAGAGTGTTTTGTGCCAATTTTCCATCCTTTTAGATTGACGGAAAGCATTTTACCTACGTAGAAACAGAAAACGAATAGAAAGAGCGTCGCATTGCGTTTAATGAAAGCTTAGGGCGGTCTCGGTGGTACGTTAGTGAAGTTATCTGGGGACACCTTAGCCACGTACATTGTGTTGGAGAGGCACCGAGAATTCATTCAGGAGTTCTCAAAGTTCGAGGACACAGTTGCCTTACACGTAGGCACGGTGGCAGCCGTGGACATGGCAGTGATTTGGAGAATGTTGTACTAGTCGGCTCTCGCTGTGATAATGCTTTGCAACAAATCTCCCCAAAACTCACTTACATAAAGAAGAATCTAGTTTTCTCGGACCTGTGGGCTAGCTGCAGCGGCTCTCTTGTAGACCTCTCGATGGCGGGTGTTGCTCCATGCCGTGGGTCAGTTTGAGGTCTGTCCCGCACACCTTACCGTGGAGCCCAACTGTGAGGCTGCAGCTCCCTGTCCTCTCGCAGAGTTCACTGAAACGTAAGAGGTGAGCCCAACCACACAAGGCCACGTAAGGCCTCTGCGACTCATTGAAGGCCATCGTGTCTTCCCTTGGCCTCCTGGGAACCCCCTGGCCCCAGGATGCAGCTTCGGTAGCCCAGGGCAACCGGCGGAGGGGGGCGGGCGGGGCTGCAGGAGGGTGGAACGCTGAGGTCACAGAGGGTGTGGGTGTGGCCACCTCTGCTGTGACTGAACCAAGGGCGTGGGTGGGGGACTGGGGGTCCAGGGCAGGGCCCTCAGAGCCCGGTAGGCCCAGGGGGGCGGCGCAAGCACCTAGGCCCAGGCCGAAGAGCGCCTTCTTGGTCTGCGCGGCAGGCCGGCCTCTCGCCTTGCCACTCAGGCCGCCCTCCCTCTTGAAGTGTGTGTGGCACGCGTCCGCGGAGTACACCTCGCTGCACAGGTAGCCGTGGGACTGGGCGTCGTAGCTTCCTGCGAGGCGGCCGGAGGTCCCGCAGGCGGGTGGGTCCCTGGGACAGACGCGCGGAGCGGCTCCTGCCCGGCCCCCCTGAGAACCGTCGCCGTTCCGTAAGGCGGGGCGCCTGCTTCAGAATGTAAATCACGTGTCCGCTCTATGGATACGCTGTTTAGTTTACCAGGCAAGACTTTCTTGGTGAAAGAAGCAGCGTTGGCTTGCATCCTCGAGCAGGCTTGTCATCTGGCTGTGCACTGGTACTCTCTCTCTGGGTGTGCTAGTCCGCAGGGCAGGGCATCCCCTGGGCAGGGTGGAGCGTGATCTCTGCGGCCTCGTCTTGCAGCTCCTTCCTTTCATTCTCAATCATCCTGCCCACAGTGGCCTCCTCTCAGGCCTGCATACTTACAACGGCGCATTGCCCGTGCTGCCCCTCTGCAGGAAGTGTCCCTCTGTTTAGTTTGCAGCTGACTGATGCCGCCTCACCCTTCTCATCTCTTCTCAGGTGTCACTTGGTCAAGAAAGCGTCCCCTTACCCACTCAACTCATCTCGTCTCCCTACCGTAGCTCACGTGACACCACGCACCTCTCGCTTATGGCCGTCATCGCCTTTCGCATCCAGTTTCAGGTAGGTAAGTTTACCCCGTGGCCCGTGAGGAAGAAGAGATCACGCCTGTTTTGCTTACTCTTGATTCCCAGCGACTAGCCCGGTTACTGATAACCTCTGTTAGAGGGAGAAAGGAATGCACCCAATCCCTGGTGAAGCCCCGACCGTTTTCCTTTCTAGTGTCCCTCGTACTCCTCCCTGCCGTCTGTGTCGCCCTTACTCCGCGTCTACCGTTTATGAGTTTACACCTGGGTTACGGTGACTGCTTCGGAGAATCGCATGCCTTTCTACCTCCCTCGCTGCGACCTCTCCTACACCTCCCAGGGCTCTTGGGTTATGCCCTTGCCCTCTTCCGAGCCGTCCGTGGCACCCGCTGTCAACCCCGTACGGCCAAGCTCCTAAGACTGACACTCCAGGCCCTCCGTAATTTGGCTTCAGTTTCACTTTCTAGACGTTTCAAGAAAGAACGGGGTCTAAATATCTGTGCACCTCTGCTCCGTTTCACATCTACCCACGAGGTTAATTTTTTTGTTTCTTCCAGTCCACCTATTTTGCACCTCCGTCTCTGCGAAGACTTCACTGAGAATCCAAGCGATTTCTGGATCCCTTCTCTCCCCTGAAGCTGTAAACAGTTTAACAAGACAGGTGCGGAACTGCCGTAAGGTAATCTACATCTTGTCTCCCTCTCTGGTATCTAACCTCCCTGCGAATGGGGGTACGTCTCCGTGTTCTGTGCGGTTTTCAGCACAGTACTCTCTACACGTAGTGGATATTTGATTTGGTAAGTGACCGAATAAGTGAATGAGTCACCAAGATAAGGGTATTGTCTCATTCTTTCTCGCTTTTTCCACTTCCAAGTTTCTTTAGTTAGTTTCCTCAGACAAAAGGTTTCTTTGTAGCTACACAGTGGCCAGGTCCAGAGAATGTTGCAGATAGCTGCTGAAAACATCCCTCCTCCACTTGAGAATGGCTTGCTCTCCCTCTCAAGCGGAGAGAGCTGGGATTCGATATTTAATTAAGCGCCTCTGTTCACTTGGCATTTAGAGGCACTAGGGGGCGTTAGTGCTCTACACCCGGTGAAATGCCTGTTTCGTTTGTGATTTTCCTTTGTGAAAAACAACTATGCACAGAGTGTTTTGTGCCAATTTTCCATCCTTTTAGATTGACGGAAAGCATTTTACCTACGTAGAAACAGAAAACGAATAGAAAGAGCGTCGCATTGCGTTTAATGAAAGCTTAGGGCGGTCTCGGTGGTACGTTAGTGAAGTTATCTGGGGACACCTTAGCCACGTACATTGTGTTGGAGAGGCACCGAGAATTCATTCAGGAGTTCTCAAAGTTCGAGGACACGGTTGCCTTACACGTAGGCACGGTGGCAGCCGTGGACATGGCAGTGATTTGGAGAATGTTGTACTAGTCGGCTCTCGCTGTGATAATGCTTTGCAACAAATCTCCCCAAAACTCACTTACATAAAGAAGAATCTAGTTTTCTCGGACCTGTGGGCTAGCTGCAGCGGCACTCTTGTAGACCTCTCGATGGCGGGTGTTGCTCCATGCCGTGGGTCAGTTTGAGGTCTGTCCCGCACAACTTACCGTGGAGCCCAACTGTGAGGCTGCAGCTCCCTGTCCTCTCGCAGAGTTCACTGAAACGTAAGAGGTGAGCCCAACCACACAAGGCCACGTAAGGCCTCTGCGACTCATTGAAGGCCATCGTGTCTTCCCTTGGCCTCCTGGGAACCCCCTGGCCCCAGGATGCAGCTTCGGTAGCCCAGGGCAACCGGCGGAGGGGGGCGGGCGGGGCTGCAGGAGGGTGGAACGCGGAGGTCACAGAGGGTGTGGGTGTGGTCACCTCTGCTGTGACTGAACCAAGGGCGTGGGTGGGGGGCTGGGGGTCCAGGGCAGGGCCCTCAGAGCCCGGTAGGCCCAGGGGGGCGGCGCAAGCACCTAGGCCCAGGCCGAAGAGCGCCTTCTTGGTCTGCGCGGCAGGCCGGCCTCTCGCCTTGCCACTCAGGCCGCCCTCCCTCTTGAAGTGTGTGTGGCACGCGTCCGCGGAGTACACCTCGCTGCACAGGTAGCCGTGGGACTGGGCGTCGTAGCTTCCTGCGAGGCGGCCGGAGGTCCCGCAGGCGGGTGGGTCCCTGGGACAGACGCGCGGAGCGGCTCCTGCCCGGCCCCCCTGAGAACCGTCGCCGTTCCGTAAGGCGGGGCGCCTGCTTCAGAATGTAAATCACGTGTCCGCTCTATGGATACGCTGTTTAGTTTACCAGGCAAGACTTTCTTGGTGAAAGAAGCAGCGTTGGCTTGCATCGTCGAGCAGGCTTCTCATCTGGCTGTGCACTGGTACTCTCTCTCTGGGTGTGCTAGTCCGCAGGGCAGGGCATCCCCTGGGCAGGGTGGAGCGTGATCTCTGCGGCCTCGTCTTGCAGCTCCTTCCTTTCATTCTCAATCATCCTGCCCACAGTGGCCTCCTCTCAGGCCTGCATACTTACAACGGCGCATTGCCCGTGCTGCCCCTCTGCAGGAAGTGTCCCTCTGTTTAGTTTGCAGCTGACTGATGCCGCCTCACCCTTCTCATCTCTTCTCAGGTGTCACTTGGTCAAGAAAGCGTCCCCTTACCTACTCAACTCATCTCGTCTCCCTACCGTAGCTCACGTGACACCACGCACCTCTCGCTTATGGCCGTCATCGCCTTTCGCATCCAGTTTCAGGTAGGTAAGTTTACCCCGTGGTCCGTGAGGAAGAAGAGATCACGCCTGTTTTGCTTACTCTTGATTCCCAGCGACTAGCCCGGTTACTGATAACCTCTGTTAGAGGGAGAAAGGAATGCACCCAATCCCTGGTGAAGCCCCGACCGTTTTCCTTTCTAGTGTCCCTCGTACTCCTCCCTGCCGTCTGTGTCGCCCTTACTCCGCGTCTACCGTTTATGAGTTTACACCTGGGTTACGGTGACTGCTTCGGAGAATCGCATGCCTTTCTACCTCCCTCGCTGCGACCTCTCCTACACCTCCCAGGGCTCTTGGGTTATGCCCTTGCCCTCTTCCGAGCCGTCCGTGGCACCCGCTGTCAACCCCGTACGGCCAAGCTCCTAAGACTGACACTCCAGGCCCTCCGTAATTTGGCTTCAGTTTCACTTTCTAGACGTTTCAAGAAAGAACGGGGCCTAAATATCTGTGCACCTCTGCTCCGTTTCATATCTACCCACGAGGTTAATTTTTTTGTTTCTTCCAGTCCACCTATTTTGCACCTCCGTCTCTGCGAAGACTTCACTGAGAATCCAAGCGATTTCTGGATCCCTTCTCTCCCCTGAAGCTGTAAACAGTTTAACAAGACAGGTGCGGAACTGCCGTAAGGTAATCTACATCTTGTCTCCCTCTCTGGTATCTAACCTCCCTGCGAATGGGGGTACGTCTCCGTGTCCTGTGCGGTTTTCAGCACAGTACTCTCTACACGTAGTGGATATTTGATTTGGTAAGTGACCGAATAAGTGAATGAGTCACCAAGATAAGGGTATTGTCTCATTCTTTCTCGCTTTTTCCACTTCCAAGTTTCTTTAGTTAGTTTCCTCAGACAAAAGGTTTCTTTGTAGCTACACAGTGGCCAGGTCCAGAGAATGTTGCAGATAGCTGCTGAAAACATCCCTCCTCCACTTGAGAATGGCTTGCTCTCCCTCTCAAGCGGAGAGAGCTGGGATTCGATATTTAATTAAGCGCCTCTGTTCACTTGGCATTTAGAGGCACTAGGGGGCGTTAGTGCTCTACACCCGGTGAAATGCCTGTTTCGTTTGTGATTTTCCTTTGTGAAAAACAACTATGCACAGAGTGTTTTGTGCCAATTTTCCATCCTTTTAGATTGACGGAAAGCATTTTACCTACGTAGAAACAGAAAACGAATAGAAAGAGCGTCGCATTGCGTTTAATGAAAGCTTAGGGCGGTCTCGGTGGTACGTTAGTGAAGTTATCTGGGGACACCTTAGCCACGTACATTGTGTTGGAGAGGCACCGAGAATTCATTCAGGAGTTCTCAAAGTTCGAGGACACAGTTGCCTTACACGTAGGCACGGTGGCAGCCGTGGACATGGCAGTGATTTGGAGAATGTTGTACTAGTCGGCTCTCGCTGTGATAATGCTTTGCAACAAATCTCCCCAAAACTCACTTACATAAAGAAGAATCTAGTTTTCTCGGACCTGTGGGCTAGCTGCAGCGGCTCTCTTGTAGACCTCTCGATGGCGGGTGTTGCTCCATGCCGTGGGTCAGTTTGAGGTCTGTCCCGCACACCTTACCGTGGAGCCCAACTGTGAGGCTGCAGGTCCCTGTCCTCTCGCAGAGTTCACTGAAACGTAAGAGGTGAGCCCAACCACACAAGGCCACGTAAGGCCTCTGCGACTCATTGAAGGCCATCGTGTCTTCCCTTGGCCTCCTGGGAACCCCCTGGCCCCAGGATGCAGCTTCGGTAGCCCAGGGCAACCGGCGGAGGGGGGCGGGCGGGGCTGCAGGAGGGTGGAACGCTGAGGTCACAGAGGGTGTGGGTGTGGTCACCTCTGCTGTGACTGAACCAAGGGCGTGGGTGGGGGGCTGGGGGTCCAGGGCAGGGCCCTCAGAGCCCGGTAGGCCCAGGGGGGCGGCGCAAGCACCTAGGCCCAGGCCGAAGAGCGCCTTCTTGGTCTGCGCGGCAGGCCGGCCTCTCGCCTTGCCACTCAGGCCGCCCTCCCTCTTGAAGTGTGTGTGGCACGCGTCCGCGGAGTACACCTCGCTGCACAGGTAGCCGTGGGACTGGGCGTCGTAGCTTCCTGCGAGGCGGCCGGAGGTCCCGCAGGCGGGTGGGTCCCTGGGACAGACGCGCGGAGCGGCTCCTGCCCGGCCCCCCTGAGAACCGTCGCCGTTCCGTAAGGCGGGGCGCCTGCTTCAGAATGTAAATCACGTGTCCGCTCTATGGATACGCTGTTTAGTTTACCAGGCAAGACTTTCTTGGTGAAAGAAGCAGCGTTGGCTTGCATCGTCGAGCAGGCTTCTCATCTGGCTGTGCACTGGTACTCTCTCTCTGGGTGTGCTAGTCCGCAGGGCAGGGCATCCCCTGGGCAGGGTGGAGCGTGATCTCTGCGGCCTCGTCTTGCAGCTCCTTCCTTTCATTCTCAATCATCCTGCCCACAGTGGCCTCCTCTCAGGCCTGCATACTTACAACGGCGCATTGCCCGTGCTGCCCCTCTGCAGGAAGTGTCCCTCTGTTTAGTTTGCAGCTGACTGATGCCGCCTCACCCTTCTCATGTCTTCTCAGGTGTCACTTGGTCAAGAAAGCGTCCCCTTACCCACTCAACTCATCTCGTCTCCCTACCGTAGCTCACGTGACACCACGCACCTCTCGCTTATGGCCGTCATCGCCTTTCGCATCCAGTTTCAGGTAGGTAAGTTTACCCCGTGGCCCGTGAGGAAGAAGAGATCACGCCTGTTTTGCTTACTCTTGATTCCCAGCGACTAGCCCGGTTACTGATAACCTCTGTTAGAGGGAGAAAGGAATGCACCCAATCCCTGGTGAAGCCCCGACCGTTTTCCTTTCTAGTGTCCCTCGTACTCCTCCCTGCCGTCTGTGTCGCCCTTACTCCGCGTCTACCGTTTATGAGTTTACACCTGGGTTACGGTGACTGCTTCGGAGAATCGCATGCCTTTCTACCTCCCTCGCTGCGACCTCTCCTACACCTCCCAGGGCTCTTGGGTTATGCCCTTGCCCTCTTCCGAGCCGTCCGTGGCACCCGCTGTCAACCCCGTACGGCCAAGCTCCTAAGACTGACACTCCAGGCCCTCCGTAATTTGGCTTCAGTTTCACTTTCTAGACGTTTCAAGAAAGAACGGGGTCTAAATATCTGTGCACCTCTGCTCCGTTTCACATCTACCCACGAGGTTAATTTTTTTGTTTCTTCCAGTCCACCTATTTTGCACCTCCGTCTCTGCGAAGACTTCACTGAGAATCCAAGCGATTTCTGGATCCCTTCTCTCCCCTGAAGCTGTAAACAGTTTAACAAGACAGGTGCGGAACTGCCGTAAGGTAATCTACATCTTGTCTCCCTCTCTGGTATCTAACCTCCCTGCGAATGGGGGTACGTCTCCGTGTTCTGTGCGGTTTTCAGCACAGTACTCTCTACACGTAGTGGATATTTGATTTGGTAAGTGACCGAATAAGTGAATGAGTCACCAAGATAAGGGTATTGTCTCATTCTTTCTCGCTTTTTCCACTTCCAAGTTTCTTTAGTTAGTTTCCTCAGACAAAAGGTTTCTTTGTAGCTACACAGTGGCCAGGTCCAGAGAATGTTGCAGATAGCTGCTGAAAACATCCCTCCTCCACTTGAGAATGGCTTGCTCTCCCTCTCAAGCGGAGAGAGCTGGGATTCGATATTTAATTAAGCGCCTCTGTTCACTTGGCATTTAGAGGCACTAGGGGGCGTTAGTGCTCTACACCCGGTGAAATGCCTGTTTCGTTTGTGATTTTCCTTTGTGAAAAACAACTATGCACAGAGTGTTTTGTGCCAATTTTCCATCCTTTTAGATTGACGGAAAGCATTTTACCTACGTAGAAACAGAAAACGAATAGAAAGAGCGTCGCATTGCGTTTAATGAAAGCTTAGGGCGGTCTCGGTGGTACGTTAGTGAAGTTATCTGGGGACACCTTAGCCACGTACATTGTGTTGGAGAGGCACCGAGAATTCATTCAGGAGTTCTCAAAGTTCGAGGACACGGTTGCCTTACACGTAGGCACGGTGGCAGCCGTGGACATGGCAGTGATTTGGAGAATGTTGTACTAGTCGGCTCTCGCTGTGATAATGCTTTGCAACAAATCTCCCCAAAACTCACTTACATAAAGAAGAATCTAGTTTTCTCGGACCTGTGGGCTAGCTGCAGCGGCACTCTTGTAGACCTCTCGATGGCGGGTGTTGCTCCATGCCGTGGGTCAGTTTGAGGTCTGTCCCGCACAACTTACCGTGGAGCCCAACTGTGAGGCTGCAGCTCCCTGTCCTCTCGCAGAGTTCACTGAAACGTAAGAGGTGAGCCCAACCACACAAGGCCACGTAAGGCCTCTGCGACTCATTGAAGGCCATCGTGTCTTCCCTTGGCCTCCTGGGAACCCCCTGGCCCCAGGATGCAGCTTCGGTAGCCCAGGGCAACCGGCGGAGGGGGGCGGGCGGGGCTGCAGGAGGGTGGAACGCGGAGGTCACAGAGGGTGTGGGTGTGGTCACCTCTGCTGTGACTGAACCAAGGGCGTGGGTGGGGGGCTGGGGGTCCAGGGCAGGGCCCTCAGAGCCCGGTAGGCCCAGGGGGGCGGCGCAAGCACCTAGGCCCAGGCCGAAGAGCGCCTTCTTGGTCTGCGCGGCAGGCCGGCCTCTCGCCTTGCCACTCAGGCCGCCCTCCCTCTTGAAGTGTGTGTGGCACGCGTCCGCGGAGTACACCTCGCTGCACAGGTAGCCGTGGGACTGGGCGTCGTAGCTTCCTGCGAGGCGGCCGGAGGTCCCGCAGGCGGGTGGGTCCCTGGGACAGACGCGCGGAGCGGCTCCTGCCCGGCCCCCCTGAGAACCGTCGCCGTTCCGTAAGGCGGGGCGCCTGCTTCAGAATGTAAATCACGTGTCCGCTCTATGGATACGCTGTTTAGTTTACCAGGCAAGACTTTCTTGGTGAAAGAAGCAGCGTTGGCTTGCATCGTCGAGCAGGCTTCTCATCTGGCTGTGCACTGGTACTCTCTCTCTGGGTGTGCTAGTCCGCAGGGCAGGGCATCCCCTGGGCAGGGTGGAGCGTGATCTCTGCGGCCTCGTCTTGCAGCTCCTTCCTTTCATTCTCAATCATCCTGCCCACAGTGGCCTCCTCTCAGGCCTGCATACTTACAACGGCGCATTGCCCGTGCTGCCCCTCTGCAGGAAGTGTCCCTCTGTTTAGTTTGCAGCTGACTGATGCCGCCTCACCCTTCTCATCTCTTCTCAGGTGTCACTTGGTCAAGAAAGCGTCCCCTTACCTACTCAACTCATCTCGTCTCCCTACCGTAGCTCACGTGACACCACGCACCTCTCGCTTATGGCCGTCATCGCCTTTCGCATCCAGTTTCAGGTAGGTAAGTTTACCCCGTGGTCCGTGAGGAAGAAGAGATCACGCCTGTTTTGCTTACTCTTGATTCCCAGCGACTAGCCCGGTTACTGATAACCTCTGTTAGAGGGAGAAAGGAATGCACCCAATCCCTGGTGAAGCCCCGACCGTTTTCCTTTCTAGTGTCCCTCGTACTCCTCCCTGCCGTCTGTGTCGCCCTTACTCCGCGTCTACCGTTTATGAGTTTACACCTGGGTTACGGTGACTGCTTCGGAGAATCGCATGCCTTTCTACCTCCCTCGCTGCGACCTCTCCTACACCTCCCAGGGCTCTTGGGTTATGCCCTTGCCCTCTTCCGAGCCGTCCGTGGCACCCGCTGTCAACCCCGTACGGCCAAGCTCCTAAGACTGACACTCCAGGCCCTCCGTAATTTGGCTTCAGTTTCACTTTCTAGACGTTTCAAGAAAGAACGGGGTCTAAATATCTGTGCACCTCTGCTCCGTTTCATATCTACCCACGAGGTTAATTTTTTTGTTTCTTCCAGTCCACCTATTTTGCACCTCCGTCTCTGCGAAGACTTCACTGAGAATCCAAGCGATTTCTGGATCCCTTCTCTCCCCTGAAGCTGTAAACAGTTTAACAAGACAGGTGCGGAACTGCCGTAAGGTAATCTACATCTTGTCTCCCTCTCTGGTATCTAACCTCCCGGCGAATGGGGGTACGTCTCCGTGTTCTGTGCGGTTTTCAGCACAGTACTCTCTACACGTAGTGGATATTTGATTTGGTAAGTGACCGAATAAGTGAATGAGTCACCAAGATAAGGGTATTGTCTCATTCTTTCTCGCTTTTTCCACTTCCAAGTTTCTTTAGTTAGTTTCCTCAGACAAAAGGTTTCTTTGTAGCTACACAGTGGCCAGGTCCAGAGAATGTTGCAGATAGCTGCTGAAAACATCCCTCCTCCACTTGAGAATGGCTTGCTCTCCCTCTCAAGCGGAGAGAGCTGGGATTCGATATTTAATTAAGCGCCTCTGTTCACTTGGCATTTAGAGGCACTAGGGGGCGTTAGTGCTCTACACCCGGTGAAATGCCTGTTTCGTTTGTGATTTTCCTTTGTGAAAAACAACTATGCACAGAGTGTTTTGTGCCAATTTTCCATCCTTTTAGATTGACGGAAAGCATTTTACCTACGTAGAAACAGAAAACGAATAGAAAGAGCGTCGCATTGCGCTTACTGAAAGCTTAGGGCGGTCTCGGTGGTACGTTAGTGAAGTTATCTGGGGACACCTTAGCCACGTACATTGTGTTGGAGAGGCACCGAGAATTCATTCAGGAGTTCTCAAAGTTCGAGGACACAGTTGCCTTACACGTAGGCACGGTGGCAGCCGTGGACATGGCAGTGATTTGGAGAATGTTGTACTAGTCGGCTCTCGCTGTGATAATGCTTTGCAACAAATCTCCCCAAAACTCACTTACATAAAGAAGAATCTAGTTTTCTCGGACCTGTGGGCTAGCTGCAGCGGCTCTCTTGTAGACCTCTCGATGGCGGGTGTTGCTCCATGCCGTGGGTCAGTTTGAGGTCTGTCCCGCACACCTTACCGTGGAGCCCAACTGTGAGGCTGCAGCTCCCTGTCCTCTCGCAGAGTTCACTGAAACGTAAGAGGTGAGCCCAACCACACAAGGCCACGTAAGGCCTCTGCGACTCATTGAAGGCCATCGTGTCTTCCCTTGGCCTCCTGGGAACCCCCTGGCCCCAGGATGCAGCTTCGGTAGCCCAGGGCAACCGGCGGAGGGGGGCGGGCGGGGCTGCAGGAGGGTGGAACGCTGAGGTCACAGAGGGTGTGGGTGTGGCCACCTCTGCTGTGACTGAACCAAGGGCGTGGGTGGGGGACTGGGGGTCCAGGGCAGGGCCCTCAGAGCCCGGTAGGCCCAGGGGGGCGGCGCAAGCACCTAGGCCCAGGCCGAAGAGCGCCTTCTTGGTCTGCGCGGCAGGCCGGCCTCTCGCCTTGCCACTCAGGCCGCCCTCCCTCTTGAAGTGTGTGTGGCACGCGTCCGCGGAGTACACCTCGCTGCACAGGTAGCCGTGGGACTGGGCGTCGTAGCTTCCTGCGAGGCGGCCGGAGGTCCCGCAGGCGGGTGGGTCCCTGGGACAGACGCGCGGAGCGGCTCCTGCCCGGCCCCCCTGAGAACCGTCGCCGTTCCGTAAGGCGGGGCGCCTGCTTCAGAATGTAAATCACGTGTCCGCTCTATGGATACGCTGTTTAGTTTACCAGGCAAGACTTTCTTGGTGAAAGAAGCAGCGTTGGCTTGCATCGTCGAGCAGGCTTGTCATCTGGCTGTGCACTGGTACTCTCTCTCTGGGTGTGCTAGTCCGCAGGGCAGGGCATCCCCTGGGCAGGGTGGAGCGTGATCTCTGCGGCCTCGTCTTGCAGCTCCTTCCTTTCATTCTCAATCATCCTGCCCACAGTGGCCTCCTCTCAGGCCTGCATACTTACAACGGCGCATTGCCCGTGCTGCCCCTCTGCAGGAAGTGTCCCTCTGTTTAGTTTGCAGCTGACTGATGCCGCCTCACCCTTCTCATCTCTTCTCAGGTGTCACTTGGTCAAGAAAGCGTCCCCTTACCCACTCAACTCATCTCGTCTCCCTACCGTAGCTCACGTGACACCACGCACCTCTCGCTTATGGCCGTCATCGCCTTTCGCATCCAGTTTCAGGTAGGTAAGTTTACCCCGTGGCCCGTGAGGAAGAAGAGATCACGCCTGTTTTGCTTACTCTTGATTCCCAGCGACTAGCCCGGTTACTGATAACCTCTGTTAGAGGGAGAAAGGAATGCACCCAATCCCTGGTGAAGCCCCGACCGTTTTCCTTTCTAGTGTCCCTCGTACTCCTCCCTGCCGTCTGTGTCGCCCTTACTCCGCGTCTACCGTTTATGAGTTTACACCTGGGTTACGGTGACTGCTTCGGAGAATCGCATGCCTTTCTACCTCCCTCGCTGCGACCTCTCCTACACCTCCCAGGGCTCTTGGGTTATGCCCTTGCCCTCTTCCGAGCCGTCCGTGGCACCCGCTGTCAACCCCGTACGGCCAAGCTCCTAAGACTGACACTCCAGGCCCTCCGTAATTTGGCTTCAGTTTCACTTTCTAGACGTTTCAAGAAAGAACGGGGTCTAAATATCTGTGCACCTCTGCTCCGTTTCACATCTACCCACGAGGTTAATTTTTTTGTTTCTTCCAGTCCACCTATTTTGCACCTCCGTCTCTGCGAAGACTTCACTGAGAATCCAAGCGATTTCTGGATCCCTTCTCTCCCCTGAAGCTGTAAACAGTTTAACAAGACAGGTGCGGAACTGCCGTAAGGTAATCTACATCTTGTCTCCCTCTCTGGTATCTAACCTCCCTGCGAATGGGGGTACGTCTCCGTGTTCTGTGCGGTTTTCAGCACAGTACTCTCTACACGTAGTGGATATTTGATTTGGTAAGTGACCGAATAAGTGAATGAGTCACCAAGATAAGGGTATTGTCTCATTCTTTCTCGCTTTTTCCACTTCCAAGTTTCTTTAGTTAGTTTCCTCAGACAAAAGGTTTCTTTGTAGCTACACAGTGGCCAGGTCCAGAGAATGTTGCAGATAGCTGCTGAAAACATCCCTCCTCCACTTGAGAATGGCTTGCTCTCCCTCTCAAGCGGAGAGAGCTGGGATTCGATATTTAATTAAGCGCCTCTGTTCACTTGGCATTTAGAGGCACTAGGGGGCGTTAGTGCTCTACACCCGGTGAAATGCCTGTTTCGTTTGTGATTTTCCTTTGTGAAAAACAACTATGCACAGAGTGTTTTGTGCCAATTTTCCATCCTTTTAGATTGACGGAAAGCATTTTACCTACGTAGAAACAGAAAACGAATAGAAAGAGCGTCGCATTGCGTTTAATGAAAGCTTAGGGCGGTCTCGGTGGTACGTTAGTGAAGTTATCTGGGGACACCTTAGCCACGTACATTGTGTTGGAGAGGCACCGAGAATTCATTCAGGAGTTCTCAAAGTTCGAGGACACGGTTGCCTTACACGTAGGCACGGTGGCAGCCGTGGACATGGCAGTGATTTGGAGAATGTTGTACTAGTCGGCTCTCGCTGTGATAATGCTTTGCAACAAATCTCCCCAAAACTCACTTACATAAAGAAGAATCTAGTTTTCTCGGACCTGTGGGCTAGCTGCAGCGGCACTCTTGTAGACCTCTCGATGGCGGGTGTTGCTCCATGCCGTGGGTCAGTTTGAGGTCTGTCCCGCACAACTTACCGTGGAGCCCAACTGTGAGGCTGCAGCTCCCTGTCCTCTCGCAGAGTTCACTGAAACGTAAGAGGTGAGCCCAACCACACAAGGCCACGTAAGGCCTCTGCGACTCATTGAAGGCCATCGTGTCTTCCCTTGGCCTCCTGGGAACCCCCTGGCCCCAGGATGCAGCTTCGGTAGCCCAGGGCAACCGGCGGAGGGGGGCGGGCGGGGCTGCAGGAGGGTGGAACGCGGAGGTCACAGAGGGTGTGGGTGTGGTCACCTCTGCTGTGACTGAACCAAGGGCGTGGGTGGGGGGCTGGGGGTCCAGGGCAGGGCCCTCAGAGCCCGGTAGGCCCAGGGGGGCGGCGCAAGCACCTAGGCCCAGGCCGAAGAGCGCCTTCTTGGTCTGCGCGGCAGGCCGGCCTCTCGCCTTGCCACTCAGGCCGCCCTCCCTCTTGAAGTGTGTGTAGCACGCGTCCGCGGAGTACACCTCGCTGCACAGGTAGCCGTGGGACTGGGCGTCGTAGCTTCCTGCGAGGCGGCCGGAGGTCCCGCAGGCGGGTGGGTCCCTGGGACAGACGCGCGGAGCGGCTCCTGCCCGGCCCCCCTGAGAACCGTCGCCGTTCCGTAAGGCGGGGCGCCTGCTTCAGAATGTAAATCACGTGTCCGCTCTATGGATACGCTGTTTAGTTTACCAGGCAAGACTTTCTTGGTGAAAGAAGCAGCGTTGGCTTGCATCGTCGAGCAGGCTTCTCATCTGGCTGTGCACTGGTACTCTCTCTCTGGGTGTGCTAGTCCGCAGGGCAGGGCATCCCCTGGGCAGGGTGGAGCGTGATCTCTGCGGCCTCGTCTTGCAGCTCCTTCCTTTCATTCTCAATCATCCTGCCCACAGTGGCCTCCTCTCAGGCCTGCATACTTACAACGGCGCATTGCCCGTGCTGCCCCTCTGCAGGAAGTGTCCCTCTGTTTAGTTTGCAGCTGACTGATGCCGCCTCACCCTTCTCATCTCTTCTCAGGTGTCACTTGGTCAAGAAAGCGTCCCCTTACCTACTCAACTCATCTCGTCTCCCTACCGTAGCTCACGTGACACCACGCACCTCTCGCTTATGGCCGTCATCGCCTTTCGCATCCAGTTTCAGGTAGGTAAGTTTACCCCGTGGTCCGTGAGGAAGAAGAGATCACGCCTGTTTTGCTTACTCTTGATTCCCAGCGACTAGCCCGGTTACTGATAACCTCTGTTAGAGGGAGAAAGGAATGCACCCAATCCCTGGTGAAGCCCCGACCGTTTTCCTTTCTAGTGTCCCTCGTACTCCTCCCTGCCGTCTGTGTCGCCCTTACTCCGCGTCTACCGTTTATGAGTTTACACCTGGGTTACGGTGACTGCTTCGGAGAATCGCATGCCTTTCTACCTCCCTCGCTGCGACCTCTCCTACACCTCCCAGGGCTCTTGGGTTATGCCCTTGCCCTCTTCCGAGCCGTCCGTGGCACCCGCTGTCAACCCCGTACGGCCAAGCTCCTAAGACTGACACTCCAGGCCCTCCGTAATTTGGCTTCAGTTTCACTTTCTAGACGTTTCAAGAAAGAACGGGGCCTAAATATCTGTGCACCTCTGCTCCGTTTCATATCTACCCACGAGGTTAATTTTTTTGTTTCTTCCAGTCCACCTATTTTGCACCTCCGTCTCTGCGAAGACTTCACTGAGAATCCAAGCGATTTCTGGATCCCTTCTCTCCCCTGAAGCTGTAAACAGTTTAACAAGACAGGTGCGGAACTGCCGTAAGGTAATCTACATCTTGTCTCCCTCTCTGGTATCTAACCTCCCTGCGAATGGGGGTACGTCTCCGTGTCCTGTGCGGTTTTCAGCACAGTACTCTCTACACGTAGTGGATATTTGATTTGGTAAGTGACCGAATAAGTGAATGAGTCACCAAGATAAGGGTATTGTCTCATTCTTTCTCGCTTTTTCCACTTCCAAGTTTCTTTAGTTAGTTTCCTCAGACAAAAGGTTTCTTTGTAGCTACACAGTGGCCAGGTCCAGAGAATGTTGCAGATAGCTGCTGAAAACATCCCTCCTCCACTTGAGAATGGCTTGCTCTCCCTCTCAAGCGGAGAGAGCTGGGATTCGATATTTAATTAAGCGCCTCTGTTCACTTGGCATTTAGAGGCACTAGGGGGCGTTAGTGCTCTACACCCGGTGAAATGCCTGTTTCGTTTGTGATTTTCCTTTGTGAAAAACAACTATGCACAGAGTGTTTTGTGCCAATTTTCCATCCTTTTAGATTGACGGAAAGCATTTTACCTACGTAGAAACAGAAAACGAATAGAAAGAGCGTCGCATTGCGTTTAATGAAAGCTTAGGGCGGTCTCGGTGGTACGTTAGTGAAGTTATCTGGGGACACCTTAGCCACGTACATTGTGTTGGAGAGGCACCGAGAATTCATTCAGGAGTTCTCAAAGTTCGAGGACACAGTTGCCTTACACGTAGGCACGGTGGCAGCCGTGGACATGGCAGTGATTTGGAGAATGTTGTACTAGTCGGCTCTCGCTGTGATAATGCTTTGCAACAAATCTCCCCAAAACTCACTTACATAAAGAAGAATCTAGTTTTCTCGGACCTGTGGGCTAGCTGCAGCGGCTCTCTTGTAGACCTCTCGATGGCGGGTGTTGCTCCATGCCGTGGGTCAGTTTGAGGTCTGTCCCGCACACCTTACCGTGGAGCCCAACTGTGAGGCTGCAGGTCCCTGTCCTCTCGCAGAGTTCACTGAAACGTAAGAGGTGAGCCCAACCACACAAGGCCACGTAAGGCCTCTGCGACTCATTGAAGGCCATCGTGTCTTCCCTTGGCCTCCTGGGAACCCCCTGGCCCCAGGATGCAGCTTCGGTAGCCCAGGGCAACCGGCGGAGGGGGGCGGGCGGGGCTGCAGGAGGGTGGAACGCGGAGGTCACAGAGGGTGTGGGTGTGGCCACCTCTGCTGTGACTGAACCAAGGGCGTGGGTGGGGGGCTGGGGGTCCAGGGCAGGGCCCTCAGAGCCCGGTAGGCCCAGGGGGGCGGCGCAAGCACCTAGGCCCAGGCCGAAGAGCGCCTTCTTGGTCTGCGCGGCAGGCCGGCCTCTCGCCTTGCCACTCAGGCCGCCCTCCCTCTTGAAGTGTGTGTGGCACGCGTCCGCGGAGTACACCTCGCTGCACAGGTAGCCGTGGGACTGGGCGTCGTAGCTTCCTGCGAGGCGGCCGGAGGTCCCGCAGGCGGGTGGGTCCCTGGGACAGACGCGCGGAGCGGCTCCTGCCCGGCCCCCCTGAGAACCGTCGCCGTTCCGTAAGGCGGGGCGCCTGCTTCAGAATGTAAATCACGTGTCCGCTCTATGGATACGCTGTTTAGTTTACCAGGCAAGACTTTCTTGGTGAAAGAAGCAGCGTTGGCTTGCATCGTCGAGCAGGCTTCTCATCTGGCTGTGCACTGGTACTCTCTCTCTGGGTGTGCTAGTCCGCAGGGCAGGGCATCCCCTGGGCAGGGTGGAGCGTGATCTCTGCGGCCTCGTCTTGCAGCTCCTTCCTTTCATTCTCAATCATCCTGCCCACAGTGGCCTCCTCTCAGGCCTGCATACTTACAACGGCGCATTGCCCGTGCTGCCCCTCTGCAGGAAGTGTCCCTCTGTTTAGTTTGCAGCTGACTGATGCCGCCTCACCCTTCTCATCTCTTCTCAGGTGTCACTTGGTCAAGAAAGCGTCCCCTTACCTACTCAACTCATCTCGTCTCCCTACCGTAGCTCACGTGACACCACGCACCTCTCGCTTATGGCCGTCATCGCCTTTCGCATCCAGTTTCAGGTAGGTAAGTTTACCCCGTGGTCCGTGAGGAAGAAGAGATCACGCCTGTTTTGCTTACTCTTGATTCCCAGCGACTAGCCCGGTTACTGATAACCTCTGTTAGAAGGAGAAAGGAATGCACCCAATCCCTGGTGAAGCCCCGACCGTTTTCCTTTCTAGTGTCCCTCGTACTCCTCCCTGCCGTCTGTGTCGCCCTTACTCCGCGTCTACCGTTTATGAGTTTACACCTGGGTTACGGTGACTGCTTCGGAGAATCGCATGCCTTTCTACCTCCCTCGCTGCGACCTCTCCTACACCTCCCAGGGCTCTTGGGTTATGCCCTTGCCCTCTTCCGAGCCGTCCGTGGCACCCGCTGTCAACCCCGTACGGCCAGGCTCCTAAGACTGACACTCCAGGCCCTCCGTAATTTGGCTTCAGTTTCACTTTCTAGACGTTTCAAGAAAGAACGGGGTCTAAATATCTGGGCACCTCTGCTCCGTTTCATATCTACCCACGAGGTTAATTTTTTTGTTTCTTCCAGTCCACCTATTTTGCACCTCCGTCTCTGCGAAGACTTCACTGAGAATCCAAGCGATTTCTGGATCCCTTCTCTCCCCTGAAGCTGTAAACAGTTTAACAAGACAGGTGCGGAACTGCCGTAAGGTAATCTACATCTTGTCTCCCTCTCTGGTATCTAACCTCCCTGCGAATGGGGGTACGTCTCCGTGTTCTGTGCGGTTTTCAGCACAGTACTCTCTACACGTAGTGGATATTTGATTTGGTAAGTGACCGAATAAGTGAATGAGTCACCAAGATAAGGGTATTGTCTCATTCTTTCTCGCTTTTTCCACTTCCAAGTTTCTTTAGTTAGTTTCCTCAGACAAAAGGTTTCTTTGTAGCTACACAGTGGCCAGGTCCAGAGAATGTTGCAGATAGCTGCTGAAAACATCCCTCCTCCACTTGAGAATGGCTTGCTCTCCCTCTCAAGCGGAGAGAGCTGGGATTCGATATTTAATTAAGCGCCTCTGTTCACTTGGCATTTAGAGGCACTAGGGGGCGTTAGTGCTCTACACCCGGTGAAATGCCTGTTTCGTTTGTGATTTTCCTTTGTGAAAAACAACTATGCACAGAGTGTTTTGTGCCAATTTTCCATCCTTTTAGATTGACGGAAAGCATTTTACCTACGTAGAAACAGAAAACGAATAGAAAGAGCGTCGCATTGCGTTTAATGAAAGCTTAGGGCGGTCTCGGTGGTACGTTAGTGAAGTTATCTGGGGACACCTTAGCCACGTACATTGTGTTGGAGAGGCACCGAGAATTCATTCAGGAGTTCTCAAAGTTCGAGGACACAGTTGCCTTACACGTAGGCACGGTGGCAGCCGTGGACATGGCAGTGATTTGGAGAATGTTGTACTAGTCGGCTCTCGCTGTGATAATGCTTTGCAACAAATCTCCCCAAAACTCACTTACATAAAGAAGAATCTAGTTTTCTCGGACCTGTGGGCTAGCTGCAGCGGCTCTCTTGTAGACCTCTCGATGGCGGGTGTTGCTCCATGCCGTGGGTCAGTTTGAGGTCTGTCCCGCACACCTTACCGTGGAGCCCAACTGTGAGGCTGCAGGTCCCTGTCCTCTCGCAGAGTTCACTGAAACGTAAGAGGTGAGCCCAACCACACAAGGCCACGTAAGGCCTCTGCGACTCATTGAAGGCCATCGTGTCTTCCCTTGGCCTCCTGGGAACCCCCTGGCCCCAGGATGCAGCTTCGGTAGCCCAGGGCAACCGGCGGAGGGGGGCGGGCGGGGCTGCAGGAGGGTGGAACGCTGAGGTCACAGAGGGTGTGGGTGTGGTCACCTTTGCTGTGACTGAACCAAGGGCGTGGGTGGGGGGCTGGGGGTCCAGGGCAGGGCCCTCAGAGCCCGGTAGGCCCAGGGGGGCGGCGCAAGCACCTAGGCCCAGGCCGAAGAGCGCCTTCTTGGTCTGCGCGGCAGGCCGGCCTCTCGCCTTGCCACTCAGGCCGCCCTCCCTCTTGAAGTGTGTGTGGCACGCGTCCGCGGAGTACACCTCGCTGCACAGGTAGCCGTGGGACTGGGCGTCGTAGCTTCCTGCGAGGCGGCCGGAGGTCCCGCAGGCGGGTGGGTCCCTGGGACAGACGCGCGGAGCGGCTCCTGCCCGGCCCCCCTGAGAACCGTCGCCGTTCCGTAAGGCGGGGCGCCTGCTTCAGAATGTAAATCACGTGTCCGCTCTATGGATACGCTGTTTAGTTTACCAGGCAAGACTTTCTTGGTGAAAGAAGCAGCGTTGGCTTGCATCGTCGAGCAGGCTTCTCATCTGGCTGTGCACTGGTACTCTCTCTCTGGGTGTGCTAGTCCGCAGGGCAGGGCATCCCCTGGGCAGGGTGGAGCGTGATCTCTGCGGCCTCGTCTTGCAGCTCCTTCCTTTCATTCTCAATCATCCTGCCCACAGTGGCCTCCTCTCAGGCCTGCATACTTACAACGGCGCATTGCCCGTGCTGCCCCTCTGCAGGAAGTGTCCCTCTGTTTAGTTTGCAGCTGACTGATGCCGCCTCACCCTTCTCATCTCTTCTCAGGTGTCACTTGGTCAAGAAAGCGTCCCCTTACCTACTCAACTCATCTCGTCTCCCTACCGTAGCTCACGTGACACCACGCACCTCTCGCTTATGGCCGTCATCGCCTTTCGCATCCAGTTTCAGGTAGGTAAGTTTACCCCGTGGTCCGTGAGGAAGAAGAGATCACGCCTGTTTTGCTTACTCTTGATTCCCAGCGACTAGCCCGGTTACTGATAACCTCTGTTAGAGGGAGAAAGGAATGCACCCAATCCCTGGTGAAGCCCCGACCGTTTTCCTTTCTAGTGTCCCTCGTACTCCTCCCTGCCGTCTGTGTCGCCCTTACTCCGCGTCTACCGTTTATGAGTTTACACCTGGGTTACGGTGACTGCTTCGGAGAATCGCATGCCTTTCTACCTCCCTCGCTGCGACCTCTCCTACACCTCCCAGGGCTCTTGGGTTATGCCCTTGCCCTCTTCCGAGCCGTCCGTGGCACCCGCTGTCAACCCCGTACGGCCAAGCTCCTAAGACTGACACTCCAGGCCCTCCGTAATTTGGCTTCAGTTTCACTTTCTAGACGTTTCAAGAAAGAACGGGGCCTAAATATCTGTGCACCTCTGCTCCGTTTCATATCTACCCACGAGGTTAATTTTTTTGTTTCTTCCAGTCCACCTATTTTGCACCTCCGTCTCTGCGAAGACTTCACTGAGAATCCAAGCGATTTCTGGATCCCTTCTCTCCCCTGAAGCTGTAAACAGTTTAACAAGACAGGTGCGGAACTGCCGTAAGGTAATCTACATCTTGTCTCCCTCTCTGGTATCTAACCTCCCTGCGAATGGGGGTACGTCTCCGTGTCCTGTGCGGTTTTCAGCACAGTACTCTCTACACGTAGTGGATATTTGATTTGGTAAGTGACCGAATAAGTGAATGAGTCACCAAGATAAGGGTATTGTCTCATTCTTTCTCGCTTTTTCCACTTCCAAGTTTCTTTAGTTAGTTTCCTCAGACAAAAGGTTTCTTTGTAGCTACACAGTGGCCAGGTCCAGAGAATGTTGCAGATAGCTGCTGAAAACATCCCTCCTCCACTTGAGAATGGCTTGCTCTCCCTCTCAAGCGGAGAGAGCTGGGATTCGATATTTAATTAAGCGCCTCTGTTCACTTGGCATTTAGAGGCACTAGGGGGCGTTAGTGCTCTACACCCGGTGAAATGCCTGTTTCGTTTGTGATTTTCCTTTGTGAAAAACAACTATGCACAGAGTGTTTTGTGCCAATTTTCCATCCTTTTAGATTGACGGAAAGCATTTTACCTACGTAGAAACAGAAAACGAATAGAAAGAGCGTCGCATTGCGTTTAATGAAAGCTTAGGGCGGTCTCGGTGGTACGTTAGTGAAGTTATCTGGGGACACCTTAGCCACGTACATTGTGTTGGAGAGGCACCGAGAATTCATTCAGGAGTTCTCAAAGTTCGAGGACACAGTTGCCTTACACGTAGGCACGGTGGCAGCCGTGGACATGGCAGTGATTTGGAGAATGTTGTACTAGTCGGCTCTCGCTGTGATAATGCTTTGCAACAAATCTCCCCAAAACTCACTTACATAAAGAAGAATCTAGTTTTCTCGGACCTGTGGGCTAGCTGCAGCGGCTCTCTTGTAGACCTCTCGATGGCGGGTGTTGCTCCATGCCGTGGGTCAGTTTGAGGTCTGTCCCGCACACCTTACCGTGGAGCCCAACTGTGAGGCTGCAGGTCCCTGTCCTCTCGCAGAGTTCACTGAAACGTAAGAGGTGAGCCCAACCACACAAGGCCACGTAAGGCCTCTGCGACTCATTGAAGGCCATCGTGTCTTCCCTTGGCCTCCTGGGAACCCCCTGGCCCCAGGATGCAGCTTCGGTAGCCCAGGGCAACCGGCGGAGGGGGGCGGGCGGGGCTGCAGGAGGGTGGAACGCTGAGGTCACAGAGGGTGTGGGTGTGGTCACCTCTGCTGTGACTGAACCAAGGGCGTGGGTGGGGGGCTGGGGGTCCAGGGCAGGGCCCTCAGAGCCCGGTAGGCCCAGGGGGGCGGCGCAAGCACCTAGGCCCAGGCCGAAGAGCGCCTTCTTGGTCTGCGCGGCAGGCCGGCCTCTCGCCTTGCCACTCAGGCCGCCCTCCCTCTTGAAGTGTGTGTGGCACGCGTCCGCGGAGTACACCTCGCTGCACAGGTAGCCGTGGGACTGGGCGTCGTAGCTTCCTGCGAGGCGGCCGGAGGTCCCGCAGGCGGGTGGGTCCCTGGGACAGACGCGCGGAGCGGCTCCTGCCCGGCCCCCCTGAGAACCGTCGCCGTTCCGTAAGGCGGGGCGCCTGCTTCAGAATGTAAATCACGTGTCCGCTCTATGGATACGCTGTTTAGTTTACCAGGCAAGACTTTCTTGGTGAAAGAAGCAGCGTTGGCTTGCATCGTCGAGCAGGCTTCTCATCTGGCTGTGCACTGGTACTCTCTCTCTGGGTGTGCTAGTCCGCAGGGCAGGGCATCCCCTGGGCAGGGTGGAGCGTGATCTCTGCGGCCTCGTCTTGCAGCTCCTTCCTTTCATTCTCAATCATCCTGCCCACAGTGGCCTCCTCTCAGGCCTGCATACTTACAACGGCGCATTGCCCGTGCTGCCCCTCTGCAGGAAGTGTCCCTCTGTTTAGTTTGCAGCTGACTGATGCCGCCTCACCCTTCTCATGTCTTCTCAGGTGTCACTTGGTCAAGAAAGCGTCCCCTTACCCACTCAACTCATCTCGTCTCCCTACCGTAGCTCACGTGACACCACGCACCTCTCGCTTATGGCCGTCATCGCCTTTCGCATCCAGTTTCAGGTAGGTAAGTTTACCCCGTGGCCCGTGAGGAAGAAGAGATCACGCCTGTTTTGCTTACTCTTGATTCCCAGCGACTAGCCCGGTTACTGATAACCTCTGTTAGAGGGAGAAAGGAATGCACCCAATCCCTGGTGAAGCCCCGACCGTTTTCCTTTCTAGTGTCCCTCGTACTCCTCCCTGCCGTCTGTGTCGCCCTTACTCCGCGTCTACCGTTTATGAGTTTACACCTGGGTTACGGTGACTGCTTCGGAGAATCGCATGCCTTTCTACCTCCCTCGCTGCGACCTCTCCTACACCTCCCAGGGCTCTTGGGTTATGCCCTTGCCCTCTTCCGAGCCGTCCGTGGCACCCGCTGTCAACCCCGTACGGCCAAGCTCCTAAGACTGACACTCCAGGCCCTCCGTAATTTGGCTTCAGTTTCACTTTCTAGACGTTTCAAGAAAGAACGGGGTCTAAATATCTGGGCACCTCTGCTCCGTTTCACATCTACCCACGAGGTTAATTTTTTTGTTTCTTCCAGTCCACCTATTTTGCACCTCCGTCTCTGCGAAGACTTCACTGAGAATCCAAGCGATTTCTGGATCCCTTCTCTCCCCTGAAGCTGTAAACAGTTTAACAAGACAGGTGCGGAACTGCCGTAAGGTAATCTACATCTTGTCTCCCTCTCTGGTATCTAACCTCCCTGCGAATGGGGGTACGTCTCCGTGTTCTGTGCGGTTTTCAGCACAGTACTCTCTACACGTAGTGGATATTTGATTTGGTAAGTGACCGAATAAGTGAATGAGTCACCAAGATAAGGGTATTGTCTCATTCTTTCTCGCTTTTTCCACTTCCAAGTTTCTTTAGTTAGTTTCCTCAGACAAAAGGTTTCTTTGTAGCTACACAGTGGCCAGGTCCAGAGAATGTTGCAGATAGCTGCTGAAAACATCCCTCCTCCACTTGAGAATGGCTTGCTCTCCCTCTCAAGCGGAGAGAGCTGGGATTCGATATTTAATTAAGCGCCTCTGTTCACTTGGCATTTAGAGGCACTAGGGGGCGTTAGTGCTCTACACCCGGTGAAATGCCTGTTTCGTTTGTGATTTTCCTTTGTGAAAAACAACTATGCACAGAGTGTTTTGTGCCAATTTTCCATCCTTTTAGATTGACGGAAAGCATTTTACCTACGTAGAAACAGAAAACGAATAGAAAGAGCGTCGCATTGCGTTTAATGAAAGCTTAGGGCGGTCTCGGTGGTACGTTAGTGAAGTTATCTGGGGACACCTTAGCCACGTACATTGTGTTGGAGAGGCACCGAGAATTCATTCAGGAGTTCTCAAAGTTCGAGGACACGGTTGCCTTACACGTAGGCACGGTGGCAGCCGTGGACATGGCAGTGATTTGGAGAATGTTGTACTAGTCGGCTCTCGCTGTGATAATGCTTTGCAACAAATCTCCCCAAAACTCACTTACATAAAGAAGAATCTAGTTTTCTCGGACCTGTGGGCTAGCTGCAGCGGCACTCTTGTAGACCTCTCGATGGCGGGTGTTGCTCCATGCCGTGGGTCAGTTTGAGGTCTGTCCCGCACAACTTACCGTGGAGCCCAACTGTGAGGCTGCAGCTCCCTGTCCTCTCGCAGAGTTCACTGAAACGTAAGAGGTGAGCCCAACCACACAAGGCCACGTAAGGCCTCTGCGACTCATTGAAGGCCATCGTGTCTTCCCTTGGCCTCCTGGGAACCCCCTGGCCCCAGGATGCAGCTTCGGTAGCCCAGGGCAACCGGCGGAGGGGGGCGGGCGGGGCTGCAGGAGGGTGGAACGCGGAGGTCACAGAGGGTGTGGGTGTGGTCACCTCTGCTGTGACTGAACCAAGGGCGTGGGTGGGGGGCTGGGGGTCCAGGGCAGGGCCCTCAGAGCCCGGTAGGCCCAGGGGGGCGGCGCAAGCACCTAGGCCCAGGCCGAAGAGCGCCTTCTTGGTCTGCGCGGCAGGCCGGCCTCTCGCCTTGCCACTCAGGCCGCCCTCCCTCTTGAAGTGTGTGTGGCACGCGTCCGCGGAGTACACCTCGCTGCACAGGTAGCCGTGGGACTGGGCGTCGTAGCTTCCTGCGAGGCGGCCGGAGGTCCCGCAGGCGGGTGGGTCCCTGGGACAGACGCGCGGAGCGGCTCCTGCCCGGCCCCCCTGAGAACCGTCGCCGTTCCGTAAGGCGGGGCGCCTGCTTCAGAATGTAAATCACGTGTCCGCTCTATGGATACGCTGTTTAGTTTACCAGGCAAGACTTTCTTGGTGAAAGAAGCAGCGTTGGCTTGCATCGTCGAGCAGGCTTCTCATCTGGCTGTGCACTGGTACTCTCTCTCTGGGTGTGCTAGTCCGCAGGGCAGGGCATCCCCTGGGCAGGGTGGAGCGTGATCTCTGCGGCCTCGTCTTGCAGCTCCTTCCTTTCATTCTCAATCATCCTGCCCACAGTGGCCTCCTCTCAGGCCTGCATACTTACAACGGCGCATTGCCCGTGCTGCCCCTCTGCAGGAAGTGTCCCTCTGTTTAGTTTGCAGCTGACTGATGCCGCCTCACCCTTCTCATCTCTTCTCAGGTGTCACTTGGTCAAGAAAGCGTCCCCTTACCTACTCAACTCATCTCGTCTCCCTACCGTAGCTCACGTGACACCACGCACCTCTCGCTTATGGCCGTCATCGCCTTTCGCATCCAGTTTCAGGTAGGTAAGTTTACCCCGTGGTCCGTGAGGAAGAAGAGATCACGCCTGTTTTGCTTACTCTTGATTCCCAGCGACTAGCCCGGTTACTGATAACCTCTGTTAGAGGGAGAAAGGAATGCACCCAATCCCTGGTGAAGCCCCGACCGTTTTCCTTTCTAGTGTCCCTCGTACTCCTCCCTGCCGTCTGTGTCGCCCTTACTCCGCGTCTACCGTTTATGAGTTTACACCTGGGTTACGGTGACTGCTTCGGAGAATCGCATGCCTTTCTACCTCCCTCGCTGCGACCTCTCCTACACCTCCCAGGGCTCTTGGGTTATGCCCTTGCCCTCTTCCGAGCCGTCCGTGGCACCCGCTGTCAACCCCGTACGGCCAAGCTCCTAAGACTGACACTCCAGGCCCTCCGTAATTTGGCTTCAGTTTCACTTTCTAGACGTTTCAAGAAAGAACGGGGTCTAAATATCTGTGCACCTCTGCTCCGTTTCATATCTACCCACGAGGTTAATTTTTTTGTTTCTTCCAGTCCACCTATTTTGCACCTCCGTCTCTGCGAAGACTTCACTGAGAATCCAAGCGATTTCTGGATCCCTTCTCTCCCCTGAAGCTGTAAACAGTTTAACAAGACAGGTGCGGAACTGCCGTAAGGTAATCTACATCTTGTCTCCCTCTCTGGTATCTAACCTCCCGGCGAATGGGGGTACGTCTCCGTGTTCTGTGCGGTTTTCAGCACAGTACTCTCTACACGTAGTGGATATTTGATTTGGTAAGTGACCGAATAAGTGAATGAGTCACCAAGATAAGGGTATTGTCTCATTCTTTCTCGCTTTTTCCACTTCCAAGTTTCTTTAGTTAGTTTCCTCAGACAAAAGGTTTCTTTGTAGCTACACAGTGGCCAGGTCCAGAGAATGTTGCAGATAGCTGCTGAAAACATCCCTCCTCCACTTGAGAATGGCTTGCTCTCCCTCTCAAGCGGAGAGAGCTGGGATTCGATATTTAATTAAGCGCCTCTGTTCACTTGGCATTTAGAGGCACTAGGGGGCGTTAGTGCTCTACACCCGGTGAAATGCCTGTTTCGTTTGTGATTTTCCTTTGTGAAAAACAACTATGCACAGAGTGTTTTGTGCCAATTTTCCATCCTTTTAGATTGACGGAAAGCATTTTACCTACGTAGAAACAGAAAACGAATAGAAAGAGCGTCGCATTGCGCTTACTGAAAGCTTAGGGCGGTCTCGGTGGTACGTTAGTGAAGTTATCTGGGGACACCTTAGCCACGTACATTGTGTTGGAGAGGCACCGAGAATTCATTCAGGAGTTCTCAAAGTTCGAGGACACAGTTGCCTTACACGTAGGCACGGTGGCAGCCGTGGACATGGCAGTGATTTGGAGAATGTTGTACTAGTCGGCTCTCGCTGTGATAATGCTTTGCAACAAATCTCCCCAAAACTCACTTACATAAAGAAGAATCTAGTTTTCTCGGACCTGTGGGCTAGCTGCAGCGGCTCTCTTGTAGACCTCTCGATGGCGGGTGTTGCTCCATGCCGTGGGTCAGTTTGAGGTCTGTCCCGCACACCTTACCGTGGAGCCCAACTGTGAGGCTGCAGCTCCCTGTCCTCTCGCAGAGTTCACTGAAACGTAAGAGGTGAGCCCAACCACACAAGGCCACGTAAGGCCTCTGCGACTCATTGAAGGCCATCGTGTCTTCCCTTGGCCTCCTGGGAACCCCCTGGCCCCAGGATGCAGCTTCGGTAGCCCAGGGCAACCGGCGGAGGGGGGCGGGCGGGGCTGCAGGAGGGTGGAACGCTGAGGTCACAGAGGGTGTGGGTGTGGCCACCTCTGCTGTGACTGAACCAAGGGCGTGGGTGGGGGACTGGGGGTCCAGGGCAGGGCCCTCAGAGCCCGGTAGGCCCAGGGGGGCGGCGCAAGCACCTAGGCCCAGGCCGAAGAGCGCCTTCTTGGTCTGCGCGGCAGGCCGGCCTCTCGCCTTGCCACTCAGGCCGCCCTCCCTCTTGAAGTGTGTGTGGCACGCGTCCGCGGAGTACACCTCGCTGCACAGGTAGCCGTGGGACTGGGCGTCGTAGCTTCCTGCGAGGCGGCCGGAGGTCCCGCAGGCGGGTGGGTCCCTGGGACAGACGCGCGGAGCGGCTCCTGCCCGGCCCCCCTGAGAACCGTCGCCGTTCCGTAAGGCGGGGCGCCTGCTTCAGAATGTAAATCACGTGTCCGCTCTATGGATACGCTGTTTAGTTTACCAGGCAAGACTTTCTTGGTGAAAGAAGCAGCGTTGGCTTGCATCCTCGAGCAGGCTTGTCATCTGGCTGTGCACTGGTACTCTCTCTCTGGGTGTGCTAGTCCGCAGGGCAGGGCATCCCCTGGGCAGGGTGGAGCGTGATCTCTGCGGCCTCGTCTTGCAGCTCCTTCCTTTCATTCTCAATCATCCTGCCCACAGTGGCCTCCTCTCAGGCCTGCATACTTACAACGGCGCATTGCCCGTGCTGCCCCTCTGCAGGAAGTGTCCCTCTGTTTAGTTTGCAGCTGACTGATGCCGCCTCACCCTTCTCATCTCTTCTCAGGTGTCACTTGGTCAAGAAAGCGTCCCCTTACCCACTCAACTCATCTCGTCTCCCTACCGTAGCTCACGTGACACCACGCACCTCTCGCTTATGGCCGTCATCGCCTTTCGCATCCAGTTTCAGGTAGGTAAGTTTACCCCGTGGCCCGTGAGGAAGAAGAGATCACGCCTGTTTTGCTTACTCTTGATTCCCAGCGACTAGCCCGGTTACTGATAACCTCTGTTAGAGGGAGAAAGGAATGCACCCAATCCCTGGTGAAGCCCCGACCGTTTTCCTTTCTAGTGTCCCTCGTACTCCTCCCTGCCGTCTGTGTCGCCCTTACTCCGCGTCTACCGTTTATGAGTTTACACCTGGGTTACGGTGACTGCTTCGGAGAATCGCATGCCTTTCTACCTCCCTCGCTGCGACCTCTCCTACACCTCCCAGGGCTCTTGGGTTATGCCCTTGCCCTCTTCCGAGCCGTCCGTGGCACCCGCTGTCAACCCCGTACGGCCAAGCTCCTAAGACTGACACTCCAGGCCCTCCGTAATTTGGCTTCAGTTTCACTTTCTAGACGTTTCAAGAAAGAACGGGGTCTAAATATCTGTGCACCTCTGCTCCGTTTCACATCTACCCACGAGGTTAATTTTTTTGTTTCTTCCAGTCCACCTATTTTGCACCTCCGTCTCTGCGAAGACTTCACTGAGAATCCAAGCGATTTCTGGATCCCTTCTCTCCCCTGAAGCTGTAAACAGTTTAACAAGACAGGTGCGGAACTGCCGTAAGGTAATCTACATCTTGTCTCCCTCTCTGGTATCTAACCTCCCTGCGAATGGGGGTACGTCTCCGTGTTCTGTGCGGTTTTCAGCACAGTACTCTCTACACGTAGTGGATATTTGATTTGGTAAGTGACCGAATAAGTGAATGAGTCACCAAGATAAGGGTATTGTCTCATTCTTTCTCGCTTTTTCCACTTCCAAGTTTCTTTAGTTAGTTTCCTCAGACAAAAGGTTTCTTTGTAGCTACACAGTGGCCAGGTCCAGAGAATGTTGCAGATAGCTGCTGAAAACATCCCTCCTCCACTTGAGAATGGCTTGCTCTCCCTCTCAAGCGGAGAGAGCTGGGATTCGATATTTAATTAAGCGCCTCTGTTCACTTGGCATTTAGAGGCACTAGGGGGCGTTAGTGCTCTACACCCGGTGAAATGCCTGTTTCGTTTGTGATTTTCCTTTGTGAAAAACAACTATGCACAGAGTGTTTTGTGCCAATTTTCCATCCTTTTAGATTGACGGAAAGCATTTTACCTACGTAGAAACAGAAAACGAATAGAAAGAGCGTCGCATTGCGTTTAATGAAAGCTTAGGGCGGTCTCGGTGGTACGTTAGTGAAGTTATCTGGGGACACCTTAGCCACGTACATTGTGTTGGAGAGGCACCGAGAATTCATTCAGGAGTTCTCAAAGTTCGAGGACACGGTTGCCTTACACGTAGGCACGGTGGCAGCCGTGGACATGGCAGTGATTTGGAGAATGTTGTACTAGTCGGCTCTCGCTGTGATAATGCTTTGCAACAAATCTCCCCAAAACTCACTTACATAAAGAAGAATCTAGTTTTCTCGGACCTGTGGGCTAGCTGCAGCGGCACTCTTGTAGACCTCTCGATGGCGGGTGTTGCTCCATGCCGTGGGTCAGTTTGAGGTCTGTCCCGCACAACTTACCGTGGAGCCCAACTGTGAGGCTGCAGCTCCCTGTCCTCTCGCAGAGTTCACTGAAACGTAAGAGGTGAGCCCAACCACACAAGGCCACGTAAGGCCTCTGCGACTCATTGAAGGCCATCGTGTCTTCCCTTGGCCTCCTGGGAACCCCCTGGCCCCAGGATGCAGCTTCGGTAGCCCAGGGCAACCGGCGGAGGGGGGCGGGCGGGGCTGCAGGAGGGTGGAACGCGGAGGTCACAGAGGGTGTGGGTGTGGTCACCTCTGCTGTGACTGAACCAAGGGCGTGGGTGGGGGGCTGGGGGTCCAGGGCAGGGCCCTCAGAGCCCGGTAGGCCCAGGGGGGCGGCGCAAGCACCTAGGCCCAGGCCGAAGAGCGCCTTCTTGGTCTGCGCGGCAGGCCGGCCTCTCGCCTTGCCACTCAGGCCGCCCTCCCTCTTGAAGTGTGTGTAGCACGCGTCCGCGGAGTACACCTCGCTGCACAGGTAGCCGTGGGACTGGGCGTCGTAGCTTCCTGCGAGGCGGCCGGAGGTCCCGCAGGCGGGTGGGTCCCTGGGACAGACGCGCGGAGCGGCTCCTGCCCGGCCCCCCTGAGAACCGTCGCCGTTCCGTAAGGCGGGGCGCCTGCTTCAGAATGTAAATCACGTGTCCGCTCTATGGATACGCTGTTTAGTTTACCAGGCAAGACTTTCTTGGTGAAAGAAGCAGCGTTGGCTTGCATCGTCGAGCAGGCTTCTCATCTGGCTGTGCACTGGTACTCTCTCTCTGGGTGTGCTAGTCCGCAGGGCAGGGCATCCCCTGGGCAGGGTGGAGCGTGATCTCTGCGGCCTCGTCTTGCAGCTCCTTCCTTTCATTCTCAATCATCCTGCCCACAGTGGCCTCCTCTCAGGCCTGCATACTTACAACGGCGCATTGCCCGTGCTGCCCCTCTGCAGGAAGTGTCCCTCTGTTTAGTTTGCAGCTGACTGATGCCGCCTCACCCTTCTCATCTCTTCTCAGGTGTCACTTGGTCAAGAAAGCGTCCCCTTACCTACTCAACTCATCTCGTCTCCCTACCGTAGCTCACGTGACACCACGCACCTCTCGCTTATGGCCGTCATCGCCTTTCGCATCCAGTTTCAGGTAGGTAAGTTTACCCCGTGGTCCGTGAGGAAGAAGAGATCACGCCTGTTTTGCTTACTCTTGATTCCCAGCGACTAGCCCGGTTACTGATAACCTCTGTTAGAGGGAGAAAGGAATGCACCCAATCCCTGGTGAAGCCCCGACCGTTTTCCTTTCTAGTGTCCCTCGTACTCCTCCCTGCCGTCTGTGTCGCCCTTACTCCGCGTCTACCGTTTATGAGTTTACACCTGGGTTACGGTGACTGCTTCGGAGAATCGCATGCCTTTCTACCTCCCTCGCTGCGACCTCTCCTACACCTCCCAGGGCTCTTGGGTTATGCCCTTGCCCTCTTCCGAGCCGTCCGTGGCACCCGCTGTCAACCCCGTACGGCCAAGCTCCTAAGACTGACACTCCAGGCCCTCCGTAATTTGGCTTCAGTTTCACTTTCTAGACGTTTCAAGAAAGAACGGGGCCTAAATATCTGTGCACCTCTGCTCCGTTTCATATCTACCCACGAGGTTAATTTTTTTGTTTCTTCCAGTCCACCTATTTTGCACCTCCGTCTCTGCGAAGACTTCACTGAGAATCCAAGCGATTTCTGGATCCCTTCTCTCCCCTGAAGCTGTAAACAGTTTAACAAGACAGGTGCGGAACTGCCGTAAGGTAATCTACATCTTGTCTCCCTCTCTGGTATCTAACCTCCCTGCGAATGGGGGTACGTCTCCGTGTCCTGTGCGGTTTTCAGCACAGTACTCTCTACACGTAGTGGATATTTGATTTGGTAAGTGACCGAATAAGTGAATGAGTCACCAAGATAAGGGTATTGTCTCATTCTTTCTCGCTTTTTCCACTTCCAAGTTTCTTTAGTTAGTTTCCTCAGACAAAAGGTTTCTTTGTAGCTACACAGTGGCCAGGTCCAGAGAATGTTGCAGATAGCTGCTGAAAACATCCCTCCTCCACTTGAGAATGGCTTGCTCTCCCTCTCAAGCGGAGAGAGCTGGGATTCGATATTTAATTAAGCGCCTCTGTTCACTTGGCATTTAGAGGCACTAGGGGGCGTTAGTGCTCTACACCCGGTGAAATGCCTGTTTCGTTTGTGATTTTCCTTTGTGAAAAACAACTATGCACAGAGTGTTTTGTGCCAATTTTCCATCCTTTTAGATTGACGGAAAGCATTTTACCTACGTAGAAACAGAAAACGAATAGAAAGAGCGTCGCATTGCGTTTAATGAAAGCTTAGGGCGGTCTCGGTGGTACGTTAGTGAAGTTATCTGGGGACACCTTAGCCACGTACATTGTGTTGGAGAGGCACCGAGAATTCATTCAGGAGTTCTCAAAGTTCGAGGACACGGTTGCCTTACACGTAGGCACGGTGGCAGCCGTGGACATGGCAGTGATTTGGAGAATGTTGTACTAGTCGGCTCTCGCTGTGATAATGCTTTGCAACAAATCTCCCCAAAACTCACTTACATAAAGAAGAATCTAGTTTTCTCGGACCTGTGGGCTAGCTGCAGCGGCTCTCTTGTAGACCTCTCGATGGCGGGTGTTGTTCCATGCCGTGGGTCAGTTTGAGGTCTGTCCCGCACACCTTACCGTGGAGCCCAACTGTGAGGCTGCAGGTCCCTGTCCTCTCGCAGAGTTCACTGAAACGTAAGAGGTGAGCCCAACCACACAAGGCCACGTAAGGCCTCTGCGACTCATTGAAGGCAATCGTGTCTTCCCTTGGCCTCCTGGGAACCCCCTGGCCCCAGGATGCAGCTTCGGTAGCCCAGGGCAACCGGCGGAGGGGGGCGGGCGGGGCTGCAGGAGGGTGGAACGCTGAGGTCACAGAGGGTGTGGGTGTGGCCACCTCTGCTGTGACTGAACCAAGGGCGTGGGTGGGGGACTGGGGGTCCAGGGCAGGGCCCTCAGAGCCCGGTAGGCCCAGGGGGGCGGCGCAAGCACCTAGGCCCAGGCCGAAGAGCGCCTTCTTGGTCTGCGCGGCAGGCCGGCCTCTCGCCTTGCCACTCAGGCCGCCCTCCCTCTTGAAGTGTGTGTGGCACGCGTCCGCGGAGTACACCTCACTGCACAGGTAGCCGTGGGACTGGGCGTCGTAGCTTCCTGCGAGGCGGCCGGAGGTCCCGCAGGCGGGTGGGTCCCTGGGACAGACGCGCGGAGCGGCTCCTGCCCGGCCCCCCTGAGAACCGTCGCCGTTCCGTAAGGCGGGGCGCCTGCTTCAGAATGTAAATCACGTGTCCGCTCTATGGATACGCTGTTTAGTTTACCAGGCAAGACTTTCTTGGTGAAAGAAGCAGCGTTGGCTTGCATCGTCGAGCAGGCTTGTCATCTGGCTGTGCACTGGTACTCTCTCTCTGGGTGTGCTAGTCCGCAGGGCAGGGCATCCCCTGGGCAGGGTGGAGCGTGATCTCTGCGGCCTCGTCTTGCAGCTCCTTCCTTTCATTCTCAATCATCCTGCCCACAGTGGCCTCCTCTCAGGCCTGCATACTTACAACGGCGCATTGCCCGTGCTGCCCCTCTGCAGGAAGTGTCCCTCTGTTTAGTTTGCAGCTGACTGATGCCGCCTCACCCTTCTCATCTCTTCTCAGGTGTCACTTGGTCAAGAAAGCGTCCCCTTACCTACTCAACTCATCTCGTCTCCCTACCGTAGCTCACGTGACACCACGCACCTCTCGCTTATGGCCGTCATCGCCTTTCGCATCCAGTTTCAGGTAGGTAAGTTTACCCCGTGGTCCGTGAGGAAGAAGAGATCACGCCTGTTTTGCTTACTCTTGATTCCCAGCGACTAGCCCGGTTACTGATAACCTCTGTTAGAGGGAGAAAGGAATGCACCCAATCCCTGGTGAAGCCCCGACCGTTTTCCTTTCTAGTGTCCCTCGTACTCCTCCCTGCCGTCTGTGTCGCCCTTACTCCGCGTCTACCGTTTATGAGTTTACACCTGGGTTACGGTGACTGCTTCGGAGAATCGCATGCCTTTCTACCTCCCTCGCTGCGACCTCTCCTACACCTCCCAGGGCTCTTGGGTTATGCCCTTGCCCTCTTCCGAGCCGTCCGTAGCACCCGCTGTCAACCCCGTACGGCCAAGCTCCTAAGACTGACACTCCAGGCCCTCCGTAATTTGGCTTCAGTTTCACTTTCTAGACGTTTCAAGAAAGAACGGGGTCTAAATATCTGGGCACCTCTGCTCCGTTTCATATCTACCCACGAGGTTAATTTTTTTGTTTCTTCCAGTCCACCTATTTTGCACCTCCGTCTCTGCGAAGACTTCACTGAGAATCCAAGCGATTTCTGGATCCCTTCTCTCCCCTGAAGCTGTAAACAGTTTAACAAGACAGGTGCGGAACTGCCGTAAGGTAATCTACATCTTGTCTCCCTCTCTGGTATCTAACCTCCCGGCGAATGGGGGTACGTCTCCGTGTTCTGTGCGGTTTTCAGCACAGTACTCTCTACACGTAGTGGATATTTGATTTGGTAAGTGACCGAATAAGTGAATGAGTCACCAAGATAAGGGTATTGTCTCATTCTTTCTCGCTTTTTCCACTTCCAAGTTTCTTTAGTTAGTTTCCTCAGACAAAAGGTTTCTTTGTAGCTACACAGTGGCCAGGTCCAGAGAATGTTGCAGATAGCTGCTGAAAACATCCCTCCTCCACTTGAGAATGGCTTGCTCTCCCTCTCAAGCGGAGAGAGCTGGGATTCGATATTTAATTAAGCGCCTCTGTTCACTTGGCATTTAGAGGCACTAGGGGGCGTTAGTGCTCTACACCCGGTGAAATGCCTGTTTCGTTTGTGATTTTCCTTTGTGAAAAACAACTATGCACAGAGTGTTTTGTGCCAATTTTCCATCCTTTTAGATTGACGGAAAGCATTTTACCTACGTAGAAACAGAAAACGAATAGAAAGAGCGTTGCATTGCGTTTAATGAAAGCTTAGGGCGGTCTCGGTGGTACGTTAGTGAAGTTATCTGGGGACACCTTAGCCACGTACATTGTGTTGGAGAGGCACCGAGAATTCATTCAGGAGTTCTCAAAGTTCGAGGACACAGTTGCCTTACACGTAGGCACGGTGGCAGCCGTGGACATGGCAGTGATTTGGAGAATGTTGTACTCGTCGGCTCTTGCTGTGATAATGCTTTGCAACAAATCTCCCCAAAACTCACTTACATAAAGAAGAATCTAGTTTTCTCGGACCTGTGGGCTAGCTGCAGCGGCTCTCTTGTAGACCTCTCGATGGCGGGTGTTGCTCCATGCCGTGGGTCAGTTTGAGGTCTGTCCCGCACACCTTACCGTGGAGCCCAACTGTGAGGCTGCAGGTCCCTGTCCTCTAGCAGAGTTCACTGAAACGTAAGAGGTGAGCCCAACCACACAAGGCCACGTAAGGCCTCTGCGACTCATTGAAGGCCATCGTGTCTTCCCTTGGCCTCCTGGGAACCCCCTGGCCCCAGGATGCAGCTTCGGTAGCCCAGGGCAACCGGCGGAGGGGGGCGGGCGGGGCTGCAGGAGGGTGGAACGCTGAGGTCACAGAGGGTGTGGGTGTGGCCACCTCTGCTGTGACTGAACCAAGGGCGTGGGTGGGGGACTGGGGGTCCAGGGCAGGGCCCTCAGAGCCCGGTAGGCCCAGGGGGGCGGCGCAAGCACCTAGGCCCAGGCCGAAGAGCGCCTTCTTGGTCTGCGCGGCAGGCCGGCCTCTCGCCTTGCCACTCAGGCCGCCCTCCCTCTTGAAGTGTGTGTGGCACGCGTCCGCGGAGTACACCTCGCTGCACAGGTAGCCGTGGGACTGGGCGTCGTAGCTTCCTGCGAGGCGGCCGGAGGTCCCGCAGGCGGGTGGGTCCCTGGGACAGACGCGCGGAGCGGCTCCTGCCCGGCCCCCCTGAGAACCGTCGCCGTTCCGTAAGGCGGGGCGCCTGCTTCAGAATGTAAATCACGTGTCCGCTCTATGGATACGCTGTTTAGTTTACCAGGCAAGACTTTCTTGGTGAAAGAAGCAGCGTTGGCTTGCATCCTCGAGCAGGCTTGTCATCTGGCTGTGCACTGGTACTCTCTCTCTGGGTGTGCTAGTCCGCAGGGCAGGGCATCCCCTGGGCAGGGTGGAGCGTGATCTCTGCGGCCTCGTCTTGCAGCTCCTTCCTTTCATTCTCAATCATCCTGCCCACAGTGGCCTCCTCTCAGGCCTGCATACTTACAACGGCGCATTGCCCGTGCTGCCCCTCTGCAGGAAGTGTCCCTCTGTTTAGTTTGCAGCTGACTGATGCCGCCTCACCCTTCTCATCTCTTCTCAGGTGTCACTTGGTCAAGAAAGCGTCCCCTTACCCACTCAACTCATCTCGTCTCCCTACCGTAGCTCACGTGACACCACGCACCTCTCGCTTATGGCCGTCATCGCCTTTCGCATCCAGTTTCAGGTAGGTAAGTTTACCCCGTGGCCCGTGAGGAAGAAGAGATCACGCCTGTTTTGCTTACTCTTGATTCCCAGCGACTAGCCCGGTTACTGATAACCTCTGTTAGAGGGAGAAAGGAATGCACCCAATCCCTGGTGAAGCCCCGACCGTTTTCCTTTCTAGTGTCCCTCGTACTCCTCCCTGCCGTCTGTGTCGCCCTTACTCCGCATCTACCGTTTATGAGTTTACACCTGGGTTACGGTGACTGCTTCGGAGAATCGCATGCCTTTCTACCTCCCTCGCTGCGACCTCTCCTACACCTCCCAGGGCTCTTGGGTTATGCCCTTGCCCTCTTCCGAGCCGTCCGTGGCACCCGCTGTCAACCCCGTACGGCCAAGCTCCTAAGACTGACACTCCAGGCCCTCCGTAATTTGGCTTCAGTTTCACTTTCTAGACGTTTCAAGAAAGAACGGGGTCTAAATATCTGTGCACCTCTGCTCCGTTTCACATCTACCCACGAGGTTAATTTTTTTGTTTCTTCCAGTCCACCTATTTTGCACCTCCGTCTCTGCGAAGACTTCACTGAGAATCCAAGCGATTTCTGGATCCCTTCTCTCCCCTGAAGCTGTAAACAGTTTAACAAGACAGGTGCGGAACTGCCGTAAGGTAATCTACATCTTGTCTCCCTCTCTGGTATCTAACCTCCCTGCGAATGGGGGTACGTCTCCGTGTTCTGTGCGGTTTTCAGCACAGTACTCTCTACACGTAGTGGATATTTGATTTGGTAAGTGACCGAATAAGTGAATGAGTCACCAAGATAAGGGTATTGTCTCATTCTTTCTCGCTTTTTCCACTTCCAAGTTTCTTTAGTTAGTTTCCTCAGACAAAAGGTTTCTTTGTAGCTACACAGTGGCCAGGTCCAGAGAATGTTGCAGATAGCTGCTGAAAACATCCCTCCTCCACTTGAGAATGGCTTGCTCTCCCTCTCAAGCGGAGAGAGCTGGGATTCGATATTTAATTAAGCGCCTCTGTTCACTTGGCATTTAGAGGCACTAGGGGGCGTTAGTGCTCTACACCCGGTGAAATGCCTGTTTCGTTTGTGATTTTCCTTTGTGAAAAACAACTATGCACAGAGTGTTTTGTGCCAATTTTCCATCCTTTTAGATTGACGGAAAGCATTTTACCTACGTAGAAACAGAAAACGAATAGAAAGAGCGTCGCATTGCGTTTAATGAAAGCTTAGGGCGGTCTCGGTGGTACGTTAGTGAAGTTATCTGGGGACACCTTAGCCACGTACATTGTGTTGGAGAGGCACCGAGAATTCATTCAGGAGTTCTCAAAGTTCGAGGACACGGTTGCCTTACACGTAGGCACGGTGGCAGCCGTGGACATGGCAGTGATTTGGAGAATGTTGTACTAGTCGGCTCTCGCTGTGATAATGCTTTGCAACAAATCTCCCCAAAACTCACTTACATAAAGAAGAATCTAGTTTTCTCGGACCTGTGGGCTAGCTGCAGCGGCACTCTTGTAGACCTCTCGATGGCGGGTGTTGCTCCATGCCGTGGGTCAGTTTGAGGTCTGTCCCGCACAACTTACCGTGGAGCCCAACTGTGAGGCTGCAGCTCCCTGTCCTCTCGCAGAGTTCACTGAAACGTAAGAGGTGAGCCCAACCACACAAGGCCACGTAAGGCCTCTGCGACTCATTGAAGGCCATCGTGTCTTCCCTTGGCCTCCTGGGAACCCCCTGGCCCCAGGATGCAGCTTCGGTAGCCCAGGGCAACCGGCGGAGGGGGGCGGGCGGGGCTGCAGGAGGGTGGAACGCGGAGGTCACAGAGGGTGTGGGTGTGGTCACCTCTGCTGTGACTGAACCAAGGGCGTGGGTGGGGGGCTGGGGGTCCAGGGCAGGGCCCTCAGAGCCCGGTAGGCCCAGGGGGGCGGCGCAAGCACCTAGGCCCAGGCCGAAGAGCGCCTTCTTGGTCTGCGCGGCAGGCCGGCCTCTCGCCTTGCCACTCAGGCCGCCCTCCCTCTTGAAGTGTGTGTAGCACGCGTCCGCGGAGTACACCTCGCTGCACAGGTAGCCGTGGGACTGGGCGTCGTAGCTTCCTGCGAGGCGGCCGGAGGTCCCGCAGGCGGGTGGGTCCCTGGGACAGACGCGCGGAGCGGCTCCTGCCCGGCCCCCCTGAGAACCGTCGCCGTTCCGTAAGGCGGGGCGCCTGCTTCAGAATGTAAATCACGTGTCCGCTCTATGGATACGCTGTTTAGTTTACCAGGCAAGACTTTCTTGGTGAAAGAAGCAGCGTTGGCTTGCATCGTCGAGCAGGCTTCTCATCTGGCTGTGCACTGGTACTCTCTCTCTGGGTGTGCTAGTCCGCAGGGCAGGGCATCCCCTGGGCAGGGTGGAGCGTGATCTCTGCGGCCTCGTCTTGCAGCTCCTTCCTTTCATTCTCAATCATCCTGCCCACAGTGGCCTCCTCTCAGGCCTGCATACTTACAACGGCGCATTGCCCGTGCTGCCCCTCTGCAGGAAGTGTCCCTCTGTTTAGTTTGCAGCTGACTGATGCCGCCTCACCCTTCTCATCTCTTCTCAGGTGTCACTTGGTCAAGAAAGCGTCCCCTTACCTACTCAACTCATCTCGTCTCCCTACCGTAGCTCACGTGACACCACGCACCTCTCGCTTATGGCCGTCATCGCCTTTCGCATCCAGTTTCAGGTAGGTAAGTTTACCCCGTGGTCCGTGAGGAAGAAGAGATCACGCCTGTTTTGCTTACTCTTGATTCCCAGCGACTAGCCCGGTTACTGATAACCTCTGTTAGAGGGAGAAAGGAATGCACCCAATCCCTGGTGAAGCCCCGACCGTTTTCCTTTCTAGTGTCCCTCGTACTCCTCCCTGCCGTCTGTGTCGCCCTTACTCCGCGTCTACCGTTTATGAGTTTACACCTGGGTTACGGTGACTGCTTCGGAGAATCGCATGCCTTTCTACCTCCCTCGCTGCGACCTCTCCTACACCTCCCAGGGCTCTTGGGTTATGCCCTTGCCCTCTTCCGAGCCGTCCGTGGCACCCGCTGTCAACCCCGTACGGCCAAGCTCCTAAGACTGACACTCCAGGCCCTCCGTAATTTGGCTTCAGTTTCACTTTCTAGACGTTTCAAGAAAGAACGGGGCCTAAATATCTGTGCACCTCTGCTCCGTTTCATATCTACCCACGAGGTTAATTTTTTTGTTTCTTCCAGTCCACCTATTTTGCACCTCCGTCTCTGCGAAGACTTCACTGAGAATCCAAGCGATTTCTGGATCCCTTCTCTCCCCTGAAGCTGTAAACAGTTTAACAAGACAGGTGCGGAACTGCCGTAAGGTAATCTACATCTTGTCTCCCTCTCTGGTATCTAACCTCCCTGCGAATGGGGGTACGTCTCCGTGTCCTGTGCGGTTTTCAGCACAGTACTCTCTACACGTAGTGGATATTTGATTTGGTAAGTGACCGAATAAGTGAATGAGTCACCAAGATAAGGGTATTGTCTCATTCTTTCTCGCTTTTTCCACTTCCAAGTTTCTTTAGTTAGTTTCCTCAGACAAAAGGTTTCTTTGTAGCTACACAGTGGCCAGGTCCAGAGAATGTTGCAGATAGCTGCTGAAAACATCCCTCCTCCACTTGAGAATGGCTTGCTCTCCCTCTCAAGCGGAGAGAGCTGGGATTCGATATTTAATTAAGCGCCTCTGTTCACTTGGCATTTAGAGGCACTAGGGGGCGTTAGTGCTCTACACCCGGTGAAATGCCTGTTTCGTTTGTGATTTTCCTTTGTGAAAAACAACTATGCACAGAGTGTTTTGTGCCAATTTTCCATCCTTTTAGATTGACGGAAAGCATTTTACCTACGTAGAAACAGAAAACGAATAGAAAGAGCGTCGCATTGCGTTTAATGAAAGCTTAGGGCGGTCTCGGTGGTACGTTAGTGAAGTTATCTGGGGACACCTTAGCCACGTACATTGTGTTGGAGAGGCACCGAGAATTCATTCAGGAGTTCTCAAAGTTCGAGGACACAGTTGCCTTACACGTAGGCACGGTGGCAGCCGTGGACATGGCAGTGATTTGGAGAATGTTGTACTAGTCGGCTCTCGCTGTGATAATGCTTTGCAACAAATCTCCCCAAAACTCACTTACATAAAGAAGAATCTAGTTTTCTCGGACCTGTGGGCTAGCTGCAGCGGCTCTCTTGTAGACCTCTCGATGGCGGGTGTTGCTCCATGCCGTGGGTCAGTTTGAGGTCTGTCCCGCACACCTTACCGTGGAGCCCAACTGTGAGGCTGCAGGTCCCTGTCCTCTCGCAGAGTTCACTGAAACGTAAGAGGTGAGCCCAACCACACAAGGCCACGTAAGGCCTCTGCGACTCATTGAAGGCCATCGTGTCTTCCCTTGGCCTCCTGGGAACCCCCTGGCCCCAGGATGCAGCTTCGGTAGCCCAGGGCAACCGGCGGAGGGGGGCGGGCGGGGCTGCAGGAGGGTGGAACGCGGAGGTCACAGAGGGTGTGGGTGTGGCCACCTCTGCTGTGACTGAACCAAGGGCGTGGGTGGGGGGCTGGGGGTCCAGGGCAGGGCCCTCAGAGCCCGGTAGGCCCAGGGGGGCGGCGCAAGCACCTAGGCCCAGGCCGAAGAGCGCCTTCTTGGTCTGCGCGGCAGGCCGGCCTCTCGCCTTGCCACTCAGGCCGCCCTCCCTCTTGAAGTGTGTGTGGCACGCGTCCGCGGAGTACACCTCGCTGCACAGGTAGCCGTGGGACTGGGCGTCGTAGCTTCCTGCGAGGCGGCCGGAGGTCCCGCAGGCGGGTGGGTCCCTGGGACAGACGCGCGGAGCGGCTCCTGCCCGGCCCCCCTGAGAACCGTCGCCGTTCCGTAAGGCGGGGCGCCTGCTTCAGAATGTAAATCACGTGTCCGCTCTATGGATACGCTGTTTAGTTTACCAGGCAAGACTTTCTTGGTGAAAGAAGCAGCGTTGGCTTGCATCGTCGAGCAGGCTTCTCATCTGGCTGTGCACTGGTACTCTCTCTCTGGGTGTGCTAGTCCGCAGGGCAGGGCATCCCCTGGGCAGGGTGGAGCGTGATCTCTGCGGCCTCGTCTTGCAGCTCCTTCCTTTCATTCTCAATCATCCTGCCCACAGTGGCCTCCTCTCAGGCCTGCATACTTACAACGGCGCATTGCCCGTGCTGCCCCTCTGCAGGAAGTGTCCCTCTGTTTAGTTTGCAGCTGACTGATGCCGCCTCACCCTTCTCATCTCTTCTCAGGTGTCACTTGGTCAAGAAAGCGTCCCCTTACCTACTCAACTCATCTCGTCTCCCTACCGTAGCTCACGTGACACCACGCACCTCTCGCTTATGGCCGTCATCGCCTTTCGCATCCAGTTTCAGGTAGGTAAGTTTACCCCGTGGTCCGTGAGGAAGAAGAGATCACGCCTGTTTTGCTTACTCTTGATTCCCAGCGACTAGCCCGGTTACTGATAACCTCTGTTAGAAGGAGAAAGGAATGCACCCAATCCCTGGTGAAGCCCCGACCGTTTTCCTTTCTAGTGTCCCTCGTACTCCTCCCTGCCGTCTGTGTCGCCCTTACTCCGCGTCTACCGTTTATGAGTTTACACCTGGGTTACGGTGACTGCTTCGGAGAATCGCATGCCTTTCTACCTCCCTCGCTGCGACCTCTCCTACACCTCCCAGGGCTCTTGGGTTATGCCCTTGCCCTCTTCCGAGCCGTCCGTGGCACCCGCTGTCAACCCCGTACGGCCAGGCTCCTAAGACTGACACTCCAGGCCCTCCGTAATTTGGCTTCAGTTTCACTTTCTAGACGTTTCAAGAAAGAACGGGGTCTAAATATCTGGGCACCTCTGCTCCGTTTCATATCTACCCACGAGGTTAATTTTTTTGTTTCTTCCAGTCCACCTATTTTGCACCTCCGTCTCTGCGAAGACTTCACTGAGAATCCAAGCGATTTCTGGATCCCTTCTCTCCCCTGAAGCTGTAAACAGTTTAACAAGACAGGTGCGGAACTGCCGTAAGGTAATCTACATCTTGTCTCCCTCTCTGGTATCTAACCTCCCTGCGAATGGGGGTACGTCTCCGTGTTCTGTGCGGTTTTCAGCACAGTACTCTCTACACGTAGTGGATATTTGATTTGGTAAGTGACCGAATAAGTGAATGAGTCACCAAGATAAGGGTATTGTCTCATTCTTTCTCGCTTTTTCCACTTCCAAGTTTCTTTAGTTAGTTTCCTCAGACAAAAGGTTTCTTTGTAGCTACACAGTGGCCAGGTCCAGAGAATGTTGCAGATAGCTGCTGAAAACATCCCTCCTCCACTTGAGAATGGCTTGCTCTCCCTCTCAAGCGGAGAGAGCTGGGATTCGATATTTAATTAAGCGCCTCTGTTCACTTGGCATTTAGAGGCACTAGGGGGCGTTAGTGCTCTACACCCGGTGAAATGCCTGTTTCGTTTGTGATTTTCCTTTGTGAAAAACAACTATGCACAGAGTGTTTTGTGCCAATTTTCCATCCTTTTAGATTGACGGAAAGCATTTTACCTACGTAGAAACAGAAAACGAATAGAAAGAGCGTCGCATTGCGTTTAATGAAAGCTTAGGGCGGTCTCGGTGGTACGTTAGTGAAGTTATCTGGGGACACCTTAGCCACGTACATTGTGTTGGAGAGGCACCGAGAATTCATTCAGGAGTTCTCAAAGTTCGAGGACACAGTTGCCTTACACGTAGGCACGGTGGCAGCCGTGGACATGGCAGTGATTTGGAGAATGTTGTACTAGTCGGCTCTCGCTGTGATAATGCTTTGCAACAAATCTCCCCAAAACTCACTTACATAAAGAAGAATCTAGTTTTCTCGGACCTGTGGGCTAGCTGCAGCGGCTCTCTTGTAGACCTCTCGATGGCGGGTGTTGCTCCATGCCGTGGGTCAGTTTGAGGTCTGTCCCGCACACCTTACCGTGGAGCCCAACTGTGAGGCTGCAGGTCCCTGTCCTCTCGCAGAGTTCACTGAAACGTAAGAGGTGAGCCCAACCACACAAGGCCACGTAAGGCCTCTGCGACTCATTGAAGGCCATCGTGTCTTCCCTTGGCCTCCTGGGAACCCCCTGGCCCCAGGATGCAGCTTCGGTAGCCCAGGGCAACCGGCGGAGGGGGGCGGGCGGGGCTGCAGGAGGGTGGAACGCTGAGGTCACAGAGGGTGTGGGTGTGGTCACCTTTGCTGTGACTGAACCAAGGGCGTGGGTGGGGGGCTGGGGGTCCAGGGCAGGGCCCTCAGAGCCCGGTAGGCCCAGGGGGGCGGCGCAAGCACCTAGGCCCAGGCCGAAGAGCGCCTTCTTGGTCTGCGCGGCAGGCCGGCCTCTCGCCTTGCCACTCAGGCCGCCCTCCCTCTTGAAGTGTGTGTGGCACGCGTCCGCGGAGTACACCTCGCTGCACAGGTAGCCGTGGGACTGGGCGTCGTAGCTTCCTGCGAGGCGGCCGGAGGTCCCGCAGGCGGGTGGGTCCCTGGGACAGACGCGCGGAGCGGCTCCTGCCCGGCCCCCCTGAGAACCGTCGCCGTTCCGTAAGGCGGGGCGCCTGCTTCAGAATGTAAATCACGTGTCCGCTCTATGGATACGCTGTTTAGTTTACCAGGCAAGACTTTCTTGGTGAAAGAAGCAGCGTTGGCTTGCATCGTCGAGCAGGCTTCTCATCTGGCTGTGCACTGGTACTCTCTCTCTGGGTGTGCTAGTCCGCAGGGCAGGGCATCCCCTGGGCAGGGTGGAGCGTGATCTCTGCGGCCTCGTCTTGCAGCTCCTTCCTTTCATTCTCAATCATCCTGCCCACAGTGGCCTCCTCTCAGGCCTGCATACTTACAACGGCGCATTGCCCGTGCTGCCCCTCTGCAGGAAGTGTCCCTCTGTTTAGTTTGCAGCTGACTGATGCCGCCTCACCCTTCTCATCTCTTCTCAGGTGTCACTTGGTCAAGAAAGCGTCCCCTTACCTACTCAACTCATCTCGTCTCCCTACCGTAGCTCACGTGACACCACGCACCTCTCGCTTATGGCCGTCATCGCCTTTCGCATCCAGTTTCAGGTAGGTAAGTTTACCCCGTGGTCCGTGAGGAAGAAGAGATCACGCCTGTTTTGCTTACTCTTGATTCCCAGCGACTAGCCCGGTTACTGATAACCTCTGTTAGAGGGAGAAAGGAATGCACCCAATCCCTGGTGAAGCCCCGACCGTTTTCCTTTCTAGTGTCCCTCGTACTCCTCCCTGCCGTCTGTGTCGCCCTTACTCCGCGTCTACCGTTTATGAGTTTACACCTGGGTTACGGTGACTGCTTCGGAGAATCGCATGCCTTTCTACCTCCCTCGCTGCGACCTCTCCTACACCTCCCAGGGCTCTTGGGTTATGCCCTTGCCCTCTTCCGAGCCGTCCGTGGCACCCGCTGTCAACCCCGTACGGCCAAGCTCCTAAGACTGACACTCCAGGCCCTCCGTAATTTGGCTTCAGTTTCACTTTCTAGACGTTTCAAGAAAGAACGGGGCCTAAATATCTGTGCACCTCTGCTCCGTTTCATATCTACCCACGAGGTTAATTTTTTTGTTTCTTCCAGTCCACCTATTTTGCACCTCCGTCTCTGCGAAGACTTCACTGAGAATCCAAGCGATTTCTGGATCCCTTCTCTCCCCTGAAGCTGTAAACAGTTTAACAAGACAGGTGCGGAACTGCCGTAAGGTAATCTACATCTTGTCTCCCTCTCTGGTATCTAACCTCCCTGCGAATGGGGGTACGTCTCCGTGTCCTGTGCGGTTTTCAGCACAGTACTCTCTACACGTAGTGGATATTTGATTTGGTAAGTGACCGAATAAGTGAATGAGTCACCAAGATAAGGGTATTGTCTCATTCTTTCTCGCTTTTTCCACTTCCAAGTTTCTTTAGTTAGTTTCCTCAGACAAAAGGTTTCTTTGTAGCTACACAGTGGCCAGGTCCAGAGAATGTTGCAGATAGCTGCTGAAAACATCCCTCCTCCACTTGAGAATGGCTTGCTCTCCCTCTCAAGCGGAGAGAGCTGGGATTCGATATTTAATTAAGCGCCTCTGTTCACTTGGCATTTAGAGGCACTAGGGGGCGTTAGTGCTCTACACCCGGTGAAATGCCTGTTTCGTTTGTGATTTTCCTTTGTGAAAAACAACTATGCACAGAGTGTTTTGTGCCAATTTTCCATCCTTTTAGATTGACGGAAAGCATTTTACCTACGTAGAAACAGAAAACGAATAGAAAGAGCGTCGCATTGCGTTTAATGAAAGCTTAGGGCGGTCTCGGTGGTACGTTAGTGAAGTTATCTGGGGACACCTTAGCCACGTACATTGTGTTGGAGAGGCACCGAGAATTCATTCAGGAGTTCTCAAAGTTCGAGGACACAGTTGCCTTACACGTAGGCACGGTGGCAGCCGTGGACATGGCAGTGATTTGGAGAATGTTGTACTAGTCGGCTCTCGCTGTGATAATGCTTTGCAACAAATCTCCCCAAAACTCACTTACATAAAGAAGAATCTAGTTTTCTCGGACCTGTGGGCTAGCTGCAGCGGCTCTCTTGTAGACCTCTCGATGGCGGGTGTTGCTCCATGCCGTGGGTCAGTTTGAGGTCTGTCCCGCACACCTTACCGTGGAGCCCAACTGTGAGGCTGCAGGTCCCTGTCCTCTCGCAGAGTTCACTGAAACGTAAGAGGTGAGCCCAACCACACAAGGCCACGTAAGGCCTCTGCGACTCATTGAAGGCCATCGTGTCTTCCCTTGGCCTCCTGGGAACCCCCTGGCCCCAGGATGCAGCTTCGGTAGCCCAGGGCAACCGGCGGAGGGGGGCGGGCGGGGCTGCAGGAGGGTGGAACGCTGAGGTCACAGAGGGTGTGGGTGTGGTCACCTCTGCTGTGACTGAACCAAGGGCGTGGGTGGGGGGCTGGGGGTCCAGGGCAGGGCCCTCAGAGCCCGGTAGGCCCAGGGGGGCGGCGCAAGCACCTAGGCCCAGGCCGAAGAGCGCCTTCTTGGTCTGCGCGGCAGGCCGGCCTCTCGCCTTGCCACTCAGGCCGCCCTCCCTCTTGAAGTGTGTGTGGCACGCGTCCGCGGAGTACACCTCGCTGCACAGGTAGCCGTGGGACTGGGCGTCGTAGCTTCCTGCGAGGCGGCCGGAGGTCCCGCAGGCGGGTGGGTCCCTGGGACAGACGCGCGGAGCGGCTCCTGCCCGGCCCCCCTGAGAACCGTCGCCGTTCCGTAAGGCGGGGCGCCTGCTTCAGAATGTAAATCACGTGTCCGCTCTATGGATACGCTGTTTAGTTTACCAGGCAAGACTTTCTTGGTGAAAGAAGCAGCGTTGGCTTGCATCGTCGAGCAGGCTTCTCATCTGGCTGTGCACTGGTACTCTCTCTCTGGGTGTGCTAGTCCGCAGGGCAGGGCATCCCCTGGGCAGGGTGGAGCGTGATCTCTGCGGCCTCGTCTTGCAGCTCCTTCCTTTCATTCTCAATCATCCTGCCCACAGTGGCCTCCTCTCAGGCCTGCATACTTACAACGGCGCATTGCCCGTGCTGCCCCTCTGCAGGAAGTGTCCCTCTGTTTAGTTTGCAGCTGACTGATGCCGCCTCACCCTTCTCATGTCTTCTCAGGTGTCACTTGGTCAAGAAAGCGTCCCCTTACCCACTCAACTCATCTCGTCTCCCTACCGTAGCTCACGTGACACCACGCACCTCTCGCTTATGGCCGTCATCGCCTTTCGCATCCAGTTTCAGGTAGGTAAGTTTACCCCGTGGCCCGTGAGGAAGAAGAGATCACGCCTGTTTTGCTTACTCTTGATTCCCAGCGACTAGCCCGGTTACTGATAACCTCTGTTAGAGGGAGAAAGGAATGCACCCAATCCCTGGTGAAGCCCCGACCGTTTTCCTTTCTAGTGTCCCTCGTACTCCTCCCTGCCGTCTGTGTCGCCCTTACTCCGCGTCTACCGTTTATGAGTTTACACCTGGGTTACGGTGACTGCTTCGGAGAATCGCATGCCTTTCTACCTCCCTCGCTGCGACCTCTCCTACACCTCCCAGGGCTCTTGGGTTATGCCCTTGCCCTCTTCCGAGCCGTCCGTGGCACCCGCTGTCAACCCCGTACGGCCAAGCTCCTAAGACTGACACTCCAGGCCCTCCGTAATTTGGCTTCAGTTTCACTTTCTAGACGTTTCAAGAAAGAACGGGGTCTAAATATCTGGGCACCTCTGCTCCGTTTCACATCTACCCACGAGGTTAATTTTTTTGTTTCTTCCAGTCCACCTATTTTGCACCTCCGTCTCTGCGAAGACTTCACTGAGAATCCAAGCGATTTCTGGATCCCTTCTCTCCCCTGAAGCTGTAAACAGTTTAACAAGACAGGTGCGGAACTGCCGTAAGGTAATCTACATCTTGTCTCCCTCTCTGGTATCTAACCTCCCTGCGAATGGGGGTACGTCTCCGTGTTCTGTGCGGTTTTCAGCACAGTACTCTCTACACGTAGTGGATATTTGATTTGGTAAGTGACCGAATAAGTGAATGAGTCACCAAGATAAGGGTATTGTCTCATTCTTTCTCGCTTTTTCCACTTCCAAGTTTCTTTAGTTAGTTTCCTCAGACAAAAGGTTTCTTTGTAGCTACACAGTGGCCAGGTCCAGAGAATGTTGCAGATAGCTGCTGAAAACATCCCTCCTCCACTTGAGAATGGCTTGCTCTCCCTCTCAAGCGGAGAGAGCTGGGATTCGATATTTAATTAAGCGCCTCTGTTCACTTGGCATTTAGAGGCACTAGGGGGCGTTAGTGCTCTACACCCGGTGAAATGCCTGTTTCGTTTGTGATTTTCCTTTGTGAAAAACAACTATGCACAGAGTGTTTTGTGCCAATTTTCCATCCTTTTAGATTGACGGAAAGCATTTTACCTACGTAGAAACAGAAAACGAATAGAAAGAGCGTCGCATTGCGTTTAATGAAAGCTTAGGGCGGTCTCGGTGGTACGTTAGTGAAGTTATCTGGGGACACCTTAGCCACGTACATTGTGTTGGAGAGGCACCGAGAATTCATTCAGGAGTTCTCAAAGTTCGAGGACACGGTTGCCTTACACGTAGGCACGGTGGCAGCCGTGGACATGGCAGTGATTTGGAGAATGTTGTACTAGTCGGCTCTCGCTGTGATAATGCTTTGCAACAAATCTCCCCAAAACTCACTTACATAAAGAAGAATCTAGTTTTCTCGGACCTGTGGGCTAGCTGCAGCGGCACTCTTGTAGACCTCTCGATGGCGGGTGTTGCTCCATGCCGTGGGTCAGTTTGAGGTCTGTCCCGCACAACTTACCGTGGAGCCCAACTGTGAGGCTGCAGCTCCCTGTCCTCTCGCAGAGTTCACTGAAACGTAAGAGGTGAGCCCAACCACACAAGGCCACGTAAGGCCTCTGCGACTCATTGAAGGCCATCGTGTCTTCCCTTGGCCTCCTGGGAACCCCCTGGCCCCAGGATGCAGCTTCGGTAGCCCAGGGCAACCGGCGGAGGGGGGCGGGCGGGGCTGCAGGAGGGTGGAACGCGGAGGTCACAGAGGGTGTGGGTGTGGTCACCTCTGCTGTGACTGAACCAAGGGCGTGGGTGGGGGGCTGGGGGTCCAGGGCAGGGCCCTCAGAGCCCGGTAGGCCCAGGGGGGCGGCGCAAGCACCTAGGCCCAGGCCGAAGAGCGCCTTCTTGGTCTGCGCGGCAGGCCGGCCTCTCGCCTTGCCACTCAGGCCGCCCTCCCTCTTGAAGTGTGTGTGGCACGCGTCCGCGGAGTACACCTCGCTGCACAGGTAGCCGTGGGACTGGGCGTCGTAGCTTCCTGCGAGGCGGCCGGAGGTCCCGCAGGCGGGTGGGTCCCTGGGACAGACGCGCGGAGCGGCTCCTGCCCGGCCCCCCTGAGAACCGTCGCCGTTCCGTAAGGCGGGGCGCCTGCTTCAGAATGTAAATCACGTGTCCGCTCTATGGATACGCTGTTTAGTTTACCAGGCAAGACTTTCTTGGTGAAAGAAGCAGCGTTGGCTTGCATCGTCGAGCAGGCTTCTCATCTGGCTGTGCACTGGTACTCTCTCTCTGGGTGTGCTAGTCCGCAGGGCAGGGCATCCCCTGGGCAGGGTGGAGCGTGATCTCTGCGGCCTCGTCTTGCAGCTCCTTCCTTTCATTCTCAATCATCCTGCCCACAGTGGCCTCCTCTCAGGCCTGCATACTTACAACGGCGCATTGCCCGTGCTGCCCCTCTGCAGGAAGTGTCCCTCTGTTTAGTTTGCAGCTGACTGATGCCGCCTCACCCTTCTCATCTCTTCTCAGGTGTCACTTGGTCAAGAAAGCGTCCCCTTACCTACTCAACTCATCTCGTCTCCCTACCGTAGCTCACGTGACACCACGCACCTCTCGCTTATGGCCGTCATCGCCTTTCGCATCCAGTTTCAGGTAGGTAAGTTTACCCCGTGGTCCGTGAGGAAGAAGAGATCACGCCTGTTTTGCTTACTCTTGATTCCCAGCGACTAGCCCGGTTACTGATAACCTCTGTTAGAGGGAGAAAGGAATGCACCCAATCCCTGGTGAAGCCCCGACCGTTTTCCTTTCTAGTGTCCCTCGTACTCCTCCCTGCCGTCTGTGTCGCCCTTACTCCGCGTCTACCGTTTATGAGTTTACACCTGGGTTACGGTGACTGCTTCGGAGAATCGCATGCCTTTCTACCTCCCTCGCTGCGACCTCTCCTACACCTCCCAGGGCTCTTGGGTTATGCCCTTGCCCTCTTCCGAGCCGTCCGTGGCACCCGCTGTCAACCCCGTACGGCCAAGCTCCTAAGACTGACACTCCAGGCCCTCCGTAATTTGGCTTCAGTTTCACTTTCTAGACGTTTCAAGAAAGAACGGGGTCTAAATATCTGTGCACCTCTGCTCCGTTTCATATCTACCCACGAGGTTAATTTTTTTGTTTCTTCCAGTCCACCTATTTTGCACCTCCGTCTCTGCGAAGACTTCACTGAGAATCCAAGCGATTTCTGGATCCCTTCTCTCCCCTGAAGCTGTAAACAGTTTAACAAGACAGGTGCGGAACTGCCGTAAGGTAATCTACATCTTGTCTCCCTCTCTGGTATCTAACCTCCCGGCGAATGGGGGTACGTCTCCGTGTTCTGTGCGGTTTTCAGCACAGTACTCTCTACACGTAGTGGATATTTGATTTGGTAAGTGACCGAATAAGTGAATGAGTCACCAAGATAAGGGTATTGTCTCATTCTTTCTCGCTTTTTCCACTTCCAAGTTTCTTTAGTTAGTTTCCTCAGACAAAAGGTTTCTTTGTAGCTACACAGTGGCCAGGTCCAGAGAATGTTGCAGATAGCTGCTGAAAACATCCCTCCTCCACTTGAGAATGGCTTGCTCTCCCTCTCAAGCGGAGAGAGCTGGGATTCGATATTTAATTAAGCGCCTCTGTTCACTTGGCATTTAGAGGCACTAGGGGGCGTTAGTGCTCTACACCCGGTGAAATGCCTGTTTCGTTTGTGATTTTCCTTTGTGAAAAACAACTATGCACAGAGTGTTTTGTGCCAATTTTCCATCCTTTTAGATTGACGGAAAGCATTTTACCTACGTAGAAACAGAAAACGAATAGAAAGAGCGTCGCATTGCGCTTACTGAAAGCTTAGGGCGGTCTCGGTGGTACGTTAGTGAAGTTATCTGGGGACACCTTAGCCACGTACATTGTGTTGGAGAGGCACCGAGAATTCATTCAGGAGTTCTCAAAGTTCGAGGACACAGTTGCCTTACACGTAGGCACGGTGGCAGCCGTGGACATGGCAGTGATTTGGAGAATGTTGTACTAGTCGGCTCTCGCTGTGATAATGCTTTGCAACAAATCTCCCCAAAACTCACTTACATAAAGAAGAATCTAGTTTTCTCGGACCTGTGGGCTAGCTGCAGCGGCTCTCTTGTAGACCTCTCGATGGCGGGTGTTGCTCCATGCCGTGGGTCAGTTTGAGGTCTGTCCCGCACACCTTACCGTGGAGCCCAACTGTGAGGCTGCAGCTCCCTGTCCTCTCGCAGAGTTCACTGAAACGTAAGAGGTGAGCCCAACCACACAAGGCCACGTAAGGCCTCTGCGACTCATTGAAGGCCATCGTGTCTTCCCTTGGCCTCCTGGGAACCCCCTGGCCCCAGGATGCAGCTTCGGTAGCCCAGGGCAACCGGCGGAGGGGGGCGGGCGGGGCTGCAGGAGGGTGGAACGCTGAGGTCACAGAGGGTGTGGGTGTGGCCACCTCTGCTGTGACTGAACCAAGGGCGTGGGTGGGGGACTGGGGGTCCAGGGCAGGGCCCTCAGAGCCCGGTAGGCCCAGGGGGGCGGCGCAAGCACCTAGGCCCAGGCCGAAGAGCGCCTTCTTGGTCTGCGCGGCAGGCCGGCCTCTCGCCTTGCCACTCAGGCCGCCCTCCCTCTTGAAGTGTGTGTGGCACGCGTCCGCGGAGTACACCTCGCTGCACAGGTAGCCGTGGGACTGGGCGTCGTAGCTTCCTGCGAGGCGGCCGGAGGTCCCGCAGGCGGGTGGGTCCCTGGGACAGACGCGCGGAGCGGCTCCTGCCCGGCCCCCCTGAGAACCGTCGCCGTTCCGTAAGGCGGGGCGCCTGCTTCAGAATGTAAATCACGTGTCCGCTCTATGGATACGCTGTTTAGTTTACCAGGCAAGACTTTCTTGGTGAAAGAAGCAGCGTTGGCTTGCATCCTCGAGCAGGCTTGTCATCTGGCTGTGCACTGGTACTCTCTCTCTGGGTGTGCTAGTCCGCAGGGCAGGGCATCCCCTGGGCAGGGTGGAGCGTGATCTCTGCGGCCTCGTCTTGCAGCTCCTTCCTTTCATTCTCAATCATCCTGCCCACAGTGGCCTCCTCTCAGGCCTGCATACTTACAACGGCGCATTGCCCGTGCTGCCCCTCTGCAGGAAGTGTCCCTCTGTTTAGTTTGCAGCTGACTGATGCCGCCTCACCCTTCTCATCTCTTCTCAGGTGTCACTTGGTCAAGAAAGCGTCCCCTTACCCACTCAACTCATCTCGTCTCCCTACCGTAGCTCACGTGACACCACGCACCTCTCGCTTATGGCCGTCATCGCCTTTCGCATCCAGTTTCAGGTAGGTAAGTTTACCCCGTGGCCCGTGAGGAAGAAGAGATCACGCCTGTTTTGCTTACTCTTGATTCCCAGCGACTAGCCCGGTTACTGATAACCTCTGTTAGAGGGAGAAAGGAATGCACCCAATCCCTGGTGAAGCCCCGACCGTTTTCCTTTCTAGTGTCCCTCGTACTCCTCCCTGCCGTCTGTGTCGCCCTTACTCCGCGTCTACCGTTTATGAGTTTACACCTGGGTTACGGTGACTGCTTCGGAGAATCGCATGCCTTTCTACCTCCCTCGCTGCGACCTCTCCTACACCTCCCAGGGCTCTTGGGTTATGCCCTTGCCCTCTTCCGAGCCGTCCGTGGCACCCGCTGTCAACCCCGTACGGCCAAGCTCCTAAGACTGACACTCCAGGCCCTCCGTAATTTGGCTTCAGTTTCACTTTCTAGACGTTTCAAGAAAGAACGGGGTCTAAATATCTGTGCACCTCTGCTCCGTTTCACATCTACCCACGAGGTTAATTTTTTTGTTTCTTCCAGTCCACCTATTTTGCACCTCCGTCTCTGCGAAGACTTCACTGAGAATCCAAGCGATTTCTGGATCCCTTCTCTCCCCTGAAGCTGTAAACAGTTTAACAAGACAGGTGCGGAACTGCCGTAAGGTAATCTACATCTTGTCTCCCTCTCTGGTATCTAACCTCCCTGCGAATGGGGGTACGTCTCCGTGTTCTGTGCGGTTTTCAGCACAGTACTCTCTACACGTAGTGGATATTTGATTTGGTAAGTGACCGAATAAGTGAATGAGTCACCAAGATAAGGGTATTGTCTCATTCTTTCTCGCTTTTTCCACTTCCAAGTTTCTTTAGTTAGTTTCCTCAGACAAAAGGTTTCTTTGTAGCTACACAGTGGCCAGGTCCAGAGAATGTTGCAGATAGCTGCTGAAAACATCCCTCCTCCACTTGAGAATGGCTTGCTCTCCCTCTCAAGCGGAGAGAGCTGGGATTCGATATTTAATTAAGCGCCTCTGTTCACTTGGCATTTAGAGGCACTAGGGGGCGTTAGTGCTCTACACCCGGTGAAATGCCTGTTTCGTTTGTGATTTTCCTTTGTGAAAAACAACTATGCACAGAGTGTTTTGTGCCAATTTTCCATCCTTTTAGATTGACGGAAAGCATTTTACCTACGTAGAAACAGAAAACGAATAGAAAGAGCGTCGCATTGCGTTTAATGAAAGCTTAGGGCGGTCTCGGTGGTACGTTAGTGAAGTTATCTGGGGACACCTTAGCCACGTACATTGTGTTGGAGAGGCACCGAGAATTCATTCAGGAGTTCTCAAAGTTCGAGGACACGGTTGCCTTACACGTAGGCACGGTGGCAGCCGTGGACATGGCAGTGATTTGGAGAATGTTGTACTAGTCGGCTCTCGCTGTGATAATGCTTTGCAACAAATCTCCCCAAAACTCACTTACATAAAGAAGAATCTAGTTTTCTCGGACCTGTGGGCTAGCTGCAGCGGCACTCTTGTAGACCTCTCGATGGCGGGTGTTGCTCCATGCCGTGGGTCAGTTTGAGGTCTGTCCCGCACAACTTACCGTGGAGCCCAACTGTGAGGCTGCAGCTCCCTGTCCTCTCGCAGAGTTCACTGAAACGTAAGAGGTGAGCCCAACCACACAAGGCCACGTAAGGCCTCTGCGACTCATTGAAGGCCATCGTGTCTTCCCTTGGCCTCCTGGGAACCCCCTGGCCCCAGGATGCAGCTTCGGTAGCCCAGGGCAACCGGCGGAGGGGGGCGGGCGGGGCTGCAGGAGGGTGGAACGCGGAGGTCACAGAGGGTGTGGGTGTGGTCACCTCTGCTGTGACTGAACCAAGGGCGTGGGTGGGGGGCTGGGGGTCCAGGGCAGGGCCCTCAGAGCCCGGTAGGCCCAGGGGGGCGGCGCAAGCACCTAGGCCCAGGCCGAAGAGCGCCTTCTTGGTCTGCGCGGCAGGCCGGCCTCTCGCCTTGCCACTCAGGCCGCCCTCCCTCTTGAAGTGTGTGTAGCACGCGTCCGCGGAGTACACCTCGCTGCACAGGTAGCCGTGGGACTGGGCGTCGTAGCTTCCTGCGAGGCGGCCGGAGGTCCCGCAGGCGGGTGGGTCCCTGGGACAGACGCGCGGAGCGGCTCCTGCCCGGCCCCCCTGAGAACCGTCGCCGTTCCGTAAGGCGGGGCGCCTGCTTCAGAATGTAAATCACGTGTCCGCTCTATGGATACGCTGTTTAGTTTACCAGGCAAGACTTTCTTGGTGAAAGAAGCAGCGTTGGCTTGCATCGTCGAGCAGGCTTGTCATCTGGCTGTGCACTGGTACTCTCTCTCTGGGTGTGCTAGTCCGCAGGGCAGGGCATCCCCTGGGCAGGGTGGAGCGTGATCTCTGCGGCCTCGTCTTGCAGCTCCTTCCTTTCATTCTCAATCATCCTGCCCACAGTGGCCTCCTCTCAGGCCTGCATACTTACAACGGCGCATTGCCCGTGCTGCCCCTCTGCAGGAAGTGTCCCTCTGTTTAGTTTGCAGCTGACTGATGCCGCCTCACCCTTCTCATCTCTTCTCAGGTGTCACTTGGTCAAGAAAGCGTCCCCTTACCTACTCAACTCATCTCGTCTCCCTACCGTAGCTCACGTGACACCACGCACCTCTCGCTTATGGCCGTCATCGCCTTTCGCATCCAGTTTCAGGTAGGTAAGTTTACCCCGTGGTCCGTGAGGAAGAAGAGATCACGCCTGTTTTGCTTACTCTTGATTCCCAGCGACTAGCCCGGTTACTGATAACCTCTGTTAGAGGGAGAAAGGAATGCACCCAATCCCTGGTGAAGCCCCGACCGTTTTCCTTTCTAGTGTCCCTCGTACTCCTCCCTGCCGTCTGTGTCGCCCTTACTCCGCGTCTACCGTTTATGAGTTTACACCTGGGTTACGGTGACTGCTTCGGAGAATCGCATGCCTTTCTACCTCCCTCGCTGCGACCTCTCCTACACCTCCCAGGGCTCTTGGGTTATGCCCTTGCCCTCTTCCGAGCCGTCCGTGGCACCCGCTGTCAACCCCGTACGGCCAAGCTCCTAAGACTGACACTCCAGGCCCTCCGTAATTTGGCTTCAGTTTCACTTTCTAGACGTTTCAAGAAAGAACGGGGCCTAAATATCTGTGCACCTCTGCTCCGTTTCATATCTACCCACGAGGTTAATTTTTTTGTTTCTTCCAGTCCACCTATTTTGCACCTCCGTCTCTGCGAAGACTTCACTGAGAATCCAAGCGATTTCTGGATCCCTTCTCTCCCCTGAAGCTGTAAACAGTTTAACAAGACAGGTGCGGAACTGCCGTAAGGTAATCTACATCTTGTCTCCCTCTCTGGTATCTAACCTCCCTGCGAATGGGGGTACGTCTCCGTGTCCTGTGCGGTTTTCAGCACAGTACTCTCTACACGTAGTGGATATTTGATTTGGTAAGTGACCGAATAAGTGAATGAGTCACCAAGATAAGGGTATTGTCTCATTCTTTCTCGCTTTTTCCACTTCCAAGTTTCTTTAGTTAGTTTCCTCAGACAAAAGGTTTCTTTGTAGCTACACAGTGGCCAGGTCCAGAGAATGTTGCAGATAGCTGCTGAAAACATCCCTCCTCCACTTGAGAATGGCTTGCTCTCCCTCTCAAGCGGAGAGAGCTGGGATTCGATATTTAATTAAGCGCCTCTGTTCACTTGGCATTTAGAGGCACTAGGGGGCGTTAGTGCTCTACACCCGGTGAAATGCCTGTTTCGTTTGTGATTTTCCTTTGTGAAAAACAACTATGCACAGAGTGTTTTGTGCCAATTTTCCATCCTTTTAGATTGACGGAAAGCATTTTACCTACGTAGAAACAGAAAACGAATAGAAAGAGCGTCGCATTGCGTTTAATGAAAGCTTAGGGCGGTCTCGGTGGTACGTTAGTGAAGTTATCTGGGGACACCTTAGCCACGTACATTGTGTTGGAGAGGCACCGAGAATTCATTCAGGAGTTCTCAAAGTTCGAGGACACAGTTGCCTTACACGTAGGCACGGTGGCAGCCGTGGACATGGCAGTGATTTGGAGAATGTTGTACTAGTCGGCTCTCGCTGTGATAATGCTTTGCAACAAATCTCCCCAAAACTCACTTACATAAAGAAGAATCTAGTTTTCTCGGACCTGTGGGCTAGCTGCAGCGGCTCTCTTGTAGACCTCTCGATGGCGGGTGTTGCTCCATGCCGTGGGTCAGTTTGAGGTCTGTCCCGCACACCTTACCGTGGAGCCCAACTGTGAGGCTGCAGGTCCCTGTCCTCTCGCAGAGTTCACTGAAACGTAAGAGGTGAGCCCAACCACACAAGGCCACGTAAGGCCTCTGCGACTCATTGAAGGCCATCGTGTCTTCCCTTGGCCTCCTGGGAACCCCCTGGCCCCAGGATGCAGCTTCGGTAGCCCAGGGCAACCGGCGGAGGGGGGCGGGCGGGGCTGCAGGAGGGTGGAACGCTGAGGTCACAGAGGGTGTGGGTGTGGTCACCTCTGCTGTGACTGAACCAAGGGCGTGGGTGGGGGGCTGGGGGTCCAGGGCAGGGCCCTCAGAGCCCGGTAGGCCCAGGGGGGCGGCGCAAGCACCTAGGCCCAGGCCGAAGAGCGCCTTCTTGGTCTGCGCGGCAGGCCGGCCTCTCGCCTTGCCACTCAGGCCGCCCTCCCTCTTGAAGTGTGTGTGGCACGCGTCCGCGGAGTACACCTCGCTGCACAGGTAGCCGTGGGACTGGGCGTCGTAGCTTCCTGCGAGGCGGCCGGAGGTCCCGCAGGCGGGTGGGTCCCTGGGACAGACGCGCGGAGCGGCTCCTGCCCGGCCCCCCTGAGAACCGTCGCCGTTCCGTAAGGCGGGGCGCCTGCTTCAGAATGTAAATCACGTGTCCGCTCTATGGATACGCTGTTTAGTTTACCAGGCAAGACTTTCTTGGTGAAAGAAGCAGCGTTGGCTTGCATCGTCGAGCAGGCTTCTCATCTGGCTGTGCACTGGTACTCTCTCTCTGGGTGTGCTAGTCCGCAGGGCAGGGCATCCCCTGGGCAGGGTGGAGCGTGATCTCTGCGGCCTCGTCTTGCAGCTCCTTCCTTTCATTCTCAATCATCCTGCCCACAGTGGCCTCCTCTCAGGCCTGCATACTTACAACGGCGCATTGCCCGTGCTGCCCCTCTGCAGGAAGTGTCCCTCTGTTTAGTTTGCAGCTGACTGATGCCGCCTCACCCTTCTCATCTCTTCTCAGGTGTCACTTGGTCAAGAAAGCGTCCCCTTACCTACTCAACTCATCTCGTCTCCCTACCGTAGCTCACGTGACACCACGCACCTCTCGCTTATGGCCGTCATCGCCTTTCGCATCCAGTTTCAGGTAGGTAAGTTTACCCCGTGGTCCGTGAGGAAGAAGAGATCACGCCTGTTTTGCTTACTCTTGATTCCCAGCGACTAGCCCGGTTACTGATAACCTCTGTTAGAAGGAGAAAGGAATGCACCCAATCCCTGGTGAAGCCCCGACCGTTTTCCTTTCTAGTGTCCCTCGTACTCCTCCCTGCCGTCTGTGTCGCCCTTACTCCGCGTCTACCGTTTATGAGTTTACACCTGGGTTACGGTGACTGCTTCGGAGAATCGCATGCCTTTCTACCTCCCTCGCTGCGACCTCTCCTACACCTCCCAGGGCTCTTGGGTTATGCCCTTGCCCTCTTCCGAGCCGTCCGTGGCACCCGCTGTCAACCCCGTACGGCCAGGCTCCTAAGACTGACACTCCAGGCCCTCCGTAATTTGGCTTCAGTTTCACTTTCTAGACGTTTCAAGAAAGAACGGGGTCTAAATATCTGGGCACCTCTGCTCCGTTTCATATCTACCCACGAGGTTAATTTTTTTGTTTCTTCCAGTCCACCTATTTTGCACCTCCGTCTCTGCGAAGACTTCACTGAGAATCCAAGCGATTTCTGGATCCCTTCTCTCCCCTGAAGCTGTAAACAGTTTAACAAGACAGGTGCGGAACTGCCGTAAGGTAATCTACATCTTGTCTCCCTCTCTGGTATCTAACCTCCCTGCGAATGGGGGTACGTCTCCGTGTTCTGTGCGGTTTTCAGCACAGTACTCTCTACACGTAGTGGATATTTGATTTGGTAAGTGACCGAATAAGTGAATGAGTCACCAAGATAAGGGTATTGTCTCATTCTTTCTCGCTTTTTCCACTTCCAAGTTTCTTTAGTTAGTTTCCTCAGACAAAAGGTTTCTTTGTAGCTACACAGTGGCCAGGTCCAGAGAATGTTGCAGATAGCTGCTGAAAACATCCCTCCTCCACTTGAGAATGGCTTGCTCTCCCTCTCAAGCGGAGAGAGCTGGGATTCGATATTTAATTAAGCGCCTCTGTTCACTTGGCATTTAGAGGCACTAGGGGGCGTTAGTGCTCTACACCCGGTGAAATGCCTGTTTCGTTTGTGATTTTCCTTTGTGAAAAACAACTATGCACAGAGTGTTTTGTGCCAATTTTCCATCCTTTTAGATTGACGGAAAGCATTTTACCTACGTAGAAACAGAAAACGAATAGAAAGAGCGTCGCATTGCGTTTAATGAAAGCTTAGGGCGGTCTCGGTGGTACGTTAGTGAAGTTATCTGGGGACACCTTAGCCACGTACATTGTGTTGGAGAGGCACCGAGAATTCATTCAGGAGTTCTCAAAGTTCGAGGACACAGTTGCCTTACACGTAGGCACGGTGGCAGCCGTGGACATGGCAGTGATTTGGAGAATGTTGTACTAGTCGGCTCTCGCTGTGATAATGCTTTGCAACAAATCTCCCCAAAACTCACTTACATAAAGAAGAATCTAGTTTTCTCGGACCTGTGGGCTAGCTGCAGCGGCTCTCTTGTAGACCTCTCGATGGCGGGTGTTGCTCCATGCCGTGGGTCAGTTTGAGGTCTGTCCCGCACACCTTACCGTGGAGCCCACCTGTGAGGCTGCAGGTCCCTGTCCTCTCGCAGAGTTCACTGAAACGTAAGAGGTGAGCCCAACCACACAAGGCCACGTAAGGCCTCTGCGACTCATTGAAGGCCATCGTGTCTTCCCTTGGCCTCCTGGGAACCCCCTGGCCCCAGGATGCAGCTTCGGTAGCCCAGGGCAACCGGCGGAGGGGGGCGGGCGGGGCTGCAGGAGGGTGGAACGCTGAGGTCACAGAGGGTGTGGGTGTGGTCACCTTTGCTGTGACTGAACCAAGGGCGTGGGTGGGGGGCTGGGGGTCCAGGGCAGGGCCCTCAGAGCCCGGTAGGCCCAGGGGGGCGGCGCAAGCACCTAGGCCCAGGCCGAAGAGCGCCTTCTTGGTCTGCGCGGCAGGCCGGCCTCTCGCCTTGCCACTCAGGCCGCCCTCCCTCTTGAAGTGTGTGTGGCACGCGTCCGCGGAGTACACCTCGCTGCACAGGTAGCCGTGGGACTGGGCGTCGTAGCTTCCTGCGAGGCGGCCGGAGGTCCCGCAGGCGGGTGGGTCCCTGGGACAGACGCGCGGAGCGGCTCCTGCCCGGCCCCCCTGAGAACCGTCGCCGTTCCGTAAGGCGGGGCGCCTGCTTCAGAATGTAAATCACGTGTCCGCTCTATGGATACGCTGTTTAGTTTACCAGGCAAGACTTTCTTGGTGAAAGAAGCAGCGTTGGCTTGCATCGTCGAGCAGGCTTCTCATCTGGCTGTGCACTGGTACTCTCTCTCTGGGTGTGCTACTCCGCAGGGCAGGGCATCCCCTGGGCAGGGTGGAGCGTGATCTCTGCGGCCTCGTCTTGCAGCTCCTTCCTTTCATTCTCAATCATCCTGCCCACAGTGGCCTCCTCTCAGGCCTGCATACTTACAACGGCGCATTGCCCGTGCTGCCCCTCTGCAGGAAGTGTCCCTCTGTTTAGTTTGCAGCTGACTGATGCCGCCTCACCCTTCTCATCTCTTCTCAGGTGTCACTTGGTCAAGAAAGCGTCCCCTTACCTACTCAACTCATCTCGTCTCCCTACCGTAGCTCACGTGACACCACGCACCTCTCGCTTATGGCCGTCATCGCCTTTCGCATCCAGTTTCAGGTAGGTAAGTTTACCCCGTGGTCCGTGAGGAAGAAGAGATCACGCCTGTTTTGCTTACTCTTGATTCCCAGCGACTAGCCCGGTTACTGATAACCTCTGTTAGAAGGAGAAAGGAATGCACCCAATCCCTGGTGAAGCCCCGACCGTTTTCCTTTCTAGTGTCCCTCGTACTCCTCCCTGCCGTCTGTGTCGCCCTTACTCCGCGTCTACCGTTTATGAGTTTACACCTGGGTTACGGTGACTGCTTCGGAGAATCGCATGCCTTTCTACCTCCCTCGCTGCGACCTCTCCTACACCTCCCAGGGCTCTTGGGTTATGCCCTTGCCCTCTTCCGAGCCGTCCGTGGCACCCGCTGTCAACCCCGTACGGCCAGGCTCCTAAGACTGACACTCCAGGCCCTCCGTAATTTGGCTTCAGTTTCACTTTCTAGACGTTTCAAGAAAGAACGGGGTCTAAATATCTGGGCACCTCTGCTCCGTTTCATATCTACCCACGAGGTTAATTTTTTTGTTTCTTCCAGTCCACCTATTTTGCACCTCCGTCTCTGCGAAGACTTCACTGAGAATCCAAGCGATTTCTGGATCCCTTCTCTCCCCTGAAGCTGTAAACAGTTTAACAAGACAGGTGCGGAACTGCCGTAAGGTAATCTACATCTTGTCTCCCTCTCTGGTATCTAACCTCCCTGCGAATGGGGGTACGTCTCCGTGTTCTGTGCGGTTTTCAGCACAGTACTCTCTACACGTAGTGGATATTTGATTTGGTAAGTGACCGAATAAGTGAATGAGTCACCAAGATAAGGGTATTGTCTCATTCTTTCTCGCTTTTTCCACTTCCAAGTTTCTTTAGTTAGTTTCCTCAGACAAAAGGTTTCTTTGTAGCTACACAGTGGCCAGGTCCAGAGAATGTTGCAGATAGCTGCTGAAAACATCCCTCCTCCACTTGAGAATGGCTTGCTCTCCCTCTCAAGCGGAGAGAGCTGGGATTCGATATTTAATTAAGCGCCTCTGTTCACTTGGCATTTAGAGGCACTAGGGGGCGTTAGTGCTCTACACCCGGTGAAATGCCTGTTTCGTTTGTGATTTTCCTTTGTGAAAAACAACTATGCACAGAGTGTTTTGTGCCAATTTTCCATCCTTTTAGATTGACGGAAAGCATTTTACCTACGTAGAAACAGAAAACGAATAGAAAGAGCGTCGCATTGCGTTTAATGAAAGCTTAGGGCGGTCTCGGTGGTACGTTAGTGAAGTTATCTGGGGACACCTTAGCCACGTACATTGTGTTGGAGAGGCACCGAGAATTCATTCAGGAGTTCTCAAAGTTCGAGGACACAGTTGCCTTACACGTAGGCACGGTGGCAGCCGTGGACATGGCAGTGATTTGGAGAATGTTGTACTAGTCGGCTCTCGCTGTGATAATGCTTTGCAACAAATCTCCCCAAAACTCACTTACATAAAGAAGAATCTAGTTTTCTCGGACCTGTGGGCTAGCTGCAGCGGCTCTCTTGTAGACCTCTCGATGGCGGGTGTTGCTCCATGCCGTGGGTCAGTTTGAGGTCTGTCCCGCACACCTTACCGTGGAGCCCAACTGTGAGGCTGCAGCTCCCTGTCCTCTCGCAGAGTTCACTGAAACGTAAGAGGTGAGCCCAACCACACAAGGCCACGTAAGGCCTCTGCGACTCATTGAAGGCCATCGTGTCTTCCCTTGGCCTCCTGGGAACCCCCTGGCCCCAGGATGCAGCTTCGGTAGCCCAGGGCAACCGGCGGAGGGGGGCGGGCGGGGCTGCAGGAGGGTGGAACGCTGAGGTCACAGAGGGTGTGGGTGTGGTCACCTCTGCTGTGACTGAACCAAGGGCGTGGGTGGGGGGCTGGGGGTCCAGGGCAGGGCCCTCAGAGCCCGGTAGGCCCAGGGGGGCGGCGCAAGCACCTAGGCCCAGGCCGAAGAGCGCCTTCTTGGTCTGCGCGGCAGGCCGGCCTCTCGCCTTGCCACTCAGGCCGCCCTCCCTCTTGAAGTGTGTGTGGCACGCGTCCGCGGAGTACACCTCGCTGCACAGGTAGCCGTGGGACTGGGCGTCGTAGCTTCCTGCGAGGCGGCCGGAGGTCCCGCAGGCGGGTGGGTCCCTGGGACAGACGCGCGGAGCGGCTCCTGCCCGGCCCCCCTGAGAACCGTCGCCGTTCCGTAAGGCGGGGCGCCTGCTTCAGAATGTAAATCACGTGTCCGCTCTATGGATACGCTGTTTAGTTTACCAGGCAAGACTTTCTTGGTGAAAGAAGCAGCGTTGGCTTGCATCGTCGAGCAGGCTTCTCATCTGGCTGTGCACTGGTACTCTCTCTCTGGGTGTGCTAGTCCGCAGGGCAGGGCATCCCCTGGGCAGGGTGGAGCGTGATCTCTGCGGCCTCGTCTTGCAGCTCCTTCCTTTCATTCTCAATCATCCTGCCCACAGTGGCCTCCTCTCAGGCCTGCATACTTACAACGGCGCATTGCCCGTGCTGCCCCTCTGCAGGAAGTGTCCCTCTGTTTAGTTTGCAGCTGACTGATGCCGCCTCACCCTTCTCATCTCTTCTCAGGTGTCACTTGGTCAAGAAAGCGTCCCCTTACCTACTCAACTCATCTCGTCTCCCTACCGTAGCTCACGTGACACCACGCACCTCTCGCTTATGGCCGTCATCGCCTTTCGCATCCAGTTTCAGGTAGGTAAGTTTACCCCGTGGTCCGTGAGGAAGAAGAGATCACGCCTGTTTTGCTTACTCTTGATTCCCAGCGACTAGCCCGGTTACTGATAACCTCTGTTAGAGGGAGAAAGGAATGCACCCAATCCCTGGTGAAGCCCCGACCGTTTTCCTTTCTAGTGTCCCTCGTACTCCTCCCTGCCGTCTGTGTCGCCCTTACTCCGCGTCTACCGTTTATGAGTTTACACCTGGGTTACGGTGACTGCTTCGGAGAATCGCATGCCTTTCTACCTCCCTCGCTGCGACCTCTCCTACACCTCCCAGGGCTCTTGGGTTATGCCCTTGCCCTCTTCCGAGCCGTCCGTGGCACCCGCTGTCAACCCCGTACGGCCAAGCTCCTAAGACTGACACTCCAGGCCCTCCGTAATTTGGCTTCAGTTTCACTTTCTAGACGTTTCAAGAAAGAACGGGGTCTAAATATCTGGGCACCTCTGCTCCGTTTCATATCTACCCACGAGGTTAATTTTTTTGTTTCTTCCAGTCCACCTATTTTGCACCTCCGTCTCTGCGAAGACTTCACTGAGAATCCAAGCGATTTCTGGATCCCTTCTCTCCCCTGAAGCTGTAAACAGTTTAACAAGACAGGTGCGGAACTGCCGTAAGGTAATCTACATCTTGTCTCCCTCTCTGGTATCTAACCTCCCGGCGAATGGGGGTACGTCTCCGTGTTCTGTGCGGTTTTCAGCACAGTACTCTCTACACGTAGTGGATATTTGATTTGGTAAGTGACCGAATAAGTGAATGAGTCACCAAGATAAGGGTATTGTCTCATTCTTTCTCGCTTTTTCCACTTCCAAGTTTCTTTAGTTAGTTTCCTCAGACAAAAGGTTTCTTTGTAGCTACACAGTGGCCAGGTCCAGAGAATGTTGCAGATAGCTGCTGAAAACATCCCTCCTCCACTTGAGAATGGCTTGCTCTCCCTCTCAAGCGGAGAGAGCTGGGATTCGATATTTAATTAAGCGCCTCTGTTCACTTGGCATTTAGAGGCACTAGGGGACGTTAGTGCTCTACACCCGGTGAAATGCCTGTTTCGTTTGTGATTTTCCTTTGTGAAAAACAACTATGCACAGAGTGTTTTGTGCCAATTTTCCATCCTTTTAGATTGACGGAAAGCATTTTACCTACGTAGAAACAGAAAACGAATAGAAAGAGCGTCACATTGCGCTTACTGAAAGCTTAGGGCGGTCTCGGTGGTACGTTAGTGAAGTTATCTGGGGACACCTTAGCCACGTACATTGTGTTGGAGAGGCACCGAGAATTCATTCAGGAGTTCTCAAAGTTCGAGGACACAGTTGCCTTACACATAGGCACGGTGGCAGCCGTGGACATGGCAGTGATTTGGAGAATGTTGTACTAGTCGGCTCTCGCTGTGATAATGCTTTGCAACAAATCTCCCCAAAACTCACTTACATAAAGAAGAATCTAGTTTTCTCGGACCTGTGGGCTAGCTGCAGCGGCTCTCTTGTAGACCTCTCGATGGCGGGTGTTGCTCCATGCCGTGGGTCAGTTTGAGGTCTGTCCCGCACACCTTACCGTGGAGCCCAACTGTGAGGCTGCAGGTCCCTGTCCTCTCGCAGAGTTCACTGAAACGTAAGAGGTGAGCCCAACCACACAAGGCCACGTAAGGCCTCTGCGACTCATTGAAGGCCATCGTGTCTTCCCTTGGCCTCCTGGGAACCCCCTGGCCCCAGGATGCAGCTTCGGTAGCCCAGGGCAACCGGCGGAGGGGGGCGGGCGGGGCTGCAGGAGGGTGGAACGCTGAGGTCACAGAGGGTGTGGGTGTGGCCACCTCTGCTGTGACTGAACCAAGGGCGTGGGTGGGGGACTGGGGGTCCAGGGCAGGGCCCTCAGAGCCCGGTAGGCCCAGGGGGGCGGCGCAAGCACCTAGGCCCAGGCCGTAGAGCGCCTTCTTGGTCTGCGCAGCAGGCCGGCCTCTCGCCTTGCCACTCAGGCCGCCCTCCCTCTTGAAGTGTGTGTGGCACGCGTCCGCGGAGTACACCTCGCTGCACAGGTAGCCGTGGGACTGGGCGTCGTAGCTTCCTGCGAGGCGGCCGGAGGTCCCGCAGGCGGGTGGGTCCCTGGGACAGACGCGCGGAGCGGCTCCTGCCCGGCCCCCCTGAGAACCGTCGCCGTTCCGTAAGGCGGGGCGCCTGCTGCAGAATGTAAATCACGTGTCCGTTCTATGGATACGCTGTTTAGTTTACCAGGCAAGACTTTCTTGGTGAAAGAAGCAGCGTTGGCTTGCATCGTCGAGCAGGCTTGTCATCTGGCTGTGCACTGGTACTCTCTCTCTAGGTGTGCTAGTCCGCAGGGCAGGGCATCCCCTGGGCAGGGCGGAGCGTGATCTCTGTGGCCTCGTCTTGCAGCTCCTTCCTTTCATTCTCAATCATCCTGCCCACAGTGGCCTCCTCTCAGGCCTGCATACTTACAACGGCGTATTGCCCGTGCTGCCGCTCTGCAGGAAGTGTCCCTCTCTTTAGTTTGCAGCTGACTGATGCCGCCTCACCCTTCTCATCTCTTCTCAGGTGTCACTTGGTCAAGAAAGCGTCCCCTTACCTACTCAACTCATCTCGTCTCCCTACCGTAGCTCACGTGACACCACGCACCTCTCGCTTATGGCCGTCATCGCCTTTCGCATCCAGTTTCAGGTAGGTAAGTTTACCCCGTGGTCCGTGAGGAAGAAGAGATCACGCCTGTTTTGCTTACTCTTGATTCCCAGCGACTAGCCCGGTTACTGATAACCTCTGTTAGAGGGAGAAAGGAATGCACCCAATCCCTGGTGAAGCCCCGACCGTTTTCCTTTCTAGTGTCCCTCGTACTCCTCCCTGCCGTCTGTGTCGCCCTTACTCCGCGTCTACCGTTTATGAGTTTACACCTGGGTTACGGTGACTGCTTCGGAGAATCGCATGCCTTTCTACCTCCCTCGCTGCGACCTCTCCTACACCTCCCAGGGCTCTTGGGTTATGCCCTTGCCCTCTTCCGAGCCGTCCGTGGCACCCGCTGTCAACCCCGTACGGCCAAGCTCCTAAGACTGACACTCCAGGCCCTCCGTAATTTGGCTTCAGTTTCACTTTCTAGACGTTTCAAGAAAGAACGGGGCCTAAATATCTGTGCACCTCTGCTCCGTTTCATATCTACCCACGAGGTTAATTTTTTTGTTTCTTCCAGTCCACCTATTTTGCACCTCCGTCTCTGCGAAGACTTCACTGAGAATCCAAGCGATTTCTGGATCCCTTCTCTCCCCTGAAGCTGTAAACAGTTTAACAAGACAGGTGCGGAACTGCCGTAAGGTAATCTACATCTTGTCTCCCTCTCTGGTATCTAACCTCCCTGCGAATGGGGGTACGTCTCCGTGTCCTGTGCGGTTTTCAGCACAGTACTCTCTACACGTAGTGGATATTTGATTTGGTAAGTGACCGAATAAGTGAATGAGTCACCAAGATAAGGGTATTGTCTCATTCTTTCTCGCTTTTTCCACTTCCAAGTTTCTTTAGTTAGTTTCCTCAGACAAAAGGTTTCTTTGTAGCTACACAGTGGCCAGGTCCAGAGAATGTTGCAGATAGCTGCTGAAAACATCCCTCCTCCACTTGAGAATGGCTTGCTCTCCCTCTCAAGCGGAGAGAGCTGGGATTCGATATTTAATTAAGCGCCTCTGTTCACTTGGCATTTAGAGGCACTAGGGGGCGTTAGTGCTCTACACCCGGTGAAATGCCTGTTTCGTTTGTGATTTTCCTTTGTGAAAAACAACTATGCACAGAGTGTTTTGTGCCAATTTTCCATCCTTTTAGATTGACGGAAAGCATTTTACCTACGTAGAAACAGAAAACGAATAGAAAGAGCGTCGCATTGCGTTTAATGAAAGCTTAGGGCGGTCTCGGTGGTACGTTAGTGAAGTTATCTGGGGACACCTTAGCCACGTACATTGTGTTGGAGAGGCACCGAGAATTCATTCAGGAGTTCTCAAAGTTCGAGGACACAGTTGCCTTACACGTAGGCACGGTGGCAGCCGTGGACATGGCAGTGATTTGGAGAATGTTGTACTAGTCGGCTCTCGCTGTGATAATGCTTTGCAACAAATCTCCCCAAAACTCACTTACATAAAGAAGAATCTAGTTTTCTCGGACCTGTGGGCTAGCTGCAGCGGCTCTCTTGTAGACCTCTCGATGGCGGGTGTTGCTCCATGCCGTGGGTCAGTTTGAGGTCTGTCCCGCACACCTTACCGTGGAGCCCAACTGTGAGGCTGCAGGTCCCTGTCCTCTCGCAGAGTTCACTGAAACGTAAGAGGTGAGCCCAACCACACAAGGCCACGTAAGGCCTCTGCGACTCATTGAAGGCCATCGTGTCTTCCCTTGGCCTCCTGGGAACCCCCTGGCCCCAGGATGCAGCTTCGGTAGCCCAGGGCAACCGGCGGAGGGGGGCGGGCGGGGCTGCAGGAGGGTGGAACGCTGAGGTCACAGAGGGTGTGGGTGTGGTCACCTCTGCTGTGACTGAACCAAGGGCGTGGGTGGGGGGCTGGGGGTCCAGGGCAGGGCCCTCAGAGCCCGGTAGGCCCAGGGGGGCGGCGCAAGCACCTAGGCCCAGGCCGAAGAGCGCCTTCTTGGTCTGCGCGGCAGGCCGGCCTCTCGCCTTGCCACTCAGGCCGCCCTCCCTCTTGAAGTGTGTGTGGCACGCGTCCGCGGAGTACACCTCGCTGCACAGGTAGCCGTGGGACTGGGCGTCGTAGCTTCCTGCGAGGCGGCCGGAGGTCCCGCAGGCGGGTGGGTCCCTGGGACAGACGCGCGGAGCGGCTCCTGCCCGGCCCCCCTGAGAACCGTCGCCGTTCCGTAAGGCGGGGCGCCTGCTTCAGAATGTAAATCACGTGTCCGCTCTATGGATACGCTGTTTAGTTTACCAGGCAAGACTTTCTTGGTGAAAGAAGCAGCGTTGGCTTGCATCGTCGAGCAGGCTTCTCATCTGGCTGTGCACTGGTACTCTCTCTCTGGGTGTGCTAGTCCGCAGGGCAGGGCATCCCCTGGGCAGGGTGGAGCGTGATCTCTGCGGCCTCGTCTTGCAGCTCCTTCCTTTCATTCTCAATCATCCTGCCCACAGTGGCCTCCTCTCAGGCCTGCATACTTACAACGGCGCATTGCCCGTGCTGCCCCTCTGCAGGAAGTGTCCCTCTGTTTAGTTTGCAGCTGACTGATGCCGCCTCACCCTTCTCATGTCTTCTCAGGTGTCACTTGGTCATGAAAGCGTCCCCTTACCTACTCAACTCATCTCGTCTCCCTACCGTAGCTCACGTGACACCACGCACCTCTCGCTTATGGCCGTCATCGCCTTTCGCATCCAGTTTCAGGTAGGTAAGTTTACCCCGTGGTCCGTGAGGAAGAAGAGATCACGCCTGTTTTGCTTACTCTTGATTCCCAGCGACTAGCCCGGTTACTGATAACCTCTGTTAGAGGGAGAAAGGAATGCACCCAATCCCTGGTGAAGCCCCGACCGTTTTCCTTTCTAGTGTCCCTCGTACTCCTCCCTGCCGTCTGTGTCGCCCTTACTCCGCGTCTACCGTTTATGAGTTTACACCTGGGTTACGGTGACTGCTTCGGAGAATCGCATGCCTTTCTACCTCCCTCGCTGCGACCTCTCCTACACCTCCCAGGGCTCTTGGGTTATGCCCTTGCCCTCTTCCGAGCCGTCCGTGGCACCCGCTGTCAACCCCGTACGGCCAAGCTCCTAAGACTGACACTCCAGGCCCTCCGTAATTTGGCTTCAGTTTCACTTTCTAGACGTTTCAAGAAAGAACGGGGTCTAAATAACTGGGCACCTCTGCTCCGTTTCATATCTACCCACGAGGTTAATTTTTTTGTTTCTTCCAGTCCACCTATTTTGCACCTCCGTCTCTGCGAAGACTTCACTGAGAATCCAAGCGATTTCTGGATCCCTTCTCTCCCCTGAAGCTGTAAACAGTTTAACAAGACAGGTGCGGAACTGCCGTAAGGTAATCTACATCTTGTCTCCCTCTCTGGTATCTAACCTCCCGGCGAATGGGGGTACGTCTCCGTGTTCTGTGCGGTTTTCAGCACAGTACTCTCTACACGTAGTGGATATTTGATTTGGTAAGTGACCGAATAAGTGAATGAGTCACCAAGATAAGGGTATTGTCTCATTCTTTCTCGCTTTTTCCACTTCCAAGTTTCTTTAGTTAGTTTCCTCAGACAAAAGGTTTCTTTGTAGCTACACAGTGGCCAGGTCCAGAGAATGTTGCAGATAGCTGCTGAAAACATCCCTCCTCCACTTGAGAATGGCTTGCTCTCCCTCTCAAGCGGAGAGAGCTGGGATTCGATATTTAATTAAGCGCCTCTGTTCACTTGGCATTTAGAGGCACTAGGGGGCGTTAGTGCTCTACACCCGGTGAAATGCCTGTTTCGTTTGTGATTTTCCTTTGTGAAAAACAACTATGCACAGAGTGTTTTGTGCCAATTTTCCATCCTTTTAGATTGACGGAAAGCATTTTACCTACGTAGAAACAGAAAACGAATAGAAAGAGCGTCGCATTGCGTTTAATGAAAGCTTAGGGCGGTCTCGGTGGTACGTTAGTGAAGTTATCTGGGGACACCTTAGCCACGTACATTGTGTTGGAGAGGCACCGAGAATTCATTCAGGAGTTCTCAAAGTTCGAGGACACAGTTGCCTTACACGTAGGCACGGTGGCAGCCGTGGACATGGCAGTGATTTGGAGAATGTTGTACTAGTCGGCTCTCGCTGTGATAATGCTTTGCAACAAATCTCCCCAAAACTCACTTACATAAAGAAGAATCTAGTTTTCTCGGACCTGTGGGCTAGCTGCAGCGGCACTCTTGTAGACCTCTCGATGGCGGGTGTTGCTCCATGCCGTGGGTCAGTTTGAGGTCTGTCCCGCACACCTTACCGTGGAGCCCAACTGTGAGGCTGCAGCTCCCTGTCCTCTCGCAGAGTTCACTGAAACGTAAGAGGTGAGCCCAACCACACAAGGCCACGTAAGGCCTCTGCGACTCATTGAAGGCCATCGTGTCTTCCCTTGGCCTCCTGGGAACCCCCTGGCCCCAGGATGCAGCTTCGGTAGCCCAGGGCAACCGGCGGAGGGGGGCGGGCGGGGCTGCAGGAGGGTGGAACGCTGAGGTCACAGAGGGTGTGGGTGTGGCCACCTCTGCTGTGACTGAACCAAGGGCGTGGGTGGGGGACTGGGGGTCCAGGGCAGGGCCCTCAGAGCCCGGTAGGCCCAGGGGGGCGGCGCAAGCACCTAGGCCCAGGCCGAAGAGCGCCTTCTTGGTCTGCGCGGCAGGCCGGCCTCTCGCCTTGCCACTCAGGCCGCCCTCCCTCTTGAAGTGTGTGTGGCACGCGTCCGCGGAGTACACCTCGCTGCACAGGTAGCCGTGGGACTGGGCGTCGTAGCTTCCTGCGAGGCGGCCGGAGGTCCCGCAGGCGGGTGGGTCCCTGGGACAGACGCGCGGAGCGGCTCCTGCCCGGCCCCCCTGAGAACCGTCGCCGTTCCGTAAGGCGGGGCGCCTGCTTCAGAATGTAAATCACGTGTCCGCTCTATGGATACGCTGTTTAGTTTACCAGGCAAGACTTTCTTGGTGAAAGAAGCAACGTTGGCTTGCATCGTCGAGCAGGCTTGTCATCTGGCTGTGCACTGGTACTCTCTCTCTGGGTGTGCTAGTCCGCAGGGCAGGGCATCCCCTGGGCAGGGTGGAGCGTGATCTCTGCGGCCTCGTCTTGCAGCTCCTTCCTTTCATTCTCAATCATCCTGCCCACAGTGGCCTCCTCTCAGGCCTGCATACTTACAACGGCGCATTGCCCGTGCTGCCCCTCTGCAGGAAGTGTCCCTCTGTTTAGTTTGCAGCTGACTGATGCCGCCTCACCCTTCTCATCTCTTCTCAGGTGTCACTTGGTCAAGAAAGCGTCCCCTTACCTACTCAACTCATCTCGTCTCCCTACCGTAGCTCACGTGACACCACGCACCTCTCGCTTATGGCCGTCATCGCCTTTCGCATCCAGTTTCAGGTAGGTAAGTTTACCCCGTGGTCCGTGAGGAAGAAGAGATCACGCCTGTTTTGCTTACTCTTGATTCCCAGCGACTAGCCCGGTTACTGATAACCTCTGTTAGAGGGAGAAAGGAATGCACCCAATCCCTGGTGAAGCCCCGACCGTTTTCCTTTCTAGTGTCCCTCGTACTCCTCCCTGCCGTCTGTGTCGCCCTTACTCCGCGTCTACCGTTTATGAGTTTACACCTGGGTTACGGTGACTGCTTCGGAGAATCGCATGCCTTTCTACCTCCCTCGCTGCGACCTCTCCTACACCTCCCAGGGCTCTTGGGTTATGCCCTTGCCCTCTTCCGAGCCGTCCGTGGCACCCGCTGTCAACCCCGTACGGCCAAGCTCCTAAGACTGACACTCCAGGCCCTCCGTAATTTGGCTTCAGTTTCACTTTCTAGACGTTTCAAGAAAGAACGGGGTCTAAATATCTGTGCACCTCTGCTCCGTTTCATATCTACCCACGAGGTTAATTTTTTTGTTTCTTCCAGTCCACCTATTTTGCACCTCCGTCTCTGCGAAGACTTCACTGAGAATCCAAGCGATTTCTGGATCCCTTCTCTCCCCTGAAGCTGTAAACAGTTTAACAAGACAGGTGCGGAACTGCCGTAAGGTAATCTACATCTTGTCTCCCTCTCTGGTATCTAACCTCCCTGCGAATGGGGGTACGTCTCCGTGTTCTGTGCGGTTTTCAGCACAGTACTCTCTACACGTAGTGGATATTTGATTTGGTAAGTGACCGAATAAGTGAATGAGTCACCAAGATAAGGGTATTGTCTCATTCTTTCTCGCTTTTTCCACTTCCAAGTTTCTTTAGTTAGTTTCCTCAGACAAAAGGTTTCTTTGTAGCTACACAGTGGCCAGGTCCAGAGAATGTTGCAGATAGCTGCTGAAAACATCCCTCCTCCACTTGAGAATGGCTTGCTCTCCCTCTCAAGCGGAGAGAGCTGGGATTCGATATTTAATTAAGTGCCTCTGTTCACTTGGCATTTAGAGGCACTAGGGGGCGTTAGTGCTCTACACCCGGTGAAATGCCTGTTTCGTTTGTGATTTTCCTTTGTGAAAAACAACTATGCACAGAGTGTTTTGTGCCAATTTTCCATCCTTTTAGATTGACGGAAAGCATTTTACCTACGTAGAAACAGAAAAGGAATAGAAAGAGCGTTGCATTGCGTTTAATGAAAGCTTAGGGCGGTCTCGGTGGTACGTTAGTGAAGTTATCTGGGGACACCTTAGCCACGTACATTGTGTTGGAGAGGCACCGAGAATTCATTCAGGAGTTCTCAAAGTTCGAGGACACAGTTGCCTTACACGTAGGCACGGTGGCAGCCGTGGACATGGCAGTGATTTGGAGAATGTTGTACTAGTCGGCTCTCGCTGTGATAATGCTTTGCAACAAATCTCCCCAAAACTCACTTACATAAAGAAGAATCTAGTTTTCTCGGACCTGTGGGCTAGCTGCAGCGGCTCTCTTGTAGACCTCTCGATGGCGGGTGTTGCTCCATGCCGTGGGTCAGTTTGAGGTCTGTCCCGCACACCTTACCGTGGAGCCCAACTGTGAGGCTGCAGCTCCCTGTCCTCTCGCAGAGTTCACTGAAACGTAAGAGGTGAGCCCAACCACACAAGGCCACGTAAGGCCTCTGCGACTCATTGAAGGCCATCGTGTCTTCCCTTGGCCTCCTGGGAACCCCCTGGCCCCAGGATGCAGCTTCGGTAGCCCAGGGCAACCGGCGGAGGGGGGCGGGCGGGGCTGCAGGAGGGTGGAACGCTGAGGTCACAGAGGGTGTGGGTGTGGCCACCTCTGCTGTGACTGAACCAAGGGCGTGGGTGGGGGACTGGGGGTCCAGGGCAGGGCCCTCAGAGCCCGGTAGGCCCAGGGGGGCGGCGCAAGCACCTAGGCCCAGGCCGAAGAGCGCCTTCTTGGTCTGCGCGGCAGGCCGGCCTCTCGCCTTGCCACTCAGGCCGCCCTCCCTCTTGAAGTGTGTGTGGCACGCGTCCGCGGAGTACACCTCGCTGCACAGGTAGCCGTGGGACTGGGCGTCGTAGCTTCCTGCGAGGCGGCCGGAGGTCCCGCAGGCGGGTGGGTCCCTGGGACAGACGCGCGGAGCGGCTCCTGCCCGGCCCCCCTGAGAACCATCGCCGTTCCGTAAGGCGGGGCGCCTGCTTCAGAATGTAAATCACGTGTCCGCTCTATGGATACGCTGTTTAGTTTACCAGGCAAGACTTTCTTGGTGAAAGAAGCAGCGTTGGCTTGCATCGTCGAGCAGGCTTGTCATCTGGCTGTGCACTGGTACTCTCTCTCTGGGTGTGCTAGTCCGCAGGGCAGGGCATCCCCTGGGCAGGGTGGAGCGTGATCTCTGCGGCCTCGTCTTGCAGCTCCTTCCTTTCATTCTCAATCATCCTGCCCACAGTGGCCTCCTCTCAGGCCTGCATACTTACAACGGCGCATTGCCCGTGCTGCCCCTCTGCAGGAAGTGTCCCTCTGTTTAGTTTGCAGCTGACTGATGCCGCCTCACCCTTCTCATCTCTTCTCAGGTGTCACTTGGTCAAGAAAGCGTCCCCTTACCTACTCAACTCATCTCGTCTCCCTACCGTAGCTCACGTGACACCACGCACCTCTCGCTTATGGCCGTCATCGCCTTTCGCATCCAGTTTCAGGTAGGTAAGTTTACCCCGTGGCCCGTGAGGAAGAAGAGATCACGCCTGTTTTGCTTACTCTTGATTCCCAGCGACTAGCCCGGTTACTGATAACCTCTGTTAGAGGGAGAAAGGAATGCACCCAATCCCTGGTGAAGCCCCGACCGTTTTCCTTTCTAGTGTCCCTCGTACTCCTCCCTGCCGTCTGTGTCGCCCTTACTCCGCGTCTACCGTTTATGAGTTTACACCTGGGTTACGGTGACTGCTTCGGAGAATCGCATGCCTTTCTACCTCCCTCGCTGCGACCTCTCCTACACCTCCCAGGGCTCTTGGGTTATGCCCTTGCCCTCTTCCGAGCCGTCCGTGGCACCCGCTGTCAACCCCGTACGGCCAAGCTCCTAAGACTGACACTCCAGGCCCTCCGTAATTTGGCTTCAGTTTCACTTTCTAGACGTTTCAAGAAAGAACGGGGTCTAAATATCTGTGCACCTCTGCTCCGTTTCATATCTACCCACGAGGTTAATTTTTTTGTTTCTTCCAGTCCACCTATTTTGCACCTCCGTCTCTGCGAAGACTTCACTGAGAATCCAAGCGATTTCTGGATCCCTTCTCTCCCCTGAAGCTGTAAACAGTTTAACAAGACAGGTGCGGAACTGCCGTAAGGTAATCTACATCTTGTCTCCCTCTCTGGTATCTAACCTCCCTGCGAATGGGGGTACGTCTCCGTGTTCTGTGCGGTTTTCAGCACAGTACTCTCTACACGTAGTGGATATTTGATTTGGTAAGTGACCGAATAAGTGAATGAGTCACCAAGATAAGGGTATTGTCTCATTCTTTCTCGCTTTTTCCACTTCCAAGTTTCTTTAGTTAGTTTCCTCAGACAAAAGGTTTCTTTGTAGCTACACAGTGGCCAGGTCCAGAGAATGTTGCAGATAGCTGCTGAAAACATCCCTCCTCCACTTGAGAATGGCTTGCTCTCCCTCTCAAGCGGAGAGAGCTGGGATTCGATATTTAATTAAGCGCCTCTGTTCACTTGGCATTTAGAGGCACTAGGGGGCGTTAGTGCTCTACACCCGGTGAAATGCCTGTTTCGTTTGTGATTTTCCTTTGTGAAAAACAACTATGCACAGAGTGTTTTGTGCCAATTTTCCATCCTTTTAGATTGACGGAAAGCATTTTACCTACGTAGAAACAGAAAACGAATAGAAAGAGCGTCGCATTGCGTTTAATGAAAGCTTAGGGCGGTCTCGGTGGTACGTTAGTGAAGTTATCTGGGGACACCTTAGCCACGTACATTGTGTTGGAGAGGCACCGAGAATTCATTCAGGAGTTCTCAAAGTTCGAGGACACAGTTGCCTTACACGTAGGCACGGTGGCAGCCGTGGACATGGCAGTGATTTGGAGAATGTTGTACTAGTCGGCTCTCGCTGTGATAATGCTTTGCAACAAATCTCCCCAAAACTCACTTACATAAAGAAGAATCTAGTTTTCTCGGACCTGTGGGCTAGCTGCAGCGGCACTCTTGTAGACCTCTCGATGGCGGGTGTTGCTCCATGCCGTGGGTCAGTTTGAGGTCTGTCCCGCACACCTTACCGTGGAGCCCAACTGTGAGGCTGCAGCTCCCTGTCCTCTCGCAGAGTTCACTGAAACGTAAGAGGTGAGCCCAACCACACAAGGCCACGTAAGGCCTCTGCGACTCATTGAAGGCCATCGTGTCTTCCCTTGGCCTCCTGGGAACCCCCTGGCCCCAGGATGCAGCTTCGGTAGCCCAGGGCAACCGGCGGAGGGGGGCGGGCGGGGCTGCAGGAGGGTGGAACGCTGAGGTCACAGAGGGTGTGGGTGTGGCCACCTCTGCTGTGACTGAACCAAGGGCGTGGGTGGGGGACTGGGGGTCCAGGGCAGGGCCCTCAGAGCCCGGTAGGCCCAGGGGGGCGGCGCAAGCACCTAGGCCCAGGCCGAAGAGCGCCTTCTTGGTCTGCGCGGCAGGCCGGCCTCTCGCCTTGCCACTCAGGCCGCCCTCCCTCTTGAAGTGTGTGTGGCACGCGTCCGCGGAGTACACCTCGCTGCACAGGTAGCCGTGGGACTGGGCGTCGTAGCTTCCTGCGAGGCGGCCGGAGGTCCCGCAGGCGGGTGGGTCCCTGGGACAGACGCGCGGAGCGGCTCCTGCCCGGCCCCCCTGAGAACCGTCGCCGTTCCGTAAGGCGGGGCGCCTGCTTCAGAATGTAAATCACGTGTCCGCTCTATGGATACGCTGTTTAGTTTACCAGGCAAGACTTTCTTGGTGAAAGAAGCAACGTTGGCTTGCATCGTCGAGCAGGCTTGTCATCTGGCTGTGCACTGGTACTCTCTCTCTGGGTGTGCTAGTCCGCAGGGCAGGGCATCCCCTGGGCAGGGTGGAGCGTGATCTCTGCGGCCTCGTCTTGCAGCTCCTTCCTTTCATTCTCAATCATCCTGCCCACAGTGGCCTCCTCTCAGGCCTGCATACTTACAACGGCGCATTGCCCGTGCTGCCCCTCTGCAGGAAGTGTCCCTCTCTTTAGTTTGCAGCTGACTGATGCCGCCTCACCCTTCTCATGTCTTCTCAGGTGTCACTTGGTCAAGAAAGCGTCCCCTTACCTACTCAACTCATCTCGTCTCCCTACCGTAGCTCACGTGACACCACGCACCTCTCGCTTATGGCCGTCATCGCCTTTCGCATCCAGTTTCAGGTAGGTAAGTTTACCCCATGGTCCGTGAGGAAGAAGAGATCACGCCTGTTTTGCTTACTCTTGATTCCCAGCGACTAGCCCGGTTACTGATAACCTCTGTTAGAGGGAGAAAGGAATGCACCCAATCCCTGGTGAAGCCCCGACCGTTTTCCTTTCTAGTGTCCCTCGTACTCCTCCCTGCCGTCTGTGTCGCCCTTACTCCGCGTCTACCGTTTATGAGTTTACACCTGGGTTACGGTGACTGCTTCGGAGAATCGCATGCCTTTCTACCTCCCTCGCTGCGACCTCTCCTACACCTCCCAGGGCTCTTGGGTTATGCCCTTGCCCTCTTCCGAGCCGTCCGTGGCACCCGCTGTCAACCCCGTACGGCCAAGCTCCTAAGACTGACACTCCAGGCCCTCCGTAATTTGGCTTCAGTTTCACTTTCTAGACGTTTCAAGAAAGAACGGGGTCTAAATATCTGTGCACCTCTGCTCCGTTTCATATCTACCCACGAGGTTAATTTTTTTGTTTCTTCCAGTCCACCTATTTTGCACCTCCGTCTCTGCGAAGACTTCACTGAGAATCCAAGCGATTTCTGGATCCCTTCTCTCCCCTGAAGCTGTAAACAGTTTAACAAGACAGGTGCGGAACTGCCGTAAGGTAATCTACATCTTGTCTCCCTCTCTGGTATCTAACCTCCCTGCGAATGGGGGTACGTCTCCGTGTTCTGTGCGGTTTTCAGCACAGTACTCTCTACACGTAGTGGATATTTGATTTGGTAAGTGACCGAATAAGTGAATGAGTCACCAAGATAAGGGTATTGTCTCATTCTTTCTCGCTTTTTCCACTTCCAAGTTTCTTTAGTTAGTTTCCTCAGACAAAAGGTTTCTTTGTAGCTACACAGTGGCCAGGTCCAGAGAATGTTGCAGATAGCTGCTGAAAACATCCCTCCTCCACTTGAGAATGGCTTGCTCTCCCTCTCAAGCGGAGAGAGCTGGGATTCGATATTTAATTAAGCGCCTCTGTTCACTTGGCATTTAGAGGCACTAGGGGGCGTTAGTGCTCTACACCCGGTGAAATGCCTGTTTCGTTTGTGATTTTCCTTTGTGAAAAACAACTATGCACAGAGTGTTTTGTGCCAATTTTCCATCCTTTTAGATTGACGGAAAGCATTTTACCTACGTAGAAACAGAAAACGAATAGAAAGAGCGTCGCATTGCGTTTAATGAAAGCTTAGGGCGGTCTCGGTGGTACGTTAGTGAAGTTATCTGGGGACACCTTAGCCACGTACATTGTGTTGGAGAGGCACCGAGAATTCATTCAGGAGTTCTCAAAGTTCGAGGACACAGTTGCCTTACACGTAGGCACGGTGGCAGCCGTGGACATGGCAGTGATTTGGAGAATGTTGTACTAGTCGGCTCTCGCTGTGATAATGCTTTGCAACAAATCTCCCCAAAACTCACTTACATAAAGAAGAATCTAGTTTTCTCGGACCTGTGGGCTAGCTGCAGCGGCTCTCTTGTAGACCTCTCGATGGCGGGTGTTGCTCCATGCCGTGGGTCAGTTTGAGGTCTGTCCCGCACACCTTACCGTGGAGCCCAACTGTGAGGCTGCAGCTCCCTGTCCTCTCGCAGAGTTCACTGAAACGTAAGAGGTGAGCCCAACCACACAAGGCCACGTAAGGCCTCTGCGACTCATTGAAGGCCATCGTGTCTTCCCTTGGCCTCCTGGGAACCCCCTGGCCCCAGGATGCAGCTTCGGTAGCCCAGGGCAACCGGCGGAGGGGGGCGGGCGGGGCTGCAGGAGGGTGGAACGCTGAGGTCACAGAGGGTGTGGGTGTGGTCACCTCTGCTGTGACTGAACCAAGGGCGTGGGTGGGGGGCTGGGGGTCCAGGGCAGGGCCCTCAGAGCCCGGTAGGCCCAGGGGGGCGGCGCAAGCACCTAGGCCCAGGCCGAAGAGCGCCTTCTTGGTCTGCGCGGCAGGCCGGCCTCTCGCCTTGCCACTCAGGCCGCCCTCCCTCTTGAAGTGTGTGTGGCACGCGTCCGCGGAGTACACCTCGCTGCACAGGTAGCCGTGGGACTGGGCGTCGTAGCTTCCTGCGAGGCGGCCGGAGGTCCCGCAGGCGGGTGGGTCCCTGGGACAGACGCGCGGAGCGGCTCCTGCCCGGCCCCCCTGAGAACCGTCGCCGTTCCGTAAGGCGGGGCGCCTGCTTCAGAATGTAAATCACGTGTCCGCTCTATGGATACGCTGTTTAGTTTACCAGGCAAGACTTTCTTGGTGAAAGAAGCAGCGTTGGCTTGCATCCTCGAGCAGGCTTGTCATCTGGCTGTGCACTGGTACTCTCTCTCTGGGTGTGCTAGTCCGCAGGGCAGGGCATCCCCTGGGCAGGGTGGAGCGTGATCTCTGCGGCCTCGTCTTGCAGCTCCTTCCTTTCATTCTCAATCATCCTGCCCACAGTGGCCTCCTCTCAGGCCTGCATACTTACAACGGCGCATTGCCCGTGCTGCCCCTCTGCAGGAAGTGTCCCTCTGTTTAGTTTGCAGCTGACTGATGCCGCCTCACCCTTCTCATCTCTTCTCAGGTGTCACTTGGTCAAGAAAGCGTCCCCTTACCTACTCAACTCATCTCGTCTCCCTACCGTAGCTCACGTGACACCACGCACCTCTCGCTTATGGCCGTCATCGCCTTTCGCATCCAGTTTCAGGTAGGTAAGTTTACCCCGTGGTCCGTGAGGAAGAAGAGATCACGCCTGTTTTGCTTACTCTTGATTCCCAGCGACTAGCCCGGTTACTGATAACCTCTGTTAGAGGGAGAAAGGAATGCACCCAATCCCTGGTGAAGCCCCGACCGTTTTCCTTTCTAGTGTCCCTCGTACTCCTCCCTGCCGTCTGTGTCGCCCTTACTCCGCGTCTACCGTTTATGAGTTTACACCTGGGTTATGGTGACTGCTTCGGAGAATCGCATGCCTTTCTACCTCCCTCGCTGCGACCTCTCCTACACCTCCCAGGGCTCTTGGGTTATGCCCTTGCCCTCTTCCGAGCCGTCCGTGGCACCCGCTGTCAACCCCGTACGGCCAAGCTCCTAAGACTGACACTCCAGGCCCTCCGTAATTTGGCTTCAGTTTCACTTTCTAGACGTTTCAAGAAAGAACGGGGCCTAAATATCTGTGCACCTCTGCTCCGTTTCATATCTACCCACGAGGTTAATTTTTTTGTTTCTTCCAGTCCACCTATTTTGCACCTCCGTCTCTGCGAAGACTTCACTGAGAATCCAAGCGATTTCTGGATCCCTTCTCTCCCCTGAAGCTGTAAACAGTTTAACAAGACAGGTGCGGAACTGCCGTAAGGTAATCTACATCTTGTCTCCCTCTCTGGTATCTAACCTCCCTGCGAATGGGGGTACGTCTCCGTGTCCTGTGCGGTTTTCAGCACAGTACTCTCTACACGTAGTGGATATTTGATTTGGTAAGTGACCGAATAAGTGAATGAGTCACCAAGATAAGGGTATTGTCTCATTCTTTCTCGCTTTTTCCACTTCCAAGTTTCTTTAGTTAGTTTCCTCAGACAAAAGGTTTCTTTGTAGCTACACAGTGGCCAGGTCCAGAGAATGTTGCAGATAGCTGCTGAAAACATCCCTCCTCCACTTGAGAATGGCTTGCTCTCCCTCTCAAGCGGAGAGAGCTGGGATTCGATATTTAATTAAGCGCCTCTGTTCACTTGGCATTTAGAGGCACTAGGGGGCGTTAGTGCTCTACACCCGGTGAAATGCCTGTTTCGTTTGTGATTTTCCTTTGTGAAAAACAACTATGCACAGAGTGTTTTGTGCCAATTTTCCATCCTTTTAGATTGACGGAAAGCATTTTACCTACGTAGAAACAGAAAACGAATAGAAAGAGCGTCGCATTGCGTTTAATGAAAGCTTAGGGCGGTCTCGGTGGTACGTTAGTGAAGTTATCTGGGGACACCTTAGCCACGTACATTGTGTTGGAGAGGCACCGAGAATTCATTCAGGAGTTCTCAAAGTTCGAGGACACGGTTGCCTTACACGTAGGCACGGTGGCAGCCGTGGACATGGCAGTGATTTGGAGAATGTTGTACTAGTCGGCTCTCGCTGTGATAATGCTTTGCAACAAATCTCCCCAAAACTCACTTACATAAAGAAGAATCTAGTTTTCTCGGACCTGTGGGCTAGCTGCAGCGGCTCTCTTGTAGACCTCTCGATGGCGGGTGTTGTTCCATGCCGTGGGTCAGTTTGAGGTCTGTCCCGCACACCTTACCGTGGAGCCCAACTGTGAGGCTGCAGCTCCCTGTCCTCTCGCAGAGTTCACTGAAACGTAAGAGGTGAGCCCAACCACACAAGGCCACGTAAGGCCTCTGCGACTCATTGAAGGCCATCGTGTCTTCCCTTGGCCTCCTGGGAACCCCCTGGCCCCAGGATGCAGCTTCGGTAGCCCAGGGCAACCGGCGGAGGGGGGCGGGCGGGGCTGCAGGAGGGTGGAACGCGGAGGTCACAGAGGGTGTGGGTGTGGCCACCTCTGCTGTGACTGAACCAAGGGCGTGGGTGGGGGGCTGGGGGTCCAGGGCAGGGCCCTCAGAGCCCGGTAGGCCCAGGGGGGCGGCGCAAGCACCTAGGCCCAGGCCGAAGAGCGCCTTCTTGGTCTGCGCGGCAGGCCGGCCTCTCGCCTTGCCACTCAGGCCGCCCTCCCTCTTGAAGTGTGTGTGGCACGCGTCCGCGGAGTACACCTCGCTGCACAGGTAGCCGTGGGACTGGTCGTCGTAGCTTCCTGCGAGGCGGCCGGAGGTCCCGCAGGCGGGTGGGTCCCTGGGACAGACGCGCGGAGCGGCTCCTGCCCGGCCCCCCTGAGAACCGTCGCCGTTCCGTAAGGCGGGGCGCCTGCTTCAGAATGTAAATCACGTGTCCGCTCTATGGATACGCTGTTTAGTTTACCAGGCAAGACTTTCTTGGTGAAAGAAGCAGCGTTGGCTTGCATCGTCGAGCAGGCTTGTCATCTGGCTGTGCACTGGTACTCTCTCTCTGGGTGTGCTAGTCCGCAGGGCAGGGCATCCCCTGGGCAGGGTGGAGCGTGATCTCTGCGGCCTCGTCTTGCAGCTCCTTCCTTTCATTCTCAATCATCCTGCCCACAGTGGCCTCCTCTCAGGCCTGCATACTTACAACGGCGCATTGCCCGTGCTGCCCCTCTGCAGGAAGTGTCCCTCTGTTTAGTTTGCAGCTGACTGATGCCGCCTCACCCTTCTCATCTCTTCTCAGGTGTCACTTGGTCAAGAAAGCGTCCCCTTACCTACTCAACTCATCTCGTCTCCCTACCGTAGCTCACGTGACACCACGCACCTCTCGCTTATGGCCGTCATCGCCTTTCGCATCCAGTTTCAGGTAGGTAAGTTTACCCCGTGGTCCGTGAGGAAGAAGAGATCACGCCTGTTTTGCTTACTCTTGATTCCCAGCGACTAGCCCGGTTACTGATAACCTCTGTTAGAGGGAGAAAGGAATGCACCCAATCCCTGGTGAAGCCCCGACCGTTTTCCTTTCTAGTGTCCCTCGTACTCCTCCCTGCCGTCTGTGTCGCCCTTACTCCGCGTCTACCGTTTATGAGTTTACACCTGGGTTACGGTGACTGCTTCGGAGAATCGCATGCCTTTCTACCTCCCTCGCTGCGACCTCTCCTACACCTCCCAGGGCTCTTGGGTTATGCCCTTGCCCTCTTCCGAGCCGTCCGTGGCACCCGCTGTCAACCCCGTACGGCCAAGCTCCTAAGACTGACACTCCAGGCCCTCCGTAATTTGGCTTCAGTTTCACTTTCTAGACGTTTCAAGAAAGAACGGGGCCTAAATATCTGTGCACCTCTGCTCCGTTTCATATCTACCCACGAGGTTAATTTTTTTGTTTCTTCCAGTCCACCTATTTTGCACCTCCGTCTCTGCGAAGACTTCACTGAGAATCCAAGCGATTTCTGGATCCCTTCTCTCCCCTGAAGCTGTAAACAGTTTAACAAGACAGGTGCGGAACTGCCGTAAGGTAATCTACATCTTGTCTCCCTCTCTGGTATCTAACCTCCCTGCGAATGGGGGTACGTCTCCGTGTCCTGTGCGGTTTTCAGCACAGTACTCTCTACACGTAGTGGATATTTGATTTGGTAAGTGACCGAATAAGTGAATGAGTCACCAAGATAAGGGTATTGTCTCATTCTTTCTCGCTTTTTCCACTTCCAAGTTTCTTTAGTTAGTTTCCTCAGACAAAAGGTTTCTTTGTAGCTACACAGTGGCCAGGTCCAGAGAATGTTGCAGATAGCTGCTGAAAACATCCCTCCTCCACTTGAGAATGGCTTGCTCTCCCTCTCAAGCGGAGAGAGCTGGGATTCGATATTTAATTAAGCGCCTCTGTTCACTTGGCATTTAGAGGCACTAGGGGGCGTTAGTGCTCTACACCCGGTGAAATGCCTGTTTCGTTTGTGATTTTCCTTTGTGAAAAACAACTATGCACAGAGTGTTTTGTGCCAATTTTCCATCCTTTTAGATTGACGGAAAGCATTTTACCTACGTAGAAACAGAAAACGAATAGAAAGAGCGTCGCATTGCGCTTACTGAAAGCTTAGGGCGGTCTCGGTGGTACGTTAGTGAAGTTATCTGGGGACACCTTAGCCACGTACATTGTGTTGGAGAGGCACCGAGAATTCATTCAGGAGTTCTCAAAGTTCGAGGACACGGTTGCCTTACACGTAGGCACGGTGGCAGCCGTGGACATGGCAGTGATTTGGAGAATGTTGTACTAGTCGGCTCTCGCTGTGATAATGCTTTGCAACAAATCTCCCCAAAACTCACTTACATAAAGAAGAATCTAGTTTTCTCGGACCTGTGGGCTAGCTGCAGCGGCTCTCTTGTAGACCTCTCGATGGCGGGTGTTGCTCCATGCCGTGGGTCAGTTTGAGGTCTGTCCCGCACACCTTACCGTGGAGCCCAACTGTGAGGCTGCAGCTCCCTGTCCTCTCGCAGAGTTCACTGAAACGTAAGAGGTGAGCCCAACCACACAAGGCCACGTAAGGCCTCTGCGACTCATTGAAGGCCATCGTGTCTTCCCTTGGCCTCCTGGGAACCCCCTGGCCCCAGGATGCAGCTTCGGTAGCCCAGGGCAACCGGCGGAGGGGGGCGGGCGGGGCTGCAGGAGGGTGGAACGCTGAGGTCACAGAGGGTGTGGGTGTGGTCACCTCTGCTGTGACTGAACCAAGGGCGTGGGTGGGGGGCTGGGGGTCCAGGGCAGGGCCCTCAGAGCCCGGTAGGCCCAGGGGGGCGGCGCAAGCACCTAGGCCCAGGCCGAAGAGCGCCTTCTTGGTCTGCGCGGCAGGCCGGCCTCTCGCCTTGCCACTCAGGCCGCCCTCCCTCTTGAAGTGTGTGTGGCACGCGTCCGCGGAGTACACCTCGCTGCACAGGTAGCCGTGGGACTGGTCGTCGTAGCTTCCTGCGAGGCGGCCGGAGGTCCCGCAGGCGGGTGGGTCCCTGGGACAGACGTGCGGAGCGGCTCCTGCCCGGCCCCCCTGAGAACCGTCGCCGTTCCGTAAGGCGGGGCGCCTGCTTCAGAATGTAAATCACGTGTCCGCTCTATGGATACGCTGTTTAGTTTACCAGGCAAGACTTTCTTGGTGAAAGAAGCAGCGTTGGCTTGCATCGTCGAGCAGGCTTCTCATCTGGCTGTGCACTGGTACTCTCTCTCTGGGTGTGCTAGTCCGCAGGGCAGGGCATCCCCTGGGCAGGGTGGAGCGTGATCTCTGCGGCCTCGTCTTGCAGCTCCTTCCTTTCATTCTCAATCATCCTGCCCACAGTGGCCTCCTCTCAGGCCTGCATACTTACAACGGCGCATTGCCCGTGCTGCCCCTCTGCAGGAAGTGTCCCTCTGTTTAGTTTGCAGCTGACTGATGCCGCCTCACCCTTCTCATCTCTTCTCAGGTGTCACTTGGTCAAGAAAGCGTCCCCTTACCTACTCAACTCATCTCGTCTCCCTACCGTAGCTCACGTGACACCACGCACCTCTCGCTTATGGCCGTCATCGCCTTTCGCATCCAGTTTCAGGTAGGTAAGTTTACCCCGTGGTCCGTGAGGAAGAAGAGATCACGCCTGTTTTGCTTACTCTTGATTCCCAGCGACTAGCCCGGTTACTGATAACCTCTGTTAGAAGGAGAAAGGAATGCACCCAATCCCTGGTGAAGCCCCGACCGTTTTCCTTTCTAGTGTCCCTCGTACTCCTCCCTGCCGTCTGTGTCGCCCTTACTCCGCGTCTACCGTTTATGAGTTTACACCTGGGTTACGGTGACTGCTTCGGAGAATCGCATGCCTTTCTACCTCCCTCGCTGCGACCTCTCCTACACCTCCCAGGGCTCTTGGGTTATGCCCTTGCCCTCTTCCGAGCCGTCCGTGGCACCCGCTGTCAACCCCGTACGGCCAGGCTCCTAAGACTGACACTCCAGGCCCTCCGTAATTTGGCTTCAGTTTCACTTTCTAGACGTTTCAAGAAAGAACGGGGTCTAAATATCTGGGCACCTCTGCTCCGTTTCATATCTACCCACGAGGTTAATTTTTTTGTTTCTTCCAGTCCACCTATTTTGCACCTCCGTCTCTGCGAAGACTTCACTGAGAATCCAAGCGATTTCTGGATCCCTTCTCTCCCCTGAAGCTGTAAACAGTTTAACAAGACAGGTGCGGAACTGCCGTAAGGTAATCTACATCTTGTCTCCCTCTCTGGTATCTAACCTCCCTGCGAATGGGGGTACGTCTCCGTGTTCTGTGCGGTTTTCAGCACAGTACTCTCTACACGTAGTGGATATTTGATTTGGTAAGTGACCGAATAAGTGAATGAGTCACCAAGATAAGGGTATTGTCTCATTCTTTCTCGCTTTTTCCACTTCCAAGTTTCTTTAGTTAGTTTCCTCAGACAAAAGGTTTCTTTGTAGCTACACAGTGGCCAGGTCCAGAGAATGTTGCAGATAGCTGCTGAAAACATCCCTCCTCCACTTGAGAATGGCTTGCTCTCCCTCTCAAGCGGAGAGAGCTGGGATTCGATATTTAATTAAGCGCCTCTGTTCACTTGGCATTTAGAGGCACTAGGGGGCGTTAGTGCTCTACACCCGGTGAAATGCCTGTTTCGTTTGTGATTTTCCTTTGTGAAAAACAACTATGCACAGAGTGTTTTGTGCCAATTTTCCATCCTTTTAGATTGACGGAAAGCATTTTACCTACGTAGAAACAGAAAACGAATAGAAAGAGCGTCGCATTGCGTTTAATGAAAGCTTAGGGCGGTCTCGGTGGTACGTTAGTGAAGTTATCTGGGGACACCTTAGCCACGTACATTGTGTTGGAGAGGCACCGAGAATTCATTCAGGAGTTCTCAAAGTTCGAGGACACGGTTGCCTTACACGTAGGCACGGTGGCAGCCGTGGACATGGCAGTGATTTGGAGAATGTTGTACTAGTCGGCTCTCGCTGTGATAATGCTTTGCAACAAATCTCCCCAAAACTCACTTACATAAAGAAGAATCTAGTTTTCTCGGACCTGTGGGCTAGCTGCAGCGGCTCTCTTGTAGACCTCTCGATGGCGGGTGTTGCTCCATGCCGTGGGTCAGTTTGAGGTCTGTCCCGCACACCTTACCGTGGAGCCCAACTGTGAGGCTGCAGGTCCCTGTCCTCTCGCAGAGTTCACTGAAACGTAAGAGGTGAGCCCAACCACACAAGGCCACGTAAGGCCTCTGCGACTCATTGAAGGCCATCGTGTCTTCCCTTGGCCTCCTGGGAACCCCCTGGCCCCAGGATGCAGCTTCGGTAGCCCAGGGCAACCGGCGGAGGGGGGCGGGCGGGGCTGCAGGAGGGTGGAACGCTGAGGTCACAGAGGGTGTGGGTGTGGTCACCTTTGCTGTGACTGAACCAAGGGCGTGGGTGGGGGGCTGGGGGTCCAGGGCAGGGCCCTCAGAGCCCGGTAGGCCCAGGGGGGCGGCGCAAGCACCTAGGCCCAGGCCGAAGAGCGCCTTCTTGGTCTGCGCGGCAGGCCGGCCTCTCGCCTTGCCACTCAGGCCGCCCTCCCTCTTGAAGTGTGTGTGGCACGCGTCCGCGGAGTACACCTCGCTGCACAGGTAGCCGTGGGACTGGGCGTCGTAGCTTCCTGCGAGGCGGCCGGAGGTCCCGCAGGCGGGTGGGTCCCTGGGACAGACGCGCGGAGCGGCTCCTGCCCGGCCCCCCTGAGAACCGTCGCCGTTCCGTAAGGCGGGGCGCCTGCTTCAGAATGTAAATCACGTGTCCGCTCTATGGATACGCTGTTTAGTTTACCAGGCAAGACTTTCTTGGTGAAAGAAGCAGCGTTGGCTTGCATCGTCGAGCAGGCTTCTCATCTGGCTGTGCACTGGTACTCTCTCTCTGGGTGTGCTAGTCCGCAGGGCAGGGCATCCCCTGGGCAGGGTGGAGCGTGATCTCTGCGGCCTCGTCTTGCAGCTCCTTCCTTTCATTCTCAATCATCCTGCCCACAGTGGCCTCCTCTCAGGCCTGCATACTTACAACGGCGCATTGCCCGTGCTGCCCCTCTGCAGGAAGTGTCCCTCTGTTTAGTTTGCAGCTGACTGATGCCGCCTCACCCTTCTCATCTCTTCTCAGGTGTCACTTGGTCAAGAAAGCGTCCCCTTACCTACTCAACTCATCTCGTCTCCCTACCGTAGCTCACGTGACACCACGCACCTCTCGCTTATGGCCGTCATCGCCTTTCGCATCCAGTTTCAGGTAGGTAAGTTTACCCCGTGGTCCGTGAGGAAGAAGAGATCACGCCTGTTTTGCTTACTCTTGATTCCCAGCGACTAGCCCGGTTACTGATAACCTCTGTTAGAAGGAGAAAGGAATGCACCCAATCCCTGGTGAAGCCCCGACCGTTTTCCTTTCTAGTGTCCCTCGTACTCCTCCCTGCCGTCTGTGTCGCCCTTACTCCGCGTCTACCGTTTATGAGTTTACACCTGGGTTACGGTGACTGCTTCGGAGAATCGCATGCCTTTCTACCTCCCTCGCTGCGACCTCTCCTACACCTCCCAGGGCTCTTGGGTTATGCCCTTGCCCTCTTCCGAGCCGTCCGTGGCACCCGCTGTCAACCCCGTACGGCCAGGCTCCTAAGACTGACACTCCAGGCCCTCCGTAATTTGGCTTCAGTTTCACTTTCTAGACGTTTCAAGAAAGAACGGGGTCTAAATATCTGGGCACCTCTGCTCCGTTTCATATCTACCCACGAGGTTAATTTTTTTGTTTCTTCCAGTCCACCTATTTTGCACCTCCGTCTCTGCGAAGACTTCACTGAGAATCCAAGCGATTTCTGGATCCCTTCTCTCCCCTGAAGCTGTAAACAGTTTAACAAGACAGGTGCGGAACTGCCGTAAGGTAATCTACATCTTGTCTCCCTCTCTGGTATCTAACCTCCCTGCGAATGGGGGTACGTCTCCGTGTTCTGTGCGGTTTTCAGCACAGTACTCTCTACACGTAGTGGATATTTGATTTGGTAAGTGACCGAATAAGTGAATGAGTCACCAAGATAAGGGTATTGTCTCATTCTTTCTCGCTTTTTCCACTTCCAAGTTTCTTTAGTTAGTTTCCTCAGACAAAAGGTTTCTTTGTAGCTACACAGTGGCCAGGTCCAGAGAATGTTGCAGATAGCTGCTGAAAACATCCCTCCTCCACTTGAGAATGGCTTGCTCTCCCTCTCAAGCGGAGAGAGCTGGGATTCGATATTTAATTAAGCGCCTCTGTTCACTTGGCATTTAGAGGCACTAGGGGGCGTTAGTGCTCTACACCCGGTGAAATGCCTGTTTCGTTTGTGATTTTCCTTTGTGAAAAACAACTATGCACAGAGTGTTTTGTGCCAATTTTCCATCCTTTTAGATTGACGGAAAGCATTTTACCTACGTAGAAACAGAAAAGGAATAGAAAGAGCGTCGCATTGCGTTTAATGAAAGCTTAGGGCGGTCTCGGTGGTACGTTAGTGAAGTTATCTGGGGACACCTTAGCCACGTACATTGTGTTGGAGAGGCACCGAGAATTCATTCAGGAGTTCTCAAAGTTCGAGGACACAGTTGCCTTACACGTAGGCACGGTGGCAGCCGTGGACATGGCAGTGATTTGGAGAATGTTGTACTAGTCGGCTCTCGCTGTGATAATGCTTTGCAACAAATCTCCCCAAAACTCACTTACATAAAGAAGAATCTAGTTTTCTCGGACCTGTGGGCTAGCTGCAGCGGCTCTCTTGTAGACCTCTCGATGGCGGGTGTTGCTCCATGCCGTGGGTCAGTTTGAGGTCTGTCCCGCACACCTTACCGTGGAGCCCAACTGTGAGGCTGCAGGTCCCTGTCCTCTCGCAGAGTTCACTGAAACGTAAGAGGTGAGCCCAACCACACAAGGCCACGTAAGGCCTCTGCGACTCATTGAAGGCCATCGTGTCTTCCCTTGGCCTCCTGGGAACCCCCTGGCCCCAGGATGCAGCTTCGGTAGCCCAGGGCAACCGGCGGAGGGGGGCGGGCGGGGCTGCAGGAGGGTGGAACGCTGAGGTCACAGAGGGTGTGGGTGTGGTCACCTCTGCTGTGACTGAACCAAGGGCGTGGGTGGGGGGCTGGGGGTCCAGGGCAGGGCCCTCAGAGCCCGGTAGGCCCAGGGGGGCGGCGCAAGCACCTAGGCCCAGGCCGAAGAGCGCCTTCTTGGTCTGCGCGGCAGGCCGGCCTCTCGCCTTGCCACTCAGGCCGCCCTCCCTCTTGAAGTGTGTGTGGCACGCGTCCGCGGAGTACACCTCGCTGCACAGGTAGCCGTGGGACTGGGCGTCGTAGCTTCCTGCGAGGCGGCCGGAGGTCCCGCAGGCGGGTGGGTCCCTGGGACAGACGCGCGGAGCGGCTCCTGCCCGGCCCCCCTGAGAACCGTCGCCGTTCCGTAAGGCGGGGCGCCTGCTTCAGAATGTAAATCACGTGTCCGCTCTATGGATACGCTGTTTAGTTTACCAGGCAAGACTTTCTTGGTGAAAGAAGCAGCGTTGGCTTGCATCGTCGAGCAGGCTTCTCATCTGGCTGTGCACTGGTACTCTCTCTCTGGGTGTGCTAGTCCGCAGGGCAGGGCATCCCCTGGGCAGGGTGGAGCGTGATCTCTGCGGCCTCGTCTTGCAGCTCCTTCCTTTCATTCTCAATCATCCTGCCCACAGTGGCCTCCTCTCAGGCCTGCATACTTACAACGGCGCATTGCCCGTGCTGCCCCTCTGCAGGAAGTGTCCCTCTGTTTAGTTTGCAGCTGACTGATGCCGCCTCACCCTTCTCATCTCTTCTCAGGTGTCACTTGGTCAAGAAAGCGTCCCCTTACCTACTCAACTCATCTCGTCTCCCTACCGTAGCTCACGTGACACCACGCACCTCTCGCTTATGGCCGTCATCGCCTTTCGCATCCAGTTTCAGGTAGGTAAGTTTACCCCGTGGTCCGTGAGGAAGAAGAGATCACGCCTGTTTTGCTTACTCTTGATTCCCAGCGACTAGCCCGGTTACTGATAACCTCTGTTAGAGGGAGAAAGGAATGCACCCAATCCCTGGTGAAGCCCCGACCGTTTTCCTTTCTAGTGTCCCTCGTACTCCTCCCTGCCGTCTGTGTCGCCCTTACTCCGCGTCTACCGTTTATGAGTTTACACCTGGGTTACGGTGACTGCTTCGGAGAATCGCATGCCTTTCTACCTCCCTCGCTGCGACCTCTCCTACACCTCCCAGGGCTCTTGGGTTATGCCCTTGCCCTCTTCCGAGCCGTCCGTGGCACCCGCTGTCAACCCCGTACGGCCAGGCTCCTAAGACTGACACTCCAGGCCCTCCGTAATTTGGCTTCAGTTTCACTTTCTAGACGTTTCAAGAAAGAACGGGGTCTAAATATCTGGGCACCTCTGCTCCGTTTCATATCTACCCACGAGGTTAATTTTTTTGTTTCTTCCAGTCCACCTATTTTGCACCTCCGTCTCTGCGAAGACTTCACTGAGAATCCAAGCGATTTCTGGATCCCTTCTCTCCCCTGAAGCTGTAAACAGTTTAACAAGACAGGTGCGGAACTGCCGTAAGGTAATCTACATCTTGTCTCCCTCTCTGGTATCTAACCTCCCTGCGAATGGGGGTACGTCTCCGTGTTCTGTGCGGTTTTCAGCACAGTATTCTCTACACGTAGTGGATATTTGATTTGGTAAGTGACCGAATAAGTGAATGAGTCACCAAGATAAGGGTATTGTCTCATTCTTTCTCGCTTTTTCCACTTCCAAGTTTCTTTAGTTAGTTTCCTCAGACAAAAGGTTTCTTTGTAGCTACACAGTGGCCAGGTCCAGAGAATGTTGCAGATAGCTGCTGAAAACATCCCTCCTCCACTTGAGAATGGCTTGCTCTCCCTCTCAAGCGGAGAGAGCTGGGATTCGATATTTAATTAAGCGCCTCTGTTCACTTGGCATTTAGAGGCACTAGGGGGCGTTAGTGCTCTACACCCGGTGAAATGCCTGTTTCGTTTGTGATTTTCCTTTGTGAAAAACAACTATGCACAGAGTGTTTTGTGCCAATTTTCCATCCTTTTAGATTGACGGAAAGCATTTTACCTACGTAGAAACAGAAAACGAATAGAAAGAGCGTTGCATTGCGTTTACTGAAAGCTTAGGGCGGTCTCGGTGGTACGTTAGTGAAGTTATCTGGGGACACCTTAGCCACGTACATTGTGTTGGAGAGGCACCGAGAATTCATTCAGGAGTTCTCAAAGTTCGAGGACACAGTTGCCTTACACGTAGGCACGGTGGCAGCCGTGGACATGGCAGTGATTTGGAGAATGTTGTACTCGTCGGCTCTCGCTGTGATAATGCTTTGCAACAAATCTCCCCAAAACTCACTTACATAAAGAAGAATCTAGTTTTCTCGGACCTGTGGGCTAGCTGCAGCGGCTCTCTTGTAGACCTCTCGATGGCGGGTGTTGCTCCATGCCGTGGGTCAGTTTGAGGTCTGTCCCGCACACCTTACCGTGGAGCCCAACTGTGAGGCTGCAGGTCCCTGTCCTCTAGCAGAGTTCACTGAAACGTAAGAGGTGAGCCCAACCACACAAGGCCACGTAAGGCCTCTGCGACTCATTGAAGGCCATCGTGTCTTCCCTTGGCCTCCTGGGAACCCCCTGGCCCCAGGATGCAGCTTCGGTAGCCCAGGGCAACCGGCGGAGGGGGGCGGGCGGGGCTGCAGGAGGGTGGAACGCTGAGGTCACAGAGGGTGTGGGTGTGGCCACCTCTGCTGTGACTGAACCAAGGGCGTGGGTGGGGGGCTGGGGGTCCAGGGCAGGGCCCTCAGAGCCCGGTAGGCCCAGGGGGGCGGCACAAGCACCTAGGCCCAGGCCGAAGAGCGCCTTCTTGGTCTGCGCGGCAGGCCGGCCTCTCGCCTTGCCACTCAGGCCGCCCTCCCTCTTGAAGTGTGTGTGGCACGCGTCCGCGGAGTACACCTCGCTGCACAGGTAGCCGTGGGACTGGGCGTCGTAGCTTCCTGCGAGGCGGCCGGAGGTCCCGCAGGCGGGTGGGTCCCTGGGACAGACGCGCGGAGCGGCTCCTGCCCGGCCCCCCTGAGAACCGTCGCCGTTCCGTAAGGCGGGGCGCCTGCTTCAGAATGTAAATCACGTGTCCGCTCTATGGATACGCTGTTTAGTTTACCAGGCAAGACTTTCTTGGTGAAAGAAGCAGCGTTGGCTTGCATCGTCGAGCAGGCTTGTCATCTGGCTGTGCACTGGTACTCTCTCTCTGGGTGTGCTAGTCCGCAGGGCAGGGCATCCCCTGGGCAGGGTGGAGCGTGATCTCTGCGGCCTCGTCTTGCAGCTCCTTCCTTTCATTCTCAATCATCCTGCCCACAGTGGCCTCCTCTCAGGCCTGCATACTTACAACGGCGCATTGCCCGTGCTGCCCCTCTGCAGGAAGTGTCCCTCTGTTTAGTTTGCAGCTGACTGATGCCGCCTCACCCTTCTCATCTCTTCTCAGGTGTCACTTGGTCAAGAAAGCGTCCCCTTACCTACTCAACTCATCTCGTCTCCCTACCGTAGCTCACGTGACACCACGCACCTCTCGCTTATGGCCGTCATCGCCTTTCGCATCCAGTTTCAGGTAGGTAAGTTTACCCCGTGGTCCGTGAGGAAGAAGAGATCACGCCTGTTTTGCTTACTCTTGATTCCCAGCGACTAGCCCGGTTACTGATAACCTCTGTTAGAGGGAGAAAGGAATGCACCCAATCCCTGGTGAAGCCCCGACCGTTTTCCTTTCTAGTGTCCCTCGTACTCCTCCCTGCCGTCTGTGTCGCCCTTACTCCGCGTCTACCGTTTATGAGTTTACACCTGGGTTACGGTGACTGCTTCGGAGAATCGCATGCCTTTCTACCTCCCTCGCTGCGACCTCTCCTACACCTCCCAGGGCTCTTGGGTTATGCCCTTGCCCTCTTCCGAGCCGTCCGTGGCACCCGCTGTCAACCCCGTACGGCCAAGCTCCTAAGACTGACACTCCAGGCCCTCCGTAATTTGGCTTCAGTTTCACTTTCTAGACGTTTCAAGAAAGAACGGGGTCTAAATATCTGGGCACCTCTGCTCCGTTTCATATCTACCCACGAGGTTAATTTTTTTGTTTCTTCCAGTCCACCTATTTTGCACCTCCGTCTCTGCGAAGACTTCACTGAGAATCCAAGCGATTTCTGGATCCCTTCTCTCCCCTGAAGCTGTAAACAGTTTAACAAGACAGGTGCGGAACTGCCGTAAGGTAATCTACATCTTGTCTCCCTCTCTGGTATCTAACCTCCCTGCGAATGGGGGTACGTCTCCGTGTTCTGTGCGGTTTTCAGCACAGTACTCTCTACACGTAGTGGATATTTGATTTGGTAAGTGACCGAATAAGTGAATGAGTCACCAAGATAAGGGTATTGTCTCCTTCTTTCTCGCTTTTTCCACTTCCAAGTTTCTTTAGTTAGTTTCCTCAGACAAAAGGTTTCTTTGTAGCTACACAGTGGCCAGGTCCAGAGAATGTTGCAGATAGCTGCTGAAAACATCCCTCCTCCACTTGAGAATGGCTTGCTCTCCCTCTCAAGCGGAGAGAGCTGGGATTCGATATTTAATTAAGCGCCTCTGTTCACTTGGCATTTAGAGGCACTAGGGGGCGTTAGTGCTCTACACCCGGTGAAATGCCTGTTTCGTTTGTGATTTTCCTTTGTGAAAAACAACTATGCACAGAGTGTTTTGTGCCAATTTTCCATCCTTTTAGATTGACGGAAAGCATTTTACCTACGTAGAAACAGAAAACGAATAGAAAGAGCGTTGCATTGCGTTTACTGAAAGCTTAGGGCGGTCTCGGTGGTACGTTAGTGAAGTTATCTGGGGACACCTTAGCCACGTACATTGTGTTGGAGAGGCACCGAGAATTCATTCAGGAGTTCTCAAAGTTCGAGGACACAGTTGCCTTACACGTAGGCACGGTGGCAGCCGTGGACATGGCAGTGATTTGGAGAATGTTGTACTCGTCGGCTCTCGCTGTGATAATGCTTTGCAACAAATCTCCCCAAAACTCACTTACATAAAGAAGAATCTAGTTTTCTCGGACCTGTGGGCTAGCTGCAGCGGCTCTCTTGTAGACCTCTCGATGGCGGGTGTTGCTCCATGCCGTGGGTCAGTTTGAGGTCTGTCCCGCACACCTTACCGTGGAGCCCAACTGTGAGGCTGCAGGTCCCTGTCCTCTCGCAGAGTTCACTGAAACGTAAGAGGTGAGCCCAACCACACAAGGCCACGTAAGGCCTCTGCGACTCATTGAAGGCCATCGTGTCTTCCCTTGGCCTCCTGGGAACCCCCTGGCCCCAGGATGCAGCTTCGGTAGCCCAGGGCAACCGGCGGAGGGGGGCGGGCGGGGCTGCAGGAGGGTGGAACGCTGAGGTCACAGAGGGTGTGGGTGTGGTCACCTCTGCTGTGACTGAACCAAGGGCGTGGGTGGGGGGCTGGGGGTCCTGGGCAGGGCCCTCAGAGCCCGGTAGGCCCAGGGGGGCGGCGCAAGCACCTAGGCCCAGGCCGAAGAGCGCCTTCTTGGTCTGCGCGGCAGGCCGGCCTCTCGCCTTGCCACTCAGGCCGCCCTCCCTCTTGAAGTGTGTGTGGCACGCGTCCGCGGAGTACACCTCGCTGCACAGGTAGCCGTGGGACTGGGCGTCGTAGCTTCCTGCGAGGCGGCCGGAGGTCCCGCAGGCGGGTGGGTCCCTGGGACAGACGCGCGGAGCGGCTCCTGCCCGGCCCCCCTGAGAACCGTCGCCGTTCCGTAAGGCGGGGCGCCTGCTTCAGAATGTAAATCACGTGTCCGCTCTATGGATACGCTGTTTAGTTTACCAGGCAAGACTTTCTTGGTGAAAGAAGCAGCGTTGGCTTGCATCGTCGAGCAGGCTTGTCATCTGGCTGTGCACTGGTACTCTCTCTCTGGGTGTGCTAGTCCGCAGGGCAGGGCATCCCCTGGGCAGGGTGGAGCGTGATCTCTGCGGCCTCGTCTTGCAGCTCCTTCCTTTCATTCTCAATCATCCTGCCCACAGTGGCCTCCTCTCAGGCCTGCATACTTACAACGGCGCATTGCCCGTGCTGCCCCTCTGCAGGAAGTGTCCCTCTGTTTAGTTTGCAGCTGACTGATGCCGCCTCACCCTTCTCATCTCTTCTCAGGTGTCACTTGGTCAAGAAAGCGTCCCCTTACCTACTCAACTCATCTCGTCTCCCTACCGTAGCTCACGTGACACCACGCACCTCTCGCTTATGGCCGTCATCGCCTTTCGCATCCAGTTTCAGGTAGGTAAGTTTACCCCGTGGTCCGTGAGGAAGAAGAGATCACGCCTGTTTTGCTTACTCTTGATTCCCAGCGACTAGCCCGGTTACTGATAACCTCTGTTAGAGGGAGAAAGGAATGCACCCAATCCCTGGTGAAGCCCCGACCGTTTTCCTTTCTAGTGTCCCTCGTACTCCTCCCTGCCGTCTGTGTCGCCCTTACTCCGCGTCTACCGTTTATGAGTTTACACCTGGGTTACGGTGACTGCTTCGGAGAATCGCATGCCTTTCTACCTCCCTCGCTGCGACCTCTCCTACACCTCCCAGGGCTCTTGGGTTATGCCCTTGCCCTCTTCCGAGCCGTCCGTGGCACCCGCTGTCAACCCCGTACGGCCAAGCTCCTAAGACTGACACTCCAGGCCCTCCGTAATTTGGCTTCAGTTTCACTTTCTAGACGTTTCAAGAAAGAACGGGGTCTAAATATCTGGGCACCTCTGCTCCGTTTCATATCTACCCACGAGGTTAATTTTTTTGTTTCTTCCAGTCCACCTATTTTGCACCTCCGTCTCTGCGAAGACTTCACTGAGAATCCAAGCGATTTCTGGATCCCTTCTCTCCCCTGAAGCTGTAAACAGTTTAACAAGACAGGTGCGGAACTGCCGTAAGGTAATCTACATCTTGTCTCCCTCTCTGGTATCTAACCTCCCTGCGAATGGGGGTACGTCTCCGTGTTCTGTGCGGTTTTCAGCACAGTACTCTCTACACGTAGTGGATATTTGATTTGGTAAGTGACCGAATAAGTGAATGAGTCACCAAGATAAGGGTATTGTCTCATTCTTTCTCGCTTTTTCCACTTCCAAGTTTCTTTAGTTAGTTTCCTCAGACAAAAGGTTTCTTTGTAGCTACACAGTGGCCAGGTCCAGAGAATGTTGCAGATAGCTGCTGAAAACATCCCTCCTCCACTTGAGAATGGCTTGCTCTCCCTCTCAAGCGGAGAGAGCTGGGATTCGATATTTAATTAAGCGCCTCTGTTCACTTGGCATTTAGAGGCACTAGGGGGCGTTAGTGCTCTACACCCGGTGAAATGCCTGTTTCGTTTGTGATTTTCCTTTGTGAAAAACAACTATGCACAGAGTGTTTTGTGCCAATTTTCCATCCTTTTAGATTGACGGAAAGCATTTTACCTACGTAGAAACAGAAAACGAATAGAAAGAGCGTTGCATTGCGTTTAATGAAAGCTTAGGGCGGTCTCGGTGGTACGTTAGTGAAGTTATCTGGGGACACCTTAGCCACGTACATTGTGTTGGAGAGGCACCGAGAATTCATTCAGGAGTTCTCAAAGTTCGAGGACACAGTTGCCTTACACGTAGGCACGGTGGCAGCCGTGGACATGGCAGTGATTTGGAGAATGTTGTACTAGTCGGCTCTCGCTGTGATAATGCTTTGCAACAAATCTCCCCAAAACTCACTTACATAAAGAAGAATCTAGTTTTCTCGGACCTGTGGGCTAGCTGCAGCGGCTCTCTTGTAGACCTCTCGATGGCGGGTGTTGCTCCATGCCGTGGGTCAGTTTGAGGTCTGTCCCGCACACCTTACCGTGGAGCCCAACTGTGAGGCTGCAGGTCCCTGTCCTCTCGCAGAGTTCACTGAAACGTAAGAGGTGAGCCCAACCACACAAGGCCACGTAAGGCCTCTGCGACTCATTGAAGGCCATCGTGTCTTCCCTTGGCCTCCTGGGAACCCCCTGGCCCCAGGATGCAGCTTCGGTAGCCCAGGGCAACCGGCGGAGGGGGGCGGGCGGGGCTGCAGGAGGGTGGAACGCTGAGGTCACAGAGGGTGTGGGTGTGGTCACCTCTGCTGTGACTGAACCAAGGGCGTGGGTGGGGGGCTGGGGGTTCTGGGCAGGGCCCTCAGAGCCCGGTAGGCCCAGGGGGGCGGCGCAAGCACCTAGGCCCAGGCCGAAGAGCGCCTTCTTGGTCTGCGCGGCAGGCCGGCCTCTCGCCTTGCCACTCAGGCCGCCCTCCCTCTTGAAGTGTGTGTGGCACGCGTCCGCGGAGTACACCTCGCTGCACAGGTAGCCGTGGGACTGGGCGTCGTAGCTTCCTGCGAGGCGGCCGGAGGTCCCGCAGGCGGGTGGGTCCCTGGGACAGACGCGCGGAGCGGCTCCTGCCCGGCCCCCCTGAGAACCGTCGCCGTTCCGTAAGGCGGGGCGCCTGCTTCAGAATGTAAATCACGTGTCCGCTCTATGGATACGCTGTTTAGTTTACCAGGCAAGACTTTCTTGGTGAAAGAAGCAGCGTTGGCTTGCATCGTCGAGCAGGCTTCTCATCTGGCTGTGCACTGGTACTCTCTCTCTGGGTGTGCTAGTCCGCAGGGCAGGGCATCCCCTGGGCAGGGTGGAGCGTGATCTCTGCGGCCTCGTCTTGCAGCTCCTTCCTTTCATTCTCAATCATCCTGCCCACAGTGGCCTCCTCTCAGGCCTGCATACTTACAACGGCGCATTGCCCGTGCTGCCCCTCTGCAGGAAGTGTCCCTCTGTTTAGTTTGCAGCTGACTGATGCCGCCTCACCCTTCTCATCTCTTCTCAGGTGTCACTTGGTCAAGAAAGCGTCCCCTTACCTACTCAACTCATCTCGTCTCCCTACCGTAGCTCACGTGACACCACGCACCTCTCGCTTATGGCCGTCATCGCCTTTCGCATCCAGTTTCAGGTAGGTAAGTTTACCCCGTGGTCCGTGAGGAAGAAGAGATCACGCCTGTTTTGCTTACTCTTGATTCCCAGCGACTAGCCCGGTTACTGATAACCTCTGTTAGAGGGAGAAAGGAATGCACCCAATCCCTGGTGAAGCCCCGACCGTTTTCCTTTCTAGTGTCCCTCGTACTCCTCCCTGCCGTCTGTGTCGCCCTTACTCCGCGTCTACCGTTTATGAGTTTACACCTGGGTTACGGTGACTGCTTCGGAGAATCGCATGCCTTTCTACCTCCCTCGCTGCGACCTCTCCTACACCTCCCAGGGCTCTTGGGTTATGCCCTTGCCCTCTTCCGAGCCGTCCGTGGCACCCGCTGTCAACCCCGTACGGCCAAGCTCCTAAGACTGACACTCCAGGCCCTCCGTAATTTGGCTTCAGTTTCACTTTCTAGACGTTTCAAGAAAGAACGGGGTCTAAATATCTGGGCACCTCTGCTCCGTTTCATATCTACCCACGAGGTTAATTTTTTTGTTTCTTCCAGTCCACCTATTTTGCACCTCCGTCTCTGCGAAGACTTCACTGAGAATCCAAGCGATTTCTGGATCCCTTCTCTCCCCTGAAGCTGTAAACAGTTTAACAAGACAGGTGCGGAACTGCCGTAAGGTAATCTACATCTTGTCTCCCTCTCTGGTATCTAACCTCCCGGCGAATGGGGGTACGTCTCCGTGTTCTGTGCGGTTTTCAGCACAGTACTCTCTACACGTAGTGGATATTTGATTTGGTAAGTGACCGAATAAGTGAATGAGTCACCAAGATAAGGGTATTGTCTCCTTCTTTCTCGCTTTTTCCACTTCCAAGTTTCTTTAGTTAGTTTCCTCAGACAAAAGGTTTCTTTGTAGCTACACAGTGGCCAGGTCCAGAGAATGTTGCAGATAGCTGCTGAAAACATCCCTCCTCCACTTGAGAATGGCTTGCTCTCCCTCTCAAGCGGAGAGAGCTGGGATTCGATATTTAATTAAGCGCCTCTGTTCACTTGGCATTTAGAGGCACTAGGGGGCGTTAGTGCTCTACACCCAGTGAAATGCCTGTTTCGTTTGTGATTTTCCTTTGTGAAAAACAACTATGCACAGAGTGTTTTGTGCCAATTTTCCATCCTTTTAGATTGACGGAAAGCATTTTACCTACGTAGAAACAGAAAACGAATAGAAAGAGCGTCGCATTGCGCTTACTGAAAGCTTAGGGCGGTCTCGGTGGTACGTTAGTGAAGTTATCTGGGGACACCTTAGCCATGTACATTGTGTTGGAGAGGCACCGAGAATTCATTCAGGAGTTCTCAAAGTTCGAGGACACGGTTGCCTTACACGTAGGCACGGTGGCAGCCGTGGACATGGCAGTGATTTGGAGAATGTTGTACTAGTCGGCTCTCGCTGTGATAATGCTTTGCAACAAATCTCCCCAAAACTCACTTACATAAAGAAGAATCTAGTTTTCTCGGACCTGTGGGCTAGCTGCAGCGGCTCTCTTGTAGACCTCTCGATGGCGGGTGTTGCTCCATGCCGTGGGTCAGTTTGAGGTCTGTCCCGCACACCTTACCGTGGAGCCCAACTGTGAGGCTGCAGCTCCCTGTCCTCTCGCAGAGTTCACTGAAACGTAAGAGGTGAGCCCAACCACACAAGGCCACGTAAGGCCTCTGCGACTCATTGAAGGCCATCGTGTCTTCCCTTGGCCTCCTGGGAACCCCTTGGCCCCAGGATGCAGCTTCGGTAGCCCAGGGCAACCGGCGGAGGGGGGCGGGCGGGGCTGCAGGAGGGTGGAACGCTGAGGTCACAGAGGGTGTGGGTGTGGCCACCTCTGCTGTGACTGAACCAAGGGCGTGGGTGGGGGACTGGGGGTCCAGGGCAGGGCCCTCAGAGCCCGGTAGGCCCAGGGGGGCGGCGCAAGCACCTAGGCCCAGGCCGAAGAGCGCCTTCTTGGTCTGCGCGGCAGGCCGGCCTCTCGCCTTGCCACTCAGGCCGCCCTCCCTCTTGAAGTGTGTGTGGCACGCGTCCGCGGAGTACACCTCGCTGCACAGGTAGCCGTGGGACTGGGCGTCGTAGCTTCCTGCGAGGCGGCCGGAGGTCCCGCAGGCGGGTGGGTCCCTGGGACAGACGCGCGGAGCGGCTCCTGCCCGGCCCCCCTGAGAACCGTCGCCGTTCCGTAAGGCGGGGCGCCTGCTTCAGAATGTAAATCACGTGTCCGCTCTATGGATACGCTGTTTAGTTTACCAGGCAAGACTTTCTTGGTGAAAGAAGCAGCGTTGGCTTGCATCGTCGAGCAGGCTTGTCATCTGGCTGTGCACTGGTACTCTCTCTCTGGGTGTGCTAGTCCGCAGGGCAGGGCATCCCCTGGGCAGGGTGGAGCGTGATCTCTGCGGCCTCGTCTTGCAGCTCCTTCCTTTCATTCTCAATCATCCTGCCCACAGTGGCCTCCTCTCAGGCCTGCATACTTACAACGGCGCATTGCCCGTGCTGCCCCTCTGCAGGAAGTGTCCCTCTGTTTAGTTTGCAGCTGACTGATGCCGCCTCACCCTTCTCATGTCTTCTCAGGTGTCACTTGGTCAAGAAAGCGTCCCCTTACCTACTCAACTCATCTCGTCTCCCTACCGTAGCTCACGTGACACCACGCACCTCTCGCTTATGGCCGTCATCGCCTTTCGCATCCAGTTTCAGGTAGGTAAGTTTACCCCGTGGCCCGTGAGGAAGAAGAGATCACGCCTGTTTTGCTTACTCTTGATTCCCAGCGACTAGCCCGGTTACTGATAACCTCTGTTAGAGGGAGAAAGGAATGCACCCAATCCCTGGTGAAGCCCCGACCGTTTTCCTTTCTAGTGTCCCTCGTACTCCTCCCTGCCGTCTGTGTCGCCCTTACTCCGCGTCTACCGTTTATGAGTTTACACCTGGGTTACGGTGACTGCTTCGGAGAATCGCATGCCTTTCTACCTCCCTCGCTGCGACCTCTCCTACACCTCCCAGGGCTCTTGGGTTATGCCCTTGCCCTCTTCCGAGCCGTCCGTGGCACCCGCTGTCAACCCCGTACGGCCAAGCTCCTAAGACTGACACTCCAGGCCCTCCGTAATTTGGCTTCAGTTTCACTTTCTAGACGTTTCAAGAAAGAACGGGGTCTAAATATCTGTGCACCTCTGCTCCGTTTCATATCTACCCACGAGGTTAATTTTTTTGTTTCTTCCAGTCCACCTATTTTGCACCTCCGTCTCTGCGAAGACTTCACTGAGAATCCAAGCGATTTCTGGATCCCTTCTCTCCCCTGAAGCTGTAAACAGTTTAACAAGACAGGTGCGGAACTGCCGTAAGGTAATCTACATCTTGTCTCCCTCTCTGGTATCTAACCTCCCTGCGAATGGGGGTACGTCTCCGTGTCCTGTGCGGTTTTCAGCACAGTACTCTCTACACGTAGTGGATATTTGATTTGGTAAGTGACCGAATAAGTGAATGAGTCACCAAGATAAGGGTATTGTCTCATTCTTTCTCGCTTTTTCCACTTCCAAGTTTCTTTAGTTAGTTTCCTCAGACAAAAGGTTTCTTTGTAGCTACACAGTGGCCAGGTCCAGAGAATGTTGCAGATAGCTGCTGAAAACATCCCTCCTCCACTTGAGAATGGCTTGCTCTCCCTCTCAAGCGGAGAGAGCTGGGATTCGATATTTAATTAAGCGCCTCTGTTCACTTGGCATTTAGAGGCACTAGGGGGCGTTAGTGCTCTACACCCGGTGAAATGCCTGTTTCGTTTGTGATTTTCCTTTGTGAAAAACAACTATGCACAGAGTGTTTTGTGCCAATTTTCCATCCTTTTAGATTGACGGAAAGCATTTTACCTACGTAGAAACAGAAAACGAATAGAAAGAGCGTCGCATTGCGTTTAATGAAAGCTTAGGGCGGTCTCGGTGGTACGTTAGTGAAGTTATCTGGGGACACCTTAGCCACGTACATTGTGTTGGAGAGGCACCGAGAATTCATTCAGGAGTTCTCAAAGTTCGAGGACACGGTTGCCTTACACGTAGGCACGGTGGCAGCCGTGGACATGGCAGTGATTTGGAGAATGTTGTACTAGTCGGCTCTCGCTGTGATAATGCTTTGCAACAAATCTCCCCAAAACTCACTTACATAAAGAAGAATCTAGTTTTCTCGGACCTGTGGGCTAGCTGCAGCGGCTCTCTTGTAGACCTCTCGATGGCGGGTGTTGTTCCATGCCATGGGTCAGTTTGAGGTCTGTCCCGCACACCTTACCGTGGAGCCCAACTGTGAGGCTGCAGGTCCCTGTCCTCTCGCAGAGTTCACTGAAACGTAAGAGGTGAGCCCAACCACACAAGGCCACGTAAGGCCTCTGCGACTCATTGAAGGCCATCGTGTCTTCCCTTGGCCTCCTGGGAACCCCCTGGCCCCAGGATGCAGCTTCGGTAGCCCAGGGCAACCGGCGGAGGGGGGCGGGCGGGGCTGCAGGAGGGTGGAACGCGGAGGTCACAGAGGGTTTGGGTGTGGCCACCTCTGCTGTGACTGAACCAAGGGCGTGGGTGGGGGGCTGGGGGTCCAGGGCAGGGCCCTCAGAGCCCGGTAGGCCCAGGGGGGCGGCGCAAGCACCTAGGCCCAGGCCGAAGAGCGCCTTCTTGGTCTGCGCGGCAGGCCGGCCTCTCGCCTTGCCACTCAGGCCGCCCTCCCTCTTGAAGTGTGTGTGGCACGCGTCCGCGGAGTACACCTCGCTGCACAGGTAGCCGTGGGACTGGGCGTCGTAGCTTCCTGCGAGGCGGCCGGAGGTCCCGCAGGCGGGTGGGTCCCTGGGACAGACGCGCGGAGCGGCTCCTGCCCGGCCCCCCTGAGAACCGTCGCCGTTCCGTAAGGCGGGGCGCCTGCTTCAGAATGTAAATCACGTGTCCGCTCTATGGATACGCTGTTTAGTTTACCAGGCAAGACTTTCTTGGTGAAAGAAGCAGCGTTGGCTTGCATCGTCGAGCAGGCTTCTCATCTGGCTGTGCACTGGTACTCTCTCTCTGGGTGTGCTAGTCCGCAGGGCAGGGCATCCCCTGGGCAGGGTGGAGCGTGATCTCTGCGGCCTCGTCTTGCAGCTCCTTCCTTTCATTCTCAATCATCCTGCCCACAGTGGCCTCCTCTCAGGCCTGCATACTTACAACGGCGCATTGCCCGTGCTGCCCCTCTGCAGGAAGTGTCCCTCTGTTTAGTTTGCAGCTGACTGATGCCGCCTCACCCTTCTCATGTCTTCTCAGGTGTCACTTGGTCAAGAAAGCGTCCCCTTACCTACTCAACTCATCTCGTCTCCCTACCGTAGCTCACGTGACACCACGCACCTCTCGCTTATGGCCGTCATCGCCTTTCGCATCCAGTTTCAGGTAGGTAAGTTTACCCCGTGGTCCGTGAGGAAGAAGAGATCACGCCTGTTTTGCTTACTCTTGATTCCCAGCGACTAGCCCGGTTACTGATAACCTCTGTTAGAGGGAGAAAGGAATGCACCCAATCCCTGGTGAAGCCCCGACCGTTTTCCTTTCTAGTGTCCCTCGTACTCCTCCCTGCCGTCTGTGTCGCCCTTACTCCGCGTCTACCGTTTATGAGTTTACACCTGGGTTACGGTGACTGCTTCGGAGAATCGCATGCCTTTCTACCTCCCTCGCTGCGACCTCTCCTACACCTCCCAGGGCTCTTGGGTTATGCCCTTGCCCTCTTCCGAGCCGTCCGTGGCACCCGCTGTCAACCCCGTACGGCCAAGCTCCTAAGACTGACACTCCAGGCCCTCCGTAATTTGGCTTCAGTTTCACTTTCTAGACGTTTCAAGAAAGAACGGGGTCTAAATATCTGTGCACCTCTGCTCCGTTTCATATCTACCCACGAGGTTAATTTTTTTGTTTCTTCCAGTCCACCTATTTTGCACCTCCGTCTCTGCGAAGACTTCACTGAGAATCCAAGCGATTTCTGGATCCCTTCTCTCCCCTGAAGCTGTAAACAGTTTAACAAGACAGGTGCGGAACTGCCGTAAGGTAATCTACATCTTGTCTCCCTCTCTGGTATCTAACCTCCCTGCGAATGGGGGTACGTCTCCGTGTTCTGTGCGGTTTTCAGCACAGTACTCTCTACACGTAGTGGATATTTGATTTGGTAAGTGACCGAATAAGTGAATGAGTCACCAAGATAAGGGTATTGTCTCATTCTTTCTCGCTTTTTCCACTTCCAAGTTTCTTTAGTTAGTTTCCTCAGACAAAAGGTTTCTTTGTAGCTACACAGTGGCCAGGTCCAGAGAATGTTGCAGATAGCTGCTGAAAACATCCCTCCTCCACTTGAGAATGGCTTGCTCTCCCTCTCAAGCGGAGAGAGCTGGGATTCGATATTTAATTAAGCGCCTCTGTTCACTTGGCATTTAGAGGCACTAGGGGGCGTTAGTGCTCTACACCCGGTGAAATGCCTGTTTCGTTTGTGATTTTCCTTTGTGAAAAACAACTATGCACAGAGTGTTTTGTGCCAATTTTCCATCCTTTTAGATTGACGGAAAGCATTTTACCTACGTAGAAACAGGAAAGGAATAGAAAGAGCGTTGCATTGCATTTAATGAAAGCTTAGGGCGGTCTCGGTGGTACGTTAGTGAAGTTATCTGGGGACACCTTAGCCACGTACATTGTGTTGGAGAGGCACCGAGAATTCATTCAGGAGTTCTCAAAGTTCGAGGACACAGTTGCCTTACACGTAGGCACGGTGGCAGCCGTGGACATGGCAGTGATTTGGAGAATGTTGTACTAGTCGGCTCTCGCTGTGATAATGCTTTGCAACAAATCTCCCCAAAACTCACTTACATAAAGAAGAATCTAGTTTTCTCGGACCTGTGGGCTAGCTGCAGCGGCTCTCTTGTAGACCTCTCGATGGCGGGTGTTGCTCCATGCCGTGGGTCAGTTTGAGGTCTGTCCCGCACACCTTACCGTGGAGCCCAACTGTGAGGCTGCAGGTCCCTGTCCTCTCGCAGAGTTCACTGAAACGTAAGAGGTGAGCCCAACCACACAAGGCCACGTAAGGCCTCTGCGACTCATTGAAGGCCATCGTGTCTTCCCTTGGCCTCCTGGGAACCCCCTGGCCCCAGGATGCAGCTTCGGTAGCCCAGGGCAACCGGCGGAGGGGGGCGGGCGGGGCTGCAGGAGGGTGGAACGCTGAGGTCACAGAGGGTGTGGGTGTGGTCACCTCTGCTGTGACTGAACCAAGGGCGTGGGTGGGGGGCTGGGGGTCCAGGGCAGGGCCCTCAGAGCCCGGTAGGCCCAGGGGGGCGGCGCAAGCACCTAGGCCCAGGCCGAAGAGCGCCTTCTTGGTCTGCGCGGCAGGCCGGCCTCTCGCCTTGCCACTCAGGCCGCCCTCCCTCTTGAAGTGTGTGTGGCACGCGTCCGCGGAGTACACCTCGCTGCACAGGTAGCCGTGGGACTGGGCGTCGTAGCTTCCTGCGAGGCGGCCGGAGGTCCCGCAGGCGGGTGGGTCCCTGGGACAGACGCGCGGAGCGGCTCCTGCCCGGCCCCCCTGAGAACCGTCGCCGTTCCGTAAGGCGGGGCGCCTGCTTCAGAATGTAAATCACGTGTCCGCTCTATGGATACGCTGTTTAGTTTACCAGGCAAGACTTTCTTGGTGAAAGAAGCAGCGTTGGCTTGCATCGTCGAGCAGGCTTGTCATCTGGCTGTGCACTGGTACTCTCTCTCTGGGTGTGCTAGTCCGCAGGGCAGGGCATCCCCTGGGCAGGGTGGAGCGTGATCTCTGCGGCCTCGTCTTGCAGCTCCTTCCTTTCATTCTCAATCATCCTGCCCACAGTGGCCTCCTCTCAGGCCTGCATACTTACAACGGCGCATTGCCCGTGCTGCCCCTCTGCAGGAAGTGTCCCTCTGTTTAGTTTGCAGCTGACTGATGCCGCCTCACCCTTCTCATCTCTTCTCAGGTGTCACTTGGTCAAGAAAGCGTCCCCTTACCTACTCAACTCATCTCGTCTCCCTACCGTAGCTCACGTGACACCACGCACCTCTCGCTTATGGCCGTCATCGCCTTTCGCATCCAGTTTCAGGTAGGTAAGTTTACCCCGTGGTCCGTGAGGAAGAAGAGATCACGCCTGTTTTGCTTACTCTTGATTCCCAGCGACTAGCCCGGTTACTGATAACCTCTGTTAGAGGGAGAAAGGAATGCACCCAATCCCTGGTGAAGCCCCGACTGTTTTCCTTTCTAGTGTCCCTCGTACTCCTCCCTGCCGTCTGTGTCGCCCTTACTCCGCGTCTACCGTTTATGAGTTTACACCTGGGTTACGGTGACTGCTTCGGAGAATCGCATGCCTTTCTACCTCCCTCGCTGCGACCTCTCCTACACCTCCCAGGGCTCTTGGGTTATGCCCTTGCCCTCTTCCGAGCCGTCCGTGGCACCCGCTGTCAACCCCGTACGGCCAAGCTCCTAAGACTGACACTCCAGGCCCTCCGTAATTTGGCTTCAGTTTCACTTTCTAGACGTTTCAAGAAAGAACGGGGTCTAAATATCTGGGCACCTCTGCTCCGTTTCATATCTACCCACGAGGTTAATTTTTTTGTTTCTTCCAGTCCACCTATTTTGCACTTCCGTCTCTGCGAAGACTTCACTGAGAATCCAAGCGATTTCTGGATCCCTTCTCTCCCCTGAAGCTGTAAACAGTTTAACAAGACAGGTGCGGAACTGCCGTAAGGTAATCTACATCTTGTCTCCCTCTCTGGTATCTAACCTCCCGGCGAATGGGGGTACGTCTCCGTGTTCTGTGCGGTTTTCAGCACAGTACTCTCTACACGTAGTGGATATTTGATTTGGTAAGTGACCGAATAAGTGAATGAGTCACCAAGATAAGGGTATTGTCTCATTCTTTCTCGCTTTTTCCACTTCCAAGTTTCTTTAGTTAGTTTCCTCAGACAAAAGGTTTCTTTGTAGCTACACAGTGGCCAGGTCCAGAGAATGTTGCAGATAGCTGCTGAAAACATCCCTCCTCCACTTGAGAATGGCTTGCTCTCCCTCTCAAGCGGAGAGAGCTGGGATTCGATATTTAATTAAGCGCCTCTGTTCACTTGGCATTTAGAGGCACTAGGGGGCGTTAGTGCTCTACACCCGGTGAAATGCCTGTTTCGTTTGTGATTTTCCTTTGTGAAAAACAACTATGCACAGAGTGTTTTGTGCCAATTTTCCATCCTTTTAGATTGACGGAAAGCATTTTACCTACGTAGAAACAGAAAAGGAATAGAAAGAGCGTTGCATTGCGTTTAATGAAAGCTTAGGGCGGTCTCGGTGGTACGTTAGTGAAGTTATCTGGGGACACCTTAGCCACGTACATTGTGTTGGAGAGGCACCGAGAATTCATTCAGGAATTCTCAAAGTTCGAGGACACAGTTGCCTTACACGTAGGCACGGTGGCAGCCGTGGACATGGCAGTGATTTGGAGAATGTTGTACTAGTCGGCTCTCGCTGTGATAATGCTTTGCAACAAATCTCCCCAAAACTCACTTACATAAAGAAGAATCTAGTTTTCTCGGACCTGTGGGCTAGCTGCAGCGGCTCTCTTGTAGACCTCTCGATGGCGGGTGTTGCTCCATGCCGTGGGTCAGTTTGAGGTCTGTCCCGCACACCTTACCGTGGAGCCCAACTGTGAGGCTGCAGCTCCCTGTCCTCTCGCAGAGTTCACTGAAACGTAAGAGGTGAGCCCAACCACACAAGGCCACGTAAGGCCTCTGCGACTCATTGAAGGCCATCGTGTCTTCCCTTGGCCTCCTGGGAACCCCCTGGCCCCAGGATGCAGCTTCGGTAGCCCAGGGCAACCGGCGGAGGGGGGCGGGCGGGGCTGCAGGAGGGTGGAACGCTGAGGTCACAGAGGGTGTGGGTGTGGCCACCTCTGCTGTGACTGAACCAAGGGCGTGGGTGGGGGACTGGGGGTCCAGGGCAGGGCCCTCAGAGCCCGGTAGGCCCAGGGGGGCGGCGCAAGCACCTAGGCCCAGGCCGAAGAGCGCCTTCTTGGTCTGCGCGGCAGGCCGGCCTCTCGCCTTGCCACTCAGGCCGCCCTCCCTCTTGAAGTGTGTGTGGCACGCGTCCGCGGAGTACACCTCGCTGCACAGGTAGCCGTGGGACTGGGCGTCGTAGCTTCCTGCGAGGCGGCCGGAGGTCCCGCAGGCGGGTGGGTCCCTGGGACAGACGCGCGGAGCGGCTCCTGCCCGGCCCCCCTGAGAACCGTCGCCGTTCCGTAAGGCGGGGCGCCTGCTTCAGAATGTAAATCACGTGTCCGCTCTATGGATACGCTGTTTAGTTTACCAGGCAAGACTTTCTTGGTGAAAGAAGCAGCGTTGGCTTGCATCGTCGAGCAGGCTTGTCATCTGGCTGTGCACTGGTACTCTCTCTCTGGGTGTGCTAGTCCGCAGGGCAGGGCATCCCCTGGGCAGGGTGGAGCGTGATCTCTGCGGCCTCGTCTTGCAGCTCCTTCCTTTCATTCTCAATCATCCTGCCCACAGTGGCCTCCTCTCAGGCCTGCATACTTACAACGGCGCATTGCCCGTGCTGCCCCTCTGCAGGAAGTGTCCCTCTGTTTAGTTTGCAGCTGACTGATGCCGCCTCACCCTTCTCATCTCTTCTCAGGTGTCACTTGGTCAAGAAAGCGTCCCCTTACCTACTCAACTCATCTCGTCTCCCTACCGTAGCTCACGTGACACCACGCACCTCTCGCTTATGGCCGTCATCGCCTTTCGCATCCAGTTTCAGGTAGGTAAGTTTACCCCGTGGTCCGTGAGGAAGAAGAGATCACGCCTGTTTTGCTTACTCTTGATTCCCAGCGACTAGCCCGGTTACTGATAACCTCTGTTAGAGGGAGAAAGGAATGCACCCAATCCCTGGTGAAGCCCCGACCGTTTTCCTTTCTAGTGTCCCTCGTACTCCTCCCTGCCGTCTGTGTCGCCCTTACTCCGCGTCTACCGTTTATGAGTTTACACCTGGGTTACGGTGACTGCTTCGGAGAATCGCATGCCTTTCTACCTCCCTCGCTGCGACCTCTCCTACACCTCCCAGGGCTCTTGGGTTATGCCCTTGCCCTCTTCCGAGCCGTCCGTGGCACCCGCTGTCAACCCCGTACGGCCAAGCTCCTAAGACTGACACTCCAGGCCCTCCGTAATTTGGCTTCAGTTTCACTTTCTAGACGTTTCAAGAAAGAACGGGGTCTAAATATCTGGGCACCTCTGCTCCGTTTCATATCTACCCACGAGGTTAATTTTTTTGTTTCTTCCAGTCCACCTATTTTGCACCTCCGTCTCTGCGAAGACTTCACTGAGAATCCAAGCGATTTCTGGATCCCTTCTCTCCCCTGAAGCTGTAAACAGTTTAACAAGACAGGTGCGGAACTGCCGTAAGGTAATCTACATCTTGTCTCCCTCTCTGGTATCTAACCTCCCTGCGAATGGGGGTACGTCTCCGTGTTCTGTGCGGTTTTCAGCACAGTACTCTCTACACGTAGTGGATATTTGATTTGGTAAGTGACCGAATAAGTGAATGAGTCACCAAGATAAGGGTATTGTCTCATTCTTTCTCGCTTTTTCCACTTCCAAGTTTCTTTAGTTAGTTTCCTCAGACAAAAGGTTTCTTTGTAGCTACACAGTGGCCAGGTCCAGAGAATGTTGCAGATAGCTGCTGAAAACATCCCTCCTCCACTTGAGAATGGCTTGCTCTCCCTCTCAAGCGGAGAGAGCTGGGATTCGATATTTAATTAAGCGCCTCTGTTCACTTGGCATTTAGAGGCACTAGGGGGCGTTAGTGCTCTACACCCGGTGAAATGCCTGTTTCGTTTGTGATTTTCCTTTGTGAAAAACAACTATGCACAGAGTGTTTTGTGCCAATTTTCCATCCTTTTAGATTGACGGAAAGCATTTTACCTACGTAGAAACAGAAAACGAATAGAAAGAGCGTTGCATTGCGTTTAATGAAAGCTTAGGGCGGTCTCGGTGGTACGTTAGTGAAGTTATCTGGGGACACCTTAGCCACGTACATTGTGTTGGAGAGGCACCGAGAATTCATTCAGGAGTTCTCAAAGTTCGAGGACACAGTTGCCTTACACGTAGGCACGGTGGCAGCCGTGGACATGGCAGTGATTTGGAGAATGTTGTACTAGTCGGCTCTCGCTGTGATAATGCTTTGCAACAAATCTCCCCAAAACTCACTTACATAAAGAAGAATCTAGTTTTCTCGGACCTGTGGGCTAGCTGCAGCGGCTCTCTTGTAGACCTCTCGATGGCGGGTGTTGCTCCATGCCGTGGGTCAGTTTGAGGTCTGTCCCGCACACCTTACCGTGGAGCCCAACTGTGAGGCTGCAGGTCCCTGTCCTCTCGCAGAGTTCACTGAAACGTAAGAGGTGAGCCCAACCACACAAGGCCACGTAAGGCCTCTGCGACTCATTGAAGGCCATCGTGTCTTCCCTTGGCCTCCTGGGAACCCCCTGGCCCCAGGATGCAGCTTCGGTAGCCCAGGGCAACCGGCGGAGGGGGGCGGGCGGGGCTGCAGGAGGGTGGAACGCTGAGGTCACAGAGGGTGTGGGTGTGGTCACCTCTGCTGTGACTGAACCAAGGGCGTGGGTGGGGGGCTGGGGGTCCAGGGCAGGGCCCTCAGAGCCCGGTAGGCCCAGGGGGGCGGCGCAAGCACCTAGGCCCAGGCCGAAGAGCGCCTTCTTGGTCTGCGCGGCAGGCCGGCCTCTCGCCTTGCCACTCAGGCCGCCCTCCCTCTTGAAGTGTGTGTGGCACGCGTCCGCGGAGTACACCTCGCTGCACAGGTAGCCGTGGGACTGGGCGTCGTAGCTTCCTGCGAGGCGGCCGGAGGTCCCGCAGGCGGGTGGGTCCCTGGGACAGACGCGCGGAGCGGCTCCTGCCCGGCCCCCCTGAGAACCGTCGCCGTTCCGTAAGGCGGGGCGCCTGCTTCAGAATGTAAATCACGTGTCCGCTCTATGGATACGCTGTTTAGTTTACCAGGCAAGACTTTCTTGGTGAAAGAAGCAGCGTTGGCTTGCATCGTCGAGCAGGCTTCTCATCTGGCTGTGCACTGGTACTCTCTCTCTGGGTGTGCTAGTCCGCAGGGCAGGGCATCCCCTGGGCAGGGTGGAGCGTGATCTCTGCGGCCTCGTCTTGCAGCTCCTTCCTTTCATTCTCAATCATCCTGCCCACAGTGGCCTCCTCTCAGGCCTGCATACTTACAACGGCGCATTGCCCGTGCTGCCCCTCTGCAGGAAGTGTCCCTCTGTTTAGTTTGCAGCTGACTGATGCCGCCTCACCCTTCTCATCTCTTCTCAGGTGTCACTTGGTCAAGAAAGCGTCCCCTTACCTACTCAACTCATCTCGTCTCCCTACCGTAGCTCACGTGACACCACGCACCTCTCGCTTATGGCCGTCATCGCCTTTCGCATCCAGTTTCAGGTAGGTAAGTTTACCCCGTGGTCCGTGAGGAAGAAGAGATCACGCCTGTTTTGCTTACTCTTGATTCCCAGCGACTAGCCCGGTTACTGATAACCTCTGTTAGAGGGAGAAAGGAATGCACCCAATCCCTGGTGAAGCCCCGACCGTTTTCCTTTCTAGTGTCCCTCGTACTCCTCCCTGCCGTCTGTGTCGCCCTTACTCCGCGTCTACCGTTTATGAGTTTACACCTGGGTTACGGTGACTGCTTCGGAGAATCGCATGCCTTTCTACCTCCCTCGCTGCGACCTCTCCTACACCTCCCAGGGCTCTTGGGTTATGCCCTTGCCCTCTTCCGAGCCGTCCGTGGCACCCGCTGTCAACCCCGTACGGCCAAGCTCCTAAGACTGACACTCCAGGCCCTCCGTAATTTGGCTTCAGTTTCACTTTCTAGACGTTTCAAGAAAGAACGGGGTCTAAATATCTGGGCACCTCTGCTCCGTTTCATATCTACCCACGAGGTTAATTTTTTTGTTTCTTCCAGTCCACCTATTTTGCACCTCCGTCTCTGCGAAGACTTCACTGAGAATCCAAGCGATTTCTGGATCCCTTCTCTCCCCTGAAGCTGTAAACAGTTTAACAAGACAGGTGCGGAACTGCCGTAAGGTAATCTACATCTTGTCTCCCTCTCTGGTATCTAACCTCCCGGCGAATGGGGGTACGTCTCCGTGTTCTGTGCGGTTTTCAGCACAGTACTCTCTACACGTAGTGGATATTTGATTTGGTAAGTGACCGAATAAGTGAATGAGTCACCAAGATAAGGGTATTGTCTCATTCTTTCTCGCTTTTTCCACTTCCAAGTTTCTTTAGTTAGTTTCCTCAGACAAAAGGTTTCTTTGTAGCTACACAGTGGCCAGGTCCAGAGAATGTTGCAGATAGCTGCTGAAAACATCCCTCCTCCACTTGAGAATGGCTTGCTCTCCCTCTCAAGCGGAGAGAGCTGGGATTCGATATTTAATTAAGCGCCTCTGTTCACTTGGCATTTAGAGGCACTAGGGGGCGTTAGTGCTCTACACCCGGTGAAATGCCTGTTTCGTTTGTGATTTTCCTTTGTGAAAAACAACTATGCACAGAGTGTTTTGTGCCAATTTTCCATCCTTTTAGATTGACGGAAAGCATTTTACCTACGTAGAAACAGAAAACGAATAGAAAGAGCGTCGCATTGCGCTTACTGAAAGCTTAGGGCGGTCTCGGTGGTACGTTAGTGAAGTTATCTGGGGACACCTTAGCCACGTACATTGTGTTGGAGAGGCACCGAGAATTCATTCAGGAGTTCTCAAAGTTCGAGGACACAGTTGCCTTACACGTAGGCACGGTGGCAGCCGTGGACATGGCAGTGATTTGGAGAATGTTGTACTAGTCGGCTCTCGCTGTGATAATGCTTTGCAACAAATCTCCCCAAAACTCACTTACATAAAGAAGAATCTAGTTTTCTCGGACCTGTGGGCTAGCTGCAGCGGCTCTCTTGTAGACCTCTCGATGGCGGGTGTTGCTCCATGCCGTGGGTCAGTTTGAGGTCTGTCCCGCACACCTTACCGTGGAGCCCAACTGTGAGGCTGCAGCTCCCTGTCCTCTCGCAGAGTTCACTGAAACGTAAGAGGTGAGCCCAACCACACAAGGCCACGTAAGGCCTCTGCGACTCATTGAAGGCCATCGTGTCTTCCCTTGGCCTCCTGGGAACCCCTTGGCCCCAGGATGCAGCTTCGGTAGCCCAGGGCAACCGGCGGAGGGGGGCGGGCGGGGCTGCAGGAGGGTGGAACGCTGAGGTCACAGAGGGTGTGGGTGTGGCCACCTCTGCTGTGACTGAACCAAGGGCGTGGGTGGGGGACTGGGGGTCCAGGGCAGGGCCCTCAGAGCCCGGTAGGCCCAGGGGGGCGGCGCAAGCACCTAGGCCCAGGCCGAAGAGCGCCTTCTTGGTCTGCGCGGCAGGCCGGCCTCTCGCCTTGCCACTCAGGCCGCCCTCCCTCTTGAAGTGTGTGTGGCACGCGTCCGCGGAGTACACCTCGCTGCACAGGTAGCCGTGGGACTGGGCGTCGTAGCTTCCTGCGAGGCGGCCGGAGGTCCCGCAGGCGGGTGGGTCCCTGGGACAGACGCGCGGAGCGGCTCCTGCCCGGCCCCCCTGAGAACCGTCGCCGTTCCGTAAGGCGGGGCGCCTGCTTCAGAATGTAAATCACGTGTCCGCTCTATGGATACGCTGTTTAGTTTACCAGGCAAGACTTTCTTGGTGAAAGAAGCAGCGTTGGCTTGCATCGTCGAGCAGGCTTGTCATCTGGCTGTGCACTGGTACTCTCTCTCTGGGTGTGCTAGTCCGCAGGGCAGGGCATCCCCTGGGCAGGGTGGAGCGTGATCTCTGCGGCCTCGTCTTGCAGCTCCTTCCTTTCATTCTCAATCATCCTGCCCACAGTGGCCTCCTCTCAGGCCTGCATACTTACAACGGCGCATTGCCCGTGCTGCCCCTCTGCAGGAAGTGTCCCTCTGTTTAGTTTGCAGCTGACTGATGCCGCCTCACCCTTCTCATCTCTTCTCAGGTGTCACTTGGTCAAGAAAGCGTCCCCTTACCTACTCAACTCATCTCGTCTCCCTACCGTAGCTCACGTGACACCACGCACCTCTCGCTTATGGCCGTCATCGCCTTTCGCATCCAGTTTCAGGTAGGTAAGTTTACCCCGTGGTCCGTGAGGAAGAAGAGATCACGCCTGTTTTGCTTACTCTTGATTCCCAGCGACTAGCCCGGTTACTGATAACCTCTGTTAGAGGGAGAAAGGAATGCACCCAATCCCTGGTGAAGCCCCGACCGTTTTCCTTTCTAGTGTCCCTCGTACTCCTCCCTGCCGTCTGTGTCGCCCTTACTCCGCGTCTACCGTTTATGAGTTTACACCTGGGTTACGGTGACTGCTTCGGAGAATCGCATGCCTTTCTACCTCCCTCGCTGCGACCTCTCCTACACCTCCCAGGGCTCTTGGGTTATGCCCTTGCCCTCTTCCGAGCCGTCCGTGGCACCCGCTGTCAACCCCGTACGGCCAAGCTCCTAAGACTGACACTCCAGGCCCTCCGTAATTTGGCTTCAGTTTCACTTTCTAGACGTTTCAAGAAAGAACGGGGTCTAAATATCTGGGCACCTCTGCTCCGTTTCATATCTACCCACGAGGTTAATTTTTTTGTTTCTTCCAGTCCACCTATTTTGCACCTCCGTCTCTGCGAAGACTTCACTGAGAATCCAAGCGATTTCTGGATCCCTTCTCTCCCCTGAAGCTGTAAACAGTTTAACAAGACAGGTGCGGAACTGCCGTAAGGTAATCTACATCTTGTCTCCCTCTCTGGTATCTAACCTCCCGGCGAATGGGGGTACGTCTCCGTGTTCTGTGCGGTTTTCAGCACAGTACTCTCTACACGTAGTGGATATTTGATTTGGTAAGTGACCGAATAAGTGAATGAGTCACCAAGATAAGGGTATTGTCTCATTCTTTCTCGCTTTTTCCACTTCCAAGTTTCTTTAGTTAGTTTCCTCAGACAAAAGGTTTCTTTGTAGCTACACAGTGGCCAGGTCCAGAGAATGTTGCAGATAGCTGCTGAAAACATCCCTCCTCCACTTGAGAATGGCTTGCTCTCCCTCTCAAGCGGAGAGAGCTGGGATTCGATATTTAATTAAGCGCCTCTGTTCACTTGGCATTTAGAGGCACTAGGGGGCGTTAGTGCTCTACACCCGGTGAAATGCCTGTTTCGTTTGTGATTTTCCTTTGTGAAAAACAACTATGCACAGAGTGTTTTGTGCCAATTTTCCATCCTTTTAGATTGACGGAAAGCATTTTACCTACGTAGAAACAGAAAACGAATAGAAAGAGCGTCGCATTGCGCTTACTGAAAGCTTAGGGCGGTCTCGGTGGTACGTTAGTGAAGTTATCTGGGGACACCTTAGCCACGTACATTGTGTTGGAGAGGCACCGAGAATTCATTCAGGAGTTCTCAAAGTTCGAGGACACAGTTGCCTTACACGTAGGCACGGTGGCAGCCGTGGACATGGCAGTGATTTGGAGAATGTTGTACTAGTCGGCTCTCGCTGTGATAATGCTTTGCAACAAATCTCCCCAAAACTCACTTACATAAAGAAGAATCTAGTTTTCTCGGACCTGTGGGCTAGCTGCAGCGGCTCTCTTGTAGACCTCTCGATGGCGGGTGTTGCTCCATGCCGTGGGTCAGTTTGAGGTCTGTCCCGCACACCTTACCGTGGAGCCCAACTGTGAGGCTGCAGCTCCCTGTCCTCTCGCAGAGTTCACTGAAACGTAAGAGGTGAGCCCAACCACACAAGGCCACGTAAGGCCTCTGCGACTCATTGAAGGCCATCGTGTCTTCCCTTGGCCTCCTGGGAACCCCTTGGCCCCAGGATGCAGCTTCGGTAGCCCAGGGCAACCGGCGGAGGGGGGCGGGCGGGGCTGCAGGAGGGTGGAACGCTGAGGTCACAGAGGGTGTGGGTGTGGCCACCTCTGCTGTGACTGAACCAAGGGCGTGGGTGGGGGACTGGGGGTCCAGGGCAGGGCCCTCAGAGCCCGGTAGGCCCAGGGGGGCGGCGCAAGCACCTAGGCCCAGGCCGAAGAGCGCCTTCTTGGTCTGCGCGGCAGGCCGGCCTCTCGCCTTGCCACTCAGGCCGCCCTCCCTCTTGAAGTGTGTGTGGCACGCGTCCGCGGAGTACACCTCGCTGCACAGGTAGCCGTGGGACTGGGCGTCGTAGCTTCCTGCGAGGCGGCCGGAGGTCCCGCAGGCGGGTGGGTCCCTGGGACAGACGCGCGGAGCGGCTCCTGCCCGGCCCCCCTGAGAACCGTCGCCGTTCCGTAAGGCGGGGCGCCTGCTTCAGAATGTAAATCACGTGTCCGCTCTATGGATACGCTGTTTAGTTTACCAGGCAAGACTTTCTTGGTGAAAGAAGCAGCGTTGGCTTGCATCGTCGAGCAGGCTTGTCATCTGGCTGTGCACTGGTACTCTCTCTCTGGGTGTGCTAGTCCGCAGGGCAGGGCATCCCCTGGGCAGGGTGGAGCGTGATCTCTGCGGCCTCGTCTTGCAGCTCCTTCCTTTCATTCTCAATCATCCTGCCCACAGTGGCCTCCTCTCAGGCCTGCATACTTACAACGGCGCATTGCCCGTGCTGCCCCTCTGCAGGAAGTGTCCCTCTGTTTAGTTTGCAGCTGACTGATGCCGCCTCACCCTTCTCATCTCTTCTCAGGTGTCACTTGGTCAAGAAAGCGTCCCCTTACCTACTCAACTCATCTCGTCTCCCTACCGTAGCTCACGTGACACCACGCACCTCTCGCTTATGGCCGTCATCGCCTTTCGCATCCAGTTTCAGGTAGGTAAGTTTACCCCGTGGCCCGTGAGGAAGAAGAGATCACGCCTGTTTTGCTTACTCTTGATTCCCAGCGACTAGCCCGGTTACTGATAACCTCTGTTAGAGGGAGAAAGGAATGCACCCAATCCCTGGTGAAGCCCCGACCGTTTTCCTTTCTAGTGTCCCTCGTACTCCTCCCTGCCGTCTGTGTCGCCCTTACTCCGCGTCTACCGTTTATGAGTTTACACCTGGGTTACGGTGACTGCTTCGGAGAATCGCATGCCTTTCTACCTCCCTCGCTGCGACCTCTCCTACACCTCCCAGGGCTCTTGGGTTATGCCCTTGCCCTCTTCCGAGCCGTCCGTGGCACCCGCTGTCAACCCCGTACGGCCAAGCTCCTAAGACTGACACTCCAGGCCCTCCGTAATTTGGCTTCAGTTTCACTTTCTAGACGTTTCAAGAAAGAACGGGGTCTAAATATCTGTGCACCTCTGCTCCGTTTCATATCTACCCACGAGGTTAATTTTTTTGTTTCTTCCAGTCCACCTATTTTGCACCTCCGTCTCTGCGAAGACTTCACTGAGAATCCAAGCGATTTCTGGATCCCTTCTCTCCCCTGAAGCTGTAAACAGTTTAACAAGACAGGTGCGGAACTGCCGTAAGGTAATCTACATCTTGTCTCCCTCTCTGGTATCTAACCTCCCGGCGAATGGGGGTACGTCTCCGTGTCCTGTGCGGTTTTCAGCACAGTACTCTCTACACGTAGTGGATATTTGATTTGGTAAGTGACCGAATAAGTGAATGAGTCACCAAGATAAGGGTATTGTCTCATTCTTTCTCGCTTTTTCCACTTCCAAGTTTCTTTAGTTAGTTTCCTCAGACAAAAGGTTTCTTTGTAGCTACACAGTGGCCAGGTCCAGAGAATGTTGCAGATAGCTGCTGAAAACATCCCTCCTCCACTTGAGAATGGCTTGCTCTCCCTCTCAAGCGGAGAGAGCTGGGATTCGATATTTAATTAAGCGCCTCTGTTCACTTGGCATTTAGAGGCACTAGGGGGCGTTAGTGCTCTACACCCGGTGAAATGCCTGTTTCGTTTGTGATTTTCCTTTGTGAAAAACAACTATGCACAGAGTGTTTTGTGCCAATTTTCCATCCTTTTAGATTGACGGAAAGCATTTTACCTACGTAGAAACAGAAAACGAATAGAAAGAGCGTCGCATTGCGCTTACTGAAAGCTTAGGGCGGTCTCGGTGGTACGTTAGTGAAGTTATCTGGGGACACCTTAGCCACGTACATTGTGTTGGAGAGGCACCGAGAATTCATTCAGGAGTTCTCAAAGTTCGAGGACACAGTTGCCTTACACGTAGGCACGGTGGCAGCCGTGGACATGGCAGTGATTTGGAGAATGTTGTACTAGTCGGCTCTCGCTGTGATAATGCTTTGCAACAAATCTCCCCAAAACTCACTTACATAAAGAAGAATCTAGTTTTCTCGGACCTGTGGGCTAGCTGCAGCGGCTCTCTTGTAGACCTCTCGATGGCGGGTGTTGCTCCATGCCGTGGGTCAGTTTGAGGTCTGTCCCGCACACCTTACCGTGGAGCCCAACTGTGAGGCTGCAGGTCCCTGTCCTCTCGCAGAGTTCACTGAAACGTAAGAGGTGAGCCCAACCACACAAGGCCACGTAAGGCCTCTGCGACTCATTGAAGGCCATCGTGTCTTCCCTTGGCCTCCTGGGAACCCCCTGGCCCCAGGATGCAGCTTCGGTAGCCCAGGGCAACCGGCGGAGGGGGGCGGGCGGGGCTGCAGGAGGGTGGAACGCGGAGGTCACAGAGGGTGTGGGTGTGGTCACCTCTGCTGTGACTGAACCAAGGGCGTGGGTGGGGGGCTGGGGGTCCAGGGCAGGGCCCTCAGAGCCCGGTAGGCCCAGGGGGGCGGCGCAAGCACCTAGGCCCAGGCCGAAGAGCGCCTTCTTGGTCTGCGCGGCAGGCCGGCCTCTCGCCTTGCCACTCAGGCCGCCCTCCCTCTTGAAGTGTGTGTGGCACGCGTCCGCGGAGTACACCTCGCTGCACAGGTAGCCGTGGGACTGGGCGTCGTAGCTTCCTGCGAGGCGGCCGGAGGTCCCGCAGGCGGGTGGGTCCCTGGGACAGACGCGCGGAGCGGCTCCTGCCCGGCCCCCCTGAGAACCGTCGCCGTTCCGTAAGGCGGGGCGCCTGCTTCAGAATGTAAATCACGTGTCCGCTCTATGGATACGCTGTTTAGTTTACCAGGCAAGACTTTCTTGGTGAAAGAAGCAGCGTTGGCTTGCATCGTCGAGCAGGCTTGTCATCTGGCTGTGCACTGGTACTCTCTCTCTGGGTGTGCTAGTCCGCAGGGCAGGGCATCCCCTGGGCAGGGTGGAGCGTGATCTCTGCGGCCTCGTCTTGCAGCTCCTTCCTTTCATTCTCAATCATCCTGCCCACAGTGGCCTCCTCTCAGGCCTGCATACTTACAACGGCGCATTGCCCGTGCTGCCCCTCTGCAGGAAGTGTCCCTCTCTTTAGTTTGCAGCTGACTGATGCCGCCTCACCCTTCTCATCTCTTCTCAGGTGTCACTTGGTCAAGAAAGCGTCCCCTTACCTACTCAACTCATCTCGTCTCCCTACCGTAGCTCACGTGACACCACGCACCTCTCGCTTATGGCCGTCATCGCCTTTCGCATCCAGTTTCAGGTAGGTAAGTTTACCCCGTGGTCCGTGAGGAAGAAGAGATCACGCCTGTTTTGCTTACTCTTGATTCCCAGCGACTAGCCCGGTTACTGATAACCTCTGTTAGAGGGAGAAAGGAATGCACCCAATCCCTGGTGAAGCCCCGACCGTTTTCCTTTCTAGTGTCCCTCGTACTCCTCCCTGCCGTCTGTGTCGCCCTTACTCCGCGTCTACCGTTTATGAGTTTACACCTGGGTTACGGTGACTGCTTCGGAGAATCGCATGCCTTTCTACCTCCCTCGCTGCGACCTCTCCTACACCTCCCAGGGCTCTTGGGTTATGCCCTTGCCCTCTTCCGAGCCGTCCGTGGCACCCGCTGTCAACCCCGTACGGCCAAGCTCCTAAGACTGACACTCCAGGCCCTCCGTAATTTGGCTTCAGTTTCACTTTCTAGACGTTTCAAGAAAGAACGGGGTCTAAATATCTGTGCACCTCTGCTCCGTTTCATATCTACCCACGAGGTTAATTTTTTTGTTTCTTCCAGTCCACCTATTTTGCACCTCCGTCTCTGCGAAGACTTCACTGAGAATCCAAGCGATTTCTGGATCCCTTCTCTCCCCTGAAGCTGTAAACAGTTTAACAAGACAGGTGCGGAACTGCCGTAAGGTAATCTACATCTTGTCTCCCTCTCTGGTATCTAACCTCCCGGCGAATGGGGGTACGTCTCCGTGTTCTGTGCGGTTTTCAGCACAGTACTCTCTACACGTAGTGGATATTTGATTTGGTAAGTGACCGAATAAGTGAATGAGTCACCAAGATAAGGGTATTGTCTCATTCTTTCTCGCTTTTTCCACTTCCAAGTTTCTTTAGTTAGTTTCCTCAGACAAAAGGTTTCTTTGTAGCTACACAGTGGCCAGGTCCAGAGAATGTTGCAGATAGCTGCTGAAAACATCCCTCCTCCACTTGAGAATGGCTTGCTCTCCCTCTCAAGTGGAGAGAGCTGGGATTCGATATTTAATTAAGCGCCTCTGTTCACTTGGCATTTAGAGGCACTAGGGGGCGTTAGTGCTCTACACCCGGTGAAATGCCTGTTTCGTTTGTGATTTTCCTTTGTGAAAAACAACTATGCACAGAGTGTTTTGTGCCAATTTTCCATCCTTTTAGATTGACGGAAAGCATTTTACCTACGTAGAAACAGAAAACGAATAGAAAGAGCGTCGCATTGCGCTTACTGAAAGCTTAGGGCGGTCTCGGTGGTACGTTAGTGAAGTTATCTGGGGACACCTTAGCCACGTACATTGTGTTGGAGAGGCACCGAGAATTCATTCAGGAGTTCTCAAAGTTCGAGGACACAGTTGCCTTACACGTAGGCACGGTGGCAGCCGTGGACATGGCAGTGATTTGGAGAATGTTGTACTAGTCGGCTCTCGCTGTGATAATGCTTTGCAACAAATCTCCCCAAAACTCACTTACATAAAGAAGAATCTAGTTTTCTCGGACCTGTGGGCTAGCTGCAGCGGCTCTCTTGTAGACCTCTCGATGGCGGGTGTTGCTCCATGCCGTGGGTCAGTTTGAGGTCTGTCCCGCACACCTTACCGTGGAGCCCAACTGTGAGGCTGCAGCTCCCTGTCCTCTCGCAGAGTTCACTGAAACGTAAGAGGTGAGCCCAACCACACAAGGCCACGTAAGGCCTCTGCGACTCATTGAAGGCCATCGTGTCTTCCCTTGGCCTCCTGGGAACCCCCTGGCCCCAGGATGCAGCTTCGGTAGCCCAGGGCAACCGGCGGAGGGGGGCGGGCGGGGCTGCAGGAGGGTGGAACGCTGAGGTCACAGAGGGTGTGGGTGTGGCCACCTCTGCTGTGACTGAACCAAGGGCGTGGGTGGGGGACTGGGGGTCCAGGGCAGGGCCCTCAGAGCCCGGTAGGCCCAGGGGGGCGGCGCAAGCACCTAGGCCCAGGCCGAAGAGCGCCTTCTTGGTCTGCGCGGCAGGCCGGCCTCTCGCCTTGCCACTCAGGCCGCCCTCCCTCTTGAAGTGTGTGTGGCACGCGTCCGCGGAGTACACCTCGCTGCACAGGTAGCCGTGGGACTGGGCGTCGTAGCTTCCTGCGAGGCGGCCGGAGGTCCCGCAGGCGGGTGGGTCCCTGGGACAGACGCGCGGAGCGGCTCCTGCCCGGCCCCCCTGAGAACCGTCGCCGTTCCGTAAGGCGGGGCGCCTGCTTCAGAATGTAAATCACGTGTCCGCTCTATGGATACGCTGTTTAGTTTACCAGGCAAGACTTTCTTGGTGAAAGAAGCAGCGTTGGCTTGCATCCTCGAGCAGGCTTGTCATCTGGCTGTGCACTGGTACTCTCTCTCTGGGTGTGCTAGTCCGCAGGGCAGGGCATCCCCTGGGCAGGGTGGAGCGTGATCTCTGCGGCCTCGTCTTGCAGCTCCTTCCTTTCATTCTCAATCATCCTGCCCACAGTGGCCTCCTCTCAGGCCTGCATACTTACAACGGCGCATTGCCCGTGCTGCCCCTCTGCAGGAAGTGTCCCTCTGTTTAGTTTGCAGCTGACTGATGCCGCCTCACCCTTCTCATCTCTTCTCAGGTGTCACTTGGTCAAGAAAGCGTCCCCTTACCCACTCAACTCATCTCGTCTCCCTACCGTAGCTCACGTGACACCACGCACCTCTCGCTTATGGCCGTCATCGCCTTTCGCATCCAGTTTCAGGTAGGTAAGTTTACCCCGTGGCCCGTGAGGAAGAAGAGATCACGCCTGTTTTGCTTACTCTTGATTCCCAGCGACTAGCCCGGTTACTGATAACCTCTGTTAGAGGGAGAAAGGAATGCACCCAATCCCTGGTGAAGCCCCGACCGTTTTCCTTTCTAGTGTCCCTCGTACTCCTCCCTGCCGTCTGTGTCGCCCTTACTCCGCGTCTACCGTTTATGAGTTTACACCTGGGTTACGGTGACTGCTTCGGAGAATCGCATGCCTTTCTACCTCCCTCGCTGCGACCTCTCCTACACCTCCCAGGGCTCTTGGGTTATGCCCTTGCCCTCTTCCGAGCCGTCCGTGGCACCCGCTGTCAACCCCGTACGGCCAAGCTCCTAAGACTGACACTCCAGGCCCTCCGTAATTTGGCTTCAGTTTCACTTTCTAGACGTTTCAAGAAAGAACGGGGTCTAAATATCTGTGCACCTCTGCTCCGTTTCACATCTACCCACGAGGTTAATTTTTTTGTTTCTTCCAGTCCACCTATTTTGCACCTCCGTCTCTGCGAAGACTTCACTGAGAATCCAAGCGATTTCTGGATCCCTTCTCTCCCCTGAAGCTGTAAACAGTTTAACAAGACAGGTGCGGAACTGCCGTAAGGTAATCTACATCTTGTCTCCCTCTCTGGTATCTAACCTCCCTGCGAATGGGGGTACGTCTCCGTGTTCTGTGCGGTTTTCAGCACAGTACTCTCTACACGTAGTGGATATTTGATTTGGTAAGTGACCGAATAAGTGAATGAGTCACCAAGATAAGGGTATTGTCTCATTCTTTCTCGCTTTTTCCACTTCCAAGTTTCTTTAGTTAGTTTCCTCAGACAAAAGGTTTCTTTGTAGCTACACAGTGGCCAGGTCCAGAGAATGTTGCAGATAGCTGCTGAAAACATCCCTCCTCCACTTGAGAATGGCTTGCTCTCCCTCTCAAGCGGAGAGAGCTGGGATTCGATATTTAATTAAGCGCCTCTGTTCACTTGGCATTTAGAGGCACTAGGGGGCGTTAGTGCTCTACACCCGGTGAAATGCCTGTTTCGTTTGTGATTTTCCTTTGTGAAAAACAACTATGCACAGAGTGTTTTGTGCCAATTTTCCATCCTTTTAGATTGACGGAAAGCATTTTACCTACGTAGAAACAGAAAACGAATAGAAAGAGCGTCGCATTGCGTTTAATGAAAGCTTAGGGCGGTCTCGGTGGTACGTTAGTGAAGTTATCTGGGGACACCTTAGCCACGTACATTGTGTTGGAGAGGCACCGAGAATTCATTCAGGAGTTCTCAAAGTTCGAGGACACGGTTGCCTTACACGTAGGCACGGTGGCAGCCGTGGACATGGCAGTGATTTGGAGAATGTTGTACTAGTCGGCTCTCGCTGTGATAATGCTTTGCAACAAATCTCCCCAAAACTCACTTACATAAAGAAGAATCTAGTTTTCTCGGACCTGTGGGCTAGCTGCAGCGGCACTCTTGTAGACCTCTCGATGGCGGGTGTTGCTCCATGCCGTGGGTCAGTTTGAGGTCTGTCCCGCACAACTTACCGTGGAGCCCAACTGTGAGGCTGCAGCTCCCTGTCCTCTCGCAGAGTTCACTGAAACGTAAGAGGTGAGCCCAACCACACAAGGCCACGTAAGGCCTCTGCGACTCATTGAAGGCCATCGTGTCTTCCCTTGGCCTCCTGGGAACCCCCTGGCCCCAGGATGCAGCTTCGGTAGCCCAGGGCAACCGGCGGAGGGGGGCGGGCGGGGCTGCAGGAGGGTGGAACGCGGAGGTCACAGAGGGTGTGGGTGTGGTCACCTCTGCTGTGACTGAACCAAGGGCGTGGGTGGGGGGCTGGGGGTCCAGGGCAGGGCCCTCAGAGCCCGGTAGGCCCAGGGGGGCGGCGCAAGCACCTAGGCCCAGGCCGAAGAGCGCCTTCTTGGTCTGCGCGGCAGGCCGGCCTCTCGCCTTGCCACTCAGGCCGCCCTCCCTCTTGAAGTGTGTGTAGCACGCGTCCGCGGAGTACACCTCGCTGCACAGGTAGCCGTGGGACTGGGCGTCGTAGCTTCCTGCGAGGCGGCCGGAGGTCCCGCAGGCGGGTGGGTCCCTGGGACAGACGCGCGGAGCGGCTCCTGCCCGGCCCCCCTGAGAACCGTCGCCGTTCCGTAAGGCGGGGCGCCTGCTTCAGAATGTAAATCACGTGTCCGCTCTATGGATACGCTGTTTAGTTTACCAGGCAAGACTTTCTTGGTGAAAGAAGCAGCGTTGGCTTGCATCGTCGAGCAGGCTTCTCATCTGGCTGTGCACTGGTACTCTCTCTCTGGGTGTGCTAGTCCGCAGGGCAGGGCATCCCCTGGGCAGGGTGGAGCGTGATCTCTGCGGCCTCGTCTTGCAGCTCCTTCCTTTCATTCTCAATCATCCTGCCCACAGTGGCCTCCTCTCAGGCCTGCATACTTACAACGGCGCATTGCCCGTGCTGCCCCTCTGCAGGAAGTGTCCCTCTGTTTAGTTTGCAGCTGACTGATGCCGCCTCACCCTTCTCATCTCTTCTCAGGTGTCACTTGGTCAAGAAAGCGTCCCCTTACCTACTCAACTCATCTCGTCTCCCTACCGTAGCTCACGTGACACCACGCACCTCTCGCTTATGGCCGTCATCGCCTTTCGCATCCAGTTTCAGGTAGGTAAGTTTACCCCGTGGTCCGTGAGGAAGAAGAGATCACGCCTGTTTTGCTTACTCTTGATTCCCAGCGACTAGCCCGGTTACTGATAACCTCTGTTAGAGGGAGAAAGGAATGCACCCAATCCCTGGTGAAGCCCCGACCGTTTTCCTTTCTAGTGTCCCTCGTACTCCTCCCTGCCGTCTGTGTCGCCCTTACTCCGCGTCTACCGTTTATGAGTTTACACCTGGGTTACGGTGACTGCTTCGGAGAATCGCATGCCTTTCTACCTCCCTCGCTGCGACCTCTCCTACACCTCCCAGGGCTCTTGGGTTATGCCCTTGCCCTCTTCCGAGCCGTCCGTGGCACCCGCTGTCAACCCCGTACGGCCAAGCTCCTAAGACTGACACTCCAGGCCCTCCGTAATTTGGCTTCAGTTTCACTTTCTAGACGTTTCAAGAAAGAACGGGGCCTAAATATCTGTGCACCTCTGCTCCGTTTCATATCTACCCACGAGGTTAATTTTTTTGTTTCTTCCAGTCCACCTATTTTGCACCTCCGTCTCTGCGAAGACTTCACTGAGAATCCAAGCGATTTCTGGATCCCTTCTCTCCCCTGAAGCTGTAAACAGTTTAACAAGACAGGTGCGGAACTGCCGTAAGGTAATCTACATCTTGTCTCCCTCTCTGGTATCTAACCTCCCTGCGAATGGGGGTACGTCTCCGTGTCCTGTGCGGTTTTCAGCACAGTACTCTCTACACGTAGTGGATATTTGATTTGGTAAGTGACCGAATAAGTGAATGAGTCACCAAGATAAGGGTATTGTCTCATTCTTTCTCGCTTTTTCCACTTCCAAGTTTCTTTAGTTAGTTTCCTCAGACAAAAGGTTTCTTTGTAGCTACACAGTGGCCAGGTCCAGAGAATGTTGCAGATAGCTGCTGAAAACATCCCTCCTCCACTTGAGAATGGCTTGCTCTCCCTCTCAAGCGGAGAGAGCTGGGATTCGATATTTAATTAAGCGCCTCTGTTCACTTGGCATTTAGAGGCACTAGGGGGCGTTAGTGCTCTACACCCGGTGAAATGCCTGTTTCGTTTGTGATTTTCCTTTGTGAAAAACAACTATGCACAGAGTGTTTTGTGCCAATTTTCCATCCTTTTAGATTGACGGAAAGCATTTTACCTACGTAGAAACAGAAAACGAATAGAAAGAGCGTCGCATTGCGTTTAATGAAAGCTTAGGGCGGTCTCGGTGGTACGTTAGTGAAGTTATCTGGGGACACCTTAGCCACGTACATTGTGTTGGAGAGGCACCGAGAATTCATTCAGGAGTTCTCAAAGTTCGAGGACACAGTTGCCTTACACGTAGGCACGGTGGCAGCCGTGGACATGGCAGTGATTTGGAGAATGTTGTACTAGTCGGCTCTCGCTGTGATAATGCTTTGCAACAAATCTCCCCAAAACTCACTTACATAAAGAAGAATCTAGTTTTCTCGGACCTGTGGGCTAGCTGCAGCGGCTCTCTTGTAGACCTCTCGATGGCGGGTGTTGCTCCATGCCGTGGGTCAGTTTGAGGTCTGTCCCGCACACCTTACCGTGGAGCCCAACTGTGAGGCTGCAGGTCCCTGTCCTCTCGCAGAGTTCACTGAAACGTAAGAGGTGAGCCCAACCACACAAGGCCACGTAAGGCCTCTGCGACTCATTGAAGGCCATCGTGTCTTCCCTTGGCCTCCTGGGAACCCCCTGGCCCCAGGATGCAGCTTCGGTAGCCCAGGGCAACCGGCGGAGGGGGGCGGGCGGGGCTGCAGGAGGGTGGAACGCTGAGGTCACAGAGGGTGTGGGTGTGGTCACCTCTGCTGTGACTGAACCAAGGGCGTGGGTGGGGGGCTGGGGGTCCAGGGCAGGGCCCTCAGAGCCCGGTAGGCCCAGGGGGGCGGCGCAAGCACCTAGGCCCAGGCCGAAGAGCGCCTTCTTGGTCTGCGCGGCAGGCCGGCCTCTCGCCTTGCCACTCAGGCCGCCCTCCCTCTTGAAGTGTGTGTGGCACGCGTCCGCGGAGTACACCTCGCTGCACAGGTAGCCGTGGGACTGGGCGTCGTAGCTTCCTGCGAGGCGGCCGGAGGTCCCGCAGGCGGGTGGGTCCCTGGGACAGACGCGCGGAGCGGCTCCTGCCCGGCCCCCCTGAGAACCGTCGCCGTTCCGTAAGGCGGGGCGCCTGCTTCAGAATGTAAATCACGTGTCCGCTCTATGGATACGCTGTTTAGTTTACCAGGCAAGACTTTCTTGGTGAAAGAAGCAGCGTTGGCTTGCATCGTCGAGCAGGCTTCTCATCTGGCTGTGCACTGGTACTCTCTCTCTGGGTGTGCTAGTCCGCAGGGCAGGGCATCCCCTGGGCAGGGTGGAGCGTGATCTCTGCGGCCTCGTCTTGCAGCTCCTTCCTTTCATTCTCAATCATCCTGCCCACAGTGGCCTCCTCTCAGGCCTGCATACTTACAACGGCGCATTGCCCGTGCTGCCCCTCTGCAGGAAGTGTCCCTCTGTTTAGTTTGCAGCTGACTGATGCCGCCTCACCCTTCTCATGTCTTCTCAGGTGTCACTTGGTCAAGAAAGCGTCCCCTTACCCACTCAACTCATCTCGTCTCCCTACCGTAGCTCACGTGACACCACGCACCTCTCGCTTATGGCCGTCATCGCCTTTCGCATCCAGTTTCAGGTAGGTAAGTTTACCCCGTGGCCCGTGAGGAAGAAGAGATCACGCCTGTTTTGCTTACTCTTGATTCCCAGCGACTAGCCCGGTTACTGATAACCTCTGTTAGAGGGAGAAAGGAATGCACCCAATCCCTGGTGAAGCCCCGACCGTTTTCCTTTCTAGTGTCCCTCGTACTCCTCCCTGCCGTCTGTGTCGCCCTTACTCCGCGTCTACCGTTTATGAGTTTACACCTGGGTTACGGTGACTGCTTCGGAGAATCGCATGCCTTTCTACCTCCCTCGCTGCGACCTCTCCTACACCTCCCAGGGCTCTTGGGTTATGCCCTTGCCCTCTTCCGAGCCGTCCGTGGCACCCGCTGTCAACCCCGTACGGCCAAGCTCCTAAGACTGACACTCCAGGCCCTCCGTAATTTGGCTTCAGTTTCACTTTCTAGACGTTTCAAGAAAGAACGGGGTCTAAATATCTGTGCACCTCTGCTCCGTTTCACATCTACCCACGAGGTTAATTTTTTTGTTTCTTCCAGTCCACCTATTTTGCACCTCCGTCTCTGCGAAGACTTCACTGAGAATCCAAGCGATTTCTGGATCCCTTCTCTCCCCTGAAGCTGTAAACAGTTTAACAAGACAGGTGCGGAACTGCCGTAAGGTAATCTACATCTTGTCTCCCTCTCTGGTATCTAACCTCCCTGCGAATGGGGGTACGTCTCCGTGTTCTGTGCGGTTTTCAGCACAGTACTCTCTACACGTAGTGGATATTTGATTTGGTAAGTGACCGAATAAGTGAATGAGTCACCAAGATAAGGGTATTGTCTCATTCTTTCTCGCTTTTTCCACTTCCAAGTTTCTTTAGTTAGTTTCCTCAGACAAAAGGTTTCTTTGTAGCTACACAGTGGCCAGGTCCAGAGAATGTTGCAGATAGCTGCTGAAAACATCCCTCCTCCACTTGAGAATGGCTTGCTCTCCCTCTCAAGCGGAGAGAGCTGGGATTCGATATTTAATTAAGCGCCTCTGTTCACTTGGCATTTAGAGGCACTAGGGGGCGTTAGTGCTCTACACCCGGTGAAATGCCTGTTTCGTTTGTGATTTTCCTTTGTGAAAAACAACTATGCACAGAGTGTTTTGTGCCAATTTTCCATCCTTTTAGATTGACGGAAAGCATTTTACCTACGTAGAAACAGAAAACGAATAGAAAGAGCGTCGCATTGCGTTTAATGAAAGCTTAGGGCGGTCTCGGTGGTACGTTAGTGAAGTTATCTGGGGACACCTTAGCCACGTACATTGTGTTGGAGAGGCACCGAGAATTCATTCAGGAGTTCTCAAAGTTCGAGGACACGGTTGCCTTACACGTAGGCACGGTGGCAGCCGTGGACATGGCAGTGATTTGGAGAATGTTGTACTAGTCGGCTCTCGCTGTGATAATGCTTTGCAACAAATCTCCCCAAAACTCACTTACATAAAGAAGAATCTAGTTTTCTCGGACCTGTGGGCTAGCTGCAGCGGCACTCTTGTAGACCTCTCGATGGCGGGTGTTGCTCCATGCCGTGGGTCAGTTTGAGGTCTGTCCCGCACAACTTACCGTGGAGCCCAACTGTGAGGCTGCAGCTCCCTGTCCTCTCGCAGAGTTCACTGAAACGTAAGAGGTGAGCCCAACCACACAAGGCCACGTAAGGCCTCTGCGACTCATTGAAGGCCATCGTGTCTTCCCTTGGCCTCCTGGGAACCCCCTGGCCCCAGGATGCAGCTTCGGTAGCCCAGGGCAACCGGCGGAGGGGGGCGGGCGGGGCTGCAGGAGGGTGGAACGCGGAGGTCACAGAGGGTGTGGGTGTGGTCACCTCTGCTGTGACTGAACCAAGGGCGTGGGTGGGGGGCTGGGGGTCCAGGGCAGGGCCCTCAGAGCCCGGTAGGCCCAGGGGGGCGGCGCAAGCACCTAGGCCCAGGCCGAAGAGCGCCTTCTTGGTCTGCGCGGCAGGCCGGCCTCTCGCCTTGCCACTCAGGCCGCCCTCCCTCTTGAAGTGTGTGTGGCACGCGTCCGCGGAGTACACCTCGCTGCACAGGTAGCCGTGGGACTGGGCGTCGTAGCTTCCTGCGAGGCGGCCGGAGGTCCCGCAGGCGGGTGGGTCCCTGGGACAGACGCGCGGAGCGGCTCCTGCCCGGCCCCCCTGAGAACCGTCGCCGTTCCGTAAGGCGGGGCGCCTGCTTCAGAATGTAAATCACGTGTCCGCTCTATGGATACGCTGTTTAGTTTACCAGGCAAGACTTTCTTGGTGAAAGAAGCAGCGTTGGCTTGCATCGTCGAGCAGGCTTCTCATCTGGCTGTGCACTGGTACTCTCTCTCTGGGTGTGCTAGTCCGCAGGGCAGGGCATCCCCTGGGCAGGGTGGAGCGTGATCTCTGCGGCCTCGTCTTGCAGCTCCTTCCTTTCATTCTCAATCATCCTGCCCACAGTGGCCTCCTCTCAGGCCTGCATACTTACAACGGCGCATTGCCCGTGCTGCCCCTCTGCAGGAAGTGTCCCTCTGTTTAGTTTGCAGCTGACTGATGCCGCCTCACCCTTCTCATGTCTTCTCAGGTGTCACTTGGTCAAGAAAGCGTCCCCTTACCTACTCAACTCATCTCGTCTCCCTACCGTAGCTCACGTGACACCACGCACCTCTCGCTTATGGCCGTCATCGCCTTTCGCATCCAGTTTCAGGTAGGTAAGTTTACCCCGTGGTCCGTGAGGAAGAAGAGATCACGCCTGTTTTGCTTACTCTTGATTCCCAGCGACTAGCCCGGTTACTGATAACCTCTGTTAGAGGGAGAAAGGAATGCACCCAATCCCTGGTGAAGCCCCGACCGTTTTCCTTTCTAGTGTCCCTCGTACTCCTCCCTGCCGTCTGTGTCGCCCTTACTCCGCGTCTACCGTTTATGAGTTTACACCTGGGTTACGGTGACTGCTTCGGAGAATCGCATGCCTTTCTACCTCCCTCGCTGCGACCTCTCCTACACCTCCCAGGGCTCTTGGGTTATGCCCTTGCCCTCTTCCGAGCCGTCCGTGGCACCCGCTGTCAACCCCGTACGGCCAAGCTCCTAAGACTGACACTCCAGGCCCTCCGTAATTTGGCTTCAGTTTCACTTTCTAGACGTTTCAAGAAAGAACGGGGTCTAAATATCTGTGCACCTCTGCTCCGTTTCATATCTACCCACGAGGTTAATTTTTTTGTTTCTTCCAGTCCACCTATTTTGCACCTCCGTCTCTGCGAAGACTTCACTGAGAATCCAAGCGATTTCTGGATCCCTTCTCTCCCCTGAAGCTGTAAACAGTTTAACAAGACAGGTGCGGAACTGCCGTAAGGTAATCTACATCTTGTCTCCCTCTCTGGTATCTAACCTCCCTGCGAATGGGGGTACGTCTCCGTGTTCTGTGCGGTTTTCAGCACAGTACTCTCTACACGTAGTGGATATTTGATTTGGTAAGTGACCGAATAAGTGAATGAGTCACCAAGATAAGGGTATTGTCTCATTCTTTCTCGCTTTTTCCACTTCCAAGTTTCTTTAGTTAGTTTCCTCAGACAAAAGGTTTCTTTGTAGCTACACAGTGGCCAGGTCCAGAGAATGTTGCAGATAGCTGCTGAAAACATCCCTCCTCCACTTGAGAATGGCTTGCTCTCCCTCTCAAGCGGAGAGAGCTGGGATTCGATATTTAATTAAGCGCCTCTGTTCACTTGGCATTTAGAGGCACTAGGGGGCGTTAGTGCTCTACACCCGGTGAAATGCCTGTTTCGTTTGTGATTTTCCTTTGTGAAAAACAACTATGCACAGAGTGTTTTGTGCCAATTTTCCATCCTTTTAGATTGACGGAAAGCATTTTACCTACGTAGAAACAGAAAACGAATAGAAAGAGCGTCGCATTGCGCTTACTGAAAGCTTAGGGCGGTCTCGGTGGTACGTTAGTGAAGTTATCTGGGGACACCTTAGCCACGTACATTGTGTTGGAGAGGCACCGAGAATTCATTCAGGAGTTCTCAAAGTTCGAGGACACAGTTGCCTTACACGTAGGCACGGTGGCAGCCGTGGACATGGCAGTGATTTGGAGAATGTTGTACTAGTCGGCTCTCGCTGTGATAATGCTTTGCAACAAATCTCCCCAAAACTCACTTACATAAAGAAGAATCTAGTTTTCTCGGACCTGTGGGCTAGCTGCAGCGGCTCTCTTGTAGACCTCTCGATAGCGGGTGTTGCTCCATGCCGTGGGTCAGTTTGAGGTCTGTCCCGCACACCTTACCGTGGAGCCCAACTGTGAGGCTGCAGCTCCCTGTCCTCTCGCAGAGTTCACTGAAACGTAAGAGGTGAGCCCAACCACACAAGGCCACGTAAGGCCTCTGCGACTCATTGAAGGCCATCGTGTCTTCCCTTGGCCTCCTGGGAACCCCCTGGCCCCAGGATGCAGCTTCGGTAGCCCAGGGCAACCGGCGGAGGGGGGCGGGCGGGGCTGCAGGAGGGTGGAACGCTGAGGTCACAGAGGGTGTGGGTGTGGCCACCTCTGCTGTGACTGAACCAAGGGCGTGGGTGGGGGACTGGGGGTCCAGGGCAGGGCCCTCAGAGCCCGGTAGGCCCAGGGGGGCGGCGCAAGCACCTAGGCCCAGGCCGAAGAGCGCCTTCTTGGTCTGCGCGGCAGGCCGGCCTCTCGCCTTGCCACTCAGGCCGCCCTCCCTCTTGAAGTGTGTGTGGCACGCGTCCGCGGAGTACACCTCGCTGCACAGGTAGCCGTGGGACTGGGCGTCGTAGCTTCCTGCGAGGCGGCCGGAGGTCCCGCAGGCGGGTGGGTCCCTGGGACAGACGCGCGGAGCGGCTCCTGCCCGGCCCCCCTGAGAACCGTCGCCGTTCCGTAAGGCGGGGCGCCTGCTTCAGAATGTAAATCACGTGTCCGCTCTATGGATACGCTGTTTAGTTTACCAGGCAAGACTTTCTTGGTGAAAGAAGCAGCGTTGGCTTGCATCCTCGAGCAGGCTTGTCATCTGGCTGTGCACTGGTACTCTCTCTCTGGGTGTGCTAGTCCGCAGGGCAGGGCATCCCCTGGGCAGGGTGGAGCGTGATCTCTGCGGCCTCGTCTTGCAGCTCCTTCCTTTCATTCTCAATCATCCTGCCCACAGTGGCCTCCTCTCAGGCCTGCATACTTACAACGGCGCATTGCCCGTGCTGCCCCTCTGCAGGAAGTGTCCCTCTGTTTAGTTTGCAGCTGACTGATGCCGCCTCACCCTTCTCATCTCTTCTCAGGTGTCACTTGGTCAAGAAAGCGTCCCCTTACCCACTCAACTCATCTCGTCTCCCTACCGTAGCTCACGTGACACCACGCACCTCTCGCTTATGGCCGTCATCGCCTTTCGCATCCAGTTTCAGGTAGGTAAGTTTACCCCGTGGCCCGTGAGGAAGAAGAGATCACGCCTGTTTTGCTTACTCTTGATTCCCAGCGACTAGCCCGGTTACTGATAACCTCTGTTAGAGGGAGAAAGGAATGCACCCAATCCCTGGTGAAGCCCCGACCGTTTTCCTTTCTAGTGTCCCTCGTACTCCTCCCTGCCGTCTGTGTCGCCCTTACTCCGCGTCTACCGTTTATGAGTTTACACCTGGGTTACGGTGACTGCTTCGGAGAATCGCATGCCTTTCTACCTCCCTCGCTGCGACCTCTCCTACACCTCCCAGGGCTCTTGGGTTATGCCCTTGCCCTCTTCCGAGCCGTCCGTGGCACCCGCTGTCAACCCCGTACGGCCAAGCTCCTAAGACTGACACTCCAGGCCCTCCGTAATTTGGCTTCAGTTTCACTTTCTAGACGTTTCAAGAAAGAACGGGGTCTAAATATCTGTGCACCTCTGCTCCGTTTCACATCTACCCACGAGGTTAATTTTTTTGTTTCTTCCAGTCCACCTATTTTGCACCTCCGTCTCTGCGAAGACTTCACTGAGAATCCAAGCGATTTCTGGATCCCTTCTCTCCCCTGAAGCTGTAAACAGTTTAACAAGACAGGTGCGGAACTGCCGTAAGGTAATCTACATCTTGTCTCCCTCTCTGGTATCTAACCTCCCTGCGAATGGGGGTACGTCTCCGTGTTCTGTGCGGTTTTCAGCACAGTACTCTCTACACGTAGTGGATATTTGATTTGGTAAGTGACCGAATAAGTGAATGAGTCACCAAGATAAGGGTATTGTCTCATTCTTTCTCGCTTTTTCCACTTCCAAGTTTCTTTAGTTAGTTTCCTCAGACAAAAGGTTTCTTTGTAGCTACACAGTGGCCAGGTCCAGAGAATGTTGCAGATAGCTGCTGAAAACATCCCTCCTCCACTTGAGAATGGCTTGCTCTCCCTCTCAAGCGGAGAGAGCTGGGATTCGATATTTAATTAAGCGCCTCTGTTCACTTGGCATTTAGAGGCACTAGGGGGCGTTAGTGCTCTACACCCGGTGAAATGCCTGTTTCGTTTGTGATTTTCCTTTGTGAAAAACAACTATGCACAGAGTGTTTTGTGCCAATTTTCCATCCTTTTAGATTGACGGAAAGCATTTTACCTACGTAGAAACAGAAAACGAATAGAAAGAGCGTCGCATTGCGTTTAATGAAAGCTTAGGGCGGTCTCGGTGGTACGTTAGTGAAGTTATCTGGGGACACCTTAGCCACGTACATTGTGTTGGAGAGGCACCGAGAATTCATTCAGGAGTTCTCAAAGTTCGAGGACACGGTTGCCTTACACGTAGGCACGGTGGCAGCCGTGGACATGGCAGTGATTTGGAGAATGTTGTACTAGTCGGCTCTCGCTGTGATAATGCTTTGCAACAAATCTCCCCAAAACTCACTTACATAAAGAAGAATCTAGTTTTCTCGGACCTGTGGGCTAGCTGCAGCGGCACTCTTGTAGACCTCTCGATGGCGGGTGTTGCTCCATGCCGTGGGTCAGTTTGAGGTCTGTCCCGCACAACTTACCGTGGAGCCCAACTGTGAGGCTGCAGCTCCCTGTCCTCTCGCAGAGTTCACTGAAACGTAAGAGGTGAGCCCAACCACACAAGGCCACGTAAGGCCTCTGCGACTCATTGAAGGCCATCGTGTCTTCCCTTGGCCTCCTGGGAACCCCCTGGCCCCAGGATGCAGCTTCGGTAGCCCAGGGCAACCGGCGGAGGGGGGCGGGCGGGGCTGCAGGAGGGTGGAACGCGGAGGTCACAGAGGGTGTGGGTGTGGTCACCTCTGCTGTGACTGAACCAAGGGCGTGGGTGGGGGGCTGGGGGTCCAGGGCAGGGCCCTCAGAGCCCGGTAGGCCCAGGGGGGCGGCGCAAGCACCTAGGCCCAGGCCGAAGAGCGCCTTCTTGGTCTGCGCGGCAGGCCGGCCTCTCGCCTTGCCACTCAGGCCGCCCTCCCTCTTGAAGTGTGTGTAGCACGCGTCCGCGGAGTACACCTCGCTGCACAGGTAGCCGTGGGACTGGGCGTCGTAGCTTCCTGCGAGGCGGCCGGAGGTCCCGCAGGCGGGTGGGTCCCTGGGACAGACGCGCGGAGCGGCTCCTGCCCGGCCCCCCTGAGAACCGTCGCCGTTCCGTAAGGCGGGGCGCCTGCTTCAGAATGTAAATCACGTGTCCGCTCTATGGATACGCTGTTTAGTTTACCAGGCAAGACTTTCTTGGTGAAAGAAGCAGCGTTGGCTTGCATCGTCGAGCAGGCTTCTCATCTGGCTGTGCACTGGTACTCTCTCTCTGGGTGTGCTAGTCCGCAGGGCAGGGCATCCCCTGGGCAGGGTGGAGCGTGATCTCTGCGGCCTCGTCTTGCAGCTCCTTCCTTTCATTCTCAATCATCCTGCCCACAGTGGCCTCCTCTCAGGCCTGCATACTTACAACGGCGCATTGCCCGTGCTGCCCCTCTGCAGGAAGTGTCCCTCTGTTTAGTTTGCAGCTGACTGATGCCGCCTCACCCTTCTCATCTCTTCTCAGGTGTCACTTGGTCAAGAAAGCGTCCCCTTACCTACTCAACTCATCTCGTCTCCCTACCGTAGCTCACGTGACACCACGCACCTCTCGCTTATGGCCGTCATCGCCTTTCGCATCCAGTTTCAGGTAGGTAAGTTTACCCCGTGGTCCGTGAGGAAGAAGAGATCACGCCTGTTTTGCTTACTCTTGATTCCCAGCGACTAGCCCGGTTACTGATAACCTCTGTTAGAGGGAGAAAGGAATGCACCCAATCCCTGGTGAAGCCCCGACCGTTTTCCTTTCTAGTGTCCCTCGTACTCCTCCCTGCCGTCTGTGTCGCCCTTACTCCGCGTCTACCGTTTATGAGTTTACACCTGGGTTACGGTGACTGCTTCGGAGAATCGCATGCCTTTCTACCTCCCTCGCTGCGACCTCTCCTACACCTCCCAGGGCTCTTGGGTTATGCCCTTGCCCTCTTCCGAGCCGTCCGTGGCACCCGCTGTCAACCCCGTACGGCCAAGCTCCTAAGACTGACACTCCAGGCCCTCCGTAATTTGGCTTCAGTTTCACTTTCTAGACGTTTCAAGAAAGAACGGGGCCTAAATATCTGTGCACCTCTGCTCCGTTTCATATCTACCCACGAGGTTAATTTTTTTGTTTCTTCCAGTCCACCTATTTTGCACCTCCGTCTCTGCGAAGACTTCACTGAGAATCCAAGCGATTTCTGGATCCCTTCTCTCCCCTGAAGCTGTAAACAGTTTAACAAGACAGGTGCGGAACTGCCGTAAGGTAATCTACATCTTGTCTCCCTCTCTGGTATCTAACCTCCCTGCGAATGGGGGTACGTCTCCGTGTCCTGTGCGGTTTTCAGCACAGTACTCTCTACACGTAGTGGATATTTGATTTGGTAAGTGACCGAATAAGTGAATGAGTCACCAAGATAAGGGTATTGTCTCATTCTTTCTCGCTTTTTCCACTTCCAAGTTTCTTTAGTTAGTTTCCTCAGACAAAAGGTTTCTTTGTAGCTACACAGTGGCCAGGTCCAGAGAATGTTGCAGATAGCTGCTGAAAACATCCCTCCTCCACTTGAGAATGGCTTGCTCTCCCTCTCAAGCGGAGAGAGCTGGGATTCGATATTTAATTAAGCGCCTCTGTTCACTTGGCATTTAGAGGCACTAGGGGGCGTTAGTGCTCTACACCCGGTGAAATGCCTGTTTCGTTTGTGATTTTCCTTTGTGAAAAACAACTATGCACAGAGTGTTTTGTGCCAATTTTCCATCCTTTTAGATTGACGGAAAGCATTTTACCTACGTAGAAACAGAAAACGAATAGAAAGAGCGTCGCATTGCGTTTAATGAAAGCTTAGGGCGGTCTCGGTGGTACGTTAGTGAAGTTATCTGGGGACACCTTAGCCACGTACATTGTGTTGGAGAGGCACCGAGAATTCATTCAGGAGTTCTCAAAGTTCGAGGACACAGTTGCCTTACACGTAGGCACGGTGGCAGCCGTGGACATGGCAGTGATTTGGAGAATGTTGTACTAGTCGGCTCTCGCTGTGATAATGCTTTGCAACAAATCTCCCCAAAACTCACTTACATAAAGAAGAATCTAGTTTTCTCGGACCTGTGGGCTAGCTGCAGCGGCTCTCTTGTAGACCTCTCGATGGCGGGTGTTGCTCCATGCCGTGGGTCAGTTTGAGGTCTGTCCCGCACACCTTACCGTGGAGCCCAACTGTGAGGCTGCAGGTCCCTGTCCTCTCGCAGAGTTCACTGAAACGTAAGAGGTGAGCCCAACCACACAAGGCCACGTAAGGCCTCTGCGACTCATTGAAGGCCATCGTGTCTTCCCTTGGCCTCCTGGGAACCCCCTGGCCCCAGGATGCAGCTTCGGTAGCCCAGGGCAACCGGCGGAGGGGGGCGGGCGGGGCTGCAGGAGGGTGGAACGCTGAGGTCACAGAGGGTGTGGGTGTGGTCACCTCTGCTGTGACTGAACCAAGGGCGTGGGTGGGGGGCTGGGGGTCCAGGGCAGGGCCCTCAGAGCCCGGTAGGCCCAGGGGGGCGGCGCAAGCACCTAGGCCCAGGCCGAAGAGCGCCTTCTTGGTCTGCGCGGCAGGCCGGCCTCTCGCCTTGCCACTCAGGCCGCCCTCCCTCTTGAAGTGTGTGTGGCACGCGTCCGCGGAGTACACCTCGCTGCACAGGTAGCCGTGGGACTGGGCGTCGTAGCTTCCTGCGAGGCGGCCGGAGGTCCCGCAGGCGGGTGGGTCCCTGGGACAGACGCGCGGAGCGGCTCCTGCCCGGCCCCCCTGAGAACCGTCGCCGTTCCGTAAGGCGGGGCGCCTGCTTCAGAATGTAAATCACGTGTCCGCTCTATGGATACGCTGTTTAGTTTACCAGGCAAGACTTTCTTGGTGAAAGAAGCAGCGTTGGCTTGCATCGTCGAGCAGGCTTCTCATCTGGCTGTGCACTGGTACTCTCTCTCTGGGTGTGCTAGTCCGCAGGGCAGGGCATCCCCTGGGCAGGGTGGAGCGTGATCTCTGCGGCCTCGTCTTGCAGCTCCTTCCTTTCATTCTCAATCATCCTGCCCACAGTGGCCTCCTCTCAGGCCTGCATACTTACAACGGCGCATTGCCCGTGCTGCCCCTCTGCAGGAAGTGTCCCTCTGTTTAGTTTGCAGCTGACTGATGCCGCCTCACCCTTCTCATCTCTTCTCAGGTGTCACTTGGTCAAGAAAGCGTCCCCTTACCTACTCAACTCATCTCGTCTCCCTACCGTAGCTCACGTGACACCACGCACCTCTCGCTTATGGCCGTCATCGCCTTTCGCATCCAGTTTCAGGTAGGTAAGTTTACCCCGTGGTCCGTGAGGAAGAAGAGATCACGCCTGTTTTGCTTACTCTTGATTCCCAGCGACTAGCCCGGTTACTGATAACCTCTGTTAGAAGGAGAAAGGAATGCACCCAATCCCTGGTGAAGCCCCGACCGTTTTCCTTTCTAGTGTCCCTCGTACTCCTCCCTGCCGTCTGTGTCGCCCTTACTCCGCGTCTACCGTTTATGAGTTTACACCTGGGTTACGGTGACTGCTTCGGAGAATCGCATGCCTTTCTACCTCCCTCGCTGCGACCTCTCCTACACCTCCCAGGGCTCTTGGGTTATGCCCTTGCCCTCTTCCGAGCCGTCCGTGGCACCCGCTGTCAACCCCGTACGGCCAGGCTCCTAAGACTGACACTCCAGGCCCTCCGTAATTTGGCTTCAGTTTCACTTTCTAGACGTTTCAAGAAAGAACGGGGTCTAAATATCTGGGCACCTCTGCTCCGTTTCATATCTACCCACGAGGTTAATTTTTTTGTTTCTTCCAGTCCACCTATTTTGCACCTCCGTCTCTGCGAAGACTTCACTGAGAATCCAAGCGATTTCTGGATCCCTTCTCTCCCCTGAAGCTGTAAACAGTTTAACAAGACAGGTGCGGAACTGCCGTAAGGTAATCTACATCTTGTCTCCCTCTCTGGTATCTAACCTCCCTGCGAATGGGGGTACGTCTCCGTGTTCTGTGCGGTTTTCAGCACAGTACTCTCTACACGTAGTGGATATTTGATTTGGTAAGTGACCGAATAAGTGAATGAGTCACCAAGATAAGGGTATTGTCTCATTCTTTCTCGCTTTTTCCACTTCCAAGTTTCTTTAGTTAGTTTCCTCAGACAAAAGGTTTCTTTGTAGCTACACAGTGGCCAGGTCCAGAGAATGTTGCAGATAGCTGCTGAAAACATCCCTCCTCCACTTGAGAATGGCTTGCTCTCCCTCTCAAGCGGAGAGAGCTGGGATTCGATATTTAATTAAGCGCCTCTGTTCACTTGGCATTTAGAGGCACTAGGGGGCGTTAGTGCTCTACACCCGGTGAAATGCCTGTTTCGTTTGTGATTTTCCTTTGTGAAAAACAACTATGCACAGAGTGTTTTGTGCCAATTTTCCATCCTTTTAGATTGACGGAAAGCATTTTACCTACGTAGAAACAGAAAACGAATAGAAAGAGCGTCGCATTGCGTTTAATGAAAGCTTAGGGCGGTCTCGGTGGTACGTTAGTGAAGTTATCTGGGGACACCTTAGCCACGTACATTGTGTTGGAGAGGCACCGAGAATTCATTCAGGAGTTCTCAAAGTTCGAGGACACAGTTGCCTTACACGTAGGCACGGTGGCAGCCGTGGACATGGCAGTGATTTGGAGAATGTTGTACTAGTCGGCTCTCGCTGTGATAATGCTTTGCAACAAATCTCCCCAAAACTCACTTACATAAAGAAGAATCTAGTTTTCTCGGACCTGTGGGCTAGCTGCAGCGGCTCTCTTGTAGACCTCTCGATGGCGGGTGTTGCTCCATGCCGTGGGTCAGTTTGAGGTCTGTCCCGCACACCTTACCGTGGAGCCCAACTGTGAGGCTGCAGGTCCCTGTCCTCTCGCAGAGTTCACTGAAACGTAAGAGGTGAGCCCAACCACACAAGGCCACGTAAGGCCTCTGCGACTCATTGAAGGCCATCGTGTCTTCCCTTGGCCTCCTGGGAACCCCCTGGCCCCAGGATGCAGCTTCGGTAGCCCAGGGCAACCGGCGGAGGGGGGCGGGCGGGGCTGCAGGAGGGTGGAACGCTGAGGTCACAGAGGGTGTGGGTGTGGTCACCTTTGCTGTGACTGAACCAAGGGCGTGGGTGGGGGGCTGGGGGTCCAGGGCAGGGCCCTCAGAGCCCGGTAGGCCCAGGGGGGCGGCGCAAGCACCTAGGCCCAGGCCGAAGAGCGCCTTCTTGGTCTGCGCGGCAGGCCGGCCTCTCGCCTTGCCACTCAGGCCGCCCTCCCTCTTGAAGTGTGTGTGGCACGCGTCCGCGGAGTACACCTCGCTGCACAGGTAGCCGTGGGACTGGGCGTCGTAGCTTCCTGCGAGGCGGCCGGAGGTCCCGCAGGCGGGTGGGTCCCTGGGACAGACGCGCGGAGCGGCTCCTGCCCGGCCCCCCTGAGAACCGTCGCCGTTCCGTAAGGCGGGGCGCCTGCTTCAGAATGTAAATCACGTGTCCGCTCTATGGATACGCTGTTTAGTTTACCAGGCAAGACTTTCTTGGTGAAAGAAGCAGCGTTGGCTTGCATCGTCGAGCAGGCTTCTCATCTGGCTGTGCACTGGTACTCTCTCTCTGGGTGTGCTAGTCCGCAGGGCAGGGCATCCCCTGGGCAGGGTGGAGCGTGATCTCTGCGGCCTCGTCTTGCAGCTCCTTCCTTTCATTCTCAATCATCCTGCCCACAGTGGCCTCCTCTCAGGCCTGCATACTTACAACGGCGCATTGCCCGTGCTGCCCCTCTGCAGGAAGTGTCCCTCTGTTTAGTTTGCAGCTGACTGATGCCGCCTCACCCTTCTCATCTCTTCTCAGGTGTCACTTGGTCAAGAAAGCGTCCCCTTACCTACTCAACTCATCTCGTCTCCCTACCGTAGCTCACGTGACACCACGCACCTCTCGCTTATGGCCGTCATCGCCTTTCGCATCCAGTTTCAGGTAGGTAAGTTTACCCCGTGGTCCGTGAGGAAGAAGAGATCACGCCTGTTTTGCTTACTCTTGATTCCCAGCGACTAGCCCGGTTACTGATAACCTCTGTTAGAGGGAGAAAGGAATGCACCCAATCCCTGGTGAAGCCCCGACCGTTTTCCTTTCTAGTGTCCCTCGTACTCCTCCCTGCCGTCTGTGTCGCCCTTACTCCGCGTCTACCGTTTATGAGTTTACACCTGGGTTACGGTGACTGCTTCGGAGAATCGCATGCCTTTCTACCTCCCTCGCTGCGACCTCTCCTACACCTCCCAGGGCTCTTGGGTTATGCCCTTGCCCTCTTCCGAGCCGTCCGTGGCACCCGCTGTCAACCCCGTACGGCCAAGCTCCTAAGACTGACACTCCAGGCCCTCCGTAATTTGGCTTCAGTTTCACTTTCTAGACGTTTCAAGAAAGAACGGGGCCTAAATATCTGTGCACCTCTGCTCCGTTTCATATCTACCCACGAGGTTAATTTTTTTGTTTCTTCCAGTCCACCTATTTTGCACCTCCGTCTCTGCGAAGACTTCACTGAGAATCCAAGCGATTTCTGGATCCCTTCTCTCCCCTGAAGCTGTAAACAGTTTAACAAGACAGGTGCGGAACTGCCGTAAGGTAATCTACATCTTGTCTCCCTCTCTGGTATCTAACCTCCCTGCGAATGGGGGTACGTCTCCGTGTCCTGTGCGGTTTTCAGCACAGTACTCTCTACACGTAGTGGATATTTGATTTGGTAAGTGACCGAATAAGTGAATGAGTCACCAAGATAAGGGTATTGTCTCATTCTTTCTCGCTTTTTCCACTTCCAAGTTTCTTTAGTTAGTTTCCTCAGACAAAAGGTTTCTTTGTAGCTACACAGTGGCCAGGTCCAGAGAATGTTGCAGATAGCTGCTGAAAACATCCCTCCTCCACTTGAGAATGGCTTGCTCTCCCTCTCAAGCGGAGAGAGCTGGGATTCGATATTTAATTAAGCGCCTCTGTTCACTTGGCATTTAGAGGCACTAGGGGGCGTTAGTGCTCTACACCCGGTGAAATGCCTGTTTCGTTTGTGATTTTCCTTTGTGAAAAACAACTATGCACAGAGTGTTTTGTGCCAATTTTCCATCCTTTTAGATTGACGGAAAGCATTTTACCTACGTAGAAACAGAAAACGAATAGAAAGAGCGTCGCATTGCGTTTAATGAAAGCTTAGGGCGGTCTCGGTGGTACGTTAGTGAAGTTATCTGGGGACACCTTAGCCACGTACATTGTGTTGGAGAGGCACCGAGAATTCATTCAGGAGTTCTCAAAGTTCGAGGACACAGTTGCCTTACACGTAGGCACGGTGGCAGCCGTGGACATGGCAGTGATTTGGAGAATGTTGTACTAGTCGGCTCTCGCTGTGATAATGCTTTGCAACAAATCTCCCCAAAACTCACTTACATAAAGAAGAATCTAGTTTTCTCGGACCTGTGGGCTAGCTGCAGCGGCTCTCTTGTAGACCTCTCGATGGCGGGTGTTGCTCCATGCCGTGGGTCAGTTTGAGGTCTGTCCCGCACACCTTACCGTGGAGCCCAACTGTGAGGCTGCAGGTCCCTGTCCTCTCGCAGAGTTCACTGAAACGTAAGAGGTGAGCCCAACCACACAAGGCCACGTAAGGCCTCTGCGACTCATTGAAGGCCATCGTGTCTTCCCTTGGCCTCCTGGGAACCCCCTGGCCCCAGGATGCAGCTTCGGTAGCCCAGGGCAACCGGCGGAGGGGGGCGGGCGGGGCTGCAGGAGGGTGGAACGCTGAGGTCACAGAGGGTGTGGGTGTGGTCACCTCTGCTGTGACTGAACCAAGGGCGTGGGTGGGGGGCTGGGGGTCCAGGGCAGGGCCCTCAGAGCCCGGTAGGCCCAGGGGGGCGGCGCAAGCACCTAGGCCCAGGCCGAAGAGCGCCTTCTTGGTCTGCGCGGCAGGCCGGCCTCTCGCCTTGCCACTCAGGCCGCCCTCCCTCTTGAAGTGTGTGTGGCACGCGTCCGCGGAGTACACCTCGCTGCACAGGTAGCCGTGGGACTGGGCGTCGTAGCTTCCTGCGAGGCGGCCGGAGGTCCCGCAGGCGGGTGGGTCCCTGGGACAGACGCGCGGAGCGGCTCCTGCCCGGCCCCCCTGAGAACCGTCGCCGTTCCGTAAGGCGGGGCGCCTGCTTCAGAATGTAAATCACGTGTCCGCTCTATGGATACGCTGTTTAGTTTACCAGGCAAGACTTTCTTGGTGAAAGAAGCAGCGTTGGCTTGCATCGTCGAGCAGGCTTCTCATCTGGCTGTGCACTGGTACTCTCTCTCTGGGTGTGCTAGTCCGCAGGGCAGGGCATCCCCTGGGCAGGGTGGAGCGTGATCTCTGCGGCCTCGTCTTGCAGCTCCTTCCTTTCATTCTCAATCATCCTGCCCACAGTGGCCTCCTCTCAGGCCTGCATACTTACAACGGCGCATTGCCCGTGCTGCCCCTCTGCAGGAAGTGTCCCTCTGTTTAGTTTGCAGCTGACTGATGCCGCCTCACCCTTCTCATGTCTTCTCAGGTGTCACTTGGTCAAGAAAGCGTCCCCTTACCCACTCAACTCATCTCGTCTCCCTACCGTAGCTCACGTGACACCACGCACCTCTCGCTTATGGCCGTCATCGCCTTTCGCATCCAGTTTCAGGTAGGTAAGTTTACCCCGTGGCCCGTGAGGAAGAAGAGATCACGCCTGTTTTGCTTACTCTTGATTCCCAGCGACTAGCCCGGTTACTGATAACCTCTGTTAGAGGGAGAAAGGAATGCACCCAATCCCTGGTGAAGCCCCGACCGTTTTCCTTTCTAGTGTCCCTCGTACTCCTCCCTGCCGTCTGTGTCGCCCTTACTCCGCGTCTACCGTTTATGAGTTTACACCTGGGTTACGGTGACTGCTTCGGAGAATCGCATGCCTTTCTACCTCCCTCGCTGCGACCTCTCCTACACCTCCCAGGGCTCTTGGGTTATGCCCTTGCCCTCTTCCGAGCCGTCCGTGGCACCCGCTGTCAACCCCGTACGGCCAAGCTCCTAAGACTGACACTCCAGGCCCTCCGTAATTTGGCTTCAGTTTCACTTTCTAGACGTTTCAAGAAAGAACGGGGTCTAAATATCTGGGCACCTCTGCTCCGTTTCACATCTACCCACGAGGTTAATTTTTTTGTTTCTTCCAGTCCACCTATTTTGCACCTCCGTCTCTGCGAAGACTTCACTGAGAATCCAAGCGATTTCTGGATCCCTTCTCTCCCCTGAAGCTGTAAACAGTTTAACAAGACAGGTGCGGAACTGCCGTAAGGTAATCTACATCTTGTCTCCCTCTCTGGTATCTAACCTCCCTGCGAATGGGGGTACGTCTCCGTGTTCTGTGCGGTTTTCAGCACAGTACTCTCTACACGTAGTGGATATTTGATTTGGTAAGTGACCGAATAAGTGAATGAGTCACCAAGATAAGGGTATTGTCTCATTCTTTCTCGCTTTTTCCACTTCCAAGTTTCTTTAGTTAGTTTCCTCAGACAAAAGGTTTCTTTGTAGCTACACAGTGGCCAGGTCCAGAGAATGTTGCAGATAGCTGCTGAAAACATCCCTCCTCCACTTGAGAATGGCTTGCTCTCCCTCTCAAGCGGAGAGAGCTGGGATTCGATATTTAATTAAGCGCCTCTGTTCACTTGGCATTTAGAGGCACTAGGGGGCGTTAGTGCTCTACACCCGGTGAAATGCCTGTTTCGTTTGTGATTTTCCTTTGTGAAAAACAACTATGCACAGAGTGTTTTGTGCCAATTTTCCATCCTTTTAGATTGACGGAAAGCATTTTACCTACGTAGAAACAGAAAACGAATAGAAAGAGCGTCGCATTGCGTTTAATGAAAGCTTAGGGCGGTCTCGGTGGTACGTTAGTGAAGTTATCTGGGGACACCTTAGCCACGTACATTGTGTTGGAGAGGCACCGAGAATTCATTCAGGAGTTCTCAAAGTTCGAGGACACGGTTGCCTTACACGTAGGCACGGTGGCAGCCGTGGACATGGCAGTGATTTGGAGAATGTTGTACTAGTCGGCTCTCGCTGTGATAATGCTTTGCAACAAATCTCCCCAAAACTCACTTACATAAAGAAGAATCTAGTTTTCTCGGACCTGTGGGCTAGCTGCAGCGGCACTCTTGTAGACCTCTCGATGGCGGGTGTTGCTCCATGCCGTGGGTCAGTTTGAGGTCTGTCCCGCACAACTTACCGTGGAGCCCAACTGTGAGGCTGCAGCTCCCTGTCCTCTCGCAGAGTTCACTGAAACGTAAGAGGTGAGCCCAACCACACAAGGCCACGTAAGGCCTCTGCGACTCATTGAAGGCCATCGTGTCTTCCCTTGGCCTCCTGGGAACCCCCTGGCCCCAGGATGCAGCTTCGGTAGCCCAGGGCAACCGGCGGAGGGGGGCGGGCGGGGCTGCAGGAGGGTGGAACGCGGAGGTCACAGAGGGTGTGGGTGTGGTCACCTCTGCTGTGACTGAACCAAGGGCGTGGGTGGGGGGCTGGGGGTCCAGGGCAGGGCCCTCAGAGCCCGGTAGGCCCAGGGGGGCGGCGCAAGCACCTAGGCCCAGGCCGAAGAGCGCCTTCTTGGTCTGCGCGGCAGGCCGGCCTCTCGCCTTGCCACTCAGGCCGCCCTCCCTCTTGAAGTGTGTGTGGCACGCGTCCGCGGAGTACACCTCGCTGCACAGGTAGCCGTGGGACTGGGCGTCGTAGCTTCCTGCGAGGCGGCCGGAGGTCCCGCAGGCGGGTGGGTCCCTGGGACAGACGCGCGGAGCGGCTCCTGCCCGGCCCCCCTGAGAACCGTCGCCGTTCCGTAAGGCGGGGCGCCTGCTTCAGAATGTAAATCACGTGTCCGCTCTATGGATACGCTGTTTAGTTTACCAGGCAAGACTTTCTTGGTGAAAGAAGCAGCGTTGGCTTGCATCGTCGAGCAGGCTTCTCATCTGGCTGTGCACTGGTACTCTCTCTCTGGGTGTGCTAGTCCGCAGGGCAGGGCATCCCCTGGGCAGGGTGGAGCGTGATCTCTGCGGCCTCGTCTTGCAGCTCCTTCCTTTCATTCTCAATCATCCTGCCCACAGTGGCCTCCTCTCAGGCCTGCATACTTACAACGGCGCATTGCCCGTGCTGCCCCTCTGCAGGAAGTGTCCCTCTGTTTAGTTTGCAGCTGACTGATGCCGCCTCACCCTTCTCATCTCTTCTCAGGTGTCACTTGGTCAAGAAAGCGTCCCCTTACCTACTCAACTCATCTCGTCTCCCTACCGTAGCTCACGTGACACCACGCACCTCTCGCTTATGGCCGTCATCGCCTTTCGCATCCAGTTTCAGGTAGGTAAGTTTACCCCGTGGTCCGTGAGGAAGAAGAGATCACGCCTGTTTTGCTTACTCTTGATTCCCAGCGACTAGCCCGGTTACTGATAACCTCTGTTAGAGGGAGAAAGGAATGCACCCAATCCCTGGTGAAGCCCCGACCGTTTTCCTTTCTAGTGTCCCTCGTACTCCTCCCTGCCGTCTGTGTCGCCCTTACTCCGCGTCTACCGTTTATGAGTTTACACCTGGGTTACGGTGACTGCTTCGGAGAATCGCATGCCTTTCTACCTCCCTCGCTGCGACCTCTCCTACACCTCCCAGGGCTCTTGGGTTATGCCCTTGCCCTCTTCCGAGCCGTCCGTGGCACCCGCTGTCAACCCCGTACGGCCAAGCTCCTAAGACTGACACTCCAGGCCCTCCGTAATTTGGCTTCAGTTTCACTTTCTAGACGTTTCAAGAAAGAACGGGGTCTAAATATCTGTGCACCTCTGCTCCGTTTCATATCTACCCACGAGGTTAATTTTTTTGTTTCTTCCAGTCCACCTATTTTGCACCTCCGTCTCTGCGAAGACTTCACTGAGAATCCAAGCGATTTCTGGATCCCTTCTCTCCCCTGAAGCTGTAAACAGTTTAACAAGACAGGTGCGGAACTGCCGTAAGGTAATCTACATCTTGTCTCCCTCTCTGGTATCTAACCTCCCGGCGAATGGGGGTACGTCTCCGTGTTCTGTGCGGTTTTCAGCACAGTACTCTCTACACGTAGTGGATATTTGATTTGGTAAGTGACCGAATAAGTGAATGAGTCACCAAGATAAGGGTATTGTCTCATTCTTTCTCGCTTTTTCCACTTCCAAGTTTCTTTAGTTAGTTTCCTCAGACAAAAGGTTTCTTTGTAGCTACACAGTGGCCAGGTCCAGAGAATGTTGCAGATAGCTGCTGAAAACATCCCTCCTCCACTTGAGAATGGCTTGCTCTCCCTCTCAAGCGGAGAGAGCTGGGATTCGATATTTAATTAAGCGCCTCTGTTCACTTGGCATTTAGAGGCACTAGGGGGCGTTAGTGCTCTACACCCGGTGAAATGCCTGTTTCGTTTGTGATTTTCCTTTGTGAAAAACAACTATGCACAGAGTGTTTTGTGCCAATTTTCCATCCTTTTAGATTGACGGAAAGCATTTTACCTACGTAGAAACAGAAAACGAATAGAAAGAGCGTCGCATTGCGCTTACTGAAAGCTTAGGGCGGTCTCGGTGGTACGTTAGTGAAGTTATCTGGGGACACCTTAGCCACGTACATTGTGTTGGAGAGGCACCGAGAATTCATTCAGGAGTTCTCAAAGTTCGAGGACACAGTTGCCTTACACGTAGGCACGGTGGCAGCCGTGGACATGGCAGTGATTTGGAGAATGTTGTACTAGTCGGCTCTCGCTGTGATAATGCTTTGCAACAAATCTCCCCAAAACTCACTTACATAAAGAAGAATCTAGTTTTCTCGGACCTGTGGGCTAGCTGCAGCGGCTCTCTTGTAGACCTCTCGATGGCGGGTGTTGCTCCATGCCGTGGGTCAGTTTGAGGTCTGTCCCGCACACCTTACCGTGGAGCCCAACTGTGAGGCTGCAGCTCCCTGTCCTCTCGCAGAGTTCACTGAAACGTAAGAGGTGAGCCCAACCACACAAGGCCACGTAAGGCCTCTGCGACTCATTGAAGGCCATCGTGTCTTCCCTTGGCCTCCTGGGAACCCCCTGGCCCCAGGATGCAGCTTCGGTAGCCCAGGGCAACCGGCGGAGGGGGGCGGGCGGGGCTGCAGGAGGGTGGAACGCTGAGGTCACAGAGGGTGTGGGTGTGGCCACCTCTGCTGTGACTGAACCAAGGGCGTGGGTGGGGGACTGGGGGTCCAGGGCAGGGCCCTCAGAGCCCGGTAGGCCCAGGGGGGCGGCGCAAGCACCTAGGCCCAGGCCGAAGAGCGCCTTCTTGGTCTGCGCGGCAGGCCGGCCTCTCGCCTTGCCACTCAGGCCGCCCTCCCTCTTGAAGTGTGTGTGGCACGCGTCCGCGGAGTACACCTCGCTGCACAGGTAGCCGTGGGACTGGGCGTCGTAGCTTCCTGCGAGGCGGCCGGAGGTCCCGCAGGCGGGTGGGTCCCTGGGACAGACGCGCGGAGCGGCTCCTGCCCGGCCCCCCTGAGAACCGTCGCCGTTCCGTAAGGCGGGGCGCCTGCTTCAGAATGTAAATCACGTGTCCGCTCTATGGATACGCTGTTTAGTTTACCAGGCAAGACTTTCTTGGTGAAAGAAGCAGCGTTGGCTTGCATCCTCGAGCAGGCTTGTCATCTGGCTGTGCACTGGTACTCTCTCTCTGGGTGTGCTAGTCCGCAGGGCAGGGCATCCCCTGGGCAGGGTGGAGCGTGATCTCTGCGGCCTCGTCTTGCAGCTCCTTCCTTTCATTCTCAATCATCCTGCCCACAGTGGCCTCCTCTCAGGCCTGCATACTTACAACGGCGCATTGCCCGTGCTGCCCCTCTGCAGGAAGTGTCCCTCTGTTTAGTTTGCAGCTGACTGATGCCGCCTCACCCTTCTCATCTCTTCTCAGGTGTCACTTGGTCAAGAAAGCGTCCCCTTACCCACTCAACTCATCTCGTCTCCCTACCGTAGCTCACGTGACACCACGCACCTCTCGCTTATGGCCGTCATCGCCTTTCGCATCCAGTTTCAGGTAGGTAAGTTTACCCCGTGGCCCGTGAGGAAGAAGAGATCACGCCTGTTTTGCTTACTCTTGATTCCCAGCGACTAGCCCGGTTACTGATAACCTCTGTTAGAGGGAGAAAGGAATGCACCCAATCCCTGGTGAAGCCCCGACCGTTTTCCTTTCTAGTGTCCCTCGTACTCCTCCCTGCCGTCTGTGTCGCCCTTACTCCGCGTCTACCGTTTATGAGTTTACACCTGGGTTACGGTGACTGCTTCGGAGAATCGCATGCCTTTCTACCTCCCTCGCTGCGACCTCTCCTACACCTCCCAGGGCTCTTGGGTTATGCCCTTGCCCTCTTCCGAGCCGTCCGTGGCACCCGCTGTCAACCCCGTACGGCCAAGCTCCTAAGACTGACACTCCAGGCCCTCCGTAATTTGGCTTCAGTTTCACTTTCTAGACGTTTCAAGAAAGAACGGGGTCTAAATATCTGTGCACCTCTGCTCCGTTTCACATCTACCCACGAGGTTAATTTTTTTGTTTCTTCCAGTCCACCTATTTTGCACCTCCGTCTCTGCGAAGACTTCACTGAGAATCCAAGCGATTTCTGGATCCCTTCTCTCCCCTGAAGCTGTAAACAGTTTAACAAGACAGGTGCGGAACTGCCGTAAGGTAATCTACATCTTGTCTCCCTCTCTGGTATCTAACCTCCCTGCGAATGGGGGTACGTCTCCGTGTTCTGTGCGGTTTTCAGCACAGTACTCTCTACACGTAGTGGATATTTGATTTGGTAAGTGACCGAATAAGTGAATGAGTCACCAAGATAAGGGTATTGTCTCATTCTTTCTCGCTTTTTCCACTTCCAAGTTTCTTTAGTTAGTTTCCTCAGACAAAAGGTTTCTTTGTAGCTACACAGTGGCCAGGTCCAGAGAATGTTGCAGATAGCTGCTGAAAACATCCCTCCTCCACTTGAGAATGGCTTGCTCTCCCTCTCAAGCGGAGAGAGCTGGGATTCGATATTTAATTAAGCGCCTCTGTTCACTTGGCATTTAGAGGCACTAGGGGGCGTTAGTGCTCTACACCCGGTGAAATGCCTGTTTCGTTTGTGATTTTCCTTTGTGAAAAACAACTATGCACAGAGTGTTTTGTGCCAATTTTCCATCCTTTTAGATTGACGGAAAGCATTTTACCTACGTAGAAACAGAAAACGAATAGAAAGAGCGTCGCATTGCGTTTAATGAAAGCTTAGGGCGGTCTCGGTGGTACGTTAGTGAAGTTATCTGGGGACACCTTAGCCACGTACATTGTGTTGGAGAGGCACCGAGAATTCATTCAGGAGTTCTCAAAGTTCGAGGACACGGTTGCCTTACACGTAGGCACGGTGGCAGCCGTGGACATGGCAGTGATTTGGAGAATGTTGTACTAGTCGGCTCTCGCTGTGATAATGCTTTGCAACAAATCTCCCCAAAACTCACTTACATAAAGAAGAATCTAGTTTTCTCGGACCTGTGGGCTAGCTGCAGCGGCACTCTTGTAGACCTCTCGATGGCGGGTGTTGCTCCATGCCGTGGGTCAGTTTGAGGTCTGTCCCGCACAACTTACCGTGGAGCCCAACTGTGAGGCTGCAGCTCCCTGTCCTCTCGCAGAGTTCACTGAAACGTAAGAGGTGAGCCCAACCACACAAGGCCACGTAAGGCCTCTGCGACTCATTGAAGGCCATCGTGTCTTCCCTTGGCCTCCTGGGAACCCCCTGGCCCCAGGATGCAGCTTCGGTAGCCCAGGGCAACCGGCGGAGGGGGGCGGGCGGGGCTGCAGGAGGGTGGAACGCGGAGGTCACAGAGGGTGTGGGTGTGGTCACCTCTGCTGTGACTGAACCAAGGGCGTGGGTGGGGGGCTGGGGGTCCAGGGCAGGGCCCTCAGAGCCCGGTAGGCCCAGGGGGGCGGCGCAAGCACCTAGGCCCAGGCCGAAGAGCGCCTTCTTGGTCTGCGCGGCAGGCCGGCCTCTCGCCTTGCCACTCAGGCCGCCCTCCCTCTTGAAGTGTGTGTAGCACGCGTCCGCGGAGTACACCTCGCTGCACAGGTAGCCGTGGGACTGGGCGTCGTAGCTTCCTGCGAGGCGGCCGGAGGTCCCGCAGGCGGGTGGGTCCCTGGGACAGACGCGCGGAGCGGCTCCTGCCCGGCCCCCCTGAGAACCGTCGCCGTTCCGTAAGGCGGGGCGCCTGCTTCAGAATGTAAATCACGTGTCCGCTCTATGGATACGCTGTTTAGTTTACCAGGCAAGACTTTCTTGGTGAAAGAAGCAGCGTTGGCTTGCATCGTCGAGCAGGCTTCTCATCTGGCTGTGCACTGGTACTCTCTCTCTGGGTGTGCTAGTCCGCAGGGCAGGGCATCCCCTGGGCAGGGTGGAGCGTGATCTCTGCGGCCTCGTCTTGCAGCTCCTTCCTTTCATTCTCAATCATCCTGCCCACAGTGGCCTCCTCTCAGGCCTGCATACTTACAACGGCGCATTGCCCGTGCTGCCCCTCTGCAGGAAGTGTCCCTCTGTTTAGTTTGCAGCTGACTGATGCCGCCTCACCCTTCTCATCTCTTCTCAGGTGTCACTTGGTCAAGAAAGCGTCCCCTTACCTACTCAACTCATCTCGTCTCCCTACCGTAGCTCACGTGACACCACGCACCTCTCGCTTATGGCCGTCATCGCCTTTCGCATCCAGTTTCAGGTAGGTAAGTTTACCCCGTGGTCCGTGAGGAAGAAGAGATCACGCCTGTTTTGCTTACTCTTGATTCCCAGCGACTAGCCCGGTTACTGATAACCTCTGTTAGAGGGAGAAAGGAATGCACCCAATCCCTGGTGAAGCCCCGACCGTTTTCCTTTCTAGTGTCCCTCGTACTCCTCCCTGCCGTCTGTGTCGCCCTTACTCCGCGTCTACCGTTTATGAGTTTACACCTGGGTTACGGTGACTGCTTCGGAGAATCGCATGCCTTTCTACCTCCCTCGCTGCGACCTCTCCTACACCTCCCAGGGCTCTTGGGTTATGCCCTTGCCCTCTTCCGAGCCGTCCGTGGCACCCGCTGTCAACCCCGTACGGCCAAGCTCCTAAGACTGACACTCCAGGCCCTCCGTAATTTGGCTTCAGTTTCACTTTCTAGACGTTTCAAGAAAGAACGGGGCCTAAATATCTGTGCACCTCTGCTCCGTTTCATATCTACCCACGAGGTTAATTTTTTTGTTTCTTCCAGTCCACCTATTTTGCACCTCCGTCTCTGCGAAGACTTCACTGAGAATCCAAGCGATTTCTGGATCCCTTCTCTCCCCTGAAGCTGTAAACAGTTTAACAAGACAGGTGCGGAACTGCCGTAAGGTAATCTACATCTTGTCTCCCTCTCTGGTATCTAACCTCCCTGCGAATGGGGGTACGTCTCCGTGTCCTGTGCGGTTTTCAGCACAGTACTCTCTACACGTAGTGGATATTTGATTTGGTAAGTGACCGAATAAGTGAATGAGTCACCAAGATAAGGGTATTGTCTCATTCTTTCTCGCTTTTTCCACTTCCAAGTTTCTTTAGTTAGTTTCCTCAGACAAAAGGTTTCTTTGTAGCTACACAGTGGCCAGGTCCAGAGAATGTTGCAGATAGCTGCTGAAAACATCCCTCCTCCACTTGAGAATGGCTTGCTCTCCCTCTCAAGCGGAGAGAGCTGGGATTCGATATTTAATTAAGCGCCTCTGTTCACTTGGCATTTAGAGGCACTAGGGGGCGTTAGTGCTCTACACCCGGTGAAATGCCTGTTTCGTTTGTGATTTTCCTTTGTGAAAAACAACTATGCACAGAGTGTTTTGTGCCAATTTTCCATCCTTTTAGATTGACGGAAAGCATTTTACCTACGTAGAAACAGAAAACGAATAGAAAGAGCGTCGCATTGCGTTTAATGAAAGCTTAGGGCGGTCTCGGTGGTACGTTAGTGAAGTTATCTGGGGACACCTTAGCCACGTACATTGTGTTGGAGAGGCACCGAGAATTCATTCAGGAGTTCTCAAAGTTCGAGGACACAGTTGCCTTACACGTAGGCACGGTGGCAGCCGTGGACATGGCAGTGATTTGGAGAATGTTGTACTAGTCGGCTCTCGCTGTGATAATGCTTTGCAACAAATCTCCCCAAAACTCACTTACATAAAGAAGAATCTAGTTTTCTCGGACCTGTGGGCTAGCTGCAGCGGCTCTCTTGTAGACCTCTCGATGGCGGGTGTTGCTCCATGCCGTGGGTCAGTTTGAGGTCTGTCCCGCACACCTTACCGTGGAGCCCAACTGTGAGGCTGCAGGTCCCTGTCCTCTCGCAGAGTTCACTGAAACGTAAGAGGTGAGCCCAACCACACAAGGCCACGTAAGGCCTCTGCGACTCATTGAAGGCCATCGTGTCTTCCCTTGGCCTCCTGGGAACCCCCTGGCCCCAGGATGCAGCTTCGGTAGCCCAGGGCAACCGGCGGAGGGGGGCGGGCGGGGCTGCAGGAGGGTGGAACGCTGAGGTCACAGAGGGTGTGGGTGTGGTCACCTCTGCTGTGACTGAACCAAGGGCGTGGGTGGGGGGCTGGGGGTCCAGGGCAGGGCCCTCAGAGCCCGGTAGGCCCAGGGGGGCGGCGCAAGCACCTAGGCCCAGGCCGAAGAGCGCCTTCTTGGTCTGCGCGGCAGGCCGGCCTCTCGCCTTGCCACTCAGGCCGCCCTCCCTCTTGAAGTGTGTGTGGCACGCGTCCGCGGAGTACACCTCGCTGCACAGGTAGCCGTGGGACTGGGCGTCGTAGCTTCCTGCGAGGCGGCCGGAGGTCCCGCAGGCGGGTGGGTCCCTGGGACAGACGCGCGGAGCGGCTCCTGCCCGGCCCCCCTGAGAACCGTCGCCGTTCCGTAAGGCGGGGCGCCTGCTTCAGAATGTAAATCACGTGTCCGCTCTATGGATACGCTGTTTAGTTTACCAGGCAAGACTTTCTTGGTGAAAGAAGCAGCGTTGGCTTGCATCGTCGAGCAGGCTTCTCATCTGGCTGTGCACTGGTACTCTCTCTCTGGGTGTGCTAGTCCGCAGGGCAGGGCATCCCCTGGGCAGGGTGGAGCGTGATCTCTGCGGCCTCGTCTTGCAGCTCCTTCCTTTCATTCTCAATCATCCTGCCCACAGTGGCCTCCTCTCAGGCCTGCATACTTACAACGGCGCATTGCCCGTGCTGCCCCTCTGCAGGAAGTGTCCCTCTGTTTAGTTTGCAGCTGACTGATGCCGCCTCACCCTTCTCATCTCTTCTCAGGTGTCACTTGGTCAAGAAAGCGTCCCCTTACCTACTCAACTCATCTCGTCTCCCTACCGTAGCTCACGTGACACCACGCACCTCTCGCTTATGGCCGTCATCGCCTTTCGCATCCAGTTTCAGGTAGGTAAGTTTACCCCGTGGTCCGTGAGGAAGAAGAGATCACGCCTGTTTTGCTTACTCTTGATTCCCAGCGACTAGCCCGGTTACTGATAACCTCTGTTAGAAGGAGAAAGGAATGCACCCAATCCCTGGTGAAGCCCCGACCGTTTTCCTTTCTAGTGTCCCTCGTACTCCTCCCTGCCGTCTGTGTCGCCCTTACTCCGCGTCTACCGTTTATGAGTTTACACCTGGGTTACGGTGACTGCTTCGGAGAATCGCATGCCTTTCTACCTCCCTCGCTGCGACCTCTCCTACACCTCCCAGGGCTCTTGGGTTATGCCCTTGCCCTCTTCCGAGCCGTCCGTGGCACCCGCTGTCAACCCCGTACGGCCAGGCTCCTAAGACTGACACTCCAGGCCCTCCGTAATTTGGCTTCAGTTTCACTTTCTAGACGTTTCAAGAAAGAACGGGGTCTAAATATCTGGGCACCTCTGCTCCGTTTCATATCTACCCACGAGGTTAATTTTTTTGTTTCTTCCAGTCCACCTATTTTGCACCTCCGTCTCTGCGAAGACTTCACTGAGAATCCAAGCGATTTCTGGATCCCTTCTCTCCCCTGAAGCTGTAAACAGTTTAACAAGACAGGTGCGGAACTGCCGTAAGGTAATCTACATCTTGTCTCCCTCTCTGGTATCTAACCTCCCTGCGAATGGGGGTACGTCTCCGTGTTCTGTGCGGTTTTCAGCACAGTACTCTCTACACGTAGTGGATATTTGATTTGGTAAGTGACCGAATAAGTGAATGAGTCACCAAGATAAGGGTATTGTCTCATTCTTTCTCGCTTTTTCCACTTCCAAGTTTCTTTAGTTAGTTTCCTCAGACAAAAGGTTTCTTTGTAGCTACACAGTGGCCAGGTCCAGAGAATGTTGCAGATAGCTGCTGAAAACATCCCTCCTCCACTTGAGAATGGCTTGCTCTCCCTCTCAAGCGGAGAGAGCTGGGATTCGATATTTAATTAAGCGCCTCTGTTCACTTGGCATTTAGAGGCACTAGGGGGCGTTAGTGCTCTACACCCGGTGAAATGCCTGTTTCGTTTGTGATTTTCCTTTGTGAAAAACAACTATGCACAGAGTGTTTTGTGCCAATTTTCCATCCTTTTAGATTGACGGAAAGCATTTTACCTACGTAGAAACAGAAAACGAATAGAAAGAGCGTCGCATTGCGTTTAATGAAAGCTTAGGGCGGTCTCGGTGGTACGTTAGTGAAGTTATCTGGGGACACCTTAGCCACGTACATTGTGTTGGAGAGGCACCGAGAATTCATTCAGGAGTTCTCAAAGTTCGAGGACACAGTTGCCTTACACGTAGGCACGGTGGCAGCCGTGGACATGGCAGTGATTTGGAGAATGTTGTACTAGTCGGCTCTCGCTGTGATAATGCTTTGCAACAAATCTCCCCAAAACTCACTTACATAAAGAAGAATCTAGTTTTCTCGGACCTGTGGGCTAGCTGCAGCGGCTCTCTTGTAGACCTCTCGATGGCGGGTGTTGCTCCATGCCGTGGGTCAGTTTGAGGTCTGTCCCGCACACCTTACCGTGGAGCCCAACTGTGAGGCTGCAGGTCCCTGTCCTCTCGCAGAGTTCACTGAAACGTAAGAGGTGAGCCCAACCACACAAGGCCACGTAAGGCCTCTGCGACTCATTGAAGGCCATCGTGTCTTCCCTTGGCCTCCTGGGAACCCCCTGGCCCCAGGATGCAGCTTCGGTAGCCCAGGGCAACCGGCGGAGGGGGGCGGGCGGGGCTGCAGGAGGGTGGAACGCTGAGGTCACAGAGGGTGTGGGTGTGGTCACCTTTGCTGTGACTGAACCAAGGGCGTGGGTGGGGGGCTGGGGGTCCAGGGCAGGGCCCTCAGAGCCCGGTAGGCCCAGGGGGGCGGCGCAAGCACCTAGGCCCAGGCCGAAGAGCGCCTTCTTGGTCTGCGCGGCAGGCCGGCCTCTCGCCTTGCCACTCAGGCCGCCCTCCCTCTTGAAGTGTGTGTGGCACGCGTCCGCGGAGTACACCTCGCTGCACAGGTAGCCGTGGGACTGGGCGTCGTAGCTTCCTGCGAGGCGGCCGGAGGTCCCGCAGGCGGGTGGGTCCCTGGGACAGACGCGCGGAGCGGCTCCTGCCCGGCCCCCCTGAGAACCGTCGCCGTTCCGTAAGGCGGGGCGCCTGCTTCAGAATGTAAATCACGTGTCCGCTCTATGGATACGCTGTTTAGTTTACCAGGCAAGACTTTCTTGGTGAAAGAAGCAGCGTTGGCTTGCATCGTCGAGCAGGCTTCTCATCTGGCTGTGCACTGGTACTCTCTCTCTGGGTGTGCTAGTCCGCAGGGCAGGGCATCCCCTGGGCAGGGTGGAGCGTGATCTCTGCGGCCTCGTCTTGCAGCTCCTTCCTTTCATTCTCAATCATCCTGCCCACAGTGGCCTCCTCTCAGGCCTGCATACTTACAACGGCGCATTGCCCGTGCTGCCCCTCTGCAGGAAGTGTCCCTCTGTTTAGTTTGCAGCTGACTGATGCCGCCTCACCCTTCTCATCTCTTCTCAGGTGTCACTTGGTCAAGAAAGCGTCCCCTTACCTACTCAACTCATCTCGTCTCCCTACCGTAGCTCACGTGACACCACGCACCTCTCGCTTATGGCCGTCATCGCCTTTCGCATCCAGTTTCAGGTAGGTAAGTTTACCCCGTGGTCCGTGAGGAAGAAGAGATCACGCCTGTTTTGCTTACTCTTGATTCCCAGCGACTAGCCCGGTTACTGATAACCTCTGTTAGAGGGAGAAAGGAATGCACCCAATCCCTGGTGAAGCCCCGACCGTTTTCCTTTCTAGTGTCCCTCGTACTCCTCCCTGCCGTCTGTGTCGCCCTTACTCCGCGTCTACCGTTTATGAGTTTACACCTGGGTTACGGTGACTGCTTCGGAGAATCGCATGCCTTTCTACCTCCCTCGCTGCGACCTCTCCTACACCTCCCAGGGCTCTTGGGTTATGCCCTTGCCCTCTTCCGAGCCGTCCGTGGCACCCGCTGTCAACCCCGTACGGCCAGGCTCCTAAGACTGACACTCCAGGCCCTCCGTAATTTGGCTTCAGTTTCACTTTCTAGACGTTTCAAGAAAGAACGGGGCCTAAATATCTGTGCACCTCTGCTCCGTTTCATATCTACCCACGAGGTTAATTTTTTTGTTTCTTCCAGTCCACCTATTTTGCACCTCCGTCTCTGCGAAGACTTCACTGAGAATCCAAGCGATTTCTGGATCCCTTCTCTCCCCTGAAGCTGTAAACAGTTTAACAAGACAGGTGCGGAACTGCCGTAAGGTAATCTACATCTTGTCTCCCTCTCTGGTATCTAACCTCCCTGCGAATGGGGGTACGTCTCCGTGTCCTGTGCGGTTTTCAGCACAGTACTCTCTACACGTAGTGGATATTTGATTTGGTAAGTGACCGAATAAGTGAATGAGTCACCAAGATAAGGGTATTGTCTCATTCTTTCTCGCTTTTTCCACTTCCAAGTTTCTTTAGTTAGTTTCCTCAGACAAAAGGTTTCTTTGTAGCTACACAGTGGCCAGGTCCAGAGAATGTTGCAGATAGCTGCTGAAAACATCCCTCCTCCACTTGAGAATGGCTTGCTCTCCCTCTCAAGCGGAGAGAGCTGGGATTCGATATTTAATTAAGCGCCTCTGTTCACTTGGCATTTAGAGGCACTAGGGGGCGTTAGTGCTCTACACCCGGTGAAATGCCTGTTTCGTTTGTGATTTTCCTTTGTGAAAAACAACTATGCACAGAGTGTTTTGTGCCAATTTTCCATCCTTTTAGATTGACGGAAAGCATTTTACCTACGTAGAAACAGAAAACGAATAGAAAGAGCGTCGCATTGCGTTTAATGAAAGCTTAGGGCGGTCTCGGTAGTACGTTAGTGAAGTTATCTGGGGACACCTTAGCCACGTACATTGTGTTGGAGAGGCACCGAGAATTCATTCAGGAGTTCTCAAAGTTCGAGGACACAGTTGCCTTACACGTAGGCACGGTGGCAGCCGTGGACATGGCAGTGATTTGGAGAATGTTGTACTAGTCGGCTCTCGCTGTGATAATGCTTTGCAACAAATCTCCCCAAAACTCACTTACATAAAGAAGAATCTAGTTTTCTCGGACCTGTGGGCTAGCTGCAGCGGCTCTCTTGTAGACCTCTCGATGGCGGGTGTTGCTCCATGCCGTGGGTCAGTTTGAGGTCTGTCCCGCACACCTTACCGTGGAGCCCAACTGTGAGGCTGCAGGTCCCTGTCCTCTCGCAGAGTTCACTGAAACGTAAGAGGTGAGCCCAACCACACAAGGCCACGTAAGGCCTCTGCGACTCATTGAAGGCCATCGTGTCTTCCCTTGGCCTCCTGGGAACCCCCTGGCCCCAGGATGCAGCTTCGGTAGCCCAGGGCAACCGGCGGAGGGGGGCGGGCGGGGCTGCAGGAGGGTGGAACGCTGAGGTCACAGAGGGTGTGGGTGTGGTCACCTCTGCTGTGACTGAACCAAGGGCGTGGGTGGGGGGCTGGGGGTCCAGGGCAGGGCCCTCAGAGCCCGGTAGGCCCAGGGGGGCGGCGCAAGCACCTAGGCCCAGGCCGAAGAGCGCCTTCTTGGTCTGCGCGGCAGGCCGGCCTCTCGCCTTGCCACTCAGGCCGCCCTCCCTCTTGAAGTGTGTGTGGCACGCGTCCGCGGAGTACACCTCGCTGCACAGGTAGCCGTGGGACTGGGCGTCGTAGCTTCCTGCGAGGCGGCCGGAGGTCCCGCAGGCGGGTGGGTCCCTGGGACAGACGCGCGGAGCGGCTCCTGCCCGGCCCCCCTGAGAACCGTCGCCGTTCCGTAAGGCGGGGCGCCTGCTTCAGAATGTAAATCACGTGTCCGCTCTATGGATACGCTGTTTAGTTTACCAGGCAAGACTTTCTTGGTGAAAGAAGCAGCGTTGGCTTGCATCGTCGAGCAGGCTTCTCATCTGGCTGTGCACTGGTACTCTCTCTCTGGGTGTGCTAGTCCGCAGGGCAGGGCATCCCCTGGGCAGGGTGGAGCGTGATCTCTGCGGCCTCGTCTTGCAGCTCCTTCCTTTCATTCTCAATCATCCTGCCCACAGTGGCCTCCTCTCAGGCCTGCATACTTACAACGGCGCATTGCCCGTGCTGCCCCTCTGCAGGAAGTGTCCCTCTGTTTAGTTTGCAGCTGACTGATGCCGCCTCACCCTTCTCATGTCTTCTCAGGTGTCACTTGGTCAAGAAAGCGTCCCCTTACCCACTCAACTCATCTCGTCTCCCTACCGTAGCTCACGTGACACCACGCACCTCTCGCTTATGGCCGTCATCGCCTTTCGCATCCAGTTTCAGGTAGGTAAGTTTACCCCGTGGCCCGTGAGGAAGAAGAGATCACGCCTGTTTTGCTTACTCTTGATTCCCAGCGACTAGCCCGGTTACTGATAACCTCTGTTAGAGGGAGAAAGGAATGCACCCAATCCCTGGTGAAGCCCCGACCGTTTTCCTTTCTAGTGTCCCTCGTACTCCTCCCTGCCGTCTGTGTCGCCCTTACTCCGCGTCTACCGTTTATGAGTTTACACCTGGGTTACGGTGACTGCTTCGGAGAATCGCATGCCTTTCTACCTCCCTCGCTGCGACCTCTCCTACACCTCCCAGGGCTCTTGGGTTATGCCCTTGCCCTCTTCCGAGCCGTCCGTGGCACCCGCTGTCAACCCCGTACGGCCAAGCTCCTAAGACTGACACTCCAGGCCCTCCGTAATTTGGCTTCAGTTTCACTTTCTAGACGTTTCAAGAAAGAACGGGGTCTAAATATCTGGGCACCTCTGCTCCGTTTCACATCTACCCACGAGGTTAATTTTTTTGTTTCTTCCAGTCCACCTATTTTGCACCTCCGTCTCTGCGAAGACTTCACTGAGAATCCAAGCGATTTCTGGATCCCTTCTCTCCCCTGAAGCTGTAAACAGTTTAACAAGACAGGTGCGGAACTGCCGTAAGGTAATCTACATCTTGTCTCCCTCTCTGGTATCTAACCTCCCTGCGAATGGGGGTACGTCTCCGTGTTCTGTGCGGTTTTCAGCACAGTACTCTCTACACGTAGTGGATATTTGATTTGGTAAGTGACCGAATAAGTGAATGAGTCACCAAGATAAGGGTATTGTCTCATTCTTTCTCGCTTTTTCCACTTCCAAGTTTCTTTAGTTAGTTTCCTCAGACAAAAGGTTTCTTTGTAGCTACACAGTGGCCAGGTCCAGAGAATGTTGCAGATAGCTGCTGAAAACATCCCTCCTCCACTTGAGAATGGCTTGCTCTCCCTCTCAAGCGGAGAGAGCTGGGATTCGATATTTAATTAAGCGCCTCTGTTCACTTGGCATTTAGAGGCACTAGGGGGCGTTAGTGCTCTACACCCGGTGAAATGCCTGTTTCGTTTGTGATTTTCCTTTGTGAAAAACAACTATGCACAGAGTGTTTTGTGCCAATTTTCCATCCTTTTAGATTGACGGAAAGCATTTTACCTACGTAGAAACAGAAAACGAATAGAAAGAGCGTCGCATTGCGTTTAATGAAAGCTTAGGGCGGTCTCGGTGGTACGTTAGTGAAGTTATCTGGGGACACCTTAGCCACGTACATTGTGTTGGAGAGGCACCGAGAATTCATTCAGGAGTTCTCAAAGTTCGAGGACACGGTTGCCTTACACGTAGGCACGGTGGCAGCCGTGGACATGGCAGTGATTTGGAGAATGTTGTACTAGTCGGCTCTCGCTGTGATAATGCTTTGCAACAAATCTCCCCAAAACTCACTTACATAAAGAAGAATCTAGTTTTCTCGGACCTGTGGGCTAGCTGCAGCGGCACTCTTGTAGACCTCTCGATGGCGGGTGTTGCTCCATGCCGTGGGTCAGTTTGAGGTCTGTCCCGCACAACTTACCGTGGAGCCCAACTGTGAGGCTGCAGCTCCCTGTCCTCTCGCAGAGTTCACTGAAACGTAAGAGGTGAGCCCAACCACACAAGGCCACGTAAGGCCTCTGCGACTCATTGAAGGCCATCGTGTCTTCCCTTGGCCTCCTGGGAACCCCCTGGCCCCAGGATGCAGCTTCGGTAGCCCAGGGCAACCGGCGGAGGGGGGCGGGCGGGGCTGCAGGAGGGTGGAACGCGGAGGTCACAGAGGGTGTGGGTGTGGTCACCTCTGCTGTGACTGAACCAAGGGCGTGGGTGGGGGGCTGGGGGTCCAGGGCAGGGCCCTCAGAGCCCGGTAGGCCCAGGGGGGCGGCGCAAGCACCTAGGCCCAGGCCGAAGAGCGCCTTCTTGGTCTGCGCGGCAGGCCGGCCTCTCGCCTTGCCACTCAGGCCGCCCTCCCTCTTGAAGTGTGTGTGGCACGCGTCCGCGGAGTACACCTCGCTGCACAGGTAGCCGTGGGACTGGGCGTCGTAGCTTCCTGCGAGGCGGCCGGAGGTCCCGCAGGCGGGTGGGTCCCTGGGACAGACGCGCGGAGCGGCTCCTGCCCGGCCCCCCTGAGAACCGTCGCCGTTCCGTAAGGCGGGGCGCCTGCTTCAGAATGTAAATCACGTGTCCGCTCTATGGATACGCTGTTTAGTTTACCAGGCAAGACTTTCTTGGTGAAAGAAGCAGCGTTGGCTTGCATCGTCGAGCAGGCTTCTCATCTGGCTGTGCACTGGTACTCTCTCTCTGGGTGTGCTAGTCCGCAGGGCAGGGCATCCCCTGGGCAGGGTGGAGCGTGATCTCTGCGGCCTCGTCTTGCAGCTCCTTCCTTTCATTCTCAATCATCCTGCCCACAGTGGCCTCCTCTCAGGCCTGCATACTTACAACGGCGCATTGCCCGTGCTGCCCCTCTGCAGGAAGTGTCCCTCTGTTTAGTTTGCAGCTGACTGATGCCGCCTCACCCTTCTCATCTCTTCTCAGGTGTCACTTGGTCAAGAAAGCGTCCCCTTACCTACTCAACTCATCTCGTCTCCCTACCGTAGCTCACGTGACACCACGCACCTCTCGCTTATGGCCGTCATCGCCTTTCGCATCCAGTTTCAGGTAGGTAAGTTTACCCCGTGGTCCGTGAGGAAGAAGAGATCACGCCTGTTTTGCTTACTCTTGATTCCCAGCGACTAGCCCGGTTACTGATAACCTCTGTTAGAGGGAGAAAGGAATGCACCCAATCCCTGGTGAAGCCCCGACCGTTTTCCTTTCTAGTGTCCCTCGTACTCCTCCCTGCCGTCTGTGTCGCCCTTACTCCGCGTCTACCGTTTATGAGTTTACACCTGGGTTACGGTGACTGCTTCGGAGAATCGCATGCCTTTCTACCTCCCTCGCTGCGACCTCTCCTACACCTCCCAGGGCTCTTGGGTTATGCCCTTGCCCTCTTCCGAGCCGTCCGTGGCACCCGCTGTCAACCCCGTACGGCCAAGCTCCTAAGACTGACACTCCAGGCCCTCCGTAATTTGGCTTCAGTTTCACTTTCTAGACGTTTCAAGAAAGAACGGGGTCTAAATATCTGTGCACCTCTGCTCCGTTTCATATCTACCCACGAGGTTAATTTTTTTGTTTCTTCCAGTCCACCTATTTTGCACCTCCGTCTCTGCGAAGACTTCACTGAGAATCCAAGCGATTTCTGGATCCCTTCTCTCCCCTGAAGCTGTAAACAGTTTAACAAGACAGGTGCGGAACTGCCGTAAGGTAATCTACATCTTGTCTCCCTCTCTGGTATCTAACCTCCCGGCGAATGGGGGTACGTCTCCGTGTTCTGTGCGGTTTTCAGCACAGTACTCTCTACACGTAGTGGATATTTGATTTGGTAAGTGACCGAATAAGTGAATGAGTCACCAAGATAAGGGTATTGTCTCATTCTTTCTCGCTTTTTCCACTTCCAAGTTTCTTTAGTTAGTTTCCTCAGACAAAAGGTTTCTTTGTAGCTACACAGTGGCCAGGTCCAGAGAATGTTGCAGATAGCTGCTGAAAACATCCCTCCTCCACTTGAGAATGGCTTGCTCTCCCTCTCAAGCGGAGAGAGCTGGGATTCGATATTTAATTAAGCGCCTCTGTTCACTTGGCATTTAGAGGCACTAGGGGGCGTTAGTGCTCTACACCCGGTGAAATGCCTGTTTCGTTTGTGATTTTCCTTTGTGAAAAACAACTATGCACAGAGTGTTTTGTGCCAATTTTCCATCCTTTTAGATTGACGGAAAGCATTTTACCTACGTAGAAACAGAAAACGAATAGAAAGAGCGTCGCATTGCGCTTACTGAAAGCTTAGGGCGGTCTCGGTGGTACGTTAGTGAAGTTATCTGGGGACACCTTAGCCACGTACATTGTGTTGGAGAGGCACCGAGAATTCATTCAGGAGTTCTCAAAGTTCGAGGACACAGTTGCCTTACACGTAGGCACGGTGGCAGCCGTGGACATGGCAGTGATTTGGAGAATGTTGTACTAGTCGGCTCTCGCTGTGATAATGCTTTGCAACAAATCTCCCCAAAACTCACTTACATAAAGAAGAATCTAGTTTTCTCGGACCTGTGGGCTAGCTGCAGCGGCTCTCTTGTAGACCTCTCGATGGCGGGTGTTGCTCCATGCCGTGGGTCAGTTTGAGGTCTGTCCCGCACACCTTACCGTGGAGCCCAACTGTGAGGCTGCAGCTCCCTGTCCTCTCGCAGAGTTCACTGAAACGTAAGAGGTGAGCCCAACCACACAAGGCCACGTAAGGCCTCTGCGACTCATTGAAGGCCATCGTGTCTTCCCTTGGCCTCCTGGGAACCCCCTGGCCCCAGGATGCAGCTTCGGTAGCCCAGGGCAACCGGCGGAGGGGGGCGGGCGGGGCTGCAGGAGGGTGGAACGCTGAGGTCACAGAGGGTGTGGGTGTGGCCACCTCTGCTGTGACTGAACCAAGGGCGTGGGTGGGGGACTGGGGGTCCAGGGCAGGGCCCTCAGAGCCCGGTAGGCCCAGGGGGGCGGCGCAAGCACCTAGGCCCAGGCCGAAGAGCGCCTTCTTGGTCTGCGCGGCAGGCCGGCCTCTCGCCTTGCCACTCAGGCCGCCCTCCCTCTTGAAGTGTGTGTGGCACGCGTCCGCGGAGTACACCTCGCTGCACAGGTAGCCGTGGGACTGGGCGTCGTAGCTTCCTGCGAGGCGGCCGGAGGTCCCGCAGGCGGGTGGGTCCCTGGGACAGACGCGCGGAGCGGCTCCTGCCCGGCCCCCCTGAGAACCGTCGCCGTTCCGTAAGGCGGGGCGCCTGCTTCAGAATGTAAATCACGTGTCCGCTCTATGGATACGCTGTTTAGTTTACCAGGCAAGACTTTCTTGGTGAAAGAAGCAGCGTTGGCTTGCATCCTCGAGCAGGCTTGTCATCTGGCTGTGCACTGGTACTCTCTCTCTGGGTGTGCTAGTCCGCAGGGCAGGGCATCCCCTGGGCAGGGTGGAGCGTGATCTCTGCGGCCTCGTCTTGCAGCTCCTTCCTTTCATTCTCAATCATCCTGCCCACAGTGGCCTCCTCTCAGGCCTGCATACTTACAACGGCGCATTGCCCGTGCTGCCCCTCTGCAGGAAGTGTCCCTCTGTTTAGTTTGCAGCTGACTGATGCCGCCTCACCCTTCTCATCTCTTCTCAGGTGTCACTTGGTCAAGAAAGCGTCCCCTTACCCACTCAACTCATCTCGTCTCCCTACCGTAGCTCACGTGACACCACGCACCTCTCGCTTATGGCCGTCATCGCCTTTCGCATCCAGTTTCAGGTAGGTAAGTTTACCCCGTGGCCCGTGAGGAAGAAGAGATCACGCCTGTTTTGCTTACTCTTGATTCCCAGCGACTAGCCCGGTTACTGATAACCTCTGTTAGAGGGAGAAAGGAATGCACCCAATCCCTGGTGAAGCCCCGACCGTTTTCCTTTCTAGTGTCCCTCGTACTCCTCCCTGCCGTCTGTGTCGCCCTTACTCCGCGTCTACCGTTTATGAGTTTACACCTGGGTTACGGTGACTGCTTCGGAGAATCGCATGCCTTTCTACCTCCCTCGCTGCGACCTCTCCTACACCTCCCAGGGCTCTTGGGTTATGCCCTTGCCCTCTTCCGAGCCGTCCGTGGCACCCGCTGTCAACCCCGTACGGCCAAGCTCCTAAGACTGACACTCCAGGCCCTCCGTAATTTGGCTTCAGTTTCACTTTCTAGACGTTTCAAGAAAGAACGGGGTCTAAATATCTGTGCACCTCTGCTCCGTTTCACATCTACCCACGAGGTTAATTTTTTTGTTTCTTCCAGTCCACCTATTTTGCACCTCCGTCTCTGCGAAGACTTCACTGAGAATCCAAGCGATTTCTGGATCCCTTCTCTCCCCTGAAGCTGTAAACAGTTTAACAAGACAGGTGCGGAACTGCCGTAAGGTAATCTACATCTTGTCTCCCTCTCTGGTATCTAACCTCCCTGCGAATGGGGGTACGTCTCCGTGTTCTGTGCGGTTTTCAGCACAGTACTCTCTACACGTAGTGGATATTTGATTTGGTAAGTGACCGAATAAGTGAATGAGTCACCAAGATAAGGGTATTGTCTCATTCTTTCTCGCTTTTTCCACTTCCAAGTTTCTTTAGTTAGTTTCCTCAGACAAAAGGTTTCTTTGTAGCTACACAGTGGCCAGGTCCAGAGAATGTTGCAGATAGCTGCTGAAAACATCCCTCCTCCACTTGAGAATGGCTTGCTCTCCCTCTCAAGCGGAGAGAGCTGGGATTCGATATTTAATTAAGCGCCTCTGTTCACTTGGCATTTAGAGGCACTAGGGGGCGTTAGTGCTCTACACCCGGTGAAATGCCTGTTTCGTTTGTGATTTTCCTTTGTGAAAAACAACTATGCACAGAGTGTTTTGTGCCAATTTTCCATCCTTTTAGATTGACGGAAAGCATTTTACCTACGTAGAAACAGAAAACGAATAGAAAGAGCGTCGCATTGCGTTTAATGAAAGCTTAGGGCGGTCTCGGTGGTACGTTAGTGAAGTTATCTGGGGACACCTTAGCCACGTACATTGTGTTGGAGAGGCACCGAGAATTCATTCAGGAGTTCTCAAAGTTCGAGGACACGGTTGCCTTACACGTAGGCACGGTGGCAGCCGTGGACATGGCAGTGATTTGGAGAATGTTGTACTAGTCGGCTCTCGCTGTGATAATGCTTTGCAACAAATCTCCCCAAAACTCACTTACATAAAGAAGAATCTAGTTTTCTCGGACCTGTGGGCTAGCTGCAGCGGCACTCTTGTAGACCTCTCGATGGCGGGTGTTGCTCCATGCCGTGGGTCAGTTTGAGGTCTGTCCCGCACAACTTACCGTGGAGCCCAACTGTGAGGCTGCAGCTCCCTGTCCTCTCGCAGAGTTCACTGAAACGTAAGAGGTGAGCCCAACCACACAAGGCCACGTAAGGCCTCTGCGACTCATTGAAGGCCATCGTGTCTTCCCTTGGCCTCCTGGGAACCCCCTGGCCCCAGGATGCAGCTTCGGTAGCCCAGGGCAACCGGCGGAGGGGGGCGGGCGGGGCTGCAGGAGGGTGGAACGCGGAGGTCACAGAGGGTGTGGGTGTGGTCACCTCTGCTGTGACTGAACCAAGGGCGTGGGTGGGGGGCTGGGGGTCCAGGGCAGGGCCCTCAGAGCCCGGTAGGCCCAGGGGGGCGGCGCAAGCACCTAGGCCCAGGCCGAAGAGCGCCTTCTTGGTCTGCGCGGCAGGCCGGCCTCTCGCCTTGCCACTCAGGCCGCCCTCCCTCTTGAAGTGTGTGTAGCACGCGTCCGCGGAGTACACCTCGCTGCACAGGTAGCCGTGGGACTGGGCGTCGTAGCTTCCTGCGAGGCGGCCGGAGGTCCCGCAGGCGGGTGGGTCCCTGGGACAGACGCGCGGAGCGGCTCCTGCCCGGCCCCCCTGAGAACCGTCGCCGTTCCGTAAGGCGGGGCGCCTGCTTCAGAATGTAAATCACGTGTCCGCTCTATGGATACGCTGTTTAGTTTACCAGGCAAGACTTTCTTGGTGAAAGAAGCAGCGTTGGCTTGCATCGTCGAGCAGGCTTCTCATCTGGCTGTGCACTGGTACTCTCTCTCTGGGTGTGCTAGTCCGCAGGGCAGGGCATCCCCTGGGCAGGGTGGAGCGTGATCTCTGCGGCCTCGTCTTGCAGCTCCTTCCTTTCATTCTCAATCATCCTGCCCACAGTGGCCTCCTCTCAGGCCTGCATACTTACAACGGCGCATTGCCCGTGCTGCCCCTCTGCAGGAAGTGTCCCTCTGTTTAGTTTGCAGCTGACTGATGCCGCCTCACCCTTCTCATCTCTTCTCAGGTGTCACTTGGTCAAGAAAGCGTCCCCTTACCTACTCAACTCATCTCGTCTCCCTACCGTAGCTCACGTGACACCACGCACCTCTCGCTTATGGCCGTCATCGCCTTTCGCATCCAGTTTCAGGTAGGTAAGTTTACCCCGTGGTCCGTGAGGAAGAAGAGATCACGCCTGTTTTGCTTACTCTTGATTCCCAGCGACTAGCCCGGTTACTGATAACCTCTGTTAGAGGGAGAAAGGAATGCACCCAATCCCTGGTGAAGCCCCGACCGTTTTCCTTTCTAGTGTCCCTCGTACTCCTCCCTGCCGTCTGTGTCGCCCTTACTCCGCGTCTACCGTTTATGAGTTTACACCTGGGTTACGGTGACTGCTTCGGAGAATCGCATGCCTTTCTACCTCCCTCGCTGCGACCTCTCCTACACCTCCCAGGGCTCTTGGGTTATGCCCTTGCCCTCTTCCGAGCCGTCCGTGGCACCCGCTGTCAACCCCGTACGGCCAAGCTCCTAAGACTGACACTCCAGGCCCTCCGTAATTTGGCTTCAGTTTCACTTTCTAGACGTTTCAAGAAAGAACGGGGCCTAAATATCTGTGCACCTCTGCTCCGTTTCATATCTACCCACGAGGTTAATTTTTTTGTTTCTTCCAGTCCACCTATTTTGCACCTCCGTCTCTGCGAAGACTTCACTGAGAATCCAAGCGATTTCTGGATCCCTTCTCTCCCCTGAAGCTGTAAACAGTTTAACAAGACAGGTGCGGAACTGCCGTAAGGTAATCTACATCTTGTCTCCCTCTCTGGTATCTAACCTCCCTGCGAATGGGGGTACGTCTCCGTGTCCTGTGCGGTTTTCAGCACAGTACTCTCTACACGTAGTGGATATTTGATTTGGTAAGTGACCGAATAAGTGAATGAGTCACCAAGATAAGGGTATTGTCTCATTCTTTCTCGCTTTTTCCACTTCCAAGTTTCTTTAGTTAGTTTCCTCAGACAAAAGGTTTCTTTGTAGCTACACAGTGGCCAGGTCCAGAGAATGTTGCAGATAGCTGCTGAAAACATCCCTCCTCCACTTGAGAATGGCTTGCTCTCCCTCTCAAGCGGAGAGAGCTGGGATTCGATATTTAATTAAGCGCCTCTGTTCACTTGGCATTTAGAGGCACTAGGGGGCGTTAGTGCTCTACACCCGGTGAAATGCCTGTTTCGTTTGTGATTTTCCTTTGTGAAAAACAACTATGCACAGAGTGTTTTGTGCCAATTTTCCATCCTTTTAGATTGACGGAAAGCATTTTACCTACGTAGAAACAGAAAACGAATAGAAAGAGCGTCGCATTGCGTTTAATGAAAGCTTAGGGCGGTCTCGGTGGTACGTTAGTGAAGTTATCTGGGGACACCTTAGCCACGTACATTGTGTTGGAGAGGCACCGAGAATTCATTCAGGAGTTCTCAAAGTTCGAGGACACAGTTGCCTTACACGTAGGCACGGTGGCAGCCGTGGACATGGCAGTGATTTGGAGAATGTTGTACTAGTCGGCTCTCGCTGTGATAATGCTTTGCAACAAATCTCCCCAAAACTCACTTACATAAAGAAGAATCTAGTTTTCTCGGACCTGTGGGCTAGCTGCAGCGGCTCTCTTGTAGACCTCTCGATGGCGGGTGTTGCTCCATGCCGTGGGTCAGTTTGAGGTCTGTCCCGCACACCTTACCGTGGAGCCCAACTGTGAGGCTGCAGGTCCCTGTCCTCTCGCAGAGTTCACTGAAACGTAAGAGGTGAGCCCAACCACACAAGGCCACGTAAGGCCTCTGCGACTCATTGAAGGCCATCGTGTCTTCCCTTGGCCTCCTGGGAACCCCCTGGCCCCAGGATGCAGCTTCGGTAGCCCAGGGCAACCGGCGGAGGGGGGCGGGCGGGGCTGCAGGAGGGTGGAACGCTGAGGTCACAGAGGGTGTGGGTGTGGTCACCTCTGCTGTGACTGAACCAAGGGCGTGGGTGGGGGGCTGGGGGTCCAGGGCAGGGCCCTCAGAGCCCGGTAGGCCCAGGGGGGCGGCGCAAGCACCTAGGCCCAGGCCGAAGAGCGCCTTCTTGGTCTGCGCGGCAGGCCGGCCTCTCGCCTTGCCACTCAGGCCGCCCTCCCTCTTGAAGTGTGTGTGGCACGCGTCCGCGGAGTACACCTCGCTGCACAGGTAGCCGTGGGACTGGGCGTCGTAGCTTCCTGCGAGGCGGCCGGAGGTCCCGCAGGCGGGTGGGTCCCTGGGACAGACGCGCGGAGCGGCTCCTGCCCGGCCCCCCTGAGAACCGTCGCCGTTCCGTAAGGCGGGGCGCCTGCTTCAGAATGTAAATCACGTGTCCGCTCTATGGATACGCTGTTTAGTTTACCAGGCAAGACTTTCTTGGTGAAAGAAGCAGCGTTGGCTTGCATCGTCGAGCAGGCTTCTCATCTGGCTGTGCACTGGTACTCTCTCTCTGGGTGTGCTAGTCCGCAGGGCAGGGCATCCCCTGGGCAGGGTGGAGCGTGATCTCTGCGGCCTCGTCTTGCAGCTCCTTCCTTTCATTCTCAATCATCCTGCCCACAGTGGCCTCCTCTCAGGCCTGCATACTTACAACGGCGCATTGCCCGTGCTGCCCCTCTGCAGGAAGTGTCCCTCTGTTTAGTTTGCAGCTGACTGATGCCGCCTCACCCTTCTCATCTCTTCTCAGGTGTCACTTGGTCAAGAAAGCGTCCCCTTACCTACTCAACTCATCTCGTCTCCCTACCGTAGCTCACGTGACACCACGCACCTCTCGCTTATGGCCGTCATCGCCTTTCGCATCCAGTTTCAGGTAGGTAAGTTTACCCCGTGGTCCGTGAGGAAGAAGAGATCACGCCTGTTTTGCTTACTCTTGATTCCCAGCGACTAGCCCGGTTACTGATAACCTCTGTTAGAAGGAGAAAGGAATGCACCCAATCCCTGGTGAAGCCCCGACCGTTTTCCTTTCTAGTGTCCCTCGTACTCCTCCCTGCCGTCTGTGTCGCCCTTACTCCGCGTCTACCGTTTATGAGTTTACACCTGGGTTACGGTGACTGCTTCGGAGAATCGCATGCCTTTCTACCTCCCTCGCTGCGACCTCTCCTACACCTCCCAGGGCTCTTGGGTTATGCCCTTGCCCTCTTCCGAGCCGTCCGTGGCACCCGCTGTCAACCCCGTACGGCCAGGCTCCTAAGACTGACACTCCAGGCCCTCCGTAATTTGGCTTCAGTTTCACTTTCTAGACGTTTCAAGAAAGAACGGGGTCTAAATATCTGGGCACCTCTGCTCCGTTTCATATCTACCCACGAGGTTAATTTTTTTGTTTCTTCCAGTCCACCTATTTTGCACCTCCGTCTCTGCGAAGACTTCACTGAGAATCCAAGCGATTTCTGGATCCCTTCTCTCCCCTGAAGCTGTAAACAGTTTAACAAGACAGGTGCGGAACTGCCGTAAGGTAATCTACATCTTGTCTCCCTCTCTGGTATCTAACCTCCCTGCGAATGGGGGTACGTCTCCGTGTTCTGTGCGGTTTTCAGCACAGTACTCTCTACACGTAGTGGATATTTGATTTGGTAAGTGACCGAATAAGTGAATGAGTCACCAAGATAAGGGTATTGTCTCATTCTTTCTCGCTTTTTCCACTTCCAAGTTTCTTTAGTTAGTTTCCTCAGACAAAAGGTTTCTTTGTAGCTACACAGTGGCCAGGTCCAGAGAATGTTGCAGATAGCTGCTGAAAACATCCCTCCTCCACTTGAGAATGGCTTGCTCTCCCTCTCAAGCGGAGAGAGCTGGGATTCGATATTTAATTAAGCGCCTCTGTTCACTTGGCATTTAGAGGCACTAGGGGGCGTTAGTGCTCTACACCCGGTGAAATGCCTGTTTCGTTTGTGATTTTCCTTTGTGAAAAACAACTATGCACAGAGTGTTTTGTGCCAATTTTCCATCCTTTTAGATTGACGGAAAGCATTTTACCTACGTAGAAACAGAAAACGAATAGAAAGAGCGTCGCATTGCGTTTAATGAAAGCTTAGGGCGGTCTCGGTGGTACGTTAGTGAAGTTATCTGGGGACACCTTAGCCACGTACATTGTGTTGGAGAGGCACCGAGAATTCATTCAGGAGTTCTCAAAGTTCGAGGACACAGTTGCCTTACACGTAGGCACGGTGGCAGCCGTGGACATGGCAGTGATTTGGAGAATGTTGTACTAGTCGGCTCTCGCTGTGATAATGCTTTGCAACAAATCTCCCCAAAACTCACTTACATAAAGAAGAATCTAGTTTTCTCGGACCTGTGGGCTAGCTGCAGCGGCTCTCTTGTAGACCTCTCGATGGCGGGTGTTGCTCCATGCCGTGGGTCAGTTTGAGGTCTGTCCCGCACACCTTACCGTGGAGCCCAACTGTGAGGCTGCAGGTCCCTGTCCTCTCGCAGAGTTCACTGAAACGTAAGAGGTGAGCCCAACCACACAAGGCCACGTAAGGCCTCTGCGACTCATTGAAGGCCATCGTGTCTTCCCTTGGCCTCCTGGGAACCCCCTGGCCCCAGGATGCAGCTTCGGTAGCCCAGGGCAACCGGCGGAGGGGGGCGGGCGGGGCTGCAGGAGGGTGGAACGCTGAGGTCACAGAGGGTGTGGGTGTGGTCACCTTTGCTGTGACTGAACCAAGGGCGTGGGTGGGGGGCTGGGGGTCCAGGGCAGGGCCCTCAGAGCCCGGTAGGCCCAGGGGGGCGGCGCAAGCACCTAGGCCCAGGCCGAAGAGCGCCTTCTTGGTCTGCGCGGCAGGCCGGCCTCTCGCCTTGCCACTCAGGCCGCCCTCCCTCTTGAAGTGTGTGTGGCACGCGTCCGCGGAGTACACCTCGCTGCACAGGTAGCCGTGGGACTGGGCGTCGTAGCTTCCTGCGAGGCGGCCGGAGGTCCCGCAGGCGGGTGGGTCCCTGGGACAGACGCGCGGAGCGGCTCCTGCCCGGCCCCCCTGAGAACCGTCGCCGTTCCGTAAGGCGGGGCGCCTGCTTCAGAATGTAAATCACGTGTCCGCTCTATGGATACGCTGTTTAGTTTACCAGGCAAGACTTTCTTGGTGAAAGAAGCAGCGTTGGCTTGCATCGTCGAGCAGGCTTCTCATCTGGCTGTGCACTGGTACTCTCTCTCTGGGTGTGCTAGTCCGCAGGGCAGGGCATCCCCTGGGCAGGGTGGAGCGTGATCTCTGCGGCCTCGTCTTGCAGCTCCTTCCTTTCATTCTCAATCATCCTGCCCACAGTGGCCTCCTCTCAGGCCTGCATACTTACAACGGCGCATTGCCCGTGCTGCCCCTCTGCAGGAAGTGTCCCTCTGTTTAGTTTGCAGCTGACTGATGCCGCCTCACCCTTCTCATCTCTTCTCAGGTGTCACTTGGTCAAGAAAGCGTCCCCTTACCTACTCAACTCATCTCGTCTCCCTACCGTAGCTCACGTGACACCACGCACCTCTCGCTTATGGCCGTCATCGCCTTTCGCATCCAGTTTCAGGTAGGTAAGTTTACCCCGTGGTCCGTGAGGAAGAAGAGATCACGCCTGTTTTGCTTACTCTTGATTCCCAGCGACTAGCCCGGTTACTGATAACCTCTGTTAGAAGGAGAAAGGAATGCACCCAATCCCTGGTGAAGCCCCGACCGTTTTCCTTTCTAGTGTCCCTCGTACTCCTCCCTGCCGTCTGTGTCGCCCTTACTCCGCGTCTACCGTTTATGAGTTTACACCTGGGTTACGGTGACTGCTTCGGAGAATCGCATGCCTTTCTACCTCCCTCGCTGCGACCTCTCCTACACCTCCCAGGGCTCTTGGGTTATGCCCTTGCCCTCTTCCGAGCCGTCCGTGGCACCCGCTGTCAACCCCGTACGGCCAGGCTCCTAAGACTGACACTCCAGGCCCTCCGTAATTTGGCTTCAGTTTCACTTTCTAGACGTTTCAAGAAAGAACGGGGTCTAAATATCTGGGCACCTCTGCTCCGTTTCATATCTACCCACGAGGTTAATTTTTTTGTTTCTTCCAGTCCACCTATTTTGCACCTCCGTCTCTGCGAAGACTTCACTGAGAATCCAAGCGATTTCTGGATCCCTTCTCTCCCCTGAAGCTGTAAACAGTTTAACAAGACAGGTGCGGAACTGCCGTAAGGTAATCTACATCTTGTCTCCCTCTCTGGTATCTAACCTCCCTGCGAATGGGGGTACGTCTCCGTGTTCTGTGCGGTTTTCAGCACAGTACTCTCTACACGTAGTGGATATTTGATTTGGTAAGTGACCGAATAAGTGAATGAGTCACCAAGATAAGGGTATTGTCTCATTCTTTCTCGCTTTTTCCACTTCCAAGTTTCTTTAGTTAGTTTCCTCAGACAAAAGGTTTCTTTGTAGCTACACAGTGGCCAGGTCCAGAGAATGTTGCAGATAGCTGCTGAAAACATCCCTCCTCCACTTGAGAATGGCTTGCTCTCCCTCTCAAGCGGAGAGAGCTGGGATTCGATATTTAATTAAGCGCCTCTGTTCACTTGGCATTTAGAGGCACTAGGGGGCGTTAGTGCTCTACACCCGGTGAAATGCCTGTTTCGTTTGTGATTTTCCTTTGTGAAAAACAACTATGCACAGAGTGTTTTGTGCCAATTTTCCATCCTTTTAGATTGACGGAAAGCATTTTACCTACGTAGAAACAGAAAACGAATAGAAAGAGCGTCGCATTGCGTTTAATGAAAGCTTAGGGCGGTCTCGGTGGTACGTTAGTGAAGTTATCTGGGGACACCTTAGCCACGTACATTGTGTTGGAGAGGCACCGAGAATTCATTCAGGAGTTCTCAAAGTTCGAGGACACAGTTGCCTTACACGTAGGCACGGTGGCAGCCGTGGACATGGCAGTGATTTGGAGAATGTTGTACTAGTCGGCTCTCGCTGTGATAATGCTTTGCAACAAATCTCCCCAAAACTCACTTACATAAAGAAGAATCTAGTTTTCTCGGACCTGTGGGCTAGCTGCAGCGGCTCTCTTGTAGACCTCTCGATGGCGGGTGTTGCTCCATGCCGTGGGTCAGTTTGAGGTCTGTCCCGCACACCTTACCGTGGAGCCCAACTGTGAGGCTGCAGGTCCCTGTCCTCTCGCAGAGTTCACTGAAACGTAAGAGGTGAGCCCAACCACACAAGGCCACGTAAGGCCTCTGCGACTCATTGAAGGCCATCGTGTCTTCCCTTGGCCTCCTGGGAACCCCCTGGCCCCAGGATGCAGCTTCGGTAGCCCAGGGCAACCGGCGGAGGGGGGCGGGCGGGGCTGCAGGAGGGTGGAACGCTGAGGTCACAGAGGGTGTGGGTGTGGTCACCTCTGCTGTGACTGAACCAAGGGCGTGGGTGGGGGGCTGGGGGTCCAGGGCAGGGCCCTCAGAGCCCGGTAGGCCCAGGGGGGCGGCGCAAGCACCTAGGCCCAGGCCGAAGAGCGCCTTCTTGGTCTGCGCGGCAGGCCGGCCTCTCGCCTTGCCACTCAGGCCGCCCTCCCTCTTGAAGTGTGTGTGGCACGCGTCCGCGGAGTACACCTCGCTGCACAGGTAGCCGTGGGACTGGGCGTCGTAGCTTCCTGCGAGGCGGCCGGAGGTCCCGCAGGCGGGTGGGTCCCTGGGACAGACGCGCGGAGCGGCTCCTGCCCGGCCCCCCTGAGAACCGTCGCCGTTCCGTAAGGCGGGGCGCCTGCTTCAGAATGTAAATCACGTGTCCGCTCTATGGATACGCTGTTTAGTTTACCAGGCAAGACTTTCTTGGTGAAAGAAGCAGCGTTGGCTTGCATCGTCGAGCAGGCTTCTCATCTGGCTGTGCACTGGTACTCTCTCTCTGGGTGTGCTAGTCCGCAGGGCAGGGCATCCCCTGGGCAGGGTGGAGCGTGATCTCTGCGGCCTCGTCTTGCAGCTCCTTCCTTTCATTCTCAATCATCCTGCCCACAGTGGCCTCCTCTCAGGCCTGCATACTTACAACGGCGCATTGCCCGTGCTGCCCCTCTGCAGGAAGTGTCCCTCTGTTTAGTTTGCAGCTGACTGATGCCGCCTCACCCTTCTCATCTCTTCTCAGGTGTCACTTGGTCAAGAAAGCGTCCCCTTACCTACTCAACTCATCTCGTCTCCCTACCGTAGCTCACGTGACACCACGCACCTCTCGCTTATGGCCGTCATCGCCTTTCGCATCCAGTTTCAGGTAGGTAAGTTTACCCCGTGGTCCGTGAGGAAGAAGAGATCACGCCTGTTTTGCTTACTCTTGATTCCCAGCGACTAGCCCGGTTACTGATAACCTCTGTTAGAGGGAGAAAGGAATGCACCCAATCCCTGGTGAAGCCCCGACCGTTTTCCTTTCTAGTGTCCCTCGTACTCCTCCCTGCCGTCTGTGTCGCCCTTACTCCGCGTCTACCGTTTATGAGTTTACACCTGGGTTACGGTGACTGCTTCGGAGAATCGCATGCCTTTCTACCTCCCTCGCTGCGACCTCTCCTACACCTCCCAGGGCTCTTGGGTTATGCCCTTGCCCTCTTCCGAGCCGTCCGTGGCACCCGCTGTCAACCCCGTACGGCCAAGCTCCTAAGACTGACACTCCAGGCCCTCCGTAATTTGGCTTCAGTTTCACTTTCTAGACGTTTCAAGAAAGAACGGGGTCTAAATATCTGGGCACCTCTGCTCCGTTTCATATCTACCCACGAGGTTAATTTTTTTGTTTCTTCCAGTCCACCTATTTTGCACCTCCGTCTCTGCGAAGACTTCACTGAGAATCCAAGCGATTTCTGGATCCCTTCTCTCCCCTGAAGCTGTAAACAGTTTAACAAGACAGGTGCGGAACTGCCGTAAGGTAATCTACATCTTGTCTCCCTCTCTGGTATCTAACCTCCCGGCGAATGGGGGTACGTCTCCGTGTTCTGTGCGGTTTTCAGCACAGTACTCTCTACACGTAGTGGATATTTGATTTGGTAAGTGACCGAATAAGTGAATGAGTCACCAAGATAAGGGTATTGTCTCATTCTTTCTCGCTTTTTCCACTTCCAAGTTTCTTTAGTTAGTTTCCTCAGACAAAAGGTTTCTTTGTAGCTACACAGTGGCCAGGTCCAGAGAATGTTGCAGATAGCTGCTGAAAACATCCCTCCTCCACTTGAGAATGGCTTGCTCTCCCTCTCAAGCGGAGAGAGCTGGGATTCGATATTTAATTAAGCGCCTCTGTTCACTTGGCATTTAGAGGCACTAGGGGACGTTAGTGCTCTACACCCGGTGAAATGCCTGTTTCGTTTGTGATTTTCCTTTGTGAAAAACAACTATGCACAGAGTGTTTTGTGCCAATTTTCCATCCTTTTAGATTGACGGAAAGCATTTTACCTACGTAGAAACAGAAAACGAATAGAAAGAGCGTCACATTGCGCTTACTGAAAGCTTAGGGCGGTCTCGGTGGTACGTTAGTGAAGTTATCTGGGGACACCTTAGCCACGTACATTGTGTTGGAGAGGCACCGAGAATTCATTCAGGAGTTCTCAAAGTTCGAGGACACAGTTGCCTTACACATAGGCACGGTGGCAGCCGTGGACATGGCAGTGATTTGGAGAATGTTGTACTAGTCGGCTCTCGCTGTGATAATGCTTTGCAACAAATCTCCCCAAAACTCACTTACATAAAGAAGAATCTAGTTTTCTCGGACCTGTGGGCTAGCTGCAGCGGCTCTCTTGTAGACCTCTCGATGGCGGGTGTTGCTCCATGCCGTGGGTCAGTTTGAGGTCTGTCCCGCACACCTTACCGTGGAGCCCAACTGTGAGGCTGCAGGTCCCTGTCCTCTCGCAGAGTTCACTGAAACGTAAGAGGTGAGCCCAACCACACAAGGCCACGTAAGGCCTCTGCGACTCATTGAAGGCCATCGTGTCTTCCCTTGGCCTCCTGGGAACCCCCTGGCCCCAGGATGCAGCTTCGGTAGCCCAGGGCAACCGGCGGAGGGGGGCGGGCGGGGCTGCAGGAGGGTGGAACGCTGAGGTCACAGAGGGTGTGGGTGTGGCCACCTCTGCTGTGACTGAACCAAGGGCGTGGGTGGGGGACTGGGGGTCCAGGGCAGGGCCCTCAGAGCCCGGTAGGCCCAGGGGGGCGGCGCAAGCACCTAGGCCCAGGCCGTAGAGCGCCTTCTTGGTCTGCGCAGCAGGCCGGCCTCTCGCCTTGCCACTCAGGCCGCCCTCCCTCTTGAAGTGTGTGTGGCACGCGTCCGCGGAGTACACCTCGCTGCACAGGTAGCCGTGGGACTGGGCGTCGTAGCTTCCTGCGAGGCGGCCGGAGGTCCCGCAGGCGGGTGGGTCCCTGGGACAGACGCGCGGAGCGGCTCCTGCCCGGCCCCCCTGAGAACCGTCGCCGTTCCGTAAGGCGGGGCGCCTGCTGCAGAATGTAAATCACGTGTCCGTTCTATGGATACGCTGTTTAGTTTACCAGGCAAGACTTTCTTGGTGAAAGAAGCAGCGTTGGCTTGCATCGTCGAGCAGGCTTGTCATCTGGCTGTGCACTGGTACTCTCTCTCTAGGTGTGCTAGTCCGCAGGGCAGGGCATCCCCTGGGCAGGGCGGAGCGTGATCTCTGTGGCCTCGTCTTGCAGCTCCTTCCTTTCATTCTCAATCATCCTGCCCACAGTGGCCTCCTCTCAGGCCTGCATACTTACAACGGCGTATTGCCCGTGCTGCCGCTCTGCAGGAAGTGTCCCTCTCTTTAGTTTGCAGCTGACTGATGCCGCCTCACCCTTCTCATCTCTTCTCAGGTGTCACTTGGTCAAGAAAGCGTCCCCTTACCTACTCAACTCATCTCGTCTCCCTACCGTAGCTCACGTGACACCACGCACCTCTCGCTTATGGCCGTCATCGCCTTTCGCATCCAGTTTCAGGTAGGTAAGTTTACCCCGTGGTCCGTGAGGAAGAAGAGATCACGCCTGTTTTGCTTACTCTTGATTCCCAGCGACTAGCCCGGTTACTGATAACCTCTGTTAGAGGGAGAAAGGAATGCACCCAATCCCTGGTGAAGCCCCGACCGTTTTCCTTTCTAGTGTCCCTCGTACTCCTCCCTGCCGTCTGTGTCGCCCTTACTCCGCGTCTACCGTTTATGAGTTTACACCTGGGTTACGGTGACTGCTTCGGAGAATCGCATGCCTTTCTACCTCCCTCGCTGCGACCTCTCCTACACCTCCCAGGGCTCTTGGGTTATGCCCTTGCCCTCTTCCGAGCCGTCCGTGGCACCCGCTGTCAACCCCGTACGGCCAAGCTCCTAAGACTGACACTCCAGGCCCTCCGTAATTTGGCTTCAGTTTCACTTTCTAGACGTTTCAAGAAAGAACGGGGCCTAAATATCTGTGCACCTCTGCTCCGTTTCATATCTACCCACGAGGTTAATTTTTTTGTTTCTTCCAGTCCACCTATTTTGCACCTCCGTCTCTGCGAAGACTTCACTGAGAATCCAAGCGATTTCTGGATCCCTTCTCTCCCCTGAAGCTGTAAACAGTTTAACAAGACAGGTGCGGAACTGCCGTAAGGTAATCTACATCTTGTCTCCCTCTCTGGTATCTAACCTCCCTGCGAATGGGGGTACGTCTCCGTGTCCTGTGCGGTTTTCAGCACAGTACTCTCTACACGTAGTGGATATTTGATTTGGTAAGTGACCGAATAAGTGAATGAGTCACCAAGATAAGGGTATTGTCTCATTCTTTCTCGCTTTTTCCACTTCCAAGTTTCTTTAGTTAGTTTCCTCAGACAAAAGGTTTCTTTGTAGCTACACAGTGGCCAGGTCCAGAGAATGTTGCAGATAGCTGCTGAAAACATCCCTCCTCCACTTGAGAATGGCTTGCTCTCCCTCTCAAGCGGAGAGAGCTGGGATTCGATATTTAATTAAGCGCCTCTGTTCACTTGGCATTTAGAGGCACTAGGGGGCGTTAGTGCTCTACACCCGGTGAAATGCCTGTTTCGTTTGTGATTTTCCTTTGTGAAAAACAACTATGCACAGAGTGTTTTGTGCCAATTTTCCATCCTTTTAGATTGACGGAAAGCATTTTACCTACGTAGAAACAGAAAACGAATAGAAAGAGCGTCGCATTGCGTTTAATGAAAGCTTAGGGCGGTCTCGGTGGTACGTTAGTGAAGTTATCTGGGGACACCTTAGCCACGTACATTGTGTTGGAGAGGCACCGAGAATTCATTCAGGAGTTCTCAAAGTTCGAGGACACAGTTGCCTTACACGTAGGCACGGTGGCAGCCGTGGACATGGCAGTGATTTGGAGAATGTTGTACTAGTCGGCTCTCGCTGTGATAATGCTTTGCAACAAATCTCCCCAAAACTCACTTACATAAAGAAGAATCTAGTTTTCTCGGACCTGTGGGCTAGCTGCAGCGGCTCTCTTGTAGACCTCTCGATGGCGGGTGTTGCTCCATGCCGTGGGTCAGTTTGAGGTCTGTCCCGCACACCTTACCGTGGAGCCCAACTGTGAGGCTGCAGGTCCCTGTCCTCTCGCAGAGTTCACTGAAACGTAAGAGGTGAGCCCAACCACACAAGGCCACGTAAGGCCTCTGCGACTCATTGAAGGCCATCGTGTCTTCCCTTGGCCTCCTGGGAACCCCCTGGCCCCAGGATGCAGCTTCGGTAGCCCAGGGCAACCGGCGGAGGGGGGCGGGCGGGGCTGCAGGAGGGTGGAACGCTGAGGTCACAGAGGGTGTGGGTGTGGTCACCTCTGCTGTGACTGAACCAAGGGCGTGGGTGGGGGGCTGGGGGTCCAGGGCAGGGCCCTCAGAGCCCGGTAGGCCCAGGGGGGCGGCGCAAGCACCTAGGCCCAGGCCGAAGAGCGCCTTCTTGGTCTGCGCGGCAGGCCGGCCTCTCGCCTTGCCACTCAGGCCGCCCTCCCTCTTGAAGTGTGTGTGGCACGCGTCCGCGGAGTACACCTCGCTGCACAGGTAGCCGTGGGACTGGGCGTCGTAGCTTCCTGCGAGGCGGCCGGAGGTCCCGCAGGCGGGTGGGTCCCTGGGACAGACGCGCGGAGCGGCTCCTGCCCGGCCCCCCTGAGAACCGTCGCCGTTCCGTAAGGCGGGGCGCCTGCTTCAGAATGTAAATCACGTGTCCGCTCTATGGATACGCTGTTTAGTTTACCAGGCAAGACTTTCTTGGTGAAAGAAGCAGCGTTGGCTTGCATCGTCGAGCAGGCTTCTCATCTGGCTGTGCACTGGTACTCTCTCTCTGGGTGTGCTAGTCCGCAGGGCAGGGCATCCCCTGGGCAGGGTGGAGCGTGATCTCTGCGGCCTCGTCTTGCAGCTCCTTCCTTTCATTCTCAATCATCCTGCCCACAGTGGCCTCCTCTCAGGCCTGCATACTTACAACGGCGCATTGCCCGTGCTGCCCCTCTGCAGGAAGTGTCCCTCTGTTTAGTTTGCAGCTGACTGATGCCGCCTCACCCTTCTCATCTCTTCTCAGGTGTCACTTGGTCAAGAAAGCGTCCCCTTACCTACTCAACTCATCTCGTCTCCCTACCGTAGCTCACGTGACACCACGCACCTCTCGCTTATGGCCGTCATCGCCTTTCGCATCCAGTTTCAGGTAGGTAAGTTTACCCCGTGGTCCGTGAGGAAGAAGAGATCACGCCTGTTTTGCTTACTCTTGATTCCCAGCGACTAGCCCGGTTACTGATAACCTCTGTTAGAAGGAGAAAGGAATGCACCCAATCCCTGGTGAAGCCCCGACCGTTTTCCTTTCTAGTGTCCCTCGTACTCCTCCCTGCCGTCTGTGTCGCCCTTACTCCGCGTCTACCGTTTATGAGTTTACACCTGGGTTACGGTGACTGCTTCGGAGAATCGCATGCCTTTCTACCTCCCTCGCTGCGACCTCTCCTACACCTCCCAGGGCTCTTGGGTTATGCCCTTGCCCTCTTCCGAGCCGTCCGTGGCACCCGCTGTCAACCCCGTACGGCCAGGCTCCTAAGACTGACACTCCAGGCCCTCCGTAATTTGGCTTCAGTTTCACTTTCTAGACGTTTCAAGAAAGAACGGGGTCTAAATATCTGGGCACCTCTGCTCCGTTTCATATCTACCCACGAGGTTAATTTTTTTGTTTCTTCCAGTCCACCTATTTTGCACCTCCGTCTCTGCGAAGACTTCACTGAGAATCCAAGCGATTTCTGGATCCCTTCTCTCCCCTGAAGCTGTAAACAGTTTAACAAGACAGGTGCGGAACTGCCGTAAGGTAATCTACATCTTGTCTCCCTCTCTGGTATCTAACCTCCCTGCGAATGGGGGTACGTCTCCGTGTTCTGTGCGGTTTTCAGCACAGTACTCTCTACACGTAGTGGATATTTGATTTGGTAAGTGACCGAATAAGTGAATGAGTCACCAAGATAAGGGTATTGTCTCATTCTTTCTCGCTTTTTCCACTTCCAAGTTTCTTTAGTTAGTTTCCTCAGACAAAAGGTTTCTTTGTAGCTACACAGTGGCCAGGTCCAGAGAATGTTGCAGATAGCTGCTGAAAACATCCCTCCTCCACTTGAGAATGGCTTGCTCTCCCTCTCAAGCGGAGAGAGCTGGGATTCGATATTTAATTAAGCGCCTCTGTTCACTTGGCATTTAGAGGCACTAGGGGGCGTTAGTGCTCTACACCCGGTGAAATGCCTGTTTCGTTTGTGATTTTCCTTTGTGAAAAACAACTATGCACAGAGTGTTTTGTGCCAATTTTCCATCCTTTTAGATTGACGGAAAGCATTTTACCTACGTAGAAACAGAAAACGAATAGAAAGAGCGTCGCATTGCGTTTAATGAAAGCTTAGGGCGGTCTCGGTGGTACGTTAGTGAAGTTATCTGGGGACACCTTAGCCACGTACATTGTGTTGGAGAGGCACCGAGAATTCATTCAGGAGTTCTCAAAGTTCGAGGACACAGTTGCCTTACACGTAGGCACGGTGGCAGCCGTGGACATGGCAGTGATTTGGAGAATGTTGTACTAGTCGGCTCTCGCTGTGATAATGCTTTGCAACAAATCTCCCCAAAACTCACTTACATAAAGAAGAATCTAGTTTTCTCGGACCTGTGGGCTAGCTGCAGCGGCTCTCTTGTAGACCTCTCGATGGCGGGTGTTGCTCCATGCCGTGGGTCAGTTTGAGGTCTGTCCCGCACACCTTACCGTGGAGCCCAACTGTGAGGCTGCAGGTCCCTGTCCTCTCGCAGAGTTCACTGAAACGTAAGAGGTGAGCCCAACCACACAAGGCCACGTAAGGCCTCTGCGACTCATTGAAGGCCATCGTGTCTTCCCTTGGCCTCCTGGGAACCCCCTGGCCCCAGGATGCAGCTTCGGTAGCCCAGGGCAACCGGCGGAGGGGGGCGGGCGGGGCTGCAGGAGGGTGGAACGCTGAGGTCACAGAGGGTGTGGGTGTGGTCACCTTTGCTGTGACTGAACCAAGGGCGTGGGTGGGGGGCTGGGGGTCCAGGGCAGGGCCCTCAGAGCCCGGTAGGCCCAGGGGGGCGGCGCAAGCACCTAGGCCCAGGCCGAAGAGCGCCTTCTTGGTCTGCGCGGCAGGCCGGCCTCTCGCCTTGCCACTCAGGCCGCCCTCCCTCTTGAAGTGTGTGTGGCACGCGTCCGCGGAGTACACCTCGCTGCACAGGTAGCCGTGGGACTGGGCGTCGTAGCTTCCTGCGAGGCGGCCGGAGGTCCCGCAGGCGGGTGGGTCCCTGGGACAGACGCGCGGAGCGGCTCCTGCCCGGCCCCCCTGAGAACCGTCGCCGTTCCGTAAGGCGGGGCGCCTGCTTCAGAATGTAAATCACGTGTCCGCTCTATGGATACGCTGTTTAGTTTACCAGGCAAGACTTTCTTGGTGAAAGAAGCAGCGTTGGCTTGCATCGTCGAGCAGGCTTCTCATCTGGCTGTGCACTGGTACTCTCTCTCTGGGTGTGCTAGTCCGCAGGGCAGGGCATCCCCTGGGCAGGGTGGAGCGTGATCTCTGCGGCCTCGTCTTGCAGCTCCTTCCTTTCATTCTCAATCATCCTGCCCACAGTGGCCTCCTCTCAGGCCTGCATACTTACAACGGCGCATTGCCCGTGCTGCCCCTCTGCAGGAAGTGTCCCTCTGTTTAGTTTGCAGCTGACTGATGCCGCCTCACCCTTCTCATCTCTTCTCAGGTGTCACTTGGTCAAGAAAGCGTCCCCTTACCTACTCAACTCATCTCGTCTCCCTACCGTAGCTCACGTGACACCACGCACCTCTCGCTTATGGCCGTCATCGCCTTTCGCATCCAGTTTCAGGTAGGTAAGTTTACCCCGTGGTCCGTGAGGAAGAAGAGATCACGCCTGTTTTGCTTACTCTTGATTCCCAGCGACTAGCCCGGTTACTGATAACCTCTGTTAGAAGGAGAAAGGAATGCACCCAATCCCTGGTGAAGCCCCGACCGTTTTCCTTTCTAGTGTCCCTCGTACTCCTCCCTGCCGTCTGTGTCGCCCTTACTCCGCGTCTACCGTTTATGAGTTTACACCTGGGTTACGGTGACTGCTTCGGAGAATCGCATGCCTTTCTACCTCCCTCGCTGCGACCTCTCCTACACCTCCCAGGGCTCTTGGGTTATGCCCTTGCCCTCTTCCGAGCCGTCCGTGGCACCCGCTGTCAACCCCGTACGGCCAGGCTCCTAAGACTGACACTCCAGGCCCTCCGTAATTTGGCTTCAGTTTCACTTTCTAGACGTTTCAAGAAAGAACGGGGTCTAAATATCTGGGCACCTCTGCTCCGTTTCATATCTACCCACGAGGTTAATTTTTTTGTTTCTTCCAGTCCACCTATTTTGCACCTCCGTCTCTGCGAAGACTTCACTGAGAATCCAAGCGATTTCTGGATCCCTTCTCTCCCCTGAAGCTGTAAACAGTTTAACAAGACAGGTGCGGAACTGCCGTAAGGTAATCTACATCTTGTCTCCCTCTCTGGTATCTAACCTCCCTGCGAATGGGGGTACGTCTCCGTGTTCTGTGCGGTTTTCAGCACAGTACTCTCTACACGTAGTGGATATTTGATTTGGTAAGTGACCGAATAAGTGAATGAGTCACCAAGATAAGGGTATTGTCTCATTCTTTCTCGCTTTTTCCACTTCCAAGTTTCTTTAGTTAGTTTCCTCAGACAAAAGGTTTCTTTGTAGCTACACAGTGGCCAGGTCCAGAGAATGTTGCAGATAGCTGCTGAAAACATCCCTCCTCCACTTGAGAATGGCTTGCTCTCCCTCTCAAGCGGAGAGAGCTGGGATTCGATATTTAATTAAGCGCCTCTGTTCACTTGGCATTTAGAGGCACTAGGGGGCGTTAGTGCTCTACACCCGGTGAAATGCCTGTTTCGTTTGTGATTTTCCTTTGTGAAAAACAACTATGCACAGAGTGTTTTGTGCCAATTTTCCATCCTTTTAGATTGACGGAAAGCATTTTACCTACGTAGAAACAGAAAACGAATAGAAAGAGCGTCGCATTGCGTTTAATGAAAGCTTAGGGCGGTCTCGGTGGTACGTTAGTGAAGTTATCTGGGGACACCTTAGCCACGTACATTGTGTTGGAGAGGCACCGAGAATTCATTCAGGAGTTCTCAAAGTTCGAGGACACAGTTGCCTTACACGTAGGCACGGTGGCAGCCGTGGACATGGCAGTGATTTGGAGAATGTTGTACTAGTCGGCTCTCGCTGTGATAATGCTTTGCAACAAATCTCCCCAAAACTCACTTACATAAAGAAGAATCTAGTTTTCTCGGACCTGTGGGCTAGCTGCAGCGGCTCTCTTGTAGACCTCTCGATGGCGGGTGTTGCTCCATGCCGTGGGTCAGTTTGAGGTCTGTCCCGCACACCTTACCGTGGAGCCCAACTGTGAGGCTGCAGCTCCCTGTCCTCTCGCAGAGTTCACTGAAACGTAAGAGGTGAGCCCAACCACACAAGGCCACGTAAGGCCTCTGCGACTCATTGAAGGCCATCGTGTCTTCCCTTGGCCTCCTGGGAACCCCCTGGCCCCAGGATGCAGCTTCGGTAGCCCAGGGCAACCGGCGGAGGGGGGCGGGCGGGGCTGCAGGAGGGTGGAACGCTGAGGTCACAGAGGGTGTGGGTGTGGTCACCTCTGCTGTGACTGAACCAAGGGCGTGGGTGGGGGGCTGGGGGTCCAGGGCAGGGCCCTCAGAGCCCGGTAGGCCCAGGGGGGCGGCGCAAGCACCTAGGCCCAGGCCGAAGAGCGCCTTCTTGGTCTGCGCGGCAGGCCGGCCTCTCGCCTTGCCACTCAGGCCGCCCTCCCTCTTGAAGTGTGTGTGGCACGCGTCCGCGGAGTACACCTCGCTGCACAGGTAGCCGTGGGACTGGGCGTCGTAGCTTCCTGCGAGGCGGCCGGAGGTCCCGCAGGCGGGTGGGTCCCTGGGACAGACGCGCGGAGCGGCTCCTGCCCGGCCCCCCTGAGAACCGTCGCCGTTCCGTAAGGCGGGGCGCCTGCTTCAGAATGTAAATCACGTGTCCGCTCTATGGATACGCTGTTTAGTTTACCAGGCAAGACTTTCTTGGTGAAAGAAGCAGCGTTGGCTTGCATCGTCGAGCAGGCTTCTCATCTGGCTGTGCACTGGTACTCTCTCTCTGGGTGTGCTAGTCCGCAGGGCAGGGCATCCCCTGGGCAGGGTGGAGCGTGATCTCTGCGGCCTCGTCTTGCAGCTCCTTCCTTTCATTCTCAATCATCCTGCCCACAGTGGCCTCCTCTCAGGCCTGCATACTTACAACGGCGCATTGCCCGTGCTGCCCCTCTGCAGGAAGTGTCCCTCTGTTTAGTTTGCAGCTGACTGATGCCGCCTCACCCTTCTCATCTCTTCTCAGGTGTCACTTGGTCAAGAAAGCGTCCCCTTACCTACTCAACTCATCTCGTCTCCCTACCGTAGCTCACGTGACACCACGCACCTCTCGCTTATGGCCGTCATCGCCTTTCGCATCCAGTTTCAGGTAGGTAAGTTTACCCCGTGGTCCGTGAGGAAGAAGAGATCACGCCTGTTTTGCTTACTCTTGATTCCCAGCGACTAGCCCGGTTACTGATAACCTCTGTTAGAGGGAGAAAGGAATGCACCCAATCCCTGGTGAAGCCCCGACCGTTTTCCTTTCTAGTGTCCCTCGTACTCCTCCCTGCCGTCTGTGTCGCCCTTACTCCGCGTCTACCGTTTATGAGTTTACACCTGGGTTACGGTGACTGCTTCGGAGAATCGCATGCCTTTCTACCTCCCTCGCTGCGACCTCTCCTACACCTCCCAGGGCTCTTGGGTTATGCCCTTGCCCTCTTCCGAGCCGTCCGTGGCACCCGCTGTCAACCCCGTACGGCCAAGCTCCTAAGACTGACACTCCAGGCCCTCCGTAATTTGGCTTCAGTTTCACTTTCTAGACGTTTCAAGAAAGAACGGGGTCTAAATATCTGGGCACCTCTGCTCCGTTTCATATCTACCCACGAGGTTAATTTTTTTGTTTCTTCCAGTCCACCTATTTTGCACCTCCGTCTCTGCGAAGACTTCACTGAGAATCCAAGCGATTTCTGGATCCCTTCTCTCCCCTGAAGCTGTAAACAGTTTAACAAGACAGGTGCGGAACTGCCGTAAGGTAATCTACATCTTGTCTCCCTCTCTGGTATCTAACCTCCCGGCGAATGGGGGTACGTCTCCGTGTTCTGTGCGGTTTTCAGCACAGTACTCTCTACACGTAGTGGATATTTGATTTGGTAAGTGACCGAATAAGTGAATGAGTCACCAAGATAAGGGTATTGTCTCATTCTTTCTCGCTTTTTCCACTTCCAAGTTTCTTTAGTTAGTTTCCTCAGACAAAAGGTTTCTTTGTAGCTACACAGTGGCCAGGTCCAGAGAATGTTGCAGATAGCTGCTGAAAACATCCCTCCTCCACTTGAGAATGGCTTGCTCTCCCTCTCAAGCGGAGAGAGCTGGGATTCGATATTTAATTAAGCGCCTCTGTTCACTTGGCATTTAGAGGCACTAGGGGACGTTAGTGCTCTACACCCGGTGAAATGCCTGTTTCGTTTGTGATTTTCCTTTGTGAAAAACAACTATGCACAGAGTGTTTTGTGCCAATTTTCCATCCTTTTAGATTGACGGAAAGCATTTTACCTACGTAGAAACAGAAAACGAATAGAAAGAGCGTCACATTGCGCTTACTGAAAGCTTAGGGCGGTCTCGGTGGTACGTTAGTGAAGTTATCTGGGGACACCTTAGCCACGTACATTGTGTTGGAGAGGCACCGAGAATTCATTCAGGAGTTCTCAAAGTTCGAGGACACAGTTGCCTTACACATAGGCACGGTGGCAGCCGTGGACATGGCAGTGATTTGGAGAATGTTGTACTAGTCGGCTCTCGCTGTGATAATGCTTTGCAACAAATCTCCCCAAAACTCACTTACATAAAGAAGAATCTAGTTTTCTCGGACCTGTGGGCTAGCTGCAGCGGCTCTCTTGTAGACCTCTCGATGGCGGGTGTTGCTCCATGCCGTGGGTCAGTTTGAGGTCTGTCCCGCACACCTTACCGTGGAGCCCAACTGTGAGGCTGCAGCTCCCTGTCCTCTCGCAGAGTTCACTGAAACGTAAGAGGTGAGCCCAACCACACAAGGCCACGTAAGGCCTCTGCGACTCATTGAAGGCCATCGTGTCTTCCCTTGGCCTCCTGGGAACCCCCTGGCCCCAGGATGCAGCTTCGGTAGCCCAGGGCAACCGGCGGAGGGGGGCGGGCGGGGCTGCAGGAGGGTGGAACGCTGAGGTCACAGAGGGTGTGGGTGTGGCCACCTCTGCTGTGACAGAACCAAGGGCGTGGGTGGGGGACTGGGGGTCCAGGGCAGGGCCCTCAGAGCCCGGTAGGCCCAGGGGGGCGGCGCAAGCACCTAGGCCCAGGCCGTAGAGCGCCTTCTTGGTCTGCGCAGCAGGCCGGCCTCTCGCCTTGCCACTCAGGCCGCCCTCCCTCTTGAAGTGTGTGTGGCACGCGTCCGCGGAGTACACCTCGCTGCACAGGTAGCCGTGGGACTGGGCGTCGTAGCTTCCTGCGAGGCGGCCGGAGGTCCCGCAGGCGGGTGGGTCCCTGGGACAGACGCGCGGAGCGGCTCCTGCCCGGCCCCCCTGAGAACCGTCGCCGTTCCGTAAGGCGGGGCGCCTGCTGCAGAATGTAAATCACGTGTCCGTTCTATGGATACGCTGTTTAGTTTACCAGGCAAGACTTTCTTGGTGAAAGAAGCAGCGTTGGCTTGCATCGTCGAGCAGGCTTGTCATCTGGCTGTGCACTGGTACTCTCTCTCTAGGTGTGCTAGTCCGCAGGGCAGGGCATCCCCTGGGCAGGGCGGAGCGTGATCTCTGTGGCCTCGTCTTGCAGCTCCTTCCTTTCATTCTCAATCATCCTGCCCACAGTGGCCTCCTCTCAGGCCTGCATACTTACAACGGCGTATTGCCCGTGCTGCCGCTCTGCAGGAAGTGTCCCTCTCTTTAGTTTGCAGCTGACTGATGCCGCCTCACCCTTCTCATCTCTTCTCAGGTGTCACTTGGTCAAGAAAGTGTCCCCTTACCTACTCAACTCATCTCATCTCCCTACCGTAGCTCACGTGACACCACGCACCTCTCGCTTATGGCCGTCATCGCCTTTCGCATCCAGTTTCAGGTAGGTAAGTTTACCCCGTGGTCCGTGAGGAAGAAGAGATCACGCCTGTTTTGCTTACTCTTGATTCCCAGCGACTAGCCCGGTTACTGATAACCTCTGTTAGAGGGAGAAAGGAATGCACCCAATCCCTGGTGAAGCCCCGACCGTTTTCCTTTCTAGTGTCCCTCGTACTCCTCCCTGCCGTCTGTGTCGCCCTTACTCCGCGTCTACCGTTTATGAGTTTACACCTGGGTTACGGTGACTGCTTCGGAGAATCGCATGCCTTTCTACCTCCCTCGCTGCGACCTCTCCTACACCTCCCAGGGCTCTTGGGTTATGCCCTTGCCCTCTTCCGAGCCGTCCGTGGCACCCGCTGTCAACCCCGTACGGCCAGGCTCCTAAGACTGACACTCCAGGCCCTCCGTAATTTGGCTTCAGTTTCACTTTCTAGACGTTTCAAGAAAGAACGGGGTCTAAATATCTGTGCACCTCTGCTCCGTTTCATATCTACCCACGAGGTTAATTTTTTTGTTTCTTCCAGTCCACCTATTTTGCACCTCCGTCTCTGCGAAGACTTCACTGAGAATCCAAGCGATTTCTGGATCCCTTCTCTCTCCTGAAGCTGTAAACAGTTTAACAAGACAGGTGCGGAACTGCCGTAAGGTAATCTACATCTTGTCTCCCTCTCTGGTATCTAACCTCCCTGCGAATGGGGGTACGTCTCCGTGTTCTGTGCGGTTTTCAGCACAGTATTCTCTACACGTAGTGGATATTTGATTTGGTAAGTGACCGAATAAGTGAATGAGTCACCAAGATAAGGGTATTGTCTCATTCTTTCTCGCTTTTTCCACTTCCAAGTTTCTTTAGTTAGTTTCCTCAGACAAAAGGTTTCTTTGTAGCTACACAGTGGCCAGGTCCAGAGAATGTTGCAGATAGCTGCTGAAAACATCCCTCCTCCACTTGAGAATGGCTTGCTCTCCCTCTCAAGCGGAGAGAGCTGGGATTCGATATTTAATTAAGCGCCTCTGTTCACTTGGCATTTAGAGGCACTAGGGGGCGTTAGTGCTCTACACCCGGTGAAATGCCTGTTTCGTTTGTGATTTTCCTTTGTGAAAAACAACTATGCACAGAGTGTTTTGTGCCAATTTTCCATCCTTTTAGATTGACGGAAAGCATTTTACCTACGTAGAAACAGAAAAGGAATAGAAAGAGCGTTGCATTGCGTTTAATGAAAGCTTAGGGCGGTCTCGGTGGTACGTTAGTGAAGTTATCTGGGGACACCTTAGCCACATACATTGTGTTGGAGAGGCACCGAGAATTCATTCAGGAGTTCTCAAAGTTCGAGGACACAGTTGCCTTACACGTAGGCACGGTGGCAGCCGTGGACATGGCAGTGATTTGGAGAATGTTGTACTCGTCGGCTCTCGCTGTGATAATGCTTTGCAACAAATCTCCCCAAAACTCACTTACATAAAGAAGAATCTAGTTTTCTCGGACCTGTGGGCTAGCTGCAGCGGCTCTCTTGTAGACCTCTCGATGGCGGGTGTTGCTCCATGCCGTGGGTCAGTTTGAGGTCTGTCCCGCACACCTTACCGTGGAGCCCAACTGTGAGGCTGCAGGTCCCTGTCCTCTAGCAGAGTTCACTGAAACGTAAGAGGTGAGCCCAACCACACAAGGCCACGTAAGGCCTCTGCGACTCATTGAAGGCCATCGTGTCTTCCCTTGGCCTCCTGGGAACCCCGTGGCCCCAGGATGCAGCTTCGGTAGCCCAGGGCAACCGGCGGAGGGGGGCGGGCGGGGCTGCAGGAGGGTGGAACGCTGAGGTCACAGAGGGTGTGGGTGTGGCCACCTCTGCTGTGACTGAACCAAGGGCGTGGGTGGGGGGCTGGGGGTCCAGGGCAGGGCCCTCAGAGCCCGGTAGGCCCAGGGGGGCGGCGCAAGCACCTAGGCCCAGGCCGAAGAGCGCCTTCTTGGTCTGCGCGGCAGGCCGGCCTCTCGCCTTGCCACTCAGGCCGCCCTCCCTCTTGAAGTGTGTGTGGCACGCGTCCGCGGAGTACACCTCGCTGCACAGGTAGCCGTGGGACTGGTCGTCGTAGCTTCCTGCGAGGCGGCCGGAGGTCCCGCAGGCGGGTGGGTCCCTGGGACAGACGTGCGGAGCGGCTCCTGCCCGGCCCCCCTGAGAACCGTCGCCGTTCCGTAAGGCGGGGCGCCTGCTTCAGAATGTAAATCACGTGTCCGCTCTATGGATACGCTGTTTAGTTTACCAGGCAAGACTTTCTTGGTGAAAGAAGCAGCGTTGGCTTGCATCGTCGAGCAGGCTTGTCATCTGGCTGTGCACTGGTACTCTCTCTCTGGGTGTGCTAGTCCGCAGGGCAGGGCATCCCCTGGGCAGGATGGAGCGTGATCTCTGCGGCCTCGTCTTGCAGCTCCTTCCTTTCATTCTCAATCATCCTGCCCACAGTGGCCTCCTCTCAGGCCTGCATACTTACAACGGCGCATTGCCCGTGCTGCCCCTCTGCAGGAAGTGTCCCTCTGTTTAGTTTGCAGCTGACTGATGCCGCCTCACCCTTCTCATGTCTTCTCAGGTGTCACTTGGTCATGAAAGCGTCCCCTTACCTACTCAACTCATCTCGTCTCCCTACCGTAGCTCACGTGACACCACGCACCTCTCGCTTATGGCCGTCATCGCCTTTCGCATCCAGTTTCAGGTAGGTAAGTTTACCCCGTGGTCCGTGAGGAAGAAGAGATCACGCCTGTTTTGCTTACTCTTGATTCCCAGCGACTAGCCCGGTTACTGATAACCTCTGTTAGAGGGAGAAAGGAATGCACCCAATCCCTGGTGAAGCCCCGACCGTTTTCCTTTCTAGTGTCCCTCGTACTCCTCCCTGCCGTCTGTGTCGCCCTTACTCCGCGTCTACCGTTTATGAGTTTACACCTGGGTTACGGTGACTGCTTCGGAGAATCGCATGCCTTTCTACCTCCCTCGCTGCGACCTCTCCTACACCTCCCAGGGCTCTTGGGTTATGCCCTTGCCCTCTTCCGAGCCGTCCGTGGCACCCGCTGTCAACCCCGTACGGCCAGGCTCCTAAGACTGACACTCCAGGCCCTCCGTAATTTGGCTTCAGTTTCACTTTCTAGACGTTTCAAGAAAGAACGGGGTCTAAATATCTGGGCACCTCTGCTCCGTTTCATATCTACCCACGAGGTTAATTTTTTTGTTTCTTCCAGTCCACCTATTTTGCACCTCCGTCTCTGCGAAGACTTCACTGAGAATCCAAGCGATTTCTGGATCCCTTCTCTCCCCTGAAGCTGTAAACAGTTTAACAAGACAGGTGCGGAACTGCCGTAAGGTAATCTACATCTTGTCTCCCTCTCTGGTATCTAACCTCCCTGCGAATGGGGGTACGTCTCCGTGTTCTGTGCGGTTTTCAGCACAGTACTCTCTACACGTAGTGGATATTTGATTTGGTAAGTGACCGAATAAGTGAATGAGTCACCAAGATAAGGGTATTGTCTCATTCTTTCTCGCTTTTTCCACTTCCAAGTTTCTTTAGTTAGTTTCCTCAGACAAAAGGTTTCTTTGTAGCTACACAGTGGCCAGGTCCAGAGAATGTTGCAGATAGCTGCTGAAAACATCCCTCCTCCACTTGAGAATGGCTTGCTCTCCCTCTCAAGCGGAGAGAGCTGGGATTCGATATTTAATTAAGCGCCTCTGTTCACTTGGCATTTAGAGGCACTAGGGGGCGTTAGTGCTCTACACCCGGTGAAATGCCTGTTTCGTTTGTGATTTTCCTTTGTGAAAAACAACTATGCACAGAGTGTTTTGTGCCAATTTTCCATCCTTTTAGATTGACGGAAAGCATTTTACCTACGTAGAAACAGAAAACGAATAGAAAGAGCGTCGCATTGCGTTTAATGAAAGCTTAGGGCGGTCTCGGTGGTACGTTAGTGAAGTTATCTGGGGACACCTTAGCCACGTACATTGTGTTGGAGAGGCACCGAGAATTCATTCAGGAGTTCTCAAAGTTCGAGGACACAGTTGCCTTACACGTAGGCACGGTGGCAGCCGTGGACATGGCAGTGATTTGGAGAATGTTGTACTAGTCGGCTCTCGCTGTGATAATGCTTTGCAACAAATCTCCCCAAAACTCACTTACATAAAGAAGAATCTAGTTTTCTCGGACCTGTGGGCTAGCTGCAGCGGCTCTCTTGTAGACCTCTCGATGGCGGGTGTTGCTCCATGCCGTGGGTCAGTTTGAGGTCTGTCCCGCACACCTTACCGTGGAGCCCAACTGTGAGGCTGCAGCTCCCTGTCCTCTCGCAGAGTTCACTGAAACGTAAGAGGTGAGCCCAACCACACAAGGCCACGTAAGGCCTCTGCGACTCATTGAAGGCCATCGTGTCTTCCCTTGGCCTCCTGGGAACCCCCTGGCCCCAGGATGCAGCTTCGGTAGCCCAGGGCAACCGGCGGAGGGGGGCGGGCGGGGCTGCAGGAGGGTGGAACGCTGAGGTCACAGAGGGTGTGGGTGTGGTCACCTCTGCTGTGACTGAACCAAGGGCGTGGGTGGGGGGCTGGGGGTCCAGGGCAGGGCCCTCAGAGCCCGGTAGGCCCAGGGGGGCGGCGCAAGCACCTAGGCCCAGGCCGAAGAGCGCCTTCTTGGTCTGCGCGGCAGGCCGGCCTCTCGCCTTGCCACTCAGGCCGCCCTCCCTCTTGAAGTGTGTGTGGCACGCGTCCGCGGAGTACACCTCGCTGCACAGGTAGCCGTGGGACTGGGCGTCGTAGCTTCCTGCGAGGCGGCCGGAGGTCCCGCAGGCGGGTGGGTCCCTGGGACAGACGCGCGGAGCGGCTCCTGCCCGGCCCCCCTGAGAACCGTCGCCGTTCCGTAAGGCGGGGCGCCTGCTTCAGAATGTAAATCACGTGTCCGCTCTATGGATACGCTGTTTAGTTTACCAGGCAAGACTTTCTTGGTGAAAGAAGCAGCGTTGGCTTGCATCGTCGAGCAGGCTTCTCATCTGGCTGTGCACTGGTACTCTCTCTCTGGGTGTGCTAGTCCGCAGGGCAGGGCATCCCCTGGGCAGGGTGGAGCGTGATCTCTGCGGCCTCGTCTTGCAGCTCCTTCCTTTCATTCTCAATCATCCTGCCCACAGTGGCCTCCTCTCAGGCCTGCATACTTACAACGGCGCATTGCCCGTGCTGCCCCTCTGCAGGAAGTGTCCCTCTGTTTAGTTTGCAGCTGACTGATGCCGCCTCACCCTTCTCATCTCTTCTCAGGTGTCACTTGGTCAAGAAAGCGTCCCCTTACCTACTCAACTCATCTCGTCTCCCTACCGTAGCTCACGTGACACCACGCACCTCTCGCTTATGGCCGTCATCGCCTTTCGCATCCAGTTTCAGGTAGGTAAGTTTACCCCGTGGTCCGTGAGGAAGAAGAGATCACGCATGTTTTGCTTACTCTTGATTCCCAGCGACTAGCCCGGTTACTGATAACCTCTGTTAGAGGGAGAAAGGAATGCACCCAATCCCTGGTGAAGCCCCGACCGTTTTCCTTTCTAGTGTCCCTCGTACTCCTCCCTGCCGTCTGTGTCGCCCTTACTCCGCGTCTACCGTTTATGAGTTTACACCTGGGTTACGGTGACTGCTTCGGAGAATCGCATGCCTTTCTACCTCCCTCGCTGCGACCTCTCCTACACCTCCCAGGGCTCTTGGGTTATGCCCTTGCCCTCTTCCGAGCCGTCCGTGGCACCCGCTGTCAACCCCGTACGGCCAAGCTCCTAAGACTGACACTCCAGGCCCTCCGTAATTTGGCTTCAGTTTCACTTTCTAGACGTTTCAAGAAAGAACGGGGTCTAAATATCTGGGCACCTCTGCTCCGTTTCATATCTACACACGAGGTTAATTTTTTTGTTTCTTCCAGTCCACCTATTTTGCACCTCCGTCTCTGCGAAGACTTCACTGAGAATCCAAGCGATTTCTGGATCCCTTCTCTCCCCTGAAGCTGTAAACAGTTTAACAAGACAGGTGCGGAACTGCCGTAAGGTAATCTACATCTTGTCTCCCTCTCTGGTATCTAACCTCCCGGCGAATGGGGGTACGTCTCCGTGTTCTGTGCGGTTTTCAGCACAGTACTCTCTACACGTAGTGGATATTTGATTTGGTAAGTGACCGAATAAGTGAATGAGTCACCAAGATAAGGGTATTGTCTCATTCTTTCTCGCTTTTTCCACTTCCAAGTTTCTTTAGTTAGTTTCCTCAGACAAAAGGTTTCTTTGTAGCTACACAGTGGCCAGGTCCAGAGAATGTTGCAGATAGCTGCTGAAAACATCCCTCCTCCACTTGAGAATGGCTTGCTCTCCCTCTCAAGCGGAGAGAGCTGGGATTCGATATTTAATTAAGCGCCTCTGTTCACTTGGCATTTAGAGGCACTAGGGGACGTTAGTGCTCTACACCCGGTGAAATGCCTGTTTCGTTTGTGATTTTCCTTTGTGAAAAACAACTATGCACAGAGTGTTTTGTGCCAATTTTCCATCCTTTTAGATTGACGGAAAGCATTTTACCTACGTAGAAACAGAAAACGAATAGAAAGAGCGTCACATTGCGCTTACTGAAAGCTTAGGGCGGTCTCGGTGGTACGTTAGTGAAGTTATCTGGGGACACCTTAGCCACGTACATTGTGTTGGAGAGGCACCGAGAATTCATTCAGGAGTTCTCAAAGTTCGAGGACACAGTTGCCTTACACATAGGCACGGTGGCAGCCGTGGACATGGCAGTGATTTGGAGAATGTTGTACTAGTCGGCTCTCGCTGTGATAATGCTTTGCAACAAATCTCCCCAAAACTCACTTACATAAAGAAGAATCTAGTTTTCTCGGACCTGTGGGCTAGCTGCAGCGGCTCTCTTGTAGACCTCTCGATGGCGGGTGTTGCTCCATGCCGTGGGTCAGTTTGAGGTCTCTCCCGCACACCTTACCGTGGAGCCCAACTGTGAGGCTGCAGCTCCCTGTCCTCTCGCAGAGTTCACTGAAACGTAAGAGGTGAGCCCAACCACACAAGGCCACGTAAGGCCTCTGCGACTCATTGAAGGCCATCGTGTCTTCCCTTGGCCTCCTGGGAACCCCCTGGCCCCAGGATGCAGCTTCGGTAGCCCAGGGCAACCGGCGGAGGGGGGCGGGCGGGGCTGCAGGAGGGTGGAACGCTGAGGTCACAGAGGGTGTGGGTGTGGCCACCTCTGCTGTGACTGAACCAAGGGCGTGGGTGGGGGACTGGGGGTCCAGGGCAGGGCCCTCAGAGCCCGGTAGGCCCAGGGGGGCGGCGCAAGCACCTAGGCCCAGGCCGTAGAGCGCCTTCTTGGTCTGCGCAGCAGGCCGGCCTCTCGCCTTGCCACTCAGGCCGCCCTCCCTCTTGAAGTGTGTGTGGCACGCGTCCGCGGAGTACACCTCGCTGCACAGGTAGCCGTGGGACTGGGCGTCGTAGCTTCCTGCGAGGCGGCCGGAGGTCCCGCAGGCGGGTGGGTCCCTGGGACAGACGCGCGGAGCGGCTCCTGCCCGGCCCCCCTGAGAACCGTCGCCGTTCCGTAAGGCGGGGCGCCTGCTGCAGAATGTAAATCACGTGTCCGTTCTATGGATACGCTGTTTAGTTTACCAGGCAAGACTTTCTTGGTGAAAGAAGCAGCGTTGGCTTGCATCGTCGAGCAGGCTTGTCATCTGGCTGTGCACTGGTACTCTCTCTCTAGGTGTGCTAGTCCGCAGGGCAGGGCATCCCCTGGGCAGGGCGGAGCGTGATCTCTGTGGCCTCGTCTTGCAGCTCCTTCCTTTCATTCTCAATCATCCTGCCCACAGTGGCCTCCTCTCAGGCCTGCATACTTACAACGGCGTATTGCCCGTGCTGCCGCTCTGCAGGAAGTGTCCCTCTGTTTAGTTTGCAGCTGACTGATGCCGCCTCACCCTTCTCATGTCTTCTCAGGTGTCACTTGGTCATGAAAGCGTCCCCTTACCTACTCAACTCATCTCGTCTCCCTACCGTAGCTCACGTGACACCACGCACCTCTCGCTTATGGCCGTCATCGCCTTTCGCATCCAGTTTCAGGTAGGTAAGTTTACCCCGTGGTCCGTGAGGAAGAAGAGATCACGCCTGTTTTGCTTACTCTTGATTCCCAGCGACTAGCCCGGTTACTGATAACCTCTGTTAGAGGGAGAAAGGAATGCACCCAATCCCTGGTGAAGCCCCGACCGTTTTCCTTTCTAGTGTCCCTCGTACTCCTCCCTGCCGTCTGTGTCGCCCTTACTCCGCGTCTACCGTTTATGAGTTTACACCTGGGTTACGGTGACTGCTTCGGAGAATCGCATGCCTTTCTACCTCCCTCGCTGCGACCTCTCCTACACCTCCCAGGGCTCTTGGGTTATGCCCTTGCCCTCTTCCGAGCCGTCCGTGGCACCCGCTGTCAACCCCGTACGGCCAGGCTCCTAAGACTGACACTCCAGGCCCTCCGTAATTTGGCTTCAGTTTCACTTTCTAGACGTTTCAAGAAAGAACGGGGTCTAAATATCTGTGCACCTCTGCTCCGTTTCATATCTACCCACGAGGTTAATTTTTTTGTTTCTTCCAGTCCACCTATTTTGCACCTCCGTCTCTGCGAAGACTTCACTGAGAATCCAAGCGATTTCTGGATCCCTTCTCTCCCCTGAAGCTGTAAACAGTTTAACAAGACAGGTGCGGAACTGCCGTAAGGTAATCTACATCTTGTCTCCCTCTCTGGTATCTAACCTCCCTGCGAATGGGGGTACGTCTCCGTGTTCTGTGCGGTTTTCAGCACAGTATTCTCTACACGTAGTGGATATTTGATTTGGTAAGTGACCGAATAAGTGAATGAGTCACCAAGATAAGGGTATTGTCTCATTCTTTCTCGCTTTTTCCACTTCCAAGTTTCTTTAGTTAGTTTCCTCAGACAAAAGGTTTCTTTGTAGCTACACAGTGGCCAGGTCCAGAGAATGTTGCAGATAGCTGCTGAAAACATCCCTCCTCCACTTGAGAATGGCTTGCTCTCCCTCTCAAGCGGAGAGAGCTGGGATTCGATATTTAATTAAGCGCCTCTGTTCACTTGGCATTTAGAGGCACTAGGGGGCGTTAGTGCTCTACACCCGGTGAAATGCCTGTTTCGTTTGTGATTTTCCTTTGTGAAAAACAACTATGCACAGAGTGTTTTGTGCCAATTTTCCATCCTTTTAGATTGACGGAAAGCATTTTACCTACGTAGAAACAGAAAAGGAATAGAAAGAGCGTTGCATTGCGTTTAATGAAAGCTTAGGGCGGTCTCGGTGGTACGTTAGTGAAGTTATCTGGGGACACCTTAGCCACGTACATTGTGTTGGAGAGGCACCGAGAATTCATTCAGGAGTTCTCAAAGTTCGAGGACACAGTTGCCTTACACGTAGGCACGGTGGCAGCCGTGGACATGGCAGTGATTTGGAGAATGTTGTACTCGTCGGCTCTCGCTGTGATAATGCTTTGCAACAAATCTCCCCAAAACTCACTTACATAAAGAAGAATCTAGTTTTCTCGGACCTGTGGGCTAGCTGCAGCGGCTCTCTTGTAGACCTCTCGATGGCGGGTGTTGCTCCATGCCGTGGGTCAGTTTGAGGTCTGTCCCGCACACCTTACCGTGGAGCCCAACTGTGAGGCTGCAGGTCCCTGTCCTCTAGCAGAGTTCACTGAAACGTAAGAGGTGAGCCCAACCACACAAGGCCACGTAAGGCCTCTGCGACTCATTGAAGGCCATCGTGTCTTCCCTTGGCCTCCTGGGAACCCCGTGGCCCCAGGATGCAGCTTCGGTAGCCCAGGGCAACCGGCGGAGGGGGGCGGGCGGGGCTGCAGGAGGGTGGAACGCTGAGGTCACAGAGGGTGTGGGTGTGGCCACCTCTGCTGTGACTGAACCAAGGGCGTGGGTGGGGGGCTGGGGGTCCAGGGCAGGGCCCTCAGAGCCCGGTAGGCCCAGGGGGGCGGCGCAAGCACCTAGGCCCAGGCCGAAGAGCGCCTTCTTGGTCTGCGCGGCAGGCCGGCCTCTCGCCTTGCCACTCAGGCCGCCCTCCCTCTTGAAGTGTGTGTGGCACGCGTCCGCGGAGTACACCTCGCTGCACAGGTAGCCGTGGGACTGGTCGTCGTAGCTTCCTGCGAGGCGGCCGGAGGTCCCGCAGGCGGGTGGGTCCCTGGGACAGACGTGCGGAGCGGCTCCTGCCCGGCCCCCCTGAGAACCGTCGCCGTTCCGTAAGGCGGGGCGCCTGCTTCAGAATGTAAATCACGTGTCCGCTCTATGGATACGCTGTTTAGTTTACCAGGCAAGACTTTCTTGGTGAAAGAAGCAGCGTTGGCTTGCATCGTCGAGCAGGCTTGTCATCTGGCTGTGCACTGGTACTCTCTCTCTGGGTGTGCTAGTCCGCAGGGCAGGGCATCCCCTGGGCAGGGTGGAGCGTGATCTCTGCGGCCTCGTCTTGCAGCTCCTTCCTTTCATTCTCAATCATCCTGCCCACAGTGGCCTCCTCTCAGGCCTGCATACTTACAACGGCGCATTGCCCGTGCTGCCCCTCTGCAGGAAGTGTCCCTCTGTTTAGTTTGCAGCTGACTGATGCCGCCTCACCCTTCTCATGTCTTCTCAGGTGTCACTTGGTCATGAAAGCGTCCCCTTACCTACTCAACTCATCTCGTCTCCCTACCGTAGCTCACGTGACACCACGCACCTCTCGCTTATGGCCGTCATCGCCTTTCGCATCCAGTTTCAGGTAGGTAAGTTTACCCCGTGGTCCGTGAGGAAGAAGAGATCACGCCTGTTTTGCTTACTCTTGATTCCCAGCGACTAGCCCGGTTACTGATAACCTCTGTTAGAGGGAGAAAGGAATGCACCCAATCCCTGGTGAAGCCCCGACCGTTTTCCTTTCTAGTGTCCCTCGTACTCCTCCCTGCCGTCTGTGTCGCCCTTACTCCGCGTCTACCGTTTATGAGTTTACACCTGGGTTACGGTGACTGCTTCGGAGAATCGCATGCCTTTCTACCTCCCTCGCTGCGACCTCTCCTACACCTCCCAGGGCTCTTGGGTTATGCCCTTGCCCTCTTCCGAGCCGTCCGTGGCACCCGCTGTCAACCCCGTACGGCCAGGCTCCTAAGACTGACACTCCAGGCCCTCCGTAATTTGGCTTCAGTTTCACTTTCTAGACGTTTCAAGAAAGAACGGGGTCTAAATATCTGTGCACCTCTGCTCCGTTTCATATCTACCCACGAGGTTAATTTTTTTGTTTCTTCCAGTCCACCTATTTTGCACCTCCGTCTCTGCGAAGACTTCACTGAGAATCCAAGCGATTTCTGGATCCCTTCTCTCCCCTGAAGCTGTAAACAGTTTAACAAGACAGGTGCGGAACTGCCGTAAGGTAATCTACATCTTGTCTCCCTCTCTGGTATCTAACCTCCCTGCGAATGGGGGTACGTCTCCGTGTTCTGTGCGGTTTTCAGCACAGTATTCTCTACACGTAGTGGATATTTGATTTGGTAAGTGACCGAATAAGTGAATGAGTCACCAAGATAAGGGTATTGTCTCATTCTTTCTCGCTTTTTCCACTTCCAAGTTTCTTTAGTTAGTTTCCTCAGACAAAAGGTTTCTTTGTAGCTACACAGTGGCCAGGTCCAGAGAATGTTGCAGATAGCTGCTGAAAACATCCCTCCTCCACTTGAGAATGGCTTGCTCTCCCTCTCAAGCGGAGAGAGCTGGGATTCGATATTTAATTAAGCGCCTCTGTTCACTTGGCATTTAGAGGCACTAGGGGGCGTTAGTGCTCTACACCCGGTGAAATGCCTGTTTCGTTTGTGATTTTCCTTTGTGAAAAACAACTATGCACAGAGTGTTTTGTGCCAATTTTCCATCCTTTTAGATTGACGGAAAGCATTTTACCTACGTAGAAACAGAAAAGGAATAGAAAGAGCGTTGCATTGCGTTTAATGAAAGCTTAGGGCGGTCTCGGTGGTACGTTAGTGAAGTTATCTGGGGACACCTTAGCCACGTACATTGTGTTGGAGAGGCACCGAGAATTCATTCAGGAGTTCTCAAAGTTCGAGGACACAGTTGCCTTACACGTAGGCACGGTGGCAGCCGTGGACATGGCAGTGATTTGGAGAATGTTGTACTCGTCGGCTCTCGCTGTGATAATGCTTTGCAACAAATCTCCCCAAAACTCACTTACATAAAGAAGAATCTAGTTTTCTCGGACCTGTGGGCTAGCTGCAGCGGCTCTCTTGTAGACCTCTCGATGGCGGGTGTTGCTCCATGCCGTGGGTCAGTTTGAGGTCTGTCCCGCACACCTTACCGTGGAGCCCAACTGTGAGGCTGCAGGTCCCTGTCCTCTAGCAGAGTTCACTGAAACGTAAGAGGTGAGCCCAACCACACAAGGCCACGTAAGGCCTCTGCGACTCATTGAAGGCCATCGTGTCTTCCCTTGGCCTCCTGGGAACCCCGTGGCCCCAGGATGCAGCTTCGGTAGCCCAGGGCAACCGGCGGAGGGGGGCGGGCGGGGCTGCAGGAGGGTGGAACGCTGAGGTCACAGAGGGTGTGGGTGTGGCCACCTCTGCTGTGACTGAACCAAGGGCGTGGGTGGGGGGCTGGGGGTCCAGGGCAGGGCCCTCAGAGCCCGGTAGGCCCAGGGGGGCGGCGCAAGCACCTAGGCCCAGGCCGAAGAGCGCCTTCTTGGTCTGCGCGGCAGGCCGGCCTCTCGCCTTGCCACTCAGGCCGCCCTCCCTCTTGAAGTGTGTGTGGCACGCGTCCGCGGAGTACACCTCGCTGCACAGGTAGCCGTGGGACTGGTCGTCGTAGCTTCCTGCGAGGCGGCCGGAGGTCCCGCAGGCGGGTGGGTCCCTGGGACAGACGTGCGGAGCGGCTCCTGCCCGGCCCCCCTGAGAACCGTCGCCGTTCCGTAAGGCGGGGCGCCTGCTTCAGAATGTAAATCACGTGTCCGCTCTATGGATACGCTGTTTAGTTTACCAGGCAAGACTTTCTTGGTGAAAGAAGCAGCGTTGGCTTGCATCGTCGAGCAGGCTTGTCATCTGGCTGTGCACTGGTACTCTCTCTCTGGGTGTGCTAGTCCGCAGGGCAGGGCATCCCCTGGGCAGGGTGGAGCGTGATCTCTGCGGCCTCGTCTTGCAGCTCCTTCCTTTCATTCTCAATCATCCTGCCCACAGTGGCCTCCTCTCAGGCCTGCATACTTACAACGGCGCATTGCCCGTGCTGCCCCTCTGCAGGAAGTGTCCCTCTGTTTAGTTTGCAGCTGACTGATGCCGCCTCACCCTTCTCATGTCTTCTCAGGTGTCACTTGGTCATGAAAGCGTCCCCTTACCTACTCAACTCATCTCGTCTCCCTACCGTAGCTCACGTGACACCACGCACCTCTCGCTTATGGCCGTCATCGCCTTTCGCATCCAGTTTCAGGTAGGTAAGTTTACCCCGTGGTCCGTGAGGAAGAAGAGATCACGCCTGTTTTGCTTACTCTTGATTCCCAGCGACTAGCCCGGTTACTGATAACCTCTGTTAGAGGGAGAAAGGAATGCACCCAATCCCTGGTGAAGCCCCGACCGTTTTCCTTTCTAGTGTCCCTCGTACTCCTCCCTGCCGTCTGTGTCGCCCTTACTCCGCGTCTACCGTTTATGAGTTTACACCTGGGTTACGGTGACTGCTTCGGAGAATCGCATGCCTTTCTACCTCCCTCGCTGCGACCTCTCCTACACCTCCCAGGGCTCTTGGGTTATGCCCTTGCCCTCTTCCGAGCCGTCCGTGGCACCCGCTGTCAACCCCGTACGGCCAAGCTCCTAAGACTGACACTCCAGGCCCTCCGTAATTTGGCTTCAGTTTCACTTTCTAGACGTTTCAAGAAAGAACGGGGTCTAAATATCTGTGCACCTCTGCTCCGTTTCATATCTACCCACGAGGTTAATTTTTTTGTTTCTTCCAGTCCACCTATTTTGCACCTCCGTCTCTGCGAAGACTTCACTGAGAATCCAAGCGATTTCTGGATCCCTTCTCTCCCCTGAAGCTGTAAACAGTTTAACAAGACAGGTGCGGAACTGCCGTAAGGTAATCTACATCTTGTCTCCCTCTCTGGTATCTAACCTCCCTGCGAATGGGGGTACGTCTCCGTGTTCTGTGCGGTTTTCAGCACAGTACTCTCTACACGTAGTGGATATTTGATTTGGTAAGTGACCGAATAAGTGAATGAGTCACCAAGATAAGGGTATTGTCTCATTCTTTCTCGCTTTTTCCACTTCCAAGTTTCTTTAGTTAGTTTCCTCAGACAAAAGGTTTCTTTGTAGCTACACAGTGGCCAGGTCCAGAGAATGTTGCAGATAGCTGCTGAAAACATCCCTCCTCCACTTGAGAATGGCTTGCTCTCCCTCTCAAGCGGAGAGAGCTGGGATTCGATATTTAATTAAGCGCCTCTGTTCACTTGGCATTTAGAGGCACTAGGGGGCGTTAGTGCTCTACACCCGGTGAAATGCCTGTTTCGTTTGTGATTTTCCTTTGTGAAAAACAACTATGCACAGAGTGTTTTGTGCCAATTTTCCATCCTTTTAGATTGACGGAAAGCATTTTACCTACGTAGAAACAGAAAAGGAATAGAAAGAGCGTTGCATTGCGTTTAATGAAAGCTTAGGGCGGTCTCGGTGGTACGTTAGTGAAGTTATCTGGGGACACCTTAGCCACGTACATTGTGTTGGAGAGGCACCGAGAATTCATTCAGGAGTTCTCAAAGTTCGAGGACACAGTTGCCTTACACGTAGGCACGGTGGCAGCCGTGGACATGGCAGTGATTTGGAGAATGTTGTACTAGTCGGCTCTCGCTGTGATAATGCTTTGCAACAAATCTCCCCAAAACTCACTTACATAAAGAAGAATCTAGTTTTCTCGGACCTGTGGGCTAGCTGCAGCGGCTCTCTTGTAGACCTCTCGATGGCGGGTGTTGCTCCATGCCGTGGGTCAGTTTGAGGTCTGTCCCGCACACCTTACCGTGGAGCCCAACTGTGAGGCTGCAGCTCCCTGTCCTCTCGCAGAGTTCACTGAAACGTAAGAGGTGAGCCCAACCACACAAGGCCACGTAAGGCCTCTGCGACTCATTGAAGGCCATCGTGTCTTCCCTTGGCCTCCTGGGAACCCCCTGGCCCCAGGATGCAGCTTCGGTAGCCCAGGGCAACCGGCGGAGGGGGGCGGGCGGGGCTGCAGGAGGGTGGAACGCTGAGGTCACAGAGGGTGTGGGTGTGGTCACCTCTGCTGTGACTGAACCAAGGGCGTGGGTGGGGGGCTGGGGGTCCAGGGCAGGGCCCTCAGAGCCCGGTAGGCCCAGGGGGGCGGCGCAAGCACCTAGGCCCAGGCCGAAGAGCGCCTTCTTGGTCTGCGCGGCAGGCCGGCCTCTCGCCTTGCCACTCAGGCCGCCCTCCCTCTTGAAGTGTGTGTGGCACGCGTCCGCGGAGTACACCTCGCTGCACAGGTAGCCGTGGGACTGGGCGTCGTAGCTTCCTGCGAGGCGGCCGGAGGTCCCGCAGGCGGGTGGGTCCCTGGGACAGACGCGCGGAGCGGCTCCTGCCCGGCCCCCCTGAGAACCGTCGCCGTTCCGTAAGGCGGGGCGCCTGCTTCAGAATGTAAATCACGTGTCCGCTCTATGGATACGCTGTTTAGTTTACCAGGCAAGACTTTCTTGGTGAAAGAAGCAGCGTTGGCTTGCATCGTCGAGCAGGCTTGTCATCTGGCTGTGCACTGGTACTCTCTCTCTGGGTGTGCTAGTCCGCAGGGCAGGGCATCCCCTGGGCAGGGTGGAGCGTGATCTCTGCGGCCTCGTCTTGCAGCTCCTTCCTTTCATTCTCAATCATCCTGCCCACAGTGGCCTCCTCTCAGGCCTGCATACTTACAACGGCGCATTGCCCGTGCTGCCCCTCTGCAGGAAGTGTCCCTCTGTTTAGTTTGCAGCTGACTGATGCCGCCTCACCCTTCTCATCTCTTCTCAGGTGTCACTTGGTCAAGAAAGCGTCCCCTTACCTACTCAACTCATCTCGTCTCCCTACCGTAGCTCACGTGACACCACGCACCTCTCGCTTATGGCCGTCATCGCCTTTCGCATCCAGTTTCAGGTAGGTAAGTTTACCCCGTGGTCCGTGAGGAAGAAGAGATCACGCCTGTTTTGCTTACTCTTGATTCCCAGCGACTAGCCCGGTTACTGATAACCTCTGTTAGAGGGAGAAAGGAATGCACCCAATCCCTGGTGAAGCCCCGACCGTTTTCCTTTCTAGTGTCCCTCGTACTCCTCCCTGCCGTCTGTGTCGCCCTTACTCCGCGTCTACCGTTTATGAGTTTACACCTGGGTTACGGTGACTGCTTCGGAGAATCGCATGCCTTTCTACCTCCCTCGCTGCGACCTCTCCTACACCTCCCAGGGCTCTTGGGTTATGCCCTTGCCCTCTTCCGAGCCGTCCGTGGCACCCGCTGTCAACCCCGTACGGCCAAGCTCCTAAGACTGACACTCCAGGCCCTCCGTAATTTGGCTTCAGTTTCACTTTCTAGACGTTTCAAGAAAGAACGGGGTCTAAATATCTGGGCACCTCTGCTCCGTTTCATATCTACCCACGAGGTTAATTTTTTTGTTTCTTCCAGTCCACCTATTTTGCACCTCCGTCTCTGCGAAGACTTCACTGAGAATCCAAGCGATTTCTGGATCCCTTCTCTCCCCTGAAGCTGTAAACAGTTTAACAAGACAGGTGCGGAACTGCCGTAAGGTAATCTACATCTTGTCTCCCTCTCTGGTATCTAACCTCCCGGCGAATGGGGGTACGTCTCCGTGTTCTGTGCGGTTTTCAGCACAGTACTCTCTACACGTAGTGGATATTTGATTTGGTAAGTGACCGAATAAGTGAATGAGTCACCAAGATAAGGGTATTGTCTCATTCTTTCTCGCTTTTTCCACTTCCAAGTTTCTTTAGTTAGTTTCCTCAGACAAAAGGTTTCTTTGTAGCTACACAGTGGCCAGGTCCAGAGAATGTTGCAGATAGCTGCTGAAAACATCCCTCCTCCACTTGAGAATGGCTTGCTCTCCCTCTCAAGCGGAGAGAGCTGGGATTCGATATTTAATTAAGCGCCTCTGTTCACTTGGCATTTAGAGGCACTAGGGGGCGTTAGTGCTCTACACCCGGTGAAATGCCTGTTTCGTTTGTGATTTTCCTTTGTGAAAAACAACTATGCACAGAGTGTTTTGTGCCAATTTTCCATCCTTTTAGATTGACGGAAAGCATTTTACCTACGTAGAAACAGAAAACGAATAGAAAGAGCGTCGCATTGCGCTTACTGAAAGCTTAGGGCGGTCTCGGTGGTACGTTAGTGAAGTTATCTGGGGACACCTTAGCCACGTACATTGTGTTGGAGAGGCACCGAGAATTCATTCAGGAGTTCTCAAAGTTCGAGGACACAGTTGCCTTACACGTAGGCACGGTGGCAGCCGTGGACATGGCAGTGATTTGGAGAATGTTGTACTAGTCGGCTCTCGCTGTGATAATGCTTTGCAACAAATCTCCCCAAAACTCACTTACATAAAGAAGAATCTAGTTTTCTCGGACCTGTGGGCTAGCTGCAGCGGCTCTCTTGTAGACCTCTCGATGGCGGGTGTTGCTCCATGCCGTGGGTCAGTTTGAGGTCTGTCCCGCACACCTTACCGTGGAGCCCAACTGTGAGGCTGCAGCTCCCTGTCCTCTCGCAGAGTTCACTGAAACGTAAGAGGTGAGCCCAACCACACAAGGCCACGTAAGGCCTCTGCGACTCATTGAAGGCCATCGTGTCTTCCCTTGGCCTCCTGGGAACCCCCTGGCCCCAGGATGCAGCTTCGGTAGCCCAGGGCAACCGGCGGAGGGGGGCGGGCGGGGCTGCAGGAGGGTGGAACGCTGAGGTCACAGAGGGTGTGGGTGTGGCCACCTCTGCTGTGACTGAACCAAGGGCGTGGGTGGGGGACTGGGGGTCCAGGGCAGGGCCCTCAGAGCCCGGTAGGCCCAGGGGGGCGGCGCAAGCACCTAGGCCCAGGCCGAAGAGCGCCTTCTTGGTCTGCGCGGCAGGCCGGCCTCTCGCCTTGCCACTCAGGCCGCCCTCCCTCTTGAAGTGTGTGTGGCACGCGTCCGCGGAGTACACCTCGCTGCACAGGTAGCCGTGGGACTGGGCGTCGTAGCTTCCTGCGAGGCGGCCGGAGGTCCCGCAGGCGGGTGGGTCCCTGGGACAGACACGCGGAGCGGCTCCTGCCCGGCCCCCCTGAGAACCGTCGCCGTTCCGTAAGGCGGGGCGCCTGCTTCAGAATGTAAATCACGTGTCCGCTCTATGGATACGCTGTTTAGTTTACCAGGCAAGACTTTCTTGGTGAAAGAAGCAACGTTGGCTTGCATCGTCGAGCAGGCTTGTCATCTGGCTGTGCACTGGTACTCTCTCTCTGGGTGTGCTAGTCCGCAGGGCAGGGCATCCCCTGGGCAGGGTGGAGCGTGATCTCTGCGGCCTCGTCTTGCAGCTCCTTCCTTTCATTCTCAATCATCCTGCCCACAGTGGCCTCCTCTCAGGCCTGCATACTTACAACGGCGCATTGCCCGTGCTGCCCCTCTGCAGGAAGTGTCCCTCTGTTTAGTTTGCAGCTGACTGATGCCGCCTCACCCTTCTCATCTCTTCTCAGGTGTCACTTGGTCAAGAAAGCGTCCCCTTACCTACTCAACTCATCTCGTCTCCCTACCGTAGCTCACGTGACACCACGCACCTCTCGCTTATGGCCGTCATCGCCTTTCGCATCCAGTTTCAGGTAGGTAAGTTTACCCCGTGGTCCGTGAGGAAGAAGAGATCACGCCTGTTTTGCTTACTCTTGATTCCCAGCGACTAGCCCGGTTACTGATAACCTCTGTTAGAGGGAGAAAGGAATGCACCCAATCCCTGGTGAAGCCCCGACCGTTTTCCTTTCTAGTGTCCCTCGTACTCCTCCCTGCCGTCTGTGTCGCCCTTACTCCGCGTCTACCGTTTATGAGTTTACACCTGGGTTACGGTGACTGCTTCGGAGAATCGCATGCCTTTCTACCTCCCTCGCTGCGACCTCTCCTACACCTCCCAGGGCTCTTGGGTTATGCCCTTGCCCTCTTCCGAGCCGTCCGTGGCACCCGCTGTCAACCCCGTACGGCCAAGCTCCTAAGACTGACACTCCAGGCCCTCCGTAATTTGGCTTCAGTTTCACTTTCTAGACGTTTCAAGAAAGAACGGGGTCTAAATATCTGTGCACCTCTGCTCCGTTTCATATCTACCCACGAGGTTAATTTTTTTGTTTCTTCCAGTCCACCTATTTTGCACCTCCGTCTCTGCGAAGACTTCACTGAGAATCCAAGCGATTTCTGGATCCCTTCTCTCCCCTGAAGCTGTAAACAGTTTAACAAGACAGGTGCGGAACTGCCGTAAGGTAATCTACATCTTGTCTCCCTCTCTGGTATCTAACCTCCCTGCGAATGGGGGTACGTCTCCGTGTTCTGTGCGGTTTTCAGCACAGTACTCTCTACACGTAGTGGATATTTGATTTGGTAAGTGACCGAATAAGTGAATGAGTCACCAAGATAAGGGTATTGTCTCATTCTTTCTCGCTTTTTCCACTTCCAAGTTTCTTTAGTTAGTTTCCTCAGACAAAAGGTTTCTTTGTAGCTACACAGTGGCCAGGTCCAGAGAATGTTGCAGATAGCTGCTGAAAACATCCCTCCTCCACTTGAGAATGGCTTGCTCTCCCTCTCAAGCGGAGAGAGCTGGGATTCGATATTTAATTAAGCGCCTCTGTTCACTTGGCATTTAGAGGCACTAGGGGGCGTTAGTGCTCTACACCCGGTGAAATGCCTGTTTCGTTTGTGATTTTCCTTTGTGAAAAACAACTATGCACAGAGTGTTTTGTGCCAATTTTCCATCCTTTTAGATTGACGGAAAGCATTTTACCTACGTAGAAACAGAAAAGGAATAGAAAGAGCGTTGCATTGCGTTTAATGAAAGCTTAGGGCGGTCTCGGTGGTACGTTAGTGAAGTTATCTGGGGACACCTTAGCCACGTACATTGTGTTGGAGAGGCACCGAGAATTCATTCAGGAGTTCTCAAAGTTCGAGGACACAGTTGCCTTACACGTAGGCACGGTGGCAGCCGTGGACATGGCAGTGATTTGGAGAATGTTGTACTAGTCGGCTCTCGCTGTGATAATGCTTTGCAACAAATCTCCCCAAAACTCACTTACATAAAGAAGAATCTAGTTTTCTCGGACCTGTGGGCTAGCTGCAGCGGCTCTCTTGTAGACCTCTCGATGGCGGGTGTTGCTCCATGCCGTGGGTCAGTTTGAGGTCTGTCCCGCACACCTTACCGTGGAGCCCAACTGTGAGGCTGCAGCTCCCTGTCCTCTCGCAGAGTTCACTGAAACGTAAGAGGTGAGCCCAACCACACAAGGCCACGTAAGGCCTCTGCGACTCATTGAAGGCCATCGTGTCTTCCCTTGGCCTCCTGGGAACCCCCTGGCCCCAGGATGCAGCTTCGGTAGCCCAGGGCAACCGGCGGAGGGGGGCGGGCGGGGCTGCAGGAGGGTGGAACGCTGAGGTCACAGAGGGTGTGGGTGTGGTCACCTCTGCTGTGACTGAACCAAGGGCGTGGGTGGGGGGCTGGGGGTCCAGGGCAGGGCCCTCAGAGCCCGGTAGGCCCAGGGGGGCGGCGCAAGCACCTAGGCCCAGGCCGAAGAGCGCCTTCTTGGTCTGCGCGGCAGGCCGGCCTCTCGCCTTGCCACTCAGGCCGCCCTCCCTCTTGAAGTGTGTGTGGCACGCGTCCGCGGAGTACACCTCGCTGCACAGGTAGCCGTGGGACTGGGCGTCGTAGCTTCCTGCGAGGCGGCCGGAGGTCCCGCAGGCGGGTGGGTCCCTGGGACAGACGCGCGGAGCGGCTCCTGCCCGGCCCCCCTGAGAACCGTCGCCGTTCCGTAAGGCGGGGCGCCTGCTTCAGAATGTAAATCACGTGTCCGCTCTATGGATACGCTGTTTAGTTTACCAGGCAAGACTTTCTTGGTGAAAGAAGCAGCGTTGGCTTGCATCGTCGAGCAGGCTTGTCATCTGGCTGTGCACTGGTACTCTCTCTCTGGGTGTGCTAGTCCGCAGGGCAGGGCATCCCCTGGGCAGGGTGGAGCGTGATCTCTGCGGCCTCGTCTTGCAGCTCCTTCCTTTCATTCTCAATCATCCTGCCCACAGTGGCCTCCTCTCAGGCCTGCATACTTACAACGGCGCATTGCCCGTGCTGCCCCTCTGCAGGAAGTGTCCCTCTGTTTAGTTTGCAGCTGACTGATGCCGCCTCACCCTTCTCATCTCTTCTCAGGTGTCACTTGGTCAAGAAAGCGTCCCCTTACCTACTCAACTCATCTCGTCTCCCTACCGTAGCTCACGTGACACCACGCACCTCTCGCTTATGGCCGTCATCGCCTTTCGCATCCAGTTTCAGGTAGGTAAGTTTACCCCGTGGTCCGTGAGGAAGAAGAGATCACGCCTGTTTTGCTTACTCTTGATTCCCAGCGACTAGCCCGGTTACTGATAACCTCTGTTAGAGGGAGAAAGGAATGCACCCAATCCCTGGTGAAGCCCCGACCGTTTTCCTTTCTAGTGTCCCTCGTACTCCTCCCTGCCGTCTGTGTCGCCCTTACTCCGCGTCTACCGTTTATGAGTTTACACCTGGGTTACGGTGACTGCTTCGGAGAATCGCATGCCTTTCTACCTCCCTCGCTGCGACCTCTCCTACACCTCCCAGGGCTCTTGGGTTATGCCCTTGCCCTCTTCCGAGCCGTCCGTGGCACCCGCTGTCAACCCCGTACGGCCAAGCTCCTAAGACTGACACTCCAGGCCCTCCGTAATTTGGCTTCAGTTTCACTTTCTAGACGTTTCAAGAAAGAACGGGGTCTAAATATCTGGGCACCTCTGCTCCGTTTCATATCTACCCACGAGGTTAATTTTTTTGTTTCTTCCAGTCCACCTATTTTGCACCTCCGTCTCTGCGAAGACTTCACTGAGAATCCAAGCGATTTCTGGATCCCTTCTCTCCCCTGAAGCTGTAAACAGTTTAACAAGACAGGTGCGGAACTGCCGTAAGGTAATCTACATCTTGTCTCCCTCTCTGGTATCTAACCTCCCGGCGAATGGGGGTACGTCTCCGTGTTCTGTGCGGTTTTCAGCACAGTACTCTCTACACGTAGTGGATATTTGATTTGGTAAGTGACCGAATAAGTGAATGAGTCACCAAGATAAGGGTATTGTCTCATTCTTTCTCGCTTTTTCCACTTCCAAGTTTCTTTAGTTAGTTTCCTCAGACAAAAGGTTTCTTTGTAGCTACACAGTGGCCAGGTCCAGAGAATGTTGCAGATAGCTGCTGAAAACATCCCTCCTCCACTTGAGAATGGCTTGCTCTCCCTCTCAAGCGGAGAGAGCTGGGATTCGATATTTAATTAAGCGCCTCTGTTCACTTGGCATTTAGAGGCACTAGGGGGCGTTAGTGCTCTACACCCGGTGAAATGCCTGTTTCGTTTGTGATTTTCCTTTGTGAAAAACAACTATGCACAGAGTGTTTTGTGCCAATTTTCCATCCTTTTAGATTGACGGAAAGCATTTTACCTACGTAGAAACAGAAAACGAATAGAAAGAGCGTCGCATTGCGCTTACTGAAAGCTTAGGGCGGTCTCGGTGGTACGTTAGTGAAGTTATCTGGGGACACCTTAGCCACGTACATTGTGTTGGAGAGGCACCGAGAATTCATTCAGGAGTTCTCAAAGTTCGAGGACACAGTTGCCTTACACGTAGGCACGGTGGCAGCCGTGGACATGGCAGTGATTTGGAGAATGTTGTACTAGTCGGCTCTCGCTGTGATAATGCTTTGCAACAAATCTCCCCAAAACTCACTTACATAAAGAAGAATCTAGTTTTCTCGGACCTGTGGGCTAGCTGCAGCGGCTCTCTTGTAGACCTCTCGATGGCGGGTGTTGCTCCATGCCGTGGGTCAGTTTGAGGTCTGTCCCGCACACCTTACCGTGGAGCCCAACTGTGAGGCTGCAGCTCCCTGTCCTCTCGCAGAGTTCACTGAAACGTAAGAGGTGAGCCCAACCACACAAGGCCACGTAAGGCCTCTGCGACTCATTGAAGGCCATCGTGTCTTCCCTTGGCCTCCTGGGAACCCCCTGGCCCCAGGATGCAGCTTCGGTAGCCCAGGGCAACCGGCGGAGGGGGGCGGGCGGGGCTGCAGGAGGGTGGAACGCTGAGGTCACAGAGGGTGTGGGTGTGGCCACCTCTGCTGTGACTGAACCAAGGGCGTGGGTGGGGGACTGGGGGTCCAGGGCAGGGCCCTCAGAGCCCGGTAGGCCCAGGGGGGCGGCGCAAGCACCTAGGCCCAGGCCGAAGAGCGCCTTCTTGGTCTGCGCGGCAGGCCGGCCTCTCGCCTTGCCACTCAGGCCGCCCTCCCTCTTGAAGTGTGTGTGGCACGCGTCCGCGGAGTACACCTCGCTGCACAGGTAGCCGTGGGACTGGGCGTCGTAGCTTCCTGCGAGGCGGCCGGAGGTCCCGCAGGCGGGTGGGTCCCTGGGACAGACGCGCGGAGCGGCTCCTGCCCGGCCCCCCTGAGAACCGTCGCCGTTCCGTAAGGCGGGGCGCCTGCTTCAGAATGTAAATCACGTGTCCGCTCTATGGATACGCTGTTTAGTTTACCAGGCAAGACTTTCTTGGTGAAAGAAGCAACGTTGGCTTGCATCGTCGAGCAGGCTTGTCATCTGGCTGTGCACTGGTACTCTCTCTCTGGGTGTGCTAGTCCGCAGGGCAGGGCATCCCCTGGGCAGGGTGGAGCGTGATCTCTGCGGCCTCGTCTTGCAGCTCCTTCCTTTCATTCTCAATCATCCTGCCCACAGTGGCCTCCTCTCAGGCCTGCATACTTACAACGGCGCATTGCCCGTGCTGCCCCTCTGCAGGAAGTGTCCCTCTGTTTAGTTTGCAGCTGACTGATGCCGCCTCACCCTTCTCATCTCTTCTCAGGTGTCACTTGGTCAAGAAAGCGTCCCCTTACCTACTCAACTCATCTCGTCTCCCTACCGTAGCTCACGTGACACCACGCACCTCTCGCTTATGGCCGTCATCGCCTTTCGCATCCAGTTTCAGGTAGGTAAGTTTACCCCGTGGTCCGTGAGGAAGAAGAGATCACGCCTGTTTTGCTTACTCTTGATTCCCAGCGACTAGCCCGGTTACTGATAACCTCTGTTAGAGGGAGAAAGGAATGCACCCAATCCCTGGTGAAGCCCCGACCGTTTTCCTTTCTAGTGTCCCTCGTACTCCTCCCTGCCGTCTGTGTCGCCCTTACTCCGCGTCTACCGTTTATGAGTTTACACCTGGGTTACGGTGACTGCTTCGGAGAATCGCATGCCTTTCTACCTCCCTCGCTGCGACCTCTCCTACACCTCCCAGGGCTCTTGGGTTATGCCCTTGCCCTCTTCCGAGCCGTCCGTGGCACCCGCTGTCAACCCCGTACGGCCAAGCTCCTAAGACTGACACTCCAGGCCCTCCGTAATTTGGCTTCAGTTTCACTTTCTAGACGTTTCAAGAAAGAACGGGGTCTAAATATCTGTGCACCTCTGCTCCGTTTCATATCTACCCACGAGGTTAATTTTTTTGTTTCTTCCAGTCCACCTATTTTGCACCTCCGTCTCTGCGAAGACTTCACTGAGAATCCAAGCGATTTCTGGATCCCTTCTCTCCCCTGAAGCTGTAAACAGTTTAACAAGACAGGTGCGGAACTGCCGTAAGGTAATCTACATCTTGTCTCCCTCTCTGGTATCTAACCTCCCTGCGAATGGGGGTACGTCTCCGTGTTCTGTGCGGTTTTCAGCACAGTACTCTCTACACGTAGTGGATATTTGATTTGGTAAGTGACCGAATAAGTGAATGAGTCACCAAGATAAGGGTATTGTCTCATTCTTTCTCGCTTTTTCCACTTCCAAGTTTCTTTAGTTAGTTTCCTCAGACAAAAGGTTTCTTTGTAGCTACACAGTGGCCAGGTCCAGAGAATGTTGCAGATAGCTGCTGAAAACATCCCTCCTCCACTTGAGAATGGCTTGCTCTCCCTCTCAAGCGGAGAGAGCTGGGATTCGATATTTAATTAAGCGCCTCTGTTCACTTGGCATTTAGAGGCACTAGGGGGCGTTAGTGCTCTACACCCGGTGAAATGCCTGTTTCGCTTGTGATTTTCCTTTGTGAAAAACAACTATGCACAGAGTGTTTTGTGCCAATTTTCCATCCTTTTAGATTGACGGAAAGCATTTTACCTACGTAGAAACAGAAAAGGAATAGAAAGAGCGTTGCATTGCGTTTAATGAAAGCTTAGGGCGGTCTCGGTGGTACGTTAGTGAAGTTATCTGGGGACACCTTAGCCACGTACATTGTGTTGGAGAGGCACCGAGAATTCATTCAGGAGTTCTCAAAGTTCGAGGACACAGTTGCCTTACACGTAGGCACGGTGGCAGCCGTGGACATGGCAGTGATTTGGAGAATGTTGTACTAGTCGGCTCTCGCTGTGATAATGCTTTGCAACAAATCTCCCCAAAACTCACTTACATAAAGAAGAATCTAGTTTTCTCGGACCTGTGGGCTAGCTGCAGCGGCTCTCTTGTAGACCTCTCGATGGCGGGTGTTGCTCCATGCCGTGGGTCAGTTTGAGGTCTGTCCCGCACACCTTACCGTGGAGCCCAACTGTGAGGCTGCAGCTCCCTGTCCTCTCGCAGAGTTCACTGAAACGTAAGAGGTGAGCCCAACCACACAAGGCCACGTAAGGCCTCTGCGACTCATTGAAGGCCATCGTGTCTTCCCTTGGCCTCCTGGGAACCCCCTGGCCCCAGGATGCAGCTTCGGTAGCCCAGGGCAACCGGCGGAGGGGGGCGGGCGGGGCTGCAGGAGGGTGGAACGCGGAGGTCACAGAGGGTGTGGGTGTGGTCACCTCTGCTGTGACTGAACCAAGGGCGTGGGTGGGGGGCTGGGGGTCCAGGGCAGGGCCCTCAGAGCCCGGTAGGCCCAGGGGGGCGGCGCAAGCACCTAGGCCCAGGCCGAAGAGCGCCTTCTTGGTCTGCGCGGCAGGCCGGCCTCTCGCCTTGCCACTCAGGCCGCCCTCCCTCTTGAAGTGTGTGTGGCACGCGTCCGCGGAGTACACCTCGCTGCACAGGTAGCCGTGGGACTGGGCGTCGTAGCTTCCTGCGAGGCGGCCGGAGGTCCCGCAGGCGGGTGGGTCCCTGGGACAGACGCGCGGAGCGGCTCCTGCCCGGCCCCCCTGAGAACCGTCGCCGTTCCGTAAGGCGGGGCGCCTGCTTCAGAATGTAAATCACGTGTCCGCTCTATGGATACGCTGTTTAGTTTACCAGGCAAGACTTTCTTGGTGAAAGAAGCAGCGTTGGCTTGCATCGTCGAGCAGGCTTCTCATCTGGCTGTGCACTGGTACTCTCTCTCTGGGTGTGCTAGTCCGCAGGGCAGGGCATCCCCTGGGCAGGGTGGAGCGTGATCTCTGCGGCCTCGTCTTGCAGCTCCTTCCTTTCATTCTCAATCATCCTGCCCACAGTGGCCTCCTCTCAGGCCTGCATACTTACAACGGCGCATTGCCCGTGCTGCCCCTCTGCAGGAAGTGTCCCTCTGTTTAGTTTGCAGCTGACTGATGCCGCCTCACCCTTCTCATCTCTTCTCAGGTGTCACTTGGTCAAGAAAGCGTCCCCTTACCTACTCAACTCATCTCGTCTCCCTACCGTAGCTCACGTGACACCACGCACCTCTCGCTTATGGCCGTCATCGCCTTTCGCATCCAGTTTCAGGTAGGTAAGTTTACCCCGTGGTCCGTGAGGAAGAAGAGATCACGCCTGTTTTGCTTACTCTTGATTCCCAGCGACTAGCCCGGTTACTGATAACCTCTGTTAGAGGGAGAAAGGAATGCACCCAATCCCTGGTGAAGCCCCGACCGTTTTCCTTTCTAGTGTCCCTCGTACTCCTCCCTGCCGTCTGTGTCGCCCTTACTCCGCGTCTACCGTTTATGAGTTTACACCTGGGTTACGGTGACTGCTTCGGAGAATCGCATGCCTTTCTACCTCCCTCGCTGCGACCTCTCCTACACCTCCCAGGGCTCTTGGGTTATGCCCTTGCCCTCTTCCGAGCCGTCCGTGGCACCCGCTGTCAACCCCGTACGGCCAGGCTCCTAAGACTGACACTCCAGGCCCTCCGTAATTTGGCTTCAGTTTCACTTTCTAGACGTTTCAAGAAAGAACGGGGTCTAAATATCTGGGCACCTCTGCTCCGTTTCATATCTACCCACGAGGTTAATTTTTTTGTTTCTTCCAGTCCACCTATTTTGCACCTCCGTCTCTGCGAAGACTTCACTGAGAATCCAAGCGATTTCTGGATCCCTTCTCTCCCCTGAAGCTGTAAACAGTTTAACAAGACAGGTGCGGAACTGCCGTAAGGTAATCTACATCTTGTCTCCCTCTCTGGTATCTAACCTCCCTGCGAATGGGGGTACGTCTCCGTGTTCTGTGCGGTTTTCAGCACAGTACTCTCTACACGTAGTGGATATTTGATTTGGTAAGTGACCGAATAAGTGAATGAGTCACCAAGATAAGGGTATTGTCTCATTCTTTCTCGCTTTTTCCACTTCCAAGTTTCTTTAGTTAGTTTCCTCAGACAAAAGGTTTCTTTGTAGCTACACAGTGGCCAGGTCCAGAGAATGTTGCAGATAGCTGCTGAAAACATCCCTCCTCCACTTGAGAATGGCTTGCTCTCCCTCTCAAGCGGAGAGAGCTGGGATTCGATATTTAATTAAGCGCCTCTGTTCACTTGGCATTTAGAGGCACTAGGGGGCGTTAGTGCTCTACACCCGGTGAAATGCCTGTTTCGTTTGTGATTTTCCTTTGTGAAAAACAACTATGCACAGAGTGTTTTGTGCCAATTTTCCATCCTTTTAGATTGACGGAAAGCATTTTACCTACGTAGAAACAGAAAACGAATAGAAAGAGCGTCGCATTGCGTTTAATGAAAGCTTAGGGCGGTCTCGGTGGTACGTTAGTGAAGTTATCTGGGGACACCTTAGCCACGTACATTGTGTTGGAGAGGCACCGAGAATTCATTCAGGAGTTCTCAAAGTTCGAGGACACAGTTGCCTTACACGTAGGCACGGTGGCAGCCGTGGACATGGCAGTGATTTGGAGAATGTTGTACTAGTCGGCTCTCGCTGTGATAATGCTTTGCAACAAATCTCCCCAAAACTCACTTACATAAAGAAGAATCTAGTTTTCTCGGACCTGTGGGCTAGCTGCAGCGGCTCTCTTGTAGACCTCTCGATGGCGGGTGTTGCTCCATGCCGTGGGTCAGTTTGAGGTCTGTCCCGCACACCTTACCGTGGAGCCCAACTGTGAGGCTGCAGGTCCCTGTCCTCTCGCAGAGTTCACTGAAACGTAAGAGGTGAGCCCAACCACACAAGGCCACGTAAGGCCTCTGCGACTCATTGAAGGCCATCGTGTCTTCCCTTGGCCTCCTGGGAACCCCCTGGCCCCAGGATGCAGCTTCGGTAGCCCAGGGCAACCGGCGGAGGGGGGCGGGCGGGGCTGCAGGAGGGTGGAACGCTGAGGTCACAGAGGGTGTGGGTGTGGTCACCTCTGCTGTGACTGAACCAAGGGCGTGGGTGGGGGGCTGGGGGTCCAGGGCAGGGCCCTCAGAGCCCGGTAGGCCCAGGGGGGCGGCGCAAGCACCTAGGCCCAGGCCGAAGAGCGCCTTCTTGGTCTGCGCGGCAGGCCGGCCTCTCGCCTTGCCACTCAGGCCGCCCTCCCTCTTGAAGTGTGTGTGGCACGCGTCCGCGGAGTACACCTCGCTGCACAGGTAGCCGTGGGACTGGGCGTCGTAGCTTCCTGCGAGGCGGCCGGAGGTCCCGCAGGCGGGTGGGTCCCTGGGACAGACGCGCGGAGCGGCTCCTGCCCGGCCCCCCTGAGAACCGTCGCCGTTCCGTAAGGCGGGGCGCCTGCTTCAGAATGTAAATCACGTGTCCGCTCTATGGATACGCTGTTTAGTTTACCAGGCAAGACTTTCTTGGTGAAAGAAGCAGCGTTGGCTTGCATCGTCGAGCAGGCTTCTCATCTGGCTGTGCACTGGTACTCTCTCTCTGGGTGTGCTAGTCCGCAGGGCAGGGCATCCCCTGGGCAGGGTGGAGCGTGATCTCTGCGGCCTCGTCTTGCAGCTCCTTCCTTTCATTCTCAATCATCCTGCCCACAGTGGCCTCCTCTCAGGCCTGCATACTTACAACGGCGCATTGCCCGTGCTGCCCCTCTGCAGGAAGTGTCCCTCTGTTTAGTTTGCAGCTGACTGATGCCGCCTCACCCTTCTCATCTCTTCTCAGGTGTCACTTGGTCAAGAAAGCGTCCCCTTACCTACTCAACTCATCTCGTCTCCCTACCGTAGCTCACGTGACACCACGCACCTCTCGCTTATGGCCGTCATCGCCTTTCGCATCCAGTTTCAGGTAGGTAAGTTTACCCCGTGGTCCGTGAGGAAGAAGAGATCACGCATGTTTTGCTTACTCTTGATTCCCAGCGACTAGCCCGGTTACTGATAACCTCTGTTAGAGGGAGAAAGGAATGCACCCAATCCCTGGTGAAGCCCCGACCGTTTTCCTTTCTAGTGTCCCTCGTACTCCTCCCTGCCGTCTGTGTCGCCCTTACTCCGCGTCTACCGTTTATGAGTTTACACCTGGGTTACGGTGACTGCTTCGGAGAATCGCATGCCTTTCTACCTCCCTCGCTGCGACCTCTCCTACACCTCCCAGGGCTCTTGGGTTATGCCCTTGCCCTCTTCCGAGCCGTCCGTGGCACCCGCTGTCAACCCCGTACGGCCAAGCTCCTAAGACTGACACTCCAGGCCCTCCGTAATTTGGCTTCAGTTTCACTTTCTAGACGTTTCAAGAAAGAACGGGGTCTAAATATCTGGGCACCTCTGCTCCGTTTCATATCTACACACGAGGTTAATTTTTTTGTTTCTTCCAGTCCACCTATTTTGCACCTCCGTCTCTGCGAAGACTTCACTGAGAATCCAAGCGATTTCTGGATCCCTTCTCTCCCCTGAAGCTGTAAACAGTTTAACAAGACAGGTGCGGAACTGCCGTAAGGTAATCTACATCTTGTCTCCCTCTCTGGTATCTAACCTCCCGGCGAATGGGGGTACGTCTCCGTGTTCTGTGCGGTTTTCAGCACAGTACTCTCTACACGTAGTGGATATTTGATTTGGTAAGTGACCGAATAAGTGAATGAGTCACCAAGATAAGGGTATTGTCTCATTCTTTCTCGCTTTTTCCACTTCCAAGTTTCTTTAGTTAGTTTCCTCAGACAAAAGGTTTCTTTGTAGCTACACAGTGGCCAGGTCCAGAGAATGTTGCAGATAGCTGCTGAAAACATCCCTCCTCCACTTGAGAATGGCTTGCTCTCCCTCTCAAGCGGAGAGAGCTGGGATTCGATATTTAATTAAGCGCCTCTGTTCACTTGGCATTTAGAGGCACTAGGGGACGTTAGTGCTCTACACCCGGTGAAATGCCTGTTTCGTTTGTGATTTTCCTTTGTGAAAAACAACTATGCACAGAGTGTTTTGTGCCAATTTTCCATCCTTTTAGATTGACGGAAAGCATTTTACCTACGTAGAAACAGAAAACGAATAGAAAGAGCGTCACATTGCGCTTACTGAAAGCTTAGGGCGGTCTCGGTGGTACGTTAGTGAAGTTATCTGGGGACACCTTAGCCACGTACATTGTGTTGGAGAGGCACCGAGAATTCATTCAGGAGTTCTCAAAGTTCGAGGACACAGTTGCCTTACACATAGGCACGGTGGCAGCCGTGGACATGGCAGTGATTTGGAGAATGTTGTACTAGTCGGCTCTCGCTGTGATAATGCTTTGCAACAAATCTCCCCAAAACTCACTTACATAAAGAAGAATCTAGTTTTCTCGGACCTGTGGGCTAGCTGCAGCGGCTCTCTTGTAGACCTCTCGATGGCGGGTGTTGCTCCATGCCGTGGGTCAGTTTGAGGTCTGTCCCGCACACCTTACCGTGGAGCCCAACTGTGAGGCTGCAGCTCCCTGTCCTCTCGCAGAGTTCACTGAAACGTAAGAGGTGAGCCCAACCACACAAGGCCACGTAAGGCCTCTGCGACTCATTGAAGGCCATCGTGTCTTCCCTTGGCCTCCTGGGAACCCCCTGGCCCCAGGATGCAGCTTCGGTAGCCCAGGGCAACCGGCGGAGGGGGGCGGGCGGGGCTGCAGGAGGGTGGAACGCTGAGGTCACAGAGGGTGTGGGTGTGGCCACCTCTGCTGTGACTGAACCAAGGGCGTGGGTGGGGGACTGGGGGTCCAGGGCAGGGCCCTCAGAGCCCGGTAGGCCCAGGGGGGCGGCGCAAGCACCTAGGCCCAGGCCGTAGAGCGCCTTCTTGGTCTGCGCAGCAGGCCGGCCTCTCGCCTTGCCACTCAGGCCGCCCTCCCTCTTGAAGTGTGTGTGGCACGCGTCCGCGGAGTACACCTCGCTGCACAGGTAGCCGTGGGACTGGGCGTCGTAGCTTCCTGCGAGGCGGCCGGAGGTCCCGCAGGCGGGTGGGTCCCTGGGACAGACGCGCGGAGCGGCTCCTGCCCGGCCCCCCTGAGAACCGTCGCCGTTCCGTAAGGCGGGGCGCCTGCTGCAGAATGTAAATCACGTGTCCGTTCTATGGATACGCTGTTTAGTTTACCAGGCAAGACTTTCTTGGTGAAAGAAGCAGCGTTGGCTTGCATCGTCGAGCAGGCTTGTCATCTGGCTGTGCACTGGTACTCTCTCTCTAGGTGTGCTAGTCCGCAGGGCAGGGCATCCCCTGGGCAGGGCGGAGCGTGATCTCTGCGGCCTCGTCTTGCAGCTCCTTCCTTTCATTCTCAATCATCCTGCCCACAGTGGCCTCCTCTCAGGCCTGCATACTTACAACGGCGTATTGCCCGTGCTGCCGCTCTGCAGGAAGTGTCCCTCTGTTTAGTTTGCAGCTGACTGATGCCGCCTCACCCTTCTCATGTCTTCTCAGGTGTCACTTGGTCATGAAAGCGTCCCCTTACCTACTCAACTCATCTCGTCTCCCTACCGTAGCTCACGTGACACCACGCACCTCTCGCTTATGGCCGTCATCGCCTTTCGCATCCAGTTTCAGGTAGGTAAGTTTACCCCGTGGTCCGTGAGGAAGAAGAGATCACGCCTGTTTTGCTTACTCTTGATTCCCAGCGACTAGCCCGGTTACTGATAACCTCTGTTAGAGGGAGAAAGGAATGCACCCAATCCCTGGTGAAGCCCCGACCGTTTTCCTTTCTAGTGTCCCTCGTACTCCTCCCTGCCGTCTGTGTCGCCCTTACTCCGCGTCTACCGTTTATGAGTTTACACCTGGGTTACGGTGACTGCTTCGGAGAATCGCATGCCTTTCTACCTCCCTCGCTGCGACCTCTCCTACACCTCCCAGGGCTCTTGGGTTATGCCCTTGCCCTCTTCCGAGCCGTCCGTGGCACCCGCTGTCAACCCCGTACGGCCAGGCTCCTAAGACTGACACTCCAGGCCCTCCGTAATTTGGCTTCAGTTTCACTTTCTAGACGTTTCAAGAAAGAACGGGGTCTAAATATCTGTGCACCTCTGCTCCGTTTCATATCTACCCACGAGGTTAATTTTTTTGTTTCTTCCAGTCCACCTATTTTGCACCTCCGTCTCTGCGAAGACTTCACTGAGAATCCAAGCGATTTCTGGATCCCTTCTCTCCCCTGAAGCTGTAAACAGTTTAACAAGACAGGTGCGGAACTGCCGTAAGGTAATCTACATCTTGTCTCCCTCTCTGGTATCTAACCTCCCTGCGAATGGGGGTACGTCTCCGTGTTCTGTGCGGTTTTCAGCACAGTATTCTCTACACGTAGTGGATATTTGATTTGGTAAGTGACCGAATAAGTGAATGAGTCACCAAGATAAGGGTATTGTCTCATTCTTTCTCGCTTTTTCCACTTCCAAGTTTCTTTAGTTAGTTTCCTCAGACAAAAGGTTTCTTTGTAGCTACACAGTGGCCAGGTCCAGAGAATGTTGCAGATAGCTGCTGAAAACATCCCTCCTCCACTTGAGAATGGCTTGCTCTCCCTCTCAAGCGGAGAGAGCTGGGATTCGATATTTAATTAAGCGCCTCTGTTCACTTGGCATTTAGAGGCACTAGGGGGCGTTAGTGCTCTACACCCGGTGAAATGCCTGTTTCGTTTGTGATTTTCCTTTGTGAAAAACAACTATGCACAGAGTGTTTTGTGCCAATTTTCCATCCTTTTAGATTGACGGAAAGCATTTTACCTACGTAGAAACAGAAAAGGAATAGAAAGAGCGTTGCATTGCGTTTAATGAAAGCTTAGGGCGGTCTCGGTGGTACGTTAGTGAAGTTATCTGGGGACACCTTAGCCACGTACATTGTGTTGGAGAGGCACCGAGAATTCATTCAGGAGTTCTCAAAGTTCGAGGACACAGTTGCCTTACACGTAGGCACGGTGGCAGCCGTGGACATGGCAGTGATTTGGAGAATGTTGTACTCGTCGGCTCTCGCTGTGATAATGCTTTGCAACAAATCTCCCCAAAACTCACTTACATAAAGAAGAATCTAGTTTTCTCGGACCTGTGGGCTAGCTGCAGCGGCTCTCTTGTAGACCTCTCGATGGCGGGTGTTGCTCCATGCCGTGGGTCAGTTTGAGGTCTGTCCCGCACACCTTACCGTGGAGCCCAACTGTGAGGCTGCAGGTCCCTGTCCTCTAGCAGAGTTCACTGAAACGTAAGAGGTGAGCCCAACCACACAAGGCCACGTAAGGCCTCTGCGACTCATTGAAGGCCATCGTGTCTTCCCTTGGCCTCCTGGGAACCCCGTGGCCCCAGGATGCAGCTTCGGTAGCCCAGGGCAACCGGCGGAGGGGGGCGGGCGGGGCTGCAGGAGGGTGGAACGCTGAGGTCACAGAGGGTGTGGGTGTGGCCACCTCTGCTGTGACTGAACCAAGGGCGTGGGTGGGGGGCTGGGGGTCCAGGGCAGGGCCCTCAGAGCCCGGTAGGCCCAGGGGGGCGGCGCAAGCACCTAGGCCCAGGCCGAAGAGCGCCTTCTTGGTCTGCGCGGCAGGCCGGCCTCTCGCCTTGCCACTCAGGCCGCCCTCCCTCTTGAAGTGTGTGTGGCACGCGTCCGCGGAGTACACCTCGCTGCACAGGTAGCCGTGGGACTGGTCGTCGTAGCTTCCTGCGAGGCGGCCGGAGGTCCCGCAGGCGGGTGGGTCCCTGGGACAGACGTGCGGAGCGGCTCCTGCCCGGCCCCCCTGAGAACCGTCGCCGTTCCGTAAGGCGGGGCGCCTGCTTCAGAATGTAAATCACGTGTCCGCTCTATGGATACGCTGTTTAGTTTACCAGGCAAGACTTTCTTGGTGAAAGAAGCAGCGTTGGCTTGCATCGTCGAGCAGGCTTGTCATCTGGCTGTGCACTGGTACTCTCTCTCTGGGTGTGCTAGTCCGCAGGGCAGGGCATCCCCTGGGCAGGGTGGAGCGTGATCTCTGCGGCCTCGTCTTGCAGCTCCTTCCTTTCATTCTCAATCATCCTGCCCACAGTGGCCTCCTCTCAGGCCTGCATACTTACAACGGCGCATTGCCCGTGCTGCCCCTCTGCAGGAAGTGTCCCTCTGTTTAGTTTGCAGCTGACTGATGCCGCCTCACCCTTCTCATGTCTTCTCAGGTGTCACTTGGTCATGAAAGCGTCCCCTTACCTACTCAACTCATCTCGTCTCCCTACCGTAGCTCACGTGACACCACGCACCTCTCGCTTATGGCCGTCATCGCCTTTCGCATCCAGTTTCAGGTAGGTAAGTTTACCCCGTGGTCCGTGAGGAAGAAGAGATCACGCCTGTTTTGCTTACTCTTGATTCCCAGCGACTAGCCCGGTTACTGATAACCTCTGTTAGAGGGAGAAAGGAATGCACCCAATCCCTGGTGAAGCCCCGACCGTTTTCCTTTCTAGTGTCCCTCGTACTCCTCCCTGCCGTCTGTGTCGCCCTTACTCCGCGTCTACCGTTTATGAGTTTACACCTGGGTTACGGTGACTGCTTCGGAGAATCGCATGCCTTTCTACCTCCCTCGCTGCGACCTCTCCTACACCTCCCAGGGCTCTTGGGTTATGCCCTTGCCCTCTTCCGAGCCGTCCGTGGCACCCGCTGTCAACCCCGTACGGCCAGGCTCCTAAGACTGACACTCCAGGCCCTCCGTAATTTGGCTTCAGTTTCACTTTCTAGACGTTTCAAGAAAGAACGGGGTCTAAATATCTGTGCACCTCTGCTCCGTTTCATATCTACCCACGAGGTTAATTTTTTTGTTTCTTCCAGTCCACCTATTTTGCACCTCCGTCTCTGCGAAGACTTCACTGAGAATCCAAGCGATTTCTGGATCCCTTCTCTCCCCTGAAGCTGTAAACAGTTTAACAAGACAGGTGCGGAACTGCCGTAAGGTAATCTACATCTTGTCTCCCTCTCTGGTATCTAACCTCCCTGCGAATGGGGGTACGTCTCCGTGTTCTGTGCGGTTTTCAGCACAGTATTCTCTACACGTAGTGGATATTTGATTTGGTAAGTGACCGAATAAGTGAATGAGTCACCAAGATAAGGGTATTGTCTCATTCTTTCTCGCTTTTTCCACTTCCAAGTTTCTTTAGTTAGTTTCCTCAGACAAAAGGTTTCTTTGTAGCTACACAGTGGCCAGGTCCAGAGAATGTTGCAGATAGCTGCTGAAAACATCCCTCCTCCACTTGAGAATGGCTTGCTCTCCCTCTCAAGCGGAGAGAGCTGGGATTCGATATTTAATTAAGCGCCTCTGTTCACTTGGCATTTAGAGGCACTAGGGGGCGTTAGTGCTCTACACCCGGTGAAATGCCTGTTTCGTTTGTGATTTTCCTTTGTGAAAAACAACTATGCACAGAGTGTTTTGTGCCAATTTTCCATCCTTTTAGATTGACGGAAAGCATTTTACCTACGTAGAAACAGAAAAGGAATAGAAAGAGCGTTGCATTGCGTTTAATGAAAGCTTAGGGCGGTCTCGGTGGTACGTTAGTGAAGTTATCTGGGGACACCTTAGCCACGTACATTGTGTTGGAGAGGCACCGAGAATTCATTCAGGAGTTCTCAAAGTTCGAGGACACAGTTGCCTTACACGTAGGCACGGTGGCAGCCGTGGACATGGCAGTGATTTGGAGAATGTTGTACTCGTCGGCTCTCGCTGTGATAATGCTTTGCAACAAATCTCCCCAAAACTCACTTACATAAAGAAGAATCTAGTTTTCTCGGACCTGTGGGCTAGCTGCAGCGGCTCTCTTGTAGACCTCTCGATGGCGGGTGTTGCTCCATGCCGTGGGTCAGTTTGAGGTCTGTCCCGCACACCTTACCGTGGAGCCCAACTGTGAGGCTGCAGGTCCCTGTCCTCTAGCAGAGTTCACTGAAACGTAAGAGGTGAGCCCAACCACACAAGGCCACGTAAGGCCTCTGCGACTCATTGAAGGCCATCGTGTCTTCCCTTGGCCTCCTGGGAACCCCGTGGCCCCAGGATGCAGCTTCGGTAGCCCAGGGCAACCGGCGGAGGGGGGCGGGCGGGGCTGCAGGAGGGTGGAACGCTGAGGTCACAGAGGGTGTGGGTGTGGCCACCTCTGCTGTGACTGAACCAAGGGCGTGGGTGGGGGGCTGGGGGTCCAGGGCAGGGCCCTCAGAGCCCGGTAGGCCCAGGGGGGCGGCGCAAGCACCTAGGCCCAGGCCGAAGAGCGCCTTCTTGGTCTGCGCGGCAGGCCGGCCTCTCGCCTTGCCACTCAGGCCGCCCTCCCTCTTGAAGTGTGTGTGGCACGCGTCCGCGGAGTACACCTCGCTGCACAGGTAGCCGTGGGACTGGTCGTCGTAGCTTCCTGCGAGGCGGCCGGAGGTCCCGCAGGCGGGTGGGTCCCTGGGACAGACGTGCGGAGCGGCTCCTGCCCGGCCCCCCTGAGAACCGTCGCCGTTCCGTAAGGCGGGGCGCCTGCTTCAGAATGTAAATCACGTGTCCGCTCTATGGATACGCTGTTTAGTTTACCAGGCAAGACTTTCTTGGTGAAAGAAGCAGCGTTGGCTTGCATCGTCGAGCAGGCTTGTCATCTGGCTGTGCACTGGTACTCTCTCTCTGGGTGTGCTAGTCCGCAGGGCAGGGCATCCCCTGGGCAGGGTGGAGCGTGATCTCTGCGGCCTCGTCTTGCAGCTCCTTCCTTTCATTCTCAATCATCCTGCCCACAGTGGCCTCCTCTCAGGCCTGCATACTTACAACGGCGCATTGCCCGTGCTGCCCCTCTGCAGGAAGTGTCCCTCTGTTTAGTTTGCAGCTGACTGATGCCGCCTCACCCTTCTCATGTCTTCTCAGGTGTCACTTGGTCATGAAAGCGTCCCCTTACCTACTCAACTCATCTCGTCTCCCTACCGTAGCTCACGTGACACCACGCACCTCTCGCTTATGGCCGTCATCGCCTTTCGCATCCAGTTTCAGGTAGGTAAGTTTACCCCGTGGTCCGTGAGGAAGAAGAGATCACGCCTGTTTTGCTTACTCTTGATTCCCAGCGACTAGCCCGGTTACTGATAACCTCTGTTAGAGGGAGAAAGGAATGCACCCAATCCCTGGTGAAGCCCCGACCGTTTTCCTTTCTAGTGTCCCTCGTACTCCTCCCTGCCGTCTGTGTCGCCCTTACTCCGCGTCTACCGTTTATGAGTTTACACCTGGGTTACGGTGACTGCTTCGGAGAATCGCATGCCTTTCTACCTCCCTCGCTGCGACCTCTCCTACACCTCCCAGGGCTCTTGGGTTATGCCCTTGCCCTCTTCCGAGCCGTCCGTGGCACCCGCTGTCAACCCCGTACGGCCAAGCTCCTAAGACTGACACTCCAGGCCCTCCGTAATTTGGCTTCAGTTTCACTTTCTAGACGTTTCAAGAAAGAACGGGGTCTAAATATCTGTGCACCTCTGCTCCGTTTCATATCTACCCACGAGGTTAATTTTTTTGTTTCTTCCAGTCCACCTATTTTGCACCTCCGTCTCTGCGAAGACTTCACTGAGAATCCAAGCGATTTCTGGATCCCTTCTCTCCCCTGAAGCTGTAAACAGTTTAACAAGACAGGTGCGGAACTGCCGTAAGGTAATCTACATCTTGTCTCCCTCTCTGGTATCTAACCTCCCTGCGAATGGGGGTACGTCTCCGTGTTCTGTGCGGTTTTCAGCACAGTACTCTCTACACGTAGTGGATATTTGATTTGGTAAGTGACCGAATAAGTGAATGAGTCACCAAGATAAGGGTATTGTCTCATTCTTTCTCGCTTTTTCCACTTCCAAGTTTCTTTAGTTAGTTTCCTCAGACAAAAGGTTTCTTTGTAGCTACACAGTGGCCAGGTCCAGAGAATGTTGCAGATAGCTGCTGAAAACATCCCTCCTCCACTTGAGAATGGCTTGCTCTCCCTCTCAAGCGGAGAGAGCTGGGATTCGATATTTAATTAAGCGCCTCTGTTCACTTGGCATTTAGAGGCACTAGGGGGCGTTAGTGCTCTACACCCGGTGAAATGCCTGTTTCGTTTGTGATTTTCCTTTGTGAAAAACAACTATGCACAGAGTGTTTTGTGCCAATTTTCCATCCTTTTAGATTGACGGAAAGCATTTTACCTACGTAGAAACAGAAAAGGAATAGAAAGAGCGTTGCATTGCGTTTAATGAAAGCTTAGGGCGGTCTCGGTGGTACGTTAGTGAAGTTATCTGGGGACACCTTAGCCACGTACATTGTGTTGGAGAGGCACCGAGAATTCATTCAGGAGTTCTCAAAGTTCGAGGACACAGTTGCCTTACACGTAGGCACGGTGGCAGCCGTGGACATGGCAGTGATTTGGAGAATGTTGTACTAGTCGGCTCTCGCTGTGATAATGCTTTGCAACAAATCTCCCCAAAACTCACTTACATAAAGAAGAATCTAGTTTTCTCGGACCTGTGGGCTAGCTGCAGCGGCTCTCTTGTAGACCTCTCGATGGCGGGTGTTGCTCCATGCCGTGGGTCAGTTTGAGGTCTGTCCCGCACACCTTACCGTGGAGCCCAACTGTGAGGCTGCAGCTCCCTGTCCTCTCGCAGAGTTCACTGAAACGTAAGAGGTGAGCCCAACCACACAAGGCCACGTAAGGCCTCTGCGACTCATTGAAGGCCATCGTGTCTTCCCTTGGCCTCCTGGGAACCCCCTGGCCCCAGGATGCAGCTTCGGTAGCCCAGGGCAACCGGCGGAGGGGGGCGGGCGGGGCTGCAGGAGGGTGGAACGCTGAGGTCACAGAGGGTGTGGGTGTGGTCACCTCTGCTGTGACTGAACCAAGGGCGTGGGTGGGGGGCTGGGGGTCCAGGGCAGGGCCCTCAGAGCCCGGTAGGCCCAGGGGGGCGGCGCAAGCACCTAGGCCCAGGCCGAAGAGCGCCTTCTTGGTCTGCGCGGCAGGCCGGCCTCTCGCCTTGCCACTCAGGCCGCCCTCCCTCTTGAAGTGTGTGTGGCACGCGTCCGCGGAGTACACCTCGCTGCACAGGTAGCCGTGGGACTGGGCGTCGTAGCTTCCTGCGAGGCGGCCGGAGGTCCCGCAGGCGGGTGGGTCCCTGGGACAGACGCGCGGAGCGGCTCCTGCCCGGCCCCCCTGAGAACCGTCGCCGTTCCGTAAGGCGGGGCGCCTGCTTCAGAATGTAAATCACGTGTCCGCTCTATGGATACGCTGTTTAGTTTACCAGGCAAGACTTTCTTGGTGAAAGAAGCAGCGTTGGCTTGCATCGTCGAGCAGGCTTGTCATCTGGCTGTGCACTGGTACTCTCTCTCTGGGTGTGCTAGTCCGCAGGGCAGGGCATCCCCTGGGCAGGGTGGAGCGTGATCTCTGCGGCCTCGTCTTGCAGCTCCTTCCTTTCATTCTCAATCATCCTGCCCACAGTGGCCTCCTCTCAGGCCTGCATACTTACAACGGCGCATTGCCCGTGCTGCCCCTCTGCAGGAAGTGTCCCTCTGTTTAGTTTGCAGCTGACTGATGCCGCCTCACCCTTCTCATCTCTTCTCAGGTGTCACTTGGTCAAGAAAGCGTCCCCTTACCTACTCAACTCATCTCGTCTCCCTACCGTAGCTCACGTGACACCACGCACCTCTCGCTTATGGCCGTCATCGCCTTTCGCATCCAGTTTCAGGTAGGTAAGTTTACCCCGTGGTCCGTGAGGAAGAAGAGATCACGCCTGTTTTGCTTACTCTTGATTCCCAGCGACTAGCCCGGTTACTGATAACCTCTGTTAGAGGGAGAAAGGAATGCACCCAATCCCTGGTGAAGCCCCGACCGTTTTCCTTTCTAGTGTCCCTCGTACTCCTCCCTGCCGTCTGTGTCGCCCTTACTCCGCGTCTACCGTTTATGAGTTTACACCTGGGTTACGGTGACTGCTTCGGAGAATCGCATGCCTTTCTACCTCCCTCGCTGCGACCTCTCCTACACCTCCCAGGGCTCTTGGGTTATGCCCTTGCCCTCTTCCGAGCCGTCCGTGGCACCCGCTGTCAACCCCGTACGGCCAAGCTCCTAAGACTGACACTCCAGGCCCTCCGTAATTTGGCTTCAGTTTCACTTTCTAGACGTTTCAAGAAAGAACGGGGTCTAAATATCTGGGCACCTCTGCTCCGTTTCATATCTACCCACGAGGTTAATTTTTTTGTTTCTTCCAGTCCACCTATTTTGCACCTCCGTCTCTGCGAAGACTTCACTGAGAATCCAAGCGATTTCTGGATCCCTTCTCTCCCCTGAAGCTGTAAACAGTTTAACAAGACAGGTGCGGAACTGCCGTAAGGTAATCTACATCTTGTCTCCCTCTCTGGTATCTAACCTCCCGGCGAATGGGGGTACGTCTCCGTGTTCTGTGCGGTTTTCAGCACAGTACTCTCTACACGTAGTGGATATTTGATTTGGTAAGTGACCGAATAAGTGAATGAGTCACCAAGATAAGGGTATTGTCTCATTCTTTCTCGCTTTTTCCACTTCCAAGTTTCTTTAGTTAGTTTCCTCAGACAAAAGGTTTCTTTGTAGCTACACAGTGGCCAGGTCCAGAGAATGTTGCAGATAGCTGCTGAAAACATCCCTCCTCCACTTGAGAATGGCTTGCTCTCCCTCTCAAGCGGAGAGAGCTGGGATTCGATATTTAATTAAGCGCCTCTGTTCACTTGGCATTTAGAGGCACTAGGGGGCGTTAGTGCTCTACACCCGGTGAAATGCCTGTTTCGTTTGTGATTTTCCTTTGTGAAAAACAACTATGCACAGAGTGTTTTGTGCCAATTTTCCATCCTTTTAGATTGACGGAAAGCATTTTACCTACGTAGAAACAGAAAACGAATAGAAAGAGCGTCGCATTGCGCTTACTGAAAGCTTAGGGCGGTCTCGGTGGTACGTTAGTGAAGTTATCTGGGGACACCTTAGCCACGTACATTGTGTTGGAGAGGCACCGAGAATTCATTCAGGAGTTCTCAAAGTTCGAGGACACAGTTGCCTTACACGTAGGCACGGTGGCAGCCGTGGACATGGCAGTGATTTGGAGAATGTTGTACTAGTCGGCTCTCGCTGTGATAATGCTTTGCAACAAATCTCCCCAAAACTCACTTACATAAAGAAGAATCTAGTTTTCTCGGACCTGTGGGCTAGCTGCAGCGGCTCTCTTGTAGACCTCTCGATGGCGGGTGTTGCTCCATGCCGTGGGTCAGTTTGAGGTCTGTCCCGCACACCTTACCGTGGAGCCCAACTGTGAGGCTGCAGCTCCCTGTCCTCTCGCAGAGTTCACTGAAACGTAAGAGGTGAGCCCAACCACACAAGGCCACGTAAGGCCTCTGCGACTCATTGAAGGCCATCGTGTCTTCCCTTGGCCTCCTGGGAACCCCCTGGCCCCAGGATGCAGCTTCGGTAGCCCAGGGCAACCGGCGGAGGGGGGCGGGCGGGGCTGCAGGAGGGTGGAACGCTGAGGTCACAGAGGGTGTGGGTGTGGCCACCTCTGCTGTGACTGAACCAAGGGCGTGGGTGGGGGACTGGGGGTCCAGGGCAGGGCCCTCAGAGCCCGGTAGGCCCAGGGGGGCGGCGCAAGCACCTAGGCCCAGGCCGAAGAGCGCCTTCTTGGTCTGCGCGGCAGGCCGGCCTCTCGCCTTGCCACTCAGGCCGCCCTCCCTCTTGAAGTGTGTGTGGCACGCGTCCGCGGAGTACACCTCGCTGCACAGGTAGCCGTGGGACTGGGCGTCGTAGCTTCCTGCGAGGCGGCCGGAGGTCCCGCAGGCGGGTGGGTCCCTGGGACAGACACGCGGAGCGGCTCCTGCCCGGCCCCCCTGAGAACCGTCGCCGTTCCGTAAGGCGGGGCGCCTGCTTCAGAATGTAAATCACGTGTCCGCTCTATGGATACGCTGTTTAGTTTACCAGGCAAGACTTTCTTGGTGAAAGAAGCAACGTTGGCTTGCATCGTCGAGCAGGCTTGTCATCTGGCTGTGCACTGGTACTCTCTCTCTGGGTGTGCTAGTCCGCAGGGCAGGGCATCCCCTGGGCAGGGTGGAGCGTGATCTCTGCGGCCTCGTCTTGCAGCTCCTTCCTTTCATTCTCAATCATCCTGCCCACAGTGGCCTCCTCTCAGGCCTGCATACTTACAACGGCGCATTGCCCGTGCTGCCCCTCTGCAGGAAGTGTCCCTCTGTTTAGTTTGCAGCTGACTGATGCCGCCTCACCCTTCTCATCTCTTCTCAGGTGTCACTTGGTCAAGAAAGCGTCCCCTTACCTACTCAACTCATCTCGTCTCCCTACCGTAGCTCACGTGACACCACGCACCTCTCGCTTATGGCCGTCATCGCCTTTCGCATCCAGTTTCAGGTAGGTAAGTTTACCCCGTGGTCCGTGAGGAAGAAGAGATCACGCCTGTTTTGCTTACTCTTGATTCCCAGCGACTAGCCCGGTTACTGATAACCTCTGTTAGAGGGAGAAAGGAATGCACCCAATCCCTGGTGAAGCCCCGACCGTTTTCCTTTCTAGTGTCCCTCGTACTCCTCCCTGCCGTCTGTGTCGCCCTTACTCCGCGTCTACCGTTTATGAGTTTACACCTGGGTTACGGTGACTGCTTCGGAGAATCGCATGCCTTTCTACCTCCCTCGCTGCGACCTCTCCTACACCTCCCAGGGCTCTTGGGTTATGCCCTTGCCCTCTTCCGAGCCGTCCGTGGCACCCGCTGTCAACCCCGTACGGCCAAGCTCCTAAGACTGACACTCCAGGCCCTCCGTAATTTGGCTTCAGTTTCACTTTCTAGACGTTTCAAGAAAGAACGGGGTCTAAATATCTGTGCACCTCTGCTCCGTTTCATATCTACCCACGAGGTTAATTTTTTTGTTTCTTCCAGTCCACCTATTTTGCACCTCCGTCTCTGCGAAGACTTCACTGAGAATCCAAGCGATTTCTGGATCCCTTCTCTCCCCTGAAGCTGTAAACAGTTTAACAAGACAGGTGCGGAACTGCCGTAAGGTAATCTACATCTTGTCTCCCTCTCTGGTATCTAACCTCCCTGCGAATGGGGGTACGTCTCCGTGTTCTGTGCGGTTTTCAGCACAGTACTCTCTACACGTAGTGGATATTTGATTTGGTAAGTGACCGAATAAGTGAATGAGTCACCAAGATAAGGGTATTGTCTCATTCTTTCTCGCTTTTTCCACTTCCAAGTTTCTTTAGTTAGTTTCCTCAGACAAAAGGTTTCTTTGTAGCTACACAGTGGCCAGGTCCAGAGAATGTTGCAGATAGCTGCTGAAAACATCCCTCCTCCACTTGAGAATGGCTTGCTCTCCCTCTCAAGCGGAGAGAGCTGGGATTCGATATTTAATTAAGCGCCTCTGTTCACTTGGCATTTAGAGGCACTAGGGGGCGTTAGTGCTCTACACCCGGTGAAATGCCTGTTTCGTTTGTGATTTTCCTTTGTGAAAAACAACTATGCACAGAGTGTTTTGTGCCAATTTTCCATCCTTTTAGATTGACGGAAAGCATTTTACCTACGTAGAAACAGAAAACGAATAGAAAGAGCGTCGCATTGCGCTTACTGAAAGCTTAGGGCGGTCTCGGTGGTACGTTAGTGAAGTTATCTGGGGACACCTTAGCCACGTACATTGTGTTGGAGAGGCACCGAGAATTCATTCAGGAGTTCTCAAAGTTCGAGGACACAGTTGCCTTACACGTAGGCACGGTGGCAGCCGTGGACATGGCAGTGATTTGGAGAATGTTGTACTAGTCGGCTCTCGCTGTGATAATGCTTTGCAACAAATCTCCCCAAAACTCACTTACATAAAGAAGAATCTAGTTTTCTCGGACCTGTGGGCTAGCTGCAGCGGCTCTCTTGTAGACCTCTCGATGGCGGGTGTTGCTCCATGCCGTGGGTCAGTTTGAGGTCTGTCCCGCACACCTTACCGTGGAGCCCAACTGTGAGGCTGCAGCTCCCTGTCCTCTCGCAGAGTTCACTGAAACGTAAGAGGTGAGCCCAACCACACAAGGCCACGTAAGGCCTCTGCGACTCATTGAAGGCCATCGTGTCTTCCCTTGGCCTCCTGGGAACCCCCTGGCCCCAGGATGCAGCTTCGGTAGCCCAGGGCAACCGGCGGAGGGGGGCGGGCGGGGCTGCAGGAGGGTGGAACGCTGAGGTCACAGAGGGTGTGGGTGTGGCCACCTCTGCTGTGACTGAACCAAGGGCGTGGGTGGGGGACTGGGGGTCCAGGGCAGGGCCCTCAGAGCCCGGTAGGCCCAGGGGGGCGGCGCAAGCACCTAGGCCCAGGCCGAAGAGCGCCTTCTTGGTCTGCGCGGCAGGCCGGCCTCTCGCCTTGCCACTCAGGCCGCCCTCCCTCTTGAAGTGTGTGTGGCACGCGTCCGCGGAGTACACCTCGCTGCACAGGTAGCCGTGGGACTGGGCGTCGTAGCTTCCTGCGAGGCGGCCGGAGGTCCCGCAGGCGGGTGGGTCCCTGGGACAGACGCGCGGAGCGGCTCCTGCCCGGCCCCCCTGAGAACCGTCGCCGTTCCGTAAGGCGGGGCGCCTGCTTCAGAATGTAAATCACGTGTCCGCTCTATGGATACGCTGTTTAGTTTACCAGGCAAGACTTTCTTGGTGAAAGAAGCAACGTTGGCTTGCATCGTCGAGCAGGCTTGTCATCTGGCTGTGCACTGGTACTCTCTCTCTGGGTGTGCTAGTCCGCAGGGCAGGGCATCCCCTGGGCAGGGTGGAGCGTGATCTCTGCGGCCTCGTCTTGCAGCTCCTTCCTTTCATTCTCAATCATCCTGCCCACAGTGGCCTCCTCTCAGGCCTGCATACTTACAACGGCGCATTGCCCGTGCTGCCCCTCTGCAGGAAGTGTCCCTCTGTTTAGTTTGCAGCTGACTGATGCCGCCTCACCCTTCTCATCTCTTCTCAGGTGTCACTTGGTCAAGAAAGCGTCCCCTTACCTACTCAACTCATCTCGTCTCCCTACCGTAGCTCACGTGACACCACGCACCTCTCGCTTATGGCCGTCATCGCCTTTCGCATCCAGTTTCAGGTAGGTAAGTTTACCCCGTGGTCCGTGAGGAAGAAGAGATCACGCCTGTTTTGCTTACTCTTGATTCCCAGCGACTAGCCCGGTTACTGATAACCTCTGTTAGAGGGAGAAAGGAATGCACCCAATCCCTGGTGAAGCCCCGACCGTTTTCCTTTCTAGTGTCCCTCGTACTCCTCCCTGCCGTCTGTGTCGCCCTTACTCCGCGTCTACCGTTTATGAGTTTACACCTGGGTTACGGTGACTGCTTCGGAGAATCGCATGCCTTTCTACCTCCCTCGCTGCGACCTCTCCTACACCTCCCAGGGCTCTTGGGTTATGCCCTTGCCCTCTTCCGAGCCGTCCGTGGCACCCGCTGTCAACCCCGTACGGCCAAGCTCCTAAGACTGACACTCCAGGCCCTCCGTAATTTGGCTTCAGTTTCACTTTCTAGACGTTTCAAGAAAGAACGGGGTCTAAATATCTGTGCACCTCTGCTCCGTTTCATATCTACCCACGAGGTTAATTTTTTTGTTTCTTCCAGTCCACCTATTTTGCACCTCCGTCTCTGCGAAGACTTCACTGAGAATCCAAGCGATTTCTGGATCCCTTCTCTCCCCTGAAGCTGTAAACAGTTTAACAAGACAGGTGCGGAACTGCCGTAAGGTAATCTACATCTTGTCTCCCTCTCTGGTATCTAACCTCCCTGCGAATGGGGGTACGTCTCCGTGTTCTGTGCGGTTTTCAGCACAGTACTCTCTACACGTAGTGGATATTTGATTTGGTAAGTGACCGAATAAGTGAATGAGTCACCAAGATAAGGGTATTGTCTCATTCTTTCTCGCTTTTTCCACTTCCAAGTTTCTTTAGTTAGTTTCCTCAGACAAAAGGTTTCTTTGTAGCTACACAGTGGCCAGGTCCAGAGAATGTTGCAGATAGCTGCTGAAAACATCCCTCCTCCACTTGAGAATGGCTTGCTCTCCCTCTCAAGCGGAGAGAGCTGGGATTCGATATTTAATTAAGCGCCTCTGTTCACTTGGCATTTAGAGGCACTAGGGGGCGTTAGTGCTCTACACCCGGTGAAATGCCTGTTTCGCTTGTGATTTTCCTTTGTGAAAAACAACTATGCACAGAGTGTTTTGTGCCAATTTTCCATCCTTTTAGATTGACGGAAAGCATTTTACCTACGTAGAAACAGAAAAGGAATAGAAAGAGCGTTGCATTGCGTTTAATGAAAGCTTAGGGCGGTCTCGGTGGTACGTTAGTGAAGTTATCTGGGGACACCTTAGCCACGTACATTGTGTTGGAGAGGCACCGAGAATTCATTCAGGAGTTCTCAAAGTTCGAGGACACAGTTGCCTTACACGTAGGCACGGTGGCAGCCGTGGACATGGCAGTGATTTGGAGAATGTTGTACTAGTCGGCTCTCGCTGTGATAATGCTTTGCAACAAATCTCCCCAAAACTCACTTACATAAAGAAGAATCTAGTTTTCTCGGACCTGTGGGCTAGCTGCAGCGGCTCTCTTGTAGACCTCTCGATGGCGGGTGTTGCTCCATGCCGTGGGTCAGTTTGAGGTCTGTCCCGCACACCTTACCGTGGAGCCCAACTGTGAGGCTGCAGCTCCCTGTCCTCTCGCAGAGTTCACTGAAACGTAAGAGGTGAGCCCAACCACACAAGGCCACGTAAGGCCTCTGCGACTCATTGAAGGCCATCGTGTCTTCCCTTGGCCTCCTGGGAACCCCCTGGCCCCAGGATGCAGCTTCGGTAGCCCAGGGCAACCGGCGGAGGGGGGCGGGCGGGGCTGCAGGAGGGTGGAACGCGGAGGTCACAGAGGGTGTGGGTGTGGTCACCTCTGCTGTGACTGAACCAAGGGCGTGGGTGGGGGGCTGGGGGTCCAGGGCAGGGCCCTCAGAGCCCGGTAGGCCCAGGGGGGCGGCGCAAGCACCTAGGCCCAGGCCGAAGAGCGCCTTCTTGGTCTGCGCGGCAGGCCGGCCTCTCGCCTTGCCACTCAGGCCGCCCTCCCTCTTGAAGTGTGTGTGGCACGCGTCCGCGGAGTACACCTCGCTGCACAGGTAGCCGTGGGACTGGGCGTCGTAGCTTCCTGCGAGGCGGCCGGAGGTCCCGCAGGCGGGTGGGTCCCTGGGACAGACGCGCGGAGCGGCTCCTGCCCGGCCCCCCTGAGAACCGTCGCCGTTCCGTAAGGCGGGGCGCCTGCTTCAGAATGTAAATCACGTGTCCGCTCTATGGATACGCTGTTTAGTTTACCAGGCAAGACTTTCTTGGTGAAAGAAGCAGCGTTGGCTTGCATCGTCGAGCAGGCTTCTCATCTGGCTGTGCACTGGTACTCTCTCTCTGGGTGTGCTAGTCCGCAGGGCAGGGCATCCCCTGGGCAGGGTGGAGCGTGATCTCTGCGGCCTCGTCTTGCAGCTCCTTCCTTTCATTCTCAATCATCCTGCCCACAGTGGCCTCCTCTCAGGCCTGCATACTTACAACGGCGCATTGCCCGTGCTGCCCCTCTGCAGGAAGTGTCCCTCTGTTTAGTTTGCAGCTGACTGATGCCGCCTCACCCTTCTCATCTCTTCTCAGGTGTCACTTGGTCAAGAAAGCGTCCCCTTACCTACTCAACTCATCTCGTCTCCCTACCGTAGCTCACGTGACACCACGCACCTCTCGCTTATGGCCGTCATCGCCTTTCGCATCCAGTTTCAGGTAGGTAAGTTTACCCCGTGGTCCGTGAGGAAGAAGAGATCACGCCTGTTTTGCTTACTCTTGATTCCCAGCGACTAGCCCGGTTACTGATAACCTCTGTTAGAGGGAGAAAGGAATGCACCCAATCCCTGGTGAAGCCCCGACCGTTTTCCTTTCTAGTGTCCCTCGTACTCCTCCCTGCCGTCTGTGTCGCCCTTACTCCGCGTCTACCGTTTATGAGTTTACACCTGGGTTACGGTGACTGCTTCGGAGAATCGCATGCCTTTCTACCTCCCTCGCTGCGACCTCTCCTACACCTCCCAGGGCTCTTGGGTTATGCCCTTGCCCTCTTCCGAGCCGTCCGTGGCACCCGCTGTCAACCCCGTACGGCCAAGCTCCTAAGACTGACACTCCAGGCCCTCCGTAATTTGGCTTCAGTTTCACTTTCTAGACGTTTCAAGAAAGAACGGGGTCTAAATATCTGTGCACCTCTGCTCCGTTTCATATCTACCCACGAGGTTAATTTTTTTGTTTCTTCCAGTCCACCTATTTTGCACCTCCGTCTCTGCGAAGACTTCACTGAGAATCCAAGCGATTTCTGGATCCCTTCTCTCCCCTGAAGCTGTAAACAGTTTAACAAGACAGGTGCGGAACTGCCGTAAGGTAATCTACATCTTGTCTCCCTCTCTGGTATCTAACCTCCCTGCGAATGGGGGTACGTCTCCGTGTTCTGTGCGGTTTTCAGCACAGTACTCTCTACACGTAGTGGATATTTGATTTGGTAAGTGACCGAATAAGTGAATGAGTCACCAAGATAAGGGTATTGTCTCATTCTTTCTCGCTTTTTCCACTTCCAAGTTTCTTTAGTTAGTTTCCTCAGACAAAAGGTTTCTTTGTAGCTACACAGTGGCCAGGTCCAGAGAATGTTGCAGATAGCTGCTGAAAACATCCCTCCTCCACTTGAGAATGGCTTGCTCTCCCTCTCAAGCGGAGAGAGCTGGGATTCGATATTTAATTAAGCGCCTCTGTTCACTTGGCATTTAGAGGCACTAGGGGGCGTTAGTGCTCTACACCCGGTGAAATGCCTGTTTCGTTTGTGATTTTCCTTTGTGAAAAACAACTATGCACAGAGTGTTTTGTGCCAATTTTCCATCCTTTTAGATTGACGGAAAGCATTTTACCTACGTAGAAACAGAAAACGAATAGAAAGAGCGTCGCATTGCGTTTAATGAAAGCTTAGGGCGGTCTCGGTGGTACGTTAGTGAAGTTATCTGGGGACACCTTAGCCACGTACATTGTGTTGGAGAGGCACCGAGAATTCATTCAGGAGTTCTCAAAGTTCGAGGACACAGTTGCCTTACACGTAGGCACGGTGGCAGCCGTGGACATGGCAGTGATTTGGAGAATGTTGTACTAGTCGGCTCTCGCTGTGATAATGCTTTGCAACAAATCTCCCCAAAACTCACTTACATAAAGAAGAATCTAGTTTTCTCGGACCTGTGGGCTAGCTGCAGCGGCTCTCTTGTAGACCTCTCGATGGCGGGTGTTGCTCCATGCCGTGGGTCAGTTTGAGGTCTGTCCCGCACACCTTACCGTGGAGCCCAACTGTGAGGCTGCAGCTCCCTGTCCTCTCGCAGAGTTCACTGAAACGTAAGAGGTGAGCCCAACCACACAAGGCCACGTAAGGCCTCTGCGACTCATTGAAGGCCATCGTGTCTTCCCTTGGCCTCCTGGGAACCCCCTGGCCCCAGGATGCAGCTTCGGTAGCCCAGGGCAACCGGCGGAGGGGGGCGGGCGGGGCTGCAGGAGGGTGGAACGCTGAGGTCACAGAGGGTGTGGGTGTGGCCACCTCTGCTGTGACTGAACCAAGGGCGTGGGTGGGGGACTGGGGGTCCAGGGCAGGGCCCTCAGAGCCCGGTAGGCCCAGGGGGGCGGCGCAAGCACCTAGGCCCAGGCCGAAGAGCGCCTTCTTGGTCTGCGCGGCAGGCCGGCCTCTCGCCTTGCCACTCAGGCCGCCCTCCCTCTTGAAGTGTGTGTGGCACGCGTCCGCGGAGTACACCTCGCTGCACAGGTAGCCGTGGGACTGGGCGTCGTAGCTTCCTGCGAGGCGGCCGGAGGTCCCGCAGGCGGGTGGGTCCCTGGGACAGACGCGCGGAGCGGCTCCTGCCCGGCCCCCCTGAGAACCGTCGCCGTTCCGTAAGGCGGGGCGCCTGCTTCAGAATGTAAATCACGTGTCCGCTCTATGGATACGCTGTTTAGTTTACCAGGCAAGACTTTCTTGGTGAAAGAAGCAGCGTTGGCTTGCATCGTCGAGCAGGCTTGTCATCTGGCTGTGCACTGGTACTCTCTCTCTGGGTGTGCTAGTCCGCAGGGCAGGGCATCCCCTGGGCAGGGTGGAGCGTGATCTCTGCGGCCTCGTCTTGCAGCTCCTTCCTTTCATTCTCAATCATCCTGCCCACAGTGGCCTCCTCTCAGGCCTGCATACTTACAACGGCGCATTGCCCGTGCTGCCCCTCTGCAGGAAGTGTCCCTCTGTTTAGTTTGCAGCTGACTGATGCCGCCTCACCCTTCTCATCTCTTCTCAGGTGTCACTTGGTCAAGAAAGCGTCCCCTTACCTACTCAACTCATCTCGTCTCCCTACCGTAGCTCACGTGACACCACGCACCTCTCGCTTATGGCCGTCATCGCCTTTCGCATCCAGTTTCAGGTAGGTAAGTTTACCCCGTGGCCCGTGAGGAAGAAGAGATCACGCCTGTTTTGCTTACTCTTGATTCCCAGCGACTAGCCCGGTTACTGATAACCTCTGTTAGAGGGAGAAAGGAATGCACCCAATCCCTGGTGAAGCCCCGACCGTTTTCCTTTCTAGTGTCCCTCGTACTCCTCCCTGCCGTCTGTGTCGCCCTTACTCCGCGTCTACCGTTTATGAGTTTACACCTGGGTTACGGTGACTGCTTCGGAGAATCGCATGCCTTTCTACCTCCCTCGCTGCGACCTCTCCTACACCTCCCAGGGCTCTTGGGTTATGCCCTTGCCCTCTTCCGAGCCATCCGTGGCACCCGCTGTCAACCCCGTACGGCCAAGCTCCTAAGACTGACACTCCAGGCCCTCCGTAATTTGGCTTCAGTTTCACTTTCTAGACGTTTCAAGAAAGAACGGGGTCTAAATATCTGTGCACCTCTGCTCCGTTTCATATCTACCCACGAGGTTAATTTTTTTGTTTCTTCCAGTCCACCTATTTTGCACCTCCGTCTCTGCGAAGACTTCACTGAGAATCCAAGCGATTTCTGGATCCCTTCTCTCCCCTGAAGCTGTAAACAGTTTAACAAGACAGGTGCGGAACTGCCGTAAGGTAATCTACATCTTGTCTCCCTCTCTGGTATCTAACCTCCCTGCGAATGGGGGTACGTCTCCGTGTTCTGTGCGGTTTTCAGCACAGTACTCTCTACACGTAGTGGATATTTGATTTGGTAAGTGACCGAATAAGTGAATGAGTCACCAAGATAAGGGTATTGTCTCATTCTTTCTCGCTTTTTCCACTTCCAAGTTTCTTTAGTTAGTTTCCTCAGACAAAAGGTTTCTTTGTAGCTACACAGTGGCCAGGTCCAGAGAATGTTGCAGATAGCTGCTGAAAACATCCCTCCTCCACTTGAGAATGGCTTGCTCTCCCTCTCAAGCGGAGAGAGCTGGGATTCGATATTTAATTAAGCGCCTCTGTTCACTTGGCATTTAGAGGCACTAGGGGGCGTTAGTGCTCTACACCCGGTGAAATGCCTGTTTCGTTTGTGATTTTCCTTTGTGAAAAACAACTATGCACAGAGTGTTTTGTGCCAATTTTCCATCCTTTTAGATTGACGGAAAGCATTTTACCTACGTAGAAACAGAAAACGAATAGAAAGAGCGTCGCATTGCGTTTAATGAAAGCTTAGGGCGGTCTCGGTGGTACGTTAGTGAAGTTATCTGGGGACACCTTAGCCACGTACATTGTGTTGGAGAGGCACCGAGAATTCATTCAGGAGTTCTCAAAGTTCGAGGACACAGTTGCCTTACACGTAGGCACGGTGGCAGCCGTGGACATGGCAGTGATTTGGAGAATGTTGTACTAGTCGGCTCTCGCTGTGATAATGCTTTGCAACAAATCTCCCCAAAACTCACTTACATAAAGAAGAATCTAGTTTTCTCGGACCTGTGGGCTAGCTGCAGCGGCACTCTTGTAGACCTCTCGATGGCGGGTGTTGCTCCATGCCGTGGGTCAGTTTGAGGTCTGTCCCGCACACCTTACCGTGGAGCCCAACTGTGAGGCTGCAGCTCCCTGTCCTCTCGCAGAGTTCACTGAAACGTAAGAGGTGAGCCCAACCACACAAGGCCACGTAAGGCCTCTGCGACTCATTGAAGGCCATCGTGTCTTCCCTTGGCCTCCTGGGAACCCCCTGGCCCCAGGATGCAGCTTCGGTAGCCCAGGGCAACCGGCGGAGGGGGGCGGGCGGGGCTGCAGGAGGGTGGAACGCTGAGGTCACAGAGGGTGTGGGTGTGGCCACCTCTGCTGTGACTGAACCAAGGGCGTGGGTGGGGGACTGGGGGTCCAGGGCAGGGCCCTCAGAGCCCGGTAGGCCCAGGGGGGCGGCGCAAGCACCTAGGCCCAGGCCGAAGAGCGCCTTCTTGGTCTGCGCGGCAGGCCGGCCTCTCGCCTTGCCACTCAGGCCGCCCTCCCTCTTGAAGTGTGTGTGGCACGCGTCCGCGGAGTACACCTCGCTGCACAGGTAGCCGTGGGACTGGGCGTCGTAGCTTCCTGCGAGGCGGCCGGAGGTCCCGCAGGCGGGTGGGTCCCTGGGACAGACGCGCGGAGCGGCTCCTGCCCGGACCCCCTGAGAACCGTCGCCGTTCCGTAAGGCGGGGCGCCTGCTTCAGAATGTAAATCACGTGTCCGCTCTATGGATACGCTGTTTAGTTTACCAGGCAAGACTTTCTTGGTGAAAGAAGCAACGTTGGCTTGCATCGTCGAGCAGGCTTGTCATCTGGCTGTGCACTGGTACTCTCTCTCTGGGTGTGCTAGTCCGCAGGGCAGGGCATCCCCTGGGCAGGGTGGAGCGTGATCTCTGCGGCCTCGTCTTGCAGCTCCTTCCTTTCATTCTCAATCATCCTGCCCACAGTGGCCTCCTCTCAGGCCTGCATACTTACAACGGCGCATTGCCCGTGCTGCCCCTCTGCAGGAAGTGTCCCTCTGTTTAGTTTGCAGCTGACTGATGCCGCCTCACCCTTCTCATGTCTTCTCAGGTGTCACTTGGTCAAGAAAGCGTCCCCTTACCTACTCAACTCATCTCGTCTCCCTACCGTAGCTCACGTGACACCACGCACCTCTCGCTTATGGCCGTCATCGCCTTTCGCATCCAGTTTCAGGTAGGTAAGTTTACCCCGTGGTCCGTGAGGAAGAAGAGATCACGCCTGTTTTGCTTACTCTTGATTCCCAGCGACTAGCCCGGTTACTGATAACCTCTGTTAGAGGGAGAAAGGAATGCACCCAATCCCTGGTGAAGCCCCGACCGTTTTCCTTTCTAGTGTCCCTCGTACTCCTCCCTGCCGTCTGTGTCGCCCTTACTCCGCGTCTACCGTTTATGAGTTTACACCTGGGTTACGGTGACTGCTTCGGAGAATCGCATGCCTTTCTACCTCCCTCGCTGCGACCTCTCCTACACCTCCCAGGGCTCTTGGGTTATGCCCTTGCCCTCTTCCGAGCCGTCCGTGGCACCCGCTGTCAACCCCGTACGGCCAAGCTCCTAAGACTGACACTCCAGGCCCTCCGTAATTTGGCTTCAGTTTCACTTTCTAGACGTTTCAAGAAAGAACGGGGTCTAAATATCTGTGCACCTCTGCTCCGTTTCATATCTACCCACGAGGTTAATTTTTTTGTTTCTTCCAGTCCACCTATTTTGCACCTCCGTCTCTGCGAAGACTTCACTGAGAATCCAAGCGATTTCTGGATCCCTTCTCTCCCCTGAAGCTGTAAACAGTTTAACAAGACAGGTGCGGAACTGCCGTAAGGTAATCTACATCTTGTCTCCCTCTCTGGTATCTAACCTCCCTGCGAATGGGGGTACGTCTCCGTGTTCTGTGCGGTTTTCAGCACAGTACTCTCTACACGTAGTGGATATTTGATTTGGTAAGTGACCGAATAAGTGAATGAGTCACCAAGATAAGGGTATTGTCTCATTCTTTCTCGCTTTTTCCACTTCCAAGTTTCTTTAGTTAGTTTCCTCAGACAAAAGGTTTCTTTGTAGCTACACAGTGGCCAGGTCCAGAGAATGTTGCAGATAGCTGCTGAAAACATCCCTCCTCCACTTGAGAATGGCTTGCTCTCCCTCTCAAGCGGAGAGAGCTGGGATTCGATATTTAATTAAGCGCCTCTGTTCACTTGGCATTTAGAGGCACTAGGGGGCGTTAGTGCTCTACACCCGGTGAAATGCCTGTTTCGTTTGTGATTTTCCTTTGTGAAAAACAACTATGCACAGAGTGTTTTGTGCCAATTTTCCATCCTTTTAGATTGACGGAAAGCATTTTACCTACGTAGAAACAGAAAACGAATAGAAAGAGCGTCGCATTGCGTTTAATGAAAGCTTAGGGCGGTCTCGGTGGTACGTTAGTGAAGTTATCTGGGGACACCTTAGCCACGTACATTGTGTTGGAGAGGCACCGAGAATTCATTCAGGAGTTCTCAAAGTTCGAGGACACAGTTGCCTTACACGTAGGCACGGTGGCAGCCGTGGACATGGCAGTGATTTGGAGAATGTTGTACTAGTCGGCTCTCGCTGTGATAATGCTTTGCAACAAATCTCCCCAAAACTCACTTACATAAAGAAGAATCTAGTTTTCTCGGACCTGTGGGCTAGCTGCAGCGGCTCTCTTGTAGACCTCTCGATGGCGGGTGTTGCTCCATGCCGTGGGTCAGTTTGAGGTCTGTCCCGCACACCTTACCGTGGAGCCCAACTGTGAGGCTGCAGCTCCCTGTCCTCTCGCAGAGTTCACTGAAACGTAAGAGGTGAGCCCAACCACACAAGGCCACGTAAGGCCTCTGCGACTCATTGAAGGACATCGTGTCTTCCCTTGGCCTCCTGGGAACCCCCTGGCCCCAGGATGCAGCTTCGGTAGCCCAGGGCAACCGGCGGAGGGGGGCGGGCGGGGCTGCAGGAGGGTGGAACGCTGAGGTCACAGAGGGTGTGGGTGTGGTCACCTCTGCTGTGACTGAACCAAGGGCGTGGGTGGGGGGCTGGGGGTCCAGGGCAGGGCCCTCAGAGCCCGGTAGGCCCAGGGGGGCGGCGCAAGCACCTAGGCCCAGGCCGAAGAGCGCCTTCTTGGTCTGCGCGGCAGGCCGGCCTCTCGCCTTGCCACTCAGGCCGCCCTCCCTCTTGAAGTGTGTGTGGCACGCGTCCGCGGAGTACACCTCGCTGCACAGGTAGCCGTGGGACTGGGCGTCGTAGCTTCCTGCGAGGCGGCCGGAGGTCCCGCAGGCGGGTGGGTCCCTGGGACAGACGCGCGGAACGGCTCCTTCCCGGCCCCCCTGAGAACCGTCGCCGTTCCGTAAGGCGGGGCGCCTGCTTCAGAATGTAAATCACGTGTCCGCTCTATGGATACGCTGTTTAGTTTACCAGGCAAGACTTTCTTGGTGAAAGAAGCAGCGTTGGCTTGCATCGTCGAGCAGGCTTGTCATCTGGCTGTGCACTGGTACTCTCTCTCTGGGTGTGCTAGTCCGCAGGGCAGGGCATCCCCTGGGCAGGGTGGAGCGTGATCTCTGCGGCCTCGTCTTGCAGCTCCTTCCTTTCATTCTCAATCATCCTGCCCACAGTGGCCTCCTCTCAGGCCTGCATACTTACAACGGCGCATTGCCCGTGCTGCCCCTCTGCAGGAAGTGTCCCTCTGTTTAGTTTGCAGCTGACTGATGCCGCCTCACCCTTCTCATGTCTTCTCAGGTGTCACTTGGTCAAGAAAGCGTCCCCTTACCTACTCAACTCATCTCGTCTCCCTACCGTAGCTCACGTGACACCACGCACCTCTCGCTTATGGCCGTCATCGCCTTTCGCATCCAGTTTCAGGTAGGTAAGTTTACCCCGTGGTCCGTGAGGAAGAAGAGATCACGCCTGTTTTGCTTACTCTTGATTCCCAGCGACTAGCCCGGTTACTGATAACCTCTGTTAGAGGGAGAAAGGAATGCACCCAATCCCTGGTGAAGCCCCGACCGTTTTCCTTTCTAGTGTCCCTCGTACTCCTCCCTGCCGTCTGTGTCGCCCTTACTCCGCGTCTACCGTTTATGAGTTTACACCTGGGTTACGGTGACTGCTTCGGAGAATCGCATGCCTTTCTACCTCCCTCGCTGCGACCTCTCCTACACCTCCCAGGGCTCTTGGGTTATGCCCTTGCCCTCTTCCGAGCCGTCCGTGGCACCCGCTGTCAACCCCGTACGGCCAAGCTCCTAAGACTGACACTCCAGGCCCTCCGTAATTTGGCTTCAGTTTCACTTTCTAGACGTTTCAAGAAAGAACGGGGTCTAAATATCTGTGCACCTCTGCTCCGTTTCATATCTACCCACGAGGTTAATTTTTTTGTTTCTTCCAGTCCACCTATTTTGCACCTCCGTCTCTGCGAAGACTTCACTGAGAATCCAAGCGATTTCTGGATCCCTTCTCTCCCCTGAAGCTGTAAACAGTTTAACAAGACAGGTGCGGAACTGCCGTAAGGTAATCTACATCTTGTCTCCCTCTCTGGTATCTAACCTCCCTGCGAATGGGGGTACGTCTCCGTGTCCTGTGCGGTTTTCAGCACAGTACTCTCTACACGTAGTGGATATTTGATTTGGTAAGTGACCGAATAAGTGAATGAGTCACCAAGATAAGGGTATTGTCTCATTCTTTCTCGCTTTTTCCACTTCCAAGTTTCTTTAGTTAGTTTCCTCAGACAAAAGGTTTCTTTGTAGCTACACAGTGGCCAGGTCCAGAGAATGTTGCAGATAGCTGCTGAAAACATCCCTCCTCCACTTGAGAATGGCTTGCTCTCCCTCTCAAGCGGAGAGAGCTGGGATTCGATATTTAATTAAGCGCCTCTGTTCACTTGGCATTTAGAGGCACTAGGGGGCGTTAGTGCTCTACACCCGGTGAAATGCCTGTTTCGTTTGTGATTTTCCTTTGTGAAAAACAACTATGCACAGAGTGTTTTGTGCCAATTTTCCATCCTTTTAGATTGACGGAAAGCATTTTACCTACGTAGAAACAGAAAACGAATAGAAAGAGCGTCGCATTGCGTTTAATGAAAGCTTAGGGCGGTCTCGGTGGTACGTTAGTGAAGTTATCTGGGGACACCTTAGCCACGTACATTGTGTTGGAGAGGCACCGAGAATTCATTCAGGAGTTCTCAAAGTTCGAGGACACAGTTGCCTTACACGTAGGCACGGTGGCAGCCGTGGACATGGCAGTGATTTGGAGAATGTTGTACTAGTCGGCTCTCGCTGTGATAATGCTTTGCAACAAATCTCCCCAAAACTCACTTACATAAAGAAGAATCTAGTTTTCTCGGACCTGTGGGCTAGCTGCAGCGGCTCTCTTGTAGACCTCTCGATGGCGGGTGTTGCTCCATGCCGTGGGTCAGTTTGAGGTCTGTCCCGCACACCTTACCGTGGAGCCCAACTGTGAGGCTGCAGCTCCCTGTCCTCTCGCAGAGTTCACTGAAACGTAAGAGGTGAGCCCAACCACACAAGGCCACGTAAGGCCTCTGCGACTCATTGAAGGCCATCGTGTCTTCCCTTGGCCTCCTGGGAACCCCCTGGCCCCAGGATGCAGCTTCGGTAGCCCAGGGCAACCGGCGGAGGGGGGCGGGCGGGGCTGCAGGAGGGTGGAACGCTGAGGTCACAGAGGGTGTGGGTGTGGCCACCTCTGCTGTGACTGAACCAAGGGCGTGGGTGGGGGACTGGGGGTCCAGGGCAGGGCCCTCAGAGCCCGGTAGGCCCAGGGGGGCGGCGCAAGCACCTAGGCCCAGGCCGAAGAGCGCCTTCTTGGTCTGCGCGGCAGGCCGGCCTCTCGCCTTGCCACTCAGGCCGCCCTCCCTCTTGAAGTGTGTGTGGCACGCGTCCGCGGAGTACACCTCGCTGCACAGGTAGCCGTGGGACTGGGCGTCGTAGCTTCCTGCGAGGCGGCCGGAGGTCCCGCAGGCGGGTGGGTCCCTGGGACAGACGCGCGGAGCGGCTCCTGCCCGGCCCCCCTGAGAACCGTCGCCGTTCCGTAAGGCGGGGCGCCTGCTTCAGAATGTAAATCACGTGTCCGCTCTATGGATACGCTGTTTAGTTTACCAGGCAAGACTTTCTTGGTGAAAGAAGCAGCGTTGGCTTGCATCCTCGAGCAGGCTTGTCATCTGGCTGTGCACTGGTACTCTCTCTCTGGGTGTGCTAGTCCGCAGGGCAGGGCATCCCCTGGGCAGGGTGGAGCGTGATCTCTGCGGCCTCGTCTTGCAGCTCCTTCCTTTCATTCTCAATCATCCTGCCCACAGTGGCCTCCTCTCAGGCCTGCATACTTACAACGGCGCATTGCCCGTGCTGCCCCTCTGCAGGAAGTGTCCCTCTGTTTAGTTTGCAGCTGACTGATGCCGCCTCACCCTTCTCATCTCTTCTCAGGTGTCACTTGGTCAAGAAAGCGTCCCCTTACCTACTCAACTCATCTCGTCTCCCTACCGTAGCTCACGTGACACCACGCACCTCTCGCTTATGGCCGTCATCGCCTTTCGCATCCAGTTTCAGGTAGGTAAGTTTACCCCGTGGTCCGTGAGGAAGAAGAGATCACGCCTGTTTTGCTTACTCTTGATTCCCAGCGACTAGCCCGGTTACTGATAACCTCTGTTAGAGGGAGAAAGGAATGCACCCAATCCCTGGTGAAGCCCCGACCGTTTTCCTTTCTAGTGTCCCTCGTACTCCTCCCTGCCGTCTGTGTCGCCCTTACTCCGCGTCTACCGTTTATGAGTTTACACCTGGGTTATGGTGACTGCTTCGGAGAATCGCATGCCTTTCTACCTCCCTCGCTGCGACCTCTCCTACACCTCCCAGGGCTCTTGGGTTATGCCCTTGCCCTCTTCCGAGCCGTCCGTGGCACCCGCTGTCAACCCCGTACGGCCAAGCTACTAAGACTGACACTCCAGGCCCTCCGTAATTTGGCTTCAGTTTCACTTTCTAGACGTTTCAAGAAAGAACGGGGCCTAAATATCTGTGCACCTCTGCTCCGTTTCATATCTACCCACGAGGTTAATTTTTTTGTTTCTTCCAGTCCACCTATTTTGCACCTCCGTCTCTGCGAAGACTTCACTGAGAATCCAAGCGATTTCTGGATCCCTTCTCTCCCCTGAAGCTGTAAACAGTTTAACAAGACAGGTGCGGAACTGCCGTAAGGTAATCTACATCTTGTCTCCCTCTCTGGTATCTAACCTCCCTGCGAATGGGGGTACGTCTCCGTGTCCTGTGCGGTTTTCAGCACAGTACTCTCTACACGTAGTGGATATTTGATTTGGTAAGTGACCGAATAAGTGAATGAGTCACCAAGATAAGGGTATTGTCTCATTCTTTCTCGCTTTTTCCACTTCCAAGTTTCTTTAGTTAGTTTCCTCAGACAAAAGGTTTCTTTGTAGCTACACAGTGGCCAGGTCCAGAGAATGTTGCAGATAGCTGCTGAAAACATCCCTCCTCCACTTGAGAATGGCTTGCTCTCCCTCTCAAGCGGAGAGAGCTGGGATTCGATATTTAATTAAGCGCCTCTGTTCACTTGGCATTTAGAGGCACTAGGGGGCGTTAGTGCTCTACACCCGGTGAAATGCCTGTTTCGTTTGTGATTTTCCTTTGTGAAAAACAACTATGCACAGAGTGTTTTGTGCCAATTTTCCATCCTTTTAGATTGACGGAAAGCATTTTACCTACGTAGAAACAGAAAACGAATAGAAAGAGCGTCGCATTGCGTTTAATGAAAGCTTAGGGCGGTCTCGGTGGTACGTTAGTGAAGTTATCTGGGGACACCTTAGCCACGTACATTGTGTTGGAGAGGCACCGAGAATTCATTCAGGAGTTCTCAAAGTTCGAGGACACGGTTGCCTTACACGTAGGCACGGTGGCAGCCGTGGACATGGCAGTGATTTGGAGAATGTTGTACTAGTCGGCTCTCGCTGTGATAATGCTTTGCAACAAATCTCCCCAAAACTCACTTACATAAAGAAGAATCTAGTTTTCTCGGACCTGTGGGCTAGCTGCAGCGGCTCTCTTGTAGACCTCTCGATGGCGGGTGTTGCTCCATGCCGTGGGTCAGTTTGAGGTCTGTCCCGCACACCTTACCGTGGAGCCCAACTGTGAGGCTGCAGCTCCCTGTCCTCTCGCAGAGTTCACTGAAACGTAAGAGGTGAGCCCAACCACACAAGGCCACGTAAGGCCTCTGCGACTCATTGAAGGCCATCGTGTCTTCCCTTGGCCTCCTGGGAACCCCCTGGCCCCAGGATGCAGCTTCGGTAGCCCAGGGCAACCGGCGGAGGGGGGCGGGCGGGGCTGCAGGAGGGTGGAACGCTGAGGTCACAGAGGGTGTGGGTGTGGCCACCTCTGCTGTGACTGAACCAAGGGCGTGGGTGGGGGACTGGGGGTCCAGGGCAGGGCCCTCAGAGCCCGGTAGGCCCAGGGGGGCGGCGCAAGCACCTAGGCCCAGGCCGAAGAGCGCCTTCTTGGTCTGCGCGGCAGGCCGGCCTCTCGCCTTGCCACTCAGGCCGCCCTCCCTCTTGAAGTGTGTGTGGCACGCGTCCGCGGAGTACACCTCGCTGCACAGGTAGCCGTGGGACTGGGCGTCGTAGCTTCCTGCGAGGCGGCCGGAGGTCCCGCAGGCGGGTGGGTCCCTGGGACAGACGCGCGGAGCGGCTCCTGCCCGGCCCCCCTGAGAACCGTCGCCGTTCCGTAAGGCGGGGCGCCTGCTTCAGAATGTAAATCACGTGTCCGCTCTATGGATACGCTGTTTAGTTTACCAGGCAAGACTTTCTTGGTGAAAGAAGCAGCGTTGGCTTGCATCCTCGAGCAGGCTTGTCATCTGGCTGTGCACTGGTACTCTCTCTCTGGGTGTGCTAGTCCGCAGGGCAGGGCATCCCCTGGGCAGGGTGGAGCGTGATCTCTGCGGCCTCGTCTTGCAGCTCCTTCCTTTCATTCTCAATCATCCTGCCCACAGTGGCCTCCTCTCAGGCCTGCATACTTACAACGGCGCATTGCCCGTGCTGCCCCTCTGCAGGAAGTGTCCCTCTGTTTAGTTTGCAGCTGACTGATGCCGCCTCACCCTTCTCATCTCTTCTCAGGTGTCACTTGGTCAAGAAAGCGTCCCCTTACCTACTCAACTCATCTCGTCTCCCTACCGTAGCTCACGTGACACCACGCACCTCTCGCTTATGGCCGTCATCGCCTTTCGCATCCAGTTTCAGGTAGGTAAGTTTACCCCGTGGTCCGTGAGGAAGAAGAGATCACGCCTGTTTTGCTTACTCTTGATTCCCAGCGACTAGCCCGGTTACTGATAACCTCTGTTAGAGGGAGAAAGGAATGCACCCAATCCCTGGTGAAGCCCCGACCGTTTTCCTTTCTAGTGTCCCTCGTACTCCTCCCTGCCGTCTGTGTCGCCCTTACTCCGCGTCTACCGTTTATGAGTTTACACCTGGGTTATGGTGACTGCTTCGGAGAATCGCATGCCTTTCTACCTCCCTCGCTGCGACCTCTCCTACACCTCCCAGGGCTCTTGGGTTATGCCCTTGCCCTCTTCCGAGCCGTCCGTGGCACCCGCTGTCAACCCCGTACGGCCAAGCTACTAAGACTGACACTCCAGGCCCTCCGTAATTTGGCTTCAGTTTCACTTTCTAGACGTTTCAAGAAAGAACGGGGCCTAAATATCTGTGCACCTCTGCTCCGTTTCATATCTACCCACGAGGTTAATTTTTTTGTTTCTTCCAGTCCACCTATTTTGCACCTCCGTCTCTGCGAAGACTTCACTGAGAATCCAAGCGATTTCTGGATCCCTTCTCTCCCCTGAAGCTGTAAACAGTTTAACAAGACAGGTGCGGAACTGCCGTAAGGTAATCTACATCTTGTCTCCCTCTCTGGTATCTAACCTCCCTGCGAATGGGGGTACGTCTCCGTGTCCTGTGCGGTTTTCAGCACAGTACTCTCTACACGTAGTGGATATTTGATTTGGTAAGTGACCGAATAAGTGAATGAGTCACCAAGATAAGGGTATTGTCTCATTCTTTCTCGCTTTTTCCACTTCCAAGTTTCTTTAGTTAGTTTCCTCAGACAAAAGGTTTCTTTGTAGCTACACAGTGGCCAGGTCCAGAGAATGTTGCAGATAGCTGCTGAAAACATCCCTCCTCCACTTGAGAATGGCTTGCTCTCCCTCTCAAGCGGAGAGAGCTGGGATTCGATATTTAATTAAGCGCCTCTGTTCACTTGGCATTTAGAGGCACTAGGGGGCGTTAGTGCTCTACACCCGGTGAAATGCCTGTTTCGTTTGTGATTTTCCTTTGTGAAAAACAACTATGCACAGAGTGTTTTGTGCCAATTTTCCATCCTTTTAGATTGACGGAAAGCATTTTACCTACGTAGAAACAGAAAACGAATAGAAAGAGCGTCGCATTGCGTTTAATGAAAGCTTAGGGCGGTCTCGGTGGTACGTTAGTGAAGTTATCTGGGGACACCTTAGCCACGTACATTGTGTTGGAGAGGCACCGAGAATTCATTCAGGAGTTCTCAAAGTTCGAGGACACGGTTGCCTTACACGTAGGCACGGTGGCAGCCGTGGACATGGCAGTGATTTGGAGAATGTTGTACTAGTCGGCTCTCGCTGTGATAATGCTTTGCAACAAATCTCCCCAAAACTCACTTACATAAAGAAGAATCTAGTTTTCTCGGACCTGTGGGCTAGCTGCAGCGGCTCTCTTGTAGACCTCTCGATGGCGGGTGTTGCTCCATGCCGTGGGTCAGTTTGAGGTCTGTCCCGCACACCTTACCGTGGAGCCCAACTGTGAGGCTGCAGGTCCCTGTCCTCTCGCAGAGTTCACTGAAACGTAAGAGGTGAGCCCAACCACACAAGGCCACGTAAGGCCTCTGCGACTCATTGAAGGCCATCGTGTCTTCCCTTGGCCTCCTGGGAACCCCCTGGCCCCAGGATGCAGCTTCGGTAGCCCAGGGCAACCGGCGGAGGGGGGCGGGCGGGGCTGCAGGAGGGTGGAACGCGGAGGTCACAGAGGGTGTGGGTGTGGCCACCTCTGCTGTGACTGAACCAAGGGCGTGGGTGGGGGGCTGGGGGTCCAGGGCAGGGCCCTCAGAGCCCGGTAGGCCCAGGGGGGCGGCGCAAGCACCTAGGCCCAGGCCGAAGAGCGCCTTCTTGGTCTGCGCGGCAGGCCGGCCTCTCGCCTTGCCACTCAGGCCGCCCTCCCTCTTGAAGTGTGTGTGGCACGCGTCCGCGGAGTACACCTCGCTGCACAGGTAGCCGTGGGACTGGTCGTCGTAGCTTCCTGCGAGGCGGCCGGAGGTCCCGCAGGCGGGTGGGTCCCTGGGACAGACGCGCGGAGCGGCTCCTGCCCGGCCCCCCTGAGAACCGTCGCCGTTCCGTAAGGCGGGGCGCCTGCTTCAGAATGTAAATCACGTGTCCGCTCTATGGATACGCTGTTTAGTTTACCAGGCAAGACTTTCTTGGTGAAAGAAGCAGCGTTGGCTTGCATCGTCGAGCAGGCTTGTCATCTGGCTGTGCACTGGTACTCTCTCTCTGGGTGTGCTAGTCCGCAGGGCAGGGCATCCCCTGGGCAGGGTGGAGCGTGATCTCTGCGGCCTCGTCTTGCAGCTCCTTCCTTTCATTCTCAATCATCCTGCCCACAGTGGCCTCCTCTCAGGCCTGCATACTTACAACGGCGCATTGCCCGTGCTGCCCCTCTGCAGGAAGTGTCCCTCTGTTTAGTTTGCAGCTGACTGATGCCGCCTCACCCTTCTCATCTCTTCTCAGGTGTCACTTGGTCAAGAAAGCGTCCCCTTACCTACTCAACTCATCTCGTCTCCCTACCGTAGCTCACGTGACACCACGCACCTCTCGCTTATGGCCGTCATCGCCTTTCGCATCCAGTTTCAGGTAGGTAAGTTTACCCCGTGGTCCGTGAGGAAGAAGAGATCACGCCTGTTTTGCTTACTCTTGATTCCCAGCGACTAGCCCGGTTACTGATAACCTCTGTTAGAGGGAGAAAGGAATGCACCCAATCCCTGGTGAAGCCCCGACCGTTTTCCTTTCTAGTGTCCCTCGTACTCCTCCCTGCCGTCTGTGTCGCCCTTACTCCGCGTCTACCGTTTATGAGTTTACACCTGGGTTACGGTGACTGCTTCGGAGAATCGCATGCCTTTCTACCTCCCTCGCTGCGACCTCTCCTACACCTCCCAGGGCTCTTGGGTTATGCCCTTGCCCTCTTCCGAGCCGTCCGTGGCACCCGCTGTCAACCCCGTACGGCCAAGCTCCTAAGACTGACACTCCAGGCCCTCCGTAATTTGGCTTCAGTTTCACTTTCTAGACGTTTCAAGAAAGAACGGGGCCTAAATATCTGTGCACCTCTGCTCCGTTTCATATCTACCCACGAGGTTAATTTTTTTGTTTCTTCCAGTCCACCTATTTTGCACCTCCGTCTCTGCGAAGACTTCACTGAGAATCCAAGCGATTTCTGGATCCCTTCTCTCCCCTGAAGCTGTAAACAGTTTAACAAGACAGGTGCGGAACTGCCGTAAGGTAATCTACATCTTGTCTCCCTCTCTGGTATCTAACCTCCCTGCGAATGGGGGTACGTCTCCGTGTCCTGTGCGGTTTTCAGCACAGTACTCTCTACACGTAGTGGATATTTGATTTGGTAAGTGACCGAATAAGTGAATGAGTCACCAAGATAAGGGTATTGTCTCATTCTTTCTCGCTTTTTCCACTTCCAAGTTTCTTTAGTTAGTTTCCTCAGACAAAAGGTTTCTTTGTAGCTACACAGTGGCCAGGTCCAGAGAATGTTGCAGATAGCTGCTGAAAACATCCCTCCTCCACTTGAGAATGGCTTGCTCTCCCTCTCAAGCGGAGAGAGCTGGGATTCGATATTTAATTAAGCGCCTCTGTTCACTTGGCATTTAGAGGCACTAGGGGGCGTTAGTGCTCTACACCCGGTGAAATGCCTGTTTCGTTTGTGATTTTCCTTTGTGAAAAACAACTATGCACAGAGTGTTTTGTGCCAATTTTCCATCCTTTTAGATTGACGGAAAGCATTTTACCTACGTAGAAACAGAAAACGAATAGAAAGAGCGTCGCATTGCGCTTACTGAAAGCTTAGGGCGGTCTCGGTGGTACGTTAGTGAAGTTATCTGGGGACACCTTAGCCACGTACATTGTGTTGGAGAGGCACCGAGAATTCATTCAGGAGTTCTCAAAGTTCGAGGACACGGTTGCCTTACACGTAGGCACGGTGGCAGCCGTGGACATGGCAGTGATTTGGAGAATGTTGTACTAGTCGGCTCTCGCTGTGATAATGCTTTGCAACAAATCTCCCCAAAACTCACTTACATAAAGAAGAATCTAGTTTTCTCGGACCTGTGGGCTAGCTGCAGCGGCTCTCTTGTAGACCTCTCGATGGCGGGTGTTGCTCCATGCCGTGGGTCAGTTTGAGGTCTGTCCCGCACACCTTACCGTGGAGCCCAACTGTGAGGCTGCAGCTCCCTGTCCTCTCGCAGAGTTCACTGAAACGTAAGAGGTGAGCCCAACCACACAAGGCCACGTAAGGCCTCTGCGACTCATTGAAGGCCATCGTGTCTTCCCTTGGCCTCCTGGGAACCCCCTGGCCCCAGGATGCAGCTTCGGTAGCCCAGGGCAACCGGCGGAGGGGGGCGGGCGGGGCTGCAGGAGGGTGGAACGCGGAGGTCACAGAGGGTGTGGGTGTGGCCACCTCTGCTGTGACTGAACCAAGGGCGTGGGTGGGGGGCTGGGGGTCCAGGGCAGGGCCCTCAGAGCCCGGTAGGCCCAGGGGGGCGGCGCAAGCACCTAGGCCCAGGCCGAAGAGCGCCTTCTTGGTCTGCGCGGCAGGCCGGCCTCTCGCCTTGCCACTCAGGCCGCCCTCCCTCTTGAAGTGTGTGTGGCACGCGTCCGCGGAGTACACCTCGCTGCACAGGTAGCCGTGGGACTGGGCGTCGTAGCTTCCTGCGAGGCGGCCGGAGGTCCCGCAGGCGGGTGGGTCCCTGGGACAGACGTGCGGAGCGGCTCCTGCCCGGCCCCCCTGAGAACCGTCGCCGTTCCGTAAGGCGGGGCGCCTGCTTCAGAATGTAAATCACGTGTCCGCTCTATGGATACGCTGTTTAGTTTACCAGGCAAGACTTTCTTGGTGAAAGAAGCAGCGTTGGCTTGCATCGTCGAGCAGGCTTCTCATCTGGCTGTGCACTGGTACTCTCTCTCTGGGTGTGCTAGTCCGCAGGGCAGGGCATCCCCTGGGCAGGGTGGAGCGTGATCTCTGCGGCCTCGTCTTGCAGCTCCTTCCTTTCATTCTCAATCATCCTGCCCACAGTGGCCTCCTCTCAGGCCTGCATACTTACAACGGCGCATTGCCCGTGCTGCCCCTCTGCAGGAAGTGTCCCTCTGTTTAGTTTGCAGCTGACTGATGCCGCCTCACCCTTCTCATGTCTTCTCAGGTGTCACTTGGTCAAGAAAGCGTCCCCTTACCTACTCAACTCATCTCGTCTCCCTACCGTAGCTCACGTGACACCACGCACCTCTCGCTTATGGCCGTCATCGCCTTTCGCATCCAGTTTCAGGTAGGTAAGTTTACCCCGTGGTCCGTGAGGAAGAAGAGATCACGCCTGTTTTGCTTACTCTTGATTCCCAGCGACTAGCCCGGTTACTGATAACCTCTGTTAGAGGGAGAAAGGAATGCACCCAATCCCTGGTGAAGCCCCGACCGTTTTCCTTTCTAGTGTCCCTCGTACTCCTCCCTGCCGTCTGTGTCGCCCTTACTCCGCGTCTACCGTTTATGAGTTTACACCTGGGTTACGGTGACTGCTTCGGAGAATCGCATGCCTTTCTACCTCCCTCGCTGCGACCTCTCCTACACCTCCCAGGGCTCTTGGGTTATGCCCTTGCCCTCTTCCGAGCCGTCCGTGGCACCCGCTGTCAACCCCGTACGGCCAAGCTCCTAAGACTGACACTCCAGGCCCTCCGTAATTTGGCTTCAGTTTCACTTTCTAGACGTTTCAAGAAAGAACGGGGTCTAAATATCTGTGCACCTCTGCTCCGTTTCATATCTACCCACGAGGTTAATTTTTTTGTTTCTTCCAGTCCACCTATTTTGCACCTCCGTCTCTGCGAAGACTTCACTGAGAATCCAAGCGATTTCTGGATCCCTTCTCTCCCCTGAAGCTGTAAACAGTTTAACAAGACAGGTGCGGAACTGCCGTAAGGTAATCTACATCTTGTCTCCCTCTCTGGTATCTAACCTCCCTGCGAATGGGGGTACGTCTCCGTGTTCTGTGCGGTTTTCAGCACAGTACTCTCTACACGTAGTGGATATTTGATTTGGTAAGTGACCGAATAAGTGAATGAGTCACCAAGATAAGGGTATTGTCTCATTCTTTCTCGCTTTTTCCACTTCCAAGTTTCTTTAGTTAGTTTCCTCAGACAAAAGGTTTCTTTGTAGCTACACAGTGGCCAGGTCCAGAGAATGTTGCAGATAGCTGCTGAAAACATCCCTCCTCCACTTGAGAATGGCTTGCTCTCCCTCTCAAGCGGAGAGAGCTGGGATTCGATATTTAATTAAGCGCCTCTGTTCACTTGGCATTTAGAGGCACTAGGGGGCGTTAGTGCTCTACACCCGGTGAAATGCCTGTTTCGTTTGTGATTTTCCTTTGTGAAAAACAACTATGCACAGAGTGTTTTGTGCCAATTTTCCATCCTTTTAGATTGACGGAAAGCATTTTACCTACGTAGAAACAGAAAAGGAATAGAAAGAGCGTTGCATTGCGTTTAATGAAAGCTTAGGGCGGTCTCGGTGGTACGTTAGTGAAGTTATCTGGGGACACCTTAGCCACGTACATTGTGTTGGAGAGGCACCGAGAATTCATTCAGGAGTTCTCAAAGTTCGAGGACACGGTTGCCTTACACGTAGGCACGGTGGCAGCCGTGGACATGGCAGTGATTTGGAGAATGTTGTACTAGTCGGCTCTCGCTGTGATAATGCTTTGCAACAAATCTCCCCAAAACTCACTTACATAAAGAAGAATCTAGTTTTCTCGGACCTGTGGGCTAGCTGCAGCGGCTCTCTTGTAGACCTCTCGATGGCGGGTGTTGCTCCATGCCGTGGGTCAGTTTGAGGTCTGTCCCGCACACCTTACCGTGGAGCCCAACTGTGAGGCTGCAGGTCCCTGTCCTCTCGCAGAGTTCACTGAAACGTAAGAGGTGAGCCCAACCACACAAGGCCACGTAAGGCCTCTGCGACTCATTGAAGGCCATCGTGTCTTCCCTTGGCCTCCTGGGAACCCCCTGGCCCCAGGATGCAGCTTCGGTAGCCCAGGGCAACCGGCGGAGGGGGGCGGGCGGGGCTGCAGGAGGGTGGAACGCGGAGGTCACAGAGGGTGTGGGTGTGGTCACCTCTGCTGTGACTGAACCAAGGGCGTGGGTGGAGGGCTGGGGGTCCAGGGCAGGGCCCTCAGAGCCCGGTAGGCCCAGGGGGGCGGCGCAAGCACCTAGGCCCAGGCCGAAGAGCGCCTTCTTGGTCTGCGCGGCAGGCCGGCCTCTCGCCTTGCCACTCAGGCCGCCCTCCCTCTTGAAGTGTGTGTGGCACGCGTCCGCGGAGTACACCTCGCTGCACAGGTAGCCGTGGGACTGGGCGTCGTAGCTTCCTGCGAGGCGGCCGGAGGTCCCGCAGGCGGGTGGGTCCCTGGGACAGACGCGCGGAGCGGCTCCTGCCCGGCCCCCCTGAGAACCGTCGCCGTTCCGTAAGGCGGGGCGCCTGCTTCAGAATGTAAATCACGTGTCCGCTCTATGGATACGCTGTTTAGTTTACCAGGCAAGACTTTCTTGGTGAAAGAAGCAACGTTGGCTTGCATCGTCGAGCAGGCTTGTCATCTGGCTGTGCACTGGTACTCTCTCTCTGGGTGTGCTAGTCCGCAGGGCAGGGCATCCCCTGGGCAGGGTGGAGCGTGATCTCTGCGGCCTCGTCTTGCAGCTCCTTCCTTTCATTCTCAATCATCCTGCCCACAGTGGCCTCCTCTCAGGCCTGCATACTTACAACGGCGCATTGCCCGTGCTGCCCCTCTGCAGGAAGTGTCCCTCTGTTTAGTTTGCAGCTGACTGATGCCGCCTCACCCTTCTCATCTCTTCTCAGGTGTCACTTGGTCAAGAAAGCGTCCCCTTACCTACTCAACTCATCTCGTCTCCCTACCGTAGCTCACGTGACACCACGCACCTCTCGCTTATGGCCGTCATCGCCTTTCGCATCCAGTTTCAGGTAGGTAAGTTTACCCCGTGGTCCGTGAGGAAGAAGAGATCACGCCTGTTTTGCTTACTCTTGATTCCCAGCGACTAGCCCGGTTACTGATAACCTCTGTTAGAGGGAGAAAGGAATGCACCCAATCCCTGGTGAAGCCCCGACCGTTTTCCTTTCTGGTGTCTCTCGTACTCCTCCCTGCCGTCTGTGTCGCCCTTACTCCGCGTCTACCGTTTATGAGTTTACACCTGGGTTACGGTGACTGCTTCGGAGAATCGCATGCCTTTCTACCTCCCTCGCTGCGACCTCTCCTACACCTCCCAGGGCTCTTGGGTTATGCCCTTGCCCTCTTCCGAGCCGTCCGTGGCACCCGCTGTCAACCCCGTACGGCCAAGCTCCTAAGACTGACACTCCAGGCCCTCCGTAATTTGGCTTCAGTTTCACTTTCTAGACGTTTCAAGAAAGAACGGGGTCTAAATATCTGTGCACCTCTGCTCCGTTTCATATCTACCCACGAGGTTAATTTTTTTGTTTCTTCCAGTCCACCTATTTTGCACCTCCGTCTCTGCGAAGACTTCACTGAGAATCCAAGCGATTTCTGGATCCCTTCTCTCCCCTGAAGCTGTAAACAGTTTAACAAGACAGGTGCGGAACTGCCGTAAGGTAATCTACATCTTGTCTCCCTCTCTGGTATCTAACCTCCCGGCGAATGGGGGTACGTCTCCGTGTTCTGTGCGGTTTTCAGCACAGTACTCTCTACACGTAGTGGATATTTGATTTGGTAAGTGACCGAATAAGTGAATGAGTCACCAAGATAAGGGTATTGTCTCATTCTTTCTCGCTTTTTCCACTTCCAAGTTTCTTTAGTTAGTTTCCTCAGACAAAAGGTTTCTTTGTAGCTACACAGTGGCCAGGTCCAGAGAATGTTGCAGATAGCTGCTGAAAACATCCCTCCTCCACTTGAGAATGGCTTGCTCTCCCTCTCAAGCGGAGAGAGCTGGGATTCGATATTTAATTAAGCGCCTCTGTTCACTTGGCATTTAGAGGCACTAGGGGGCGTTAGTGCTCTACACCCAGTGAAATGCCTGTTTCGTTTGTGATTTTCCTTTGTGAAAAACAACTATGCACAGAGTGTTTTGTGCCAATTTTCCATCCTTTTAGATTGACGGAAAGCATTTTACCTACGTAGAAACAGAAAAGGAATAGAAAGAGCGTCGCATTGCGTTTAATGAAAGCTTAGGGCGGTCTCGGTGGTACGTTAGTGAAGTTATCTGGGGACACCTTAGCCACGTACATTGTGTTGGAGAGGCACCGAGAATTCATTCAGGAGTTCTCAAAGTTCGAGGACACAGTTGCCTTACACGTAGGCACGGTGGCAGCCGTGGACATGGCAGTGATTTGGAGAATGTTGTACTAGTCGGCTCTCGCTGTGATAATGCTTTGCAACAAATCTCCCCAAAACTCACTTACATAAAGAAGAATCTAGTTTTCTCGGACCTGTGGGCTAGCTGCAGCGGCTCTCTTGTAGACCTCTCGATGGCGGGTGTTGCTCCATGCCGTGGGTCAGTTTGAGGTCTGTCCCGCACACCTTACCGTGGAGCCCAACTGTGAGGCTGCAGGTCCCTGTCCTCTCGCAGAGTTCACTGAAACGTAAGAGGTGAGCCCAACCACACAAGGCCACGTAAGGCCTCTGCGACTCATTGAAGGCCATCGTGTCTTCCCTTGGCCTCCTGGGAACCCCCTGGCCCCAGGATGCAGCTTCGGTAGCCCAGGGCAACCGGCGGAGGGGGGCGGGCGGGGCTGCAGGAGGGTGGAACGCTGAGGTCACAGAGGGTGTGGGTGTGGTCACCTCTGCTGTGACTGAACCAAGGGCGTGGGTGGGGGGCTGGGGGTCCAGGGCAGGGCCCTCAGAGCCCGGTAGGCCCAGGGGGGCGGCGCAAGCACCTAGGCCCAGGCCGAAGAGCGCCTTCTTGGTCTGCGCGGCAGGCCGGCCTCTCGCCTTGCCACTCAGGCCGCCCTCCCTCTTGAAGTGTGTGTGGCACGCGTCCGCGGAGTACACCTCGCTGCACAGGTAGCCGTGGGACTGGGCGTCGTAGCTTCCTGCGAGGCGGCCGGAGGTCCCGCAGGCGGGTGGGTCCCTGGGACAGACGCGCGGAGCGGCTCCTGCCCGGCCCCCCTGAGAACCGTCGCCGTTCCGTAAGGCGGGGCGCCTGCTTCAGAATGTAAATCACGTGTCCGCTCTATGGATACGCTGTTTAGTTTACCAGGCAAGACTTTCTTGGTGAAAGAAGCAGCGTTGGCTTGCATCGTCGAGCAGGCTTCTCATCTGGCTGTGCACTGGTACTCTCTCTCTGGGTGTGCTAGTCCGCAGGGCAGGGCATCCCCTGGGCAGGGTGGAGCGTGATCTCTGCGGCCTCGTCTTGCAGCTCCTTCCTTTCATTCTCAATCATCCTGCCCACAGTGGCCTCCTCTCAGGCCTGCATACTTACAACGGCGCATTGCCCGTGCTGCCCCTCTGCAGGAAGTGTCCCTCTGTTTAGTTTGCAGCTGACTGATGCCGCCTCACCCTTCTCATCTCTTCTCAGGTGTCACTTGGTCAAGAAAGCGTCCCCTTACCTACTCAACTCATCTCGTCTCCCTACCGTAGCTCACGTGACACCACGCACCTCTCGCTTATGGCCGTCATCGCCTTTCGCATCCAGTTTCAGGTAGGTAAGTTTACCCCGTGGTCCGTGAGGAAGAAGAGATCACGCCTGTTTTGCTTACTCTTGATTCCCAGCGACTAGCCCGGTTACTGATAACCTCTGTTAGAGGGAGAAAGGAATGCACCCAATCCCTGGTGAAGCCCCGACCGTTTTCCTTTCTAGTGTCCCTCGTACTCCTCCCTGCCGTCTGTGTCGCCCTTACTCCGCGTCTACCGTTTATGAGTTTACACCTGGGTTACGGTGACTGCTTCGGAGAATCGCATGCCTTTCTACCTCCCTCGCTGCGACCTCTCCTACACCTCCCAGGGCTCTTGGGTTATGCCCTTGCCCTCTTCCGAGCCGTCCGTGGCACCCGCTGTCAACCCCGTACGGCCAAGCTCCTAAGACTGACACTCCAGGCCCTCCGTAATTTGGCTTCAGTTTCACTTTCTAGACGTTTCAAGAAAGAACGAGGTCTAAATATCTGGGCACCTCTGCTCCGTTTCATATCTACCCACGAGGTTAATTTTTTTGTTTCTTCCAGTCCACCTATTTTGCACCTCCGTCTCTGCGAAGACTTCACTGAGAATCCAAGCGATTTCTGGATCCCTTCTCTCCCCTGAAGCTGTAAACAGTTTAACAAGACAGGTGCGGAACTGCCGTAAGGTAATCTACATCTTGTCTCCCTCTCTGGTATCTAACCTCCCTGCGAATGGGGGTACGTCTCCGTGTTCTGTGCGGTTTTCAGCACAGTACTCTCTACACGTAGTGGATATTTGATTTGGTAAGTGACCGAATAAGTGAATGAGTCACCAAGATAAGGGTATTGTCTCATTCTTTCTCGCTTTTTCCACTTCCAAGTTTCTTTAGTTAGTTTCCTCAGACAAAAGGTTTCTTTGTAGCTACACAGTGGCCAGGTCCAGAGAATGTTGCAGATAGCTGCTGAAAACATCCCTCCTCCACTTGAGAATGGCTTGCTCTCCCTCTCAAGCGGAGAGAGCTGGGATTCGATATTTAATTAAGCGCCTCTGTTCACTTGGCATTTAGAGGCACTAGGGGGCGTTAGTGCTCTACACCCGGTGAAATGCCTGTTTCGTTTGTGATTTTCCTTTGTGAAAAACAACTATGCACAGAGTGTTTTGTGCCAATTTTCCATCCTTTTAGATTGACGGAAAGCATTTTACCTACGTAGAAACAGAAAAGGAATAGAAAGAGCGTCGCATTGCGTTTAATGAAAGCTTAGGGCGGTCTCGGTGGTACGTTAGTGAAGTTATCTGGGGACACCTTAGCCACGTACATTGTGTTGGAGAGGCACCAAGAATTCATTCAGGAGTTCTCAAAGTTCGAGGACACAGTTGCCTTACACGTAGGCACGGTGGCAGCCGTGGACATGGCAGTGATTTGGAGAATGTTGTACTAGTCGGCTCTCGCTGTGATAATGCTTTGCAACAAATCTCCCCAAAACTCACTTACATAAAGAAGAATCTAGTTTTCTCGGACCTGTGGGCTAGCTGCAGCGGCTCTCTTGTAGACCTCTCGATGGCGGGTGTTGCTCCATGCCGTGGGTCAGTTTGAGGTCTGTCCCGCACACCTTACCGTGGAGCCCAACTGTGAGGCTGCAGGTCCCTGTCCTCTCGCAGAGTTCACTGAAACGTAAGAGGTGAGCCCAACCACACAAGGCCACGTAAGGCCTCTGCGACTCATTGAAGGCCATCGTGTCTTCCCTTGGCCTCCTGGGAACCCCCTGGCCCCAGGATGCAGCTTCGGTAGCCCAGGGCAACCGGCGGAGGGGGGCGGGCGGGGCTGCAGGAGGGTGGAACGCTGAGGTCACAGAGGGTGTGGGTGTGGCCACCTCTGCTGTGACTGAACCAAGGGCTTGGGTGGGGGACTGGGGGTCCAGGGCAGGGCCCTCAGAGCCCGGTAGGCCCAGGGGGGCGGCGCAAGCACCTAGGCCCAGGCCGAATAGCGCCTTCTTGGTCTGCGCGGCAGGCCGGCCTCTCGCCTTGCCACTCAGGCCGCCCTCCCTCTTGAAGTGTGTGTGGCACGCGTCCGCGGAGTACACCTCGCTGCACAGGTAGCCGTGGGACTGGGCGTCGTAGCTTCCTGCGAGGCGGCCGGAGGTCCCGCAGGCGGGTGGGTCCCTGGGACAGACGCGCGGAGCGGCTCCTGCCCGGCCCCCCTGAGAACCGTCGCCGTTCCGTAAGGCGGGGCGCCTGCTTCAGAATGTAAATCACGTGTCCGCTCTATGGATACGCTGTTTAGTTTACCAGGCAAGACTTTCTTGGTGAAAGAAGCAGCGTTGGCTTGCATCGTCGAGCAGGCTTCTCATCTGGCTGTGCACTGGTACTCTCTCTCTGGGTGTGCTAGTCCGCAGGGCAGGGCATCCCCTGGGCAGGGTGGAGCGTGATCTCTGCGGCCTCGTCTTGCAGCTCCTTCCTTTCATTCTCAATCATCCTGCCCACAGTGGCCTCCTCTCAGGCCTGCATACTTACAACGGCGCATTGCCCGTGCTGCCCCTCTGCAGGAAGTGTCCCTCTGTTTAGTTTGCAGCTGACTGATGCCGCCTCACCCTTCTCATCTCTTCTCAGGTGTCACTTGGTCAAGAAAGCGTCCCCTTACCTACTCAACTCATCTCGTCTCCCTACCGTAGCTCACGTGACACCACGCACCTCTCGCTTATGGCCGTCATCGCCTTTCGCATCCAGTTTCAGGTAGGTAAGTTTACCCCGTGGTCCGTGAGGAAGAAGAGATCACGCCTGTTTTGCTTACTCTTGATTCCCAGCGACTAGCCCGGTTACTGATAACCTCTGTTAGAGGGAGAAAGGAATGCACCCAATCCCTGGTGAAGCCCCGACCGTTTTCCTTTCTAGTGTCCCTCGTACTCCTCCCTGCCGTCTGTGTCGCCCTTACTCCGCGTCTACCGTTTATGAGTTTACACCTGGGTTACGGTGACTGCTTCGGAGAATCGCATGCCTTTCTACCTCCCTCGCTGCGACCTCTCCTACACCTCCTAGGGCTCTTGGGTTATGCCCTTGCCCTCTTCCGAGCCGTCCGTGGCACCCGCTGTCAACCCCGTACGGCCAAGCTCCTAAGACTGACACTCCAGGCCCTCCGTAATTTGGCTTCAGTTTCACTTTCTAGACGTTTCAAGAAAGAACGGGGTCTAAATATCTGTGCACCTCTGCTCCGTTTCATATCTACCCACGAGGTTAATTTTTTTGTTTCTTCCAGTCCACCTATTTTGCACCTCCGTCTCTGCGAAGACTTCACTGAGAATCCAAGCGATTTCTGGATCCCTTCTCTCCCCTGAAGCTGTAAACAGTTTAACAAGACAGGTGCGGAACTGCCGTAAGGTAATCTACATCTTGTCTCCCTCTCTGGTATCTAACCTCCCTGCGAATGGGGGTACGTCTCCGTGTCCTGTGCGGTTTTCAGCACAGTACTCTCTACACGTAGTGGATATTTGATTTGGTAAGTGACCGAATAAGTGAATGAGTCACCAAGATAAGGGTATTGTCTCATTCTTTCTCGCTTTTTCCACTTCCAAGTTTCTTTAGTTAGTTTCCTCAGACAAAAGGTTTCTTTGTAGCTACACAGTGGCCAGGTCCAGAGAATGTTGCAGATAGCTGCTGAAAACATCCCTCCTCCACTTGAGAATGGCTTGCTCTCCCTCTCAAGCGGAGAGAGCTGGGATTCGATATTTAATTAAGCGCCTCTGTTCACTTGGCATTTAGAGGCACTAGGGGGCGTTAGTGCTCTACACCCGGTGAAATGCCTGTTTCGTTTGTGATTTTCCTTTGTGAAAAACAACTATGCACAGAGTGTTTTGTGCCAATTTTCCATCCTTTTAGATTGACGGAAAGCATTTTACCTACGTAGAAACAGAAAAGGAATAGAAAGAGCGTTGCATTGCGTTTACTGAAAGCTTAGGGCGGTCTCGGTGGTACGTTAGTGAAGTTATCTGGGGACACCTTAGCCACGTACATTGTGTTGGAGAGGCACCGAGAATTCATTCAGGAGTTCTCAAAGTTCGAGGACACAGTTGCCTTACACGTAGGCACGGTGGCAGCCGTGGACATGGCAGTGATTTGGAGAATGTTGTACTAGTCGGCTCTCGCTGTGATAATGCTTTGCAACAAATCTCCCCAAAACTCACTTAGATAAAGAAGAATCTAGTTTTCTCGGACCTGTGGGCTAGCTGCAGCGGCTCTCTTGTAGACCTCTCGATGGCGGGTGTTGCTCCATGCCGTGGGTCAGTTTGAGGTCTGTCCCGCACACCTTACCGTGGAGCCCAACTGTGAGGCTGCAGGTCCCTGTCCTCTCGCAGAGTTCACTGAAACGTAAGAGGTGAGCCCAACCACACAAGGCCACGTAAGGCCTCTGCGACTCATTGAAGGCCATCGTGTCTTCCCTTGGCCTCCTGGGAACCCCCTGGCCCCAGGATGCAGCTTCGGTAGCCCAGGGCAACCGGCGGAGGGGGGCGGGCGGGGCTGCAGGAGGGTGGAACGCTGAGGTCACAGAGGGTGTGGGTGTGGTCACCTCTGCTGTGACTGAACCAAGGGCGTGGGTGGGGGGCTGGGGGTCCTGGGCAGGGCCCTCAGAGCCCGGTAGGCCCAGGGGGGCGGCGCAAGCACCTAGGCCCAGGCCGAAGAGCGCCTTCTTGGTCTGCGCGGCAGGCCGGCCTCTCGCCTTGCCACTCAGGCCGCCCTCCCTCTTGAAGTGTGTGTGGCACGCGTCCGCGGAGTACACCTCGCTGCACAGGTAGCCGTGGGACTGGGCGTCGTAGCTTCCTGCGAGGCGGCCGGAGGTCCCGCAGGCGGGTGGGTCCCTGGGACAGACGCGCGGAGCGGCTCCTGCCCGGCCCCCCTGAGAACCGTCGCCGTTCCGTAAGGCGGGGCGCCTGCTTCAGAATGTAAATCACGTGTCCGCTCTATGGATACGCTGTTTAGTTTACCAGGCAAGACTTTCTTGGTGAAAGAAGCAGCGTTGGCTTGCATCGTCGAGCAGGCTTGTCATCTGGCTGTGCACTGGTACTCTCTCTCTGGGTGTGCTAGTCCGCAGGGCAGGGCATCCCCTGGGCAGGGTGGAGCGTGATCTCTGCGGCCTCGTCTTGCAGCTCCTTCCTTTCATTCTCAATCATCCTGCCCACAGTGGCCTCCTCTCAGGCCTGCATACTTACAACGGCGCATTGCCCGTGCTGCCCCTCTGCAGGAAGTGTCCCTCTGTTTAGTTTGCAGCTGACTGATGCCGCCTCACCCTTCTCATCTCTTCTCAGGTGTCACTTGGTCAAGAAAGCGTCCCCTTACCTACTCAACTCATCTCGTCTCCCTACCGTAGCTCACGTGACACCACGCACCTCTCGCTTATGGCCGTCATCGCCTTTCGCATCCAGTTTCAGGTAGGTAAGTTTACCCCGTGGTCCGTGAGGAAGAAGAGATCACGCCTGTTTTGCTTACTCTTGATTCCCAGCGACTAGCCCGGTTACTGATAACCTCTGTTAGAGGGAGAAAGGAATGCACCCAATCCCTGGTGAAGCCCCGACCGTTTTCCTTTCTAGTGTCCCTCGTACTCCTCCCTGCCGTCTGTGTCGCCCTTACTCCGCGTCTACCGTTTATGAGTTTACACCTGGGTTACGGTGACTGCTTCGGAGAATCGCATGCCTTTCTACCTCCCTCGCTGCGACCTCTCCTACACCTCCCAGGGCTCTTGGGTTATGCCCTTGCCCTCTTCCGAGCCGTCCGTGGCACCCGCTGTCAACCCCGTACGGCCAAGCTCCTAAGACTGACACTCCAGGCCCTCCGTAATTTGGCTTCAGTTTCACTTTCTAGACGTTTCAAGAAAGAACGGGGTCTAAATATCTGGGCACCTCTGCTCCGTTTCATATCTACCCACGAGGTTAATTTTTTTGTTTCTTCCAGTCCACCTATTTTGCACCTCCGTCTCTGCGAAGACTTCACTGAGAATCCAAGCGATTTCTGGATCCCTTCTCTCCCCTGAAGCTGTAAACAGTTTAACAAGACAGGTGCGGAACTGCCGTAAGGTAATCTACATCTTGTCTCCCTCTCTGGTATCTAACCTCCCTGCGAATGGGGGTACGTCTCCGTGTTCTGTGCGGTTTTCAGCACAGTACTCTCTACACGTAGTGGATATTTGATTTGGTAAGTGACCGAATAAGTGAATGAGTCACCAAGATAAGGGTATTGTCTCATTCTTTCTCGCTTTTTCCACTTCCAAGTTTCTTTAGTTAGTTTCCTCAGACAAAAGGTTTCTTTGTAGCTACACAGTGGCCAGGTCCAGAGAATGTTGCAGATAGCTGCTGAAAACATCCCTCCTCCACTTGAGAATGGCTTGCTCTCCCTCTCAAGCGGAGAGAGCTGGGATTCGATATTTAATTAAGCGCCTCTGTTCACTTGGCATTTAGAGGCACTAGGGGGCGTTAGTGCTCTACACCCGGTGAAATGCCTGTTTCGTTTGTGATTTTCCTTTGTGAAAAACAACTATGCACAGAGTGTTTTGTGCCAATTTTCCATCCTTTTAGATTGACGGAAAGCATTTTACCTACGTAGAAACAGAAAACGAATAGAAAGAGCGTTGCATTGCGTTTAATGAAAGCTTAGGGCGGTCTCGGTGGTACGTTAGTGAAGTTATCTGGGGACACCTTAGCCACGTACATTGTGTTGGAGAGGCACCGAGAATTCATTCAGGAGTTCTCAAAGTTCGAGGACACAGTTGCCTTACACGTAGGCACGGTGGCAGCCGTGGACATGGCAGTGATTTGGAGAATGTTGTACTAGTCGGCTCTCGCTGTGATAATGCTTTGCAACAAATCTCCCCAAAACTCACTTACATAAAGAAGAATCTAGTTTTCTCGGACCTGTGGGCTAGCTGCAGCGGCTCTCTTGTAGACCTCTCGATGGCGGGTGTTGCTCCATGCCGTGGGTCAGTTTGAGGTCTGTCCCGCACACCTTACCGTGGAGCCCAACTGTGAGGCTGCAGGTCCCTGTCCTCTCGCAGAGTTCACTGAAACGTAAGAGGTGAGCCCAACCACACAAGGCCACGTAAGGCCTCTGCGACTCATTGAAGGCCATCGTGTCTTCCCTTGGCCTCCTGGGAACCCCCTGGCCCCAGGATGCAGCTTCGGTAGCCCAGGGCAACCGGCGGAGGGGGGCGGGCGGGGCTGCAGGAGGGTGGAACGCTGAGGTCACAGAGGGTGTGGGTGTGGTCACCTCTGCTGTGACTGAACCAAGGGCGTGGGTGGGGGGCTGGGGGTCCAGGGCAGGGCCCTCAGAGCCCGGTAGGCCCAGGGGGGCGGCGCAAGCACCTAGGCCCAGGCCGAAGAGCGCCTTCTTGGTCTGCGCGGCAGGCCGGCCTCTCGCCTTGCCACTCAGGCCGCCCTCCCTCTTGAAGTGTGTGTGGCACGCGTCCGCGGAGTACACCTCGCTGCACAGGTAGCCGTGGGACTGGGCGTCGTAGCTTCCTGCGAGGCGGCCGGAGGTCCCGCAGGCGGGTGGGTCCCTGGGACAGACGCGCGGAGCGGCTCCTGCCCGGCCCCCCTGAGAACCGTCGCCGTTCCGTAAGGCGGGGCGCCTGCTTCAGAATGTAAATCACGTGTCCGCTCTATGGATACGCTGTTTAGTTTACCAGGCAAGACTTTCTTGGTGAAAGAAGCAGCGTTGGCTTGCATCGTCGAGCAGGCTTCTCATCTGGCTGTGCACTGGTACTCTCTCTCTGGGTGTGCTAGTCCGCAGGGCAGGGCATCCCCTGGGCAGGGTGGAGCGTGATCTCTGCGGCCTCGTCTTGCAGCTCCTTCCTTTCATTCTCAATCATCCTGCCCACAGTGGCCTCCTCTCAGGCCTGCATACTTACAACGGCGCATTGCCCGTGCTGCCCCTCTGCAGGAAGTGTCCCTCTGTTTAGTTTGCAGCTGACTGATGCCGCCTCACCCTTCTCATCTCTTCTCAGGTGTCACTTGGTCAAGAAAGCGTCCCCTTACCTACTCAACTCATCTCGTCTCCCTACCGTAGCTCACGTGACACCACGCACCTCTCGCTTATGGCCGTCATCGCCTTTCGCATCCAGTTTCAGGTAGGTAAGTTTACCCCGTGGTCCGTGAGGAAGAAGAGATCACGCCTGTTTTGCTTACTCTTGATTCCCAGCGACTAGCCCGGTTACTGATAACCTCTGTTAGAGGGAGAAAGGAATGCACCCAATCCCTGGTGAAGCCCCGACCGTTTTCCTTTCTAGTGTCCCTCGTACTCCTCCCTGCCGTCTGTGTCGCCCTTACTCCGCGTCTACCGTTTATGAGTTTACACCTGGGTTACGGTGACTGCTTCGGAGAATCGCATGCCTTTCTACCTCCCTCGCTGCGACCTCTCCTACACCTCCCAGGGCTCTTGGGTTATGCCCTTGCCCTCTTCCGAGCCGTCCGTGGCACCCGCTGTCAACCCCGTACGGCCAAGCTCCTAAGACTGACACTCCAGGCCCTCCGTAATTTGGCTTCAGTTTCACTTTCTAGACGTTTCAAGAAAGAACGGGGTCTAAATATCTGGGCACCTCTGCTCCGTTTCATATCTACCCACGAGGTTAATTTTTTTGTTTCTTCCAGTCCACCTATTTTGCACCTCCGTCTCTGCGAAGACTTCACTGAGAATCCAAGCGATTTCTGGATCCCTTCTCTCCCCTGAAGCTGTAAACAGTTTAACAAGACAGGTGCGGAACTGCCGTAAGGTAATCTACATCTTGTCTCCCTCTCTGGTATCTAACCTCCCGGCGAATGGGGGTACGTCTCCGTGTTCTGTGCGGTTTTCAGCACAGTACTCTCTACACGTAGTGGATATTTGATTTGGTAAGTGACCGAATAAGTGAATGAGTCACCAAGATAAGGGTATTGTCTCCTTCTTTCTCGCTTTTTCCACTTCCAAGTTTCTTTAGTTAGTTTCCTCAGACAAAAGGTTTCTTTGTAGCTACACAGTGGCCAGGTCCAGAGAATGTTGCAGATAGCTGCTGAAAACATCCCTCCTCCACTTGAGAATGGCTTGCTCTCCCTCTCAAGCGGAGAGAGCTGGGATTCGATATTTAATTAAGCGCCTCTGTTCACTTGGCATTTAGAGGCACTAGGGGGCGTTAGTGCTCTACACCCAGTGAAATGCCTGTTTCGTTTGTGATTTTCCTTTGTGAAAAACAACTATGCACAGAGTGTTTTGTGCCAATTTTCCATCCTTTTAGATTGACGGAAAGCATTTTACCTACGTAGAAACAGAAAACGAATAGAAAGAGCGTCGCATTGCGCTTACTGAAAGCTTAGGGCGGTCTCGGTGGTACGTTAGTGAAGTTATCTGGGGACACCTTAGCCACGTACATTGTGTTGGAGAGGCACCGAGAATTCATTCAGGAGTTCTCAAAGTTCGAGGACACGGTTGCCTTACACGTAGGCACGGTGGCAGCCGTGGACATGGCAGTGATTTGGAGAATGTTGTACTAGTCGGCTCTCGCTGTGATAATGCTTTGCAACAAATCTCCCCAAAACTCACTTACATAAAGAAGAATCTAGTTTTCTCGGACCTGTGGGCTAGCTGCAGCGGCTCTCTTGTAGACCTCTCGATGGCGGGTGTTGCTCCATGCCGTGGGTCAGTTTGAGGTCTGTCCCGCACACCTTACCGTGGAGCCCAACTGTGAGGCTGCAGCTCCCTGTCCTCTCGCAGAGTTCACTGAAACGTAAGAGGTGAGCCCAACCACACAAGGCCACGTAAGGCCTCTGCGACTCATTGAAGGCCATCGTGTCTTCCCTTGGCCTCCTGGGAACCCCTTGGCCCCAGGATGCAGCTTCGGTAGCCCAGGGCAACCGGCGGAGGGGGGCGGGCGGGGCTGCAGGAGGGTGGAACGCTGAGGTCACAGAGGGTGTGGGTGTGGCCACCTCTGCTGTGACTGAACCAAGGGCGTGGGTGGGGGACTGGGGGTCCAGGGCAGGGCCCTCAGAGCCCGGTAGGCCCAGGGGGGCGGCGCAAGCACCTAGGCCCAGGCCGAAGAGCGCCTTCTTGGTCTGCGCGGCAGGCCGGCCTCTCGCCTTGCCACTCAGGCCGCCCTCCCTCTTGAAGTGTGTGTGGCACGCGTCCGCGGAGTACACCTCGCTGCACAGGTAGCCGTGGGACTGGGCGTCGTAGCTTCCTGCGAGGCGGCCGGAGGTCCCGCAGGCGGGTGGGTCCCTGGGACAGACGCGCGGAGCGGCTCCTGCCCGGCCCCCCTGAGAACCGTCGCCGTTCCGTAAGGCGGGGCGCCTGCTTCAGAATGTAAATCACGTGTCCGCTCTATGGATACGCTGTTTAGTTTACCAGGCAAGACTTTCTTGGTGAAAGAAGCAGCGTTGGCTTGCATCGTCGAGCAGGCTTGTCATCTGGCTGTGCACTGGTACTCTCTCTCTGGGTGTGCTAGTCCGCAGGGCAGGGCATCCCCTGGGCAGGGTGGAGCGTGATCTCTGCGGCCTCGTCTTGCAGCTCCTTCCTTTCATTCTCAATCATCCTGCCCACAGTGGCCTCCTCTCAGGCCTGCATACTTACAACGGCGCATTGCCCGTGCTGCCCCTCTGCAGGAAGTGTCCCTCTGTTTAGTTTGCAGCTGACTGATGCCGCCTCACCCTTCTCATCTCTTCTCAGGTGTCACTTGGTCAAGAAAGCGTCCCCTTACCTACTCAACTCATCTCGTCTCCCTACCGTAGCTCACGTGACACCACGCACCTCTCGCTTATGGCCGTCATCGCCTTTCGCATCCAGTTTCAGGTAGGTAAGTTTACCCCGTGGCCCGTGAGGAAGAAGAGATCACGCCTGTTTTGCTTACTCTTGATTCCCAGCGACTAGCCCGGTTACTGATAACCTCTGTTAGAGGGAGAAAGGAATGCACCCAATCCCTGGTGAAGCCCCGACCGTTTTCCTTTCTAGTGTCCCTCGTACTCCTCCCTGCCGTCTGTGTCGCCCTTACTCCGCGTCTACCGTTTATGAGTTTACACCTGGGTTACGGTGACTGCTTCGGAGAATCGCATGCCTTTCTACCTCCCTCGCTGCGACCTCTCCTACACCTCCCAGGGCTCTTGGGTTATGCCCTTGCCCTCTTCCGAGCCGTCCGTGGCACCCGCTGTCAACCCCGTACGGCCAAGCTCCTAAGACTGACACTCCAGGCCCTCCGTAATTTGGCTTCAGTTTCACTTTCTAGACGTTTCAAGAAAGAACGGGGTCTAAATATCTGTGCACCTCTGCTCCGTTTCATATCTACCCACGAGGTTAATTTTTTTGTTTCTTCCAGTCCACCTATTTTGCACCTCCGTCTCTGCGAAGACTTCACTGAGAATCCAAGCGATTTCTGGATCCCTTCTCTCCCCTGAAGCTGTAAACAGTTTAACAAGACAGGTGCGGAACTGCCGTAAGGTAATCTACATCTTGTCTCCCTCTCTGGTATCTAACCTCCCTGCGAATGGGGGTACGTCTCCGTGTCCTGTGCGGTTTTCAGCACAGTACTCTCTACACGTAGTGGATATTTGATTTGGTAAGTGACCGAATAAGTGAATGAGTCACCAAGATAAGGGTATTGTCTCATTCTTTCTCGCTTTTTCCACTTCCAAGTTTCTTTAGTTAGTTTCCTCAGACAAAAGGTTTCTTTGTAGCTACACAGTGGCCAGGTCCAGAGAATGTTGCAGATAGCTGCTGAAAACATCCCTCCTCCACTTGAGAATGGCTTGCTCTCCCTCTCAAGCGGAGAGAGCTGGGATTCGATATTTAATTAAGCGCCTCTGTTCACTTGGCATTTAGAGGCACTAGGGGGCGTTAGTGCTCTACACCCGGTGAAATGCCTGTTTCGTTTGTGATTTTCCTTTGTGAAAAACAACTATGCACAGAGTGTTTTGTGCCAATTTTCCATCCTTTTAGATTGACGGAAAGCATTTTACCTACGTAGAAACAGAAAACGAATAGAAAGAGCGTCGCATTGCGCTTACTGAAAGCTTAGGGCGGTCTCGGTGGTACGTTAGTGAAGTTATCTGGGGACACCTTAGCCACGTACATTGTGTTGGAGAGGCACCGAGAATTCATTCAGGAGTTCTCAAAGTTCGAGGACACGGTTGCCTTACACGTAGGCACGGTGGCAGCCGTGGACATGGCAGTGATTTGGAGAATGTTGTACTAGTCGGCTCTCGCTGTGATAATGCTTTGCAACAAATCTCCCCAAAACTCACTTACATAAAGAAGAATCTAGTTTTCTCGGACCTGTGGGCTAGCTGCAGCGGCTCTCTTGTAGACCTCTCGATGGCGGGTGTTGCTCCATGCCGTGGGTCAGTTTGAGGTCTGTCCCGCACACCTTACCGTGGAGCCCAACTGTGAGGCTGCAGGTCCCTGTCCTCTCGCAGAGTTCACTGAAACGTAAGAGGTGAGCCCAACCACACAAGGCCACGTAAGGCCTCTGCGACTCATTGAAGGCCATCGTGTCTTCCCTTGGCCTCCTGGGAACCCCTTGGCCCCAGGATGCAGCTTCGGTAGCCCAGGGCAACCGGCGGAGGGGGGCGGGCGGGGCTGCAGGAGGGTGGAACGCTGAGGTCACAGAGGGTGTGGGTGTGGCCACCTCTGCTGTGACTGAACCAAGGGCGTGGGTGGGGGACTGGGGGTCCAGGGCAGGGCCCTCAGAGCCCGGTAGGCCCAGGGGGGCGGCGCAAGCACCTAGGCCCAGGCCGAAGAGCGCCTTCTTGGTCTGCGCGGCAGGCCGGCCTCTCGCCTTGCCACTCAGGCCGCCCTCCCTCTTGAAGTGTGTGTGGCACGCGTCCGCGGAGTACACCTCGCTGCACAGGTAGCCGTGGGACTGGGCGTCGTAGCTTCCTGCGAGGCGGCCGGAGGTCCCGCAGGCGGGTGGGTCCCTGGGACAGACGCGCGGAGCGGCTCCTGCCCGGCCCCCCTGAGAACCGTCGCCGTTCCGTAAGGCGGGGCGCCTGCTTCAGAATGTAAATCACGTGTCCGCTCTATGGATACGCTGTTTAGTTTACCAGGCAAGACTTTCTTGGTGAAAGAAGCAGCGTTGGCTTGCATCGTCGAGCAGGCTTGTCATCTGGCTGTGCACTGGTACTCTCTCTCTGGGTGTGCTAGTCCGCAGGGCAGGGCATCCCCTGGGCAGGGTGGAGCGTGATCTCTGCGGCCTCGTCTTGCAGCTCCTTCCTTTCATTCTCAATCATCCTGCCCACAGTGGCCTCCTCTCAGGCCTGCATACTTACAACGGCGCATTGCCCGTGCTGCCCCTCTGCAGGAAGTGTCCCTCTGTTTAGTTTGCAGCTGACTGATGCCGCCTCACCCTTCTCATCTCTTCTCAGGTGTCACTTGGTCAAGAAAGCGTCCCCTTACCTACTCAACTCATCTCGTCTCCCTACCGTAGCTCACGTGACACCACGCACCTCTCGCTTATGGCCGTCATCGCCTTTCGCATCCAGTTTCAGGTAGGTAAGTTTACCCCGTGGCCCGTGAGGAAGAAGAGATCACGCCTGTTTTGCTTACTCTTGATTCCCAGCGACTAGCCCGGTTACTGATAACCTCTGTTAGAGGGAGAAAGGAATGCACCCAATCCCTGGTGAAGCCCCGACCGTTTTCCTTTCTAGTGTCCCTCGTACTCCTCCCTGCCGTCTGTGTCGCCCTTACTCCGCGTCTACCGTTTATGAGTTTACACCTGGGTTACGGTGACTGCTTCGGAGAATCGCATGCCTTTCTACCTCCCTCGCTGCGACCTCTCCTACACCTCCCAGGGCTCTTGGGTTATGCCCTTGCCCTCTTCCGAGCCGTCCGTGGCACCCGCTGTCAACCCCGTACGGCCAAGCTCCTAAGACTGACACTCCAGGCCCTCCGTAATTTGGCTTCAGTTTCACTTTCTAGACGTTTCAAGAAAGAACGGGGTCTAAATATCTGTGCACCTCTGCTCCGTTTCATATCTACCCACGAGGTTAATTTTTTTGTTTCTTCCAGTCCACCTATTTTGCACCTCCGTCTCTGCGAAGACTTCACTGAGAATCCAAGCGATTTCTGGATCCCTTCTCTCCCCTGAAGCTGTAAACAGTTTAACAAGACAGGTGCGGAACTGCCGTAAGGTAATCTACATCTTGTCTCCCTCTCTGGTATCTAACCTCCCTGCGAATGGGGGTACGTCTCCGTGTCCTGTGCGGTTTTCAGCACAGTACTCTCTACACGTAGTGGATATTTGATTTGGTAAGTGACCGAATAAGTGAATGAGTCACCAAGATAAGGGTATTGTCTCATTCTTTCTCGCTTTTTCCACTTCCAAGTTTCTTTAGTTAGTTTCCTCAGACAAAAGGTTTCTTTGTAGCTACACAGTGGCCAGGTCCAGAGAATGTTGCAGATAGCTGCTGAAAACATCCCTCCTCCACTTGAGAATGGCTTGCTCTCCCTCTCAAGCGGAGAGAGCTGGGATTCGATATTTAATTAAGCGCCTCTGTTCACTTGGCATTTAGAGGCACTAGGGGGCGTTAGTGCTCTACACCCGGTGAAATGCCTGTTTCGTTTGTGATTTTCCTTTGTGAAAAACAACTATGCACAGAGTGTTTTGTGCCAATTTTCCATCCTTTTAGATTGACGGAAAGCATTTTACCTACGTAGAAACAGAAAACGAATAGAAAGAGCGTCGCATTGCGTTTAATGAAAGCTTAGGGCGGTCTCGGTGGTACGTTAGTGAAGTTATCTGGGGACACCTTAGCCACGTACATTGTGTTGGAGAGGCACCGAGAATTCATTCAGGAGTTCTCAAAGTTCGAGGACACGGTTGCCTTACACGTAGGCACGGTGGCAGCCGTGGACATGGCAGTGATTTGGAGAATGTTGTACTAGTCGGCTCTCGCTGTGATAATGCTTTGCAACAAATCTCCCCAAAACTCACTTACATAAAGAAGAATCTAGTTTTCTCGGACCTGTGGGCTAGCTGCAGCGGCTCTCTTGTAGACCTCTCGATGGCGGGTGTTGTTCCATGCCATGGGTCAGTTTGAGGTCTGTCCCGCACACCTTACCGTGGAGCCCAACTGTGAGGCTGCAGGTCCCTGTCCTCTCGCAGAGTTCACTGAAACGTAAGAGGTGAGCCCAACCACACAAGGCCACGTAAGGCCTCTGCGACTCATTGAAGGCCATCGTGTCTTCCCTTGGCCTCCTGGGAACCCCCTGGCCCCAGGATGCAGCTTCGGTAGCCCAGGGCAACCGGCGGAGGGGGGCGGGCGGGGCTGCAGGAGGGTGGAACGCGGAGGTCACAGAGGGTGTGGGTGTGGCCACCTCTGCTGTGACTGAACCAAGGGCGTGGGTGGGGGGCTGGGGGTCCAGGGCAGGGCCCTCAGAGCCCGGTAGGCCCAGGGGGGCGGCGCAAGCACCTAGGCCCAGGCCGAAGAGCGCCTTCTTGGTCTGCGCGGCAGGCCGGCCTCTCGCCTTGCCACTCAGGCCGCCCTCCCTCTTGAAGTGTGTGTGGCACGCGTCCGCGGAGTACACCTCGCTGCACAGGTAGCCGTGGGACTGGTCGTCGTAGCTTCCTGCGAGGCGGCCGGAGGTCCCGCAGGCGGGTGGGTCCCTGGGACAGACGTGCGGAGCGGCTCCTGCCCGGCCCCCCTGAGAACCGTCGCCGTTCCGTAAGGCGGGGCGCCTGCTTCAGAATGTAAATCACGTGTCCGCTCTATGGATACGCTGTTTAGTTTACCAGGCAAGACTTTCTTGGTGAAAGAAGCAGCGTTGGCTTGCATCGTCGAGCAGGCTTGTCATCTGGCTGTGCACTGGTACTCTCTCTCTGGGTGTGCTAGTCCGCAGGGCAGGGCATCCCCTGGGCAGGGTGGAGCGTGATCTCTGCGGCCTCGTCTTGCAGCTCCTTCCTTTCATTCTCAATCATCCTGCCCACAGTGGCCTCCTCTCAGGCCTGCATACTTACAGCGGCGCATTGCCCGTGCTGCCCCTCTGCAGGAAGTGTCCCTCTGTTTAGTTTGCAGCTGACTGATGCCGCCTCACCCTTCTCATGTCTTCTCAGGTGTCACTTGGTCAAGAAAGCGTCCCCTTACCTACTCAACTCATCTCGTCTCCCTACCGTAGCTCACGTGACACCACGCACCTCTCGCTTATGGCCGTCATCGCCTTTCGCATCCAGTTTCAGGTAGGTAAGTTTACCCCGTGGTCCGTGAGGAAGAAGAGATCACGCCTGTTTTGCTTACTCTTGATTCCCAGCGACTAGCCCGGTTACTGATAACCTCTGTTAGAGGGAGAAAGGAATGCACCCAATCCCTGGTGAAGCCCCGACCGTTTTCCTTTCTAGTGTCCCTCGTACTCCTCCCTGCCGTCTGTGTCGCCCTTACTCCGCGTCTACCGTTTATGAGTTTACACCTGGGTTACGGTGACTGCTTCGGAGAATCGCATGCCTTTCTACCTCCCTCGCTGCGACCTCTCCTACACCTCCCAGGGCTCTTGGGTTATGCCCTTGCCCTCTTCCGAGCCGTCCGTGGCACCCGCTGTCAACCCCGTACGGCCAAGCTCCTAAGACTGACACTCCAGGCCCTCCGTAATTTGGCTTCAGTTTCACTTTCTAGACGTTTCAAGAAAGAACGGGGTCTAAATATCTGTGCACCTCTGCTCCGTTTCATATCTACCCACGAGGTTAATTTTTTTGTTTCTTCCAGTCCACCTATTTTGCACCTCCGTCTCTGCGAAGACTTCACTGAGAATCCAAGCGATTTCTGGATCCCTTCTCTCCCCTGAAGCTGTAAACAGTTTAACAAGACAGGTGCGGAACTGCCGTAAGGTAATCTACATCTTGTCTCCCTCTCTGGTATCTAACCTCCCTGCGAATGGGGGTACGTCTCCGTGTTCTGTGCGGTTTTCAGCACAGTACTCTCTACACGTAGTGGATATTTGATTTGGTAAGTGACCGAATAAGTGAATGAGTCACCAAGATAAGGGTATTGTCTCATTCTTTCTCGCTTTTTCCACTTCCAAGTTTCTTTAGTTAGTTTCCTCAGACAAAAGGTTTCTTTGTAGCTACACAGTGGCCAGGTCCAGAGAATGTTGCAGATAGCTGCTGAAAACATCCCTCCTCCACTTGAGAATGGCTTGCTCTCCCTCTCAAGCGGAGAGAGCTGGGATTCGATATTTAATTAAGCGCCTCTGTTCACTTGGCATTTAGAGGCACTAGGGGGCGTTAGTGCTCTACACCCGGTGAAATGCCTGTTTCGTTTGTGATTTTCCTTTGTGAAAAACAACTATGCACAGAGTGTTTTGTGCCAATTTTCCATCCTTTTAGATTGACGGAAAGCATTTTACCTACGTAGAAACAGAAAAGGAATAGAAAGAGCGTTGCATTGCATTTAATGAAAGCTTAGGGCGGTCTCGGTGGTACGTTAGTGAAGTTATCTGGGGACACCTTAGCCACGTACATTGTGTTGGAGAGGCACCGAGAATTCATTCAGGAGTTCTCAAAGTTCGAGGACACAGTTGCCTTACACGTAGGCACGGTGGCAGCCGTGGACATGGCAGTGATTTGGAGAATGTTGTACTAGTCGGCTCTCGCTGTGATAATGCTTTGCAACAAATCTCCCCAAAACTCACTTACATAAAGAAGAATCTAGTTTTCTCGGACCTGTGGGCTAGCTGCAGCGGCTCTCTTGTAGACCTCTCGATGGCGGGTGTTGCTCCATGCCGTGGGTCAGTTTGAGGTCTGTCCCGCACACCTTACCGTGGAGCCCAACTGTGAGGCTGCAGGTCCCTGTCCTCTCGCAGAGTTCACTGAAACGTAAGAGGTGAGCCCAACCACACAAGGCCACGTAAGGCCTCTGCGACTCATTGAAGGCCATCGTGTCTTCCCTTGGCCTCCTGGGAACCCCCTGGCCCCAGGATGCAGCTTCGGTAGCCCAGGGCAACCGGCGGAGGGGGGCGGGCGGGGCTGCAGGAGGGTGGAACGCTGAGGTCACAGAGGGTGTGGGTGTGGTCACCTCTGCTGTGACTGAACCAAGGGCGTGGGTGGGGGGCTGGGGGTCCAGGGCAGGGCCCTCAGAGCCCGGTAGGCCCAGGGGGGCGGCGCAAGCACCTAGGCCCAGGCCGAAGAGCGCCTTCTTGGTCTGCGCGGCAGGCCGGCCTCTCGCCTTGCCACTCAGGCCGCCCTCCCTCTTGAAGTGTGTGTGGCACGCGTCCGCGGAGTACACCTCGCTGCACAGGTAGCCGTGGGACTGGGCGTCGTAGCTTCCTGCGAGGCGGCCGGAGGTCCCGCAGGCGGGTGGGTCCCTGGGACAGACGCGCGGAGCGGCTCCTGCCCGGCCCCCCTGAGAACCGTCGCCGTTCCGTAAGGCGGGGCGCCTGCTTCAGAATGTAAATCACGTGTCCGCTCTATGGATACGCTGTTTAGTTTACCAGGCAAGACTTTCTTGGTGAAAGAAGCAGCGTTGGCTTGCATCGTCGAGCAGGCTTGTCATCTGGCTGTGCACTGGTACTCTCTCTCTGGGTGTGCTAGTCCGCAGGGCAGGGCATCCCCTGGGCAGGGTGGAGCGTGATCTCTGCGGCCTCGTCTTGCAGCTCCTTCCTTTCATTCTCAATCATCCTGCCCACAGTGGCCTCCTCTCAGGCCTGCATACTTACAACGGCGCATTGCCCGTGCTGCCCCTCTGCAGGAAGTGTCCCTCTGTTTAGTTTGCAGCTGACTGATGCCGCCTCACCCTTCTCATCTCTTCTCAGGTGTCACTTGGTCAAGAAAGCGTCCCCTTACCTACTCAACTCATCTCGTCTCCCTACCGTAGCTCACGTGACACCACGCACCTCTCGCTTATGGCCGTCATCGCCTTTCGCATCCAGTTTCAGGTAGGTAAGTTTACCCCGTGGTCCGTGAGGAAGAAGAGATCACGCCTGTTTTGCTTACTCTTGATTCCCAGCGACTAGCCCGGTTACTGATAACCTCTGTTAGAGGGAGAAAGAAATGCACCCAATCCCTGGTGAAGCCCCGACTGTTTTCCTTTCTAGTGTCCCTCGTACTCCTCCCTGCCGTCTGTGTCGCCCTTACTCCGCGTCTACCGTTTATGAGTTTACACCTGGGTTACGGTGACTGCTTCGGAGAATCGCATGCCTTTCTACCTCCCTCGCTGCGACCTCTCCTACACCTCCCAGGGCTCTTGGGTTATGCCCTTGCCCTCTTCCGAGCCGTCCGTGGCACCCGCTGTCAACCCCGTACGGCCAAGCTCCTAAGACTGACACTCCAGGCCCTCCGTAATTTGGCTTCAGTTTCACTTTCTAGACGTTTCAAGAAAGAACGGGGTCTAAATATCTGGG